>NC_136068.1:1437104728-1438304728 GCF_964261635.1 Lissotriton helveticus
CCGCTAGGCAATATAGGGTGACTATAAATCCGAATCCTAATCTGAAATCTGTCAATATGCATATAGGTCTCTCCTCCTCTGTTTACCCCTCTAAACTCGTCCTGATTACTCGGACAACAATAACATTGAAAACCCTAATGCAGCACGCGCACTGTAGACATTCAGGAAATGACAGTGTCCGTCTGTGAATTAGGGAGACTATGCGTCCGATTCAGTAAATCTGTCAATAAGCATATGGCTATCTTCTCCTTTATTTACCCCTGGAAACCCGTTTCATAACTCGGACAACAGTAACATTGAAAACTCTAATTGAAAACTTTAATGCAGCACGCGCACTGTAGACATTCAATCTGACATGCGTGTGTCAGGTGCGCATGCGCAAGGAACGAACACACCATCTCCCAATGCGCATGCGCCCAGGAACAGTGGTAGGCAGGCGCGCAAGTTCAGGATCAACCACAGACGCATGCAGACGCTGATCCTGTGTTAACGCGTCTATAACATACAGACGCCCTGTATGGCTACATAGCGGAATACCCATACATGGGAACAGTTTTCCTTCCGCCCAATTAGTGAAACGGGCTATAAATAACCATGACCGCTACCTGACTCCACACCAGCGGAGCAGCGTGCGGGGTAAGGCGGTGATCAGAGCGTCCTGACTTTGTGAGTATGATATTGAAGAAGTACTAATATGCCACGATCGTCTGAACCCATCTATGTAAGTAAGTGTTACAGAATGAATTATAAAAGCCACATCATTCTTCACTGCAGATAGCCATTGGAGCAGCACCCCGACGTTCCTATTTTGCTCATGAAGCCTACAACCAAGCTTCACAAGTATGAATACAACTTACAGTAAAATCCTAGTTTTCTATGTGTTTTATGTTGTATGTGTTGTGAGTCCCCCCCTTTTTTTCTACGAGCTTATTAATAAGCAAATGGTGAGGTTCCAGGTGACTGCACCTGCATGAACTACCCGCTACATGGGTAACCATTAGGTGACATATATTTTTTGTCTTTCTACAGGTCATTGTGCTTGTAGCAGACCGCTGTAGGCACACTTAGCCTATTTCAAGTAAAAATTCACTTTTTTGTAAATACACATTTTTATGTAGTAGAAGACGTGAGTAGGGAAGGGAGTCTGTGCCCCCGTCCTGAAGAAGGAGCTTGTCTCCGAAACATGTCGACACTAAAGCACATCAGAGGTCCTGTTCATTAATACAACAGGTTGACCTCGCCCTGCACTTTCTTTTAACAGTACCAGCCAGAGTACAGAATAAAAAAAATTTCTTTACCACTCTAGTGCCAGGTACTTTTTAACTTTTCACCACACTCCCTACTCACTTTAAACATAACCCACACACTGTACACCACACATAGCCACTACCTTAAGTGCTCCCACGTAGCCGTCGGTCGCAGCACGCCGCATCCCGATAGAGGGGTGCGAAGACCCCGATGATGAAGCATGACACCAAGGGGCCTTTTGGTGTGTGAGGGGTATTTTCACAAACACTGAGTGCTTCAATACTCATTGATCACTCTCTCTTCCCATTTAATGTTGGATTTCCTTTGTTTATTTAGATACCTAGTGGAGCATAAATCCAACGTTTGGCTCTACCTCCTTCTCTTGTTCTTGTTATTTTGGAGTGAAACATCGACACTATTGCGGGGGGAGAGGAGGCGCATCTGTATGGAAACAAGCCTCCTTCTAAGTGAGCACCAGAAATCGCTGAGTCAGCTGCTTGCCAGATGGATCTGTGATGTGTTAGGTTAACATGCCTGCCGCAGACGGATGCAACCTTTTTATCCACTCATTGTGTGTACATAACAGTTCAAGTGCGTGTACAAGCGACATTATCTTTTGCCATTTAGGAAAAATACATTTTATGTAACACCACCTGCCGATTTAACATTCGTTTTTACAAATTATCAAACTGAACACATGGCACTGTCATCAACCTCGGAAGGATGAAACGGTAGGACAGCCTCAACCATAGTAACGTGAATGTGCAACTTTTCACAACATCCGGCTCTTGATGACTTAGAAACGTCGGTGTTGTGTAAGATGCACGAGTGTAAACTTTGGGCTTTCTTTGTTTTGGGGTTAGCTTGACAAGATGCGACGCATTTCAGACACAATGGTTATGTTGGAGAGAAACGTCGACACTAACATGGGGGGAGAGGCGCATCTGTATAGAAACAAGCCTCCTTCTAAGTAAGCACCAGAAATCACTGAGTCTATAGGACATGAACGTTCGCACATGGACGACACTTGACAAAACAAGCAGGAAGTGGGATAAGGGAGGGGGTGTCAAATGGTGAGCACTTTCGCGGCCGCTTTGATGTTCTCAGGGGCAGCGCGGCTCACTGAGAACATCAAAGCGGCCGTTAAAGTCCTCCCAAAGGCTGCAGGTGGACAAATGGTGCTAACGCGATGGCTCAGCGAGACCTAAAAATACGGCGAGCTGCATATAAAGCCTCACGCTCGCCATGAAACTGAAATCGCGGGTGAAAAAAAGCATTTGACACCGTAATTGAAAACAAACAAGGAGGAGGGCCATCACACACTGTACAGTGTGATGAGCAAACAAAATATTTTCTGGGTGAAATCGCCAGCGACGGAATTAAGCATGGAAAGGTGGGGCATTTACACAAATGCACCAATAAGAAGCCAGCAGTGCTGAATGCCACAGACAGTAACCAATGGCAATAGGTGGGTTTGCCAAACCCCACAGTAGAGATATTACAGGTCGATCGAAGCTCAACCTAAAAAGCCAGGTTCCTACATTCTTGTAGATTTGCTTTGTTTATGAGTTATGTCAATATCGAGTTCCACAACCTCGTTGTGCATGTTATGAACACCCTCCCACTCCAGTTAACGTTTTTGAATCTAGGGAAAATAAGATTTCCAAGAGTGGATGAGCACAGTGAACGTATTGTGGTGTAACATTGGAAACTTAACAGATAATCAGATCAAGGACTTGTGGCTATGTAGAATGCTTTAAATTGGATGTGTTTACCAATGGGAAGCTTGGGATGCAGATTTATGTTTCGAGATACATAGCAGTAACCATGCTGCTGCGTTCTGCAGCGTCTGTAACTTGTCCAGAAAAAGTTTTTGAATATTAATAAAAAGCCTATTGCAGTAGTCCACTTTAGAAGAAATGAGGGCAGTGACTGCCGTTTTTTGCAGGCTGAGTGGAACATAGGGCAGGACTTTCCTGAGAATGTTCAGGTTGTAGAAACACAAGGAGGTAGGGTGATTTATCTGCCTTTTGAAGGTTAGCTTGGTGTCAATGATAATCCAAGTTTTTTGCTTTACTGCTTGGGGTGGGCAGGGTTTCCAGTCTTGAGGCCACCAGTTGGAGGACGAAAAGGAGGGGTTACTGCCAAACAGAACAACCTTGTTTGTTGTGGAGTTCAGCTTCAGGCAATCGTGAAACTGAACCAGCCGTGGCTTCAGGATTACCTGTTACGTACAAAGTGATCTGCGTATCATCAGCATTTGAGACCAGTGCAAAACCATAGGATTTGATCAATGCTGCAAGTGGGGTGACCTATAGATGGAATAGGATGGTGCTCAGGGACGAGCACTGAGGCATCCCACAAGGCAGTGAGAAGGCTGGTGATGCAAAATCCCCAAGGAAAACTGTTTGGAGTTGATCAGCTAAGAAGGAAGTCATGAACTTGAGTGAATTGTCTTTAATGCCAATCGATTTGATTCGGTGGAATAGGAGAGTATGATTAACTGTGTCAAATTCGGCCGAATGATCTAATAAGATCAGGGTCACATTTCTCTCACCATGGAAATAAATTGGATTCAAGCTTGTGGGGCTGCTCTATATTGAGCGGACATTTGGGAGCACAGTAATCTAGACATATGAGAGAAAGCAGAGAATTCATTTATAAAGTCACTAATACAAATTCCTCCAACTCTTCCAATTCACTTGGATTTAAACCTCTGAATTTCGTTCTGGGGGAATATTTCAAAGGTTGCCCTATTTAAATTTGACTTTTACCTAGACATGTGTCCAAACCCTTTCATGTGCACTTTATGTTAAATTCAGATTGGGGATTTTACCGTTACCGACTTTTACTTCCTCGTAGAAAAAGAAAAAAGACAACACAAGCACCTGCCCAATGGTATGCAGGGTAGTAGATACCATAGAAAATGTCTTATATTTTTGCAGGACTTACAAAAAGCAATGCTCACGATGGATTAAACCTCTTTGCAAATTATATAGTTTTAGGGAACCCCATCTAACCCCGAGGGTATGCACACCTAATACCAGTGGCCCTGTTGTATTCTAAATTGCAAATTATCTATTTGGGGTATGATATATCAATTCAAAGCTTCAGTCTAGAGACCAGACTGTTGCTCTGGGATGCATTCATGGATTTTACTACAGTTGATGATCAGTTGTTTTCTTCTTAAAACAGTTTTTAAACTTTTGAAAGTAATGTTTCTAAACATAATTTTTGTGTGATTGGATTGTATGTATTACGTTTTTATATGAATGTAAGAGGCCTTTTATGGCTTTATATGAGCCAACAAAAGGAAATATGAGGATACATTTCAGGATAGTAGAAATAATCTTTCAAACTGGGCTAGGATCCAGTTCCTGAATCTATTATTTAAGCCAATTTCAGAATGGTGAGTGGACAGATAAATCGATGAATGACGCACTTGCCTTGGAATCCCCCTCTCGTGTGACACCTACAATATACATGTTAGACCAACTAAGCCTTCACCAATCTATGTAATAACAATGCACAATAAATGAAAAAACAAAAATGACGTAACTAACTGAATGAAAATTGCACAAAATGAAAGGGAAATTATAACATAAATAAGAGAAGATAAACAAGTCACTAGTAACAACTTTTGAATACTCAAAAAACGTTACTATACAGAAACATGAGAAACCTTACCCAATCAACTCTTTGCACACCTAGGGACTTATTACACCATCTCGGACTCAGGACTAACCGACCTGAGGTCGGCAGTTCCGACCTCCTGATAACGATGAGGCTGAAAACTGTTCGGTCGAAATCCAACTGTTCTCTAGGGGGCTTGGGTTACGCCCGTACACACCGGCCATAATACAGGCTTCAATTGAGAAATGGGGCCGGGGGGTGTAAAACCCTGCACCCTGTGGCAGGCACCCCATTGTGCCTGCTGCAGTGTGCAGGGTTTTAGAGAAGGGTCCCCTAGGTACCCCCTCAACCACCAACCATAGGCCGCGGAGGCAAGGGGGCCCTGCTAGGGAACAGCAAAGTTGCTATCCACAGTCTTTCCGTGTCGGAAAGGCCAGCACGGAAAGGCTGACGGAAGACGATATCGTAATCCTGATAGGCAGAAACGCCATCCATAGGGGATTGCGGAGTGGTTCCGACCGACAGGAATACTCCGAGAGCCGGTCAGAACAGAGTCAGAATGGCCAGCCCGACCGCCGTCATTGTAATCAGGCAGTCGGTTCGCAACTGACCGAGTCGGTCGGAAAGTCTCCGACCGCGGTAAGAAAGATTCCAACTAGCGGTTGGAGGCTTTCCGACCGACATCGTAATCAGCCCCCATTGTTGCACTTTGTAATTTCCTCTACCAAAGTTACCCCTTCACAAAAAGGAATAATATACGGTATAGGATTTATCTAATTTTGCACATTGACATTTCCCCTAATCCTCACCTCAAAATAATGCTAAGATATTTTGACACTGTCTGAGTCTCGGAGTATTTTATCAAAAATAAACGAATGGAACCTTCTCTTTGCAGAATAGAATACTTTAGTTTTTTCAAAATATCATTCATACTCCTACTGGACCTACTAACACTCCAACATTCTGCTCTCCAAACATTCTGCCGCTCAATTCTCTATCCCCACCATCGATCCCACACATACACTGATCATTTGCCATCATTTTATCTTTTTTTTTGCTGGGTGCACGCAATTATTAATGGGAAATCTCATGTTCATTTTCCACCCTCAAACTTGCAGTCAGCAGTCGAGAGGTGAACCTGAGAGGTGAAGCCGAGAGGCAAAGCGGCGAAGCAAGGAGGCAGGAGCCCCCCCCTCCCCGACTCGACTTGTTCTGAGCTGAGCAGCAGCAGCGGCGGCGGTGAAGAGGCAGAGGGAGGACGACCCCTGTTACCGCGAGCCGCAAGCCTCTAGTTTTGATCCCCTGCACCAAGAGCCACGGCAGCCACGGTGGGAGCAACGAAAACGCGGCTGGAACAGTGCTCAGTTTGAGTTGTTTTGTGGCTTGGCTTGACTCGGCAGTGTGCTCCGGAGTTGTGCTGGCCTGGGAGCCACGTAACCCGTGAATCACAGCAGGATTACAGTGGGAGGCGCATATAGGCTGTGTGGGGTCGCAGAAGACTGCAGGGGGGGTGGGGGTGTAAAGTTATGAATAATTGTCCATTCGTTGTTGATTATCTTCATGTGAATTTATTAAAGATAGGGTCACAGGAATTTAAATATACATAAATAAGAAACTTAAGTATATAAGTAAGGAACCCCACCAGGAGCAGTCTGTATCTTGCTCAGCCCTTAGATCAACTGACTCTAAGCTCATTAACATTCTAATTCATAACATTCTAACAGACACATAAGTAGGCTGAGCATTACATTACATTATCTCTCCTTTTATAATGATAAAAGGAGAAACTGAGATGAGAAGATAAAATAGTGAATGGAGGGAACAATGAAGAAGACTGGAAAATTATTTAAGAGGTACTGAAGGCACTAAAGACAACTCAATGAGAAGATAAGGTAGTGAATATTTTTATAATGATAAAAGGAGAAACTGAGATGAAAAGATAAAATAGTGAATGGAGGAAACAATGAAGAAGACTGGAAAATTAATTAAGAGGGACTGAAGGCACTAAAGACAACTCAATCACTCATCTCTCTTTTTCCCAAAACAAACAACCAAAGTACTCCCACAATACGAACAGGAAGCGACTCAGGTACAAAGATCATGAAAGCTGGCCGGGCTAACATGAAATAATACAAGAGTACAATCTGAAAAGAAAACATGACACCGTATAAACACCACATAAGTAGAAGTGGGGACACACCATGAAACAATATACACACAAAATGTTAAACGCATTAAATAGATGAGGACACACCACATATGTAGATGTGACACCATAAAACAGTATGAAAAATTAGGTGGGGACACACCACTCAGATGAGGACACACCACATAAGTAGATGTGGGGACACACCATGATGTGGGGAACACACCATAAAAACAATATAACACACAAAGAAATGTGTGTAACAGTATGAATGTATGTTAAACATATTAAATAGATGGGGACACATCACACATAAGTAGCATAAAAACAGTACAACATGTGCATAAATTGCAATACATGAAATGTACCTGAGGAGCTTAAAAGCTTATACCAGTGGAGCTTAAAAGCTTGGTGTGGTTAAGAGTATAAAGACGAATGCATTTGCATTTCTTAATGACCACACCTAATAAATACCATCAACTTAAAGAAAAGTGTACAGTCAAATACATTTGTATTTCAAACAACCTGAGGAGCTTAAAAGCTTGTACCTGTGGAGCTTAAAAGCTTGGTGAGGTTAATAGTACACATACGAATGCATTTGCATTTCTAAAGAACCACATGTAATAAATACTATTAATTTAAAGAACAGTGTGCAGTTGAATGCATTTGCATTTCAGAGAACCTGAGGAGTTTAAAAGCTTGTACCAGTGGAGCTTAAAAGCTTGGTGTGGTTAACAGTATACAGACGAATGTATTTGTATTTCTAAAGGACCACGCGTAATAAATACCATCAATTTAAAGAACAGTGCACACTTAATAAATACCATCAATTTAAAGAACAGTGCACAGTTAAATGCATTTGCATTTTTAAGGGACTAAGTAATAACCTATGAGTTTTAAGAACAGTGCACAGATGAATGCATTTGCATTAGTGCGAAGGAGAATGCATTTGCATTTCTAGAAACCACAACTAATAAACCATAAATTTTAAGAACAGTGCACAGACGAATGCATTTGCATTGGTATGGTTAAAATCACAGAAGAGAATGCCTTTGCATTTTTCCTTTTTTTTTTTTTTTAACAGTAAAATAGTGGTACAACATCGTTGTATTTTAACTTTTTAAACGCCGTAAAAGTTAAATCATTAAACTTATTATTAATGTAACTGTAAATAAATAATAGTAGAAATATTATAGCAGAGAAAAGTGACATCATCTGCATACTATAAAACTCCTTGGTAAAGGTAACACTACGGAACTTTTGACGTCTGCATTATCAATCTCTAATTCACATAAGTATATAAATTCATCATTGAAGTGTAATGATGGAAAATAACCATTAGGAGGCAGTGTTGTGACAAATAAAAGTACTGTACTTCCATAAACAGTAGATCGACGTGACGAGTTTCTCGAGAAAATGATTTCAGTATCTGTGGAAGATCTGCGCTCCAAATTTTTTTTTTTGCGAACACATGCCGAGAATGTGTGGAATGGAAGTCTGGAGCAACAGTGACAGCGTGCCTATTGCTGTGATGAATTTGCTTAACTGCATTGGAAAAGACTAAAACAAAGCGTGCCTATCGCTGTAGAGAATGCTGACAGGCAATAGGTAAATTAATAACAAAGCGTGCCCATCGCTGTAAAGAAAACTGAAATTTCAGTTTGGCAGATGGACTGTAGACTGCACATGAGACGATGAGTTAATCATAATGACGGCACGTCGTTGTCAACGTGGGAGATACCGGGAGGCTCCCGTCAATAGCGTGCTCTCCAATGACACAAACAGCAGACTCACGTCATAGAGGAGGATGACGGTGACACTGGAAGCAGGTGAGGTGGCATGCGCTGAGTGCGTGCGCTCAGTAATAAGCTCGAGCGGGATTTGAATGTGGCAAGGCGGTTAAACAGTCAAGTGGTAGGCCACATTGAAAGGTTGTTGAAAATGACCAAAATTAAAGCAAAATGTCACTGCAATGTGTCGCGCCAATAGGTGCGAAAACAAACAAAAGGGAGCACTCAAATAAACGCTGCAAACACGATGGGCTCACCTGCGGTGCGGTACATACAGGGACTGTACTCCACCTTCAAGTCCGAAACAAGACTTGTGGACTGTAGGTTGTCAGGAAAGAGTAAAATGTAAGTTTTAAAATTAAGAAAATGCTCACAGTAAACGCCTGATACACTGAAGCTGAGGTAACTGTAAATCTCCCTTCTTCACGAGACAGAGCATGTCACTGAGAGTACATGGATGTGTAGATCAGTCGAGGAGAAAGCGGAATACAAACTCTTGTCCTCCGGTCACTCGTTCAAAATGTCTTTCTCTGATCTGGGTTCTGTGTAATCTGCTCTGCAACCGGAACTCGTCTTCATACTTCGGTCAAGTAATGAAACGTTTGTTTCAGCAGGGACTCACAAGGTGGCAGGATAAGTAGAAGGAAAACCGAGCAGAGACTGGCACATCTGATGTGAAGGGCGACCGGTGGGAGGTCACTTGTGGGGTTCTCGGTGCCAATCGTTTTAGCTGCTTAGAAGGTTTTCTTTGTTTCAAAGATCCTTGTCTTTTATTATTTTAATCATAGCTTCTTTCCGTTCCGTTTCGTTTTCCTTTTTAAAGTCTCTTGTAATTGACACGGAGGTCCGTTTAAAAACGTCGCCAGATGTAAAGTTATGAATAATTGTCCATTCGTTGTTGATTATCTTCATGTGAATTTATTAAAGATAGGGTCACAGGAATTTAAATATACATAAATAAGAAACTTAAGTATATAAGTAAGGAACCCCACCAGGAGCAGTCTGTATCTTGCTCAGCCCTTAGATCAACTGACTCTAAGCTCATTAACATTCTAATTCATAACATTCTAACAGACACATAAGTAGGCTGAGCATTACATTACAGGGGGTGGGGCGGTGAATGGTTGGAGCGGTCCCTGTCTTGATTCTGGACCCCCACCCGGTCCCTCATTGCAGACGGCAGTACCGTCTGTGCTGATCCCCCCGGTGAGAGAGTCGCTTTGCTTCTGCCGCACCTGCTCTCTCTCCTGAACCCGCTCTCTGACCGCTGTCCTAAACCCCCGTCTTTATAAGCGGCTGGCTGGGCCCAGGACTGCGGAAGACTGAAGAGGTCTGCAAAGCGGACTACGGTGCTGCGGTGTTCCGTGCAGTGGCCCTTCCTTGGGTCCCCTTTGTGACCCCCCGTGACTCCTGAGCCCCTCCTGTGGCCCGTGGCTTGTGGCCTGGGGGGGCATTGTTGAAGTCCATCATCATCTCTTCTCGACCCTAGCCCTCTGCCCTTCATCCACCACCCCAGTCTCTCACCGCCCCCAGTAGCAGCCACGGCAAGGCTGTGAGCAGGGCTGCGGCAGAAGGGGGCAGAGGGGGGGCAGGTGGGGCGAGGAGGGGCAAGGCAAGGCGAGGGTGAGCTGTGGGGGGCCTAGGTGCTGCAGCTGTGACCCGGAAGCCGAGGAGGCAAGACACTGCGGGACCTCTGGATCTCCGAGACTTCTACTACCTTTTACCGCCTTTCACAAACTACTTCAAAAAAGATTGGAGAACAAACGTAACATCACTTGCAAATCAAAATTATTAACAACGGTCAGCAGCTCCACCAGCCTCAGCTCTAACACCTCACCAATACATAGGAGCGGCTGGAAGGACAGAACCAATAAAAGGACACATGCAAAGAACGAACAAGGAAAAACTAGGAAAAACCAGGAAATTCAATTCACCCCAACCCGTTCAGGGTCTCTAGAAAAACGGACATCCAAGAATCATCAAAGGACCACTTAAGGGTCATCTGGCATTGGTAACAAGGCAGGCTCTTAATACGGAAAAAAAAGAGAAAAAAACAAAAACCTTTAAATCAACAAAAAATCAAGGGCCCATATTGATTTAAC
Organism: Lissotriton helveticus; assembly: GCF_964261635.1. Taxonomy (NCBI): domain Eukaryota; kingdom Metazoa; phylum Chordata; class Amphibia; order Caudata; family Salamandridae; genus Lissotriton; species Lissotriton helveticus. The sequence continues at coordinate 1,437,115,648 of NC_136068.1, forward strand.
CTGACTGCCTTAATCTACCAACCTGGACCACTACTCAAACCATTCAACGGGAATTTCTAGGATCAATTGGGAAGCCCCGCGCCCCTTAAAATATAAATAAATAAACAAAAAAAAGCAAAAAGGCACCGGGGATGAGGTCAGGACGAGTAAGGAAAGCCCCATCAAAACTCCCCAAAAAAGGTGCAAAGAAAATGGACCACGGCGATCTTCCGGTAGAACCCTCAATGGCCTCCTCGCCTCACCAAACACCGGTAAACCAAAGGACAGTTTCTGATCCAGGGCCTGTACATGCCTAACCAACTGCTGAGGAACAAACATCTGGCTCTAAAGAACAATCTAAACCAACAAAAATCAAGGCCTCACTAAGGGATTACTTTAGGACCGCAGTCCCAGCCACAGCACGGAAGAATACTACAAGCACCCAGGTTAAACAGCAGGAACCCCCCCCCCTCGAAGGTATTCGCCCCGGTAGCCTCCGAGCCGTGGCCAAATCAAATTACGGTTCTGCCACTGATCCACAGCGTTGACGGAGGGTCCATCAATTTAAGGCAATCAAGTGCTTTATCAACAACAGAATCGCCCGGTAACCGAGGCCCAGAACCCCTGAACGTCAGTCAACCACTACAGGCTCCCCTCCAACCCTCTGTCCAAGATACAACTCATCCAGAACAAGTTTTATCGAAGGTAATAAGCCATAGTGACGTTGATCCGTCAAGCCTTCAATCATTTTTAAATTTAAGTCAGTTTTCCCCATCTGTATTTTACTCCTCAACCGATCCTAAATCGAACAAGCTACAAAAGAGTCCAAAAGCCTCATTAATACAGGCCGGGGCCCATCCACAAGCGTTTTATAGCATCCCAGTTCAACCAGAATCAGATTACTCTCTGGATAAGGTAAATCATGCGGAAGAGGCCGACCAAACAGTCAACCGAGAAGGGTCAAATATTAACTTAATTAACAATTCTCTGGACTTATCGTTCTTCAATACCGAACCCAAAGAGTCTGAAAGGCAGGACAGCTCTCCCTCGGCCAACCTTAATATCCTATGGTCCCAATTATTACAAACCCTTCTAACAACGTCAGCTGCACTAACATACCATTCAGACAAGATGGATATGCAGGTGCACCTGCTAAACACACTTGCGGTGTACACTGCCGGGATCGACCAAAAATTGGAGGCGCTTAACTCTCTTATCAACAAAGCCCGAGCCCAAACCCAAGTGGTGCAATCAGTGTGCTGCTGCTCCCCTAGAATCGATTCCCTCTCATCTGTGCCCCAATTCTTTTCAAGCGTCTTAACGGAAATAAAGAAACCCTCGGAGTCCAAGTCGCCAGACCCCTCAACCCAGGATCAAGCCAGGCACATGATCCACCCCGCTTGAAAGAACACACCAGTCCAACTCTCCCAAACCCAACAGAGACAGTAGTCGCTAAACTACCCTCCATCGAACCATCTAAAAACCATAACTCACACAGGTTGTCGAAAAGGGAAAAGAAAAGACAACGAAAAAGGCGGAATAAACTAAAAATTGGCCTAACAACTTAAAATATGAGTAACTCCTGTAGGAGCGACGCAGCACCTCCAGGACACGTCTCATCGGCCGCATCGGCATTACTTTTGGAAGGAGAACTGACAAGCCCACAACTAATACCAAATCAGTTGCCCCTTCAGACAGAACCCTTAACCGGGATCAGTCAGCAGTCAGGGCCACCTCATGTTCTGGGATACCCACTCCAGCCATCAATACAAGTAAAACTTGGTTCTAAACAACCATTTCCTAAGCACCCAGTATCAGAAGCAGAGCAACATAGTTCTGCAATTATTCAAATGCCAGCCCAGGAAACTAGCTTCCCTCGTCTTCTTATCGTCGAGGAGAACAAATCATGCACACAGAGTACAGCTATAGAATCTGGTTGTGAGAACGATACAAACCTAGCAAGCTGAAGCAAATTGGTGCCCATAAATAAAAGTCAACTCCTACAATCGTTAAACACCAACTATAAGGAATTGCCCCTTTTAGCATTCACTATACATGCACTGTCAAGAAAGCCCTCCGAAGAAAAACCAAAGCAAAAACAGCCAGTAATTGCCAATGAGCCTCGTGAGTCTCGAAGCAGCCCTCAGAACACCAAACTGCTGCTCATCCCAGAATTTACTTTGATGGGCCCTCACGACATTCTCAACCGGGGGAATATACTAAAACTTTTCAAATCATTACCAGACCTAAATCATCTACAATCGAGAGATGTAATCGTTATCGAATTTATTCCATCTACCGGATCTAACACAGGCGAAGCCACGCAAGTAACACTGGTAACATCGGCAACCCAGGATTTGGTCTTGACGAAAATTGACCAATTTAAAACCTGGAGTATAACAATAACAAAACCAAGTGCCCCTCGTTACCCCTCAATATTGGAAAACAACCAGGCGGGTACTTCTAGCTCCTCCTCAGCCCCCTACTCGGTATTGAGGTCCGCAAGAGGCAGCTTACCAGCTGGAACCCATGAGCCCGCAATTGAGCAACTAAATCTTTGTAAAGCAGACTGGTTATGGCTGCCGGGGATCCTATCCAGAAACCAGACCGATTGAACCACCACTAACCACAGTCTAACTATATGTTCTTGGAACATCAACAGATTTGGCCTGGAAAAACAATCCCCAGCCATCTTGGATTTTTTAAAAGAACACAACATCCGCCATTTAAAGGAGACATGGGCAGGAGAAAGTATACCAATAGTGGGCTTTCTGAAGTTTATGACACCTGCCACCAGGCAGTCCAAGTTCGGCAGACCAAGTGGCGGTCTATCAATCTATGTATCAACAAAATTATCCATATGCATCAAACAGATTAAATTTGAGGAGGACTGGCTCTCTAGAATAACTCTGGGAAGTTCGCTCACAAACCCTCAGCTGCTCATCCTCAATGCCTATATTTTCCCCTGCACCACTAAGAAAAAATCTAAAATGGACAGCCTGGTCATCACCATTTGCGACCTAATCGCAAGTATGGCAGTACACCAAGTATCATTTCAGGTGACTTCAACACTAATCTCTACTGCAATCTTGCCGACGACACAGGAACGGACCACCCAAGAATTCCTCCACATTTTGCTTCCCAGTCAATTCCTGTTGGGAACAAATCATCAACATTGGGTGAATATGTGGTAATGCAGTTCAACAGCCTAGGATTTACCTTATTGAATGGGCGCTTTTCCTCTGACATCCCGCCCGCATGGACCCGATCAGATGACAGATCCCTGTCGTTCTTGGACTTTACCCTAGGGAGCAGAGAAATACTGCCCTGGATCAAGAGCTATCAAATTGCCCCACAAGGAGTGAGTGATCACCGGGCACAAATAATAACACTTTCCACTGGCTACCCACATCATCAAGAACTGGCCCACACCCATTCAGGCAGTCACACAGAGGACCTAAAGCAGATAAAGTGGTCAGACTCCACGGCCCTCTCCCTGACGGAAAAATACAGAGCCATATTACATCATTCTCAAGAGCTAAATACTCATATTGTTAGTGGCTGGGCCTCATTTACAAATCTCCTTCTCAACGAACTTCCTACAAGGAGGGTCCAGAGAAACCAATCTTCTCAATTTTACATCGCAAAAGCCACAAAGAAATTAAGAACCAGGAGGAACCGAGCACTCCGTCAATCAAGAAAGATCCCCAGCAATAAAATCTATTTCAATAACTACAAGCAAGCTCAAGCAGCCTTTAGAATCGCCACACAAAAGGAAAAACTAGCGGCCTCGGATCAATTCTGGCTGAAGCTTATCCATAAAAGTAAAAATCCTAACTTGAAGCAATTCTGGTCTCTTGTAAATAGGAGTAACCAAAGTGCAAATGGATACGGTAGGGCAAACATTAGTGAAGCAGTCTGAGTACATTTCTATATCTTCACTTCAGAGACGCCAACAAAAAGGAAGCTTGCACTGATTGTGCCAGCCCCGTCACCCCCTTGTGCCTTCTTTCGGGACTGGAGAGCTCGAGGCGGGCTCGGCCTGGAAACACTCCACCTGAAGATCTGACACACAAGGAGTCAATGAAATGGAATGGTACCTCACCAGAACCAACGGTGTCACTGGATGCCTTAAAAAATAAGATCTCAAGTTTCATAAGGAATGCCAGAGCTGAAGGAGCCCCAGGCCCGAACGGCCTCCCTCAAGCTATGTTCAAATCTGACGTCAGCCTATGGTCAGAATACCCGACTCCTTTATTTCTTTACTGCAGTCTAAACAACACGGTCCCAGAATCTTGGCGAGGTGCAGTCATCCACCCAATCTACAAAGGTGGGAAGAGAAATGAGCCAAAACATTACCGAATGGTAGAACTTCTTGACATGGAGTCTAAGTACTTTGCAAATATTCTACCAGAGGAGCTACAGGCTTGGGCCAAAACAAACGCGCTCCTTCCTTTTAACCAGACGGGCTTTGTGGCCAATACCGGTACCACAACCAATTTGCTAACGCTAACCGCCTTGATGGACAAAGCGCCATGCCAACATATCCAACTCCACTGCTGCTTTGTGGACTTCAAAGCAGCCTTCGATCGTGTGCCCAGGGATTTGCAAAGGCAGAAACTAAAATTGTGGGGCATACCACAGCCTCTTCTTCAGGCAATAATTCAACTCCACACGGAATGTGGATAAGAATCAAGCCGGGCGAAGGCTGCCACATTTCCAGGAAGATCCAAACTGAAACTGGCGTCAAACAAGGGTGTGTATTGGCCCCACTCCTTTTCAATTTGTTTATACCGACCTCCCTCCAGCTCTTGACAGTGTAAACAGCCATCCTCCTCAACTTGACGGGACTCGCATCACCAACTTGCTTTATTCCGATGATCTGGTGCTGCTAAGTCACACAAAAGTGGATCTCCAGAGGTTACTGGATGAATTGCTACCCTACACGCCAAGAAACCATCTAGAGCTTAACTTGTCAAAAACCAAAACTATCTCTTTTGGGAAGCAAAAAAGGTCAGCAGAAAGGTGGTACTTCAACAAAATAAAGCTAGAGTCAACCCCCAGTTATAAATACCTGGGCATTGGATACAAGAGGCTCCTTTATCAATCACAAAGAAGCATTACAAATTAAAGCTCTGTCGTTAGAGGTGGCCGCTGCAAAATTGGAAAAACAGCTACTAGGTCCTAGCCTAATCCCCATGCTGAAAGTAATGAAAGCCAAAGTAATCAACTCCCTGACGTACGGCCTCGAGATCACCAAGGGCACAACCAGTATATTATTAAACAAACTAACAACAAAAATCTTTAAAAGAGCCTTTCGGTTGCCAAAATCTGCCTCGCCAGCTCAAGTGAGACTTGAATTGGGACTCCAAGATCACAATGGAGTGGAGGCAGGTGCATTCATTAAACTGTGTCATAGACTGCGCCACGCTCGGGAGGGTTCCTTGGAGGCCCGGCTCTGGCAGGAAATACAGAAAAATCAGACCAGCGACAAGCATCGGCAACTCCTGGGTTATAGCCTACAGTTACTAGGTGCAAATGAGCTCTGAGATATTATTATTATTACTTATTTTAAGTATGGGTTTAAAAATCGTAGCATGAAAAGTGCTGTTGTCTAAACATGTGACATGGAACCAGTTGGCAGCTAAACAAACTTCCGCCAACTTTCCAGTCACAATTCTAAGTCATCCTCTGCCCATTTCACATGCTGGCAATACTCTTGTTATGATGCAATTTCATTGCATATGGTGACTAATTTGAGCTAACTGGAAGCTAACGACACGGTCCAGAACTCACCACTTTTGAGTTGTGTGTCTTCCAAGATAAGTGGGTCATTACCGTTTTCTGCCTTTTCAGTTGTAATTCTTAAAAATATATCAGGATTGAAAGCTGGAGGATCTACAGGGAAAACAAAAAGTGTACATACATGTCAGATGGAAATGACTGCCACAGAGTATACCTCTGTGTTGAGGGAATTATAGTGAGAAGCACACAGAAAATGCTAAACTACTGTGTTTAATATGCCACAAACTAGCAACCAGAAACATTTGACACCTAGTGATCAACATGAATTTTTTTTATGTATGTGAAACATGCACCAATTGTAAAAGAATGAAAGCAAGAAGTTAACATTTACACCAACTGAAATTACATCCAATATGCTCATGGCAAACATGAAACAAAATCTTAACAGAGTCTCGGTTTCATGTTGTGCTATAGTATGTTTATAATCACTTATTTTGTTGTTTCATTTAGGCAAGTTGATAAATAAAGCACCTCAACTAAAGCAACTCTGCACTACTTTCTATATTTTGGCTCCTTTTGGCACCATTCAAGATGTCAAGGGACCATGAATCCCAAGGACAGGTCAGGCTTCACTAAATCATGCCTCACCATTCAGGTGGCTGCAAATAGCAATTCAGAACTGCGGGCCCCAGTAAAGTGAGCCATAGGTCAGAGAATCCTGCTCTGGGTTTGCATTACCAAGGAATTAAGCTTTCCTTGGGTTCTCGGTAAGGGTGGGCGTAGTTCGCGAAGTAGCGCTACGCGAAGCTACGCGAAGTGCACTTCGCACTACGCGAACTTCACGTAGCACTACGCGAGCTGCGTAGTAGCATGTTCGCACTGTGCAAGATGCGTTTTCAATGATTGCACAGTGCGGACAAGCATCCGGCACTGTGCAAGCATTGAAAACGGCAGCTTGCACAGTGCGAGCTGTAGTTTTCTGCTGCTCGAGTAGATTATTACTCGAGCGGCAGCTTTCTCAACGCGAACAGGTAGTTTCTCATTGAGAGCGGTCGCGAGCATGCGCAACCACTCAAAAATGAGAAACCTGACCTCCTCGCGTTGAGAATCTCGCCGGGATGTCATTTTGCTTGCTCGCGGTCGAGAACATGACGTTCAGGACCGCGAACAAGCAAAAAATGACAGCTGCACTACGCTACGCTGCACTACGCATGTTCGCACTGTGCTACGTGCAGCTGGCGTAGTGCGAAGTTGCGAAAACTTCGCAAACTCCGCGAGCGTAGCGTAGTGCTTCGCCCAGGGTTAGTTCTCGGCACCAAACAAGTGTCAGCGAGTATAAAAACAGAAAATTAGGGCCATGCCCTGTGGGTCAATCAACATGCGGGAGGTGGTTACCCTCAGCGGGTTAACCACAGTACATGGAGGACAACTGGTTGAAAATTAAATGCATCATACAGAAAAAGAACTCATGACATTTTGTGAAAAAAACTTTAAACTCTGAATAAGGTTCTGGCACAAAACTCCAAAACGACCAAAATTCATCAGCTGAAACATGCAATGCTTGCCATAACTCATGTTCCCCATCATGGAGAAAACACGTTACAAAAACCCATGTCAAAATGGCAAAGAAAAAAGACTGACAGCAAAGAGCAAAATATACTCAATTGAGTCAGTTATGGCATGCTTTTTGAGCGTTGCATACCTTAACTGGTGAATTTTAGCGATTATATATATATATATATGCTAGAGCATTACTTTAACTTGAAACCAGGTACATCCTATTGCTTGACAGTAAGATGCCCCATGGCCTTAACCTTTTCGGTGCGTCTGACGGCCCAACGGCCGTCCGACGTCACGGTGGGCGTGTGCGGAGGACAGCCTGGGGCCGTCCGAACCACGCCCACCCTTTATTTCACCCGCACTGCGGCGAAATTCGCGCCGCGGTAAATGGGTTAATTATGTTGAAGAATTTCATTCATGCTTATAACCCAATAAACCAAAGACCCTTAGTGGGGAGAAGTAGACATACTGCACATGCACTAAAAATTCAATTTTGAATGAGTATCCAGACACAGGATGGTAAGATGACTCCCTATTTTTGCTGGCCAATATCGTGTGGTATTTAAGATGGGGACTGGCCCAAGATGTTATTCAAATTGTAAAGGTATGCATTAATTTTTTGGATTGAGGCACTTGCCGAATAATTGAATACTGTGAGTCGCTGTTACATCATTATTTATGAATAATGCAAGTTTAACTATGATTTCCTAAAAGAAATGTGGGGCTATAATTGTTGTGATCAATGTTGAAGCTCTGGAGCGCTAGGTAACTATATAGTGTTTATCCTAATGGCACTTGTCATTTATACTATGAGCAGCGCGATATTCAAGTGTTCTGAAACCTTCTAAAAACCTTGAAAATCTCTAAATGTGTAACATGCATAAGAGAGCACTTAAGGACGGGGAACATCCTTTACCACGAATCTTTTACAATGCGGTACCGTTACCACGCAGGTTTTACAATGAAAGTCGTTACAACGACTTGATCTGCAGGGCGCTGTAGGATAGGGAATAGTTTAATTTACTATCCAACACCTTCCCTACTATCCACGGGGACTGGAGTTGGGATAGTAAATTAAACTATTCCACTATCCAGCACCCCCCAACGCAAGTCGTTGTAACAACTTGCGTTGCAAAAACCTGCGTTGTAAAGGTATGCGTGGTAAAACCACGCATTGTAACGACATACATCCCTTAAGGACGCAAAGTTTTCACAGTTGGTCAAGTTTATGTGCAATTCCTTTTGGCGAGTGATGATTTTTAACTTGTCGAACTGTAAACAGATATAAATGTAATTATTTACGGGCAGCGAGACAATCAGAGTGAGTCTATTCTCGTTGTAATCTGACCACATGGTATTTAAAGGCCACTGATGAGAGATGCTGTGAAACTGTGTGAACAAGGCCGCTTAGATGGCTTAAACCCGTCATGGCTGACATGAAGGAAAATAAAAAGAACTTCTTTTGAACGCATGCTGAAGTGGGCTCCGTTTGTCGGTGAAAGGAAAGTCAAGCGTTTGATTAATAATATATATACATACATACATATATATATATATATATATATATATATATATATAAATATATATTCACTGAATAAACCAAAGCTTACAGGGACGTTACAGTTAGGCTCTGATTTCACTCGTACAAAACCAGTGAAATTCAGCAGTAATAGTTACCTGAGCTAACTATAACTTACACCCCGTAAGGCAGTTCTTATGACCTCACATATTACATCACTCATGACATGGTCAGAGACATCATCGATGACATCTCAAATGACATCACTGATTACATCATCCCATGAGTGTAAGTGTTTCGTAAACATTTCTGAGACTTACAGATATATACCAAGCTAAAGCATAAGTTAAATTATTATTCTTTCTGTACTAGTAATTAGTCATACTATTTATAACATATCTCATCTGAGTGGTTGTCTGACTGTATCAGTGTGTGATTGAATGTCTGCGTGGCTGTATGGGTGTGTGAGTGGCTGTATGGATGTGCGAGTGGGTATGTGAAAAGCTGTATGGGTCAGTGAGTGGCTGTACTGGAGAGTGAGTGGGTGTGTGAGTGGCTGCATGGGTGAGTTAGTGACTATGTGAGAGGCTACATAGGTGTGTGATTGAAGTGTGTGAGTGGCTGTGTGGATGGATGAGTGGCTGTGTGAGTGACAGTGTGGCTGTGTGAGTGCATGTATGGGTGAGTGAATGGCTGTTGAATGTGTGTATAGGTAAGCGAGTGGGTGTCAGTGGCTATATTGGAGAGTAAATTGTAGAAATTAATCTTTTTAGGAACCCACCGGTGCAGGGGTTCACCCTTATCTGTCCACTGGTTATTAAACCAACTAAGAAGAGATTGGCACGGAAACTGTAATATCAAAGAAATAGATTTATTAATCTCTCATGAGTGGGTCTACATCAATACAACACCCTCGGGCACTGTATGAGGTAGTCAATGGAATACAGAAACCAAGGGTGCTACATTCTCTGTTTACAGCTGAGTAAGCATGGAGATTCAAAGAGGAGGTGTAGGCATATACAGGAATAGTTATTGACTAACATGGGCATACAAATATGTCTTGGTCAGCAAAGTGGGAGGGGAAACAGTACTGCTTACATCAGATGAAATAGCCTGACAGTTACAGTCTAAGACAGGTGCATTCTAGCAGCCACAGGCCTTTCTGACCATGCGCAGTGCTCTGGCTCAGTACTGACGTAGTTGACTATAGTTGATGACTCAAGCAGAATAGAAAAGCAGGCAACAGTGAAGACGTAAGAAGCACATGGCTAACACATGGCTAACTAAAATGGATGCCACAAAAAAAATGGCTTCAGCTTATGTTAACACAGAATGTCTGTGTGACTGGCTATAAGGGTAAGTGAGCGATGTGCATGGTTCTGTGGGTGTGTGAGTGGTTGTATAGGTGAGGGAGTGGCTGCATTGTTGGCTGTATGGATAAGTGAGTGGGTGGGTGAGTGAGAAGCTGTACTGGTGAATGAGTGGCTATATACGTGAGTGTGTGGCTGTGTGAGTTTCTATATGGGTGATTGAGTGGTTGTAAGGGTGTATGAGTGGGTGTGTAAATGTCTGTATGTCTGTATGATTTGGTGTGTGAGTGGCTGTATTGGTGAATGAGTGGATGCATGAGTGGCTGTGTTGCTGAGTGAGCAGGTGTGTGAGTGGCTGTATGAATGTGTAGATGTGTGAGTGGCTCTGTGGATAAGTGTTTGGTTGTGTGAGTACTGATATGGGTATGTGAATGGGTATGTGAGGGGTTGTGCAGGAATGAGTGTACAAGAGGATCTAAATGTGTGTGAGTGGGTGAGTGAGTGGGTGGGGGTTCTGTGAATGATGTCATCAGTGATGTAATTTGAGATGTCACGGGGATAAGTTATAGTTAGCTCAGGTAGCTATAACTGCTGCAATTCACTGGGTTTGTACAAATGTAATCTGAGCCTAACTATAACTGTAACCTTTGTTAAGTTTTTAAAAAATTGTTTTGTCATGTGCCTAAGTTAGGCCCTGTAGGAATTAGTGCCATTTTTACATGCACACGCCACATGCATACGAAAGTTGCCTTCTCTTTACCACATCAACCTTTCACACACATTTGCATTTAAACTCTTGAGACTAGTTTCTTGGAAAAACTGACCTTGTGACACGGAACACTTTATGAGCATACAATCGCACTACCTTGACATTAGGGACATGGCCCTCACATGCGTGACACAAATGTGTTTACTATTACGTCTATGTTGCGATGCAGCTATCTGTGAAATACAAACAATGGCAGGTCAATCACAATCTCTCAGCCTGAGGCAAGGATGTCATTTTCTATATATAACATACTGTTTCGTGACATAATTTGAGGAGACACTTTTGCTGAATTTGAGGGGTCCCAGCATGCCAAAGCTTTCGACTAGCAGCTGACCAACATGTCCGTGAGGGGTGTCCAGGCCATGACCAAGACAGGGTCTTACACTCTTACCCATCAAGTAAAGGGGTTTAGATAATCCAGGACAGGGATTCTTGACAAAACGTACATCTGCACCCTAGACAAGTAGATATATTCCTCTGAGCGTAAGAGAGCACGAGCAACTGAGCGAAAAGTTTGAAGTCTGTCACCACAATTCCTGAGGGTGCAGAGTTTTCCTGCTCTGTGTTTGCCACAACTGTTAACCCCTGTATAGGTTTGGCCGGATAACGTCAGTACTGCGAGCGAGCTGGTCGAAGGGACAACATATCCGGTGGGGGTGCATAGAGTCAGTCTGGCACCATCCTAGGCTTATGTTGTCCCCAAACACACAGTTTCTACTGATGAGTGGAAACTGCACAACAGTTTCCTAACTATAACATCCCTGTAACCTTTGGTTGTTTAACCCCTTCCCTGCTTATGACGGAACCACGCCATCACGGGTGGCGTGTGCTCATTACGGCGTGGTTCCGGCTTGCTGCGGCCGCTCCGCCCACGCAGCACTGATTCCCCGCCTGTGCGGGCGAATTATTGAGTGGTGACGGAACCACGCCGTCATGAGCACAGCTCGCCCATGACTCATGACGGCGTGGTTCCATCACGAGCATGGAGGCGCCGTGCACACCCCCCACGCCCCAAGTGCCGCGCCGGAATTACAGCCGCAGCCAAGGGATTAAGTGAATTTCTAAGGTTTTTTACATATTATTTTCTAACTGTAACTCCCACCTTACAGAGTGGGTGTGAGAGTGGCTGTATGGGGTTTGAGAGGGTGTGTGAGTGGCCATGTGGGTGTCTGAGTGGGTGTTGGAGTGGGTTTGTGAGTGGCTGTTTGGGTTTGTGAGTGGGTATGTGAGTGGCTGCATGGCTCTGAGTGGGTATGCGAGTCCCTGTGTGGGTGTATGAGTCAGTTTGGTAATGGCTTTATGGGTGTGTGAGTGGGTGTGCGAGTGGCTGTATGGGTCTGTACAGTTGGGGATAAAGAGGGCAAAGCCTCCAATGAGCTCTCAGTTATCCCACTGTATGGGACTTCCTGGTGATAACAGGAGGGGTTCCTGACCCCAACAATGCGCAGCATCCATGGGGATTTCCTCCCTCAACTAGCAGTGCACTGGGAGGTGTGTCTGCAGAGTGCTGGACAAAGGGGACATAGCCTCTGACAGCCTATCAATAATCCCACTGTATGGGAATTACTGGTGGTAACAGGAGGGGGTCTTGGCCACCAAGGGCCTTCAGCATCTAAGGGGACTTCATCCCCCAACCAGTAGTGCGCCAGGAGGTGCATTTGCAGAGTGGTGGAGAAAAGGTGTGGGGCCACCGACGAGCTCTCAGCAATCCTGATGTGTGGGACTTACAGGAGGTAACAGGAGGGGTTATTTGCCCCCAAGGACCCTCAGCATCCAAGGGGACTTCATTCCCCAACAAGTAGTGCGCCAGGAGGCGCGTTTGCAGAGTGGTGGACAAAGGGGGCAGGCCTCTAATAAGCTGCATCAGGATTCACAATTACACAGTGGAGTGGGGTTGCACTGAGCACCACAGGAGGATCCGCGGATTTCTGAAACAAAAAATAAATTGATGCAATTTAACAAAACAATTTATGCTTTCGCCCCACTTATATCCTCCATGGGGTCAGGGAGTCTCTACCCTGACCCCTTCTGTTTTTCATAAAAGAAATTGGCGGCCACAACATTTCTGTGAAGCCAATTAGGTCTTTTCTTTGGTGTGGGGATCCAGGGATTCCTGCTAGAGGATCCGCAACCCTAGATATCTATATTTTTTGCCCTTTAATATCTTCTTAAACTACAGAACGGATTAACACCAAACCACAAAAAGTATGCTTTCTGGACCAAGATCTAGCTTTCTGCCAAATGTGTTGCAATTCTGTCCAGAAGTTCGTGCTGTAGTTATGTTCAAAATCCCTATAGGAATTAACATGAGGAAAACGCGTTTAGGGGCCCCAGCTTGACGGATCACCCCAAAACTTCCAACACAGCAGCTGAATCAACTAAAGTATACGATTTGGAAATATCATGAAGATTCATCATGAAGCACCTACAATTTTGCCAAAACAAAACACACGCTTCCTATGGAAACTAGGTCCTAATTATAACTACCTACTGGCTACCGATAGATAGATAGATAGATAGATAGATAGATAGATAGATAGATAGATAGATAGATAGATAGATAGATAGATAGATAGATAGATAGATAGATATATAGATAGATAGATAGATAGATAGATAGATAGATAGATAGATGGATAGATAGATTCACAAATTTAAAAAAAGGACACAGACCACCTTGGATGCTTCAAAGATGTATTGCTGTCGCTTGGTCAAAGTTACGCCTCTCAGCCGCAGCCTTGATCACACTAACGCGACAGCACCATTAGTGGAGACTATAAGCCATATGGTAAGCACAGACATAAAGAAAATACTTTTTTCTCACCTTCTGTTTTGAACATTTCTTTTGTTACAATTCATTTGTAATTCTGCCATTATTTAAATTTCCCATATTATGTATGTTTAAACATTGTTACCATTGTGTCACTGTTAGAGAGAGTTAAATGTGCCCTTTTCAATACAAGCATATGGATAAAATAGTAGCAATTCTTGTCTGTGTTCTGCAGAATACTATTCTAGTGTGTGCGTATAGCATATCATCAGTTCTCTATCACAGATAAAAATAAAATGTGATGGAATATATCATCCATTACCTCTCAAATACATCTTCTCTGTCAGGACTCGTCGGGGCGCCTGCAGTGTAGCGCAACGCGAGACAGATGCCTGGTTAGATTCAATACGAGGTAAGAACTACATTACCCAGAATCCCTAGCTGAGGCTACATCAGTCAGGGCGTCACGCATCCTGTTGCGTGTTATTCCGTTTCCTGTATCCGGTTTGGAGGAAGGAGGTCGCGTCTTGCTGCTGGCGGAGGGGCTCGTCCTGGACGGTTGCTGTGGTTACTTACCGCGTCAGGTAGGAGCGGCCCCTCGCCGGTACCTTCTCCGTCATTGAGCGGAGCGCTGTGGGGCTCCACGCGTTGCCGTTTGTTCAAGGAGCGCGCAGTGAAGGAACTGCTGCGTTTGTTGCTTATTCGTTTTGGGACTAATCAGAGGAGCGGAGCGGAGTGGTAGGAAGCCACCCGTTGCCGTGTCTTCTTTCTTGTGTTCACTTTCGACCTGTGAGTTACTCCTGAAGGAGGCGGTGCGCTGAGGCGGTCGCAGCTTCAGGCAACCAGTGCAAGCGCTTGTTGTGATTATTTATGGTTTATGGGACTATCAGTATGTTCAGTACTTATGGAGCGCTGTAGCGGTCGCAGCTGCGCGTTGCCATAGGAACAATTCTCCTAGGATTTTGTGTTGTGTCTTACTGGACCTTTCCGTTTTGTTCTCAAGCACCTTGCTTATTTACTTTGCCTTCTTTCTTCATTGGTATCCGGGAACTGCCTGTGTTCAGAGGGTGCTTTTCTCGAGGGAGCGGAGTGCAGTGGTTTTTGCTTCCCACGCATTACCGTGTCCTGGATTGTGACGTGTACACTGCTGCCTATTGCTCTGTCATTTCTTTGATTTTCTTTTATGGTGGCGAATCGTCCACGGAATCCCTTTTCCTACAGGCATAGGCTGTGTTCAAGGTATAGGAGAGGGTTCTGTTTGGGTGACAAGAGTGTTAGTGTATGGGGAATGCAATGTGTCTAATCTATGTGTGTTCCTTATAGGTTTCACGTTCATATAAATCTAAAAAGAGAACAGTCAAAACAACCAGTAGGAAAGACCTGCCTTTTCCTCACAGGTATTCAGAATTCATGTCAATGCCTTAGATGTTACGGTGTTGCACGACAGGTGGCCTTACCCTTATATGTTCTGTCGTTTCAGGTACCTCCCTTCCCAGCTGTCCCCTTCCTTCCCTTCCCTGTTTGTTATTTTACTTTTCCCCTCGCCTAATGGCTCAAATCCTCTGTTAACACAAAGCCAGAGTGTTTGTGACGTTTGGAGGTGGGCTTTATATTCATCACTCGGATCCTGTGGAGCAGACCTGACAGAATAACACGCCCACGAATATAGCTACACCCGATCCGAGTGGGGACTATATGGCTACCTTAGAGGATGTGCTTCAGGCGCTGGTGTTGGTGCAGCAAGAACTCGCTGCTTCCAAGACTGAGGCCGCTGCTCTGAGGGACAAGGTGGACAGAATGAGTAGGAACCCTTTTGATGCCTCTCCCTCACAGATTCAGGTGACTGTTCCTCCTCCTATACCCCTTGCCAGCCCAGAGAGGTATTCAGGGGATCCGACAAAGACCCAAATATTCCTGACTCAAATCATGATGCATTTTTCGTGCAAACCGGCCTCTTTTCCGACCAACCATTCCAGAGTGGCTTTTGCCATTTCATATTTGATTGGGGATGCGGCTAATTGGGCTGTACCATTGGTGCGCAACGATGACCCTATGTTGAACAATTGGTCGGCATTCAGGGCCGAATTCGAGCGAGTGTTCGATCGCCGGGCTACAACCTTCAGTGCAGATCGTGAGTTGCTAACACTAAGACAGGGGAAGAGAGACCTGATATCGTATATGACTGACTTCAATCGGTTGATAGCAGAAACCGCTTGGCCAGAAGAGAAAAGAATGTCTCTATTCTATCAGGGGTTGAGGGATGGCCTCAAGGATGTTATTGCCCAAATAGATCCCCAGCCCACCACCTGCACAGACATGATAAATTTGACCCTACGTCTGGACAGCAGAATGAGCGATAGAGGGAGTGATCGGAGAAGATGGGATAGGGGGTTTCTTGGGTCTGAGGCAAGCCCCCGGAGAGCCATCACGGCTCCAGAATCTGGTACGGAACCCATGGAGATAGGGGCAGTCAAGGCCCCGTTATCCAAAGAAGAAAAGGAACATAGGCGGGCCTTGGGCCTCTGCCTCTATTGTGGTAAAAAAGGCCACTATGTCAGGGACTGCCCTACCAAACCCAAAACCAGTGGCATGTGGAACCGCAGCAAACGGTTGGCAGTCACGGCATTGGGGGCAGTGGACAAGGGAGGTAGGGCGGACTCCTCCCTTGATGTCAGTACTCCCCACTATCAGATCCCTTCGTTAACGGTCATGTCACTGTTAGAAACCGAAACACATATACTCTTGCCCATGTGCTTAGAGAGTCAGTGTCAGAGTCACCAAGTGAGGGTCATGATAGATTCCGGAGCCACGGGGAACTTCATTGATAATGGGTTGGTAAACGCACTGGCCTTGGAGAGAGTGCCAAGAGACGTCCCAGAGGATGTTTTGGCAGTAGACGGAAAGCCGCTGAAGTCAGGAAAGATCACCGAACAAACCGACTCCTTGGTGTTGTCAGTTGATGTCCCGGGTGGTGCTCACAGGGAAGAGGTAACGTTGAATATCATCGAGGCGCCCCAATACGAGGTCATTTTAGGTATGCCCTGGTTAAGCTTGCACAATCCCTCTATCAATTGGAGGTCTAAGGAGGTCCGGTTTGCATCCGAGGAATGCAGGGAGCATCTGGTTCCCGTATGTTCAACGACCGCAGCAGTGTCCTACCTGCCTTTGGTGGTTGCCACTGCTGCAGAGAAACAGGTGGTTTTGCCTTCGCAGTATAAGGCCTATGCGGAGGTGTTCAGCGAAAGCATGGCAGAACAATTACCTCCTCATCGGCCTTATGATTGCCGGATAGATTTAGTGGATGGGGCTACCCTGCCTTCTTGTCGTGTGTATGCCCTCTCGGTTCCTGAGACCGCTCATTTGAAAGCGTATCTCGACCACTATGTGGATATCGGGTTTATCCGTCCCTCCAGATCCCCGGCGGCCTCCCCCATGTTTTTCATTAAAAAAGCGAATGGCGAGTTAAGGGCGTGTGTCGATTATAGGGTATTGAACAAGAACACCATCAGGAACAGATACCCCTTACCCCTTATTACCGTTCTTCTGGATCAGGTGAAGGATGCTCGGATATATACACGGCTTGATTTGAGAGGTGCCTATCACCTGGTCCGGGTAAGAGAAGGCGATGAGTGGAAGACCGCATTCAAAACCAGTTATGGTCTTTACGAGTATACTGTGATGCCGTTCGGGCTGTGCAACGCCCCGGCGGCATTCCAGTATTTCCTAAACGATGTTTTGAAAGAATTCGTGGATGTCTGTGCTGTTGTGTACATAGACGATATCCTCATCTATTCGGACAACACCATACAACATCACGCCCATGTGTCCCAAGTGTTGCAAAGACTGGGTGAGAACAAGTTATACTGTAAACTATCTAAGTGCGAGTTCAGTGTGAATGAAGTAGAGTTCTTGGGAGTGGTGTTGAGTCATGTTGGTTTACAGATGTCCGACAGGAAAGTAAAGGCAGTACAGGATTGGCCTATTCCATCGAGCATGAAGGAGGTACAGAGCTTCTTAGGGTTCTCTAACTACTACCGCCGATTCATAGCACAGTTCTCTCAGGTGGCTGCTCCACTGACAAGGTTGTTACGAAAAGGGGTTCCTTTTCAATGGTCAGAGGACACCGACAGAGCCTTTCAGACCCTGAAAGACGCGTTTACCTCCGCTCCTATCTTGGCCCACCCCAAACCTGAGCATCCTTTCATTGTTGAAGCCGACGCTTCGGATGAAGCAGTAGGGGCCATATTGTCTCAAAGGAATCACCTCACGGGCCAATTACATCCAGTGGCATATCTTTCAAAAAAGCTCAGCATGGCCGAAAGGAACTACACTATTGCTGAGAAAGAACTGCTAGCTATCAAAAAGGCGTTTCAAGAATGGCGTCAGCACCTGTGGGGGGCTGCGTTTCCTGTTACTGTGTATTCCGACCACCGAAATCTGCAGTATATGAAGACTGCTCGCAACCTCACACAGAGACAAATGAGGTGGATGCTCTATTTTTCGGAATACGATTTCGTGATCACCTTTCGTCCTGGGGCTGACAACAGAAAGGCTGATACCCTATCACGACAACAACAAGGGGGGGTGTCAACAGAGACCGCAAGGCTGGAACCCATCGTGGAACCTGGAAAGGTGTTGTGTGTTATCCAGGCTGATACGTTCTTGGATCGAGTTGGGAGAACAAAGACCCCAGGGGAATGGGTCGTGTGGGCTACCCAGGGGAGCGGACGCACCCTTAAGGAAGGCCTCCCTTTCCAAAATGCGAAGCTGTTCCTCCCGAGCGAAGCGCTAAAAAAGACTGCCTTTGGATGGTGTCACGATTCCCACTTGGTGGGACACCAAGGGGTGTGTAAGACAGTTCAGTTATTACAAAGGTACTTTTGGTGGGACACGATAAAAAAAGACGTCGTTGCTTGGATAAGAGCGTGCAGTGTCTGTGCCATGGCAAAAACAGAGACAGGAAAAAAGAAAGGGTTGTTGTGTCCACTTCCTACCCCCAACAGACCATGGCAACACATCAGCATAGACTTTGTAACAGGTCTACCTCCGGATCAGGGTATGACCGCCATTCTAGTGGTGGTAGACAGCCTCTCCAAACTAGGACATTTCATCCCTTGTGTTAATTTGCCTACAGCGGGACAGACAGCCCAGCTACTGATGACTAACATCATCAGGCTACATGGGATACCCGAAGTCATTGTATCAGACCGGGGTCCGCAGTTTATCGCCAGGTTTTGGAGGTTTTGGTGTCAGGCCCTGGGTATTCGTTCCTCTCTGTCCACCAGCTTCCATCCGCAAACAGATGGTCAAACGGAGAGGTTGAACCAAACCCTTAAAAAATATCTCCGGTGTTATGCTGCAGACGCACATGACTCATGGGTCTCGTTATTATGGATGGCTGAGGTAGCCTATAATAACGCCTGGCATTGTTCTTTGGGGGTGTCTCCGTTCTGTGCAACGTATGGGTACGATGCCAAGGTCCTTCCACTGACCCTTCCCAGGGGTATAGCGGATCAACCTTCGGTTTTGAGTCAGATGCAGAAGATCCAGACAATGCACAAGAAGATCAGATCCCATCTGATTAAGGCAAAGAAGGAATACAAAAGATACGAAGACCAACACCGAAGACAAGGCCCAACGTACGCAGTGGGTGACAGGGTGTGGCTGTCGACCAGGAACATCAGGTTCAAACTCCGCAGCATATTTCACCCTAAGTACATTGGGCCGTATGTGGTGGTGAAAAAACTCAGCTCGGTGGCTTACAGACTGAAACTGCCTGGTTCGCTTCGTATCCACCCAGTATTCCACTGCAATCTGCTGAAGCCAGCGTTCTCGGATAGGCGCAGGGCGCCTCCTCCGGTTTTGTGTGATGGGGGTTTCGAGTATGTCGTGCGGAGCATCAAGGACTCCAAGTACAGGAGAGGGGTGCTTTGGTACCTGGTGTCGTGGAAGGGATATTCTGTGGAGGACGATTCCTGGGAACCTGAGTCCACCATCCACGCTCCGGAGGCTATCCGTTCCTTCCACAGGAGGTTCCCTCTGCGCCCTGGTCCTAGGAGGCGCTAGAAGGGAGGGCATACTGTCAGGACTCGTCGGGGCGCCTGCAGTGTAGCGCAACGCGAGACAGATGCCTGGTTAGATTCAATACGAGGTAAGAACTACATTACCCAGAATCCCTAGCTGAGGCTACATCAGTCAGGGCGTCACGCATCCTGTTGCGTGTTATTCCGTTTCCTGTATCCGGTTTGGAGGAAGGAGGTCGCGTCTTGCTGCTGGCGGAGGGGCTCGTCCTGGACGGTTGCTGTGGTTACTTACCGCGTCAGGTAGGAGCGGCCCCTCGCCGGTACCTTCTCCGTCATTGAGCGGAGCGCTGTGGGGCTCCACGCGTTGCCGTTTGTTCAAGGAGCGCGCAGTGAAGGAACTGCTGCGTTTGTTGCTTATTCGTTTTGGGACTAATCAGAGGAGCGGAGCGGAGTGGTAGGAAGCCACCCGTTGCCGTGTCTTCTTTCTTGTGTTCACTTTCGACCTGTGAGTTACTCCTGAAGGAGGCGGTGCGCTGAGGCGGTCGCAGCTTCAGGCAACCAGTGCAAGCGCTTGTTGTGATTATTTATGGTTTATGGGACTATCAGTATGTTCAGTACTTATGGAGCGCTGTAGCGGTCGCAGCTGCGCGTTGCCATAGGAACAATTCTCCTAGGATTTTGTGTTGTGTCTTACTGGACCTTTCCGTTTTGTTCTCAAGCACCTTGCTTATTTACTTTGCCTTCTTTCTTCATTGGTATCCGGGAACTGCCTGTGTTCAGAGGGTGCTTTTCTCGAGGGAGCGGAGTGCAGTGGTTTTTGCTTCCCACGCATTACCGTGTCCTGGATTGTGACGTGTACACTGCTGCCTATTGCTCTGTCATTTCTTTGATTTTCTTTTATGGTGGCGAATCGTCCACGGAATCCCTTTTCCTACAGGCATAGGCTGTGTTCAAGGTATAGGAGAGGGTTCTGTTTGGGTGACAAGAGTGTTAGTGTATGGGGAATGCAATGTGTCTAATCTATGTGTGTTCCTTATAGGTTTCACGTTCATATAAATCTAAAAAGAGAACAGTCAAAACAACCAGTAGGAAAGACCTGCCTTTTCCTCACAGGTATTCAGAATTCATGTCAATGCCTTAGATGTTACGGTGTTGCACGACAGGTGGCCTTACCCTTATATGTTCTGTCGTTTCAGGTACCTCCCTTCCCAGCTGTCCCCTTCCTTCCCTTCCCTGTTTGTTATTTTACTTTTCCCTTCGCCTAATGGCTCAAATCCTCTGTTAACACAAAGCCAGAGTGTTTGTGACGTTTGGAGGTGGGCTTTATATTCATCACTCGGATCCTGTGGAGCAGACCTGACATTCTCTTGTTAATGTTACATCCCATTTATTCTGAGTAGGCATAATAAAGATTCATGTGGGGATAGGCCTTGTGATGAAACGTCTATTGTATTCTTCACATATTTCTTTCAGAATAGTCTTAAAGAAAGTTATGTAAATCTTCTTCCATATTTAATCCATTTGGGGATTTTGAATCGAGGTTGAGGATATACATACTTTCTAGGCTTCGTAAGGCATTCACCCAGTCTCCTCCTGTAACCGAGTTGGGTATTGTGTCAATCACATAGTAATACATTTGAGTTACATCACTTTGGTGGATTTTGGCACAGTGTCTGGCCACTTGGTACGACAAGTCTTTATTTTTTATGTCATCAATGTGTTGCAAAATGCATTCACGTACCTGCAACACTGTACTGCCTATGTATCTCAAATTACAGCTGCATGTTAAAACATATATAGCAAAGTCACTTTTGCAATTGTACTTGGCTTTGACTGAGATAGGTGCATGGAAAAAAGGAGAATGGTGTGTGTGTGCGTGTGTGTGTATGAAATTATGCTCCACAAGGGCACCCAGTCCATGGAGGGCAGAGCGTCTTGTCAGTGGAGCGTGCCGACAGCCTCACACAGGGCTCCAAAATACTATACAAAGTGTATTCATGCAGAACAACAACACGTTTCAGCCATGCAATGGGCTTGATCACATAATTGCCTCAAAGTGACCAACTCCATAAGAAGTGAAACAACATTAATAATGGAAAAGTGATAGTTTGGAAAAAGAGGGTGCCATCTTGGAATGTATAACATAGTACTTTTTGCATGTTCCAAATAATTGTTTGCATGTTAAAAGGAAAATGCCACCAGTTCCAGTGACTTCTAACTGTCGCAAATGTAACATGCTCTAATCAACAGAACCAAAATAAATGCCATAGTGAGGTAATGTCACAACATGAAATACATATGACAGAAGTGATCTGATACTGCAACTAACACCTCGAAGTATGAGAAAAATAGTTAATGCAAAAAAAGCATGGTCAGAGACAAAAATAAATATACGGAATCTCAAAAGTCAGATTTATGGACCCACAGTGGGTTACTGCACACTAGACTGATGTGGTTATTTGTGAACATTACTGATATTGAGTACTGTGTGGGGGCCGTAACCCAATACATTATTAGTTGTAAACTTGCAGTTATGTGGACAGAAGTTAGACTTTTATTGTATATGCTACAAAAAACAATGTACATATGATGTAAATCAGACATGCATAAACACATAGAAAAGAAAACATATATAGGAGTTCTGATAATCAACCCCCAAAAAACTACTTAAAAACAGGTGAAAACATGTAGAGGAAGAGTGAAAGGCAAACAACCTAAAAGAATGTTTGTCGCTACAGCCAAACCAGGGCACTCTTGAATTAGCAACCTGAGTAGGAAATGAATGACCACAAAGCAACAAAATATAAAGTGAGTCTACCTAGCGATATCCAGCATATTTCTTACAAAGGGTAAAGGAGATCCCCTTTTTTTAAAGATCATATTTCCTTTATTATAGCATTTATAAACAAGAAGCGCCCAAAGGAAGAGTAACCTAGAGGACGCCTCAGTGCATAAAACAAAGCAGAGTCTTTGATGAGAAAAGTGAGTACCATATCCACTCAAAAAATCTTTTACTTTAGAGTGGATCACAACATGAGGCACCATGGGGTAACAAATGATAGCATATTGAAGAAACTGTTTCCAAAATTGCTGTATTGTAATATGTCCAAGAGTTCCCTTTAGTATAGAGGAAGTGTCCCGATCTTATGAAGAAGATAACACTTTGTAGTATCTTGATGACCATTTAACTTTAATGATAAAAATGTAAATGATATGCAGAGGTCATTTTTGCACTAGAATGTTGAGCTAAAAAAATCTTTTTACCCATATTTCCACATATAGATTGTTTTTAATCGAAAAAGCATTGTCCTGAAGAAGGTGTTCAAGCCAGTTCACCGAAACGCCGCGTCGACAGTTATTGTGCTTTTGTTTTTTAAATAAAATGTATTTTTTTTAATGCTTTTAATAAATTTAATGTGATAAATTTGAAGAAATGTTAATGAATGTATAATATCACTTTTTGTTATAACAATTACAATAAATGTGACAATTTTAATTATTAGCAATTGTAGCACTTGATTATTTGACCTCTTGTTTTGTTACCTATGCAATTTCGAATTCTGGTTGAGATACTGTGATAACTGTATGATTGTTACTTACTAGTTTTCATTTGTAAATTTGTTACCATGTGGGGTGCCTCATATCTTACTTCGAGCAGAATTTTGAATTAACTGATAGTAGGACTGCCAATAATAGTCTGATCTATCTCTCAAAACCAGGAAAAGGGAAACCTTCTCTTCTTTGTAAACAACCCAAGTGCTCCACGTAAACTCTGCCACAGTATGAATCGGGAGATTTCCAGCCAAGAAATGTAGAAATACAAGACGGAAAGAACAAACATTCAGAATTTCTGCAACTATGCACTCAAGATCTGAAACAGCATGCCCAGTGACATCTGAACTGTACTCTGTCTTACGCAAATCAGAAAGAAATTAAAGACACATCTGTTGGGAGGAGCTTCGCGCGCACCCAAGATGGTCGCGTGAGCACAGGGCTCCCGGACCCTCGCCACCTCCATCGACTATCCTGTACTTTATCCTGGTTCGGACGACGGGTGTTTACTGGCGCAGTTCTACTGATCATTTATCTGTTCCAAAAAACTTTTTCGGACTTCGGGGTCCAGAGCTACAGATCGCCGCAGTTTTCTGGCCTGCTCCAAGGTGACGCCCCGAGCTATCTTGTCTGGCCTGCCGTCCAGTAAGTGAACAACAACGGATTGCCTGACTTGCATGGGCTGGCGACCGCTTTTGGTTTCGATTCCTATCCGGAGATCAACCTGACTTTGTTAGCTACGTAGACGGCCGGACGTGCCTATACTTTTGGTCTATCCGCCTCTGATGCCGATCTGTCGTGGCTTTCAGTTTTGAGACTGGCACCATCTTCGCTCTTTTGGTCCTGCATTTGCCACCGCAGTCACCATTTTCACCCGACAACAGGCGACCCGCACGGGTCCAGGATCTAAGATGGCCACCAAGCCAGAGAGCGAGAGGCGCAAGACTAAACCGGGCGTTCGAGGGAGTGCTTTGCAAACGAACATTATGGACCGGTACACCCTTACTAAAGGATGGCCGGGCGCAGCATCTAAACCCTCGACAGCAATGCCGGAGGACTCATCGATTGAGGAAGAGCCCTTGTTGCGAGATCTCATGGGCGCCATTACTGGTATGAAGGCTTCATTGGGGCAACAATATGAGGCCTTGACTCTCAAACTGGATACTGTGTCGATTGATGTCAATCTGATCAGGGCGGATTTGGCGAAGACAAACGAAAAGGTCAAATCCCTGGATCTCAAGACCACTAACCTGGTCACTGACGTCTCTGACTTACAGGCTGAAGTCGGGAATCTGCGGAAAGCTAATGACTATTTCTCTGGGCGCCTAGAGGACTATGAAAGCCGTGCCAGGCGCAATAACATCCGCCTGATTGGGGTCCCGGAATCATCGACTGCTGCCTCGACGGACTTATTGGTGGAAGACCTGGTGCTGAATCACTTGGCGCCCAAGGGTCTCAGCAAGTTTTTCGCTGTCGAGCGTGCACATAGGATCCCCGGTGGTACACCTAAATCGGGTGCTAACCCACGACCCATCATTGCGAGGATCTTTCATTTCCGGGACAGAGATGCTATCCTGCAGGCTTCGAGGCAGTCTGGTCCCATTGCCTTTGAGAACTCAACTGTCAGCTTCTATCCGGACTTTACACAACAGGTCCAGAAACAGAGGCTGGGGTTCCAAGGGGTCAAGAAGAGACTCCGGGAAAGGTCTATGAAGTATGCCATGCTCTTCCCGGCCCGTTTGCGGGTGGTTCATAGGGATCGTACTTTTTTCTTTGACCATCCTGGGGTCGTGAGTGACTGGCTTGACTCGCTGCCTACGGATCAAGAACCTTTTGAGGACTCTGGCAGATCGGATCGGGCGGACGGTGGCCCGACGGAGCAAGAGTAGATGTTGACTTTGACCCCGTACCCTTCATGTTGGCTTTGAACTATGCTATGCTGTGTCATTAATGTTTGCAAGTAATAGTCCTTTTGGGGGTGGGTGGGGGGTGAGCGGGTCCTTTCTCCTCCTGGGTTTTCTTTTCGTAGATTAGTTGGGTGGTTGGGCGACAGGCACACTGCAGTTTATGGGGCTTTTTGGTCTTCAGCAGGGGTGCGGGGTGGGGGGTATAGTTGTTTTGGCATTGTTGGGGGGACTGGGTTGTTGGTTTGAATTTTATTGTTATTTGCAAGGCGAAGAAAAGGCAAACTCCTGTTTTATGCAGTTGCTTTGGGTGTGGGGCGGGGGAGGGGCTGATTCGGGGATGGGGGTAGGGGACTTCAGATATTGTGTTGGAACGTGAACGGGTTGGGGGATGGGATCAAGAGGAGGGTGGTGCTGCAATTGCTGAAACGTTTGTCTCCTGATGTTGTCTTACTGCAGGAGACTCATTTGCTCGGCAACAAGTGCTACGCTCTGAATAGGCGTGGTTATCGCCTTGTGGCGCACTCGGGTTTCACTTCGGGCTCCAGAGGGGCGGGCATTCTGGTTCGGACCTCCCTCCCCTTGGCCATTGATGATGTCATACTGGATGATAAGGGACGATACGCCGCCATTGTGGGGCGCTGGGAAGGGAAGGTTCTTATTCTGCTTTCCGTGTACGTGCCCCCGGGCCTCCAAGCCACCACATTCGCTGATCTGAGTGGACTTATCCTGGGTCTCCCCGAGGGTCTGCTTTTGGTTGGGGGTGATTTTAATGCGGTGGTCTCGGGGATGTGTGACCGTCACCCTCCCAGGGAACTGCCGAAGGCCCAGACTTGGTTGAGTGACTTCCTAGAGACGCTGGGGCTCACTGATTGCTGGCGCTTGCTTCACCCGGAGCAGTTGCAATATACCTATCATTCTGGTGCTCATGGTAGTCTCTCGAGGTTAGATCATATATTGCTGCCCTCGGCCCATGCATCCCTCATACGGGAAGTTAAACATCTGGCAAGGGGTATCTCGGACCATTCTCCGCTTTGGCTGGTGGTTGATGCACGGCAGGGTTCGGCGGGCCGAGTGGCTCCGATTAACCCCTGGTACTTGAAGGACCCCAGGGTCAGGGCTGAGCTGGTTAAAACACACGATTGTTATTTTGCGGAAAATGTGGGCTCTGTTTCCTCCCCAAGTTTGCTTTGGGAAGCTTACAAGACTGTCATTCGTGGCCAGGCCCTCTCGTTGATTGGTAGCGTGAAGTTGGCCAACCGTGCTGAGATGGTTCGCCTTGAGGTGGAGGTCACAGCCCTGGAGGGGTGCTTGGAATCTGAGGTCACCGCTGAGGGGTTACATCTATTGGAGTTGAAACAACATGAATACAGGGCTCTGGTTACGGAAGCTGCTAAGGAAATGGGAAGGGAACAGCAGGGTCGCCTGTATGACGTGGGTGATAAGGCTGGGAAATTACTTGCTTGGCTGGATAAGAGGGAGAATGCAAGTCGTGTCGTCCCTGTGATTGTTGCGGAGAATGGAGAGTGTTGTACTGACCCTGCTGATATTGTCACATGTTTTGCCGATTACTTCCGCGAGGTGTATTCCCAGGTATCTGATCGATCTGAGCAGGATTCCCACCTGCTATTGCGGGATATTGCACTTCCCCGATTGTCTGACATTGATAGGGATGCTCTGGATGCGCCGCCTACTGTGGACGAGATTGCCGCTGCTGTCCGTTCGGTCCGATCCGGCAAGGCTTCGGGCCCTAATGGGCTCCCCATTGAGCTATATAAACTACGCCCGGACACGCTAGCTCCACATCTGCGCTCTATGTTTCTCGAGTCTTTGGAGGTGGGTTCTCTCCCACCAGACCAGAGACTGGCCACTATAGTCGTCATCCACAAAGATGGTAAACCTCGGGATCGCTGTGCCTCTTTTAGACCCATTTCGTTGATTAATGCGGAGCCTAAAATTTTGGCCAGGCTGCTGGCGACACGTTTGGCGACTGTCATTGGGAACCTGGTTCACCCTGACCAATCCGGCTTTATACCGCAACGCAACACGGCGCTTAACCTCCGAAGGTTGCATGGCATCTTGGCACGAGCCGAGACGCTACGTGAGCCCGCCATCTTGGCGTCCTTGGACGCTACGATGGCGTTTGATACGATTGAATGGCCGTATTTGTGGGCGGTTCTCGCCAAGTTTGGTTTCGGTCCGGAGTTTGTTCGGTGGGTCAAATTGCTTTACTCCGGTCCCATGGCTCAGGTGGTGGTCAATGGTCGGGTCTCTGCACCCTTTGCACTAGGCAGGGGAACGCGACAGGGCTGTCCCCTGTCCCCCTTGTTGTTTGCTCTCGCCTTGGAACCGCTGGCGGCCTGGTTGAGGTGGGAGCCGTCCCTGAAGGGCATTAGATGGAATTCGGGGTTTGAAGACCGTGTATCTCTCTATGCTGATGATATTCTGCTGTATCTTACATCTCCCCGTAAATCCCTCATTGTACTGTTCGATGTCTTAACGTCCTTTCGCAAAAACTCGGGTCTTGTCATCAATTGGTCGAAGTCCTGTGTATACGTCCTGTCGGGAGACGCCCCTCTTCTGCCGAGTGGTTGTCCTATCGCGATTGTGAGAGATGGCTTTAAATACCTAGGCATTTTTATCACTCTGAAACCTGAACTGCGGTTTGACCGGAA
Organism: Lissotriton helveticus; assembly: GCF_964261635.1. Lineage (NCBI taxonomy): Eukaryota > Metazoa > Chordata > Amphibia > Caudata > Salamandridae > Lissotriton > Lissotriton helveticus. Next base: position 1,437,143,454 of record NC_136068.1, read on the forward strand.
CTTGCTGCCCCCTCTTCAGCGCCTTCGGGCAGATGTTGTCGCTTGGGGGAAACTCCCTCTCTCTCCCCTAGGTAGGGCGGCATTGTTTAAGATGATGTCACTGCCCCGCTTCCTCTATGCATTGCAAAACACACTTGACGTTGTCCCGGCTAAATATTTCCGTGAGGTTGAGAGTTTACAGAGACAACTGGTGTGGGGGGGGTAGCCCCCGGATCGCCATCGCTAAACTGTCGCTCCCGTGGTACGACGGTGGAATTGCTTTGCCTGATATCCGTCGCTATTATTGGGCGTCTCAATTGGGGGCAATAAATCATTGCATGTATGGCCCTTTGCCGAATCCGGCCTTCGAGATGGACAAATGGTTGTTACCGGGGGGTGACTATAATAGAGCCCTCTACTCGAGAATCACCCCTCGAAACGTAACGGGCCCCACTAGGACGGCTGTCCAGGTGTGGAGACATGCTTCCATGGCGCTTGGGTGGACTGATAAATTGACTCGTGCTACCCCACTGTATACATCCAATAGACTTGGCTCTCTCTGGCAGTCGAAGGGGTTTGATAGGTGGGACTTGATAGGTATCAGCAGGATTGATGATGTTTGGACTAAGGGGAGAATGAAGACGTTTGAGGAATTGAAAACCGAGTACGCTCTGAGCGATCGCGAGTTTTTTCGCTATGCGCAGGTCCGCCATGCGGTGCTCTCGGTCTTCCCTTCGGGTGTGGAGATTCCGGAGTCGTCCCCGCTTGAGGATAGGGTACTAGACGGACATGTTCCTGATAGTACGATTTCGCTTATTTATAAAAAACTGATCAACTCCAGGTCTGATCTACTGTTTCGCCTTAGAGAGGTCTGGATTGGTGATGGGCTGGAGCTGGACGATGAGGACTGGCAGGCGGCGATCTCCTCCCCTAAAGAGGTGGCCATCCAGGCGCGCCTTAGATTTGTGCAACTTAAAATCCTGCATAGAGTGTATGTGACTGGTCCCCGTTTGGTACACATGGGCTTTTCTGTGGATGGTTTGTGTCGGCGGGGATGCTGTCTCCTGGGCACCTTTTTACATATCATTTGGGAGTGCCCTGAGATAGTGCGATTCTGGACCAGTGTGCATGAGGTGATGAGTGAGGTTACGGGGGTGCGATCGATGCCAGAGGCTAGGAGATGCTTGCTGAATGTATGGGAACCGAACGACTACTCCGTATCGCAGCTTCGATGGGTGACCTTGGGCAATATGATCGCCAAAAGAGACATTGCGCAACTGTGGGGCGCTCAGGGACCACCCGGGATTCGGAGGTGGAAACAAAACATGGATTGGTGCATGTTCAGGGAAAAAACTGTATATACTTCCCGAGGTACCCCCCGAAAATGGGGGAAGATATGGACTCAGTGGAACACTTACCGTGGCGATATATGTACCCCCCCTCTCCCTGACCCAGATGTTGAGCCTACGTCCCCGTAACCCGAGGGTTCCTCCACTTCTTACTGTGTATTGGATACATTTTGTTCCTTCTGCCCCCCCCCCCCATGCGAGACTCTTTCTTGATGGAAAATAGGCTCATTGGTTGACCTTCCCCGCTCCCGCACCATGTAATGCAACGTTGTTTATATTGCTGTCTTCTCTTTTTCTTTATTCCTTGCAAGTTGTTTGTGTTTGTATTTATAAAATTAATAAAAAGTTTCAAAAAAAAAAAAGACACATCTGTTCAAAGAGCTGTTGCACTCAACATGATAGAAGTCTACATCTTATCTTGTTCTGTGTACACAAACCTCAATAGTAATATTGAACTATCAACACTGTTCAGCTGTCCATTTCCTCCCTGCAAGGTTTGCACTATATAAGTACCTTAACATAGGTTCATAGATACATGTACTTTATTGTAGTTATAGTTAGGTCAGCTATTCCAAACAATAAGCATTTTTTGTCTTGCTAATAACTTCGGCCCTGTTAAGACGAATCTACACAAAACCTTCCAAAAAGATGCCACTGTTAGCCTAGTTTGTGCATGGAAAGTTTCGTGGGGATCTGTTAAGTGGGGGCCAAGAAATAAGGGAGGTCCCAAAATGCAAAATCCCTATGGATTTTACTTAGACTTCTTTGGGCAGCACTACAGCAAGAACTGCTGAACGGGATTACACCAAAATTGGGAGGAAGCTAGATATTGATCCGCAGATTGTGCTTACAGTGATTTGGTGTAAATCTGTTCAGCTGTTTTGGTTTTTTTAATTATAATTTAAGGGTAAAAAATATTTGTATATCTGGATGGTTGGGTTATCAAGAGGCTCGAGAGACTCTTGTGGTGTACCAATTCAAAAATATAGAATTGTGATTGGCCCAGGAAGCTTTATTTCCATTGGACCAATTAGATCCTGCAGGAATCAGACTCCTGTGAGTGCGAGTACTCTAATTGGCTACCAGCAATATCAGAACTGGCAGCCATTACAGGACTCAGGCAAAATCCCTATGGATTTTACTTAGACTTCTTTGGGCAGCACTACAGCAAGAACTGCTGAACGGGATTACACCAAAATTGGGAGGAAGCTAGATATTGATCCGCAGATTGTGCTTACAGTGATTTGGTGTAAATCTGTTCAGCTGTTTTGTTTTTTTTAATTATAATTTAAGGGTAAAAAATATTTGTATATCTGGATGGTTGGGTTATCAAGAGGCTCGAGAGACTCTTGTGGCGTACCAATTCAAAAATAGAGAATTGTGATTGGCCCAGGAAGCTTTATTTCCATTGGACCAATTAGATCCTGCAGGAATCAGACTCCTGTGAGTGCGAGTACTCTAATTGGCTGCCAGCAATATCAGAACTGGCAGCCATTACAGGACTCAGGCACTATTTTTGGCAGTAATGCTCACATATGGGACCTGGGAAATTCATGTCCCTGTAGGTTGGGGAGTTATGTTTTTTTGGGGGGGCGGCGGCACATACGATCTGCAGTACTAATGTGTCACTTAGCACATCACCTATGCACTTACATGGTACTATTGCTGCAGCAAAAGAAACATAAGAGGGCTGCCTTGGAGACCTCCCAAGACCATGGAGGTTGGTCAACGGGGTCTGGTTCGCAGGCCAGACCCTGCTCCGCATGGCCAAAGAAGAAAGAAAAAAAAAGGGATCTCAGCATCAGCTGTAGCAGTATCTTCGGAGTGCGCATCAGCTGTAGCAGTATCTTCGGAGTGCTGTTCCCTTAGAAGTGCACAAAATTCTTATTCTTATTTGGGGCGGCGGCACATACGATCTGCTGTACTAATGTGTCACTTAGCACATCACCTATGCACTTACATGGTATTATTGCTGCAGCAAAAGAAACATAAGAGGGCTGGCCTTGGAGACCTCCCAAGACCATGGAGGTTGGTCATCAACGGGGTCTGGTTCGCAGGCCGGACCCTGCTCCGCATGGCCAAAGAAGAAAGAAAAAAAAAGGGATGTCAGCATCAGCTGTAGCAGTATCTTCGGAGTGCTGTTCCCTTAGAAGTGCACAAAATTCTTATTCTTAGAACTTATTAAATTTGCATTCCTATTTTGATGTTTCACTTCTGAACATTTTTGATTCCATACGAAAACAATTTTCTAACCATTTCTCTACCTCTAATAAATGCTTTACCCTACAATAAGGCATGCTTATTTTTTAGGTTTATCAAATCACTGAATGCATGCCTAGCTTTTGTGAGCACTGGTAAACCTTCTGAAGTCTGAAAATATGTAAATTATACATGTATATTTATTTTCCCGTATTTTCTATTGTTGGGTTATAAAAGCGTTTTTAAAGACAAACTACCATTACTTTCCTTTAAGGAAAAGATTAAAAGAATCCCTCAACACTGCAGCTGGTTTTATAGAACCATTATTCAGTTCAGTGATTTGTGAAATCTCAGGTAAAATATTAATTGAACTCCGTGTCATGCAACATGAGTGTGTTAAACCTCTCAAGTTATATGGCCCAGTGCCAAAGAAAATGGCAACGACATTAACATGTTATACACAGAAATGATGCGAATTCAGAGAGATGTGCACTTTAGTCAAAAGACACCATTTTACTTTGGGTAATAATGGATTCAGATTACAGATACTAGAGAGTGTGATAATTGTGAGGAGCTATATTACAGCAGTATTGTGAATTCGGACCCTCAGATAAATTGCACCTGCTTTTCAATGGGTAAAAAGGTCTAGGAAAAATCCCAGAGGGGTAGGTTTATTGCACAAGACTCCAATCTAAAACTAGTCTCTTGCTACGTCCCCAGTTTTTAACAGGGGGGTGTGGAGTTTTACAACACACCAAAAACAAAAATGCTTGGGGTACAAATGTAAACAGTTTATAGTTCCAACATTTCATGGCTTATTTTTTTTTAACTAAATAGCACAAATCCCAAGGGGACTGACAACCAGGTGAATACTATTTTCTTCAGCAGAAGTACTCAGGAAACTGCTGAGAACCACATCCCGTCACCACAAGCAATGTGTGGTCCTCCCACCTCCAAAATGATCATACAGCTTCATAACATTCCTCTGTATTGAATCCTGAAGCTCTCTCGGAAAAAAGCCGATCTGCAGAATGTGTCACTTTGTGGAACATACACAAGCCAGCCGACGTATTTAGGGTGAATGGCCATTTCTCTGGACAGGAACTGCTTAGCAAGCTTTGCCGGTTTGCAATTCAATATTAACAAAATAAGAGCTGAAAACCTGACCAAGCCAGACGTCAGCTGATAATTGGTGAGGCTCCCAGCAAATTGCAGCAGACTGTTGGGTGTAAATAACAAATAGGTTTTATTCCTCTATGCTAGTCGATATAATCCTAGAGAGAACCGATACAGACCAGTATAGACTAAAGCGAGCCGCAGCAGAACAGAATGCATTCAAGTTGAAAGAGCGTATCAGTGGAATTTATTGTTGCTGAGGGAAAGTGCAGATTAGCCAAGGTGTCCTTGCAGCCGAGTGAACTGTAAACATACAACATGAAATAGTTTCACCACATATTACAATTCTGCATTGCAAATGCTTGTTTCCATTAACACACAAAGAAATTTCTTTCAGGAAGGAAAGGGTGCAGGACCAGGGACACCTAGTGACAACCTGTGGTACTACCCCATATGTTCTGGTCAGTGGGATTGGTGTGCACAGCTGTGATTCTGCAGCACCAAGCATTCTCTGCTATATATTGTGGTGACGGTCTAGTCTTCCGTCCCCGGAAGAGGAAATGAGGGGACGGGAAGCGGAAGGCGGCCATCTTCTTATCGACGCCGACCGCTGCAGTTAGCGTATTGTCTCCCGGCGCTCCGGGTAATAAAGTAGTCTTAAAAAGTACTCCTGCGTCAGTGTGTTTAAGAACAACTTTACAATGGCGACGAGTGATGCGGAGTAGACCGTGCGCACACGGCAACCCGCGGAACAGTCACGTGGCCCCAGTTCGGCGCCACAAACAGCCTGGAGCGTGGCAGAGGAGCGGAAGGAGCGTCGGAAAGGGCGCGAACCAAGAGGGCGCCCCACCGCTCGTCTTACAACGAACCCAGCGCCAGCAGTAAGTCGAAAGGACGTCGTTCTGCTCGTGTGAGCTGAAAAAAGAAGAAAAAAACAAGCACTAGACAATCCAGAACCAGTCACCTCCAGTGCTGAATAATATCTGGAAACAAGCCTTGGCAAAGCACAGCCCACAAGGGAGCATTCCATCCCAGCTGTGAAGGCAGCGCCAGGCACCCTGGCGGAGCAGCGGCCAGGCACAGAGGCGCCCAGCTCGACGAGTCCCGCCACAGGGAACAGCCTGCAGGCGTTGACTAGTCCCTCAAACGGGGAGAGAGGCGAAGACAGCGCCAGTGACCTAAGCGAAGGCGACATCACTGAGCAACACACGCCGGGGAGCCCACCGGGTCGGACGCTCCCCATTCAGGCTCTTTAGAGAGGTGCATCCAAGATGGCGGTCCAGTCCTCTTCCCTCACCCAATTGGTGCCATTCCTGACGAAGTGTGGGGAACCGGAGAGGAAATGGGAAGACTGGAAAAGGTACTTCCTCAACTATCTTGAAGCCCTGGAAGAGGAAGGCGACACTCCGTTCTCGAGCAAGAGGAGGAAAAAGATACTATTACACAACTTGGGTCCTAAAGGGATCAGAATCTATGACACCATTGTCAAAGGCGAGAGGGATGGTACGGACACGGACGTATTCAGTCACGCCATCGCGGATCTCGACGCTCACTACAGGCCAGTAGTGTGCGTCGCAATAGACAGATACAATTTCTTTCAAAGGAAGCAAAGGAGTGGAGAAACGGTGGACGAGTATGTCGTGGCCCTGCAAAGGTTGGCCCTTACGTGCAAGTTTGACAGGTTACATGACGACCTAATTAGAGACCAAATTATCATGCACACTACCAGCTCCCACGTCCAGGAGAAACTTTGGGTAAATGGAGATGCTTCTCTCAAAGAGATATGGGCCATGGTCAAAAAAGCGGAAATGTCAAAGCGTTGTGCACAAGTGGCCAAGAAAGAAGCAGGTGGAGCACAGACGGTATGCAAGATCATGACGCCGGCGAGAAGTGAACGGCCGAGGCAAAGAGAACCGCAAAGGAATCAAGATGGAAGAAGACCCAACAACAACAACAACAACTACGCCCAGACGGACAACAGATCGAATAAAGGAAGTAAGCCGAGCTGCTACAGGTATGGCAGTACCACGCACATGGGAAATGACAAAGCGTACCCGGCGTTCAGGGCAAAATGCTCATATTGCAGCGTGTTCGGGCACTATGAGAAGGTGCGCCGCCGAAAACCCAAAGGAGCGGTGGTCAGATATGTGGACCAGGAACAAAGAGAGGATGCAGACGACCGAGAAGACGCAGAGGACCAGGAAGAGTTCCTATACATCGATGTCCAGGTGCTGGAAATGGAAGGGGAAGGAACGGACAAACCCAGACTGAACATGCACATTGGAGGGATACCACTGGAAATGATCGCGGACAGTGGAGCACCCATCTCCATCATACAACGACAGGTTTGGGAAGAAAAGTTCGCTACCAAGATCAAAGAGACACTGCACCCGATGGATTTGAGACCAGTCACGTATACAGGACAAAGAATTCCCATGTTGGGGTATTGTCCCCTCCTGTTTGAGTTCCGTGGTCGCCACGCACAATGCAAGTTATACATCACCCAGAAAGGCCCCTCAGTGTTGAGCTGGAAGGACCAAGGGGCGTTGGGAATACAACTCAACCCAGGGGGCATTGAGAAAATCTTGCTAATGGACATGGAAAGGAAGGACGACGTAGAGTCATGGCAGAGAGCGTACCCCAAAGTATTCAATGGACAAATTGGGGAACTAGCGAAATACAAACACCTCATAAGGCTAAAGGAGGGAGCGAAACCAGTGGTGCACAAGGTGAGAAACATCCCGTTCCGCAGTAGGGAAGCGGTACAATCAGAATTGGACAGGCTGGAGAAAGAGGGAGTGATCAGAGCCATAGAGAGTGCTGAATGGCTTTCCCCTCTGGTGGTAGCCCAGAAGCCCAATGGCAAGGTGCGGCTGTGTGTCGACTTAAGAGAACTGAACAAAAACATTGTGATCGACAAATTCCCTCTACCACGAATTAATGAGATGCTAGCTAGGACCAAAGACATCAAGTGGTTTTCCACAATAGACTTGTCGTCAGCCTACCACCAAGTAAAACTACACTCCTCATGCAGCCATCTCACATCGTTTATCACGCCTTTCGGCTGCTATGAATTTGTGAGAATGCCATTCGGACTAGCATCCGCAGCGGCGGTCTTTCAGAAGCTTATGCACAAGTTACTGAAGGGTGTAGAGAACGTGCAGTTTTTTCAAGACGACATCCTGGTAATGGGGAAAACCAAACAGGACCACAATGAGAAACTCCACATCGTACTACGGACACTACAGGACAATGGCCTGACAGCTGAATGGACAAAGTGCAGGTTCGGAGTGAAATCTGTCACGTACCTAGGGCATGAAGTGAGTGAAAACGGGATACTACCAAAAAGAGCCAACATGAAATCGATTCAAGACGCTCCCACACCAACCAAAAAGGAGGATGTTCGGTCATTTCTAGGGATGGCCGAATACTACAGTAAGTTCATTCCTCATTTTGCCACGAAAACGCATCTCCTACGCCAACTCCTGAAGGAGAAGAACAAGTTCGTATGGAGTCAGGAGGAACAGACGGAGTTTGAAGCACTGAAACAAGAAATGAGCACAGCCATTCCCCTGAAGGGGTTCGACCCAAGTGCGGAATCCATCCTCACCACTGATGCCAGTGACCGTGGCCTAGGAGCAGTCCTTATGCAGAAATCGGACAACGGAGAAGTATCGACGGTCAGCTTTGCCTCAAGGTCGCTTGCATCCAATGAGGAGAAGTTTAGTGTGGTGGAGAAGGAGAGGCTGGCAGTGGTGTGGGCGATGGAGAGATTCAGACAGTATTTGTGGGGAGCGAAATTCTTGGTCCGAACGGACCACAAGCCTTTGGTCCGAGTACTGACTTCAAGCGGCCATGCTCACGCGACACCTAGGATTGCCAAGATGACTCTTAGACTTTTGGACTTCGTGTACGAGGTGGAACACATTCCTGGACCGCAGAACAAAGTGGCTGACTTCCTGAGCAGGGCGGCAGCGATGGAAGTAGCGGATGACAAGGAGAAGCAAAGGTGGGAAGGTTATGTGGTAGCCACCATTCAGGATACGGAGGAAGTGATCAGCGCCCAGGAGTGGGAAGAAGCATACAGAGAAGACGTCGACCTAGAAGCCATCAAAGGATACGTGGTTCACGGGTGGCCAGAAAAAAGACACCTCAAGGAGGAATTGAGGAAATTCTGGGAACTAAGGGACGAACTATCATTGGCAGAGAACCCCATCTTTTTGCTCAGAGGTGACAAAGTGATTCCTCCACAAGGCATACTGGAGCACCAGATGAATCTACTGCACGAAGGACACCAGGGAATCACCAAGACAAAAGCTTTAGCCAGACAAACATACTGGTGGCCGGCCATTGATGCCCAGATAGAACGACATGTACGGAAATGCGAGTCATGTGCCAAGGCAGACAAGTCACAGAGCATGTTAAGACCACCCTTAGGAAAATTCCCAGTTCCGGATAGGCCATGGGAAATGGTTTCGGTGGACATCATGGGCCCTATTCTCAACAAAGAAGGAACACAGAAGTACGCTGTAGTTCTAATAGACAAATATTCCAAGTGGCCAGAGGTGGAGATAATGGAGAATGTGGACACAGAGGCAGTAGTACGCTTCCTACGTACCACGTTTGTCAGAGAAGGCATCCCTAAAATTATCACGTGTGATAATGGGCCGCAATTCACTTCTACGAAATGGATCGCATTCACGACCAGGAACGGCATCGAGATAAAACACACACCCATCTACCATCCCGCCGGAAACGGTCAGGTGGAAAGGTTCAATCGGGTGATCATGGGCACCATTCAGGCGGCCATAAACAATGGTATGGACTGGGAGAAGGAATTGGAGAAAATGATATGGGCCTATCGCATCACCCCGGGAAGCACGGGATACAGCCCATTTAAGGTGTTGAGAGGAAGGGAAGCCTTTACGAAGGACAACATGGCATGGAGGAAATTAGTGGTGCAAAGTAAGTGGTCACCGGCCGTTGTCAGAAGGAATTTAGAGAAAGCACAAGAAGTGTATACTATGCACTTTAACAAGAGACGCAACGTTCAGGGTGCAGAACTGGAAAAGGGAGATTGGGTGAGAGTGAAGCTGGCCATCCTCAAGAAGAAAGGGGAAAGCAAATTTTCACCACCATTGCAAGTGCTGGAGCCCTACACCCGGTCTGCCCTGCTCAGTGACGGAAAAGTATGGTCACAGGACAGAATGGCTAAATGCAGCAAGATCTTGAAGTGGGGAAACGAAACTGAAGAAGGAACACAGCAAGTAGAAGATGAAAGTGGGAGAGAACGTAGCGGAAGGGGAAACGAGAATGTCAAAGAAAGAGAGCAGCAAGTGGAAGACAGCGAAGGAGAATGTGGGACGAGTGAAGAGATGAGGAGCGGGTGCAAGGCAGAAAGCAGTGAGGAGGTTAGAGACAGAGAAAGTGAAGGTGAAGGAAGAAGATCAGACAAGGTGGTCATTCGTCATGCGTTTGCCTGCTACTGCACTGTGAGCACTTATTAAACACACGTAATTATAGAGTCGCTGTGCTGCTGTGTGTGTGCCTTTCGTTCAATTGTGCAGTGTGTGTTAGATTACAGTGAAATAGTTTGCAGATTACTTTCTGTCTACCCCCCTGCTGATGGTGTCTGCACTCACACAACGCATCAGCCCGATTTAGAAACAACTAGCAGGCAGCATTGCGAGAACATGCCGGAGTCTGAGCCGCTACCAGCAGTGCAACCCGTGTCCTGGTCTCGCCCTCAACACATACAGATGGCTCTCACGCGCATGACACCCCCAAGATATGCCTCGAAAACACAGGTCAAAGTGGTCGCATGTGCCGGTGACACCATCTCAAAAGCATGTTTAATTTTAAACCCAAAGCAATCCATTAGCAGACCTTACACATGAGTGTAAACACACGTAACTTCTGGATCATTTTACACTCACGCAGAAGGCGGGTGAGCAGACAGGCCGGTCAGAAATCCTAGACTACCCGGGAATTCATGGAAATTACAGCCTAAAAGAGCACACATCACACAGCTATTCCTTTTATCCTGGTCAAAGAATATTGATGACATCAGATGAGCGCTCCACTTTCTGGAGAAACACATACTCTTCCCAAGTGTGAAAAAAATGCAATCACTCCAGAGGTTAATTAGTGGAGAGAAAGATATGCTCCCTCGGTGGAGATGAATCCTAGATGAAGCATTATGTAAATGTGAGCGATTGGCGTTGCAGATGGTAATTGGTTTTTTTCCATTTCAAAGTAGGCCAGCAGTACGCAAATACATTTATTTCAGGAAGGAAAGGGTGCAGGACCAGGGACACCTAGGGACAGCCTGTGTTACTGCACCCTTTTCTCAGTGAAAATAATTTCTTTGTTTATGCTAATACTGGCGTACTTTGAAATGAAAGAAAAATTTGCATTTGTAATGTCAATAGCTGGCATATTGACTAATACGAGTGGTATTGCACTGCAAATGCTGACTGGGTGTGAGTGTTTGATTGATTCAGATGCTCCGTCCATCACCACCCCCTTTTGTACCTTTTTTGGCCGCCATAAGTGTGGCAGGGTATGCTCAGACGTGAGTCCCTTGCTCACTTTGCCACTGTATTCAAGCAAGCCGGGCTGAAGACGGCTGGAATACCAGAAACCGTTCCTGTCCAGGGAAGACATGGCTTGGCAGTTCGGGCTTACAACGCATACTTTTACCACGCATACCATTACAACGCGGTTTTTACCACGCATACCATTACAACGCATAGCGCTTTGGGGTGCTGGATAGTGAATAGTTTAATTTACTATTCCAACTCCAGTCCCCAGTGGACACTAGGGAAGGTTATTGGATAGTAAATTAACCTATTCCCTATCCTAGAGCGCCCCGCAGCGCAATGCGTCCATCACCACCCCCTTTTGTACCTGTTTTGGCCGCCATAGGGTCCCTTGCTCACTTTGCCACTGGATTCAAGCAAGCCGGGCTGAAGACGGCTGGAATGCCAGAAACCGGTCCTCGGAAGCTTGTTTCCGGTCCAGGGAAGACATGGCTTGACAGTTCGGGCTGGACTGTTGCCATGGGATGTATGACGTTACAACGCATACTTTTACCACGCATACCATTACAACGCGGTTTTTACCACGCATACCATTACAACGCATAGCGCTTTGGGGTGCTGGATAGTGAATAGTTTAATTTACTATTCCAACTCCAGTCCCCGTGGACACTAGGGAAGGTTATTGGATAGTAAATTAACCTATTCCCTATCCTAGAGCGCCCTCCAGCGCAATGCGTTGTAATGGTTTGCGTTGTAATGACCGCGTTGTAATGGTAGTGCGTGGTAAAAGATAGCCATGTCTGAACTGGGGTGGCAAAGTGGGCTAAAGAACGGTGATGGATTAAACCCAGATCTTTTGACTGGGTGTGAGTGTTTGACTGATTCAGATGCTCCGTCCATCACCACCCCCTTTTGTACCGTTTTTGGCCATGTTTCCGGTCCAGGGAAGACATGGCTTGGCAGTTCGGGCTGGACTGTTCCTATGAGGCACAGGGTCAGACTGATTTGCATATAGCCATGTCTGAACTGGGGTGGCAGAGTGGGCTAAAGAACGGTGATGGATTAAACCCAGATCTTTTGACTGGGGGTGAGTGTTTGATTGATTCAGATGCTCCGTCCATCACCACCCCCTTTTGTACCGCTCCTGTGCGGCTTCAGCAGTAAAAATGTAATTGCGGCAGGAAGCAAAGAATAAACCTTCAATTTGCCCAATGTAAGTTAAAAGGTAGGTCAAAGTAAAAGGAGACACGCAGCCATGGAGGTCAGAACAAGCCCGGAATTGGTAAACGCACTTGCCACAGCAAAGAATGTAATTTCTATTAACATGCCCATTGCTGTGCACAATCATTGTTGCCCCTCCCACGGCCTATTGGTGTCTACGAGCTTCGTGCGCGTAATAGACACCAATAGGCCATGGGAGGAGCAATGCTCGCGTCAAAAGCCAATAGTGTGAAGTCTTTTATTATCGAAAGAACGCCAAGGCCAATGAGGTAACACTAAAGAAAAAAGCACATGCACGAGCGTCTTAGTGTCCAAGGTGACTGCTGAAACCCCGTTTTTCGTTTACAAAATGCCTCGCGCTGCGCGAAGCACTGCTATTCAGTGCAAGGCTAGGCGCGAGACCTAAATAGGAGGAACTAAAGCGACAAGAAGCAACAACCAATAATAAATAATTAACGGGGAGTGAGGAGATATCACCAATTTGAGAGGCCACCAGTGGCGGTTTTACCGTTTGGGCGGTGGGGCGTTGCCCCACTAATAATTATCGGGCAATTTATTCGAGCGTCGCGTTAATAAAAGTTTTATAAATGAACGCGCAGCTCGAATAAATTGCCCGATAATTATTGCCCTGCGGGCGGCCGTGGTGTCAAGCTTCACTCATGTGTGTCACAGTATGCACTGTCTGACACTGGGTGGCGCTGGAGTGCCGGCACAGTGCGCACTGCGCATGTGGTGTTTGCCTGACTACCTTTCTGCAGCTAGCAAACTCAATGGATTTTTAAAAGAAAGCACCTGCAGAGTACGGGGTTTGCCTATGCCACATACCCCAGTGCTTGAAAAATGAGCGGCGTTTTTTTCGTGCTCAGTCCAATCCTGATGCTGCTCTCTTTAGAGAGCATTCTCCTCTAAAGAGAGCAGCGTCAGGATTGGCTACTACTGTAGTGTCCTGTAACAGTAGTACTACGACTGAGTGTTCTGTTCTTGACTTGTTCATAGTCTAGTGTCTCACCGCGGGGGTGGGAGCATCTAACGTGGTGGGCAAGCAATGTCCAATCACTGTAGTGGCTTAGTGTTAAGCCATTCAGTGATTGGGCATTTCTTAGTTGCTGGGCAAATCGGGCCGGCCCACGGCCAGTCACCCTTCCTCCTCGTGGTCGACTCGTGACTCATGCGCATGAGGGACAGAGACTGTCTGGTCTGAGGCCTCACCTAGTCGTCGTCGAGTCTGTCATCATCACCCACCTGCACTTGAAATATTTTTGGAGCGTTCAGCGTTGGACGTGTGAATTTCCGACCGGACCTGTGTGCAGGTATGGACCTGAAATATTATATAAAAGTTAAACTTTTATATTTAAAGTTAAAGTTGACATCTATGCTCAGGCAGGGCCCGGCTCCGGCTCAGGCCTCCCACCGGCTGCAGCCGATAGGCAATTGGTTTAATAAAAGAGAACATGATGGGAAACTGATCCGGGGTCATTCGTTGGAATGTTTTTCCTCTATACAAGATGTATTGTTCAGATTCTTGACTAAAAAAAGCCAAACTTTAAAAAAATGTCTACTCCAAACATTAACCTCAATCTGTCCTCCAACTGTCCCATCGGTTGCTTTAGGCACCCGCTGGTGGTTCTGTCACCAACGGTGTGTATTCACATTGCGCCCTACACCTGACTCCTTTAGTGCGGCATACTTTATAAGAAAAACAATAACATACAATAACTCCTGGACATGCTGCTGGACCCCAATCCACCCTCCCACCTGCCCCACCCCGGGACATTGTTCACAAGCTGAGAACAGATTGTAGTACAGAATACACAGTACAGAGTCACACACGCTCCCGCTGGAACAGTAGTGCAGACTGTGCAGCCAATATAAGTCCCAGGCAATATTTAAATTTGTTGTGCAAGGCATCCTGGGCATAATCAACCACGCCAACTCCAATAAACCAGGCGCTCAGCTCTGCCCTGAGCCAGCGCAGCTATTCATGATGTGTTCTTAGATGTGGATTCCAGCGCTACCTCTTTTAGTTCGATACCTTTTTTAATGGGCGATAATATGAATGTAAAGATGGCGGAGTGCACTAGCTTTGGAGACCAAGCATATCCCTTTCCGTCCGAAACTGAATGTCGCTAAAGTGACCGCCAGTGCAGTTGTTTACTGAAGTGCTTGTTCATCAATCAGTGCATGGGTGCATCAATCAGTGCAGGGCCTGGGAGCATTATTCTGTATGGGAGGGAGGAGTGTATTTGTTGCATCTTTTCAATAAACCATTAAAAACTGCAACACAAATTGAAAATACACTATTAAGAGTAGAGGAGAACACCTATAAAATCAATGCTCACGTTGTTCATGGAGAAAAATATTTGTGATTCTAGGCCAGAGATTGTCTAGCTATGATATATAATTTATGTGTTTTCTAGGACTGCCGATTTGGTGAATACAGAGCCCATTGAGTGTCTTGCTTATTTAATGTAGGACATCGAGGTTTCAGTCACTAACTTTGAAATCCAAGACCCGATGAGTCTTGCTGTTTTTGAGAAGAGATTCCTCTCTATACCCCTTTCTCTTTTCTTTCCTCAGTGCAGAGTAATATCATATACCTTCCCCCACCGTCATGCCAAGGAAAGCGTCATCCCTCCTCCTCGATAATGCCTCCTAATGTTTCACCCCCTCATTTCTCACGCTGCTCTTCTTTCCTCCCTGACTCTTTTGCCCTCTTGTTTACTCCTTACCTCTCAGACCCCTTCTGTGACTTGTGGGACTGGCTCTTTTCACTGCTTACTCCATTCCTTTTCCACACTTGGAGTGTAAGACTGGCTTCTTCCAGAAATTGTAAAATAACCGTGGATTGTTTCTACTCCTATGGGCTTTTATACTTGTTTCCGCCTTTATGAAACTGGTAGATTGAGTTTCTGCATAGTTGCAGACTCTGACATTGACAGCTGTAATTATTATCAGACAGATTCACACTGCTGGCCTCTTGGTGATGACTAACTTCTAGCTAATTAAAATTCTTTAGCTGACACTTGAATCCTGCATTTAGCTGTGCTCAGTAAATACCAACGCGTGTGTGCTCTGAGCAATCACGCCAATCGGGCTTCAAAAAGGCGGCAGAGCAATACAGGCAGGGAGATGGCAAGTGTGCATGCCATGTCGGGTTGGACAGCCAGGTCTCTGGCTGTTGCCAACTTGATATGCGCACTTCAGGAGGACTCGAACCAGCACAGATCTCCGGGGTTCTTTTCGTGGAGCTTTGGGTTCACCTGTCCGGTCATCTTAAAGTCTCATAAGACTTAAATGTGGTTTGTTTTTCTATAGCTTCTTGTAAAGGAAAAACCCAGTATTGTGTGGATATGTTTCCGACAGGCCGCTAAATGGGGAGGCTCGGTAAATAAATAAAAAAGGAGATGAAAGTGGGACAAGTCATAGGCTTTAACGTAACTGTGGCTCTGGGGCATGTGTGGCCTCGTTTTCGACATCAGAGGTGTACCCTGCAGCACCCAAGCTGTTATAACATAGAATATGTGGCAATACCACCAGAATGTCACCTTTCCTTCACTGTGTCTGCGCAAAGTAAAGGTCGAGGCAGCATTTTTCTAGAAACACAAGAGATGAGAGGAGAGAGAAGTGGCAGCCCAGAGGAAGAGAGTGCGATGGAAAGAGGAGATATCAGAGATGCAGCAAGAGTGATGAGAATCACAGAACAGGGCTAGAGAGAATTAAAGGTAGAGCAGTGTAAAGTAATATGCAACACACGTATTGGAGAAGAGGGGTAGAAATCTGAGAGGAGAGAAGGAGAGATATAAACCAAGGAGAGAACAGCCGAGAGAGAAGACACTTTATCTAGCAAATAAACATTGTAAATCTGTCACCATATGACATCTGTGTAACCCACCCCAGCATGATGATGAACACATGAGCAATGTTAATGAATGACCAAGAGTTTAATAGTTGTGCCTCTGCATTTTAGACTGTAATTGCGTGTGACCACATCTGGTATATGAAGGCTGTAATGAACAGGTGATATCTACAAGGAGAGCTCACAGCGTTTTTCTGCCAATATCATACATCGAGCATATACTGGGAATGGAAATAATGTAAGCCAGCAAGCAGTATTTGTGCATGTTTTGTGTAAAGAATTAGCCTATGAACTCTCTATTTAAATGCTGCTAGTTTGCGTCCTGTTTATTTGTTTGTTATTAAAATACATCTGTGAGGTACTCAGCAATGCATTGTGTTTCAAAGTCTGTTATGAAGCTCTGTGGTTATGCTGAAGATTAATAAGCCGCTACCTATGTTATATGACACCACTTTATTAATGTAATAACTGCACTTTCACAATTGCTTTATTAACCTTCCTGCTTTCACAGATTTGCTTGAAAATGCACCATTTGTCCACTCTTTTTTCAAAATTTTCTCGGGGAGAAATCCGCCTGAACCCTCCTTAGGGGGTTCGGGCTCGTTCGCTCGCTACGGTGCAGTATGATTATCTTTTACGCCCCACCACTTTCAAATGTCACCAGCCGCCGGTTGTATTGCATTCCAACTAGGTTTGATGAAGAGCTCTCAAGAGAATAATGAAATAAAACGGAAAATAAAAACCAGCTGCCATTCTATTACACAGTAAAGTGGATTGTCTGGGCGAGCAGTGGTCGAGTTTGCGCTTTATAAAACCACAACAAAACAAAAAAATATATGCATGTATATATATGTTTTTTAGTTTATATGCTTGAATGTTACAATCTCCAAACGCACACTCAGTGTGCCCATATGGAGAGCAAAAGGACAGAGGGTCGGGGCTTCACCCGTAATAGAACAAAGGTGTATTACCTCATTTTTCATGCCCGCTAATTCAAATCTTTCTCATGGTCTTCTTTGTCCAATGTTGGAACATACCAAAGCACTTACAAAATTGGTACATGTCAATATCAAACATGGAATTTAATGTACTCTTGATAATCAGGGAAGAGTTAATTACATTCAGTGAACTCTGCTGGATAGCTGGAATTCACCGGATTTACATAATCATTGATTAGGTTTTGGTGTGAATCCCTCATTACGGAAAGCACAATGGACATTTGTTATGATTGTAAAGCCAAACTATTTATCACGAAAGGAATGGAGTGCACAACTGACCACAAGCAGATAATGATGCAAGAAAACAGGACGCACAACCAAAATATCTACTCTGAGCCAAACAGCATAATTAACCTTCGAATTCACCACTGAATGCCGTGCTTTGTCCTGCTGAGGAGGAATATGGTGAAAGTCTTGTGTTTTGGGCTGCAACAGAGCACAGATGCAACCTTTCCAAACAAAAGATGTACAGTTTTGCAATTCAAATCCAAACGTTTTGGTATAAATGAACAAGGAAAAGATCTTATAAGCTGCTGGGAATATACTGGTTGTATTTTTCTCAGTACTCTCATGTCAAACAGGATGGGTGAAATGGTGGAATGAACCAGGTTATGATGGGGCAGGTGGGAAACAGGAGATGGAGGATGCAGCTAGTGAAAACACGAACACTCGTGTGAAGTGCTCAAACCCAAAGAAAAAATTGCTCCTAAAACGGGAGCAAGTACTTGGTCCAGGCTCTGCGGGGAAGGGTGATCACAAAAATCATTAACACCCACAGGGGCTGTCCAAAAACCCCGAACCCGGGACAGTCAACTAATACATCTAACAATAGGTTCAGGGGAACAACACATCTAAAAATAAGAACTGAAAGAATATTCTTGAAGAATAAATGAATAAGCCCTATAAACAATACTGCAAATTTCAAAAACAATATTTAATATTTATTGTACATAAACTATTAATTTAAAAAGACGAAATTAAGCTCAAGACAGAGAAAAGCTGGTAAACATAAAAACAATGTAAGACAAAAAACCAGACATGTGGCAATAAAACCATTACATATTGGGGTGAAGGAACAGCATAAACATAAATATAGTGTCCTTAATGCAATTTAGGCCACAGAAAAGCGTTGACGGCGTTTCGACCGCTAGTTAATTATGCGGTCATCTTCAGGACTGAAATTTTTCTTGAACGTCTTGTATCTGTGTAAGAAAACATATTTTGAGAACATATTTCTTATTGTTTACATATATTGCAGGCTTCTTCAAGAGAAAGGCTTTTAGAATTATAAAAGTGAATATAATAGAGTTGAAAAGGGGAAACACCAGTGAGAGATCAGATAAAAAGTATGGAAACCTACACCAAAAAAGACCAAAAAGTGACTTAGACCAACCAACCACCAAGGTTACTAAAAAACAGGGCAGCATCACCTGTTAAAAACGATGTGACCAATTATAAATTTATGGTCATCCGTAGAAACTTATAGGCAACTAAAAAGTAGAACAAACAATTAGTCCTACTGTGTAGGGCAAAATAGAAATTTATGCTTAAGCCCAAAGTTCTTTTAGAAAAGACTTACTAAATGTAGCGAGTGAAAACACACCACGTTTGGGAAAGTTCTTGAAAATTGAACCAGTGGCATCAAATTTAGCAGCCAACTGGGCGCCCCATAATTTGGCTGGAAAAAAGAAAATCATCAATTTTATCCTAAAAACCAATTACAATTTGAATGCAAAAAACATCGATAGCTCACTGGAGAGCAACATGATGTGTTCGCAGTTGTTAAATCAAGCATATTAAATCATTTATAAAGTAGGTATTTGCGGCGTCGAGCCAATATCGAGAAAGGGATATTTCATAATTCCTGCCACACGGACATAAAGGGTGTTCTTGCAATAGTTCTTGCAATAGTGCACATTATGGGAGAGACTCCTAAATCAAACTTTCCTAAATTCAAGTTACGTGCTGATATTATACTAGGGACGACATAATACGTTATATCGCCCTATATCTAATGAGGGTAGCAGGAGCTTTCCCAAGTTCAAAAGGACACATTATTTCTAGGTTGCATTCTAATTTTGCTACACCAGGAGCTCGCTCTCACCCCGCATAAGCAAGGGAAAAAACTCCTGTCCAAAATGAAACAATCAGTAACAGATCCATGTCAAAATAGAAGGGGGGGGGGAGAGAGAAGGGAAGGTACGAGTTAAACCAACCCCTGAGCATTCACATAATGATTACCAAAAGGAGGCCATGCTCAAGCAATAGATTACTCATTGTAAGGTAGATGTCTATGGTGCCATAGAACTAATCAAGCAACGCATATGCTTACCGGCAACGTAAAATATCAGAAAGTCAAACCGTCCCGCGTCTGTGCGAAGACCGCGATAAACGCGCCAGCACAGGAAGCCGGAACTAAATGCCTCTAGTTCTGGACACAAAAAAAAACACACAAAAGAAAAAACGGACTAACCGGTCAGTTCAAAAGGCCAAAGGACCGGCCGCCATTTTGAAGGGGTACATTTAAGGAGAAATCGTAAATGGCCAACATTCGGACATTGACATATTATCTTCCTAAGTTTCCACACTAGGGCCGTGCTCAAACACAAGTTACTTATTGTAGCCTGTGATGCCTAGTAAATAAACAAGCAACATATACGTTTAACGGCAATCGTAAAAAATGAAAAACGTCCCGCGTCTGTATGAAGACCGCGATAGACGCTTGAACTGGAACACAGTGCCTCTAAATACAGGCAACAAGAACGGACTAGCCGATCAGTCCAAAGAGCAAACGGCCAGCCGCCATCATAGAAGGGTAAATTTGAGAGGGAATCATGGATAAATAAAGCCTTAGAACGAATTTAAAGGCAAGAATGATTAAAAAGAGAAATAAAGAAATAAGAGTGTCCATTCTCCCTTTGAAGAAACCACATCCCAAATCACTAAACAATGCTGTACTACTTAATGTAGGAATGACAGTTAACAATCATGGTTTCCAAATGAACAGTTTCGTACATTTTAAAACTCGAAAAAATGCTGACTAGATGTGACAATTAAGTTGTAATTGTTAATATTCGGACACAGTGATTTCAAGATGGAATGATAAAAAACCAACAGTTTCATATCATGAGTTAGCTATTACAGAATCATCACAAAATGCCAACAGTTTCGAAATCTGAGGTTTACATATGTTGTCAGTGTATCAAAGGTTAACAAAAAGAGGCATGGCATATGCATACCATGGACAAATTTGGATAAAGTATCTGAGAGCGAGGAAATGGGAAACCTATGGGCGTGCTAAAGCCCACAGATTTAACACACGTCTTTTGAAGAAAGCGCATGTGCTATCCAGCCAAGACGTAAAAAGGCCCTGGGGGTGGGGTCTCCAGGGCCTAATGAGGCATGAAGAGGGGAGCCACGAGGCACCACTCCCCTTTAAAATGCATTAGGCCCTTGGGGACGGGAGTACTCAGAGTCTAATGAAACTCGGGCAGGGGGGCCACACAGCCTTTTTTTTATTATAGTTGGCCCCAGGGGATGGGGTCCCAGGGCCCGAAGGCCAACCCTATGCTGCACACGGAAAAGGCTGCGCACGGTGTGGGGTTGGCAGCCTGCTGGGGAATGGCCACAAGGCCAAGCCCTGCTATCACCCCCCGCTGTGCACGGCCAAAGGCAGCTCACAGCGTGGGGTTGGCTGCCTGCGGGGCGTCTAAAGAAGGGCTTGGCTGCAGCACAGGTCATGAGGCTAACCCCACACCATGCACAAGCAGCAATGTCATAAATGATGTAAATACACGTCATGAATAATGTAATATGTGAGATTACAAGCAGTGCATGGCGGGGGAGCAAGATATAGTTAGCTCTACTAACTATAACTGGTGAATTTCTGTGTTTATTTAATTCAGAATGTTAATGTTGTCACTGACATATTCACCTAATTATAACGTTACTTTAACCTTTGTTTTTTTCAGTAAATTTCTAAGGGTTAATTCTTTTTTTTTAACAAAAACAAATCTTTTTATCACATCTATATATAACGTTACTTTAATCTTTGTTTTTTCAGGGAATATATATATATATATATATATATATATATATATATATATATATATATATATATATATATATATATAGAGAGAGAGACATATATATAAATATATATATATATATATATATATATATACATGTATAAAAAAAGTTCAAACTGCAATCCGCGTATTTTCTCTGCCTCTAGATGGTGGCGGGCTGCCGGCAAGGTTGCGACCCTTCAAATCGATACAAAATCAATCCTTCGATCAAAGATTTGAGGTACTGGGTTTTTCAGAACCGGTACTGATCCGGTAACCCAGCGGTGCCAGGGTACACCCAAAGACCTCGAGTTCTTCCTGATTTAGACCACAGAAACTCAGAGTCTTCTAGGTGAAGTCAAGGATCGATTTTATTGGCTGCAACCAAGGTAACAAGCGTCCTAGAAGTACAACACACAGGAAGTATGTTCTCAGGAGACTGCCGCAATTCACGAAGTCAGGCTTCTCTTTTTATGCAAAATAATAAGCTTCAGGCAAACATTCCTAGATTTTCAGGATACTATTCACATATCTCGAACACAAATAAGTAACAGAGTTATGATGACAAGTTCACATTTCGGCTGTCCCACCCTCAATAAATTACTCGGCAAGGTCCGGCATTTCCATCAGATATCAGTGTTCTCCCAATAAAACGAGCACCTTCCCATCATAAAACAAATAAGAGAAAAAGAGTGGGGCCAGGTGTGGGCAAGATTCGGAAGGGTGTGTGTGTGATGAAAGGGTTTTATGGCCGGTTGCGCCTAGATGCTATCTCGATCGGCCACTGGGAGAGGAACTGACCAAACGAGTTCGGCCTGGGGCGATGGTTCCAACTTGCCCAGGTCACAGGAAAGTCAATCAAGGAGTACGTGTCCTTTTGATATTGGATTAAGCCTATGTGAAGGGCAACACACAAAATGGCTGCCGCACACAAAATGGAAGCCAAGGGTTCGAGGTACAAATGACGATTTCGAGGTGAAATCATCATTCGAATGCGACGAAAATGCTTGTACATAATGTACTCGTCATTCTCGGTCTTTTGATACCAAACTCGTCATGATACGACGAAGTTTTATTCTCAAGTCCAGAATGGCTACACGAGTTCGGATTTTCAGTACTACAAACCCTCCTTTTGCCCTTACATAGGCAATTTAACCTAATCTCATGCTAATCAGAGTCCAGGTCGATATTCCTAAAGTCATTGAGATGTTGCTGTAACATCATCCTAGCACTTAGCTCGTCTCTAGATACAGGTTCCCTTACACATGATGTGACACAGAGGCCACATACTGCAGGAGCACACTGCACACACAGACAGAACAGGAAAAGGATGGCTAAGACCATCCCAATGACCATCAGAATTTTCCATCCCCAGACGGATATCAGTTCCCAGAACCACCCCATTAATGACCAGTCTCCTTTATCCACATGAATAGATTCGGAGATCTTATGCAGTTTGGAGATGGCCTGGTACACTGTTGGAGCGTTATCTGGGATGAAAACGCAGCAGCTAGATTGGATCAATCTGCATACCCCACCTCGGTCTGCAAGTATGACATCTAAAGCAACCCTGTTCTGAAGGGTCATAAGACGATCCGACTGGAGCTCAGCAGTCAAGTTACTAAGGGCACCAGCAGTTTCAATCACGGTGGACTCAACTACCCTTGTCAATTGCCTTATGTTCCTGCTGTTTACCATGGGTCCCCAGAACGGCAGAAAACCTCTTGCAAAGTCCCCAAATTCTTGACCTGCAGTGTCTTCTTTACTAAAGACACCTCTAACTACCCTTGTCCTGTGGTAGTCTGCCGCTGCTGTGTAGGTGGGAGGCAACAGGAACGAAACAAAACATGAGCCCGAGAAGTCAGGGGGCAACCATGTATAGGCTCTATCATGACAGATGAAATAAGTACCCTTAGCTGCTAAAAACGCAGGGGAAGTCTGAGACCCAAAAACATACGTTTCTGTACAGACACTTTTCCCTAACTGAGCTCTGGGATTCTTGCCAATACCTTGCAGACACAGGTTGCCCTGATGGGGTACAATCCAGATCGGGGAAGACTTCTTCGCTTGCTGTTTCTCACTTAAAGTAGCTCCATATCCGGTCACGTTCCAACCTACATATGCAAGTATCTCATCATCCGGAGTATCTTCATAAGAAATTACTTCCTTAATCATGTCAACTATACCTTTGACCAGGGCGCTAGTCTTGAGGTTGTCTTTTACAGAACGTAGGGGTTGGACTTCTCGTGCATATATGAACATTGTTCTGTATGCCCACACAGAGCCATTATGACTGAAAGGCAGGACTAGATAAGTGATACCTTTATCCGTAGTGTGAGGCATAAGGCCACAAACCCAACAGTTAGTTGTGTTCATTACTAGCTGGTGCTGGTGCAGGAGTTGAACGAAGGAGTTATTAATGAACTCCAATCTTCTATTGGATTCATGGTCAGGAAGGGAGTGGAGAGAATGAGAGTAAACAGTAGGAGGAGGAGGTGTAGGGGATGTAGGTGGTGCGAATGTTACATGAAAAGAGAATAAAACATATCCTATTAAAAATATCATCACACTGAATATCATGAAAATGCACAATATTAAAAAACTTTTCTTTGTCATCACTCTACATAATTTGTGTTCAGAGTTCGTTGGTTTGGAAGGTCTCTCCATTTCAGAAAACTCCATCCTCTCTAGAGTGCTGCCCGCGGTGGGAGGTTGATTCTGCTAAGGGATGCTTCTGTCAGTCCAGGGCAACTCCCTTAGACAAACCAGAACTACCGACCTAACGTCGTCAGCTGCACCCCAAAGACTTTTAGTCAACCGCGGCCCTAGCAGCGGAACCCGGATGGCGGTTCGAAAAACAAAAATAAGCAAGTTTCTTCTAATGGGAGAGCTGCGCTTTTAAAAATAGTACTTGGAGGGAAAAAGGAAAAAAAATTCTTTATTTGTCCATAGGTCTTGGTCTCAAATTATAACGCTTTCGTCCAGGTACTGTTTGATCCTTAAACAAAAGTTCAGGCTCTAAAGTGTTCAATCGCTTTGACGGTGGCACAGCTTCTTGCAGAATGTTCTCGTTTTCACGTTCAGAGTTAGTTCCTTTCACTCGTGCATCACTGAAAGGCAGGAACTTTGGCACGGTGTTAGTCTCTGAGTCAGCGACACCTTCCTGGACCCACTGGTCGTACGGCAGAGGAAGAGAGATCCTTTTACAGTGGACCCCGTGGATCCAGTGCTTCCTCCCCTCCACTCGGACCGCTGATCTTGTGGAGAGAAGGACGAGATGTGGTCCGGTCCACCTGGGCTGGTCGTTTTTCGTCCTCTGAAAATTCCTCACGAGGACCCAGGATCCAGGGCTGATGGCGTGGCCTGGAGTTTCAGAGAGCGGAGGCAGGGTGTCGTTGACCTGTTGATGCAAAACACGCAATTTAGCCGTCAATTCA
This sequence comes from Lissotriton helveticus, assembly GCF_964261635.1. Lineage (NCBI taxonomy): Eukaryota > Metazoa > Chordata > Amphibia > Caudata > Salamandridae > Lissotriton > Lissotriton helveticus. The sequence goes on from NC_136068.1 coordinate 1,437,168,218, forward strand.
TACAGGTAATCAAGTAAAACAGGGTGTTCTAGTTCGCTACACTTTTTGGGCCTAGGCACTCCCCATATGTTGGCCGGGCGGCCAAAGACTATTTCATAGGGGCTAAGTTTCACTCGCGAATGCACAGTCATTCTGGTGGATAGGAGTGCTAAGGGTAGAGCATCAGGCCATTTAAGACCTGTGCTCGCTTGGATTTTGGCTAGTTTTAACTTAATCGTGCCATTGTAACATTCTACTAATCCAGCTGATTGGGGGTGATTTGCAGCGTGGAACTTCTGCCGAATACCTAGCCCTTCGCATACATTCTTCATCACACGACCCACAAATTCGCTCCCGTTATCACTCCAGACCATTCTAGGCATTCCGAATCTGGGGAAGAACTCTTTCACAAGGGCTTTCGCTGTGGACAAGGCAGTATTGTCTTTTAGGGGATAGTCTTCTACCCATCTTGAGAAGGCGCAAACAACAACTAGCACGTATTTTAAATTGTTGCACCTCTCCATGTGGATGAAATCTAGCTGCAAAACCTCAAACGGATACGTAGGAGGCGCAAAATGACCAGCTGGAGTTGGGGTTCCCCTACCAGGGTTCTGTTGCAGACACACCATGCAATTCTTGACAACATTCTCTGCACACTTGGGAATTCCTGAATTTTGCCATGCTGGAGCCAACAACTTGCTCATCCCTTTCACGCTGATATGAGCCATTCCATGAGCCATTGTAACTACTGCAGGCACGTACGCATCGGGTAACAACCATCTCTGATGCTCGGACAATTCAATCCAACAACCATTCGCATCCATTCTACCCGTACTCTCTTTCCACATGCTCAACTCTTTCTCTGAAGCCTCAGCTTGAATAGCCTTCACACTCTCTATCGTGTCTTCACACATTCCCACATCACCAACCATCTTGCAGGTCCTGCAGCATACATTCGGCTCATTACACTCTTTGCAGTTTCTTTGGCGATTTCGTAAGCAAATGCATTTCCACGACCAACATCATCAGTCACCTTCTTGTGAGCACTACATTTCACAATCGCCACTTGCAGAGGCAAGGTCAGTGATTCAAGAAGCTCATTTACCAACTGACCATGCTGAATCTTAGCTCCATGCGAAGTCAGGAATCCACGTTCTTTCCACAATCGTCCAAAACTGTGAGCCACACCAAAAGCATACTGACTGTCGGTATAGACAGTCACTTTCATTCCTTTTGAAAACACACATGCTCTCGTGAGTGCAATTAATTCTGCTGCTTGAGCTGAATTATGTGGAATACGTGCAGTTTCAACGATCGTATGCAAAGTCGTGACAGCATATGCTGCAGTCGTGTCACCATTCGGGAGCTTGAAACATGAACCATCCACCCACAATGTACCATCACATTCAACAAGAGGAGTATCTAGGAGATCGAATCTCCCTTTAGTTTCTTCTTCTGTTTTAAGGAAACAATTGTGCTGTTCTGAAGCATCTAGTTCCTCTTCAACTGGCAACAACGTAGCCGGGTTTAACACGTTACATCTCTTTATGTGCACATGACTTGCTAGTAATGTTAATTCGTAACCGGACAATCGAGCACTAGTTAAGTGCTGTGTCCTGGTTCTATTCAACAATATGTCTACTGCATGTGGGACCATAACGACTAGCATGTTATTCATCACTAGACCAGCAGACTGTCGAATAGAAACAGCTGCTGCTGCTGTAGCTCTTAAACAACTTGGCAATGCTTTAGCCACCGGATCCAAAGTCGATGAAAAATACGCACATGGACGCTGTTTGTTTCCAAACAATTGTGTCAGTACTGATAATGCACAACCTTGTTTCTCGTGGACATACAATGTAAAGGGCTTACTGTAGTTGGGGGTACCTAACACAGGAGCCGAACATAATGCATCACGCAATCGGAAAAACATTTCTGACACTCTTCAGACCAAGGGACGGGATTGGGTGTATCTTTACACGTTAATGCCACCAAAGGTTTGGCCAATAACGAAAAATTTGGAATCCACTGTCTACAGTACGATGTAATACCCAAGAAAGCACGTACTTCTCTCTGTGTTCTTGGCACACTCAATTTCGCTATTGCCTGAATTCTCTCTGGGGTCAATTTCCTTCCCTCTTTCGACAAGAGATGACCTAAGTAGGTCACTTCTTGTCGACAGTATTGTAGTTTGGAAAGCGACACCTTGTGATGCAAATCACACAGATGACGCAACAATGACAATGTGGCGTTCCTGCATATTTCCTCAGTATCTGCAGCAACAAGCAAATCATCTACGTACTGTACAAGAGTGGCACCATCAGGTAAAACAATCGTATCAAGCTGTGTCTTTAGAGCTTGACTGTATATTGATGGACTTTCACAGTAGCCCTGAGCAGCGCGTTTAAAGCGGAAACTTCGTTCACCTAAAGTGAAGCCAAAAATGTCCCTGCTTTCCTCAGCAATGGGGATGCTGAAGAAAGCATTCTTCACATCAATCACTGAAAACCACGTTGCAGAAGCTGGAATCATTGTCAATAGGGCAGTAATGTCGGGGACAACTGAAATTGTGGCACAACTATTTTATTCACTTCTCTCAAATCAATCACAAATCTGTACACAGGTGGCTGAGAGGGATCAGTTCGTTTCAAAACAGGCAGAACAGGACTATTGCAAACGTTGCCTCTTGTTTCCTCAATGACATCTTTTTCAATCAGATCGTAAACGATCGCTAGCAACGCTTTTTCACCTTCACTAGAAATTCTATATTGGGGAATTCGTGGCATTTTAACATTGGCTTTCAATGTTATAACATATGGTGGTATTTCTAAAAGACCCACATCATTAGGACCAGTAGCCCAAAGAATATCGGGAAGAAACGACAATTCTGTTGGAATTTTATCCCTTGACAAATACATTGGAGAAACCACTTTCTTACCTAGAGTAAGTTGTACTCCTGAAGGAGAACAGTACAAAGTCGCATGCAATCTTTTTAACAGATCTAATCCTAACAAGTTTTCACCACAACCTGTTGTCGGAATGAGGGGTGCTTCTAATTCACAGGGACCAACAGAAAGGGACAAAGGGTCAGAAATCGGGTTCCTAACTGGGGCGCCAGAAAAACCTACAGAAACATTAATTTCGCCAGACAAAGGTGCGCCAGGGAGTTTGGAGTGCATGATAGAACTCTTTGTAGCACCAGTATCCAAGAGAAAAGGTTCTGACACACCTGATGTAATCACCTCAACGTATGGTCCACTCTGATCTACTGGAACTGAAACAACTCCCTCTCTTTGTCTATGGCTGTCCTAGCAATCATTACTTTCCCATTGCTCACCTTCTGTGTAGTAATCATCAGTATAGTACTGAGCTGTCCTACCAGATGCGTTATTCTGCTGATCGAACCTATTCATAGAATTTTGTGGTGGAAGAGACTGCGTGTTCTGGGGGACGTTTCCACGTCCTCTACCTCTAGGCGCTTGCTGAACGCCTCTACCTCTTGTGTTTGAAACACCATTTGCACGTTGTAACAGGACAGGGCAACGATACTTAAAATGACCTTCTTCCTTGCAATATGAACACTGGTTGGGACCTACAGTGACATGTGGCTGATTATACTCGGCTCTTTGTGAGTTCCTCTGATACTGTTGAGGCTGCTGATAATTATTCTGGTAGTTGTTCTGACCACCGTTATTCTGGCCACCACCACCACGTGGCGGATATGCTTGCTGTAACAAAACCTTCGTTTTCAACTCTTTAGTTTTCTTGTCTGCTCTATCTTTCTCGTCTTTGTCTCTATTTTCGTAATATTGTGCAGTAGCCAATATCTGTGCTGAAGAGGAGACAGCCCAAGAACTCTCCGAATCCTTTAACTTTTTACACAACTCTGGAAGCAGATTGTGCACGAATTTATCGACAAACAGTCGCTGACCACCTTCTGTGCTCATATCTTGACCACTGTGGTCGACAAACGTTTCTTCAAATCTGGTGAAGAAATCAGACACCGTTTCATCTTTCTTCTGCTTATACGCAGACAATTTGTCCCAATTTACACGTATCGCAGGCATTATCGTTTTCATGTAAGTAATTATCCTACCAGGGAGTTCAGCTATTAAAGGCTCAGGTTTAGAACCACCAGTTTGTAGGGCATCTGCAGCAACGATATTAGCCCATGAGTCACCTAATTCCTGATCATGATCTGTATGTCTAATTTTTCCCCATAAAGGCTGTGGAACAACGTTCCCAAATAACATGTCAATGTCGGCTAAATTCATGATACATGAACCAGCAGTCTGTGACAATTCCTTGTAATACCCTGCAGGATTTTTACGCGGATCTGGCAATGTCTGTTTAAGGGCCAAAACTTCAGCTCGCTTCCATGGCACATGTACCCATACTCGCTGAAAATGAGGCTGAATAGGTGGATTAGCTTGTAGGTCACCTTCCCTCCACTGTGGGGGAACTTCTCTCATGGGGTACTGTCGCGATCTTTTCCTACTGGATGCACCATGCTCAGATAGTGACCCAGAAGTGCTTCCCTTACTCCGATACGACAACAATATTTCAACTGCTTTCTTGACACCGGGACCTACAATCATGCCCTCTGCAAAATCGAACCGCGCACGACACAACTCGGACGGGTTGCATTCCTGATCATTGTCTTACAAACCTTCACAAAGAAAAACACACATTTGTTTAAAAACGTATCTCTGTTTCGGTGCTTCCCATTGACGGAAGACATCCATGACAGACTTTGTATCATATTTTACAGTGTCCATAACCCATTTACGTGCTAATCGATTCAGTAAATCTCTCTCTTGATAGTCAGGTAATTGACTTCGCAACTGTCTTCGTTCTGTGTTAGGGGTCGTGTTAGGCGACCCAAGAAAAGGTGAGGAAATATTAGTAACAGTGTTGGCCATTCTCTGTCGAATGGAAGGAGAAACTGACGGAAGAACGGGCGGAAAAATAGGCTGAGATAAGGTAGGAGCAGAGACAATAGCAGAAGGAGCATTAGGAGAAGTAGAAGTTATACTAGGTAAAGTCGGAGCAAACACAGGTGAAACAGATGTGATCGGTGAGCCTTGAGGAGGCTGCACCATCGTAGTAGGAGCCAGCTGAAGGACAGCTGATGGTTGCTGCGGAGCAGCAGGAGGCATAGCAATCACAGGCTGTGCAACTAAAGGTTGCGGAGGTGCCATAGCGTTTTGCGCATAGGGGGGTGGCAAACTTAACAAATGTGATATTAACAGATCTTTTCCCAGCTCTTTTGCTGCATCTTGCTTAAGAGTCGGCAAGACTGGATAGCATTTATCTATCGCCATTTTACGTTGCCTGTGCAACTGCTCACTCATCTGTTCCTCTTCATTGTCTTTATACTGCATAGCAGCTTGCATTGTTGAAATACCCCTTTCTCTCTTATTTTTCTTCTCTAATTTAATTTCCGTTTGTTTGGCTTCCTTACGCCATAGGCGGAAAGAGTCAAACATTGCCGGCCGGGCTTTCTTTTTGAAAAGTTTGACCTCAAGATTATCTAGGATTTCAGTGTCAAAACTACCGTGTTGGGGCCATTTTAAAACACCATCGTTTCTGGTGTATTTAATTCACACTTCATTATATGTGATGGGGCCTACTCCATGTTTCACATACAATTCATATGTTGGAGTTCCAACCGGAGGAACCGGACATGAGTCCTCCAATCGGGAGTCCCTATTATTACAACCAAGACAAAACAAATTTCTAAGTCTAAGACCAGGCATTTTCGCTCTCTAGTCTAGTTCCAAACTTCAAAGGATTATCGATTACGATATTTCTCGTGAATACACGAGTCCTTCGGTTTCGGCACTTGCAAGTTCCAAATTTAATCCCAAAGGATACCCAAAACTAAGAACCAACTAAGGACTGGGAGACGCTCCACTTATACTTAACTGAAATATCGATGACGTCACTAGAAGACTCGTCTTAGTGTTTTGCTCTACCAAACTTCAGGGGTCCAAATCAGGGCGATAGCCAGGGCAGCAGTCCTTCGTAGCCGGCGGGAAGCGGGGAACCTCGCAGCAAAGACCTTCGGACCACGTCGACATGCAGGGGTCGTTGAAGTGGTTGGCCGTCCTCCGGAATTTTCACACGAAGCTCCTCACGAACCTCAGGCTGGACCGGTACCGCTGGAATCGCCCCACGTTGGGCGCCAACTGAGGTACTGGGTTTTTCAGAACCGGTACTGATCCGGTAACCCAGCGGTGCCAGGGTACACCCAAAGACCTCGAGTTCTTCCTGATTTAGACCACAGAAACTCAGAGTCTTCTAGGTGAAGTCAAGGATCGATTTTATTGGCTGCAACCAAGGTAACAAGCGTCCTAGAAGTACAACACACAGGAAGTATGTTCTCAGGAGACTGCCGCAATTCACGAAGTCAGGCTTCTCTTTTTATGCAAAATAATAAGCTTCAGGCAAACATTCCTAGATTTTCAGGATACTATTCACATATCTAGAACACAAATAAGTAACAGAGTTATGATGACAAGTTCACATTTTGGCTGTCCCACCCTCAATAAATTACTCAGCAAGGTCCGGCATTTCCATCAGATATCAGTGTTCCAGCAATAAAACGAGCACCTTCCCATCATAAAACAAGTAAGAGAAAAAGAGTGGGGCCAGGTGTGGGCAAGATTCGGCAGGGTGTGTGTGTGATGAAAGGGTTTTATGGCCGGTTGCGCCTAGATGCTATCTCGATCGACCACTGGGAGAGGAACTGATCAAACGAGTTCGGCCTGGGGTGATGGTTCCAACTTGCCCAGGTCACAGGAAAGTCAATCAAGGAGTACGTGTCCTTTTGATATTGGATTAAGCCTATGTGAAGGGCAACACACAAAATGGCTGCCGCACACAAAATGGAAGCCAAGGGTTCGAGGTACAAATGACGATTTCGAGGTGAAATCATCATTCGAATGCGACGAAAATGCTTGTACATAATGTACTCGTCATTCTCGGTCTTTTGATACCAAACTCGTCATGATACGACGAAGTTTTATTCTCGAGTCCAGAATGGCTACACGAGTTCGGATTTTCAGTACTACAGATTGCGCCGAGCCCCAAATATTTTCTTTCAGTGTGCTTCATTAAAATCACAAAACAATGGCAAACATTGCCATTGCTTTGTGGTTTTAATAAAGCACGCTGAAAGAAAATATTTGGGGCTTGGCACAATCTTTGATAGAAGGATTGATTTTGTATGGATATATATATATATATATATATATATATATATATATATATATATATATGTATGTATATGTACATGTAGATATATATATATATACACACACACACACACACACACATGTGCACACACACACACTGACACACACACACAGGAGTGATAGGTTGGTGTACACAGAAAGAGGAATAGCCAACAAAAACAAATAATTGGATTACTACAGCTGCCTTTTCTAAGCTATGGAATGTTAAAGGATATTCTACTCGAATAAGAGTTGGGGTCCCCAGATTCCTCCTGTCCTATCACATTCTTTAGGATATATGACGGTACCACGCGTACTTTTACAACGCGTACCGTTACAACGCTACTTTTACCACGCAAGTCGTTACAACGACTTGCGTGGAGGGGCGCTGGATAGTAAATTTTTTAATTTACTATTCCAACTCCAGTCCCCGTGGACTCTAGGGAAAGGAGTTGGATAGTAAATTAATCTATTTACTATCCTGGAGCGCCGCCCAGCGCAAGTCGTGGTAACGACTTGCGTGGTAAAAGTAGCGTGGTAACGGTACCGTGTTGTAAAAAATGCGTGGTTACCGTTGTATACCCATTCTTTAAGGCACTTTTTCAGCTAGTGAAGAACATCTCCTAATGGCTATTAATCCTTTACTAAGATCTGATGTACTTTTGAGCAATTTAAGAAAGGAGTTTTAAAATCCCTCTTAAAAACACAAGTCCTACAGAGGTCCCTAAAAATTACCCTGCAGTCATTAATGGCTAAAGTGGTGGGAAAGAATCTGGCAACATTGCCTGAAAATATTTAAGAGAAAACAATCCCAGATAAACATCAAGCAGGTTTCCGTACTATACATGGCACAGAAGTTCTGTTAGTGGCAAACCTGGCAAGACAATAGGCTAAGTGGAGGGATTCTACTTTTAGTTCTCTTTACAGCCTTTGATACTGTTAACTATGAGCTTCTGATAGATCGTCTTAAAACAATAGGACTCAAAGGCCAGGAGTTAGTATGGTTTTCTTTCTTTTTGAAGAATAGGACTCATTCTGTGACTATGGCAACTTTCAGTTCACCTAAAGACTTCAGCTTTACCCCCTAATCTGTTCAAACCTTATGTGTAGTCCTTGAGCAGTCTCTTACACCAATGGCAACCAGTTACTCCTTAAATTCAATCAAGCATCAACCACCTCATTTTTAAGATGAACAGCTGGCTCTTGGGGATTCAAACTTTCTAAAGCTCAAGGGCGATAAAACTCAGATGTTAGTCATCAGTGGCATAGTTGAACATGGGACACACAATTTTTGGCCTGACCAACTAGGTGTAGCTCCTATACCTGGCTTAATGGTGTACAATTATAAACTGCATACATTCTTTACACATTGTCTCTAAAGTAAGCCTGTCTGCTCTGTGCCATGGCTACCCGGGGTTGAGCTCAAGTTAATTTAGTGATTTTAATGGTTCACCCTGACAAGGATTGTGTATATTACTTGAGGCGAGTACGCACCCCCCCCAATTAAGTCCCCAGTTTTTTTTTACACATTATCAATGAGATGTCACGTTTAGCACTGCAGAGTCAAGAACTGGATGTGGCAAAGATCTCTCAAGTTTCCTTCTTGACTACCCCAAGAAAGGTAAACCCCTCCCAAGTGTCACTGTTGGGATGGAAAAGCCCTCTACACGGAAAGAGATGTGCAGCCTCTCCCTGAGTGCCCAACTGTACTGGTGTCTGGATCCCAAATGCTGATTTTTTTTGCCACAGGCGGGCACGGATCATGCATGTGGGCCATCACATAGGCTTGTCTCATGGATTGCGGTCTTGTTGAACAGGGAGGGGCGCCCAAAGCCCTACCCTGTTGGTGGTGGAAGGGTACCTACTACACCAAGTGTTAAGCAGCACAAGCCCAGTGGGGGGCAGCATACCATGTAGTGATCAGTAGTAGTGAACAGGACCTTTTTACCCTGTGTCACTGGAGTGAGGCATACAGGCTCACTCACTTTTTTAAAGGTTCCGCTGCTGTGTGATTAACTCACCCTTAGCCTATATCATGTAAATGTGGAGTACTGCATAGCACAGGATAGTGACTCTGTGTTATTTGTAGGTGTGCCTGAGAATTGTACAGTAGAACGACGGAGCAGTACTGGGTAGTACATGTGTGCTTAGTACATGTAATGGGTGCATGTATGCCTTAAAGGAATACATTACATGAGAGAATTAGTGCTATGCAGTGCACGCATAGAGACAGCATGTGGAGGGTGAAATTGTGCTTGAATGAAATACTATACTTGAAGGGTGAAGAGTTGTGCAGCGCACACACAGAGAGTGTGTGTGCTGGCAGTGCGTGTATTTTAAAAGAGCACACCCTAGTTAATAATAGCAGATTGAGTATATGTCCTGAAGGCATATATACATGAGAGGGTACAATGCATAAGGTAGTGGTGCTGAACAGAAAGTGTGCTATGAATGTACTCTGAGTGAGGTTGACTGCAAGTACATTGTATGGAACCTTGGGATTTATTTTGGGAAGGCCAGGCCTGTCTGGTAAGGACATGAGGAAGAGAGGATCCCCCAAACAGATTTGTGTATTACTGCATTCCTATAACCTGGGTGCAGACATTCTGGAGGGAACGAAGAGACTCCCTTTACATCTCTCAAGACTATGCTTTGATTCAAAGATAGAAAACAAGTTAAGGGCCTGGACACATCTCAGGAAGGAAGATGAGGCTGATAAGAGAATGATATAGAGTAGGACAAGGGGTCTGGGATTAACCCTTTGATGCACAAATCACTGTGGCTGACTTCAAGGTGTAAACTCTGGTCACTCCCTTTAATTATGTTGTGGCCAATCGGCTTCGGAGTTGTGCATGATGTGAGAGATCTCTTTCAGGACGGTAGATAAACAAGCATTTGCAATGCAATAGGTCTACTGGCATTGTAAATGACAAACCATTTATCTATGTGTTGGTTTTGAAAACAGATCAATAAAAAGCATTGTCATTTACAATGCCACTAGCTTAAAATTGTGCGAATGCTGGACCTATTGCATTGCTAATGCTTGTCTTCCGTCCTGTTTACTTTCAAAATGGTTTGGACGCTTTACCCGCCCAACTCTCTGTAATGAAGACTATGTCTAGATTCTGTGACTCAGCGAACTCCGCAAACTCAAGTTTGTGTTTTATTAGTGAGCGTGTGTTAATCAGCGTACAGCTGAAGGAGAGATGGGGATTGGTTTGAGTCAATATCGTGGGATGTGTTGTCGTAATGTTAGAAATGGGAACGTATTAAAGTGAAAAATTACAGGCGGCACAGAGTGCAGGACTACATGCGAAGAAGGCACCTGCCAGGAGAGGCAGCGGGGGTGGCGTTAGGGAGGATGAGGGTTTGCCCGTACAACATTACGGGGCTTTAATTGACGGAATATATGGAAGCATTCAATCGGCTGACGGATGCTTTAGCTTTAATAGAGCGCACTCGCACATTTCTTTTCTTGTGTACTCGGCAGGCAGCATTGTTTTCAATTGAAATTGACAACGGCACCTGTGTTGTTATTTTAAAAAAAAACACTTTGCGTGCCGAGTACACAACAAAAGAGATGCACTTCAATTAAAGTGCGGCGGGAGGAGGCTGTAGGCGGCGGCCGCCACTGTGTCAATTTCAATTAAAAAAAAAAAACACTGTTTGCATGCCGAGTACACAACAAAAGAAATGCATTGCAATTACAGCGCGGCTGGCGGTGGCTGTGGGCAGCGGCCGCCACTGTGTCAATTTCAATTAAAAAAAATACACTGTTTGCATGCCGAGTACACAACAAAAGAAATGCACTGCAATTAAAGTGCGGCGGGAGGAGGCTGTGGGCAGCGGCCGCCACTGTATCAATTTCAATTTCAAAAAAACACTGTTTGCGTGCCGAGTACAGAACAAAAGAGATGCACTTCAATTAAAGTGTGGGCTAGAGGAGGCTGTGGGCGGCGGCCGCTACAGTGTCAATTTTAATAACAAATAAAAAACACTGTTTGCATGCCGAGTACACAACAAAAGAAATGCACTGCAATTAAAGAGCAGCGGGAGGAGGCTGTGGGCGGCAGCCGCCACTGTGTCAATTTCAATAAAAAACTAGCCGCTCTCGCAGCAGGACGTGATGTTTCGCTGCTGCGCCATGTCTCACACTGAGGTGTCTGGAGATGGTATTCTTGCTCGTCTTGGCATCCCCTCAATAGCACACTGTAGGCAGGTAGTTTGAATATTTTGAAGCACCCGACGGCAGAAGCCTTACCGTGGGAAGCTACTCTGTCTACGTTTTCTGAAGTTTGGAAATAAAAGGAGGGCCTGGCTGCAAAGCAGAGATGAGTATGGACGCCGGGAGCAGAGCACACGCGCCTGGGAAAATGGGTGTACAGAGCACTTACCCTGGAGATGGTAAGAGGCTGGTCAAAGACCTTCCCACCGATGAGCCTGAAGCCCCAGGGTCCGGGGCCCTTGATAACGATACGGATCATGCCGTAGATGCTGGTTTCATTTTACAACAGCTGCCACGCACATAGCAATCGCGGGGTGGGTAGCAGCTATTCTTAAAGTGAAAGCACGATGCCGATTGAAAAAATGTTTTGTGCTTAACGACTTGTTAAAGGAACAGTGTAACGCCACAGGTAAAAGATCCAGTTCGGATAGGCCGTCCCAAAAGGAGACAGGGTGGTAACAAGGAGGGCCTAAGGAGCCTCATTTACAATCGAAAGCCAGCATCAAGGGTGTGTGAGAAGGGGAAGCTCTGCAAGACTTCTACCTGTGACCAAGACTAGGGACAAAGGTCTGCTACTCTCCCTGATGGGCAAGGGGACATGACCCTGGACACCACAATCACCTGCCCTGGAACCAAGAGCATCATTGCCTGTATAACAAGACCACTGTGCCCTGTGAGGGAGAGGAGAGAGTTAGATGGAGTGAGGTCCAGTGGGGAGCCTTGCACAAGGGTTCCCTAGGTAAGGTGTGAAGCTGTGCACTGATTGGGCTGCTGCCTGTGTGCAGTATCGGCTATGCGACTCTCATATGTCAGGAGAAGGTGGCGTTGTTCTGAGCTGTATCGGAAGCCCTGGGCAGGAAGAGCCAAGATGCACCGCCATGCCACAGAGACCCCGTACGCCAGAGGGGGTCACCAGTAAACTGACTTCGGGCCAGGTGTGCTGGATCGGTGACCGTTGAGATCGGCGACCCTGTATGCCAGAAGGGGTCCCCGTAGTGAAGGAGATCGCATAAGCGGAGTCTGGATTGTGAGTGCCGTGGCAACCACGTATGACAGGAGGGGCTGCCAGTACCCCTTTGGCTTACAGTTTCGGCCATCGCCCAGATCGAAGCAGAACTTCTGTGACCAGTGAGTTGAAGCTGCATGCCATGATCAGCACCTGATGAAGTCCCCGAGGTTTGATGAGATGCCGCTTAGGACCTTGTACCCTTGCTTGAGTCGGAAGATCACGTCACCCCCTCCCCAACTTACCTTTTGTGTCCACTGAGCAGTAATAGCACCGTACACTGGAAACTAGGTAGTGCTGCTTGACAGGAAGTGCCTGTGCTGCAGAGTGCTGCATCGTGAGTGACCCAACTTTGCCGTACAGGATCCGGACTTGGAAGTGTCCGAAGAGAGGGCACTCGCTGCTCCACTGAATGTGGTATATAAATAAATAATACCGGGACTATTTTTGACTATATTAACAATAACAGATAGCTCAATAAATAAGAGGCAGGATCCGATGTGTCCGAGTTGAACAGATTTTATTCAGGCAAAAGGGAAGGGACTGGAACGGGACAGCCTGAAATAAAATAGGAAGGAAGGCAACTGCAGCGCGCCTCATTACAGTTCAACATACATATATATAGTAAGACATTTCAATTACATTACATACAGTAGGCGTAACTTATGACAAGCGTAAGATATGAAGACATGGGCGTGAAAAGAAGGCGTGCACAGGGCGTGCACGTAAACATGTGATGTGAACGTCACAGAAGTGTCATGAAATGGGGCGGAAACATGAAGGGGGCTACCTGAGCAGCTGGGACCTTTAACCTAGTGGTGCGCGCAAACGGGCAATGACGTGTTACCAGGGAGAACTGGGGGCTATGACTTCTGCACTAGAAGAGGAGACTAAAAGTCTGCGGTGTCAGGACGACATGTACCTATAGCATATCTGGTATCTGGTGTTTGGAGTACATTTTGATAGAATCCAAAAGTTATCAGGGCAAAGGCTACTTGACACTAAGACTGGTGCATGCATATATTCTACATGTATTGCGTGTGCTAGGAATATTCTATGAATATTAATACAGTATTTCTCTTACATGGAGACAGAAAGACTAGACCATAGCTGAAACTGTTGATGCGGTTCAGTAGCTTAGGAATGCAAAGAAGGAAAGCTGGACTGATAACTAGAAGCATAACAAAATCTTGGCAGACAGGCAGGCAGAGCCAGGCCGGGCACCGCGCTGCGCGGCAGGAAGTAAGTGAAGGGTCAGGGATGCAGGTGGGGGCTGCATCGCTCCTCGGAGTGGGTTCAGGAGACTGGAGCTTGAATCTGGTGTCCGGGCCCTTTTGAGGCCTAGAAACGGGGACAATTCAATGAATTAACGTGCACACTGTGAGACGTGGCAACATAGGCCTAATACTCGTTGCTTTCACGAGAACTGGAAACTGGCATACTAGAGCTGGACACAACTATAATTGCGTCTTTAATCGATCATAGGGGGATATATGCATATCGATCATGCACATATATCATAGGATGGGGAACACGTAGGCACATATAACATGGCAAAATTCACTTTTCCACATTCCCTCCTTGTGCCCTACGTTTCCATCAGGAAACATCAATATTCATGATACCATCTATCTGTTCATATAGCATCATTTGTTCGTCTCGAATTGTCTTGGAACGGGACTTAGGACTAGGAATACAAGAGGTAGCACACATGCCGCAAATCGCAGGGCCACATTGTAAACGGAGGCAGCAACTGAATATGATCATTACTGCTATACCTAGGAATGACAGTACTTTCCATCCCCAGGCAGATATTATACTCCAGAGCCAACCGGACCATGTCCAGGTGCCTGGATTCTGGTGTAACTGATGGGCAATTTTATGAAGTCTGGTTATAGCTGAATAAACAGACGGCGCGTTATTAGGAATGAAAATGCAGCAACTAGATCCGATGACTCTACATGCTCCTCCTCTATCGGCCAGTATGACGTCAAGAACGAGACGATTTTGGAGCACGACAAAACGCATAGCAGATTGCTCTTCGGTTAAGTTACCTAGAGCGGAAGTAGTCTCATTCACTACTGCTTCAAGGGTTCTGGTTAACCTACGTATTAACTTACTATTCTGGACAGGGCCTATAAAGAAAAAGAAACCTTTATTGAAGTCTTGGTACTGTTCTAGAGCAGTTTCAGTTTGATCGACAATTGGGGACTCGGTCTCCCTTCTATGTCTAACGTGTACTAGATGTGTGTTTCTGTGATAATCAGATGGGGCTAGAAAAACTGGTGGCAGTAGGAAGGCAATATAACATGTTCCATCCCAATATAGGGGCAGACGAACACATGCGGTCTGACCACAAACAAAATAAGAATGACGTGAGGCTTTGAAAATAGATTTCCCACTGTCACTATACTCGACCATAATAGTACAATCACTATGACCTACATGTGCGGAACCATTCTTTCTGACACATAATTCGCCTTTGACTGGTAGAACTGAAATAGCAGGCAAATCTGGAGTAGTATCGGACTGAACATTCAGAACCATAAAATTCGAGGAATAATTACCTAAATCATATACTTCATTTTCTAGATCTAACCCTGTTCTATGGGAAAGACCTTGCTTGTCTGGGAAACATGTTCGATTCAGAAGGGACATATCAGTTGAGGATGACGTTAACGTGGACCATGCTCCACACGAACCATTATGTGAAAACGGATAAGGAAAGAGTGGCAGAACTCCCTTCGGTGTCTGAAAAGGGGGGAGTCGACCACACACCCAACAATTAGTGGCATTGCTGGTCTGGTGTGAATAGTGCAACATTCGGATAAAAGTATTATTACGCATAGCAAGACGATAGGATAACTCGTGAGGAGGCAGATCACTAAATGTGTGCTCTACTGTAACATTAGAAAACATATGTACATGTGAAATAGGAAAACATAAATGTAACGCATAACTTATGCATGTAATCATAAGACTCAGGAACAATAAAAAGAACAGAATGATGATACATCTCTTAGAGTTTTGACTAACTCTCTCACTGTGTGGGTCTGTCTTATACATGTCAGGAACCTGTCTAACCGTTTCACCCGAGAGGGACTTAGACAATTAAACTGGCTGACTTACTAGACCTCAACTTGGATTTATACTCCTGCTGCGGAGTTTTCTCTAACAGGGGAATTTTAAATTCCGTTTCTGGGCAGTCCTTGAGAACGGGGCAGTCCTTGAGAAATGTTTTAGTTTTAAGTCCATGGAATTTCTTGACGTGGCTCGCGTGTAGCCACCCTTTTCGGTTTTCCACCTTCACCGCGGTCCGGGTGGTGAGGAGAACTAGACAGGGTTCCTTCCAGCGAGGCTCCAGCGGACTTGAACGATCAAAATTCCTTATAAGAACCAGATCACCCGGAACGACTTCATGCGGTTTCACCTCGGTGTTGTCCGGAAAGGCGGCGGCAACCTGTGAACGACAAGATTGTAGTGCAGACATCAAGGAGGCAAGGTAATCTGTCAGCATATTACTGTCAACATCAGTTATGGTACGGGGTCTAGGTGTACCCCACATGTTAGGGGGACGACCAAACACTATCTCATACGGAGATAGACCTGAACGGGAGTGTGCAACCATTCTCATATAAAAAAGGGCAACTGGCAGTGCTACTATCCAATCTACACCTTTCTCTGCACACACTTTTGCGATTCGGATTTTCAGAGTCTGGTTATGTCTCTCTACGAGACCGGCTGCTTCAGGATGGCGTACACAATGGAACTTCCACTGGTACCCTAACAGAAGAGATACTTGTTTCATGAGCTCGGATGAGAATGGCTGGCCGTTATCTGAATACACGACCCTAGGTAATCCATAGCGGGGAAAGAACTCACGAACCAACTGCCTGGCAGTGGTCGCAGCTGTGTAATCTGGAACTGGATATGCTTCTGTCCACCTGGACAAAGCGCATACAACTACGAGGACATACTTGAAACCTCGACATCTCTCCATCTGAATATAATACATCTGGAGGACTTCAAAAGGGTGGTCAGGAGGATGAAATCCACCTTGTTCCACCGGAACACCTTTTCCTGGGTTAAACTGACAACATATCATACAGGTACGTACTTTCTGCTTGGCTGCTGCTCGTAAATGCTTGTTGAACCAGAGGTTCTGGATACTGTCTAACATGGCTTTTTCTCCTAAGTGTGCTGGACTATGTGCGGTGTTAATAATGACTTGAACCATAGAGTCGGGGAGAAACCATGTGGCTTTTCCCTTCGTCAACCATCCTTGATCTGTCTGGACCCCTCCTTGTTCGGACCATTTCTTAATTTCATCGGGAGTAGCATGTAACTGTATGTCTATGACATCTTGTGTAGGGTCCTTAACTGTCATACAAGTAGTCTGTTCTGAAGTGTGTGTCAGTGTCGTGTTAACTGGAATGTCCGGAGTCTGAGCTGTGAGCTTGGCTGTTCGATCTGCTAGATCCTTACCTTGGGAAAGGATATCAGTGACTTTCGTATGTGCCTTGCACTTCATGATAGCGATAGCTGTCGGTAAATGTATTGCATCTAACAGAGCTTGAATGAGGAGACCATGCTGAATCTTGGTTCCATGAGAAGTCATAAAACCTCTCTCCTGCCAGAGCACTCCAAAGTCGTGTACGACTCCGAATGCATAACGTGAATCTGTGTATATGTTAACTTTCAGGTTCTTGGCACGTATGCAGGCTTGGGTCAGAGCGACAAGCTCTGCTGCTTGAGCGGACAGGGTATCAATACGATGTGTTTCTATAACTTCAGTTTCAGTAGTCACTGCATACGCGGCTACTAGTTCTCCTGTACTTGTTCTCATACATGAACCATCCACATAAAGTGTCAGGTCTGGATCAGGTAATGCAATGTCTGTCAAGTCTTGTCTTGGCTTTGTCATGGTGTTAACAACTTCCACACAGTCATGTGTGGCAGGATTTGAAGTAACTGACGGTAACAGTGTAGCTGGATTTAAAATGTTGCAGCGTCTGATTTCTATGTGTGGTTGAAACAGTGTCAGTTCATAACCTGTTAAACGTGCAATTGTCAAGTGCTGAGTCTGTGTTCGGTTTAAAAGAACTTCCACGGAGTGTGGAACTTGTACTGTCAGGGAGTGTCCTAACACTATGGAATCACTCTGTCTGATAGCTAGAGCTGTGGCTGCCACTGACTTGAGGCACGCAGGCAGAGCCTGGGCCACTGGATCTAATGTGCTAGAAAAATAAGCACAGGGCTTGTATTGTCCTGCTTGATCTTGTGTGAGAACAGATAATGCAGTACCATCACGTTCTGTAACGAAAAGTGTAAAAGGCTTACTGTAGTTTGGTGTTGCTAGAACAGGTGCTTTACATAAAGCTTTCTTTAACTCATTAAAAACAAGTGTATGTTCCTGGGTCCAAGGGAGGACAGTCGATACGGCTGCCTCCTGTGTCGTTAACTGTATCAGTGGCTTGGCTAGAAATGCATACTGAGGAATCCATTGTCTGCAGTAAGAAGTGAGGCCGATAAAAGCTAGTACCTCCTTGTTAGACCTGTCTGCTTCTGGAGAGACTCTAACCATTATTATTTATTTTTGTCCCCCTTAGCCTCCCAGAGTTTCTATTTTTATTTTTACATATGTCCATCAGGAATTTTTTAATGCTGTCAGGGGGCTAGGTGTTCCTTGGCGATGACGCCATTTTTCCCTCATAACCTGTGAGGCCTAGTCAGCCCCCTTGAAAATCTAGGGATCTCCAGAGACCTAAGATGGTGTCCACCAACTGCCATAACGGACACCACTGGAGGACAGGTCCATAGGTTAACATTAGGGAACTTTCTAGAATACCCTAGAGAATTCTGCAGGTCTCAGGCCACCCTATATAAGGCCAGTGACCAGCAGCCATTTGGTGCTGACCCCAGAGTAGAGGAGTGAGGCAGTGGTGAGAGGAGGTGGACACACTGAGAGCAGCTAGTTTGTCACTGAGGCTGACAGTTACTTCAGAGGATTGTTCCCCCTTCAGCCTTTGACCGATCCCTCTCTCAAGACAACCCCTACTAACAAAGAAATCGAACTACTGAAAGAAGAAGATCCTTTTATCTCAGCGGCCTCAGCAAAACCACCCAGAACACCCTTAACTGTGGGTATTCCTGACTGACCATATCCAGCGCTGTGCTTACCGGTATTGTGGATCAGCTGTAGGAAAGGTGGGCGTCTGTGGCACCTTAGCGCCTTGAAAAGCGAGGGCGCCGTGTCTGCGCAACCTTCCTGAGAGGCCGGAGCTGAAGGTGACTGAGGAGGAGCAGCGGCGCTGTTTTAGCGGATTGCGGGACCCCGGGGGCACCAGCTGCGTCAAGCAGAGCAGGTAGTGCTTCCGCGCATGCTCCCAGCGCGCCCGCTATCGAGAGCAGGAGGGGCCTAGGGTCGGGCAGGCCCAGGAGATCAGCGTCAACGTGAAGAGCAGCGTCCTTCCTATGAGCGAGTGCGGAGGCGGAAGAGGTACGAGAGCGTCTGCGCATGCCCGGAGGTTCAGCGCGACTGCCGGCTTAGCTGAGGAGACGCCGGAAGATCTCCAAGAGCGCCGCCTCGTCCACAGTGACCCCCCCTGCGTGCGAGCGCTCTCTACGAGGCCAGCGCCTAAGGCGGAGTCTGACCGGCCAGCCCTAGCGTCCTGATGATAACCGGACCATTGTGCTGAACTGCAACACAGCCTCGGAGGCGGGCGCCAAGTAAAGATCTGTGAACTGTGGCGCACCGACCGCCACGACAGTAAGGAGAGAGGGGGGTTGAGAAAGGAACGTGCTAAATCGTTCTGGGTGTAGCGCTAGTATCACAAATCACAGCGCTTAATCGAGTGACCTGATAACCCAGCAACGTTAAGTCCTGAACTGTGTCAGAATAAGCAAAAGGGGGGGAAAAAGAGTCACATGACCCCAACTTCACTTCTGTAGGCTTCTGACAAGTGGCTATTAAGCTAGAAATTTGTAGGGAACTTAACCTAATATCAGTAGAGAGCTGACAGGTCTTGCTGGAAGGAAGCTTCCCTCAGAAACTCCTAGTATTGGTTGTGAGAAGCTGTAAAACCAGTGGTATTCTTACAAATCACTCTGTGTGTGTAAGCTAACACAAAGTTAAGGTGCAGATAAAAGTATAAAGGGCATACCCCTGAATGTAGTAAATTAACCAGTGAATTGGCAGGTTGTATTGTTGAAATATTGCTGACATGGTGTACTAATGTAAGTAATCCTGCATAAGGTGAAACTAAAGGGTTTCCTGTAAATTATCAAAAGAGTTACTTTTATATCGTACTGAAACCTTGTTATTTGAATGTGGTTTTCTGCCTTTTTTTTTTTCCACAGCTGGAGGAGTGAAAAGTAATCTCTCTAGTAGAAGTGTAATGACTATTCCTAAAAGTAATTGATGTTGTAACTTGTATGATTTCAAATCCAAAGAGCCATATTAGTTTTATAAAAGGTAACGGTATTTTTCCAAACAGAGGTGTTGTGTCTTTATTTTAGTGGTTCATTACTGAGTTACTGTGAGTGAGACTTGTAAGTACTTAGCCAACGCCTTGAGTTAGCTGTAGACCACTACTGTGCCAAGCTACCATATGTAGGCTTGGGTAATCTAGGTCCAACATAATTGGTGTTTTAGCGGTGGGATAACGGATTTGTACTTACACTCACTTATTAGTAACGCAGTGCTAACCACAAGACCTCACCTGGAGTTTTCTCCCTGCGGCCCTCCTAATTTATATTTTTGATTTTTCTAAATTTACTTCTGGTGGTGGGTGGAGGTTAACCTCAAGTCACTTCGTGGGTTTCTCCTGTGAGTAATTTTATACCATGGCAAAGCTGGAGGTGAATCTTAAAGAGTTGGAAGCCAATACTGTGGCCCAACTCAGGGATTGGTGTCAGCAGAACGGGGTATTTTTCAATAAAGGTGCCAAGAAAGGAGAGTTGCTGACAAGCATAAGGGCATGGTTAGAAGCTCGCCTAAGGGAGGAACCAGAAATGGAAGTGGGTGATGGGGACACTGTTACTGAGGCTGCATTGCTGAATCAAATGGGGAGAGGGAATCTTCTGACAGGTCCCAGGCTACCTTCAAGGGCAAGCAGCAGTGTTTCAGACAGGGGCTTAACCGAAGCCGAGCTGGAGGATAGGAGGGAGGAGAGGAGGTTGAAAATAGAACTAGCCAGGATGGACATGGAAAGGGAGGATAGGAGGTTGGCACATGAGCGAACCATCAAAGAGATGGATTTACAAGCCCTAAACCGAGGATCCCCCAAATCAGAGAATGGTGGCAGCGATACCCAGACCAACATCAAAGAACCTAGACCGTACCTACCAAAAGATATTATGGCTTGTTATGTACCCAGTGACGACATTGCTAAGTGGCTAGCCGCCTACGAGGTCTCGCTAAGGGCCCATGGGATTCTGGAAGTCCACTGGGGAGGTGGGTTGTACAAATACATGCCCCCCACTGGCAGGGATACTTTGTTGGCTCTTGACCAGAGTGAACAGACCTACTATCCGGCTATGAAATCAGCGCTGCTCAAGAAGTTTGGGTTGACCCCTGAGAAATATAGGCAAAAGTTCCGGGGTAGCTACAAGCTGGGCACGCAAAACTGGGTAGATTTCTTGGACTACGCCAGGAAGGCCCTGGAGGGTTGGGTAAGAGGCAGCGAAGTAGGAGACTATGAGGGACTATATGACCTCATACTCAAGGAACACCTACTCGAGAAGTGTCTTCCCGAACTAAGACAGCATCTGGTGGACAGCAAGCTGACCAGCCCCAGGAAGCTTGCTGAGGAGGCGGACATCTGGGTTAGTACCCGGGTGTCGACTAAGGGGACTGGAGGGAATTCCCAGAAGCAAGGACAGGGCGCCCCCCAGAGGAAAGAGGGAGGGGAAACTAAGAGGGAGTTCTCAAAAGGGCCACAAAATACTTCGCAAGGAAGGGGCAGAGGATTCATCCCCAAGAGTAACCCCCCTCGCAACCCTACCCCTGGCCAAAGCCAGCAGCCAAGGGTTGTTCATTGTTTTGAGTGTGGTGGTGTGGGACACTATAAAGGAGATGTGAGGTGCCCAAAAAGACCACCCCCTCCCACTGGAGGAAAAGCCCCGGGAATCACCAGTGTAGTGCTCGGGGAGGAGATGCCTTTGGTTAATGGGGGGGAGCGGGCGGGTGTCACCTTAGTGTCCCTAGGAGATAAGGAGATGGTTCCCAAGACCCAGCTGCCCTCTAATACTACTAAGTATGAGCAGTGGGTCACCATCAATGGCCGTAGAGGGGAGGCTCTGAGAGACACAGGAGCCAGCATGACTATGGTAAGGAGTCAGCTGGTGTCTCCAGAGCAGGTCATCCCAGATGTACTCCATCCCGCCGTAATGGCTGACGGCAGAGTGGGCCACTATCCTGTGGCTGAGGTTCCCTTTGAGTGGGGAGGGGTTGCAGGTCCACTTCGAGTTGCCGTAAGCCCTGCCGTGCCTGTTGACTGCCTGTTAGGGAATGATATGGAGCACAATGCTTGGAGGAGGGTGGAGTACCAGACTCACTCTGAGATGCTGGGACCCCCTGACTGGACTTGTGTCAGCACAAGGTCTGCGACTGCCCGAAGGGGGAGTTCATTGAAGCTGGAGCCTGGAACAATGGCCCAGCCGACTGCCAGAGAGGAGAAGGACAGGAGGCCGGAGGACCCTGCCTCGACATCTCCACCTCGTGAGACAACTGGACCACCTGCGGAGGTGGATCTGGAGTCCACCGGGGAGAATGTTGCTTCCCTGGAAAACCTACCCATCCCAACTGAATGGCATGTGGAGGGAGGTCCTTCCCGGGAAGAGTTCTGCAAAGCTCAGAAAGAGTGTCCTACTCTCGAGGGGCTGCGGCAACAGGCCAACGCCCAGGCAGCGGGAAACATTGAAGGGAGCTACCAGATTTACTGGGAGGATGGACTCCTCTACAGTGAGCCCAAGACACCTGGGCACGGTTCAGCCAGAGCCTTGGTGGTCCCTCAATGCTTTAGAGCCTTTCTACTGGAACTGGCTCATGAGATACCATTGGCAGGACACCTGGGACAGGACAAGACCTTTGCCCGGCTTGTCCCCCATTTCTACTGGCCTCGAATGAAAGTGGCGTCGGATACATATTGTCGGACGTGTGTGTCTTGCCAAGCCAGTGGGAAAACTGGGGTGAAGCTAAAAGCTCCCCTGGAACCACTACCCGTCGTTAGCACCCCCTTTGAGAGGGTGGGCATCGACATTGTAGGGCCATTGGATCCACCAACTTCAGCTGGACATCGGTTCATACTGGTTTTGGTGGATCATGCCACCCGGTACCCAGAGGCAATACCTCTGAGGACCATCACTGCACCTGCAGTGGCAAGGGCCCTGATGGGGATTTTCACCAGAGTGGGTTTCCCCAAGGAGGTCATTTCCGACAGGGGGACTAACTTCCTTTCAGCATACATGCGGGCCATGTGGAAGGAGTGCGGCGTTACCTATCGGTTTACTACTCCCTATCACCCACAAACCAATGGTCTTGTGGAAAGGTTTAACAAAACCTTGAAAGGTATGATACGGAGCCTTCCTGAGAGCTTGCGAAAGAAATGGGACATTCTCCTACCCTGTCTCTTGTTTTCCTACAGGGAAGTGCCACAGAAGGGAGTGGGCTTCAGCCCCTTCGAACTTTTGTATGGGCACCCTGTAAGGGGACCTCTCAGCCTGGTGAAAGACGGATGGGAACAGACTCCCAGGAAGCTTCCCCAGGACGTGGTGAGCTACATGCTGGCCTTCCGGAGCCAAATGGCTAAGTTGTGGAAGCAGGCTTCAGACAACTTGGAGGCCAGCCAAGCAGTTATGAAAGAGTGGTATGACCACAACGCTCACCCAGTGGAACTGGAGCCTGGACAGAAAGTGTGGGTAATGGAACCTGGAGAGCTAAATGCCCTCCAGGACCGTTGGACAGGCCCCTTTGAGGTTTTAGAGAAAAAGGGGAAGTCTACCTATTTGGTGGATCTTAAGACCCCGAGGCAGCCCCTCAGGGTGCTGCATGCCAATCGTCTCAAGCCACATCATGAGAGGCCCGAGGTTGTCTTAATGCTGGTGACCGATGGAGCAGAGGAAGAAGAAAGTGAACCTCTCCCTGATCTTCTCTCGTACAAAGAAAAAGATGGATCAGTGGAGGGAGTGATTCTCTCGCCATCCCTGACTTCTGAACAGCAAAGCGATTGCCGCCAGATCCTGGAGCAATTTTCTCCCCTGTTCTCCCTTGTCCCAGGTAGGACCCACCTGTGTACCCATGACGTGGACACAGGAGACAGCCCACCTGTGAAATCTAAAATCTACCGGCTGTCGGACAAGGTGAAGGCCAACATCAAAAGTGAAGTCGCCAAGATGCTGGAGTTAGGGGTGATTGAACCTTCTGGTAGCCCTTGGTCTAGCCCGGTGGTTTTGGTACCAAAAGCTGCCCCACCAGGCACCACACCTGAATTGAGATTCTGTGTGGACTACCGAGGCTTGAACTCAGTGACTAAAACTGATGCACATCCTATCCCACGGGCGGATGAGCTTATTGACCGGCTGGGAGCTGCCCAATACTTAAGTACCTTTGACCTAACTTCAGGGTACTGGCAGATTTCCCTTACTGAGGAGGCGAAGGAAAGGTCAGCCTTCTCTACACCTGAGGGACACTACCAATTTCGTGTGATGCCCTTTGGGCTCAAGAATGCCCCTGCCACTTTTCAGAGGCTGGTGAACAGGGTCCTTTCGGGAATGGAAGCTTTTTCTGCTGCATACCTGGACGATATTGCTGTCTTCAGCAGCAGCTGGGAGGACCATTTGCAGCACCTGCAAGCTGTTCTTCATGCCCTGCAACAGGCTGGCTTGACCATCAAGGCCAGCAAGTGTCAGATCGGACAAGGGTCGGTGGTGTACCTAGGTCACTTGGTGGGCAGAGGGACGGTGCAGCCCCTCCAGGCAAAGATTGAGACCATTATCGCCTGGGAGCCCCCCAAGACTCAAACCGAAGTCCGAGCCTTCCTGGGCCTCACTGGATACTACCGTCGCTTCGTGAAGGGGTATGGCACTATCGTGGCCCCCCTCACTGAACTTACTTCCAAGAAGCAACCCCGACGGGTAGTCTGGACAGAGGCTTGCCAGCGAGCCTTCATGACCTTGAAACAAGCATTGTGTTCCGCTCCCATTCTCAAGGCCCCTAATTTTGCTAGAGAATTCATTGTCCAAACAGATGCGTCAGAACATGGCATTGGGGCAGTGTTATCGCAGCTAAATGATGAGGGCTTGGATCAACCCGTGGTCTTCCTGTCCAGAAGGCTACTCCCCAGGGAAAGGAGGTGGAGTACAATTGAGAGAGAAGCCTTTGCGGTGGTTTGGGCTCTGAAGAAGCTGCGACCATACCTGTTTGGTTCGCACTTCCTAGTTCAGACTGACCATCGCCCCCTTCGTTGGCTGATGCAAATGAAGGGGGAGAATCCCAAGTTGTTAAGGTGGTCCATCTCCCTACAGGGAATGGACTTTAGGGTGGAACACCGACCTGGGGCGGACCATGCCAACGCAGACGGTCTATCCAGGTATTTCCGCCTTAGTGATGAGGACTCCCAAGGGGTTGGGTAGTTCTCCCCACTTTCAGCTGGGGGGGACGCGTGTTAGACCTGTCTGCTTCTGGAGAGACTCTAACCATTATTATTTATTTTTGTCCCCCTTAGCCTCCCAGAGTTTCTATTTTTATTTTTACATATGTCCATCAGGAATTTTTTAATGCTGTCAGGGGGCTAGGTGTTCCTTGGCGATGACGCCATTTTTCCCTCATAACCTGTGAGGCCTAGTCAGCCCCCTTGAAAATCTAGGGATCTCCAGAGACCTAAGATGGTGTCCACCAACTGCCATAACGGACACCACTGGAGGACAGGTCCATAGGTTAACATTAGGGAACTTTCTAGAATACCCTAGAGAATTCTGCAGGTCTCAGGCCACCCTATATAAGGCCAGTGACCAGCAGCCATTTGGTGCTGACCCCAGAGTAGAGGAGTGAGGCAGTGGTGAGAGGAGGTGGACACACTGAGAGCAGCTAGTTTGTCACTGAGGCTGACAGTTACTTCAGAGGATTGTTCCCCCTTCAGCCTTTGACCGATCCCTCTCTCAAGACAACCCCTACTAACAAAGAAATCGAACTACTGAAAGAAGAAGATCCTTTTATCTCAGCGGCCTCAGCAAAACCACCCAGAACACCCTTAACTGTGGGTATTCCTGACTGACCATATCCAGCGCTGTGCTTACCGGTATTGTGGATCAGCTGTAGGAAAGGTGGGCGTCTGTGGCACCTTAGCGCCTTGAAAAGCGAGGGCGCCGTGTCTGCGCAACCTTCCTGAGAGGCCGGAGCTGAAGGTGACTGAGGAGGAGCAGCGGCGCTGTTTTAGCGGATTGCGGGACCCCGGGGGCACCAGCTGCGTCAAGCAGAGCAGGTAGTGCTTCCGCGCATGCTCCCAGCGCGCCCGCTATCGAGAGCAGGAGGGGCCTAGGGTCGGGCAGGCCCAGGAGATCAGCGTCAACGTGAAGAGCAGCGTCCTTCCTATGAGCGAGTGCGGAGGCGGAAGAGGTACGAGAGCGTCTGCGCATGCCCGGAGGTTCAGCGCGACTGCCGGCTTAGCTGAGGAGACGCCGGAAGATCTCCAAGAGCGCCGCCTCGTCCACAGTGACCCCCCCTGCGTGCGAGCGCTCTCTACGAGGCCAGCGCCTAAGGCGGAGTCTGACCGGCCAGCCCTAGCGTCCTGATGATAACCGGACCATTGTGCTGAACTGCAACACAGCCTCGGAGGCGGGCGCCAAGTAAAGATCTGTGAACTGTGGCGCACCGACTGCCACGACAGTAAGGAGAGAGGGGGGTTGAGAAAGGAACGTGCTAAATCGTTCTGGGTGTAGCGCTAGTATCACAAATCACAGCGCTTAATCGAGTGACCTGATAACCCAGCAACGTTAAGTCCTGAACTGTGTCAGAATAAGCAAAAGGGGGGGAAAAAGAGTCACATGACCCCAACTTCACTTCTGTAGGCTTCTGACAAGTGGCTATTAAGCTAGAAATTTGTAGGGAACTTAACCTAATATCAGTAGAGAGCTGACAGGTCTTGCTGGAAGGAAGCTTCCCTCAGAAACTCCTAGTATTGGTTGTGAGAAGCTGTAAAACCAGTGGTATTCTTACAAATCACTCTGTGTGTGTAAGCTAACACAAAGTTAAGGTGCAGATAAAAGTATAAAGGGCATACCCCTGAATGTAGTAAATTAACCAGTGAATTGGCAGGTTGTATTGTTGAAATATTGCTGACATGGTGTACTAATGTAAGTAATCCTGCATAAGGTGAAACTAAAGGGTTTCCTGTAAATTATCAAAAGAGTTACTTTTATATCGTACTGAAACCTTGTTATTTGAATGTGGTTTTCTGCCTTTTTTTTTTCCACAGCTGGAGGAGTGAAAAGTAATCTCTCTAGTAGAAGTGTAATGACTATTCCTAAAAGTAATTGATGTTGTAACTTGTATGATTTCAAATCCAAAGAGCCATATTAGTTTTATAAAAGGTAACGGTATTTTTCCAAACAGAGGTGTTGTGTCTTTATTTTAGTGGTTCATTACTGAGTTACTGTGAGTGAGACTTGTAAGTACTTAGCCAACGCCTTGAGTTAGCTGTAGACCACTACTGTGCCAAGCTACCATATGTAGGCTTGGGTAATCTAGGTCCAACATAATTGGTGTTTCAGCGTATCGAGACGCTGAACACACGGAGGACAAGCGGAGCAGGGAGGCCGAATTCCAGAACGAAGAAACGGTAAATTGAAGAATACCGCACAATCGAGGGACACAGTGATAATCCAGTCACGTGCAGCCTTGAAAGCATAATCCCTGCTGTTAAGGCACAGACCACAGGGAGAATATAGACCCAACTCTACATTACGGTGGCCCCCTTGTCCTCCATCATAGAAGTTATATCTGATAAAGAAAGAGAGGATCCTCTTTCTAAAGATGCTCAATTAAATGAACAAATTGGCATCCTGAACATCGAACGGGTAACCTCGTGAATTGACAACAGAGGTCCATAGTTGAATGCTAAATAAAACGCTTTGACTTAACAAGAACCCTGTCCTGAAGAAGGTGTCATTTTAAAAATACCGAAACGCTGCGTCGACAACTTGGTTTTTAACTGTCCCTTGTGACAACTTGATTTTAATTACCCCCAGTCAGACACTTTTGTTTATTAACAAATTCTGTTTTTTAACTGTTTTGGTATCAACTGTATTACTTTATAAATAATGTACATGTATATAAACAATGTTTAAATACATTTTTTGTGTTAGGCACTGTAATTGTTTGGAATAAATCTATGTAAAAAGGAAATAAATGATATAAATGCATAAAAAGTTTTTGCTGTTTGTTTAAACATATGTAACAATTCACGTGGTTGAAAATTGTAAGGGTCTCTTGAAATATGGTGGTATACAGACAACAAACCATTGTGTGGTAACAATAGGGTCCCCCCCTTTTTTTGTACTTATTACTCCTTGTCCCTAAACGGAAACGTGAGGAGACCTCCTTTCTTTTTTCATAATCATATGCATACAACCTACATCAGTTGGACCTTGCGCCCATAAATGCTGTGGTACATTCAATAATCTTGGATCAAAATCACGTAATACATAATGACCTTTAAAATCACGCAGGAACAGACGGACCCCTTCTGGGGAGCAGCATATTACTGCTCCTAATTCTTTCAGTGTTTTAATGCCTAACAGATTCTCTGGGCAAGACTTCGTGAGTAACAAATCTGTAGTTCGGGACAATGGACCAACTTCTAGAGTAACTGGTTTCGATATTTCATTAACAATAGGCTTTCCTGAAAATCCAAGGGAAACATTTCTAGAGCCTGAGAGCGGAGCCCCTGGAACCTCGTCATGACTGATGGTAGTCCTACTTGCCCCTGTATCAATCAGAAACTTTCTGTCTTTCCCTAATACTTGACTGTGTACATAAGGACCCTCTTGATCTACAGGTATCTCGATGAGAGGCAAGCCTACCTCCCTCTCTAGGCTGTTTCATGAATATGGCTGATAATCTGGATACTCTGACTGTGCATACTGGTACATCTGCTGTGTAACGTGGTGTGTCGCAGCTATAGGCTGCGGTACTGTGACTGTCTGTTGTGCATTCTGCGGTGGCTGGGAAGTCTGTGAAACTTGTTCTTGTCTAGGCGGGCGTGGTCTTTCTTTAGTTTTACCAGTAGCTATGTTGTGTTTCAGAACTGCACATTCGTTTATAAAATGACCTGGCTGTTTACAGTAATTGCATGTCCCTTTAACGGGAACTGCAGGATGACTGGCTTGACTCGGACCCCTCTTCTGACTGTCTTGTGGAACAGACTGTGCAACTAGTACTTTCATTTTCGTGTCTTTCATACATCTCCTTTCGTGTTCCTGCTCCTCCCTGATTCTGTTCTGGTGATACTGGAGCATCTGGAGCATCTGTGACGGAGTATTAGCTTGCCAGGTACTTTCGACTTTCAGGACTCGATTTTTAACTTGTGGACTTGAATTCTCGACTAGTTTAGTGACAAAAAGATGAGGGTATGATTCACTACTTGTTTTCAGACCACTATTAATAATAAAACATTTCTCAAATCTAGAATAAAAATCACTAGTATCTTCGTCTTGTTTCTGTTTACAGGCTGAGATGGCATCCCAATCTTCCTTTTTCGTGGCTAGTAATCTTGGCAAGACTTGTATCAATAACTCGGGCAATTCTTTAGCTTTATCCCCAAGACCGGTACCTGGTACTCGTGAATTATCTTCAGCTTCTAGAGCTGTCCAATCTATCTTTTTCTCTCCCACCTCCCATTCTTTTTCTTTGAGTTTTTCATATATGCCCGCAGGCAACAAGACCTTTAGCATTTTAATGATATCAGGATACGTGTATTCTCCCATACGGAGCATGTCCTTTAATTCACGGTGGAACCCTGCTGGATCTTTATCATGACAGGGAATTAACTTTTTCATTTCTAAGAGTTCCATCTTTGTGATAGGGGTGTAAACAAATACTCGTTCTAGACCACCCCCCTCTTTCTTGACTGGATGTACTTCTCGTAACGGATTCTGTCTGTCTATGTAGAATGATTTACTTTCTGGGGGTGAGACGTGAACAAAATGTGGATTCAGAAACGTTCGGTATTTGTGGCGCTGTTCTAGAATGACACTAATTAAATCGGTACCTAGACCTTTCCATCTATATTGGAGTAACTCGTTCAATATATCATGTAGCGGACCTGGATCAGAATGTTGTTCCTCATACAGCGTAATGAGGTGCTGGATCATATACATACCCACCAGTCGCTGCTCGGCTGGGGGCAGTTTCAGAAACGTTTGTGCCACTATTTCGTCTGGAAAAGTGGTAGAATCACTAGTCCATCGGACTGCTGATCGGGCTAGTTCTTGTTCATGCATTGTACTAAGCTCGCTATACCCTATTCGTGATTTCAGAATGTGATCGGTAGCTTGGAATACTTGTTCAAGAGAACACTGTTCTGGTACTGGAGGAGGAAAAGATTTCTTGTAATCTAGACGTGAATGTCGGTCGGAAAGTCTAGTTCTACCTACATACGCTATTCTGTTGGGATTCTCGTTGTCTACCTCTTCAGTAGAAGAGTCATACTCTTTCTCGTTTGCTCGTTTTTCTTCCTCCTTCTGGTGTATACGTATTATTTCCTTACGAATTTTCTTGTACATACTCTCTATACAACCTTGTGTCTTGTGTTTTCCATCGGCTATATTGTCACTCCACCTAGTCAGGACTTTCAGTTCTTCTTGATCTTTTTCTGGACAATCTTGCTCTCTTACTAAACAGTTAATCAAAAACTTTAAAATCATGAGCTGAGTCTCGACTTTTCTTTGAACCATGGCTTCGTGAATACTTCCTGGATTCTCTCCTGTACGGATAAAACGATATATTCTGTCTAGATGTTCTCCCATGTCGGGCAGGGTGTCCAGATAGCTGGCAACCCGTCTTAAACGTAATGAATATATGACCATGTGATCTTCGCCTGGAACTGGATCATAACGACAGTCAGTAAGACCTCGCATGATATCTACGTATGTAGACACTTTTGGCGTACGCTGTAACGCTAGTTCATGTAGCGTCAGACGTCTTGGTTGAGGCGGGGTACGAGGAGAACCTCCCCCCGCAGCTCCTAAACTAGAATCGTCGGTGAATACTGTACGTGCGGGTAGAGTGACTGGCAAAGCGGGTACATGTACTGTGGGCTGGGCCGGGGGTGCTGTAACAGGTACTGTAACATTGACCGGACCCACGGGACCAGCGGCTGGAGGAACAGGGATTACATTATTAACAGGAGCAGGCGGAACAGGATTTGCATAGGCTGGTACTGTGTCGTCCAAATGGGACGAAAGAAAAATATCAGCTGCGGTCGGTTTATGACGTAGCTTAGTCGGGACCAATGGCGGCGGTAAATTACAGGGTGTTTCCGGGGTTGCTTTTGGCAAGCCCTCGGCAAGAAGAGGATACATGCCTCTAATAAGGGCATTTCTCTGTCTGTCTGACTGTTCCGCTCTAACTCGTTCACCTTCTTCGATTAATTCCCTTTCTTGGGCTTTCTCTGAGGATTCCCTACTTAATTCTGTTTTTCTGAATTCTTTTTCGGTTCTTTTATGAGATTCTTTGCGCCATAACTCGATGGCATCTTTCTGAGACTGTCTGGCTTTCTTTTTCCATAATGCTTCTTCTACTCGCATGATGCACTCGGCATCCCATGTACCTGATATGGGCCATCTATATTTCTCTTCTAGTTCCTTAGTATAGTCCGCCCATAAGTCTAGATATATTATGGCATCTAAGCCATGCTTGTGATACATAAAATGTCCTGGACTGTCCCTAGGAGGGACAGGAACTGCTTCTTCGAGTAACCCTTTTCTGGTCTTTCACTGACGTAATTTCGAGAACAGAGGCATTTCGGTAGTACACTTGAAACACAATTCACAATAATCACAGTAATGAAATAGCATACAAATCTCTCATACCACGACATAAAAATACATAAATAACAGTTCGAACAGAATAACACCTGATACACTGAAAACAGAACACATGAATTTCTCGAGAACGAAACTTACTAGAATTACTGGATGCACTGCTAAAACAGTACAGAACATACCGGTCCCATAAAGAGACACGTCGGACCCGTATCCACCTAGGTGAATACTTCGTAATGGATCTGCGTACCCAAACCCAACGGACCAGGAACAAACTAATGATCCTGTCTAGATACTTCCCCCGCGACGGTACTCACCGGGAAGCAGAAACTGGAAGGCCTCGGACTGGACTGGACTGCTACGACGTCGGACTACGAACTTCGGAAACTTCGGTTACAGGTGGGCCTCCGGATACCTCGGACCTTGCTCTCTCGGCTTGGGCTCTGGTCGGGACGAACCGCATTCCACACCGCTTCGTCTGGATGTCGGACCGCAGTCTCCGTTTCGTCCGTGGGCCTGAGGGAGACTTGAAGCAGAAATATCTGCCGGTGCGCAGTAGAGTTCCGTCACGGCTGCAGAGGGTCAGGGGGCCTGCGTGGCATCGCCAGCGCGTGAGGAAGGGGCTCGTCCCTATTCGGGCGCCATTATGTGGTATATAAATAAATAATACAGGGACTATTTTTGACTATATTAACAATAACAGATAGCTCAATAAATAAGAGGCAGGATCCGATGTGTCCGAGTTGAACAGATTTTATTCAGGCAAAAGGGAAGGGACTGGAACGGGACAGCCTGAAATAAAATAGGAAGGAAGGCAACTGCAGCGCGCCTCATTACAGTTCAACATACATATATATAGTAAGACATTTCAATTACATTACATACAGTAGGCGTAACTTATGACAAGCGTAAGATAAGAAGACATGGGCGTGAAAAGAAGGCGTGCACAGGGCGTGCACGTAAACATGTGATGTGAACGTCACAGAAGTGTCATGAAATGGGGCGGAAACATGAAGGGGGCTACCTGAGCAGCTGGGACCTTTAACCTAGTGGTGCGCGCAAACGGGCAATGACGTGTTACCAGGGAGAACTGGGGGCTATGACTTCTGCACTAGAAGAGGAGACTAAAAGTCTGCGGTGTCAGGACGACATGTACCTATAGCATATCTGGTATCTGGAGTACATTTTGATAGAATCCAAAAGTTATCAGGGCAAAGGCTACTTGACACTAAAACTGGTGCATGCATATATTCTACATGTATTGCGTGTGCTAGGAATATTCTATGAATATTAATACAGTATTTCTCTTACATGGAGACAGAAAGACTAGACCATAGCTGAAACTGTTGATGCGGTTCAGTAGCTTAGGAATGCAAAGAAGGAAAGCTGGACTGATAACTAGAAGCATAACAAAATCTTGGCAGACAGGCAGGCAGAGCCAGGCCGGGCACCGCGCTGCACGGCAGGAAGTAAGTGAAGGGTCAGGGATGCAGGTGGGGGCTGCATCGCTCCTCGGAGTGGGTTCAGGAGACTGGAGCTTGAATCTGGTGTCCGGGCCCTTTTGAGGCCTAGAAACGGGGACAATTCAATGAATTAACGTGCACACTGTGAGACGTGGCAACATAGGCCTAATACTCGTTGCTTTCACGAGAACTGGAAACTGGCATACTAGAGCTGGACACAACTATAATTGCGTCTTTAATCGATCATAGGGGGATATATGCATATCGATCATGCACATATATCATAGGATGGGGAACACGTAGGCACATATAACATGGCAAAATTCACTTTTCCACATGAACACTGCCTAACTGTCTTCGGGGCCCCAGGGTACTTGCTGACAATGGTGCTGCGGCACCTAAGAGATTTTTGACTAAGTGCCTAAAAGATCAGACGTGAGAACTCTTGAGTATGGCCTAATAGTTTGCATTCCCTGATTGGCCAGCTATGAATGAGGAATAACCCTGAACTTGTTAAATGAAGGAGGGTGGGATAGGGATTTATCTGATAACTACTATAGCCCCAACCTCAAGGTTGGATTGCATCTGTTTGCATCTGTAAAATTAGAAATAAAATACTACTTTTTCTTATAAAAGCAAGTATTTGGCTGGATATTGATTTATTATATGTACTGTTTGCATTTTGAGTTATGCGTCATGTTCACTAACCTGTATGTACACCACCCCACCTTCCTTAGGGCTCCTTGACTGTTCAACCACAGCTACCGCTGAGACTTAGGTGTAGAAGGGATACTTGGCCAAACTGAGTGGGATGCGTAGTACGTCATGCCCTGGGACAACAGGAGTAAAATATTTCAACCACCACGGTTGAACGCAGAAGCCCCTGCGTGCGCCCTGGCCCCCTGAAAGGAGTTCTGACAGCCGCCCTGCAAGTAATTTATACGTGAAAGTTATCAAGTGTCTCCATAAGAGCGTCTCAGTTAGGAGGGCAAAACTCCTGCTGAGCAAAGTTAGTGATTCTTGATTGGAAATCATGGAAGATACAAGGGTTGATAAGCTAAGCATCAAAACTACCTTGAACCAGAGTAGAAAACGAGCCAGACATAGGATCATCAGAGCTAGAGAAAGCAAATAATGAAATGTAACTGCAGAAAAATTGGAAAAAAATAAAGAACAAAATGACTTCAAAGTGGGCAATGAATGAAATGCATTCATGTCACGACATAGCCTCCATGACTTCGTCCCACCCCCCCTGACTGGCACTGATATCAGGAGGTAGTGGAGTCAAGATATATGGGAGCTCCGCCAAAAGAGTGTTTGGGATACCATTCCAGCCTGGAAGGCAGCATCTCGAGACCTCCCCCACATGCCAGGTAAATTCCCCCAATTCAAAATGACAAAATACACTAATCGAGGATTCTGTACTATCAACCTCCTCCTCTCCTTCACATCCCATCCGACATACCATGACACCACTCCCAACTATCACATGATTATTTACTCAAGTTTAGAATTGTTCTTATAATGTTTAGTGATGTGTTTTAAAATACGCGATTGTTTTTGTTGTCGCTATGACCTGAATACAGATACATTGCAGAACTGTGACCTTTTTACAATGCACACATAGAAACCCCTTCAGCAAATGTACAGATATGTTATGTTATGTTATAGAAAGATTTATACCACGCACTAATACTCTGGAGTGTCCTGGCGCGTAGGTGAACAGTGGCATGCGTGTACAGAAATATTAAATCAGCTGTTTAAACAGGAAAGTTTTGAGAAGGTTTTTAAAGATAGGAAACTCCTGGGTGTGCTGGAGGTCAGCTGGAACAGCATTACACAGCTTTGCTGCTTTAACCGCTAAAGACTGACCCCCCAGCCGCGACCGGCGGAACCTAGGGACCACCAGCCGACGTTGGAGAGCGGAACGTAAAGGTCGCCTGGGCAAATAGAACGCGTTCTAATGTAGATAGGGCCGGAACCGTGGAGTGCCTTATGAGTCATGGTCAGTGCTTTGAAACGAACTCGCTGGGCCGCGGGAAGCCAATGAAGGTCCCTAAGCTGCTGCCGGACACTGGAACTCCTTGGGATGTTGAATAGGAGTCTAGCTGCTGCATTTAGTATAACCTGAAGTTTTCCTAGGATATCTTTCCAGTAATAATTCTTAAATATACGACTGTACTCTTTGTTCTCAAATATGCTGTCACTCACAATATCAATAAAGAAATATTCTAAATAAAAAGACACAGCCTCCTAATATATGGTCCAGGGAGGAAATGACATCACAGTAAAAAAGGTGAGAGCCATCTTGGACTTAGAACTTCAGACAACAAACACTGAGAAGATGACAATCTTGTTTAGGAGAATGGCACATTTCACAAGGGGAAAAGTAGAACACCTTTCTTGACATCTATCCTACCTTCCATACAACAGCACGCAACCTGCCATCGTCCCAGGCTGGTGAGCTACACAATCCATGGAATAGCTCTCAGAGGCACAAGAGAGTATGCCACACCCTCTTAGGAGCGTGAGAAGCAGAGACACACTGCCTCTTCTATAAACATAGAAACCTTTAAAAACACTGTTGCCTCTGGTGAGTCTTCTTTTCGGTTTAAAATGACATGCAGACAGTTTGAAGCCTTCAATCTTAACTAGGTAGATTATAGACAATTCAGAAGAAAACGGTAAAGAGGCTTAGATATGTTTGTATCTTAGTATGAAACAACTAAAGAGAGATCGAAGGGCACATTTACTTATGGCCTGTACAAGCAGTGAAAGAGAGGGTTTAAATAACTCATAGATATATATACACGGTAGAGAAAATAAGCATATTTCAACCACTTGTTCAAGAACAAGGGGAAAATGACAAAAGAACTGTCAGAGTGCGGCTTAAGAATGAAATGATAAAGTAATTTTTCACAGTTAAACTGGTAAATACTTAGACCTGTTTAAACAGTGGGGCAAAATTATTGAGGCCTATTAGAAAACTGTGTAGTATGTGAAGAGTACGACAGTAGTACTACTCATAATACAAAATTCTATTTACTAATATACAGATTGAGACCTTGGCCTTCGCCACATCTATATTTTCTATGTCGAGGTTTCTGTCATGTGTGGAGATTTTGACACATGTGTGAATACATTTTCAATGTCAGTGTGGGAGGGATAAGGGGAAGTGGCTGGAAAATTACGAACAATGACACCTAAATGGGAGGGGTTTAAGAATGGTAAGTAGGGGTTTAGGGAGGGACATGTAAATACAAGCACACACCCACAAAACAGTAAGCTCATTGCAATTAAAAAACTATACTTATAAAGTTTTCAAAGTCACTATGCCAAAACGGTACAAACCAGTAGTACATTTACTCCAGCTCAGTCTTGGAGTAAATCCAGCACGACACATGGCCACTCATAGGTACTGCAACATACTCTCATAGAACACAAAATGGAGGCAGACACTTAAGATCACACTCTCTTAAATAATGGTGAGTAAATAAAATAATTTCAAATATACATCACAAAAGGAGGAAGGAGCACACTGCCTGACATAACAGCACACAATTAGCCCAGATGCACAGTGGTAAATGCAGTGCATGGCAACTCTCACTTCAGTTAACAGACTTTACTAATCACCATTGCTGATGCAGCCAGTGTGGTGTATCTCTAGACACATGTTTCAGCATTGTTGTCCTTCTTCATCAGAGAGTTTGTGGAAAGGAGCGACCGCTCGGTCCCCCCGAACGTATGGATGGGTGCCCGAACCTCCCGGGAAACCATTTTGGGCGGGGTGGGCGTAGCCCGGCTGGTATGCCCAAAACGGCGTAGCCAGGGCGCGCCTTCCCCCGCCCGAGAGGGGTTGTCCTAGACACCTCGATGGAAGACCACGCCCAGTAGGCGTATCGGGGACGGGTACACGCCCTCCCGCAGAAGGATAAAGGAGCGGGAATCCAGAAGATCGTCCTCTTGTTCCTCGGATCGGAAGGCTGCACCCACTCGTTGCTCGTGAGCCCTCGACGGAACAAGCAGCAATTTTGAATGTGGTAATCTTGTTTTTCTCTTTCAGTTTCGAGGGCCCACAGATTTCAGGACCTCGTGGATCGATCAAGGGCGGAAGACTCGAAACCATGCCTAGCAAGACAGCAGGAAAGGGTTCCGAGACAGAGAGGATGTTACGCCTGTTGTCGAATCGGATGGCTTGTATGGACCGAAAGCTCGGACAAGTTCAATCGCTCGGGAGAGGTCTAGCGGAGGTAAAGAAGCAATTGGCCGCATTGAACGACCCAGGTCAGCCAAAAAAGGTTATAGGCCCGGCTTTGCCGGGAGTAGTCCCCGGGGGAAGAGGGAAGCGGGTCAAGGAAAGGGCGGTTTCGGGGGGGGTCCCAGTTCCAGAGGTACCTCTCATCGCCCCCCTCGTACCGGTCGATAACCCGGTTCAGACCCCTGATGTAGGCCAGCCTATCCCGGTGGTGATCACCTCTGTCGAGGACGATGAAATACCCCCAGAATTGGCCGCACAGTTGACGGCATGGCTCAAAACAAAGGTGGGGGGCACAGCGACCCCGGGAGATCCGGCTGAAGAAGCCAGAGGGTTAATGAAGCAGTTGCGGCAATCGAGAGATGTCGCGAAGGCGAGTGTTCCTCTTGTTCCCCCACAGGTGGCGCCGGGAGTACCAGCAGCTGGTCAAGAAAAGACGGCGGCAACAACAGCCGATCCGGGTAAGCTCGCATTGCCGATGGTGGGGGAGGGCTCGATACCCTCAAGGCGGGAAAAGGTTGCACAGCACATTCCCTTGGCCACGAAAGAGTTAATATGGGGAGACAAGTATGTCAACATGTTTTCATTGTTAACGGACCATCGTGAGATGGAGTATGCTAAAACGCAGAAAGATTTGTGGCACCCTAGTGTCTGGCGCGCCAAGATGGCCGAGTTTAGGGTGGAAGAGACAGTGACGAACTGGGTTAAGGCCTTCTCTATATTTACCGCAGTTATGGGGGAACGTAAACCTGAGGTTATGACTGAGTTGGTTTGCTATCAGAATCGCATCATGGATTTTTATTCAATGTATGAGGGGGAAGAATGGAAAGGCTATGACATGAAGTTCCGTAAAGCAAAAGAATATGATGCTTCTTTGTCTTGGGATTGTTTGGACTTGGTGTCATGGCACAAGCAACTCCTGCCAGGGGCGACAGGTACATCCTCGCCAGGCGGGAGCGGGTCCGGAGTGGTCCGCCAAAAGCCCGGGGTGCCCTTTCGAGCAGGCACAGGTGGGGGCTATCAGCCTAGAGTTGGCGGGAATGGCGGAAAAGGAGGGGTCTGTTGGGGCTTCAATCGAGGCAATTGTAACAGACCACAGGGGACATGCAAGTTTAAGCATGTGTGTGCCGGCTGTGGGAATTCCTCACACCCGGAAAGTGCATGTAGATCAAAAAATGGTGAGACGGGAGGAAAAGGTGGACCTAAGCAGGAGTGAGGTAGACCTTTGTAACCGATTGCCTACACCCGTTGATCTCATGGTTATGATTCCGTGGTTAAACAAATACCCTGATCATGTATCCGCTGGGGTGTTGAGGAAGGGATTCTTACATGGCTTCCACATCCCGGCGGGGGAGGTTCGGGGGAACTCCTTTTGTAGAAACCAGTTATCGGTACGGCACAACCCAGGCGTGGCAGAAAAGAGAATAGCTAAAGAGGTCAGTTTAGGACGAGTGGCTGGCCCCTTTTCCTGCCCGCCGGTGGCCGAGTTCATCTGTTCCCCGTTAGGGGTTGTCCCGAAGAAAGATCCGGGGGAGTTTAGACTCATACATAACCTTTCTGCTCCTAGGGGTTCCTCAGTGAATGATGCCATTGACCCAGAAGTTTGTTCGGTACGATACGCATCGTTCGACGATGCCGTGGCCATATTGAACCACCTAGGCCCTGGGGCGCTGATGGCGAAATGTGATATCGAATCAGCATTCCGGTTGCTTCCGGTGCACCCGCAGGATCAGCGCCTGCTAGGTTTTGCATTTCAGGGAAGTTATTACATGGATAAATGTATGCCCATGGGTTGTTCCATTTCGTGTGCATATTTTGAGATGTTTAGCTGTTTTTTGGAATGGGCATTTACCGAGGCTACAGGGCATAGACATGTTATGCATTATCTGGATGTCTTTCTGTTTTTGGGGGCAGCCGGGGATACGAATTGCGCGCAGGCGCTGTATGATTTCTGCATCCTCATGAATGAATTTGGTGTCCTATTGGCACCAGGTAAGACGGTCGGACCATCTACTTCACTGGAGTTTCTGGGAATTGAGCTCGATTCTGTGGAGGGGTGTTTCCGACTACCAGTAGACAAAGTGATCAAGTTCCAGGCTTCCTTGATGCAATGCCTTGGGGGGGAGAAAGTGACCCTGCACCAGTTACAACAAACAGTGGGTCAGCTTAATTTTGCCTTGAGGGTGATTCCCATGGCCCGCCCGTTTTCGCGCTCTATCGCGCAAGCTATGGGTGGTCTCAAAGAGGCTCATCACCGTACGAGACTGTCTGGAGAGGTTCGCCAGGATATGCGTATTTGGTTGGCATTTCTGGCGGACTTCAACGGTCGAGTCGTCTGGAGCTCCCCGCCAGAGTCTTCGGAGGAATTAGGTCTATGGACCGACTCGGCAGGGAGCGTGGGTTTTGGCGCCATCTTAGGTGATCGATGGTCAGCACAAACATGGCCAACATGGTGGCACTCCAACGGTCTCACAGGTAACATTGGGTTCCTGGAGTTATTCCTATCTGGGTTGCTCTGATGACATGGGCTGACGACTTCAGGGGCCGCTCAGTGGTGTTTTGGTCCGACAATATGACGGTTGTTGATTGCATTAACCAACAGGCAGCACGCTGCAAAATGATCTTGAGATTGTTGAAAGAGATTGTGCTGCTTTGCATGAGACTGAATGTACTGTTCAGGGCAAAACATGTGCCAGGTGTACTGAATCATGCGGCTGATGCACTCTCTCGTTCACATATGCAGGCATTCAGGGGTTATCTGCCCACAGCAGACCCAGAGGCAGCACCATTCCCAGAAGCAATGTGGTTAATCGGTGCCTCGGATTACAAGACCTCGTGGCAGCGAGTCTAGCCCCCAGGACAAGGAAAGCATACGAAGGAGCGTTTCGTTCCTATTGCACATATTTGGGTCCTGCAGGGAGTCGGAATTGGGGTCAGGAGGAATCCGTCCTGGGGTACCTGGTAGCACTACACAGGGAGGGCCGATCAGTGGCAACGGCCGGTAGGCATAGGGCGGCCATTTCCTTCATGGCCCAGGTACACGGCATAAAAGACCCTACAGGTTCTTTTTTGGTGAAGAAAGCCCTTCGCGGCTGGCAGCGCCTTGAGGGTTGCAAGAAAGATACGAGGC
Source organism: Lissotriton helveticus (assembly GCF_964261635.1). NCBI lineage: Eukaryota > Metazoa > Chordata > Amphibia > Caudata > Salamandridae > Lissotriton > Lissotriton helveticus. The sequence continues at coordinate 1,437,208,555 of NC_136068.1, forward strand.
ACCCGATTGGCTTAGACAGACTGTCTCTGCTTTTAGCAAAGCTGGATGAGACGTGTTCCTCCCATTACGAAACAGTTCTGTTCCGGGCAGCGTTCACATTGGCATTCCATGGGGCCATGAGGGTGAGCGAGCTTGTCGCAAAGAACAAGAGAGATATGGAGGGAGGTTTGTGCAGGGATCACATCCAGATAAGGGGTGATTCGATGGTAATCATGATAGCCAGGTCCAAGACTGACCAGGGGGCTATGGGAGATAGTGTGGTCGTACAGCGCAAGCGTGGGTCCCCCGTCTGCCCATTGAAATGTGTGGAAGACTATTTGGCGCTAAGAGCGGCCGCTTGGGGGGGGGGCTTGCTACGACACAAGGATGGCACCCCACTGACGAGATTTCAGTTTCAGAGGGTGCTGGCACTGGGAATCGCTGATGCGGGCATGAACCCGTGCGATTTTGGGCCCCACTCCTTTAGGATAGGGGCTGCTACTGAGGCTACAGCCAGGGGTCAGAGTGCTGAGGAAGTGAAACAATTGGGCCGTTGGTCCTCGAATTGCTTCAAGAGGTATGTGCGCTTGCACATGTTGTAAGTGATCAATTGACATGCACTCACGTTTTCTGTCTTTTGTTTACTTTGCAGTTTCGCGAGCCTGCCATGCAGGGCGGAATTGGAGGTCGACCTTGCATCAAGAGACCAGCGGTCAGAGATCACCGACTGGAGAGAGGATGGCATGGGTCGTGGGCCACTCATACGTGAGGCGCGCCGGTGACGTATTCAAGGAAGGTGACGCGATTCACGCACCTGGGGAATACGGGTTCAGAGTGGCTTTCCATGGGAAAGGTGGGCTCGTTTTTGACAAATTTGAGTCATTTTTCGAGGGACTTTTAGGGCGGCATAGGTCACCGCCATCTGTAGTCATAGTACACCTGGGAGGCAACGATTTGGTGACACTGGGTAGACGAGTGTTACTTGAACGAATCTTGTCGGCTGTTAGCTGGTTGGCTAAAAGAGTCCCGGGGTGCACGATGGCCTGGTCCCACATGATTCCTAGAAGGAGGTGGCAGGGGGGCCTTTTGGTGTCAGCTCTGAACCATTCAGTTAAACGGGTCAATAATAAGATTGGTAGATTGTTCCGTTCTGCACAGTTGCATGTCATTCCACATGGGTGTATCCGGGGTGACCATATGTATCTGAACGATGGGGTTCACCTGTCCAGGGAGGGGAATGATTTACTCATAGGAGACTTTGTTGCATGGCTAAGAGGTTTGAGGAAGCATGACCTATAGGAGGAGTTGGGGGGGACCGGATAGTCGGTCAACTATCCGGTCTGTGGCGGTAAGGTCATGATCGGTGAGCAGTAATTTAAAGGTCCCTAGAGTGGGGCGCCACCCACAATGGATGGGAGCGCCCGGGGGAAGACGGCCATTGGCCCCTTCCATGGGGAGGCGGCACCCACTAAGGATGGGGCGCCTAGGGGGAGATGGCCATGGGCCCCTCCCAGGGGGGGAGGCGGTTATATGCCCCTCCTTACTAATTTCCCGGGGGCCGGATATCCGCGACGGCGGATAGAGAGTGTGGGGTTGGGGGGGAGAGTCCACGCTGTCCTTCCTACAGAGACCTCATACGGGAACTCGGACGACCCTTAAGATGGCGTCGAGTAGAAAGGGGGCCCCCACCACGACAAGGGAAGTTACAGTTGGCAATGAGGGTAGAGCCCTCTGCGCATGCGCCGCTCACACAGTGAGGGCGGGAGTTTGGTAGTAGGGATCTGACACCGGTTAAGATCTTGCCGTTGGCCCTTAATGCTAGGATGTACAATTTGAATTAGAGTGTATGCATTTTCAGGATGTTAGCCAAAAGTACATGACTGCATCGAAATGTAATAAATGACAAATTGTACATAAATGCATAATGATGAAACTTTTATTTAATGTTTTAAATTTTGTTTCATATTTTAATAAATACGGCCGGGAGGGTGACTCCCTCCCGTCTTCCAAAAGTTCAACTATTGTCCGACTTCCCATCCTTGGGGATATGTGTTGGGAGGGGGTGGCGAGCATCCCGGCCATATGGAAAGGGGCGACCGCTCGGTCCCCCCGAACGTATGGATGGGTGCCCGAACCTCCCGGGAAACCATTTTGGGCGGGGTGGGCGTAGCCCGGCTGGTATGCCCAAAGCGGCGTAGCCGGGGCGCGCCTTCCCCCGCCCGAGAGGGGTTGTCCTAGACACCTCGATGGAAGACCACGCCCAGTAGGCGTATCGGGGACGGGTACACGCCCTCCCGCAGAAGGATAAAGGAGCGGGAATCCAGAAGATCGTCCTCTTGTTCCTCGGATCGGAAGGCTGCACCCACTCGTTGCTCGTGAGCCCTCGACGGAACAAGCAGCAATTTTGACCCACCCACCAGCCCCTGATAGCAAAAGTTTGGGAGGAAAATAAAGTTTTTTCTGAGTGGTGAAAGTATAGGCCTTTTTTCCCTGGTAGAGTGAATGAAGGAACTTTGAGAATAAAGATTTGGTTTGCATTGAAGAAATTTCTTCTTGCAGGAAAGATCAGTGATAACAGTAAGATGATGTGAAATTTTTTCTTTTTAGTAGGTAAACAACTGTCGTATTTATTTGTCGGGCGGTAAGGTCATGATCGGTGAGCAGTAATTTAAAGGTCCCTAGAGTGGGGCGCCACCCACAATGGATGGGAGCGCCCGGGGGAAGACGGCCATTGGCCCCTTCCATGGGGAGGCGGCACCCACTAAGGATGGGGCGCCTAGGGGGAGATGGCCATGGGCCCCTCCCAGGGGGGGAGGCGGTTATATGCCCCTCCTTACTAATTTCCCGGGGGCCGGATATCCGCGACGGCGGATAGAGAGTGTGGGGTTGGGGGGGGAGAGTCCACACTGTCCTTCCTACAGAGACCTCATACGGGAACTCGGACGACCCTTAAGATGGCGTCGAGTAGAAAGGGGGCCCCCACCACGACAAGGGAAGTTACAGTTGGCAATGAGGGTAGAGCCCTCTGCGCATGCGCCGCTCACACAGTGAGGGCGGGAGTTTGGTAGTAGGGATCTGACACCGGTTAAGACCTTGCCGTTGGCCCTTAATGCTAGGATGTACAATTTGAATTAGAGTGTATGCATTTTCAGGATGTTAGCCAAAAGTACATGACTGCATCGAAATGTAATAAACGACAAATTGTACATAAATGCATAATGATGAAACTTTTATTTAATGTTTTAAATTTTGTTTCATATTTTAATAAATACGGCCGGGAGGGTGACTCCCTCCCGTCTTCCAAAAGTTCAACTATTGTCCGACTTCCCATCCTTGGGGATATGTGTTGGGAGGGGGTGGCGGGCATCCCGGCCATATGGTGCTGGCAATATTGCTCACAGTCTTCTCAGGTTTAGTACCACTTCTAAAGCACAGGTGAATCCTAGAGCTCCAATCCAATAACTCAGCAAGGAGTCAATCACAAAAAGAGGAGGGAGCACAGTGCCTTGCATACCAGCACACAATTAGCCCAGATGCAATATGCATAATAACAATCACTTCAGTTGAATGTCTTTAGTATTGACCATTGTTGACCTGAAGAAATAATTATATGGCTATAAAATGTAATACAAAACTTAATTTAAATGTAAAATTAAACATTGAAACATATAACTTTTAGTACATTTTAATATAGATTAAAAAAATTTATACAGTAGGTGGAACAAAAAAAAAATTGTTATACAATGATTAAATGACCCTGGGCATAGTTTGTGTAGTAGCCTACGCGTAGCTACGCGAAGTGCACTTCGCGCTAAGCATGCTACGCGTAGCTAAGCGAACTGCGTAGTGAGGTAGGGAAAAGCTGTTCACACTGATTGCAGAGTGCCAGATGCTTGTCCGCACTGTGCAATCATTGCAAACGGCATCTTGCACAGTTCAAGTGGTCGTTTTCTGCCGCTCGAGTAGATTTGTACTCGAGCGGCAGCTTTCTCAACAAGGACTGGTAGTTTCTTATTGCGAGCGGTCGCGAGCATACGCGACCAATTGCAATGAGAAACCTGACCTCCCCACGTTGAGAATCTCGCCGGGCGGTTTCTTTTCCACACTCGCAATTGGCAACTTGATGTTGCTGATCGTGAACGAGGAAAAAATCTCGCCGGGATGTTGATTTTGCTCGCTCGCCAACTTGACGTTGAGGACCACGAGCAAGCACAAAATGGCAGCAACGCGATGCGTTTTTGCACTGTGCTACGTGCAATTCGCGAAGCGCATAGTAGGTCAAACTACGCACGCTCTGTAGCGTAGCGTAGTCCTACGCCCAGGGTTATTAAATATAAATCTAACATTATATTAATATATTTATTATACCTTTAAGGTGTAAGCTTTTATTTGATAAGTTCTAGGTTTAAAATAAATATTTAGAATGATTTTTTATGAATGTTTTATATTTAAAATATTTTACATATTTTTCAAAAATGTAATACTTTTTAAATATTCCCTATAGTACAGAACACTGCACCGGTGGTGGGAGGCCATGCAAATCTGCACCTGCGAGTAAGTCTGCACTTGGAAACGGTGAACAGTAAAAAAAGTGTACAGATACTACTAGGTGCAGCAGTAGATTTACAAAAACGTTGCTTTTCACATGAAATTCTACCTTTGTGACTAAGTCCCTCTGTCTTCAGCACAGTCTTAAATTTCATTACACGATCACATACTCGTGTATGCACAGGGCCATTTTTAATTTGAGGTATAATGTATGGTCTTGCACATGTTGGGGAGATTTTCAGAGTATATGGGCCCAGTTGTCCATTTCTGCCACAAGTATCTAATCACCTACACATCACATAACGTTGTGGGAGCATTAATGTATGTATATATTAATGAATCTCTGCAATCTACTCTTTGTGACTCATTTTGTCGACCAGGGGGTGTGTGCACTACTAATGCACACAAAACATCTGAAGGACAGCTGTGCAGCTTTTAATCACCCTGCAACTTTTTCATGATAGAAGCTTGCATAACACCACCTGGAGTATACCTGTTAAGAATATTAAGCATGCGTACTTTTTGGGAGAATGAGAGAGAGAGAGGAGAGGAAGTGGGATAAGGAGAAGGAGAGAGAGAGAGAGAGAGAGAGAGTGTGTGTGTGTGTGTGTGTGTGTGTGTAGGTGTGTGCGCGTGTGTGTGTGTGTGTGTGTGTGTGTGTATTATTGTTTAGAAAAACATATGCATGAAACATGTGTAGTGATACCAATGTGGTAATAGAAAAACTTGTGTCTACATTGAGGAACTTCTGGAGGAATTAAGCTGACAAATAACTTTTTTAATCTAATATGGAGCATTTCGGAGTTCTTCAAACATCTTCACATGGATATACCTCTGTGGATTTTCAGAGCCTGTTTACTTTGCTGGCGAGGCTGTTGATAGGTGGTGAACAGATCATTAGTCTTTTTAATTCGAAACACTATCTCTGGATTAATAATTGCATACCCTGTAAGAAAGACAATGAGAGTACTGGTTAAAGAAAGCACAAATATGCAGAGGTAAACATTTAATTTTTAAATAATGAACAGCTATATTGTGAATTTCCAAATGCTGTACTTGTAGAAAGTAAAATGCCTCTTAATTTAGTTATATTGGAGATCAAAGCTCCAACGCCTTTCCATTCAGACTGCTAACAAGAGTGCTAGTTGTGTTACTGGTTTTAAAAGATGAACACCTGGCCACCAGGACGCGGAAAACATCTACCTGCTCGTTTCAGTGAAATAGATACCAGAAAGTCACAAATGAAATCTGAGTTGCTGGACTTAAAATAACCAGCTCTTTGTTAAGTCTTTTCTTGGGGCCTCAGGGCAGTCAGAGGGAACTGGGAAATGCAACAGTTATAGTTATTCACTAATGGTCTACTAGGGCCACAACTTCGTTGCATTAAAACTGAATGACCAAGTAGTTACATTTAGCACATAACTCTCTTATGGTAGTGGAGTGAAGCAACCAAGCTTAATCCAGGTAGAGGTGTATGGTTAGACACTCCGAATAATGACATCTATAACACCTAGTAACATGAAACTCCGGCAGTCCTTTTTTTGCAAAAGAAAGTGACTTAATTGTTGATACGTAAAATGTTTCACAACATAAACTACGAATACAAACACACAACAGCCGAGCACCATCTGGACCTGAGCTCGAACTGCAGCCCCGGATTCCCAAGGCCAAAACTGTTTCCTATCCCTATGCAGTTGGTGCTAAGTTTCTATTTAACATTAAACTCCATAGCTAATATTATCTAATGCAGAGTATTTGTATAACTATTGTTTTTTTTTTAATAAGCATTCAGATTTATTTATTTCAAAGTCGATCAAAGACTTCAGCTAATGAATGGTTATTGGGTTTTTAATATACAGTGGCTGTGGACCACTATATCTAAATGCATGTGCTCGGTAATGCAGTTGTGCTCTTCCCATAACCATAAAAATATGCCGAAAGCATACCATCCTACAAATAAAGTGCCCACCCTTTTCAAGGTTTTTCATAAAGCATCTCCTCATTGTTGGGCTCAACAATCAAGTGGACTGGCACCTGTTGAACTAATACACCTTTTGTAAGAATGCGTGATTAATTGTTGCCTTCTGTGCTGGGCTTTGGACCAAGAGAACACAATAATAAGCCTAGTTCAGAAATAAAACCGGGCAAACAGGGAAGACAACCTAATCCTTTTTAGGGACAATATTGCCTCAAATTGATTTTCATTCCTAAATGTAGGAACAACATGATGCCCCATCCCTATAGCTGGTGAAGATCAATTACCTTCCCAGAATAAAAACTCACTATCCTTATTTACAATATTGTAAATGAGGATTAAACAGGTTTTAATGTGCCTAAAGTACACTATTGTAGGTAGAATTACATCTTACTTCAGGTTTTTAAACCTTAATGAACCGCTTTTATTAGTTATTATCTAGAAATCTGTGAAAAGTGGGACATTAGCATAGAGGGAATTGTTTCACTTATATTTGTGTTTAGTTCTAATACATCATAGCGACATCATCTCAACAGTTAACCACAAAAATGTCACGAGGAAAAGGTTACTCAAACTAGTTAAATTAAAAAACAAAACTAGATTGTAGGTTAGAAAATAAAAAGCTATTGCACAATTCCTCGCGGCAACTTTTTACATTATCATTTGTGCCTCTTTAAAATTACAGAGCAAAACACAAATAGCATAGAGTCTGCAGAGGCCTCCTACCTAAAGAGATAAGAGCGCTGTGGATCTCTCTCATCACATTTGTGTAGAGCTGCTTCTCCCACTCCCCCAAGAGGCTCCACTCCTCCTCGGAGAAATAGACAGCAACATCACTGAACATAACAGGCGCCTAAAGAGATAATAATTAATTACTCTGTGATACCTTGTTTTACTTTCTTTTATGATTCATAAACACATCTATCAGTTATAAAATATAAATAAATGGAAAATCATGTAATGGTAATGATAATGGTGGGGAACATCCTTTACGACGCAACTATTACCCCGCACTACCATTACAACTTGGGGATTACAACGAAAGTCGTTACAACGACTTTCGCTGGAGGGCGCTGTTGGATAGGGAATAGTTTAATTTTCTATCCAACACCTTCCCTACTATCCACGGGCACTGGAGTTGGAATAGAAAATTAAACTACAGCGCCCCTAACGCAAGTCGTTGTAACGACTTGCGTCGTAATCCCCACGTTGTAATGGCATGCGGGGTAAAAGCATGCGTTGTACTGACATACAACCGATAATGGTAGAGCACAGAGTATAATGAAGCACGTTCAGCATATTCCTGTGCTTATAGTTTAAACAGTAGACACTCATTTGTATTTCATAAGCAAGTCAGACACTTGGCGGTGAATTAGAACACAGCAGGTGTGTCTAAGCTGCACAGGAGCAGCAGTAGTTACTGAAAGCAAGAAGCATTTAGGATGGGGCCTAAAGCTAAGAGAATTGCTAAAAACTGACATGTAAATGGTGAGCAACACCAACTTTCAATAAAAAAAATCAAAGTACGAGTTAAGAACACATACAAATTATAGCCAATCATTGCCAAATGTATTCAGTAAGCCAGAATATGCAAAACAAATTAAAATTTGAAATTTTAATGGTAAAACTGAATATATATTTATGTGAACAAAAAGAAAAAGAGGTTTGCATGGGTGCTATTGAACAAAGCCCCAGCTGTTTCACTTTTAAAGTGGTAAACTTATCGGTAAACTTCATTTAGATAGCTATTATTCACTGATAAAATTAACTAGTCTTCATATGCCATCACAAGAGAAAACTGTTCATTTGGCTTTTGATCTGCCATTGTATATATCACTTTATATCCGATGTTTCGTGTTCAAAACTAGTCAGATAGGTTATCAGAAAAGACGAAAGTTAAAGACTTTTACATACCATGCATTTCTATTATGTTATGGTGTAATTTCCTGTTAAAAAATGCATTATGGGCATTGCAGTTCTTTAAAAAGCTGTGAAGGCAAGAAAGTGCATACAAATCTCCTTCTTGTCTTTCAAGAAAATCAGGAATCTCCTTCCCAGCTTGTTAGAAGCCTGTACAAGTTAGCTTTTATTTGGCCTGTGTTTTTGCTTTCATACTTGAATTTTTATTTCATAGTCAACTATAATAATGATAATAATAATAGATGCATTTATAGAGCGCATGGTTACACTCGGCCAGTGTGTTCCCGCGCTACAGTGCAAAAGCTGCCACAACCCCTACCCAGCCTGCCACAGCACACCTATCAAGTCAAGTCAAAAATGTATTTGCATAATTGGTTAAAATTATGACAAAATTCGCATAATAAAATAACGATACAAAATTGATTAAAAATACTAGGGTTATAAGCTCTCTGCGGCTGTTAAAATTAGGGTCAAAACGTGAAAGTTCATTGTGTTAAAAAGTTCCTGATAGCCCACCAACCTAGTGATTCCCACTTTCAATTTGTCCAAGGCGATTTATTACTTCTGCCAAAAATTTGACTCCGCGGCATGCCAAGATTATGGAGGAGCCTCCAAGCCAGCTTGTAACGGCATGTCTACAAGAGCGTATGTTTAGCGCGTTAAAAATAGGTTTCAATAACAGTCGTCTTTGTCCTATCAGCGCAGGACAAACACAAAGAAAGTGGGCAAGGGTTTCAGTTTTATACCCACAGAGGCGACATTGCTCCTTCTGGTCGGAGGGTTTCCAGGACGGCAATAAGTCTTTTGAAACGTGCATCCCCATCCGATAATCGATGAAAGCCTTTTTTAAATAGCCACTGAAGTGAGATGATAGGTAAGCGAGTGGTTTTGAGTTTATATAAGAGTTCATGATGGTCCAGCCATGCCGACGTTTTGCCAATGTCTCTTTATCCTCCAGAAAGGATTTCCTTTTTGCTGCCGCATTGGCTAATTTGCTTAGGCTTGCTTTGTCTGTCCCTAATTTCCAGACTGATTCCAACTCCAGTTTTTCCACGCATAGTTTCAGGTACTTTCCCCAAGGGTTCGGGTGTGCGGTGTTTGCCCGTTTTTTGATTTCCTCCCAGCTCAGCCAGTCCAGTGTGTCTGGGTCTGCAGATCGAAGTTTATAACAGAGTTTCACGAAGCCGCTCATGCTCCGGAACTTCTGGTTTTGCAGTCCAAATTCAAGCCTGATTTGTGAAGCTGAGGTGGATTTTGGCAGATTGAAGACCATTTTATAAATTCTCGTCTGTAATTCATTTAAAAGATCGGCCTCCTTGCCACACCACGTCGCTAGGCCATAAGATAGGGTAGGCATGATCTGCGCTGCCATTACTTTTAGTAGATGGTTATAGTTAGGGCAATCCATTTTTACTTTTAAAGAACGATACGCAAAGATTAAAGATTGTGCTTTTGCTTGTAGGGCTGTTTTATGGTCCTTGTGGATAACACCTTTTGATATTATTATTCCCAGATACTTGTAAATCCTTTCTTCTTTCAGCGTTGCCCCTTGAGTCATCCATTTGTACAGTAGCTTGTGCGCATCTACTAGACGGACCACTTTAGATTTTTCTTTATTTAATTCTAGGCCTTCCCGTTCCAAGTACGATGTTAATTTATTTATAGCTCTTTGCAAGCCAATTGGTGTTTTGCTCAGTAATGCGATGTCGTCAGCATATTGTAGGTAGTATATTGGGTTGTGAGCTAAAGATGGTGGATGGCTGTCTGCCGATTCCAGTACGCTTGAGAGGTCGGACAGAAGAAGGTTGAAGAGGGTGGGGGCTAGTACACCGCCCTGTTTTAGGCCTTGATGTGTCGGGATGCTCCTGGTTGTGTTACCCCCGTTTCCCAGTTTTACTCTTGCCCAAGTATGTTGGTGTAGGGCTTTGATGGCTATTAAGAGTTGATGTGGCAACCCCCAGCTTTTTAATTTCATCCACAAGCGCTCTCTATTCACCCGATCAAAAGCCGACTTGATGTCTATAAAACAGGCATACAAGCGGCATCCCTTTGCAACCGATTGATCCATTAGGATAGACAGGCAAGTTAAATTTGTTATTGTTCCCATTCCTTGCCTAAAATCTGTTTGAAATTTGGGCATTATCTTTGTTTCTTCTATCCAAGCTTGTAGTTCTCGTAGAATGCAGGAAGCATAGAGCTTAGCCTCTACATCTATTAACGATATCAGTCTGAAATTTCTGGGGTTACGATGGTCACCATGCTTAAATATGGGATGGATTATACTGCCTTTCCAGGATGCGGGTGACTCTGCTTGTTTATATATTTGGTTGAACAGAGGCGTTAGAATCTCTGACCACAGGTCCGGGTCATGCTTAAAGATCGCGTTTGGCAGCCCATTTGGACCTGCGACTCCTTCTGACTTTAATCTTGATATTATCGACCTTAGTTCATCTTTGGTGGTTAAGTCGTCAAGCTCTGTTGGCCCCTTCTTTACTTTTTCCGCCTCAGAAGCTCTTTTTTCTATGTACTCGACTCCTTTTGATTCCTCCGCATTTTCCTGTGATGCCCCAGAACCATTAACGGGGCCAGAATCTGTGTTACAGTATAGAGTTTGCACATGTCTGGTCCAAGTTTCTGCTCCAACCCCTGCTTCCTGTTGGAGTTTTGACCCTTGATTTAAATCATTTATGATACCCCAGAAGTCCCGGCTGTTTGATTGTTTGCCCGCGGTTAGCAGTTTGTTCCAAATAGTTTCTTTATGCGAGTACTTTGCGGCCCTCAGTGCCTTCCTGTAGGTGCTCCTGGCTCTATTCAAATTAAATTTATTTGTCACTACCCCCAACACTTTTTGCCTTGCGAGTGCTCGGACTTCCTTAGCGACTTTTCTTTTTTTTGTTCTTAGGTCCATGTTGAACCAAGGCTCTTTTTTGATTTTGTGAAAACCCTGGTTCCCTGACCTTGCTGGGAACTTTTGCTGGAGGACCTGAATCATATGCTCCCAGTTAGAGACTAGCTCCTCCTCTTTTGGGGTCCCAAGGTTGGCCATTTGGGCTTTGGCTGTGTTCGTGATTTTACCCAACCCGTCACCACGCCATTTCAATTTTCTTAAGTTGAACTTTGATGCATGGTGGAGAAGGGAGGTCATAATTGGAGCCTTACTTAATGCGATATTCAAACTTATTATTTGGGGGAAATTATCACTTTCTACTCGGTGTTCGATGCAAAATGATTCGATGCTGGGAATTAACTCGTCACTTACTATGGAATAGTCGATTGTTGAATGGACCTTACCACTCAGGTAGGTGACGGCTGCCGGCCTGTCCCCCTTTGTGTTGCCGTTCAGGATTGACAATCCGTATTCTTTTAGGCTTGATACTAGCTTTTTTCCGCCAATGTTTGCAATCGACTTCGCCTTCTTTTTGTTTTGGACAATGAGGGCATTATTGAAGTCCCCGGAAATAACCAGTGGGCATTGTGAGTGGGTTCTTTGCATTGCCTTGATCAATGACAGCAAGGTCTCGTGTTTTTCTTTTTGTGTCTTTCTGTCAGGATGGATATAGACGTTAAATATTAAAATTTTCCATGGATCAAACCCCGAAGGCGGGGCTTCAGTAATTTTAATCACTTGGGCCCAGTTCAGTCCCACGTCCAACTCTTCTGATGCCCAATTATATTTATGGGTTACATATATTGATAATCCACCGCGGGGATGCCCATGCGTTGAATTGCGTTCTGCAGATATATGATGTTCTGTAAAACCTGGGATTGAAGTCGGTTGTAATTTCCATGACTCCTGGATCAAGATTATATCTTGTCGTAAAAAAAAGGTTAGCGTTTCGTGATCGTGAGCCATTTCTCGAAAGCCATGCACGTTCCACGAGCAAAGTGAAACATTTGATTTCTTTGTTGTACTCTCAGAGAACTTCTTGTTCCACATGTTCCCAGAAAGGTTTGGGTCTGGGTTAGGTAGCTTTATTACTCAAGACATTGGGAATCCAGGACCAATCCATTCTATCTGCGTGGTGGAGACCGGTTGTTTGTGGTTTGAGACTTGCACTTGATGACACTAGCGAGGCAGATCTGGCGCCACGTAGACAGGTGGTATGTTGACCTCTTATCTCTTGACTCTTGTTCAGGTCACCTGTCTTGATTTGTAAAGGATAGGGGTATCTTGGGCACTTGTGTCGCATAATGGAGATACCCCATGATTCGAACTGAGGTCTTGCAGAGTATATCTTTTCTACGAGGTCCTTTGAGGCCCAATTTGTAACTGTTTCCTCAATGGCCGCGTTGTTTACGTTTTGTTGAAATTCAATGGAGTAAAGATCTTGAGAAGTAATTTCTTGCAAAGCTGGTATTTCCTTAAATAATCTTAACAAATTACCTCGGTTTAGAATGTCTTGTGTCCCCCTGGTTGAGTATTCGGGAATAAAAGTTAATTTTAAGTCAAATGTCTCCGGGTGTTGTCTTAGCGCCTTCTGTATTAAGCCTGCTTTGCATGATGACGAGTTGTGGAGTTGAATACTTCCGCAAGGGGGGTGAGGCTCTTGTAGTGCTTCATCTTTCTGTACTCCCGCAATATTATATTTTTTTTTCTGTGATGAAGCTGTGTTGGTTAACTTAGTTGGTGCCATACTTGGAACCCCTGGCATTAGCGAACATTTACGGTCCTTATCGAAAACTGTGATTCGCACGGGGGTTAGCACAGGTTTTGTTTTTGGTGCTTCTGCTTGACCGTGAATTTCATTTATGCTTTTTTCAAACGTTGAGGGTAATTGTTTCTCAGTAATAATTTTTGTACCGTGGTTTGAACCCTCTCTGAGAATTCCTTTTGTGCCCGTACTGTATTTTTCCAGGGCTGATTTCAATTCGTTTTGCTCACCTCCTCCATTTTCTACCGCTTGCGTGAACCTCATTTTTTCTCGACCCGGCTCTTGCGCTTTTGGTCGCTGGACCGATCTTGTATCCATTTGACTGTTTACACCTATCAATGGGGATGGACACGAGTTGGCTCCTGTTCTAGGGCCCTCGACCCTTGAAGTACTCGATGAGTTTGCCTTCTCAGATGGCTCTGCAAGAAACGCCTCACCTGCTCGAGCCTCGTTCAATAATTTAAGTTTGTTTTCCTGCGGGATGCTGGTTTTGAAAATTGGAAAAATGTTATCCAGATCTGCGCTTAGTTGTTTTTTATACTTGAGCCTTGCCTTCCTTGCCCTTTTCTTTTGCCTCTTTGTTGGTTTATCTTCAGTAAAGGACTGTTGAATAAATTGTGCTTCGTCAGATTCCGAGACTAAATTTCCTTGACCGGTTTCATTTGATGTTTGGTCTTGATCCATTGCTCGTTTGCTTCTTATGGGACCGTTGATATGCTTCCTCTTTACTACGTGAGGTTTCTCCGGGGTTGGTTTAGCTTCTATCACCTGACTGTGACTGCGCGATTGTTTTACCTCCCCTAAAATGTCCATCAAGATGGTCGGGAGGCTTGCTAGCTTTTCGATTATGCTTCCGCAACCACAATTGCACTGTTGTTTCCTCGAGCTGGTGTTGGCCTCCAGTTTCCCCTGGGTTGTTAATAGGGATGTTAAGGAGTCCAGTTTAGCATTTATGCCCGAGATGTGCCCAGCCACTAACGTGATGAGGTCAATCTGGACTTCCATTTTATTGGATTGGTAGTTCAATACCCTTATTGCTTGCTCTAAAGTGCTTAACAGGGATTGAGTCCATGACGTGGAGGGTTCAACTTTTTGGATTATGCTTGGGTCCTTGGGCTCTGAGTCCAGCGTGCTCCCCGATGAAATAGTAATTGGTACGGGATGGTTGAAAAGAGACTGATTCATCTGCATAATGATACTATCGTTTGTGGATACTTTTTGTTGGTCTCTTTTTAGTTCTGGGCAGCGAGGGGTAGAGACCAGCATACCCGGACTCGGATGTTGATCAGCAAAACGATATTCTGTTCGTGGTCCTCTCCCTTGTGAGTCGATGTACTTCATGATTCTTTCAGAGAGTTCCTCGAGTTGAGAATCGTTTGATAGGAAAAGTGGCTTTAACCATGGGTCCCCTTCTTGTCCTGATGAAGTAGATAAGTTTTTATGACCTAAATTACCCTCCTTGGAGCTCTTGGGTTCCTTAGTATGGACGCTGGCTTCGACGAGCTCCATGATTGTCGCACTTGTGCTCTGACTTGGCCGGATGTCCTTTACAAGGCGATTATCTGCGGTATCCTTTATAGCGCTACCTCCCTTGGTTTCGTTTGTAGCTACGGGAGTGTTGGCACTGTGCACCTGGGCAGTTACTAACTCTAGTTTGCCTTGGAAAGGGGAATCTGAGCAATATGGAAGGGGTAGACCTTCTGGTTCGATACTCGTTGTGTTCTGCACGCCGTTTGCCAGTGGGGAGGGTACATTCAATGGCGCGATGGGGCTTGGCAACTTGCCAGCCTCAGCTGTTGGTGCGTAGATTGCTGCCATTGGGTCCTTTAAATAGAAGAATTTTAAGAGACCGGTTTTCCGTCTGGAGTCTGATGTTTGATCGGGGGTTGGTGCTGATACCAGCCTCTCCCTGTGGTTTGATTCGGTCCCTGTTTCCGTTGGTGATTTAACTTCCGGAATGAACTTCCTTGGTTTTTTGGGGGGTTTTTTACTTTCCGTGGGTTGGTGCATCTTCCCCGATCTCATTTCCCCTGACGTCGGAAACTGATAGTTTGAAAAGGCCCTTTTTGTTTGTTTTGTTTATTTGTTTACTCTTGTCTCGATGGTTGGTGAATATAAGACCAGCTGCTTGCTGACGGTCGTTTATGGGCCTTTCCGCTCTCTCGCGCTTATGTTGTCCTTTTCGATGGGTGCCGGTGCTCGGCACTCTGCGCGCAGCTTATGGCACCTGCTGCACCTGGTCCACTTTGGCTGCTGCACGCCTTGGCCGCTGCTCGGCAACACAGTGTGACACCAGCCCAGCCCGGCCCCCGTTGTGGTCCTGGCCCTGGCCCTCGTCGCTTGCTGCTCGCTGG
Source organism: Lissotriton helveticus (assembly GCF_964261635.1). Classification (NCBI taxonomy): domain Eukaryota; kingdom Metazoa; phylum Chordata; class Amphibia; order Caudata; family Salamandridae; genus Lissotriton; species Lissotriton helveticus. Next base: position 1,437,223,983 of record NC_136068.1, read on the forward strand.
ACCTCTCCCTGCCCGGCCTGACGACTTATCTCTGGGCACAGAGAAAAGGTGGGGGTGGTAGATGCACTCCGGCGACACACTGTTGGCAGCGCCCCCCCGGCTCCCAGCTCAGCTCCGGTCCGGCACACAAGAGTAGGGTAAAAAAGAGGAGAGCGCGGTGGAAGTGCTCCTGCAGCGGAGCACCCACACACCCGCAGCTCCCAGCTCACCCGCTCTCCTGCACTGCCCCCAGATGTGCCGTGCCGAGCCCTGCGGAATCCTCTGCTGACCACTCACGGCTGACTTGTAACTGCCTTCCCGAGTGAGTCCCCAGTTAGTCTCCCGCTCCGTATGCAATTACCGGAAGCTTACCGCCGCTTTACTGTGCCAGGAACCTGGAGCCGCGGTGCACTCAGCTCTCAACTCCTCACGCCAAGCTGCTGTGTTAACGCTGTGTTAACGCTGCTGTGCGGCCGGGAACCTCCACGGGACGGTTCGAGGAAGGCGGTAGGCAGAAGGTGGTAGGCACGGTGGGCACGGTGGGCATGGCGGCTCGATAACGATGTTGGCTTGTACTTGTGCAGGCAGCAGTCCACACGCCGCACGCCACCCGCACGCCACCCGCAGCTACAGCCGCCTCGGCTTCCTCTTGCTCCTCGCAAAACACAAAACACGGACTGGCTCAGACTCCGCCGCCCGTCTCCAGCTTCAACAAACACACCTATCCTGTAGGGAAAAGATACGTTTTCAGCTTTTTCCGGAAGATAGCTTCCGAGTCCTCCAACCGTAGGCTCACAGGGAGCTTGTTCCAATGCTGAGCTGCCAAAAAGCGGAAAGAGCGGCCTCCCATCCTAGCTCTCTTAATGGCAGGGACGCACACCTAGCCCGTCCCCACCGATCTCAGTTGGCGTATTGGAGCGAAGAGCATCAATAAATCAGACAAATAAGATGGACAAGTCCCTTGAGTGATACAATGGCAGACGCACAGTGCCTTAAACAGGACTCTCTCCCTTATCGGCAGCCAGTGCAAGGAAGCTAACGCCATCTTTGAGGAGGCCCTCCTAGGGAGCATAAGAACTAGCCGAGCAGCCGCGTTCTGTATAACTTGCAGCCTTTGCATACATTTGCCCGTGACCCCCAGATACAGAACGTTGCTATAGTCAAGGCGCGAGGTTACCAGGGCATGCACCATGGTCTTTCTGGCTGCAGTGGGCAGCACGTCCAGGGTTTTCCGGAGGCACCTCAGGACTCCAAAAAAAGCTCCTGCTACCTGCCTGGTGTGATACTCGAAAGATAGCTTCGTATCCAGTCAGAACCCTAAGTTCTTTGCCCGCTCGCAGGGCATCGGGGTGGACCCCAGAGACTGGGGCCACCATGCCGATGACCACACCGACGGGGCTCTTCCCACCAAAAGCACCTCGGTCTTACTGCCGTTCAATTTCAGGCAGTTATTCGCCATCCATAATGCAAGCTCTTGCAAGCAAGCCAACTATCTCATAACATATCCATTAATAGTTACGTCAGTATTAAGAAATGTAAGTAGCACTAATAAAAAGCATTTTAAACAGCAATGTAAAATCCAGCAAAATGCGGAATAATTGCAATCACATTATTTCAGTTTATTGTTGAAAACAGATATTTAGAAATGAGCTACAAAGCAATCTTAACCCATTTTTTTTGCGAGTGGAACAGTCATTTCCTTTAACCCCTTGGCGCGGCCGCGATTCTGCGCCTGTGCGTTCATTTTTAAGAGTGGGCGGGATCATGACGGCCCCCAGCCGTCATCAGCATACGCCCACCGTGATGCATGACGGCCGGGGGCCGTCATCAGCATGGAAGGGGTTAAAGATGTGTAATCTATGTCTACCAGTACAACACAGACCAAAACGTACCCTTGCCATTGACTGGAGTAAATTTAGAAACGTTTCGAAGGCTGGAGTGCAAGGTTTGGAGTGCCCATCAAAAGGAATGTGAATGGCACACAATACCTCAATACCTCAATACCATACTTTTGCAACTATGGCTTTCTATGCTTCCCCCACAAACCCACTGTAATCCTAAATGTGCAAATAAAAAAATTCCAACAATCTGGCAAAGTGTCTGCACTTGCAATTCCCAACAGTGAGGGTCAAAATCCAAAGAAGACACACATTGTATTTTCCTCTATCACATTAATTAATGTGGAAATCCAAGTTAAACCCCGCTCCACAGATAGGCTTCTGAATCAGGTAAAGTCGTGCCAGAAATGGCATGGTCTACTGTCTTTGACAGTCACAAGCAGCGCAGGAAGTAGAGAAGCATCACCTCTAGACATAGAAAGGGGATATGAAATGCGGATATTTTGTCTAACAATATTCAGGATGAAAATACTGTCCTTTAATATTAATGCCATTTAAGCACTCCTCCTCTCCGCCAATCACGTTTTCTCTCACCAGTCAGGCTTCTAAATATGGTGTCTTACAGTTTAAATACCTTCTACCTTACTAACTAAATCAGGCTTTCTTCAACTGTGATTCATGCATTAAAACCGCATTTCATAATTTGCCAGCCTTAAACTCTACCTTTTGAATTATTTGCTTTACATTCCCAATAGGTGCTGCTACCGGACATTCACTTTCTGCACTCTGCCCAGCCTCTTCTGAAGCTGCAGCAGCAGTTCCAAGTGGGAGAACAATGAGGTCACATAACAGCTGACAAGACAACCATTATACGAATTTAGGGGTAGGCAACACCTGTGGAGTTTCACTCCGCGGAATTACCTAAAACCTCTGTGAGATTCAATGGATTTCCATGAGCGGCGGAGTGCAGTACTTTGCGGTGCTCGTCCTGATTTTTAGCACCGGGACTTGTCCCATGCTGTGAAGTTAGTGTGAATGGCACCACGAGGCGTACCAGAGGGTGCTGCTTCTTTCTACCGCTCGAATATATTTTCTACTCGAGCGGCAGCTTTCTTAACGGGAGCGGCAGTTTTCTCAACGTGAGCAATAGCGACCTACTGTGACCGCTCGTGTTGAGAAATCCCGCCAGGAGGCATTCTAGTGCTCGATTTTTGCACTCGCCAACTTAACATCAGAGAGCCGCACACAAGAAATAACTCCGCCACAGGAGCGGAGTTTAGCACCCACCTCTATATACGATACAGTCCTTGCGGGGAGACAAATAATTATCACCAGATGTCCTACCTCAGTGCCATGTGCGCAAACATCTGTGTGTGTCTCAAAGGGTGCTGTTAGTAGAGCATAGTGGTATGAAGAATCTGGAAATGACTGCTGTGGGATTTGCTGCAAGTATATTTGAGTGCTATCACAGTGGTAACAAAGTTAAATAACCCTGGCTGAACAGCTTTTGTAGATCCCAATACTATTCGTTCCTGCTTTCCATCCAACTTAAGGCCTGGGGAAGAGACGGAAACTTCCCAACTAGGCATGTGGTCTAACACTCTGTTATCCATCGATAAAGGGGAAACTTTCCTGGTTGTGCTGTTATGACTTCGCTGTGTTCCATGAAACAGCGGACCATGCTATCTTATGTAATCGCAATGTTAGGGGCCATTTGAACAACATAAGAAGAACATCTGTCTCAGCATTAACCCACTTGAACATCCACCCTGGATGTAAAGATGTATTAGGCTTTCTTGCCTTCATCAATTTAAAAGGAGACACTTTGGTGAATGAGTGTGGGTGGTTCTATAAACCATATCCTGCTGTTAAGAGATTTAACAATATCATGGTTGCTGGTTTTAGCCCATTTTACGCAGTCACCCACCACTCGATTCATCCTTTCAACAAGTCCATTCCTTTGAGGATGATAAAGAGAACTTTTAACATGTCTCACAACTGAAACAGATAAAAAAGATTCAAAATCTCTACTGACAAATTGTTTCCCATTGTCTGAAACAAGTATTTCTGGAAATCCTTCCCTAGACCAATCCTCGCTTAAAAAATCCATAACACTTTTACTGCCCTCCTCCTTGACAAGCTTATACTCAGGCCACGTAGAGGCATAATCAACTAGAACCAAAATAAATCTTGAACTACCACTAGGCGTATTATAAGGTCCCATGACATCCATACCCAGTTTCACCCAAGGATGGTCAGGACACTCAACAGGTATAAGAGGAGGTACCTTAAGAGATTTGTCAGATGACCTGCAAATACAACAATCCATTACAAATTTATCAATCTCTGAATTTATTCCTGGCCACCAAAACGTGTCACGAATGCGACGCTTGGTAAAGGAGGACCCTAAATGTCCATCATGAGCACTAACAATAATCCCTTTCCTGAAAGCATGTGGAGGAATACGTTTGTTATTCCGCAGCAAAATCCCATCTTCCAAATAAATGTCGTCCTCAATTTTAGAAAATGGTTCCAGGGAAGGAGAAAAAACTTTCACTCTTGACCACCTGTTTCTAAACAAATTACAAACTTCTTGAAGTATACAGTCATTGAAAAATGCTAATCTCCATTCATCTTCAGAACAAAACTTCAGCTCAGGAATGTCCACTCCTGCCACGAGACAATCCTCACAATCTTCTTCAATAAGATCAGAAAAGGAAACTTCATCATCATGAACATCGGTAAGAGGAAAACGAGAAAGAAAATCTGCCCTCCCATTTTTGCCACCAGATATGTGTCTGACATCAACTTTATATTGAAGTAACTTAGTGATCATTCTCATGATTCTGGGAGTGTAACACTTACTCAAACTACCACCCAAGATATTGACAAGAGGCTTATGATCTGTTTGGAGTAAAAAATGTTTTCCCCACACATACGGGCAAAACTTTTCAATGGTCCATGCGCAGGCAAATAGTTCCTTCTCAATGACTGAGTATTGCAACTCAGGAGACCTTAGTACTCTAGATGTAAACCCAATAGTTTTTCCAACTCCATCCTCCACTTATGTAGGGTGGCACCTAGTCCCACTTGACTAGCGTCAACAGTTAAGCAGCATGGTAAACTGGGGTCAAACGGTTTGAGAACAGCACTTTTCCTTAGGAGATCTTTAACTATCCCAAATGCTGACACACCATCATCACTCCAAACAAATGTTGTCCCCTTTTTGAGGAGATTACTAATGGGGCGAACCATTGTGGCATAGTGAGGGATAAATCTTGAATAATATTCACAGAGACCCATTGGAGATTTCACTCCAGTTTTGTCAGTGGGAGTAGAAGCATTGGTAATGGCCTCCAGGAGACCCGGTCTTGGTTCAACACCATCATGAGAACATGACCTAAGTACTCTACTTCGGAGCAAAAAATTTAGCATTTTTCTAGTTTCTAGACAACACCATATTCCTGAAATAGACTTAACACTCTGTTCAAAATTAGGTAATGAGAAGAAGCATCTTTGGCAAAAATTCTAGACTAACACTCCGTCAACTCCCTTAAGAATGTTACATATTACCCTCTGAAATATCGACGTAGCCGATGCCAAGCCAGAAGGCATGCATCAATACTGAAACGTGCCTATGAGGGACACAAATGCAGTAAGTGGACGGGAATCCGGATGCAATTCAACCTGGTGATATGCACTGGCAAGGTCAAGCTTGGTGAAAAACGTAGCCCCTTTGGTAGATGCAAAAAGATTGTTGATTTTCGGACGAGGATATAAGTCAACCCAGATCTTTTTGTTGAGAGACCTTAAATCAACACACACCCTGAGTAGACCACACCTCTTCCTAGCGACAGCCAAAGGCAAAAGCCAAAGTTGGCTCTATAACACTTTTCTCACACAGTTGCAACAATTCATTTTCCAGGTCATCTCTCACACTATAGGGTACCCCTCTGAGTTTGTGTTTAACAGGTAAAGACTCTTCTTTAACTATGATTCTGTGTTTGAAACCCTGACTCTTATCTAAATCAGAGCTAAAAACAGAAGGAAATGTATCTTTGAGTATTTGAACATCATCGGAACACCCTACAACAAGGACTTGCTCTTTGGTACCAGGTTTAAGGATCATTCCAAAAAGTGCTTGGTGGTACCACCCTAGAATGTTTAATCCTTTAACCGGAACATAGACCTTCCCTTTTATTTTCCTCCCTTTGAAGCACATCTCATCTTCAAAGAAACCCAAAAGGTCAATTTTACGACCCTCGTATGACACAGGCGTACGATCAGGGGAAGAAGAGATTGACTACCCGTCAAAGTTTCATCAAAACGTTTCTGCATAATCATAGTTATTTTGGCACCAGAGTCAACTAAAAGCTTAATGCACTTGCTTCCCACAGACATATTGACGATGGGGTCAACACAAGCCTTGGGATTACCTTCAATGATATCGCTGGTAGAAAGTCAGTAACAAATTAAACAACTTCAGAGTCAGAAGAAGACTCAGAGTCAAAATAACATATCAGGTTTCTTAAAACTCTTTTAAATGTAAACAAACTTTAGCGAAATGTCCAAGTTTTGTACAATAATTGCAGGTAACATTAGATGCAGGACAACGTGATCCTTCAGAATGAGGTGGGTTAACACATCTTAAACATACAAAAGATCCCCCATTACCCAATGTTCCGGAATTAGTAGACATGCTTAAATTGTTGGCATTACCTTTAAAAGCTTTCTTGACAGACTTAACAGAAGAATTGAGGTTAATAGCATTAACTGGTTCTACAACTTCATCCCCCAATTCTTTTAAGGATACCATAGAAATGTCAATAGTCCTAGCTAATTTAATAGTATCATCAAGAGACAGATCCCCATAGGAAGTAATTTCTGTCTAATTTTTGTGTCTTTACAATGACATACAAATTGGTCTCTGATGAGTTGGTCTGTGAAGTTTTCAAACCTACACTCTGAGGCCAATCTGCGCATAACAGAAATATAAGAATCAATGTCTTTGTTCTCAGATTGCTTCCTCTTAAAAAATGTATGCCTGAGGACCATGAGGCTTGGTTGCGTGTCAAAGCGAAGTTTGAGTTTCTGTACAGTTTCCCTATATTCATCAATTGGTGCGCCTTCTTCTTGAGGTAAATCAGGTAAGTGATTAAACACAGATCTTCCTTCAAAACCCAGAGAATGTAAGAGTAAACATTTCTTTCTATCCGCACTGAATCTAGCTACACCTATGGCACCCAAATAAGTTTAGAAAGTGCTGTGCCAAACTTCCCATCTGATAGCTTGTTCTCCAGGAGTGTCCAGAAAAGCAGGAGGAGGATTGGTCGACGTTAAGGTACACATTATTAGTGTACAAAAAAAAATATATATATGTTTAATACAGTTGGGTGTGTGTGTGTTACAGTATGAAACACATAGCTAGAAAGTGTACAATAGGTATAAACATTCAAATAAATGACAATAATAAATCAGGATAAGTTGTACAAGTAAAGGTGTGTGTGTCACCACGAAGTGCACACTGAAATAAAATGGCGAAATGGTGTGTGCATCAACACGTGAAACACACAAAATAATATGATGGAGATAAGCAAAGGTGTGTGTGTGTGTGTCACCGTGAAGTGCACACTGAGAAAAGGAGAAACGGTGTGTGCATCACCGCATGAAACACACAAAATAGGAGGAACACAAACTGTGTGCGTCAGTTGTAATAAAGCTGCTTGAGAGCTAAATCAGGTGAAAGGTGTTTAAATTTAATGAAGATAAGCTGTGCGCATCAGCGTTAAAATCTTCAGGCTGAGCGCAACATGAGACAAGCTGTGCGCATCACCGTTAACAATAGCAGGCCTTGTTTAGATTTAATGAAGATAATCTGTGTGCATCTGCGTAAACATTTGTAGGCCGAGCACAACATGAGACATTGAGTGTAATGAATGAATACAAGCTGTGCGTGTCAGCTTTTAAAACACCAGGCTTTAAGCTTGGTTGCTAAGAAACAGGACACGCTTAAGATCACTCTGAGCCGTATCGCATACGAAATGAGGACGTGCTGACGGTAATACCCTGGACTCAATGACATCACAAGAGACGTATTCCACGTTGACGTGACATGGCATTGGGATGCAGAGAGTCCTCGCGCATAGATGGCTGCAAGCAAACAGGATTCTCTTGCGTGGTGGTAAGTGCAGAGAAGCATGGAAGATGTCAGGTAAAGGAATCTTAGAGAGAGCGAGGTAAGATTTCAAACAAATGTGCTGAGTGGGTGCAGTAGCACGGCAGCGTTAGAATGGTACATTGACCTTGATGCAAAGATAGTGAAGTCTTGAAAGTGACAGGAGGAAGTAGAGAAAATAAAATGTCAAAAGTCAAGAAACAACACTGCGTAAGGGTGAGGTCCGATGGGTATGAAATGATTTAAAAACACTCTACCGTGTCTGCTGACTTGACTTGACTTGAATCTTCCAAAAACGCTGTTGTAGACTGTAGTAGAGATGCATGCGTCACTTAGAAGAAAACAGACTTGAAACTTGAGGCTTGAGACTAGAGGAGTCTTGAAACTCCTCTAGAAGAAATAAGATTGAGGCTTGAGGAGTCTTGATTGTAGGTAGTCTCATAGAAGAGATATCGTGCACGCTGGGTGGTCCATGTAACCAGGATCGTCGCCAATCAAATGTAGTAATTAACCAGGAAGCAGGAGTTGTCTTGAGTAGTTATATTGTAAGGTTACATGGAAGATGAGCTAGCTTGGTAGCAGCCAGCTCCAACAGACACCAACTCAAGAGTAAACCATATACATTCTAATGTAACTAAGCAGCAAGAGAACATTCTAAAAGGAGCTAAGACATTGCAATAACACACTAACAATTATAGAAGGATATAATAAAACTGAGTTAACCATCAATAGAAGTTGGAATAACTAAACAGATTACTACACACATGTTTGTGACAGTTTGTCAGTTTGTCAGAACTTTGAGTGGAGTGAAGTAAGGTTTGCTTTACAGGTGCAGAATCATAAGGGTCATGCCGAAGTGTGTAATAAGCCCTTCAGTTGCTTAGCTCTCAACAATGATTTTGTAATGCAAGGCATCCAAGCAGTGGAAGTTTTTTATTGCAAGAATATGAAGTGCCTGTAGTGTTTGTAGATTTATAAGGAACAAAACACTAACACCAACAAACTTTCCTGAACGGTTGTTGAATTTTTGGTACCTTCATGGTGAAGCCACATATCAGTGTCAAGCACATTTTTGGACGCACTACAGGTAGGGAAACTCCATCTGCTAAGCTACCGTGACAAACAAGGAACAGTAGACATGCAACAGCTGGACCCGTAAAATAAGGTGCAAGCAAGTACAAGAAAAATCGAACTCTCGCAACAAAACCAAGGAAAAGGTGCACGGAAACCAATACACCGAGCACTCACCCTAAGAAAGCAAGATGGCAAGAGATAGCCCACAATTAAGTCTGGATATTGCAGGAAATATCTAAAACACAGGAAGGAGATGAGTAGGATCAGAAGCCAGAGCCAGCAAGGAGCTGCCACAACAAGCTCACTAGTGTCTAGGACCAGGATGCCAGCAGGGAGGAGAGGCAAGCAACCAGAAGAAGCAAAGAATCGCCATCAGGGAAGACAGCACATCAGAGAACACCCCAGAGTACTGACAACTCTCCACCAGGGAAGACAGGTTGACAGAGAATAACCACCTGGACAGTCTGACACGACAAGGCACATCTGCAAAAACAATTTGGAGAACTGATCGAGGAAAGTGGTGGCAGTGACACAAAAGACAGGCAGCACTCCTCGGGGATAAACTGAGCACTGCTGTGGATTTTAAGATACTCGCATAAAGTACAGACAAATCATAGCCCATTTCATTTTGAATCAAATAAAATCTTCAGGAACGATTCTAAAATAGAGAACAGGAAACCTCATGTAAATCAAAGCATTCCTAAGAATAAATAGAGTGGATAACAACATACATCATTACATATTCCTCCCAGGAAAGGTCGATAACTGACCTCATGTGTCCATCCACTAAGTTGAATGAGAATTGAACAATCACATTCCACAATTATTCCTGCAAACAGGGGCATGGTCTTAGTGGAGTAAAGCATCTTCCAAAAAAGTAAAAACTGCAAAATGATATGGAAGGAAGTGACGTACCCGGGTTCCAATGTCATCATGCTGCATCCTATGCTAATAGTGGCAGGATGCTATGTATGACGTGTAAACCCGGTGTTCATTCAATACTTATATTATACACAAAGTCCTGTCTAATGTACAAATAAAACCATGTTTTTTCAAATGCGAAATGATTAAAGGTAAACCAAGTTAATAGCAAATCACTGAGTATTTTGTGTCACGCGTAGTTCATGAATCTAACAGCCCCCTAAATGAGTTCAATGTAATCAAATTTTAAACAAAGTATTTCTTCTGTTATTTGCAGTTCATGAAGCCAACTGCCCACCACATACCTCAATCTGATCAAATAGTAAGCATAGCATTTGTGCTATGTTATTTGTAGCTCATTAAACCAATTGCCAACTGCATAACCTTAATCTAATTAAACAGAAAATGCAGTATTTCTCCTATAAGTAGTTGATCACTAAACTAGAAAAAAAGATGAGAATCATAAGCACCTCGAGCAGTGTGTAGTGCCCCTGGAACTTATCAGAGGGTGAGGCGGCTCAGGGTCCAGCAGAGGTGGCTCGTTTCCATAGATACTAAGTAATCGGGTCGATTTGTTCATTCTACGGCGCGCTGTTCTAGTAATGAAGGAGAGCCACGTTGCATCAGTTCTCTCGTCACTTACTGTATGAAGTCATGCACATTACTTATCTTCATGGCACGCAGACACTGGTGGCACTGCGCAGCCTGCAAGCACCATACAGTAAAAGCATTGCTAGCATTTGCACCAAGAATTTTCAGATCTATTAATGACACGGAGGTGAGGATTATTGCTTCTCTTTCTTTACTGTTAAATTCACAGCAGCCAATGAAATCATTTCAACAAAAAAATAAAGTACATTTCCCATGATGCTCCTGCAACCAATCATACCCATCAGACCCTATAAGAGTCACCATCTCCTTTTCATGAGCCTCTTTCTTTGCTCGATAGTCTTAGTCCAAGTGCGAACATTATTCCAAAAATCCAAAATTTGTAATCCTACAATGTGTAGTAATTTTAACCAGGAATGGGGGCGTCATCCAACCTCTGCAACCAGAAGCAGGATTACTCTGCTTTCTTTTCTGAACCCGGAATAAATTAAATAGAAAACCCATATTCTCTGTTGAACCTAAAACATATCACATACGGGTGGGTACTTTATTACAAGCACCATTGAAATACAACCGGGTGGGATAATCCTCGCCTCTGGGTCCTTAATAGAATTGAAAATTCTTGGCACAAATGCTAGCAATTTTTAAATTCTATTACAGGACCGGAGGCTCATATTATTGCTTGTTTAACGCTAATCAAATACCACAGTAGTTATATCACCCACTGGTTTATAATAAAACTGTTTAACTGTAGACTATGATGACCAATCTGCAGAGCTCATAATGTCTTGAATAGCTGAACCAAACATATACGTTTTTGATGCCATGGCACCACGTACAGAATGTGCCACAAATATATGGGTATCAATACCAGCTTCTTTCATGACTGATTTTAACCATTTGACTATAGTAGCCGCTGATACAGGTTTGAACGGTTTTTGCAATGCAATCAACTGTTGCGTTGTACCCTCTGGCCTCAAGGACCGTGTGCATTCTTCATAGGCTTTAAGGCATTGAACTACGCACAGCTTAACATTACTGGGAAAAGCTTAATATTCAATACTACATGACAATGTTTTTGCCCTGCCAGTAATGGTAAAATAAACACCTTCTGGAGTGAATACTCTACCTGTAAGATCCAGAGCTCTCACATCTGAAGAACTTCTGCAGGCAGACAAACACAAAAGCATAGCCTGCTTAGCTGATAATTGCTTCCTGGATAACAGAGCATTATCTGGCCATTTGTCAAAGAGGGATATGACAATGCATACATCCCATAAATATGAATATTTCGGTTTAGGGGGATTAGCTACTCCAATTCCTTTAAGTAACTTGCACACCACTGGATACATACCTACCGGTTTTCCATCCACCTGGCTATGACCTGCAAAAATTGACGATATGAAGTTATTCACTGACCTGTATGACAACCCTTTTGAAGCCTTATCTGACAGGAAATTCACAACATGGGATAAGTCCGCCCCCACAGAATCCACGTGCCGTCCCAGGCACCAATTTAAACAGCGTTTCCAAGATGATGATTATCTCTTCCGAGTGGAAGGGGACAAGATTTGCTTAATATACTTGGATGCTTTGTCCGAAAAGCCTGGCATTTCCCATTGTTGCCGGAAAGCCCCCATGCCATCAAGGACAATTGTTCCGATGTCACCATCGGGTGTAGTTCTCCGTGAGGGCCCTGGAGGATCACCTGAGACCAGGGGAGCATCCTGGGGAAGTCGCAGCTCATCTCCAACAATATCGGGACCCAGGGCTGCGACTTCCACAGGGGGGTCACCAAAATCACTTCTGCCTGCTGCCGGGCTATCTGGGTCGTCACTCTGGGAATTAGAATGAATGGGGAAATTGCATCATTCAGATTGGTTGACCAATTCTGGGAGAATGCATGTGTTGCTGACGCTAGTGGGTCTGGCCTCCACCTGAAGAAGATCTGCAGATGTTGATTCAACCTGGATGAAAACAGGTCTATCTTAAAAGGGCCCCACACTGCCTGTAACCATTGGAACAGTCGAGATTGGAGTTGCCAATTGCTGTAATCCTTTGGATACCTAGAATTCCAATCCGCGACAGTATTCGACTGACGCAGAATGTATTCCGATATCACCGATATCTGGTGACTCAGGAAATAGTGCCAAAAATCCTTCGCTATCTCCACTAGCAGGGATGAACTCGTACCTCCAAACTTGTTGATATATCTCACTGCTGAGACATTGTCCATCCTGAGTAGGATGCAACAAGAGACCTGTTTGGAGGAGAGTGTCAGTATTGCAAAGGACCCTTTCAACAACTCCAAACAGTTGATTGGGAGGGAAAGTTCTTGAAGAAACCATCTTTCTCTGGGATATCTCCGCAATGTGCTTCCCAGCCCCAACGGCTGGCATCTGATTCTATAATGACCTCTGGTTGGGAGCCTAAGATAGCTCTGCTGTTCCATGCTTCTACGTGGCCCAACCACCAATGCATTCTTCCGGTACTTCCTGTGTCAGAGAGACCAGATCCATATAAGACAGACCCTTTTGAAGATGTTGGATTTTTAGTCTCTGAAGGGCATGATAATGAAGAGGTCCCGGGAAAATAGCCTGTATTGATCATGCCAGTAACCTCACTATTCTGGCAATTGTCTTGAGGGAAACTGTCTGTTCAGCTAGCACTGATGTGAGCTCTTTCTTGACATCCCGTAATTTAGACCGGGAAGACTCAGTTGAGCTGTCTGTGATTCTATGACAAAACCTAGGAAGTCCATCGTCTGAGAAGGACTTAGGGCTGACTTGGGTTCGTTGATTACAAAACCCAAGTTTTGTAGAAGGGACACTGTCATCTGTAAGTAAAGGTTGGCTAGGGATGGAGTCTGAGCCATGATAAGTATATCGTCTAGATACACTATCAAGCGAATGTCTTATTCTCGGAGATGGGCTGTGACCGGCTTCATTACTTTGGTGAAACACCATGAAGCCGAGGAAATCCCGAAAGGAAGTGCCAAATATTCCAACCAACGGTTCCTCCATTGAAACTGCAGGAAACGCTGATGGGGAGGAAAAATAGGAATCATCATGGAAGCGTCTTTTAGGTCCAGCCGGACCATACAATCTCCCTTTTTTAGTAGATCCGCTAAGAGATGGATACCCTCCGTCTTAAAGTGCTTGTAAACCATGAAGTGGTTGAATTCCCTCAGGTTTAACACTAACCTGTGACCACCACCTTTCTTCTGCATCAAGACGATGTTGCTGCAAAAACCGCAAGCCCCATCATCGCAGTAAGCAATCGTGCATTTTTGCAGCAATTCCTCTATCTCTGCATCTATAAAAGTACTTTTTTGTTGGGAAAAACTGATCAGTCTTGGGAATGAGTCTTGGCGTGGAGCTTGATATAATTCTAGGTGAAACCCCTGAATGGTCTGTGTAATCCATGCATCTTGTGATAACACTCTCCAATTGTGTCGGAAAAATTGAGTACGACCCTCCCCAAAGGTAACTGATACCTCTCGGAAATTCTTACCTGTTGAATTTTGGGCTTGGAATCCCGCCCTGTGTCTGCCTCGATTGAAGCGTCGCTTGTTGAATCTCTGTATCTTGGGGTAAAAGGTGCTGCCTCTGGTAGAGTCCTCTGCCTCTGTAATGAATATGGCTGCTCACCACCAAGCCTCACCCAAAACCCCAACACTCCCTTAAGACATAGGTAAGACACAACACTCACTTAAGGTGAGGTAAATAAACCAATACGTTTATTAATGCAATGCTCAAAACGGTAGGCCAAATATATCAGGAGATGCAGATTATCAAATGCCAATTACCTACAATAAACAATAAGAAAACAATGTAGTTAGTACAGGTAGCAGAGAGTAGAAAATATATACAAGAGAGAAAGAAAGAGAGTGATAGAAAGAGAGTGGTTAGGAACACCTCACCGACTGATTCTGCAACATCCTTGCCTGCTGTCAGCTGGGGAAGCCCTTTCACAGCCCAGGTAAGAGTATCAGTCAGGACCCAAGTTCTGTCACCCCCACAGCAGTACGTCTACTCTGTGGTGAATTTCCACCTGACCTACGCAGGCTTCCAGCTTAAATATCATTATTCAACGTGAGGCGAAGATTCTAGAAAACCCTGCCACTTTCTCTCTTTTTTTTCTTTTCCTTTTTTTCCTTTTTTTCCCTGCCCCTTTCTCTTTTTTTGTTTTTTTAAAAATATTTTTATTCAATTTTTTTTACAACGTTTATTCCCCTAACTCCTCGCCCCCCCCTCCACCCCCCCCCCTGCACAGGACATGAAAAAAAGCAAAAAAAATATAATCAAATTTCGTTTTTTCCACAACATTTCTATATCTCAGGTTACAATAATTCAGCCTGGCAAATTATACTGGGTAAGCTAGAGCATCAATCAAAACAAAACAGCTGGAGAAAACCCGAAGGGCGAACAACTAAACATAACACCATGGATACAGCTTGATTAATATTCCTGATTTTCATTACACACCCACCTTAAGGCCCTATGGAAGTTCTGTTTCCTGCCACCCTATTCTTCCAATCTGCTATTGGTTTCCAGATCTGCAGACCAAGGGATCTGCCCTTCTTCCCTTTTCTGGCGTATAACGCTTTTTCCATGTTGTATATATATAAAAGCCTGGCCAACCATTGCTGCATAGTGGGGGGGAGCTTATCTCGCCATGCTGACGCTATGCATAGACGAAATACTGCCATGGCTACAAACAAAAAGTTCTCAAACTGTGATTGCTCTCCAGTCCCGTCCAGTCCCATTAATATTACTTTGGGTGACATTATTAACTTACAATTCAGCGATCTATCTAAAAACCTTTCGATTTCTTTTATCAGAGGAGCCAGGTTGGGCATTTGCCAAACATGTGGACTATGTCTCCCTCCTGGCTGTCGCATCTTGGGCATGTTATCCCTTGTGTGCCCCCCCACTGTGTAATTCTGGCTGGGGTGTAGTATAGCTTGTACAAGGTCTTATAATGCTGGGCTCTTGCAATGCAGAAGAGCAGAGAACCTCCTGTCCCATCTGCAATGACTTCTCGATGATCCCCTCCTTAATTCCTAGCGCATCCATCCATTTTGCTTCAAATTTACCCAAGTTATCTCCCCTGTGTGCTATAAGTTCGGCATAGAACCTTTTTATCGTACAGCCGTGTCCCCCTTCTATTACTTGTAATATTGTATTATCTCCAAATCCTAGAGGTCCTCCTCTCTTTCCAGCCAATAAGCTGCCCCTTTCTATTTGGAAAAAAACAAGCAGGCTGTACCAGTCTGCGTCAAGGCCAAGACAGTGGCTGGCCAAGTCTCTGTTATTTTAACTCTGAGACAGAGTTCATAAATTCCACAGATAATATCCAGTTCACTGTGGTCAGTGAGGTGTGAAAAACAAGTGAGGATCAGAAAGACCTCGAATATGAATCGCAAGCACTGTTGTGTAGGCAGGAGCAGGCAAAGTCAGACATGAGGCCATGTCAAAGCCAATAGTAAGAACTCATAATTCTGTGCACGCAGAAGCAAGCAAGGTAAAGTCAGGTCAAAGCCAATAGTAAGCACTTATAATACAGTTCTACTCCATGACAGCTCTCACTAAAAGACAGCATGATTACAAGACAGATGAGAAGCAGGCATATGCAGGACCGTCCTACATTAAGGCTAGGATAAAATAACACACTAAAGTCAGTTAAAATGATGGTAGTCCGGGGACATCATAGGGTGCCAAATCACAAGAGCGCCTCTTTTATTACAGCCTCTTCCATAGTATCCTCTGGAAGGACCTTGGTAGTATTGACGGCCTGGCGAGCTTCCCCTGCCTCGCCCAGCCAAAAACTGAAAAACTTTCTTTATTTCTGATTGGGCCTTGTCCAAAGATGTAAGCGTACTCACGAACTTTGAGAAATCCTTAACAAATCTCTCCCCAAAGAGATTGCCCTCTGCTAGGGGACCTGGCTCAGTCGAGGATAATTATGTAAGATTAGAGTCCATCTTCATCAGTAGTTACTTGCGTCTCTCGGTAAAGATGGCGCAATTTGCATTCCCCCAGAGGCATATCGCTCTCTGTGTCCAGCCAGCTAAAATGCCTGGATCCACGGGACTGGCTGATTCCTTTGCTGTTAGGGCAATTTCTGGGATCTTAGCAAGGGGGCCTGCCACATCGAGTAGTTTGTTCTGGCATCCCCACCAGGCGAGATCAATACCTTTTTTATGGTCCTTAGCAAATTTCTTCAAAAAAGTCAAAAGACTGGCGTCAATATCTGGCATTTCTGCTACTCTGTCCGATATAACAGGCATGGGACACTCTGATCGCAATCTGTTGCGAACTTCCTTGTCAAAGCCTTTCCTAAGGTTCTCATGTAAGTATTCTGCTACCTCAGAGGCAGTAACCCAATCTGAGGAGCGGGGGTGAACAATGTCCGCCGGATTAAACGTGAAAGGGGTATTGGATTTCTGGGGTGACATATCGGGAACGAGAATAACAGCCTTCCTAGATTTCTTCTTTGGAGGCCTTTGTTATCTGATTTGGTAGATTCTGTGTCAGTGGAATCAGTGTCTATGTACACCTTTTGCTTGTGCTTCGCCTTACCACCTTCTGTGGTAGGTGTGGTGGAATAACCATGTTCGTCTGTGGTCACCTGTGGCAAGCCAGCAAATGCGCCTGCACGAGGCCACTGCCTCGACTTAGATTTGCTTTTTCATGAGGGGGGATAATCTTGGGGCTCAAGAGGGTTTTGAAATCCATGGTTCTTTGCAAAGCTTTCTAGTTGCTTGGTGATCAGTTTCAATGCAGCTGCCAAAGCTTGTTGTACTGTAAACTGCACAAATGCTAGGGCAGAGGAGAAGTAGTCCAGATCTGTGAAATAGGCGCTTCCCACCAAGAAAAAGGAAGTCCATAAGTCGATCTTTGTTTTCCTCCGTATATCCTTTATTTCATATCAACAAAATGTTCATAACATCCGCAACAGGCAGCCAACACGTGTTTCATCCGAAAGGACTTTCTTAAGGATGTAAACCATTTAAATCTAAATTAAAACAATGGATGATATAGCAATATCCATATATACAAGTTAAAAATTACATAAAAATGTATCCGCCCAGAATGTTGGGCTTGTGTCCATTTACTCCCCAAGAGCAAACCCCAAACTAGCATTGTGAAGAAAATTGAAAAGAACAGAAAATATGTTGAAACCACAAGTCAACCGGATGCTGTTGTGTACGTTCTATATCTTTATTTTCCAAGATTGGAGAGTATGACAACCGTAGTGTTGATAATTCCTCATTATAGATTAAGAAGTAGAAAAAGATAGGCGCGTACATGCAGCATAGTTTATAGTTACACCATTATAATGCAACATGATCTTAGTAAATATGTGACACAGAGAAGAAATAAGACCCACCACAAACATTGTGATAAAAATAGAAGTCGAGCAAGTTAGTCTCCCAATTTGCTATGTTGGCAAAGTGTAGTCCTTAAACTACATCCAAATTAATTTATCGAGCACTCAAAAGTCCAGTCAAATAATCAGTAGTCTGTTATCTTGCAAAGGTTTTAATCTTGAATCTTTCCAATTATCATCTTCATTGGATACATCTTCAGTACAGAACAATCTTCATTCTACATGTAGCCACGCAGTCTTGCAGCCAACACGTGTTTCGTCTGGTCAAATTGAGACCTAATGACTTCCTCAGGGCTGCGACCCAAACATAATACAATAATGCCAATACATTAATAAATTATAACCGTACGATATTAACATTTAAGGCATATCTAAAAATTCTAGGGAAAACATCCCAAACCTTAAGGGTGCTCAATAGTAGCAACAATCAAGTCAGTAAAGGCTAATCACCAAGAAAAAAGCTGGAGGCACCATAGTATAGTGAAATCAAAGTAAGTTCTAAATTTTAGTCAGCATCATATTAATAGGATCGAAAGGTACAAGAAAAAAACATAGTGGGTTAATAGTATCAAAGGCGAACATGCTGTGGGGTGTCATACCTAATTTCTTCACGTATTTAATTATTGAGAATCCGATCCTATAGCTTCTGGTAAGATGCTGTACAAAATAATAAAACTAAAGTTGTACCACTTATCATTTTTATAATGTTGTAAACTTAGTCTCATTAATGATCGTCTCAAATCCTCTTACCTATTATTTCAACGACTTCACATATTTCTAAAGTCTGCCCGGCTCAAAAAGAGTATCAGGTGTCCAAGTTCGTCACCTGCAATGCGAGATTCCAATTAGCGCGTATCTCAAGTTATCAGTATATAGTAAAACTAATGTAGGTAGCAGACGATTTTGTAATACTTAAGAGCATCTTACCTCTCGTACAAAGTAGTGTACGTCGGAGCGCGTTTTTCCGTTCTGGCGTCCTAGTTTGGCGCCATCTTGCTATTCTCATTTATACTCAGTGAGACTAGCGGCCGCCATTAAAGTAAAACTCGTTATAAGTATAACGGTAATATTGTATTAGAATCGCGATAGTTAAGTGTAATATGGGTTCACTTCTCTAGATGTAAATTACATGAGTGTATACAATTGACTACGTATATTTATAAGATAAATTTATTTCATGCAAAAAAGAGCCGCTGACTATTGCTAAATTCGCACCATCTGTTATAGAAGATTTAATGGTTATTATTAGTCACTTTTCACGAAAATTAGAGAACTAGCTGACTGTTGAATTTAATGTATTTTATCGGGATCTCTAACAGAGCGTTTCTAGATTTTTCGGCGCCATCTTGGAGTAGTCTTGGGGCGACTTGTCTAAGTCACATAATATAGTAAATCAGAACAAATGTACTCTCTGTTGTCTCCTCGATATTGGGATATGATAGTATTAGTGTGCTGTATATTATATAGATAACGTGGTTTACAATAATAAGGCCAATATTCTCGAGTAAAAAATATGTCTAGAGATATCCTTAAACTACATCTTACCTAGACAGAATAGTAGAGCGATTAGTACTCCAACATTCGTTTTTTTGAAAGGATCACACCCATAATAGAAGTATAGCACCTGGTAAAAATGCAAATATAAAATTCCGAATAAATATCTGCTGTAGTAGGAAAAAACTGTACTAAGTAAAATCAAACCAAATTCTACAAAATCCATCCCTCAATATCAAGCTGATAAAAAATCCACTTTAGCTAAATTGCTGACAATTATAATTATTCCAAGACTTTTTTTTATATGACAAACACATCTCTTCTTAGTGTTAGCCCAGTGTAGTATAAATTTGGATGAGTACCAATATAGAATATAATCCTTAATATGCTGAATCGTGCAACACCTTAAACATATCTAACCAGCAAATTAGAATATTGCAGGTCCATCGAAGTAATAAAATCCTCAATCACAACACTTGGGCTGTTAAACCAGTTTATAAATAAGCGCAAATATGTCATATCACCACAAACGGTCCATAATGATTAGGAGGTGGATATGGTCTGTAAAATACACATTACTATGGGCTTTATAAACACATATTATAGATATAACGTGTGTGTGCATCGTCATGATGTCTACAAATGCCAAACGATTGTATGCAGTATAGACCGAGTCATCCGACAAAATTACCCACACGCGGAAAAAATAATAAATTACCCTACAGCATAAATAAGGAACAAACTAAAGATGTATATCTTAAGAGGAGGAATCTACATGCGCTATAAGCACATTTTTATGATTAGTCACGAAGATACGACATAAACCACAATTCTCGGGGCGTGGCCAATAGCGTCAAGATGGCGGTCGCACCTTAGGAGTGCTCCAGACCCCTCCGTCATCCGCTCCTGCATCCGTCGCCATCGGGGAGTTCCTACCTTACACGCAGCCTGCCTGCCTCTCCCCGACCTCCTAGCCTTCTTTGGTGGCGGTGAGGGTGACATCCTGGCACCGCGGGCGGCCCTTGCAGCATATCTGGCCTCGCGGCGATCCCAAGATGATGGCTCCCTCTTGGTGGTCTCCAGGCTCGCTCAGAGGCACTGAACTCTGGGACTCCTCCTAGTGCACACCGGAGTGAGGAGGATCCCGGAGAGTGGCTGGCGCCACTCTGGCTGAATTAGTTGTGTCGCCTCCCCTCCTTGGCACCGTCAGAGCACCCACCTGATCATGAGGCACTGGGAGCACCTAGAGAGATTCTACCCGACGTACGCCATGGAGCGGACCTGACTGGAGAAGGTGCGGCACCAGACGGTCAATGCACGCTTGGCCGCCAATCAGGCGGCGACAAAAGGAGAGGAGTGCTGCTTCCCTCTAATGTTCCTGTGCCTCTTTGCCCTGGTGGGACACCAGACGAGCTACTGGGTTGGCAGACTGGGCCTGTGACTGGTGGCCTGGTGCGGCGGTGGGCCCTACAACCAGTCAGACAGGCGCAAAAGGGGTGCGCAATCCAATTATATGCGCCCACGCCGGTCTGTGCTGGTGTGCGGGGACCGGATTGCCGCTGCACTTCTGACTACTATTAACTCTACTTCCCGATGGAAATCGTCACAAACATCCTAATATGAAGAGGGGCCCTCCACGATTCCCCATTCCCAAAGTTTGGTTCTCCCAAGGTTATTCCTTGTTTGGGCGACAGATGCTTCCATTCCTGAAGTATAGGGAGGGGGTAGGTAGTTGGGTTGGGGAGGGGGTAACTGTTGTTTCAATTTGTCTTTGTTGTTTTATTCGTTTTTTACACCAGCTTACATTTCCAACTACACGGCAAGCGCGTAAGGCCCAACCATGTGGCATCATACCCACCACCTCACGCACCAGCGCTACCTCACCCACAATGGCCACCCGCGCTAGCTGACCTATCCTGTGCCCGTTTTCCCTATGTCTGACAACCATGCTGAGAATTGTTGCTTCACGTAATGTCCTTGAATGCTAAAGGCTTACTGGATAAGGCCAAGCGCACAGCGGTCCTACGTTATGCTCAGCGTCACATTGTAGATCTATTGCTACTCCAGGAGACACACCTGGTGGGCAACCGCTGTCCCTTCCTGGTGCGTTATGGCTTTGGCGGAGTCTGGCACTCTGGTTTTAATCGGGGATCGCAAGGGGTGGCTATTCTGGTGCACCGCAGTCTTTCATTCGTGGTGCGTAAAGCAAAGCACTATCCAAACGGCTGCTTTGTCATCCTAGAGGGGAATCTTGGGGACCAGTCTTAACTTGCTTACTGTATACTTCACTCCCTCCCTATTGACCTCCACACTTCAGCATCTCTCATACACTAGTTGCTGCCCTACACCTGGGGAGGACTATCGTTGGGGGAGACTTTATCACAGTAATGGACCCTGTCCTTGACACTGCTACGATGCCCTCCACCTCTCGGGTCGCTCAGTCTACTCTCCTGTCGAACTGGGCTGCCGCTCTGGGTCTCGGAGACCCCTGGAGACGCCTGGAGACTCTGGCATCCGGTGACCAGACTCTACACTCACACATCAGCTTCCCATCACACACAAACGCGACTCGACTATGATTTCCTGCCGGCCCGAAAATGTTGTGCTATTCAAGATGTTACCATCCTTCCCAGAGGTTTGTCACTCCCTAGTGGCGGTGCGGATGGGCCGTCTCCCTGTGTCTTCGCGCCCGATCTCGCGGCTGAACGCTTGGTTCCTCCAAGACAAGGACTTCAGGGACCAAGTGGGAGATGAGCTCCGCCAATATTTCGCCACTAATCACGGGACGGTTTCGTCTCCTGGCACCCCTTGGGAAGCTGGTAAAGCCACCATCCGAGCCTTTGCCAAGGGCCAGGTCAAACTTAAGCATATGAAACAGGACTCTAAACTCACACCTCTAGAGGCCCAGGCTGTCCTAATTGAAGCTCACCCCCCGAAGGAGAGATCAAAGGCCCGGGATAGTAGACTGCCGTTTCTAAAGGACGAGATTAAGCAGACCTCCCTAGAGGCTACCGAGTTACTGTGGAGGTCCTCTGTGGCGCGTGTGTATGGGTGGGGAGACAAAAATGGGAAACTTCTCCACCGCTAGGACACTCACCCGATGGCTAACCCTATCATCCCTGAGATGATCGGTTCAAATAGAGTGCTCCAAGGAGCCCCTGTTGCAGTGGCCCAGTGCTTTGCCGCCTACTATGCTACCCTCTATTCCGCACAAACCCCCACTCTCTCGCTCCCGGAACTTCTCTGGCGCCAACAGTTTTCCCTCCCATGACTCAGTGAGTCGGAGGCGGAGGTGCTAGACCTCCCTGTCTCCCCAGAGCAGATTACCGATGCCATATCGCGCATGGCTGCAAGTAAGACACCAGGACTGGATGGACTCCCACAGGAGTTCTATGCGTCCTACCGGGACACGCTGATTACCTACCTTTTAGAGATGTATCAGGAGGCATCAGAACGTGGTTCATTTCGGTCCTGAGACAGACATGGCCCCTATCGTGGTTATACAAAAGTCTCAGCCCCCTCTAGGCACTGCCCCGATTATCGCCCCATCTCCCTTATCAATTCAAAGTTCAAAATATTTGCCTCGGTCCTAGCCAATAGTATACATCCGTACCTGGCCAAAGTGGTCCACCCCGACCAGTGCAGTTTTAGGCCCACCCGGGGAACTTACCACTGCCTCAGACGCCTCCACCTGGCCTTGGCGAACCAGCACCAGTTGACCCCCTACTTATCACTCTTTCTCGTGGACTCCGAGAAGGCATTCAACTCAGTGGATTGGCAATACTTGGAAGCAGTATTGGTGGAGATGGGTTTTGGAGCCCCTTTCCGTGGCCTGGTTAAGTCACTTTACTGCAAACCTAGGGCCCAAGTACTAGTCAACAGAGCCGTGTCGAACCCCTTTTCCATCAAAAGAGGCACGAGACAGGGATGCCCCCTCTCACTCTTCTTATTTGCATTGGCGATGAACCCTTTGCCTGTCTTGTACGGTCTGACCAGCTCCTCACGGGATGGACATGGCCCGGCCTAGAGGAAGACAAGATCTCCCTTTTCTCTGACAACATTCTGCTATTTCTAGCAGATCCGGCTCAGTCGAGACCCCGCTGCCTGCGGGCCCTGAGTCTTTTCGAACAAACCTGTGGTCTTCGGCTGAACTCAACTAAATACGTTTTGGTCCCTTTACATCTATCGAGAGAATGCTTTGACTGGCAGTCGTCGATACTTCTTCGACGACAGTCCTTCAAGTATCTGGGAATCTGGGTAGCCCTCCTTTCTGACCTCGCTTGGTCACTTAATGTAACTCCGTTAGTGAAAAAGGCACGGGCTGATCTCCTCAAATGGTAAACTCTACCACTGAACCCAATGGGCAGAATAGCTCTTTTTAAAATGATGGTCCTGCCCTGATTCTTTTATATGCTCCAGAACACCTACCTCTCCTTCTCACTGTTGTGGTTTCGGGAGCTAGACAGCATGGCCACCAAGTTCCTATGGGGGGGTCGGAGGCCTCGACTGGCCCTCACTCAGTGCCGGATCCCGCCCTTCGACGGCGGCTTGGGTATGACAAATCTCTACCTTTATTACCTCGCAACCCGGCTCCTTACCGTGCATGACTGGTTTAATGGTGGCTGGTCGGACCTGGCATACCGCCTGGAACTGCTCACCCTGGGCCTGTCTAACATCCAAGGGATGTTGTATGGGAATTCCATCTCCCAAACTCTACCCGAGGTCACCCGCGAGGTACTGTTGGCCTGGCGGGCTTCTATGCCTCACACCCAATGGTCAAATAAACCGACCCAACATACCCCACTATGGTGCAGCACATGGCTCTGAGAGGTCCCCAACCTCTCTGGCTTTCGAACGTGGCATCTCATGGGCATTTCCCTGCTGGGTGACATCCGGAGTGGGAACCACATGCACACTTTTCAAGAATTGCAATGAGCTACTCTCTTCACGCTTCCCAGTTCTATCGATACTAGGAGATACGACATGCCCTCCAATCTCACATTTTGGACGGCTCCTCCCTGCCCGTACATAGCCCACCCGAAGCCCAGACCATGACCAGTAACCTAGGGAAGGGGGGGAATCTCCTGTATCTTTTGATCCCTTATCAATAACACCCCTAACAACTATCACTCAGGGACAGATGGGAGGGTGGCTTGGGACTCTGGATGATGTCGATTGGAGAGAAGCATTGATGGCCCACAAAACAGTCACAGTTTCAGCAAGGCTCTGTCTAGTTCAAATATATTATCTCCACACAGCCTATCTCACACCGCTGTGTCTCCACCGCGTAGGGCTTCGGCCTGATGCATCCTGTCCCTGCTGCAACCACCCACAAGCTGACTTTTATCACATGGTATGGCTCTGCTCTGCAATCACGCGCTACTAGGAGTAAGTAACTGGGGAACTCACTGAGGCTCTAGGCTGGGAGGCTCCCCCTAATCCGCTGAATGTCCTGCTGGGTATCACCGAGGGGATGGACGGCTCCAGAGCTGAAAAACTCTATTTGAACACAGCACTAATGGTGGCAAAAGGGACATCATGACCAACTGGTTGAGCTCAACTGCCCGCACCATGGTACGCTGCCGCAGAGGGGTTGATTGATGCGCTGCCCAGGAGCGACCCGTGCACGAGGCAAGAGGTTGCCCGAAGAAATTTCGCAGAGTGTGGGGTAAATGGGTTGGGGCGGTGGAAGATTGATATTCTCAATGAGCACCCGAGGACAGGAATGGGTGCTGAATGGTTTTGACCTTTGCTCTGTCTATCAGTTCGTTTATGCTGATGTAATGTCCACCTCTATGTGCCATACATGTCTAATTGCGCAAATAGCTGGTATCGTTAAATTTTGTTATTTGTGTTGATCTTTTACAAAAATCAATAAACTTGGTTATCAAAAAAAAAAACACAACTCTCTGGTATTACATATAGCGATGGGAACCGGTAGTATCCGCTCCCGCTACCTCCGTGTTACCAGCCAGGCTTGATAAGCCTGCAAAATAATGGCAAACACATATGGCACAACATGGATGGTATAGATCAAGCGCTGCTCACTGTCTAAAAACCGTAGCGGAAAAAAATATTTCTATCAAAATTACCTGTGGCGGTGACAAGTTGGATCGTGTACAATAACAATAGCAGCGAGACACCGCCAAACGACCCGCTTTTAAATCAAAGACGCATGGTCATAGAAAGAATGGAATAAGAGAACCTATGATAGGGCGTTCTCAGGAGCAGCACCTAGAATCTGGAACTCTCTTCCGCCAAACATTAGAAAAATAACAAACACAGCAACATTTAAAAGGGAAACAAAAATGTTTCTAATGAGCAAATTCCTCACATAGACAATTCGACTCAGCTTTAGCACCATGTTATAGTCCAGAACAAACCTTTACTCAAGGGGAGTGAAAAGAAAGTCGCCGGTGGAGTTGGACATACGCGAGGGCAGTACTACATGTACCAAGACCCAGAGTTGGAGAAGATGGTTTATATAGGAATCAACTGAAATTATTTCTCACTGAGGCGTTGTCTAATTTACCGCCGGTCACTGTGTGTGTACTAACTTGTTATTTATAGGACACAACTAGTGGGAGACAGCCTCGTCCAGTACTATACCAATTCCAAGACACAGAAATAGTAGAATATAGAACACAGTGGAATATAGTGCAATCAGGAAGGCATAACTTACAACATAATGAGTATTATTATAAAGCTGTATCTGTCGCCGCTCCTGTTTGCCCTGGCGATAGAACCCTTGGCGGTCTCCATCCGGGCTGAGATGGTGCAATGGGGCATTAGGGTGGGCGATACCGTGAACGTGATCTCCCTCTATGGAGACGACACTCTGTTCTATTTGACCTCCCCGAGTGACTCGCTCCCCGCTTTGCTGCAGTTGTTGGACCGCTTTGGTGCGGCCTGCGGGCTGCGCATTAACCCTGGGAAGTCCATAATTTTTCCTCTGGCGGGATGTGCTGTCGATCCGGGCGTGAGCCTCCCGTGCCTAGGACTGAGATGGGAGTTGGAGGCCTTCCGATATCTGGGCATTCATGTTGGCTTCGTCTGACGAACACGTGCTTTTCCGCAACGCTGTACGGGTGCTCCGCTCTCTGCACCAGTCTGTGTCCTTCTGGAATTAGCTTCCTCTCTCCCTTATGGGGCGGTTAGCGGTTGCTAAGATGGTGATGCTGCCTAGAATATTGTACGTCCTGCAAAATACCCTATGCCCGCTCCCCCCGCGAATATTTGGCATGCTCAACTCGCTGCTCACATCTTTACTCTGGGCGGGCGGACGTAGTAGAGTTGCTCTGCATACTGTAGTCCGGAGTTGGGAGGAGGGTGGCCTGGAGGCCCCGAGGTTTGACCTCTATTATTATGCAGCGCAGCTCCTGCCACCCGCGAGGTGGTTCGCGGACACAGATAACTGGGAGCTGCAGCTCCTGGCGGGCAGAGCAGACGAGAAGGCTTTGCGGGTGGCTTTGATGCAAGGACGGGGGGCAGACGAGGCCCTGCCCTATGTGGTGCGCCATGCGGCGGGAGTCTGGCAGCGGTTTGTGGAGAAGGTATTGCGGTGGGCCCCCTTTCATAGGGAGCTGCCGGTGTGGATCTTGGCCCGGTGCTGCTGATGGAGGAGAATGTGTCCTTCCGGGAATGGAGGAACGGCGGGTGTGAGACTCTGGCAGACCTTTATCCGGATGACTCCTTCGTGTCTTTCGAGCGAGCCACGGACGCCTTTGACCTGAGCAGGGGACAGTATCTGCACTACAGGGGGCTCCAGGAGATGGCAAGGGCGAACTGGCCCCAGTTCCCGGAGGCGCCTCCGCTGACACACACCCTCAACATCCTCCTCTCCTGCGGTAGAGGAAAGCGGCTGATCTCTCTATTGTACTCAGCCATGCGGTGGGATTCAGCCCCGCCGGTCGCACCGTCCTGGGCGGCCTGGGAGGCGGACCTGGGGATGGCTCTGGAGCCAGGACAGCGCAAACGTATTGGGCTCCTGACCCGGAAAGTTTTGTGTAATGCACGGTTCAAGTTGATCCACTTTAATTTCGTGCATCGCACCTACATGACTCCGGTCTCCCTGAATCGCATCTCGGCAGATAGGCGGGACGACTACCCTAGGTGTGGGGCGGAGAGAGCTGGATTCTTCCATTTGGCTTGGGAGTGCCCGCAGGTCGGTAGCTTTTGGAGAGAGGTGGTGGAGCATATTGGCCGTGTTACGGGCCTTCGGATTGCCTTGGATCCGCTTCAGTGTCTCTTGGCCATGGTAACCAAGCCCAAAAAGAGGAATTTGTCCTACAGGTTTCTACAGTTGTTACTGGTGTTGGCAAGGCAGCACGTGGCTATCACTTGGATGGGGCAGAGGGCCCCTGAGTTATCCCTGTGGCTTAGGGATGTTAGAGAGTGGTCCTTGGCTGAGGAAACACACATGCAGCGCACGCGCCACGATAAAAGGCTTCAGGAGGACTTACTAGCTTGGAGGATGATGTGTGCTGAGAGGTTGCCTGATGATGACTCGGATGCCACTAGTGTCGAATTGTTCACCCCTGAGGGGTCTGGGTCCGAGGAGGATGGGGCGGCAGGCGAGGTGGAGGGACCTGTTTCAGAGTAATGCCGTGCTGGGCGGGCACTTAGTTCCCTATTGTATAACCCTGTGATTTGTCTTGATTCCCAGAGGATTGCTTATAACTGTGATGTCTGCACCCTATCGGGCCATGAGAAAGTAACCTAACTTTTGCACGTACTCTATTACTGATGCCACGTACGGGGGGTTTGTTCTGTTGATATATGTTAGACTGTGTTTCTATTGGAAAACTTAACTGTACAGACGGATGGGAGACGGGCTCCATGGAGGACGTAGAAGGGGGAATAAATGAAAAACGGCGGATACTAGAGATGCACGTGTACTGTATGCCAACGATTATGATTATCTTTGTGGCACCTTCCAACTATACGCCGCCCAGCCTCCGGGCTGTGGGCCACTGGCTGTGTACTATCCTAAATGTTGCCTTCGGTTAATTTCCCCTCTCAGTGCCTACGAGTGGTTTTATTTGATTATGTCTTTTATGTTTTCCGCAATAAACATATTTTTCAACAAAAAAAAAAGCTGTATCTGACACAGCATATACTGTGTTAACCCTGTAATTGACATTCATCGATTTGTATTTTGAACTTCGTCATTTAACTGTGTATAGATGTACTATGCAAGACATGTCTTTATTCTACCTCATACAATGTAAAGCGCTCTGATACCTAAGGGCCTTGTTCACGCTATACAAAATTCTTTAAATAAAAATAAATAAATAAAATAATTAAATAAAAATAAAGTTCAATGGCCAATGTGGAGTGCATATATTTAGCTAAAAAAGTTTTTGATACAGTCAGTAAACACCTAGTGTGAAGGAGACCAGGGTATGTGTTCATTAACCAAAAATCAGAGAAAGGCATGAACACAAAAACAGGTGTATCCCCATATTTCTGATAGATAGTATGAGGTGACCAACAGTCCTGACATCTCCTTGGTTCCATCAGTTGAAAAGATATCATTCATACAGTTTGCTTACAAAAACCAGTATACCTAGCTTGATGATTTCTTACTAACATACATATAATGCGCTATGATATAATGTACAGAACAATCTCCACAGTTGCGCACGGCTATCACGTGTCAGTATATTTTCAGACAAATTACCTTTGTTTATCCCCATCTGATGTCACCTTTGGTAAACCACAAAATGTGCTGTTTGAATATATCAGATTATTTAAGCATTTGAACATATTACATTACTGAGAATAGCCAAAAATGTAGAGCATATGTCATAAGTTGTCACGTACAGACCACAATTGGCATGAATATCACAGTGAAATCATTTTCAGATTTGTCTCTAAACACTAATAATGGACCACTTTTATCAGATGGGGTCCTTGTTGTACCTATAGAGACATCAATGTTTCCTGGGGCATTGAGACTAAAAGCAATAATATCAGACCACTTGTATAGGCAGATCACTACTAAACTTCACTTGTTACTGCAAAACAGTGTGTAGTATCCTTTCTACATTGAGACCCATATCAACTGCCCTGAGTCTTATAAGCCACCCACTCTTCAGTTGCCTGAGGTGTAGAGTTTTATCCCCACCCCTGTTGGAATTTTTTAGTGTTTCAATCCCATGGAAAGCGATTTTCATTTGGCCCTCAACAGTATGCATGTCATTATAGTGCACTGCCAGGGGGGTTTCAGTTTTTATTGTTAATGGCCCATACATGCTCTTAGATCCGTTCTATCAACGGTCGTATCGTGCTGCCCACGTAGATCAAACTGCAGCAGCACACAATACAGTAAACCACATGTTTTGGATTACAATTGATAAAGTTGTTAATTTTGTAAAATGTTTGCATGTTATACTGAAAATCTGTCATTTCGTTTTTCGCTAGGCCGCACCTATTGCACTGCCCACACTTGTAAAAGTCAGATGGTAATGATGGTAGCCATGTAGTAGCTGGGTTGGGTCTTAGATAGCTTTGACATAGAGTTTGTTTGAGTGTCTTCCCCCAACTGTGTATGATATTTGGCTGTTCTGTAATGACCTTACGCAATGTATCATCCATCCTTAAGATATGTCAATGCCTGACCAAGATCTTGTGAAGGTCAGGACAACCTGCACGGAAAGGAACCACAAGGGCAGGCTTCCGTTTCCTATCTTCATTGCAGCTCTTCCCTGAGTTTTGTCTATTCTGTAAAAGATCTGTATGTTTTACTTCGTCAATCCTATGTTTTGCTTTTGATATAGTCTGTCCAGAGTAAGCCTGGTTGATAAACCTTTTCTCTAGGTTCTTCAGTTCTGCTGCAAAGTCAGTGTCAGCGCTGCAGTTGGGCCGCACCCTAATCATCTCCCGTACGGGAGGTGTGTGATCTGTGTTTGTGGGTGGACACTTGACGCATGCAATACTGCATTACATGCGGTTTTCTTCCGAAATAATTTGGACCTAATCTGTTGTTCTGCCACATACAGTGTGGTATCTAGGTAGTCTATGCTCTTGTCACTTGATTGATATGTAACGTGTACATTGAAGGTGTTGTCATTTAAGCAAACAATAAAATCTTCCAAGGCTCTAGGTGTGCAGAACATAAGCACATCGTCTATGTACCTTGTCCATAGAATGATGTGATCGGTGTAAATTGTTGGGCACCGAGTCCAAACGTGGACCTTCTCATATAAGCCCATATAGAGGTTTGCGAAGGACAGAGAAAATGTTGCACCCATAGCTACCCCCCTTGTTTGCCTGAACCATTTGCCACCTTGTACAAAAAAAATTGTTGTCCAGAACCAAAGTTATCAGGTCTATAAGCATGGTGTTATACTCACATAAAGCTGCAATCCTATTATCCAAAAAGTACTGTACCGTTTCCAACCCTGTGTCCCTCGGAATACAGGTATACAATGACGTCTAGTGTAACCAACAAATTGCCCTTTGACCACTCAAAGTCCTACATTTTATTAAGTAGATCCTTCGTATCCTTAAGATACGACAGCAGGTTGTGTAGCAAGGGTTGAAGAAAAAGATCGATATACTCAGTTTCTCCGTGGGGGCCCCAATTCCGGAGATGATGGGCCTACCCGGTGGGAATTCATTGTGGTTTACGGTTCAGGTGGTTAACACCTATTTCAAAGATCGGTGCCTTGTTTCTTTGTGTAATAATTGCTTGTTGTACTGTGTTTGGTACAGTGCTCTCAATGGCCCTGTTGACCGGCTGCTGGACTGAGGTGTCCAGGGCATCAACAATATTATCCTCTAAAACAGTCTCCTGTTGCCCATCATCATATCTAATGCACTCTTCCATTGCAATATTAATTAATATACTCCTGGGCCAGTGGGGGGAGGTGGGGGGGGGGAGGGGGAGAACACAGTTATTCCAGATGAACATAAAGTTCCTCATCGTTGTTAATGCCCCCCGGCTGTTTTGTCTGGAATTTTATGATGAGTCGTGATTCAGCTTGGCATAGCTTACGGACACGATCACCTCCTCGGTTACCTTCTGGTGCCATTTTAATCCCGTAGAAGCACATCGCTCTCCAATCTCCCTTTTGACATGTGAGAATGTGTTTAGCTGTTGCATATGCCATGTTGGCATTCTTTACTGCACGTATGTGTTCGAGGATACGCTTTTTTAACATGCATGTCGTGCTTCCAATATATTTCATTCCGCACTTACATTCTATCATATATATGACAAACTTTGATATACAAGTTATATTTTCTTCAATTACCATGGTTTTCCCATTTGGTTCTTGAATGTTGGCCATATTTTTGCCTATTTTGCAGGCTTTACACGATTTGCATGCTTTAAATCCTTTACGTTGGTTCGTGAGCCGATCTGTTTTCTGTTTGATTTGAAAATGGCTCTTTACCAGCATATTTTTTAAGTAGAATAGATGCCAGTATTTCCTCATCATTTGATAGAATGTTAGTGCGGGATGAAATATAAAATTCCGGACAAAACAGCCGGGGGGCATTAACAACGATGAGGAACTTTATGTTCATCTGGAATAACTGTGTTCTCCTAAAAAACTTTATCCAAACTCATTACACTATGACTTTAAAATGGGTACTATACCATTACAGGACTACAAATTTGCAATTCATAAGTATGATACTGGGTACTAACCCTGAATACATTTGAAATAATGTTTTTCATTTAATACTGCACAAACTCATTCACAAAAGCGCTACTGTCTTTCTGCCTGTGTGTAAAGTTTCGTGAAATTCTGTTAAACTACATATCCCACAATACCACTTAAGGGTAGATGTGGGTATATAAGTAGAAATGAAGGAAGGACTTACTGACCATGAGCAAAGCCTTGGTGGCTGAAACGCGTTGGTGGGGGAGAGCTTATAAATAAAATAAGCAAAAAGACCATTTGGTGTGCCGCATCCTTTGTTTTAATAATTGAATTGGACCTGGACCCGGTCCCTATGCAGAGCACCGGCTGGTGAGCGCCCTATGAGCAGTGGGTCACTTTGGAGGAATATATATATAAGGGACAGGTGCCTTGTTTTGGAAGCAGCAATGTTTGCCAAGCAGTGTGGGGAGGCTGCAGTAACCCACTTGGGATTTTACTTTCACGTTATTTAATGGTGTAACAAGACGGCAACTCACTGGAGTAAAACGCAAGTACTACAGGCACCAAAAGGCTGAGCGCGGCCACGTACACTGGGACAGGTGCATGTAACAAACGTGGGTGCTTGAAATATTGCCGGATGCTACACCAGTAGTGATTAGCCTTCGATAAAGTGCACAAAGCACGAAACGCGTCAGGCTGGATATTTTGGACTGCAGTTTCCCATGGTGTGCCTGTGCAAAGCATCCATTAAAGATTTCGGCTCTACCTTCCTGCGTGAGCTCCCTCTGTTGTGGGCAACTTTTTGTGAATATTAAAACGGCTGGTCCGAGCCGTGGAGAGAGCCCTGCTGCATGATTGCAGACCCGACGTGACGCCAACCGGCAGAATGAACTAAGGGACAGGTGCCTTGTTTTGGAAGCAGCAATGTTTGCCAGGCAGTGTGGGGAGGCTGCAGTAACCCACTTGGGATTTTACTTTCACGTTATTTAATGGTGTAACAAGACGGCAACTCACTGGAGTAAAACGCAAGTACTACAGGCACCAGAAGGCTGAGCGCGGCCACGCCCACTGGGACAGGTGCATGTAACTAACGTGGGTGCTTGAAATATTGCCGGATTCTACGCCAGTAGTGATTAGCCTTTAATAAAGTGCACAAAGCACGAAACGCGTCAGGCTGGATATTTTGGACTGCAGTTTCCCATGGTGTGCCTGTGCAAAGCATCCATTAAAGATTTCGGCGCTACCTTCCTGCGTGGGCTCCCTCTGTTGTGGGCAACTTTTTGTGAATATTAAAACGGCTGGTCCAAGCCGTGGAGAGAGCCCTGCTGCATGATTGCAGACCCAACATGACGCCAACGGCAGAATCAACTAAGGGACAGGTGCCTTGTTTTGGAAGCAGCAATGTTTGCCAGGCAGTGTGGGGAGGCTGCAGTAACCCACTTGGGATTTTACTTTTACGTTATTTAATGGTGTAACAAGACGGCAACTCACTGGAGTAAAACGCAAGTACTACAGGCACCAGAAGGCTGAGCGCGGCCACGCCCACTGGGACAGGTGCATGTAACTAACGTGGGTGCTTGAAATATTGCTGAATGCTACGCCAGTAGTGATTAGCCTTTGATAAAGTGCACAAAGCATGAAACGCGTCAGGCTGGATATTTTGGACTGCAGTTTCCCATGGTGTGCCTGTGCAAAGCATCCATTAAAGATTTCGGCTCTACCTTCCTGCGTGGGCTCCCTCTGTTGTGGGCAACTTTTTGTGAATACTTAAACGGCTGGTCCGAGCCGTGGAGAGAGCCCTGCTGCATGATTGCAGACCCGACGTGACGCCAACCGGCAGAATGAACTAAGGGACAGGTGCCTTGTTTTGGAAGCAGCAATGTTTGCCAGGCAGTGTGGGGAGGCTGCAGTAACCCACTTGGGATTTTACTTTCACGTTATTTAATGGTGTAAGAAGACGGCAACTCACTGGAGTAAAACGCAAGTACTACAGGCACCAGAAGGCTGAGCGCGGCCACGCCCACTGGGACAGGTGCATGTAACTAACGTGGGTGCTTGAAATATTGCCGGATGCTACGCCAGTAGTGATTAGCCTTCGATAAAGTGCACAAAGCATGGAACGCGTCAGGCTGGATATTTTGGACTGCAGTTTCCCATGGTGGGAAGCATCCATTAAATATTTCGGCTCTACCTTCCTGCGTGGGCTCCCTCTGTTGTGGGCAACTTTTTGTGAATATATATATATATATATATATATATATATATATATATATATATATGTATATATATATATATATATATATAAAACCTACTGGCGGTCGCCAGTAGGTAGTTATAGTTAGGATTGTTTTCCATAGGGAAATCGCAACATTCTACTGGGAATAACTTTGGCGCCGGTTGAGGAATCTTCCTGAAATTTTCCATAACTTTGCCTCGCGGCGCTCCGGTCCTTCCCTGAAAGTTTGGGGGAGATTCGTTAAGCGGGGGCCGAGATAAAAGGGGGGTCCCAAAACGTGTTTTCCCCATGTTAGTTTCCATAGGGCGGTTGGACTCACTTTTAGCCCGAACAGCTGAATGGATTCCCATGAAACTTGGCAAAATTGTAGGGACTGGTAGCCCGATGTGCCTTTGCTATGTCTCAAGATATGTGCTCCAGCGGATTTTGAGTAATTTAGGTTCAAAAAAATATATATATCTATAGCCGCGCCCCGGTACGTGCACCGGGGAGCGCACCCGGCACGTACCGCGAGTTCGCGCGCGGAAAGCTGATTGTCTCTCGGGTGTCTGTAAACATTCCAAACAGTCCGGAGCGGCCGCCATCTTGTGTCTCGGTAGGATCGAGACACAAGAGGTGGCAAAAACAAAGGGGGAAATAACCAAAAGGGGGCAGGGTAGACCCCCCCTGACCCTCTAGATTTGATGTGGGGCCCATAAAAGGGTCCCGCGGGTCAAATTTTTTTAAAAAGAAATTCGATTTTCGCGGGGGGAGCGCCCGGTACGCGCACCGGGGAGCGCACCAGGGAGCGTACTTTGGTGAAAAATAGTGAAAATAGTAGTGTAAAATAATCATTTTGAGTGATTAGAGGTAGGGTAGCTCTGAAAAGAGCTTTTGGGTTCTGTGGCTGATTTAGGTACCTACAAATACGTCCCACACACACCCACACGCACACAACCCCACACCCTCACACCCACACACTCCTCACACACACCTTACACACGCACACCTCCACCCACACCCAAACACCCCACACCCCCACACCGACACCTTACACATCCACACCCACATCCCACACACCCACACTCACACACACACCTCACCCCCCCACACACACACACACACACACACACACACAGACACACCCCACACATCCCACACACACACCTCCCCCCACACACACACACACACCTCACAGACACACCCACACATCCCACACATACACACATATCCTACACACATACCCCCCACACCCACACACCCCCCACACACACCCACACCTCCACCCACACCCAAACACCCCACACACCCACACCCACACACACACCCACACCCACACACACACCTTACACACCCACACCCCCACCCCCCCCCCACACACCCCACACACCTACACACACCTACACACCTCACCCCCCCCCCACACACACACACCTCACAGACACACCCCACACATCCCACACACACACCTCCCCCCCCCACACATGGGGAAAACTCAGTGAAACAGTAAAATAATAATTTAAAGTGCTTAGAGGTAGGGTAGCTCTGAATAGAGTTGTTGTGTTGTGTGGGTGATTTAAGTACCAACATGTAGGTACCAATGCAGAGTCTTAAATTCAATGTACACCTTTTTTCTGTAGATATCTTGCATGTTGTTACAGAAGTTATTGTGGTATATGGAATCCATACCATAGTCTTTCAGGAAAGCAGAAACAGATCCTTTAAGTACTCCCTGAGAAGACCTAGGGGATCATGGGTAGTCTACCCTGCTCCCTTATGATGTTTTAAAATTGCACAGTATACTGTAAGTTTCACTT
This sequence comes from Lissotriton helveticus, assembly GCF_964261635.1. Taxonomy (NCBI): domain Eukaryota; kingdom Metazoa; phylum Chordata; class Amphibia; order Caudata; family Salamandridae; genus Lissotriton; species Lissotriton helveticus. The sequence continues at coordinate 1,437,260,114 of NC_136068.1, forward strand.
TATACTATAATATAAACATAATCATTTTGGTAGTACTTCATGAATTAGATATAAAATGAATAATGTCTCAAACAATTTTTAATTATTAAATACAAATTTATTGGTTAGAATTTTCATAGTTCAATAAAACTTCCAGCATTAGATCATCTGGAATCTCCTCAAAAATGCATGTTTCAATATCTTGTAAACATTCAATAAATTGTTGATCCATAGACTGATCCATAAAATCTTCTTCAACAAAATCTTCATTAAGAATCTCCTCATATGTAATCTCGAAAGAAACATTGATGTTTTCTTGCTCCCCTTCCATTTTTTTGCTGTAAATTGCATAAAAAATAACTATATCAGTAGAGTTAGGGCACTGTTGGGTTTAAGTTCAGACAGGTAGTTCTGATTTTTTAACAGTGAAGTTAACTTTGGGCAGTGTATGGTAACAGGCAGGAAGTAGAAATATAAAAAAGTGCCTGTGAAGAAGCGTAAGTAAATTCATAATTATAGCAGAGAAGCCTAAGTCAATCCATAAATATAACAGAGGAGCCTATCTCTATCTATAACTATAGCAGAGGGACAGTAAATAACTATCAGAAAACGTTTTTACAAATTAACTTAAAGTGCCCCTTACAAATTAACAACTTACTTTACAGAGAGGTGAAGAAGAAAAAATGCTATAATCCTTTCAAGATGTACCTCAGGTAGTTGTAGTCAAAATGGCCGTGTTTCCCTCTCATTTTTCATTTATATTCATGTACATAACCAATCAAATGTCAGGAAAAAAAAGTAGAAAATGAAAGTAACATTTTAATTAGTTGTAAATTCTAACACTTCAGATGTGTTTTTGTCATGTAATTTACCTCAGGATATTTAGACATGGCTACAGCCCAAATGGCTCAATGGAATTCCACCGGATTTGGGAAAATGGTAGGGACCTGGTATGTAGTATTGCCTATTCTTTATTTGGTGAACTTCTTTACAGAGGTTTTCATGTAAATTAAGTTTAAAAAAAATTTGGGAGCGCTTACCGGTGAGCGCCCCGGTACGCGCATCGGCAGCGCTACGGGAGTCCTCCATCTTGTGTTTCGGAAGAATTGAGACACAAGATGGAGGACAAACAAAGTTGGGAATGGGTAAAAGGGGGCACGGTACACACTCCCTGACCCCCTAGGTTTTCTGAGGGGGGCTTAGGAGGCCCATATAGGCCCCCCCCAAAAAAATGTTTTAATTTTCGCGGGGGGAGCGCCCGGTACGCGCACCGGGAAGCGTACCGGGGAGCGTACTTTGGTGAAAAACAGTGAAAAAAGTTAGAGAAAAATAATCATTTTGAGTGATCAGAGGTAGGGTAGCTCTGAAAAGAGCTTTTGGGTTCTGTGGCTGATTTAGGTACCTACAAGTAGGTTCCAATGCACAGTCTTAAATTCAGGAGGAATATTCTATTCCCCTCATTTGAGAAGTGCACACCATCTCCTCTGTAGATATCGTGCATGTTGTAACACAAGTTGTTGTTGTATATTGAACCCATTCCATAGTCTCTCATGTAAGCAGAAACAGATTTATTCACATGTTTCCGTGCTTTCTCAAATTGTGGACAAAATTGGTTGGACCACTTCCATTTCTGTCTTTGGCATATATTGGAATATACCAAGGCAGTTTGAGGAAAAAGTGCCATCAATTGCTCAAATGTGTCCTTTAAAAGCATTTCCAGACCTACCCCAGTCAAAGTGCCTAAGTCATTTCCACCACAGTGCAGAATTATGAGGTACGGGTGTGGCAGATGCAAAAAGGTTTTCACCAATGGTATCAATTGATGACATCTCAATCCTCTTTGGCCAATCCATTTTATGTCTACATTTGGTAAGTCAAGGTTGTGAAAATTTCTGGTAGCTGCATACCTTTGAGCCCAGTGGATAAAGCTATGTCCAATAATCCAGACAGAATACATGGTGAGAGGAGGTTCTGGTGCAGTCAGATGAAGTGTAGGAATAAAATGGCAGCTGGAACAGTAGGAGTTTTCAAAAAAACTGTGGAGATTCAGTGCTCTTGAATCATAAGCAATGATTGGTGGATTCAGAAAGTTGAAAACTGAAAGTTAGGGTGCATGGTTCTGTTCTGTGAAAGAAGTAATTTGAATGGTTAAGAAAAAGTTATTTAAAGAAAGATTACAGCGGATAAGCTGGTGTATTGAGAGGTCAAACATCCTTGCTAAGTTCATTTGCAACATTGTAGAATAAACTTTTAACCCTGAGAGCTCAGTGAGGAGGGAGTTGCTATGGTAACAGGTAGAAAGGGCTGAGGGGAGGGAAGGGTGTTGGTTTGAAAATAGAGAGGGAAGAGTTTTGATTGGTTACCATGGGCAATATGTGTGTAGAATTAGAGGTTTTCTGTGCCATTAATGGTTGCAGTGCCTGGAGAACATACCTTTTGCTCTGCTAAAGAAATATTGGTGTGTGTATCTGACACTGTTCTCAATCTCCCAAAGCATTTGAAAAGGTGAGTTATGATTTATTCAATATAGAAAGAGAGTTCAGATTAAGAAGCACATTGAGTTTCTTTGCTGTTGGTTTGTGTGATGCTTTTTGAAAATGCATGGTTTCAATATGTGCAAGATTGAGGATTTGTATTTTGTGAAATAGTCATGTTTCAGTAGTGAAGTTGAATGGTTGTACACAGGACCCGTGCTCTGTATCTAAAATGTTAATTGAAAAATGATTTTAGTGCAAATCAATGAGTTTCAGTAGTGAAAATGAATGCTTGTAAATAGGATCTGTGCTCTGTTCCTAAAATGTTAATTAAAAAACGATTTTAGGGCAAATCAATGGGTTTCAGTAGTGAAAATGAATGCTTGTACATAGGACCTGTGTTCTGTTCCTAAAATGGTAATTGAAAAACGATTTTAGTGCAAATCAATGGGTTTCAGTAGTGAAAATGAATGCTTGTACATAGGATCTGTGCTCTGTTCCTAAAATGTTAATTGAAAAACGATTTTAGTGCAAGTCAATGGGTTTCAGTAGTGAAAATGAATGCTTGTACATAGGACCTGTGTTCTGTTCCTAAAATGGTAATTGAAAAACGATTTTAGTGCAAATCAATGGGTTTCACTAGTGAAAATGAATGTTTGTACATAGGACCTGTGCTCTGTTCCTAAAATGTGAATTGAAAAACGATTTTAGTGCAAATCAATTGCTTTTACATTTTTAAGAAGGAATAAATAGTGTGTGCATAATTACATAAACATTTTTTGAATCTTTTACAAACATGTCACCTGTGTTACCTGAGATTGGGAAGTAGACTGAGTTTCTTTGCTGTTGGTTTGTGTCATTTTTTGGGTAATGCTTGGTAGGAATGTTTGCAAGAGAGAGGAAATGTATTTTGTAAAATAGTGAGTTTTCAGTACTGAAATGGAATACTTGTACATAGGACCTGCACTGTGTTTCTAAAATGTTATTGAAAAATCGATTTTGGGGCAAATCAATGGCTTTTAAATTTTTGAGAAAGAATAAATAGTGTGTGCATGATTACATAAAAAAATGTGAACCTTTCACAATCATGTCACCTGTGTTACCTCAGATTAGGAAACACACTGAGGGCCTTGTTTATGAAAACAGCGATGCGTCACTTTTCACTGCGCATTCCTTGTGACACCAATGATGCGTTATATTTAATGTATGACGCATCATGTTGCAAGGACTTACAGATAAGTCAGTATTTCTGATGTATCTGTAAGCGCAAAAGTGACAAATTGCTGGAGTGTGTCACAAAAGTGACGCAACTCCAGCAATGCATCCTTTCACATGGTGAGATCGCCATGTGAAAGCGTTTGCCTCAGTCTTACGCCTGCTGTGAGGCAGGCGCAAGATTTTGACGTAACAGTGTCCTAAAAGTGACGCAGTCAAATCTCATAGATTTCACTGTGTCACTATTACGAGGCTTTTTGCGGGAGAATGCCCCCTCTGTGTACATTACACCTGACAGAGGTATAATGTGGCGCAGAGGTTTAAAAAGTGACGCATCTACCTACATGCGTCACTTTTTAAATATGGTGCAACAAGGCACATGTTTTATGCCGCCGATGCGTCACAAAAAGTGACGCATCAGCAGTGCAAAACTGACACAGGGCCTCATAAATGAGGCTCATCTTTTTTGCACACTACTCCAGTTTAGTCCTGTCCACTGCACTCTTGGACACAAGCCTCACCTTTTGTGCTCCCCTGGACAGGCTTAATTTCATCTGCACTCCTGCTTAGGCCTCACAATCTTTTTTTAGAATAACATTTGAAAAACAGAGAAAAGGTCATATGTATAAGCTTTTCATTACACTACTAAAACATTTTTGGGGCAAATCAATGACTTCTACATTTTTGAGAAAGAATAAATAGTGTGTGCATGATTACATAAAAAAATGTGAACCTTTCACAATCATGTCCTTGTGTTACCTCAGATTAGGAAGCACACTGAGGGCCTTATTTATGAAAACAGCGATGTGTCAGCTTATTTACACCCCTGGACATGCGTTATCTCATCTGCACCCAGTTACCATCAATTATACTCAATACATTGAGGCCTGTCCGGAGGACACAGATGAGGTAAGGCTTGTCCAAGGGTGAGAGGAGGTCAGTGCTCTCCACTGTACTCATGGACACTGAATGCTTGTACATAGGACCTGCACTGTATGTCTAAAATGTTATTTAAAAAACGATTTTGGTGAAAATCAATGACTTTTAGATTTTTGAGAAGGAATAAATAGTGTCTGCATGATTAAATACATATATTTCATCCTTTCACAATAATGTCACCTGTGTTACCTCAGATTAGGAAGTAGATTGTGCAGATGAGGTGAGGCATGTCCAGAGGGACAGAGGAGGTGAGGCCTGTGTTCAAGACTGTAGTGGGGGAGAGGCCTTTCCTGGAGAGCATAGGTGGTGAGGCCTGTGTCTAAGAGTGCAGTGGACTAGGCTTCATGAAGCCTATCCCCTACTGCACTCTTAGACACAGGTGTCACCTTCTTTGTACCCGTGGACAGACCTCTCTTCCACTACACTCTTCAATACAGGCCATACCTCTTCTGCACCCCTGGAGAATCCTCACCTGATCTGTAACCCTGAATAGACTGTTTGCTTTTTGTCATTGCTTTGTTGTTTGGTAATAGTGGTCTATAATGTGCTATTTTTTTTTAACACAGATTGAAATCAAGATTTCAAGAGTAAGGAAAGATGCCCTCAGGGGAAAGGAGAAGAAAAAATGATAAGCGCAAAAAATATAAAACAGCAACGGAATTACAGCACTCTTCCACAACAAATACTTCAAAAAACAGGAAAAAAGCTCCTGGTAAGACAACTAAGTCTTTCTTACGGAACATATGTAGACCAAAAAAAATGTTGGACAGCATGTAGAAAGAGAGAATGAGAGAGTAAATTTGAAAAGGAAGGAGAGGCCCTCAAAAAATCTCACTACTGGAGCAGGAGAGAATAATATGTATAGGAATAGAAGGCAGAATCAGTTTAGAGACATTCGTAAACGAATGTTTCGCAATAGGGTGGTTTTAAATTTGTTAAAAAACATTAGGAAAGGTAAACAGAGAGCTGCTTTTTATAAGAAAAAGAAAAGTGTAGAGAAGATTGTTGATCAGGCTTTTGAAGTTAAGAAAAAAATATTTATTTTAATAATCAATAGAATTAGGACACTTAACAAGACAATTGATGTTTTCAAATCAAACAGTAGATGGAAAAGAGTAATTAATCGGACTAATTTTTGTGAAGTTTTTTCAGGAGAATGGATGCACAGTTCAAGTTGTGAGCCATTTTTTAATGAGGAGAGTTACTTCCAGGAGAATGATTTAGTGCATGCAGTTGACACCAGTGGTCGAGCATATGAGGTGAAAGACGGTTGTCCGATTGAAAAAGAGAAACTTGTGCCTAGAGTACCAGAAGAGGTGTTAACTGATGAAGTTTTAGGGAGACGTAGTAAGGGTCCAGTGTACACTTGGAAGTGTAGTCGTATTTGTAGTGTGCGACAGGAATCAATTGATTTGTTTTGTAATTTCTTACGTACATATAGTAAGAAAAGTCTAAAGCAGAAAATGAAGTTGTTGCAAGACTTAGATCCTTGCAGAGTGAGAGAAAACACAGGTTTGCAAGGGCATTCACTGGCTTGTATTTCTAGAAAAGTCTGTCAGAGTGTTTTTCATCATTTTAGGATGTTAGCAGTGCATCATACCAAAATGAGGAAATTAGTGAGAATGTTGTATTATGCAAAAAGTCCAGCACTTAAGCTTAAACAATTAAACAGTGCTCTTTTGCATGGAACTGAATTAGATGTAAAGAAGATTTGTGAAGAAATTGAGATTTGTTATTTTGGTGAAAAAGAGGACAGTGTAGAAATTGACACAGAAATTCAAGGTAATGTGGAAGACAATGTACAGATTTCAAGTACAGAAAAGTTTGAGCAGGAAATTACCAGGTTTAAGGTGAAATCAAGTGAAAGGCCGAATTTTACTGGTGTGTGTTGTCGACGAAGTCATTATAAGCATCAAACTAGATTAGTTGATTTATACATAAAAAGTGAAAAGATAAATAATTATGAGTGGAAGGATTTTGCAACTTATTTGTGGGTGGAGAATTGTTTTGATTTGAGTTCTGATCAGCGTATTTGTAAATATTGTTATGATAAATTAAATCAAAACAGAATGCCTGCTAGAGCTGTTCATAATAATCTGGAGTTGGTAGACATTCCCCGTGAATTGATGGATTTAAATACATATGAGTCTATTTTGATTCAATGTGTCCATCCTTTTCACGCTATTGTTCGCATGGAGCCTAAGATAGGGAAATTGCCTCCTACAGATTTGCAGAGAGGATTAAAGGGAAGAGTTGTTTATTTGCCTCTAGATTTCAAAAAAAATATTGATACAATTGGTATAGAAAAAGTATCAGAGGAACCTTTAGTTATTCTAGTTAATGGGGTTCCGACAAAGAGTAAGAAAATCTGGCAAGATTTAGTGGATGTTAGGAAAGTCAAAAAGGCAACGTTGTATTTAGTGAAAAACAATGAGTATTACAAACATGTATGTGTTGCAGCAGAGGAAACAGCTGCAGATGAAGACAGTGATTGTTCAGCCGGCCAAATTGAAAAAGTTCATGTGTCTAGAAGTGAAGAAATATATGAACATTATACTGTTCATCCTTTGCATTCCAAAGAAGAAATGGGGAATGCAATTGAATTGTTTCAAATGAAAGCAGCAAAAGGAAGTCCCATTAGTGTATGGGAAGAAAGTTTGGAAGCTCGTTGTTTTCCACAGCTATTTCCAACAGGTCGAGGTGGACGATGTGACGATCGACCACTTCAAATTCCTGCATCTGAATATCGAACTGTAAGAGTATATGCTGAAGATCCAAGGTTTCGTCAATGCATTCCCTAATTGTTTCATCTACTGTATGAAAGTGACTTGTCTGGGCTTTCTTATGCAGTAAACCATATACTGAAAAGTGGAGCACATCTGGAAAATGTTTCGGCGAGGGACTTTATGGAGAAAGTGAATCTGCAAGATAATATTTTGGAATCTCATCTAAGCATGGGCGTAAAATCCGTTCCGCTCGCGGATTTTGCGGATTTTCGGTAAATTCGCAATCCGCGAACTCTCGCGAACTTACCGAAAATTCGTAAATCCGTGCGAAGCGGATTTTTTTTGCTTGGTTGCACTTGCCAACTAGAATACTATACAATTTCGCGGGAGTAAACACTTGCGAAAACGTAGATGCGGCGGGCAGCGACAATCTCGCAATTGCGAGATTGCAAAATTTGCAATTTCGCACAAGAAATCCACCAGCAGGCAGGATAAACCTTGAAAATTATGATTTTTATCAGAATAACTCCTCAGGTTGACATTTGCCTGCACTTTATTTTTGCAAGGAGTCCATTTTGGGGGGGGGGTGGTGGGAGGAAGGAAGTGCCCCACAGTCTCCAACTTCCTGTTCCTGTCCAGCAGGCTCCTCTCAGTGCTTTCTTCATGTGCTGGTCACTTTGATTTGGATCTTGACCTGGAAGCACTCAGTAGGTGCAAAAGTTCAATCTTATCATTAGTAACCATTCCCTGTAGTGCCTGGAAGGATTACTTTTTGTGGATGCTGCTGGATATTTGGATTTTTGCAAAACTGAAAGCACTCAGCAGGTGCAAAAGTTCAATCTTATCATTAGTAACAATTCCTTGTAGTGCTTCCTGAGGGGCCCCTTCAGAGTTCAGCTGCCTACTTGCAACTATTCTATGACCCTGCTCTGACCCTCACAGCTGGCTCAGAGAAAGCAATTACAGATAAGGAAGCAGGTTCCAGCCAGGAAGTTCAAATTCAGTAACACATTAATCAGCCCCTAATTCATTTATGTCAGTTGAGGCAGGGCAGGTGTGCTTTTCCACCCATAATCTACAGTGATGAACTAGAGGGTGGCATGGGTGAGCCAGAGAGTGGCATGGGTGAGCCAGAGGGTGGCAGTGGTGAAACAGGGTGGCAGTGGTGAAACAGAGGGTGCTGTGATGAACCAGATGTAGAAACAACATGTTCGTGACCGTTGCTACCCGAAAAGTAAGTTCGCGTTTGCGAACTGGTACAAAATCCTCGCGAACTGGCAGAAATTAACATTATACTGTTCATCCTTTGCATTCCAAAGAAGTGATGGGGAATGCAATTGACTTGTTTCAAATGAAAGCAGCAAAAGGAAGTCCCATTAGTGTATGGGAAGAAAGTTTGGAAGCTCGTTGTTTTCCACATTTATTTCCAACAGGTCGAGGTGGACGATATGACGATCGACCACTTCAAATTCCTGCATCTGAATATCGGACTGTAAGATTATATGCTGAAGATCCAAGGTTTCGTCAATGCATTCCTTATTTGTTTCATCTACTGTATGAAAGTGACTTGTCTGGGCTTTCTTATGCAGTAAACCATATACTGAAAAGTGGAGCACATCTGCAAAATGTTTCGGCGAGGGACTTTATGGAGAAAGTGAATCTGCAAGATAATATTTTGGAATCTCATCTAATCAATCTCATGGCATGTCAGCGTGGTACAAATGAGTGTTGGTACCGTCATCATGGGGAATTGAAATGTATGCTAAGAAACTTAGGAACTCCTACATGGTTCCTCACTCTTAGCTGTGCCGAGTATGCATGGGACGACTTACTTCAATTTCTACGAGAGGCAAATGCAAATATACAAAATATAGAATTCAAAACTGCTGGAGAACTGTGTTCTTTTGATCCAGTGAATGTATGCAGATATTTCAATCATAGATTTGAAGCTATGATGTCTTTTATTACCAACAAAAAAAATCCTCCCCTTGGAGAGGTTTTGGATTTCTTTTGGAGAAAGGAGTATCAAGCGAGAGGTGCTCCTCACATACATATGTTGTTGTGGAATAAAGATGCACCCAAATTTGGAACAGATTCGGATGAGACAGTGATGAGGTTAATTGAAGAGTATTCAACATGTGCTGTTCCGAAAACTACAGAAGAAAACAGTTTAAGGCAACAAGTTTTACGCTTTCAATCCCATCGTTGTGGAAAGTACTGTCGTCGAAAATTCAGAAACAAGGACGAGTTCTACACAAAATGTCGTTTCGGGTTTCCACAACCAGTGATTTCTAAAGGAAGAGTAAATAATTTGATGTCTTCTCTGCGACATACTGTGACGAGGAAATCACCAAAAAATACATACAATTTAAAAAGAAACAAAGAGTCCAAGTACATCAATGACTACAACCCAGTGATTTTGTCCATGTGGTATGCTTTCATGGATATTCAGTTCGTTTCTGACAACTCTATTGCTGTGGCTCGATATGTGACGTCTTACATCACAAAAAAAGAAAAGACAGAACTGAAGGAAATGTGGGAGGACATTTCACATGAAAAGAGTTTAAGCAAGAAATTGTACAGTTACAGTCTGAAGATGTTGTTGCATCGAGAAATTGGAGCATATGAATGTTCTGATCGATTGTCATCAGCAAGTCTCTATGCCAAATCTAGAACCATCATTTGGGTGAGTCTAGGTCTTGCTGCAACACGAAACCGAGTTTTGAAATCTGTACAAGAAATAGAGTATTTGGCGGAGAAAGAACCAGAAAGTACAGATATTTTGAAGACAAACATGTTGGATACATACTATCCAAATAGAAGTCCTTACCTTGAGAACGCTTGTCTCTATGAAGTTCTGCAAAACTATATTAATAAGAGAACCATCAGAGAAGATATCAACAATGGAATATATGCTATCATTGGGTGTGAAGGATGTCTAGTGAAGCAGAGAAAAGGCCATTTGATTAATCATCGAAAAATGAGTTGCGAAAATCCAGAGAAAAGGGAATTTTATTATTTAGCTCTTTTGCAACTCTTTAAACCATGGCGTACAGAAGAGGAACTACTTGGAGATTTTCTCTGTTACGAAGATTCTTTTAATGCAACCAAGGATACCATAGAATGTCCTGTTTTTCCAAATTATCTGCAAATGTTGAACGAAGAAATAGAGCAAGAAGCAACAATTGCTGCAGAGATTGCTAGAGACAGTTCTCAAGACAGTCAGAGTTCTACTTCATTGAGTCAGGATCCACTAGGAGGACCAATTATCCAAAATGAAGCTGCCACTGCCATGGATGAGGTGGAAAGAGCTATGGAACAAGCTCAAGATGATGTAGTTAACTTAGAAGATTTGGTGAAACAAGTAAATCTTGAGCAGAAGCAAATATATGACGAAGTCACAGAACAGATTGAACATGGATTCACTCATGAGAAAAAAGAGTGCTCATGTACATCATTTAAACCTGTCCAACTGTACGTGAGTGGAGAAGCGGGAACTGGAAAAAGTTTTCGGATTAAAGCAATTGCAACTTATCTGCAGAAAAGGACTGAATCACCGCTATCTTGTGTTGTTACCGCTCCAACTGGGCTGGCAGCACATAATATTAAAGGGATTACTTTACATCGTTTACTAATGCTGCCAGTGGAGCATGATAACAAATTGCAATACCACAAGCTATCTGGAGATGCGTGTTCCGAAGTTTCGAGAGTCCTGAAGAAAATGAAACTTCTTATCATTGATGAAGTAAGCATGGTGTCAAATATAATGCTTGCTTTTGTGCATTTGAGAATGCAAGAAATTCTTAGAACAGACTATGATGTCTTATTTGGAGGAAAACATATTATTGTTTTTGGAGATCTACTGCAGTTGACTCCAGTGAAAGGACAACCTGTGTTCAAAATGCTCACGCATGAAGATACCAGGAAGTGCCTAGGAAGCATTGGAAACGTTAATATATGGTTAAACTTCAAATATGCAGAACTGCTTCAAAATATGCGGCAGGCAAAGGATGAAGATTATAAAAATATTCTACAAGATGTAAGAATCGGAAAAGTAAGTCAGCATGGGAAAGAAGCTTTACATGGACGATTAATTTCAAATTTGTACCCAAATGAAAACATTCTTCAAGAGAATATTTTTATGAAAATTAACGAGAAGAAATCTGGCATATGTTTGATGCCAACTCTGAAAGAATGTTCCATGTTCAACAACAAAATGTTAAAGTTAGAAAATGAAGAGATAGTGAAACTGGAAGCTATAGATAAAATAGCGCATATGGGAGCAACAATTATTTTGTCTGAAAATTTGAAATCAAAATTGCATTCATTAGAGAAGACTATATCCAAAACTGCTTGTTTTGAAAAGACTCTGAATGTGTGTTTAAATTGTCGTATCATTTTGAGAAGGAATTTAAATGTTGAAAGAGGTCTGGTAAATGGAGCAATGGGTCATGTTGTTGGTTTTGTGAATTACAAAAATAGAGATGGAATTGAAATTTTAAAAATTAAATTTGATGGCATTGATGAAATAGAACACATTTGTCGTTGTTCAGCTAGATTTTTGCTTGTGAAAGACTTATATGTTCGCAGAAAACAGTTTCCTGTTTGTTTGGCATATGCAGTGACAATCCATAAATCTCAAGGTTTAAGTGTAGATAGCGCTTTGGAGAACATTGGAAGTTCTGTGTTTAAAGAGGGTATGGCATATGTGGCATTATCACGAGTCAGAACTTTATCAGGATTGTACTTGATTGAGTGTGATGAAACAAAGATTTGTGCAGATCTAGATTGTGTTAAAGAATACAATAGGTTAAGAAGAGAGTATGCTCCACATTTGCCTCAATATCCTCTGTTTGAAAAACGTGTGGTAGGCCGAAAAAGAAGAAATGAGAATAATTGTAGTGAGGTAGTAGCAAAAAGACAAAAAGTAGATGAAACTGTAATTATAAGCAGAAAGAAAAAGGATTCTGTTGAAGATGTTGTTGGATTTCAGTTTGAAAACAGTTCTGGTGTCAACTGCTATGCTAATGTAGTGGTTAATGTTGTTTTTTTTCTTCAAAATTTACAAGAACAGATTGCTGAAAATCGGGATGAAACACTCTGCTGTTTATTGAATTCTGTGTTTGAGAAATGTAGCAGTGATAGAGCAAAAATAGAAAGTGTTTCAGAAATTCGAAATCTTCTAGACATATGTTCTGGTCAAAATCAATTTTCACAGTATATTCAGCAGGATTGTCAGGAATTTTTAATGTATATGTTTGATGTATTGGAAGATGAAGGTGTAGATATAAAAAATCTTTTTAGCCTTTCTTATCAATGGCAGCATGACTGTGACAACTGTAGTTTATCAAGTAGTACTAGAATAGACACTGAAAGATTTATATATTTGAGTTTACCAGACTGCAAATCAGTGCCTTTTAATAATCTAGTTAAAGCAGCGGATCACAATATGGTGTGTACCCAATGTAAGTCTGCAATGCTGTCCACATTATTTATACAAAATTATGGTCAATATGTCATTTTAATGTTCCAACGATGTAGACCTGATGGAAGTAAATTGTCAACTTCTATTAAAAATCTCGTGGCTTCTCAGTTATCAATATCAGGAAGAACCTTTGCAACTGTAGCTATTATTGATCATGACGGTCCTTCTACAACATCAGGGCATTACACATGCTATTTAAAAAGTTGTAAATGTTGGACCCACTGTAATGACACTCATTTGACTTTCAAACAACGTTTGCCTTTTGACTTAAAAAATTCATACCTGGTGTTTTTAGAACCAAAATTTAAGTAAAGGTAATTGGCCTATGAAGACGGGAGCTTTTAATAAAGGTTAGTTTGCTGTTTAAAATTATATTCTGAGTAAAAGTGATCAAAATAATATAAAAAATTGACTTGTCATATAGGTACTGTAAGTGGATCTCATAGTAAGTCATACAAAATGATGAACATGAGTAAGTCAGAGATGAAATTATGAATACTTAAATATTGTGAATATGTTGTATAAGCCTTTCTTTCAGAATATCGGAAAAACGGTAAATTCACAGTTTCTTTTAATTAGTTTGAAAATATACTCATATATCTGACACTATTTGGCCTTATGGAAAAGTAAAGGAATGAGCAAAGAGTCATAACTGAAAAAAAGGAGTATATGAAAACAATGAAAATATTTCAGATGTTCTTGGAGCTTTTCTTCTAGAAAGTCGATGAAATGGATTTTTTAATGAACAGCAGAGTACTTTCCAATGAAAAGGACCTTCATGATATACTATTTGGCCTAAAGGAAAAGTAAGTGAATGAAGGATTAGTGTACATTTGTGATTTATACGTTTTTACGTTTTTTTTTAAAACACAATCTTTTAGATTGTGTTTTTTTTTCCCGCTGTCATATGATGAGTAGTTTGAATTCACTGTTTTAAGTGAAATTCAATATATTCTGAGAACAGCAAAAATAAACTATGTAACATGTTGTACAAGTTATTCTATAGTTTCTATTCTGTAATTTAAATTGTATTCCCATTGTCTCACACTCACTTTCCCTTTTCCTCTCTCTTTCAGCTCTCTTTACTCACTCACACTGCCTTTCTCTCACTCTGTTTCACACCCATTCGTTTACTCCAGTTCTTTCACAACCCCTCATTCTCATTTCAACTGTCTGCTTCCCCGCTCTCCCTTGCATAACTTTTCAGCTTTCAGTCTCTCTGCTTTACTTCATTTTTCCATATTTTCCTCCTTTGCTCTTTTAGTAATTCCTCTTTACTTACTCACTCAGCAGTATTATCGCACTCTATCACTATAAATCACCCACTCTCCCTCGCTTATGTTTGTTTGCTCCTTTCTTTTGACCTCTTCTCTCTATTTTTTCGTTCACTACCTCCATGTCCTCAGTGCCTCACTCTCCTTGTGTTGTGTTTATCTACCTTCTATCATTTCTTTTAAAACAACTTCACTGCTCCTCTCTCATCGTTCTTCATCCCATTTCTTTTACTCTGGTTCCATTACTATCCCTCATTTCCTTTCTTTCAATGTCCTTCTCTTTGCTTTCATCACCAAATTATTTTCTCTCAGTACCACTGTTTTAGTCGTCTTCTCCTCTCTTTCCTTTTTTTGTTCCCTTACTGATTTCCTTTGCTCGCTCATTATACTCCACCTCACTCTGTTTTTCTCTTAGTGTGTCCATCTACTAACTTCCTCACTCCATTTCCCTCAATCGTTGTTTATTATCCTCTCTCCCTTCATCCCTTCACTCTATGACTGTTCTTCACTTACTCTCAGTTATCTTCTATTCCTCATTCTTCTACATGCATTTTTAATTAGACTCTTTTCCGTCTCAGTCATTATCTTTTTACTTACTACTGTTTCCTGATTTAGTTTTGCTAACTCACATTGTTTTAGTATCTCTTACCTTCAGTTCATTTCTCTGTTTTTCTCTTCCTCTCTGTCAGTGAATCTATATGCCTTACTCTTAGTAATTTGCTCGCCTTCTATTTCTTTTTCTCTCTTTTTGTCCTTCTACCTTACTTGATTTCCCTTTCTTTGTTCTTCACTCTTAATTTATTTCTAAATACACTGTTATGATTTTTAACCTCTTCATTTGTATCTTTTAATTTAAAATACATATTTTACTAATTATAACTTATTTTTCTTCTCTCTTTCACAGATACAAAGTGTAGTAAAAAAATGTAATTAAAGATACATTTATTATATGGTAAGTGTGACTACAAAAATGTAGTTTGTCATCACCCTTTGCTTTAACCTCACTAATATTTTCTCAACCAACTTCACTCCTGTTTCTTTACTCTGCTTCCCTCACTTATTATTATTCTCCATGTTTACTCCCCTTCCCTATTTGCCCTCTCATATTCAACTTCTTTCAGTTCACATTCTTTACTTCCCTTACCCTCTGTTCCCTTCCTTTGCTTCTTCACTCATTCTGTTTTTCTTAATTATTTATCTTACTCCTACACACACACCTCATCCCCCTCCCAACACATACACACACCTCTAACATACACCCCACACACACACCACACACACACCTCATACACACACAAAATCCCCCACACACACTCCTGACACACACACACACATTCCATACACACACATACATCCCACACACATACCCCCCACACCCACACACCCCTCAGACATATCTGACACACCCTCACCTCCACCCACACCGAAACACCCCACACACCCACACCCACAGACACACCTTGCACACCCACACCCTGACCTACAACCACTGACTCCTTATAAGTCACACACACTGCATTACTTACCTTTCTTTGCTGTTTCACTCAGACCCATTCAGGCACTGTTTCCTTTACTCTCTCTGTCCTTTCTCTTTGTCACTCCCCATCTCTTATCCTAATTAAATTTTTCACCCTCTTTCACCCCTCTTTACTTACACTCACTGCTCTTTTCTCACCCTCCCTCACCGTTGTTCATTTATCCCGGTTCCATCACTACCCTTCATTCCCCATTTTTTACTGTCCTTTCTTTTTCTTTCAATACCCACTCACATTCTCCCACTATCTCTACTTTAGTCTTCTTCCTCTCTCTTCCCTTCTTTCGCTCCCTTATTCATTTTACTTTTCTCACTTTCACCCTATTACACCTTCTCTGTTTTTTACTATGTAATAAACAATCCCTCTGTGTTTCTCCCTCTAGCTATCTTTCTCTTAACATTACTCTCTTTGTGTTCTTCCCTCATGCTAACTCCTTCATTAATTTTTTTTTCTTTTTTTTGGGTGCGCGCCCCGGTGCGCGTACCCTGAGGGAAAAAAATTGACAGAGATTCTTTAAAAATATAGGTTTATTTTTATAAATTAAAGGTAGTTCTAAAAAGAACAGTTTTTTTCTTCTTTTTGTTGTTTTATATTTTTTTAATGTTTTTTTGAACATTTTGTACTTTTTTTTTGCTTTTCTGAACAGTTTTATATTTTTTTTGTATTTTTTATGGGGAGAAACAAAAAAAAGGGAATTGAAAATGGCTCAACT
Organism: Lissotriton helveticus; assembly: GCF_964261635.1. Classification (NCBI taxonomy): domain Eukaryota; kingdom Metazoa; phylum Chordata; class Amphibia; order Caudata; family Salamandridae; genus Lissotriton; species Lissotriton helveticus. Next base: position 1,437,276,453 of record NC_136068.1, read on the forward strand.
GGAGCAAAAAACAAGAAACTGAAAAAATTAGGGTTTTTTGGGGCAATTGTGGTTGTCACCAGCCAGGACGATGAGCTTTACGCTCTTTTCACCATAGGACATGAGCTTACCACAATGAATACATGTAATTCGGAAATCCTCAAATCGTGGTTGAATGCAAAACATCGTCTCCGTTGTCTCTGGTCCCGATGGAGTGGGTTGCTTTCTTTTGGAGGTGGTCCTTGAAGATTGGGGGAGGTTACTGGCCAGTTCCCTGAACTCTGCAGCAGAATAGTTGTTCGGATGCTTGCGGGTCATGTGTCTAATCATGGTATTATTACCAAAAGAATATATTTTGTTAGGGTTCCCCCTTGAAAGTTCCATGCCACAGATTAGGCAAGTCACCTTGGCCGCATTGACTTTTTTCTTGCCCTCTGGGATAGAAAAAAACTCCCATACAATGTGTGGCTTTGGCTGGTATGGGGTATTGTCTTCATGCAGCCATCTTCTCCCCTCCTCCTCTTCCTCTTCCTCCTCCTCCTCTTCTTGACCACCAATGTAATGTTGTGGTGGTCCTGTTGGTGGTGGTGGTGGTGGTGGTGCAGATGCTCCAGCTGCTGCTGCTAATGTAGCCATTTTAAAGTACAAAATATTTCTCTAAGTTGTTCAAACAGGTCTTCCTCAGTCAAAGGACAAAGTCAGAATAAGGAAAAAAGGTGGAGTCTTTCATCATTTGGAAAACAGAACTGTTCTGGACCAATGAAAAGTGTTATTTTCAAGTCACATGATCCGGGCTTTCATCATTTGGAAACCAAAACTGATCTGCACCAATGAAAAGTGTTATATTCAAATCACATGACCCGACTCGCTTACGCTACGCGCCCCGGGACGCGCCCGTAGTCGCGCTCCGGGGCGCGCCCGGGGGTGCGTAGCGTAAGCGCGTCAGGACGTTGCGCGATCGTATGCGCTCGCGTGCTTCCGGGTGCGCTTACGCAGTGCGTCATATGACGCATCACACGGTTACGCGAAACGTCACGATGTTGTTTTCGTTCGGGAGAATAGCGCTAACGGGACGCTCCCCGGTACGCGCCCCGGGGCGCGCCGTAACATTGCGCTTACCCGTGCGTTCACCGGTGAGCGCCCCGGGGCAAAAAATTAAAAAAAGAATTACATAATTATACAATATAAAATTCGTTATAAAAATGTTTACTTTTTATACCTATAGAGATTTGCTATTAAAAAACCATTGAAATTCACTGAAAAAACCATAGGTTTCACACCAGTTATAGTTAGGAATTAGCATTTAAAAAACCTATTAAATTCACTGAAAAAAACATAGGTTTCACACCAGTTATAGTTAGCTGGAAATTTTACTCGCATAAAAGCAATGAAATTCCCACGTTATAAGTAGTTGGACTCACTATAACTTGCGCGTGCAATGCACTGCTGATGACGTCACATATTCCATCAATCATGACACGGTCAGTGACATCACTCATGCTGTCTTCAATACACACAAACAGTGAGTCACTCATTCATGCATCAATGCACTAAGTAATACCCCCCATCGAACCATACAGACACTCATACTGATACTCAAAAAACAACTAATAACCCATATAGACACTTATGTAGCTACTCACCAACCCATGCAGCCACTTATACACAAAATGAGAGACTGATACACATATTTACATATTTAAACATTACTCACTAACCCATGTATTCACTAAGATACACTTAATCAGTCAGTTATACAATCAATTTTACAAAACAATATCATTCATTTAGACACTTATACACCCATTTATTCTTCCATCGACCTTGAGATATACATATATAAAAACATATTTAATTTTCAGAAAAACACATATTCACTGGATGATGTCATCATGATGTCATTTGATTTTTTTTAAAATATTTTTATTCATATCCCCCCCCCCCTTTTTGTTGTACAGGGCACAAACAAATTATTGTAATTTAACATGCAGGGTTATGACAAAACATACCATACACAACTACAGCAAGGAAAAGCAAAACAAGAAAATAAATTAAATTCTAGACAAATTAATTTTCAGTACATCCTACCCCGGATCTCTCTCCTTCCACCTTTGTATAGATTCCCATATTTCCTTTCCTAATTTCTTGCCTTTTCTACCCCTCCTTGCATAGATTGCTTTCTCAAGGTTATAAGCAGCTAGCAATTTCATTAGCCATTGGTGAAATGTGGGTGGTAGACGATCCAGCCAGACCGTGGCAATGCACAGCCTTAAAACAGCCATAGCAACAAAGATAAAGTATTCATGCTGGGTCTGACTAGCATTATCCTCTATTCCGAGGAGTGCCACTGCTGGCGTTAGGGTGATCTCTATCCTTAATGATCTCTTAAGAAATACTTCAATTTCATCCCGGGTAGTTTTTAAATGGGCACAGGTAGCAAACATATGGACTAAATCAGCCTCAGAACTATCACATCTTGGCCACTCGATACCAGCTACCCCTCCCCATTGTGCTATCCTGGAGGGGGTATGATACAGAAAGTATAATGTCTTATAATGTTGTGCCTGAAGTGGTGCTGAACATAAATGTTTCTGTCCTAATTCCAATGACCTACGAAAAGGTTCCTTCTCTACACCCAGCTTTTGCATCCATTTTTCTTCATACTTTTCCAAATCATCTGCTTGATGCTCTATTAATTCAGAATAAAATCTTTTAATTGTGCAGTCTGTACCATCCTGTATAATATCCAAGATAGAATTTGTCCCGAATCCCGCTGGCCCGCCAGTTTTTGTCAACAAAAAACTCCTAATTTGTAAAAACTTAAAAAAGTGGGTTGAATCTAATCCATATATTGCCTGTAGACTGTTAAACTGCATCAACCCCTGTGATCCAAACATATCACCCATTTTGCTAATCCCATGGTTTTCCCATTCAGAGAAAGCAGCACCTGCGAAAATATCGCCAGGGAGATTGGGATTATTACTCAATCTGTAAGCATTGTATCTACCTAGGCCAAATTTTTTCGCAAAACAAGTCCAGATCTTGTGGGCGGCCATAACCGTTTAAAATTTAGTCCTTTTGAAATAACTGTACTCAGTAAACTTCAAGAAGAGGTTCTCAGCATGATCTCCTAGCACTAATGCATAAATTGCTAAAGTTCCTAACTCAACTTGCCCTTCCCTTTCTGCCCCTCCAAATAAACCTGCCATATATTGAAGGGACGCTACCCAGTAATATAATTTTAAATCAGGTAGGGCCCACCCACCCGCTCCCTCGGGAGTGCCATGAATCTCAGCGCCCTTCGAGTCTTTCCGTGTGCCCACACAAATCGATTTATCATATGCTCAAGGGGCTTAAACCACTTTGTTTCAAACAATAAAGGTATGGCACTAAATAGATACAAAAATTTCGGGAGAAAGATCATTTTAACTATATTAGTTCGACCAACTATTGAGAAATGTATGTTGTGTAGCCTGTCTAGATCCTTCTTAGCTTTATTCATTACCGGTGTTATGTTTGCCTCCACAAGTTTATCTAGATCTGACATTATTGTTACCCCTAAGTATACACTTTGCACCACCCGATGATCTGAGCAGACCGCCTTGCTATTTTTAATAATCTGTGTTTTTGCAGTATTCAAAGCATAACCAGACACCTCTCCAAAATGTTTCGCTTCTGCCTCGACCAGACCTATAGCTTCTGCGGGCTTAGGAGTGACAATCGCCACGTCATCGGCGTAGGCCGAGATTTTACATTGCCCTCTATGGGTATCTACTGGATAGATATTATCATTTAAATCTATACGCCGTATATATGGGTCCATATAAAGAGCGAACAAAAGCAGGGAGAAGGGGCACCCCTGACGTGTACCCCTCCTAATCTGGAATGGTAGCGTGTACCCTGCATTTACTCGTATACGAGCAGATGGAGCTGCATATAGTACCAGCAGAGCTTTCACCAGCCCCCCCACACCCCGCCCTCCTCAAGATAAACCACAGAAAGTCCCAGGAGACCCGATCGAAAGCTTTTTCTGCGTCTAATAACATCAACGCGATCGGGTCTCCTGCAACCCCTACGGCGTCAAAAAGAGTAATTACTTTTCGGGTATGATGTGTGGTACCTCTCCCTGTTATAAACCTGTGCTGATTAATACTCACCAGGGTATTAGTTACTTTCGCAATTCTAAGTGCAAGGACCTTGGAATACATTTTTTTATCCGCATTCATTAGGGTTATTGGCCTGTATAATCCAGGTTGGTTAGGTGATTTGCCTTTTTTAAAGATTATTACAATGTCTGCCCCGCCCAACTGCTCGGGACCGATGCTCCTGTCTGCGCCTGCTGCTTTGTAGTGATCAAATCCTGCTTGATCGCATCCTAGAAAGTTTTAAAAAAATTCCATTGGGATTTGATCAGTACCTGCGGCCTTAGCAGAAGGGAGACTAGTTAAAGTGGTCAAGATCTCTTCCGAAGTAAACGGTGCCTCCAACTTCCTCGCCTCATCCTCCGGTAGAGTAGCTACCGGAATATCCCGCAGGTAATCGCATATTTTAGATGGATCGCTCGGGTGCTCTTGATCATATATTGAAATATAAAATTTTCTAAAGACTTCCCATATCCCCTCTGGATCTGCAAATATTGTTCCTGCATCATCCTGGATCTCCCTCACTTGCCCCGTGGATACATTCTGCCTCGTGCGAATAGCAAGAGTACGGCCTACAGATTCATTAAATTCATAACACCTCTCTCTATTCACCAGCTATGTTTTAGCTGCCTTATTGGCTATGCTCTCCTCTGCTCCATCTTTGCATTCGCTATTGTAGTTGATACCTGATCTAAAGGTGCCCCCCTTACCACCCTCTGAGTTAGTTCATCCTCTGCGTCTGCCACGGCCTTAACGAGCTCTGCCTCCCTTTGTCTTTCCCTCCTACGACTTGCTACGCTAAAGCTTATTGACGCCCCTCGTACGGCCGCCTTAAAAGAATCCCACATGTTCCCAGCCGCCGTACTACCTCTATTGATGTCCAAGAAACTCCTGATCCATTTAGTCATATGCGCAATATAGGCATCCTCTTTTAGCAACCTTCTCTCAAATGTCCATACCCGATCCGGCCCTTTAGTTGCACCAGAATTTACTGTTAAAATCAAAGGGTTATGGTCGGAGATTATCCAAGGAAGTCTCTCAATTTTAATTTTCGATTGTTAAAGAGTTGGACACAAAGAAATAATCTAATCTAACACAGACCTTTTGCGGAGCTGAGTAATAAGTAAATCCCTGTTCACCAGGCTTTAGGGCCCCCCATTCATCCAATAAAGCATTGTTTGTTGTGAGATTACATAATGACCGCCAGACTCTCTTTTTTCTACCCTGGTACCCCCTACTGGAGGCCATTCCCAGTCCTCCTGTCCCATTAATGTTAAAATCCCCAGTCAGAATAATAGTTGGGGACCAAGTGGCTAGCTCCAAATCCATAATATCAAAAATATACGGATCATCTTCCGTCAAGCCATATATGCAACCTAAGGTAACCCACTCCTCATTCAGCTTGTATTCTATGAGGACCCATCTCCCCCATCGATCTTCAAGATTTCTCCTTATCAAAACATCTCTGCGTTTCGACAGGATTGCCACTCCTCTGTTTTTAGCCCCTTGCTTAGAATATGCTAGTACACAGAACCCCAGCTGTTCTAGTAAATAGCCTTGTTGTCCCTCTATATGGGTTTCCTGGAGACACACAAGGTCCACGTTTAAAGATCTTAACCATGTTGCAACCCGCTGTCTTTTAGTGCGATCATTTAGGCCACAAACATTTACCGTAATTATGCGCGAACACATTAATGCACACCAGATAATTGTCCCAGCAGGCTTTCGTCAGTAACAAACAATATATTATCATTTCTCCCTTGTTGCAATATCTTCACCCACTCAAACCCCCAAGCTTTACCAGTGCTTCCCTGCATGTAAATACCTACCACAAACCAACGTGCCCTGTAACCTCTCCCTCCCCCCAAACCCCTACCCCCATCCCACCCCCCCTTACGGGCAAATAGGTCAGTCCTGACCTATGCGTGACAGCTGTAGTCCCCAGTGCCACCCGCCCCTCCTGCCCCTGCTCCTGTTAATGCCCTCAAGTGCCTCTGCACTATACGATGCCATGTCTTACCTATTAAGTGCTTCTGCTATCCTTATCCAATATGCTTAGCCGTATCCTTTTCCAATAATGAGCCTTGTTACTTCGACTGCCTCAGGGCCACGGTCATAGACTTTGGGCCCCCTCTCCTTCTTTTTAGCTCATCCAAGTATGCCTGAGCCTTGATTTCGGAGAAAAAGATCTTAATCTGCCCGCTATCTACTACCTTGAGGCGACATGGGAACATTAGATAGGCCTCGCAGCCTATATTTTGAAATGGGGTTATCATTTGCCTCATGCGCCACCTTCTTTCCACTGTCGCATGAAAGAAATCCGGTCGGGCAAAGTACTTCGTACAAACGTACGACCGTCTAGACTCAGGTTTGGCTTTGTCAATAATTTCCTGCCTTAGCAAAAAGTTTCCCACATATATCAAAATTGCCCTTGGTTTGTCAGTTGCCGGCCTTTTTCTATGCACCAGGGGAAACCTATGAGCTCTTTGTACCTCAATCTCCCAATTCCAGGCTTACAGCTCTGGGAAGACCCCCTTAAGCAAATTAACAACGAATGCCTGCACATCCTGCCCTTCTTTTCCATCCGCCACCCCAAGTAATCTGACATTGTTCCAACGTTGGCGATTCTCATAGTCCTCAGGCTTCCAGTGTACATCCACCGCCATTTTTTCCTGATAATTTTTAAACTCGTTCCACTTCCCAACATCATCTTCCAGTCTCTCTGTTCTTGCTTCTACCTCAGTGAGCCTTGTTGCCATATCTGCGTAAAGTTTGTTCACTTTCCGTAGTGAGCCCTGTATTTTTTGATTGGCCTGCTTTTCCCTCCGGGATTCACTCCTGGCCTCCCCCTGCATTTGTTTCAACGTAGCGTATAGCATATCCATAGTATTCGCTTGGCCTGGGGTATTAGTCTGGGTATGGGACTAGTTAATACCTCCCTCTTGATAGAGCTGGGAAGCGGCCGAATAGTCCCAGTCCAGTTTTTAGATACTTCCGGATGTGAAGGGCTCACATCGAGCTTTGTCCTGTTGTGAGATCTACTCTTCAAACTCTTGGCTCTCCGTTTGGTGCATGCCTTATGGGTTAATTCGCTTTCCGGTGTTGATACTACTGAGTCTAAATCCAGCTCCGCTTCCGAGCTACCAATATCACTTTCTGTTATAGAGTCAGAAGCGACCTTATCCTCATCGTCATTCACGGAGAAGAAACAATCATCGCGGGGGGGAGCCAGGGTTCATAGATACACCTCCAATACCTTGCATAGAAACTGCACAGTTATTGTGTTCTTTTAGCTCAGGACCAAGACTGTGCTCTCCAGGAGTGATGACCTTAGGGCGCGTTACATGCTCTGTGCCCGGACATAAAAACGTGGTGAGCTCTGGACCCCCCTTAGACTGCCTGGAGGGAGATGTTGTGCTCTCAATTATTAAGGGGTTATTCTGTGGCCTGGGTAATACACACGCAGCTTCGCCATCAATATTGCGCTCTGTAGTAGCAAGCGTGTTGATATCAGCCCTTGTCAGCGCTTTCTTACCAATGTCTTGCCTGTTCTTAGCATCGCACCCAGCCGAGAGTAATAATCTGTCCCCAGCAGTGCCCTCCTTACCGCTGAGATCGATAATGTCCACTCGCTGCTGTTGCTGTGTTCCGTCAACTTCAGTTTCAACCACCGATCTCTCCCGTTCAGACGCCAAAGCCGCTTGCCTTTCCTGCTCCAGAAACTGCTCACTCTGCTCAGTCAGAGCGACCCCTGGTGAAGCCACGGGGAGAGACGTCAATCAGGACGCTTCCTCTGGCATCCGCATGTCGTTCTTGCAGCCTGCGGCTCCCGTCCCCATCCGATCATCAGGGAAGCCTGGACTCGGCTCTCCCAGCTCTCCTAACTCACCTGTGTTTCTACTTGCCACATGATCTGATCGTGAGGGGGAGAGCACCCGACCCGACACTGGGATTACAAAGGACTCATGGAGGGTAGGTTGCCGCAAGTCTCCCTACTTGTTAGCGACTTCACTGTTCTGGCGCTTAGCTCCTTTTTTGTTTATCAGCGCTTTCTTTTCCTTTTCTTTTGGCTTCTCGGAATTCTCGGCATCTTCCGAGTTGTCTTTTCTGACATTCCTCCGGGACTGGGTCATTAAATTAAATTAGTGCTCATTGTAGCCGTGCCAGGATCGCTAGAGACAGCCTTGTCCCTTTCTTTCTCCTTCTGTAATTCTTTCTGGGGATTGGGGCCTCGAGGGGCCATACTTTTCATTGCAGTCTGTCTTGGGCGTAAGATGCCTGCTTTCAGCGTTTTAGTCCAACAAAACGCTCTTGGCAGTCTAGGTCTATTTTTCACTATCCAGAGAGAGAAGCGCTGTGTCAGATTCCGCGGATATAGCATATTCCTCCTTCATCCAAAAGCAGCAACAGCAGCGATCAGAGATATTTTCTATACATTTCAACCATTCTGCAGGAGCAAAGAGAGGAGCGACTGCTCCCTACGGCCTGTCAGCGGCCATCTTGCCGTTTGGTTTTACTTACATATTCACTAGATGATGTCTTTAGTGATGTCATGAGTGATGTCACTGACCATGTCATGAGTGATGTAAATGTGACGTCATCAGCAGTGCATTGCAGGCGCGTGAGTTATAGTTAGCTGAACTAACTCTAACCGGGGAATTTCTATGGTTTTGTACGAGTGAAATGTCCGACTAACGCCCCTAAAACCTATATTTTTTTCTGTGAATTTCTAAGGTTTTATAAATGCTAATTTCTAACTATAACGTGCCTGAATCCTCTGGTTTTTTCAGTGAATATATATATTTATTATACTATGTATACTTGTGAAAATGTCTCTGTCCGCCTGTTTGCCTCGGTGGCACGGAAAAAATGGGTGGAACTGATGTCAGCACTCCAACGATGTTCTCTTATGGCTATGATGACGTCATACTGTGTCGCGTGTGGAGCCGTGCTATTATGACGTCCTCGTCGACGTGGGAGAGCTCGGAAAGAATTTCCGTGGAATGCTGGTGCAGGGTATATTCACCTAAGTGTTCAGGCTAGTTCTTTGGGAGCAACTGTTTATGTTGCCACTCCAGAAACCGAAACCAGTGATCTGAGGGCAGAGGCCCTGCAGATGGCACACGAGGTGGGGTGCCTAGTCATGTGCAACAGCGGGGCAGCGAAGTGACAAGCACCACAACCCACAAAAAAGGTAACGAGGGCACTGAATAACACAGGATCTTCTCTTTGTATCTGGCAGGAACAACAAAGTTAAAATGCCTTAGTACCAAAATGTTGAATTAGTGCTACAACGGTCTTCAAGAGGACCTGTGATGCCGCTTCTGCCTCTCGTACCCTGGAGGCGGCACATGGGTCACTCGGTAAGGTCACACTGCGGTGGGACACACACTCATTGACCTCTCATGGCACTGCTTCACATTTCAGGGAGGACGCTTTCCATTAGCTATGTTTTCTGATGAGGTGTCGCACCGGACCGGTCCAACAACAGAACTCCTTTAGATCCAAACAGACTCTTCCACTCTTTTACCGGAAGTGAAACCAGGCCACGCGGACACTTTCACAAAAAAACAATGCACTTTTCAGTAAAAAAAAACACATTCCTTCCTCCTAATTAATCAAATAAACGTCCCACTGAAGAACAGGGGCCAGCTTCGACTGGTTAACAGCCGTTACAACGACTTTTTTACTTTGCGATATCATTGCAGCGCATGCATTACCCCTCGTGCGTTGTACATCGCGAAGTCATTACTACGCCTTTTTTTTAGAACCCATGGTCATTTACCACGCATGCCTTTACAACAAATTTTGTTGTAAAGGTATTATGGTAAATGACCATGCGTTCTAAAAAACATGTTGACGATCGACGTCGTTGTAAGGAAACAGAGGCTGTTCCGTTTCCTCACAACGACGTGCACCACTCCTCAGAGACGACGTGAAGCAGAAACCACGAGGAGAGAGAAACCACGACGAGTGAGAGCTAAGGGGGATTGGTCATGGGGTGGGGGTTTCTTTTCTAGTATTTAGGGTAGTGCAGTGGTGTTTGGGTAGTGTAGGGGGTAGTGCTGGGGGTAGTGTTTTAGCGTTTAAGGTAGTGCCGGGGGTAGTGTTTTAGGGTTTAGGGTAGTGCAGTGGTGTATGGGTAGTGTAGGGGGTTGTGCTGAGGTAGTGTTTTAGGGTTTAGGGTGGTGCAGTGGTGTTTGGGTAGTGTAGGGGGTCGTGCTGGGGGTAGTGTTTTATGGTTTAAGGTAGTGCAGGGGGTAGTGTTTTAGGGTTTAGGGTAGTGCAGTGGTGTATGGGTAGTGTAGGGGGTTGTGCTGAGGTAGTGTTTTAGGTTTTAGGGTAGTGCAGTGGTGTTTGAGTAGTGTAGGGGTCATGCTGGTGGTAGTGTTTTAGGGTTTAGGGTAGTGCAGTGGTGTTTGTGTAGTGTAGATGGTCTTGCTGGGGTTAGTGTTTTAAGGTTTAGGGTCGTGCAGTGGTGTTTGGGTAGTGTAGGGGGTCGTGCTGGGGTAGATTTAGGGTTAAGGGTAGTGCAGTGGTGTTTGGGTAGTGTAGGGAGTCGTGATGGGTGTAGTGTTTTAGCGTTTTGGGCAGTGCAGCGGTGTTTGTGTAGTGTAGGGGGTTGAGCTAGGGGTAGTGTTTTAGGGTTATGGTAGTGCAGTGGTGTTTGGGTAGTGTAGGGGGTAGTGATGGGGTAGTGTTTTAGGGTTTAGGGTAGTGCAGTGCTTTTTGTGTAGTGTAGGGGTAGTGCTGGGGGTAGTGTTTCAGGGTTTAGGGTATGGCAGTGGTGTTTGGGTAGTGTAGGGGGTCGTACTGGGGGTAGACTTAGGGTTTAGTGTAGTGCAGTGGTGTTTGTGTTGTGAGGGGGTCGTGCTGGGGGTAGTGTTTTAGAGATTAGAGTAGTGCAAGTGGTGTTTTTATAGTGTAGGGGGTTTGGGTGGTGCTGTGGTGTTTGTGTAGTGTAGGGGGTCATGCTGGCGGTAATGTTTTAGGGTTTAGGGTAGTGCAGTGGTGTTTGTGTAGTGTAGAGGGTAGTGTTTTAGGGATTAGGGTAGTGCAGTCGTGTTTGTGCAGTGTAGGGGGTCGTGTTTTAGGGTATAGGGTAGTGCAGTGGTGTTTGGGTAGTGTAGTGGGTGATGCTGGGGTTAGTGTTTTAGGGTTTAGGGTAGTGCAGTGGTGTTTGGGTAGTGTAGGGGGTTGTGCTGGGGGTAGTGTTTTAGGGTTTAGGGTAGTGCAGTGGTGTTTGTATAGTGTGGGATGTCATGCTGGGGGTAGATTTAGGGTTTAGTGTAGTGCAGTGGGGTTTGGTTAGTGTAGGGAGTCGTGCTGGGGTAGTGTTTTAGGGTTTAGGGTAATCCAGTGGTGTTTGTGTAGTGTAGGGAGTCGTGCAGGGGACAGTGTTTTAGGGTCTAGGGTAGTGCAGTGGTGTTTGGGTAGTGTAGGGGGTCGTGTTGGGGGTAGTGTTTTAGGGTAGTGCAGTGGTGTTTGGGTAGTGTAGGGGGTAGTGCTGAGGTAGTGTTTTGGATTTACGGTAGTGCAGTGGTGTTTATGTAGTGTAGGGGGTCGTGCTAGGGGCAGTGTTTTAGGGTATAGGGTAATGCAGTGGTGTTTGTGTAGTGTAGGGGTAGTGTTTAGGGTTTAGGGTAGTGCAGTGGTGTTTGTGTACTGTAGGGTGTTGTGCTGGGTTCTAGTGTTTTAGGGTTTAGGGTCGTGCAGCGGTGTTTGGGTAGTGTAGGGGGTCGTGCTCGGGGTAGTGTTTTAGGGTATAGGGTAGTGCAGTGGTGTTTGTGTAGTGTAGGGGGTCATGCTGGGGGTAGGTTTAGGGTTTAGGGAAGTGCAGTAGTGTGTGTGTAGCGTAGGGGGTCATGCTGGGGGTAGTGTTTTAGGGTTTAAGGCAGTGCAGTGGTATTTGTGTAGTGAAGGGGTCGTGCTGGGGTTAGTGTTTTAAGGTTTAGGGTAGTGCAGTGGTGTTTGTGTAGTGTAGGGGGTTGTGCTGGGGGTAGATTTAGGGTTTAGGGTAGTGCAGTGGTGTTTGGGTAGTGTAGGGAGTCATGCTGGTGGTAGTGTGTTGGGCTTTAGGGTAGTGCAGTGGTGTTTGGGTAGTGTTTTAGGGTTTGGGGTAGTGCGCCCAACCAGCCACAATATCCGTGGACAAAGGGGATCCTGAGTCTTTTGAACGCTCTGCCAATTGAATATGTTGGGTCAAGGGTCCTACCACGTACAAGACCTATCAATTCCTTTCTTGGGATCCCTCATATACTTGGAGAAAAAGGTGCATAGTGTCTCATCAATTTCAGGCGTGTATGCCACCTTCTCTTTCAGTGAGGGCCAGGGGCATTCTCCCCTCATCCTATTCCTGACCTCCCTTTCAAGGGGTAGATGGATTGTCCCCAGCACATACTCTGCCACTTTGGCGTAAGGGGTTCACTCTGCCGACCTAGGATGGTAAATTTGGGTAGGCCCGAACATCTCCAAGTGGACCCCGTCCCCAATCGGGGACTGAGAGGAGTAGGACTCCGGATGCCAGGGACGCCTGAGTCCTTATCGTCATCGGAGGAGAAATTGTCCTCCGATACACCCTCTCCCTCTAAGGGAAACCCACCATCGGGGTCTACAATAGTGATGACAGAGTCGCAATTTTCTCCGAGCTCCTCCTCCTCCCGGCAGGGTGCATGTTTTAGCAGTCGCACACTCTGAGGAAGGTCTCCTTAAATTTATCAAATCCTTCCAAGTGTCCCGCGTTATGCTTAACGGCCCCTTCATCCCCATCTGGGAGCTACTGGGACCCACCAGATCTGGGTCACTGAACACCCCAGGGATGCTTTTCGCTTTCCTAGAAATATCCAGAGAGAGGGCTTTCTCCACTGCTGGAGGGAAAAGTTCGGGGGGGCATTCCTCCTCCACTTCCTGGTAGGAGGAGTTAAAATAGTCTTCTGGAGAAGACATGATAGCAGAGGGTGTGAGCACAGAACAAATGCCCTTAAAATCCTTAAGGCAGCCCCCTCGCCGGTGCTCCAACAGCTGGGTTTTCCCCTAAGCTGTTATAAGAATAGACTGAGGATCAATACCAATTACTATCACCAGGTGGCGCTGGCCACTAACGTGGTCGTGTGGGGAAATCACCGTGTAGCGGTGTCAAAATTAGGCGAGGGAGGGTCAGGAATCAAGCGGACACTAAAGAAGTGACTGGATTCCCAAACACGTGTAAAGACCAGCGGGAGCGCTCGACGGAGCTACCTTGCTCGGACCAGACGCGCCTGACAGGATCTCACCGAGGGAGCGCCCAGCGGGAGAACCTGCGAGGGGGAGAACACGCTCGGGCAAGAGGCTGCTGCGCAGGGAATATGAAACAATACCAAAGCAATAATGCTAATAACGTGCACAAGAAACCGCTATACCAACAGCACCAACGTCAGATTAAGCCAAGAATGTAAGGAATGCACTTAACTGACGAGCAGTGAAGAAAGAGGAAGCGGAAGGGACGTCACGATATTATATACGATGGACTGTGATATGATTGGACTTTAGTTGCCTTGGAGACTACCCCCCTAATGATTCATGGGTTGTGTAGCCTTTTGTTTAATGATTGTTGTGTTACGTTCTCTTTGAACTGCTATGCAAATAAAGTGAGGAAAGATATGCATAATCCTCGCCTTCGTCCTGCCATAGAATTCATTACATTTTATTCAATCTGATTTAGAAACATAGATCATTAAAGTGTACATAAAAACATTAAATCCTTTCTCATAATACAATACAGTGAGAATTAATTAAAACCAGTAGGTAAAAGCGGGTGTTACAAAGCCCAGTTCAGAGCAACTTCAGGTTAACAGAATCGTAAAGTTCAATGTTTAGCAAGATCAATCTCGTGCAAAATACACAATAAGGGGTCCAAGTAAGATGTAACGTTCCAATACCTGACCAGTATGCACTATATAAAACTGCAGAAAAACTAAACATAAAAAGTGTTTTGCACACTTCTGTCATTGGGCTATATGTGGGCTACAACTGGGTGATATTTGTGCTACATTTGGGCTCTTTTTTCTCTTATGGCCATCTTGGGAGAATTATTTGTAATGAAGTTTCCTAATTTCCTCATTTACTGCAGTCTCCTCAGTAGGAAATAATTTCAGTTTTTTACTTTGATTCTATCATGAAGGCATTCAGATGTGTCACACATTTGCCATAAATTCAGAATGTTAGCACTCTAGTTGTTCATTAGATCACTGTAGTAAAGCTATTGCTCACCAGAGAGTTAACTGGAAGTCTACTGCTGGGATTAAAAGTTATTGTTTCAGACTGCATTTCAGAATTTTCTACTAAAATAGAAGCGGATTAGAGATCTCACTTAAAACATGATCTAAATTTTCTTTCTGCAGCACTAACCATAAATTCCATGGCAAAATGAACCCCCTCATTTTGTTCCTTTTAAAATTAAATGTTTTCAGTGTTACCAGTTTGTTCCAATCAAGATGGCTGCAGGTGTGCCATAATTTTGTCATAAGTAAGACTGTTAGCGCTCTAGTTGTTCTTTAGAACACTATAGGAAGCTGCAGTAGAACACAAAGGCATCAACTGACAGGCTGCTCCTGTTGAAATATAACAGGAAGATATTTGAGATCACACTTGAAACACATTTTTCTTTCTACAGCACTAAGCATAATTATTGTGACAAAATAAACCCCATCATTTTGTTCCTTTTTAAATTAAATGTTTTAAGTATTACCAGTTTATTCCAATCAAGATGGCTTCAGGTGTGTCATTCCTTTGTCATAAGTAAGGCTGTTAGCGCTCAAGTTGTTCTTTAGAACACTCTGGGAAGCTGCAGTAGAACACAAAAGAATCAACTGACAGTCTCTGCCCTTGTTGGATGTACATGTTTTACTGAGAATGTCAGACTTCATTCTGACATGACTGAGAAAGATAATGTGAATTTACCGAAAATATGCTCTCATTTTAGCTTCTGGAGCACCTTCCAAAACTCTAAGGGACAAGCATGTGAAAATAGGTTCCTCTCAAACATGATTCATGATATCCTAGCAGAAGGTTTTTCAAAGGGTAAAATCACCTTAGGTCACACCACAATTCCTGAAATTAGTATGGTACCATCAACAAATGAATTCTAATGTAACTAAAGTCTGTTATCACCCTTTATAGATCTCCTTATGGTAACTCTCAAAATCTTCGATTCAATACAATGCATTTCAATGTGGTACTGTCATATATATTGGTCCCAAGATCGCTGCCAGCAATTCCCGGATGAAGTGCTGACAATCAGATCTCACGATGACATGTGTGGTTAGGTCTGCCCAGATATCGATATTTTTTATTTTTCGAATTTCTCAGGAACTACTAAACGGACCTACACCATTTAAGATTAAGAGTTCTTTTCGAACCAAGGGCTACATTTTTGCCAAATTTGGTGTAATTCCGTTCAGCAGTTCGGGCTGTAGCCGCGGCTAAAGTTTCATATGGTAAATTGCATGGGGAAAACACGTTTTGGGACCCCTTTTTTCACAGCCCCCGCTTGCTGAATCACCCCGAAACTTTCAAGATAGGAGCGGACCGGAGCGCCCCACGAGTTTTGAAAATTTCGCAAAGATTCGTCAATCAGCGCAAAGGTTATTTGGAATATTCTCAAACCCGACAAACCTGCAGACCGTCGCGATTCCTACCGTCCCCTTTCCTTAATCAACATTGATAACATTTTTGCCAAACTGATCGCCTCCCGTCTTCTATTGCTCATGCCCCTCATTGCCCTTCCAGACCAGTCAGATTTTATTCCTGGTAGGGCAACTTCGCACAACCTCTGCACAAGTTTCTCAGTTTTGCATCAAATTAATCCTAACCTTCCAGCCGTGGCTGCCCTGTTGGATGCTACAAAGGCGTTTGATACGCTGGAGTGGCCCTTTTTATTTTATCTCTTGCCACGCATGGGCTTCAGCGAAATTTGTATGCGTACGGTCAAACACCTTTACACCAAACCCTCGGCACGTCTCCGTATCAATGGCAAGGTCTCTGACCCTATTAGTATTGCTCGTGGCACTCGGCAGGAGTGCCCTCTATCGCCCATGCTCTTCGCCATTGCAATGGAGCCCTAGGCTACCAAGCTCCGGCAGCACCATATTCACAAGGGAATAGATTTTCCGGCCCGCCGCTCCCTTCTTGTCTCCATGTACGCGGACAATGTTAACCTATACGTCCGTCATCCTCAGGAAAACCTCAGCCCCCTGGTCCAGGAAACCATACGCTTTGGCGGACTTTCCGGCATTCAAGTGAATTGGAGCAAGTCTGTTTTATTCCCCTTGACAGATGCCATCATGCCATTCACACCGGACTTTCCGTTCCTGTGGGCTTCGGGCCCCACACGATATTTGGGCATCTGGTTGAGTAGATATCTGGACGAACTGTGGAGATCTAACTTTGGTTGTGCGGTTGACTGGCTGGAGTCCAGGATTCCATCTTGGAGCCGACTTCCGCATATCCCTTGCAGCCCGGATCGCAACGTCAAGATGGTGGTCCTGCCTAAATTTCTCTACCTAATTTTAAACATCCCAATCCCTCTCACTTCTCATTTCTTTCGCAAATTACGCTCCCTAATCATTTCGCTTGTCTGGGTGGGTAAACAGCCAAGAGTCGCATACGACATCCTCACTCTCCTCATGTCTGTCGGATGTATGGGCGCGCCGGACTTCAGTATTTATGTCTTGTGCACCCAGGCCAGCTTTCTGCACTTTTGGATCCATCCTACCCCTTATCAACTTCACGTTGCCGTTGAGACGGATATAGCTTCTCCTTGGCCTCTGTCCAAGGGCTTGTTTGCGTCGGTGGTGTGTCCTCGGGTGGAGATCAACAGAGTTGAGACGTTGGGCTGGACCTGGTCCGGCCTTCGCCGGCTCTCCAATCTTCCCCTACTCTCTGCCAATGCTGTGCCAATAGTGAACCACCCAGAATTTCCCCCACTTCACCCTTCTGGCATGTCTAGGCATGCGTTACGTTTGGGTTTGCGGACGGTGGCGGACCTTTACCCAGGGAACACTTTCTACTCTATTCCTGACTCCTCTGGGCCGCAGGACACATTTTTATTCTACCAGCTACGTGCTATCTGCCGGAAACTACACTCTACATTCCCTCAGCCCCCTCCCACCATGCAGACTATGGACTTCATGTCTACGTCCCCGTCGCTGCACAAATTAGTTACCAAATTATACGTGCTTACTCTAATGTTCAACCTCTATTTCCTCGGACCGGGCGCGGGCGGCGTGGGACACGGATCTTGGTATGAACATTGCGCAGGCCGACTGGCTATATTGTTGTAACCAGACGAAAAAGCTGTCAACAAATTACCGGCTCCGTCTGATAAATTTGAAGTATTTGTACAGGTTCTAGCGCACCCCTGCTCAGCTCCACAGGCTCGGGCTCATTCCAAGTGACACTTGTATGCGTTGCGCTGCCCCTGCAGCGGACTTCGCACACACAGCGTGGTTATGCCCTAAGGTCTCTGAATTCTGGGGGGTGGTGTTTTCCATCATTTCTGACATTACTAGTGCCACAGTGCATCCTGACCCTCCCCTGTGCCTCCTTGGTTTCGTAAAATTCTGTCCTGATACTTCCCGACGCCTGATTGCGATGCTGCTGGTCCTGGCTAGGCACAGGGTGGCCATGTGTTGGGGTTGTAGACCTGCTCTAGGAGCTGAGAGCTGGCTGGAGGACGCCTCTCGGTGCCAGACTCTCTTATCGGAGTTCTGGGATTTACTACCCGCCAAGTCCTGACCTGTTGATATCTGGGGCTCTCTGGTTACCTATCTCCACTCCCGTTCCCACTCCAGTGGTGCTGCCTCTCCCGCGCTCCCCGCCGGCCCTCCCCGCCGGACTGCCCCCTCCATCCCTGTAGGCGCCCCCGCCTCTTGGCATTCCCCACTGATGTTATTATCGTATGTGTGACCCTCTTTGAGTGGAGGGGCCTCTGTGTAGTGGAGCTGTGATCTCAAGCTTAACGTATTTCTGCTCGTTGTAAGATGTAGTCTACTTGTTACCGAATGCTTGACTTGACCTATACTTTGCTGATTTGAGCTGCAATGTTGCACAGTGTAATGTGTCTGACTTGAATTTCCTCAATAAAGGTTTTGAAGAAAAAAAAAAGTTATTGGGAATATAATGTTGGGATTTTCCTATGGTAACTAGGTCCTACCTATAACTAACTACTAGCGACCGCCAGTAGGTAATATATATATACACATATATATATTTATATATAGTCAAGCTTTCTATAGGAGGAGTGTCGGGGGGAGTCAACCAACGTGCACTCACAATGTTCAAAAGGCTTCCTAGCTCCTCAGCAGTGCTGTAATCCACAAATTATTGCAGCCCCAGTTCCAAGGCGTAATGAGCCAAAAACTGACTTTTTAGGAGTGTGCACTCGCTCCCAGGGCCGACTGTTGTTGCAGCCGGTCAGGCGTCCGATCACTCTTCAGCAAAATTCAGGCTTTTTTGAGCACCAGCAATGTATTTGGGAAGTGGTAGACACATGTAGACCAAATCCGCCCAAAAGTAGCCCAATTGGGCTACAAACATCTGCAGCGTAAGGATTTCTGTGATTTAAGTCGGGCCCGATAAGGGAAGGATTTCGACATCAAATGCGGGAGACCGCGATACGCCAGCTATCTAAACACTGCTTACCTTGGTGTTTCACCCTGCACTCCTGCTACAGGAGACCCATATCGCACGCTAATGAGCGCTCTCAGAAAAAAGTTGCCACTGATGGTTTTAGGCCCAAGTGCTCGTCAGCGTTTTCATAGAACAACCCTTGCATTAGGTAACCAAGCATTTAGTCAATAAAGCTTGCACATAAGCGATCGTAATTGTCTCAACTCGTCGGGAGCTAGGTCCCTCAAGCGCCATCGCTTTTGGGAAACAGTTGCCTCTAAATATCACAATATCAAAGATGAAATATCCGCATGACAATCAGATAGAGGTATGGACAAAATAGCACTTTTCTCTGCCGTGAGCAGCAAAGAAAGAGGCTCATGAAAAGGAGATGGTGACTCTTATAGGGTCTGATGGGACATGGTTGGTTGCAAGAGCATCATGGGAAATGTAGCTTATTTATATGTTGAAACGTTTTCGTTGGCTGCTGTGAATTTAACAGTAAAGATAGAGAAGCAATAATCAGAGTCTCCGGTCCTGTGATAGAATTCAGGTTGCATCAAGGATACAGGTCCATTCCTAAACAATGTCATTAAGGTACATTTAAACGATGCGGCCACTTTTTTAATTTCTCGTTTTTCTTCATTTTATATTGCCTACGAATATATACTTTTTTACAGATATTGTGTTTCTGTAGTTTTTTGCTTTGCAACGTATGACTCTTGTGTAGCGCAAACTGTGTATATAGTTGCTTTTAGATGGCTGGGTTAGTTCATGTTGTTGGAAGGTGTTTATAGGTGCACAGTTGTGAGCTCTGGAGTTGAGGGTGAAGACAGAGAGTTTCTCATAGACCATGTTGGTGGGTTATAATTATGTTCAGACCACTTGCTCATCTATCCTTGGCCTCTCTGCAGAGCGCACACACCAATTGTTTGTCACACATGTAAGACGCATTGTGCCTCAAAGTGTGTGAAGGATACATATGAAGCTGTTGGAATACTAACAGCTCTAAAGGAAAATAAAATGCATTTACAATTGAGAAGCGTGTGGGTGTGTAAGTGAGTAAGGGCATGGTGCAGGGGGCAACACAAGGAAGTACGTGCAGGAGGCAGAGTGAAAAGACAGTGATAACAAGCATTTACAATGCAACGGTGACGCCTTTGCAAAAGTTAGAACTATTGGCATTGTAAATGGCAAACTTTTTAGGTCGAGCAGACGTACTCTCAATGCGTGAGCATTGAGAGTGTCTGTCTCGACAACTATTGTTGCCCGTTAATGGGAATGTGGACACCAATGTGCACGAGCGTTTCCTTCGCAGTTTTCACCGCGGCAGCGCGCGTCTCACCCGCGCATGCGCAGAGTAACTCAGCCATTTTTTATTTATTTATTTTTTTCCAGCCCCGAACCGAATCAGGTATCAGAGCGCTTTACATATAGGCAGCCCCCACCCCTCTACATGCGCACACACAGGCGAGCGCATGCACACGCAGGCACACACATACAGGCACACGGCACAGACACTCGCTCACACACACACCCCTCCCCCACAGTCACACACACGCACTCCAGACACATACACACACGCACGCACACACACATACACAGCCCGCCCCCCCCGCACTCGCGCGCGCACGCACACATGCTCCCCCCCCACTCGCGCGCGCGCGCGCACACACATGCTCCCCCCCCCCGCACCACTCAGCAACCCACTCACCAGCTTCATTCCTGCGGCGGCTCTCCTCAGCTGCAGGGCCCAGCAGCAGGACTCTTCTTCCCTCCTTCGGCACCCGCAGGGTAGGCTCCTGCCAGCTCCGGTGCTTCAAACGCGGCTCCCATCGCGGCTCTTCCATTGGAGGCGGGGTAGGCTCCCGCCCTCCTACTTCCTGTTTCCTGTTGTCGCGCCGGCCTGCCTGACTTCCTGGTCGCAGGCCGGCACAGTGACGGCGGTGATTTGCGGTACTTATTAATTTAGTTATTTATGCATTTATATATAGCGCGGACTTTACCCGAAGGCGGGATTTATTTCTTTATGTATTTTTATATAGCGCGGACTTCACCCGAAGGCGGTATTTATTTTTTACTTATGTTTATCTGGTTTATCCGAATGAGCTGTCTGTCGCTCGGCGAAATGTTTGGGGCGTGTCTATAGTACACCGGTGTAGGCTGTGTGCACGGCAATGGTCTCAGCAAGGGGGAGGGGGGGACGACGACTTTGCAGTGTTGCAAACGTACCCAATACCCGACTTGTGTGCTTATGTTGTAAAGAGACCAACACACCCCCTTGCACACTCTTGAACACAGGGCAGTGACACATAAACGTGGGCGAAGACGCAGCCCAAAATAACCTCGGCCTGTTGCAGACAAAGGGAGACGTACAGAGGAATATAGAACGTGTGGGCAGCAGGCATCAAGGGAACACAGGGTGTGTTGTGTACCAGGAAGGCACAGTGATGTATGTCAGGAGAGCACCAGGAAATGTGCTTCTAGACCGCCTAGCGCTGTCTTTGAAGACACCCAAAAAAGGACTGGGACAGATAAAGAGTCCGAGGGATGGAGAAAGACCATATATAACCCACCTGCATTGTGCATACGCTAATCAAAATGCCAACAGGTATCCATGCACACTGTCCAACAGGCGTCAGGCATTCCCTCACAAAAGGTTTACATATAGGCATACATGCATGCACACAAAGACAACAAGAAAAGGCACCATTACAGACAACATATAAAATCACTATTTACACACCAAGAAAGCACGTAAATGCACAACTGTACACAAAGACACACATAGACAGCACTCTTACCTGTGTGTGACAGACAGACAACACGTGCAAACACAGGCAAGAATCATACAGGCAGACATTGCTGGTGGGATGAAAGGACAGGCAGGGGCACCGGGACCGACTAAAGGATTCCTTGGTGCTGGAAGGGTCAGTCGCCGTTTTAATTTAGGCTCTTATTAAACGTATGACGGTAATCCCAATGTGTTAGCCCAGAAAGCACGCGCACTGGGAGCATCCCAAGTTCATATTTCGCAAGGCAAACCCTGATGAAATGTTAATGTTAATGGGAAAAAGGTCCAGTTTTTTTCCTGGAGAAAAGGATGAATTCAGCATGCAAATAATGGCCTTCCCAGATATTCCCTTTGCCCAGCCCTCCAACTGATAACTGAACAGAATTTTGCTACTGGGAATTACCAATGCCTGTGGTATTGGTAATTCCCGGGTGAAAGAATTCTCCCAGGTGAAAGAATTCTCCCGGGTGAAAAAATTCTCCCCCTATCACTGTATCAATACCTGTCACGACGTAACGGTCAGTAATGTCCTTCCGATTAAACCCTTCCTAAGTAACAATTCCAAAAATGTTTTGGCGGGGCGTGTGCAGTGTAGCTAAGTTCCCGTCTTCACAAGAGGCTGTTTAGAAAGATTTCCTGAATCTGCAAATGGGTCGATACTAAGAGGTGCACAGCAATTTAAAAATATTTCAAACATTAACAAAGCCAATGCGCTTGCATTATGTATTCCAGAGGGACACATCATAAGGGTAAATGTTGTAATGCTTCTCTCTTCTGCTATAAGTGTCACATTTACAAAAGTTATAAGTATTGGCATTGGAAATGACAAAGCTATTAGTTTCGCTATTTTCAAAACCAACACATAAATAAAAAATTTGGCGTTTACAAGATCAATAGCTCAAACTTTCCTAATGCGAGACCTATTGCATTGCAAATGCTTGTTAATTTATGTGTTGGTTTTGAAAACAGATAAATAAATGGCATTGTCATTTACAATGTCAATAGCTTAATCTCTCGCAAATGCGAGACCTATTGCATTTGCACACAAACACACACAGAGAGCCACACACACACACAGACACACACATAGAGCCACACACACACAGAGCCACACACACACAGAGCCTCACACACAGAGCCACACACACACACAGAGCCACACACACACAGAGCCACACACACACACAGAGCCACACACACACACACACACACAAAGAGCCACACAGCCACACCACAGAGCCACACACACACACACAGCCACACACAGAGCGACACAGCTCTCTGCAGGCACAGCAATGTCACACCACGCAAATTACAAAAATTAGCAGCTATTTGTGGTTGTTTTACACCTCTATACGTTCAAGACGATGTACAGCAGAGGTCGCCTGAATCAAAACCAAGAGAAATCGCAATGAACGGAATCCCGAGGTGATCTCTCCAACTTCGCAGTGCAAGGGCGCACCCACCAGTTGAGTTTGCTTTCCGCGTTCCCATGAGAAAGCTGAGGATGAAGTCTGGCGCTGTACATTTTTTTGCTGTACAACGGCCTATGAAAACAACATTCCCGTGTTGTTACTGTGGTTAATAGGGCCAGTGGGGAATGCCCGGACCGAAAAACTGATGAACCCTGCATATATTAATTCAAGCAATTTTCTTCAAGCGTATTATTTCTTTTTGCACATCACGTTGTCAGTCATATTGTCGGCACACAAAAGCGTCTCTGTTCCCGTTTTAAAAAGCTGTTTTTTCACGAATACCAAGACATCCCTTCCTCGACAATACGGAGACACCGCGTTTGGGGCGATAGGGGAAGTGGCGGAGAGGGGCAGTTTTTGGCAGGCGCATAATTGCATAGGCAAGGCATAGGTGAAATTTTAATTACACCGGAGTAATTTTGCACTACTTCTTTGAAATTATTTATGCCAGTTCATGTAATTATGAGTAATTTAACAGAAATAGCCTACCAGAGGAAAAATTAATATAGCGAGTGCAAGATGCTGCTGGATGTTACTGTTCGCGTTCTGTTGCATTTAGCGATATTTACTCAGCGCAGAATACATCCTCAGGTCCATTCTTGACGTGAGATTCATTTTGCACCAAGAGAATAGTACTAAATAATGGGTTACACACCTCGAGCATTTCCAGTTAATCTTCCGCAATTTTGCTGTAATTTTTTCAAAATTATGCAACAGCAAATTATCTAAGTTACATCCAACCCAAATTTATAGTGGCCTGCAAGCACCAGATGAGGCAGAACTGTAAAGCCTGGAGCAGTTACCATCCACAGAAAAGTGCCTAGTGGGCATAGTGTTTTCACAAACCGATTAAAAGTCATTAACTCTGCAAGATCATCTAACACAACTGAATGTGGTTTATAATTTTCAACAATAACACCAAGTCTAAAGTTAGTAGAATATAGATAAATGTTGTTGTTACATGGTAATAGAGTGTTTTAAATAAGGATTAAGTTACTTTGAAAATGGTAACTCTTACCACCACTGAACACCCAATGTGTCGGGTTATTCATAGAGCCCAACACTTCCTCCCTCTCTTCAAATCAAAACTAAAAAATCACCTTTTAAAGTAACCCTGATTTGCCCCATTCTGACATTGCGACAATTCTCACCTGCTGATGGTTCTGTTACTTCACTATCTCAGTCCTGCTAAATATTCAAATGTGTACATCTTGTTTACACTATATGCTTATGTCTCTACCACTACAGAGGCTCGAGCTCACGCCAATGCTATCCGCAGTATATTTATATCCTTATGTTACTATTGACTACTAATGTATTTCACAGTCTATGTACTTCATTTTATTGATATGATTATAGCACATTTACACATATCTGTCCTGCTGGTCTACTGCACACAATTTGAAGTCTCACTGTTGTAATATGGTGAAAATATTCATTTCTTGAAAAACAGGGTTTTTATTGTAAAGCACTCCGTCATTCTCAGGGATCAGCAATATACATTAAGAACCAATACACGAATGAAAAGCAGGACAAGTGAAAGACACTTTGAGAAATATTCATATCCCAGTGTCGAAAGTACAAGCCTTCCTGCTTTAATTCAGTTCACTGAGAATTCCCACAGAAAAGAGAAAGTGGTGTGTGTGTGGTGGGGGAGGGAGGGGGGGGTGAGAGAGAGATCACAGAAAACTGCATAATTCCATGATTTATGGCTTTAAGACGTTTCCCCCTAAACCCACGCCCTTTCCTCCCTTTATAGCTGTGGTCTTTCAGATTCAGTGGCACTTTTCACTTCCGAAAAAAGATTTAGCTTGTTCGAGGCCAGAATTATTAGAAACAGTTAAAAACATAGATGGGCTCTATTTTTGGCCGAGTGCGAAACTCGTTTAGAATCGTGGGCCTAGCAGCATAAGTGGATGATCCTATGACGCGATAGCAGCATTGCAAGGCTCGAATGCAATGAACATTCATGTTTAAACTGCAAGGAAATTATATGACAACAAAAAACAGTGGAGGTTGTCTGAGAACAATTAGCACAGGACGTGGACAGTGTTTCCATGGTGCGCACGTGCACAGAAACCTACCGCCGGGAGTGAGGTGATTGTCAGATGTTCGCAGGAAGCCCACGACTGCGAGGCCTTGTTAGCGCCGGAGCCGTCAGCGGTAGCGGAAGCCAGCAGAACACGCGACCGCACTGAGGTGGAGAGGCTGGAGACGCATCTGTAATCAAGCCCGCTGCTGGAGGGCCTTGTGTGGTGGGGGCACGAGAGGATGTCCGCACAGCGCCCACTCTGGCATAGAGTACCCTGGAAGCTCTTGAGGCACTTCACGAGCGGTGTGCGCGCCCCACTCAGCAGTAGAAGGACCCCTCGCCTTGCAGCTGAACAGAGGCCTCCAGAGCTGGAGAATGTAAATCCCATGACCCCCCCTCTCCCTCCCCAGAATTTATGAGATAAGTGCAGAACAAGCAGCGAGTGCAGACAGGATAGATACTCCAGGAGGCGAGCATGCGTGGATTTCTGTAGTTGTTCTAGAAGATCACTGCTGTCAATTGTAATTTTGAAAGCCTCCATTTGAGCAGCTAATCAGCGAGGAGGTGACTAATACGATTTTAATTCTGCAAACGTGGGATCTTGGACTCACACCTTCACAATTAATCAAGAAAGTAGTGGGTACTGAAATTTGATTTAGGTTATGTACTACTAATAGCCAGAAACGCTCGCCATTTGTCTCTAAGCCCCTTCCTTTTCAGACTGGGGGGCGTGTTTTTGACTGTTGTTTACATCCTAGAAAGAAAGTCAAAAACACACCCCACAGTCTGAAAAGGATGGGGCTTAGATAGAAAGAAGAACCATTTGTCTCTAAGCCCGTCCTTTTCAGACTGGGGGTGTATTTTTGACTGTTGTTTACAGCCTAGAAAGAAAGTAAAAAAACACGCCCCCCAATCTGAAAAGGACGGGGATTAGATCGAATGAAGAACGTCACGAGGACCTCTTCTCCAATGGCTGGCCACCGTTGAGGAGGCCAGCCAATGGAGAAGAGGGGCGGGGCTTAACTTCGCTAGTGATGTTCACTCTACCCCATTAAGTCTCGCCAGCAAGACTGCGCATGTCTGCGCAGCCATCGCAGGCTGAGACCTAAAAACGGGCCCGGTAGTCTTGATTTTGTGTCTACCACCAACTCGAAAGAACAGAGAAGCACATCGAGGAAACATCAACAAAAAAGCATTTTCAATGCAATCGGTCTCGCCTTTGGGACCTTATAAGTATATAGCCATGCAGCACATTATGCTGGGTTCTATAATATCTACTGTTTAACATGGAGACTTCGACACTAATAGGCACATTACCATATTATACAATGTTAATGATAATATTTGCAAAACAGTTGCAGCGTCTCTGTTCCGAGTGGAAGCAACCTAGTTAAACACATTACCACTTAAGGCCATTCATTTCAAGGTTACGCTAGCAGCCGACGTTTGTATCAAGTTAGTTTCAAGTGCCGTAGTGTGGGAGTGATTTTTCCATGCACGCAATACTAAAACAATTAAACCAAATAGTGGGGCCTTTGTTTTTAGTTTATAGCCAACAAACCGGCTTACAGCCAAGTCCAACGTAACAGGATGGCACAGACTACATTATTTTACAAAACATGACTTTTCTGGGTTGTGTGCCAAATAATTATGAACATTTTGCTGCACATGTTTCCGTTTCAAATCTTTTGATATGTAACAAATTTGAGCATACAAAATGTAAAAAAACACGACACAATATAGGCGTGCTAGAAACAATCAAGACTGAAGCAACTGGGGCTAGTGACCAGGCTGCGCTGCAGGCAGTCCTGTACACAGAATGAAAGATGAAGCTGTGCAGCTGCGCATTCTTGGCGGAAAAGAAAACATTTAATCTTCCTCTTCGCTAAAATTAAGCAACCGTGGTCTCCAGTTGCACTGGCTTTATCTGCGTGGTAATCCAAGGAGGCTTTGATGCACTGTGGAGTCTACAACTCAGCTGCACACGGTCCTCACAAAATGTAGACCGGGTCAGCTTGGTCTGTAGACAGGCAGCCTGGTACAGAGCTCTCTACACAGAAAGTCCTGTTCAGCAACCAAAACCAAGCAAAGTAAGAGGCACTCCGGTGCAGAGCTTTGCACAGCGATACCTCTGTAGACACACAGGCAGCCAAGTTCAGAGCTCTGCAAACAGGCAGTCTGGTTCCCGAGCAGCAAGCCCAGTACAGAGTTGTGTACTGAGGTAACTCAGAATAGCTGTGAGATAAACGGACTGCAACTACAAAAAAATGTGAATCACATTAAGACATCCAATTTAAAAGAGAAATTTGTCGTACCTGAATGGGACTAATGACACAGAGTAACACGGGGACCCGTTGAGAAAAGTGTCCACCATGATACTATAAATCGGGGAGACGCAACTAGCGGTGCTTGTGTTCCTCACGAAGTTGTGTCAAATTTACAATGTGCTCTAGGAGAAATACATTATAAAAATGGTGCCCGTAATTGAACGCCCGTGTCGAATGTGCAAACACTCGCAGTGCATGTGCGTGTGAAGGTATTTATCTGAAAGGAAAATGCTGTACTAAGACAACGTGCCGCATTAAAAGTGGCGGAGTGAGAAACCCAAACCCATCAGTGATTTTAAATTAGAGGTCACATGCCTGAAGTGAAATGAAAATGGTGAAAAGACTCATTTAGGCTACTGTGAAGTCCTTAACTAACTCTAGCTCTGACAATATTCATAGAAAACAAGCTCATAGCAGTGCCAATAAAAAGAAATGATCTGCCTGTATTAAGTGTTGATGAGATACCATTAACAAAAAAACATTTATAAAAACAGGCGCCTGCTAACAAATTAAGCATGGTGCCCGTGTTGTTGTTAATGCTCACAGTTTAGCGTGGCACCTGGGCTCAGGACAGCAATGAGGAGCAGAGAGTACAAACACAGGTGCCATGGTGCAACCTAAAGCGCAGCGCCCTTGTTGTGAGCAGAGATGTGGAAGTAGAGTCGGCCTGGAGCGCGCCTTGGAAGAGACGCGGGAGGGCAGGAGCGTGACGCCGTGAGCGTGCACGTTGGCGTTCCCTGCGGCTCACGCGTTCACAGACCGGTGTCTGCTCGTGCACCGGTCTGTATCACTTGGGGAGGCAAAATAACAACAAGTCTTACTAGTGACCGACCAATGAACAATTCAACTTGAAGTGCTGGCTCTTAGGCAGAGGGGCCGCATTATATTCTAAAATAACCTGGAAGAAAAACACTGTCGCTCTACAGAGTGTGAGATTATAATATATCTATACAGTGAAAGAATTTAATTACACTGGTTCTGCCAATTGTGTAACAGATTGATTTTTTCCATAGTTGAGAGGTAAGCCCAATAGAGAGATGCCAACAAGAAGGATAAAACAGGCACTTGTAGGTAACAAGTGAACGTGCATATTTCTGTGCTTCTCTTCACCAGCGTTTCACTTTTACAAATAAAATTATCTTAACAATACTCTGGTGTTGGGCTGTACAAGCTGTGAAGTTGAATGGTTATGTTATGTAGTGGTTTTTAAACAATGCAATAAATCCACGCTAGTTCTAATACAAAGTATAAAACTTTTACAAAATGTTATACATCTATTATTTATATACACGTATATTGCCAATGAATTATTTACTGTTACCATAACTTCAAATGTCATATAATTTTAAACAAACGCATTATTAGATGACGTTACCAACGTGTATCATTCACTAATTACATGCCTATCCAAGCCTCCTAAATTGGTGTTAGTGCTTCAAAGACACTCACTTTTACCAAGCTACGGCGTGGCACACTTAACTACAATAACTTTAACTACAATTAATTACAACAGACAGGGGCGAGTCTTAAACCTCTTCTCCCTCTAGGCACTAACGTATTTCTTGAAGTCTCACCTGTTGGCCTGTATCCACTCCATGACTGCCCGCACCTCTGGCTCCAAATGACCCTTGACTTCCCCGGGGTTATACTGGTCAGGAAAGGCCCGATTAAGGTCCTTGTCGTGCCCGTTCTCACGCCCACCCTGTACACCGCTGCAGACGCCTTCGTGAGCGCGGCGGTAGCCGTCTGAGTTCAAGGACGGTAGCAGGTGCACGTCCGTGGTGTTTAGGAGCCGGCTAATGCGAGGGTCCGACTGGTAATTCCGTACCAGGACCCCTGCCAGCCGAATCAGCAATTCTCGAGACAGCACCTCGTCTCCGTGCATGTTGCCCACCAGCTTCCCCTGCGGTGCACCGGGCTCCGCCGCAGTCACCCTTAGTACCCAAAGCGGGCTGCCCTCTGCCGACTGCCCAATAGAATAGAGCAGCACTTGGAGCGGAGATTCGGCAGCGGTTTCCAACTCCCGCAGACGCGGCTCCAGCTCCTCCGCGGTGGTGTAGCCGGTCTCCTCCTCTTCCAAAGGACCCTTCTTCACGTGCGCTGCAACTGCAGAGTGACGTACTAAGAAAATAAGAAGTGGAAAGAGCCAGAGCGCGCACACCGACACCAGCGACTGGGCCGCCATCTTTTCCCAGCTCTGACAGCAGCAGCCCGCTTCCGGTAGTCACCAGGCAATGCTGAGGCATCAGAGGGGGCGGGCCCAGTCAAGAGAGTGGTGTCTGAAGGTGAGAACCAATCACCGGCTACTGAATTTAAAGTACACGAAGATAGCTGTGGAAATGCGTGTCAATAAACATTACAGTGTAGGGATATGGAGATCAGAGCACAACAAATAGTCGCGCTAAGCTGGCACGGAGAAAAACAAATACAAGCGTGTCACAAACAGCACAAAAGAAACAGCTTGTGCGCGCGTTAATAATAGTTGAGCACGCGCACCACTTGGATAGGCAACTATAATTAACGCGCGCACAAGCTGTTCACTGTTTCTGGGAAGCGCGTTCACAGACTGGAGTTTGCTCGTGCACCGGTCTGTGCCACTTGGGGAGGGAAGACAACGACAATAAGACTCGCCGGCGGCAGCACGCTTCGCGCAGCAGCGCAGGCAAGCCCTAAAAATGAAACCAAGCAGGTGAGCCTGATCTTCTCAAGATGTATTTGTCTCACTGGAAACACGTTGTCTTAAAGAATCACATGAAGGTAGTGACTGTTAAAACCACGAATTAACTTCTTGCATTATCAAACTCTGGTGGCTGCTAGGGGAATCATTACTGAGAATAAGCCATGTGGCTGCTACAGAATGCTTGAATGAAAGGCAGCATCCAAAATGTGAAAATAAATTGATAAGTTGCCTGGTTCCTACTCAGCTTCCAATTTTTTCGTAGCAAAATCAGCCTTTTAATTCCAACTCTATGAAGTATTAATCATCCCGTAGTAACCTCCCTAGTAATTGAACGCATCCTTAGTGTATTGCCTCACTTCTTCTATTCAGACACCATCATTCCTTTGAGGCACTGACCTCCCTCAGAGCAGTAGTGGCACTACAAACTCTTAACCAGGTTACACATGTGTACTTTAGCCGCTCACCTTTTCTTCGGCATCCAGTTGATACTCCTTTCTCTCCAGCATCTGTCCGTGGTGGTACCACTCTTCAGCATGCCCAGTCTGAGTCTTCTCTTAGTCTGTCAGATGGCATCTGACAGAATTGTGTTTTGGATACCGAGGCAGTTGCCTTATACTCCACATTTATTTTTGAGTTTTATAGTTGCTGTTTTCGGTTTTCTTATTGATCTGTGGTACTTTGTCACAGTTGGAGTTGGTTCACAAGGTCAGCTCAGTGATGAGCATGCCCCTGTGGCTCTACTATGTTTATATACCCATCCAATGGTGCTGCCACTTCTTAACATCCCCTTGTGATGATGCCACCCTTCCGATTGCCCCACAGTACTGAGAACATTTGGACTTCCTACAGTGGTGGTGATTCTTGTTAGCAAAGCGCTGTGTTGCTGCGGCAACAGGGCACAAATTACTCCGCTGATGTTCTTCAGCATTTTCCCCATTGTTGCAACTCCTTAGCATCCCTCTTCAGTATCCCCTTGTGGCGCTTACAATCCTTTGGGCATCCTCTAGTGTTGCTGCAGCTTCACAGAATTCACATGTTGCGATTATATTTTTAATCATGACCCGATTACACTGCCCTCTCTTCAGCCTCTCCTTATGGCTCTGCTGCTCTTCACAATGGCAATGCATCCCTTCATAACACTATCTTTATTCAGCATCTTTCTACAACACATAAATGTTTCAGCATGTTCTTCAAGACAACCGTCCAAGCCATCACTAGCATTATTACTTTGAATAGTTCTAACAGTGAGGCATCGATTGCAAGGCCGAACTTAATTCTCCCAGGGTCAGTAACAGGAGATACCAGCACCAAGGGAATTTGGAGATCTGCAGGAAGACTGCAAATCCATTGTGTTTCTATTAGAGATTTCAACAGCTTGAAAGCAGGCAAAAATCTCCAGATTAAAATCAAGACTAAAATGAGGCATTATTAGGGGATTCTTGCCCCGAATCCCTGGTCACTACTTGCTTCTTAAAGGACCCTCGGTGCCTCACTTATAATCTCCAGTAAATACTCCCTCTTAGAGTTGCTGATGCCTCCAATATCGGGGAACTCTCAAGGGTGAAGTTAGAGAGAGGATTTCAGGGGCACTCGCAATGAAGGCTTAAGTGGTGTGTTACTACTGATCATCTGAAGTCTGTACTTAACCTTAAGATCCTTCTTAAATACCAATAAGAAATAGAAGTGAACAGGTGCCTATTCAAGATCCTCAACACTTACAACGGAGAACTATCATCGACTGGTATCCTTTGGTTGTTATTCTGAAATCAGCAAGGGGCTGAAGCATATATTTCATGTTTTGAAGGCAGCATTGCAGCCTGTAGAGAGCTAAAGCACGGGCTATTCAGGTGCAGTATTAACCTTAAATGTGAATTATTCTCCCTCTTCAGAAGCAACTAGATTAATAACCACCTTGTTCGGTGTCATAAGTAAATGTATGGAAAGCCATAGGCAAAGACAGAGCATTACTGTAGTCATGATGGGAGGGTAAAAAAAGACGGGCAACTGATCTGTCTGTTAAAGTGAGTCAGTAATGTCATAATTTTTCAATATGGGAACATGTCAATTGAAAGTCTAGAAAAAAGGACCCAACCCTTCACGTTTTATTGGAAGTTTGACAGAGAAGTGACCAGTGATCAGTGTGACTTAGAACCCTTTTATCATTACACCACCATAGTCACTATATTTCTACCATTAAAATGAAGCCAACTTGTTGTGATGCGGTGCTGGATAGCAAAAGGACAAAGATGTTAACTGGTTTATATGTTCATGCGTGCTTATCCTAAAAAAAATGTAGGTTATCATTGATGCACACATAATATCAATATCAAACTTGTCACAGAGGGAGAACTAGGTAATTCAACATTTATTGCTGAAACTTCAAGGAGTGAAAAGACCCATCTGCACTACATCTGGATTGCACTATCTGGTCAGGTCTCTGGAATGCCAGTCTAACTTGGGTGGCTAACTGTTGACTCACAGAAAAAAAGCCATATATCCAGATCTTCATTGGAAATCCTTTTAGACTAAAGAAAACTCTCCACACATGACTGAATCCATTTGGCTCAACAATCTCAACAGATACTCAGGTTTCATGACAGATCCCACAGATGCTATTCCTGAACAGTCTACTATTCAATTAAAATTGCCAGAAAAAAGTTATGGAAGGGCCATTTTACCCCAAAGCATCAGGGTACATTCACATTTTCTATTTATAAATGTGCAGTCAAGCACCATTATTGGTTTGATCCATTGTACAGACCTTTGGCATTGAGGTCGTCTGGTTGGGGTGATTTGATTAAGAAACAAGCATTTACAATGCAACGGTTTCGCCTTTGTAAAAGTTAGAGCTATTGGCATTGTAAATGACAATTTTTTTTATTTATGTGTTGGTTTTGAAAACAGATAAATTAATGGCATTGTCATTTAGAATGCCAATAGCTTAATCTCTCGCAAATGGACGATACCTTACACGTATTGTTTCTAAGCACTGTATTAAAGGTAGAACGATAACAACACATTTCACGAGCACTTAGATACATTTGATATATTGAAAACGGTTGCTAACCCAACCCAACACCCATCTTGCTACAACCCGTATGTTGAGCACTTCGAACAGCAAATATAAATTATATAGCTGCAGTACACATTCAAAACTAGGACACACCAAATTAATACCAGTCTTCCACTGGAACACCTTCCTCAAAGATTTGTTTAGTTTACTATTCCTTCTCACTTTCAAGACAGAACTGAAGGCCAATGTGTTCAGTTTCAAAATACCCTAGGCACCGCTCCACAGCTATGGGTCTTGCTTAAAGCGCACCTGATATTATTTTGCCCACAAAATCAGCAATTGCCCAAATGTAATGTAATTGTATTGTTTCATTCACCAATCATGCTCACTACTGTTGCATGTGACAATGTTATCACAGTGCCAACAATCCAATATACCTAATTTGTGGTAGAAATAATTCATCAAGAAATACAGACACATGGGTATAAGTCCCCCACAGAGAGGGCATAAAAGTATGATTTACCACATGGATTCAGACATTCTATTGCACGGTGCTTTGGAGAGCCAGAATTTCGGCACATGTTTGCGAAGAACATTTTTTCTCACTACTACATTGCTCTTAAAAGTTTTTGGGGTCTAGTTCGTATCCTACTTTTCTTTTCTATAAGCAACCTTAAGGCAGCTGCAGTAAAGAATGCTGCTCTCAGCAATACAGGATGTAGAAATCCTGCTGGAAAAAAACACAATGATGTTATTTTTTCCCCCGGCTTGTCCTTCTGTGTCTGTCTAAGTGTAAACCATTCCCTTATCAGCGTCAGATGGAATGAATGACTAACTTCATGAAGGACACAGCAGCATAAGTTGTCTGGTGTATCGCTTGTTTTGCATCGTCCTCGGTTATAAACAAACTTTCCCGAGACAAGCTCAGATATCTGACCAGTTTGGTTCAATAAAGAAATTAAAACACAGGCACATTTAACTCTAAACAGCATCTTACAATGTGTTATTGGCCTAAATTTTCAACCCTGAAGTGGTCCGTCCACCCAAAAAAATCAAAAGAGACGACATGGAAACTTATATACGAAGTACCTGAAAGTAATACATTCAGCTTGATTTAAACTTGAAAACTGTCTGCAATATCTGCAGAAACATGTAAAAAGTGTTTTAGTATTGTAACTGTTCTTATGCCGAGCGATCCAACGCCCATCAGGTCTAGCTCACTATGTACAACTGCAACATACATTAATAGTCACTATTACACATGCCCAGTCAGTTTTATTCTCCAGGTCAATTTATCAATTTGCATGTTGTATGTACAGTTATTCTACCCTGGGGAACATAAGAGAACGTCACAGAGTAACTATGAAAAGCATTTACAAAAAGACTTCTGGTAGACAGGTATGGGGGCAGTGAGAAGGGAGAGTAGGGCAGGATGGGGAACCAGGTAGGAATGATGGAATTTGAACAGAACTCAGAAGGGACAGTTAACTTTTAATACAATTTTTATCAGTAATCTACACCACCTCAGGAAAACAAGAAAGAGAAAAAAAATGTGTTCTATATTCAGAAAACTGAGGAAGATGAAGGATTTTAACTTTCTGTGCCATGACAACAGAGAAAGCAGGTATCACAGCTTAAGGATGCCAGTTCCAGATCGGAGGCACGGCTCTTCTGAAGAAGCCTGTTTGGTTCTAAATTTAAATTTTTGGGAACATGGGCAGAGCTCAGCTTCCCAGTACTAGGGAACTCTCCAAGATGGTGAAGTGTTAATAGGCAGTTTTCTTTAGGAGAATGGTTTATTAAAGTGCGACAAGCTGTGAATACCATCAGGGTATGGACTGGTAAACACTGAAGCTCTTAAGGGACTGCAGTTATATAGCCGCACGTCCTTGTACTGGCTGTAAGATTGACAGCTGAAAAAAGGGCAACTTATAAGGGTCCAAAGTCAACTCTCCGGCTGAGGAACAACTGAACCACTGCATGGTAGGGCTTGAGTGCAAGTGGCACAAAGATAGAGGTATGTGCACAGAACGCTCACATTATTCCTCTATGGCTCGCAGCGAAACCCTAGCAATCTGCAAACTATTGCTCCCTTGTGACTGCATAAAACATTTTAGTTAATTAACGTCTTGGCCTTCATCACTCCAATATACATCTTTGTTCCTACTGATGTGTAAACAAATGTTTCACTGGTAGATATTTTGATGTCATGCCAAATCAAGTAGCTAAATCCCGGTAAAAATGACTGTTCCCAGGGGCTTCTCTTTGTGTTTACATACCTTACCGCCACAAACTTAAGATAGTGGTAGACATTTAGGTTTCCAAGTATGGATGTCAGCCTAGTATTCAAAACCTTCTCATGTACCTTTAACACAGAAAGCTCTGAATCGAAGCAACATCTCATTACAGTGAAGTAGTATTATATGAACATAAAATCTTCATTTTGTCTGGCTAACTTCTTTAAGTTAATTACCCGATGCTGGAGGGATAATCCTTGTAAAGGTTATGAATTTAACAAAAATGCTCCACTGAACAAAAGTATTGTAAGAAAAACTATTATTCACATTGGCACAGAAATGTGCATTGTTAACAAAATAACTAGAAACATTTCAAATGCTACTGCAACAACATCATGTCATTTGTTGTGACAACTGTGGGTAACAGTCTTTGACTTTCCACAATATGAATACAAGCCAGTCAAAAGCCATTCATCAACCAAAGGGGAGAGGGGTTGGCCTAACGGCTAGGGCAGTCGACCTTGAATCTGGGGAACTGGGTTCGAGTCCCTACAATGACGCTGCACATCCTGTGATTCTGGGCAAATCACTTAATCCCCATGTGCCTACCAAAAATGAATGTGTCCGTCATGTAATGCAACTGGTGCTGTGTAAAGAGCTCTGATACCCGATTTGGGTCAAGTTCGCGCTATATAAAACTCTGTAAACAAAAAAAGACTTCCCTTCAAGGTACAAATTAGGTCCTAGCATCCATGCCATAAATTCCCACAGGTTTGCTTACATGCCAGACATTTTAAATGTAAGCATTTTCTGCATAGTTAAACAATTTAAGGCCGACTAACAGGAGCAAAGTCACCAAAGGCCTACATTTAACTTACATGATGTTGCCAAACGAATATGGTGTCATTTTATACTGAACTAGAGGCACACATTAGCCATACACAAAATCGATTATGGGGCTAACCATATGACAGGTTCAGCCCATGTGGGACCACTCAAGTACCAAATTCCCTCAGACCCAATAGCAACCACGATACAGGGAACTCCTCTGCTCTCAAGTGGCTAAAGCAATGGGCAGAAGAAACGGAGCCTACTTTACGCAGAGATGAATCGCCTGTGACCCAGCTAACAAGCGAGACTGGGAGAGTCAATTAATAGATCTGCGATTAATGAAATACTTTTGTTAACTATTAACATGTTTAACAAAAGACAGTTTTTGTCTGCTAAGTGACAAAATGCATATAAATGGACAGTGGAAAGGCAGATAATTTGGGTTCACTCTGAGATCATCAGACATCCACGCAAAGGCAATTCTGGTTCCAGGACAAGGCAATTCAAGATCTAGACGTAGGCAATCCAAGATCCAGGCAGGCCAGGAACTTGTAATGTAACATCCAGGCGCAGGCCTCATAACTTATAAGCAGATATTACAGAAACGTCACACTGCTGGCAGATGTACTTAAATGGATAAAACAGATCTAAACAGAGGTAAAAACAAGGGAAAGAAAGCTATGACTCATTGACACACCGCCCTCAGAAGAGACACGTTAGTCAAAAGTACGAAACCATCTGGCAAAATGAAAAACAGGAATCTATAAAGAACTCGCAGAATGAAACAAGAGACTCTCTGTGAAGCCTAGCTAGAAATATTCCAAGACCTTCCTATACACAGTTCAAAACACTATAATTAGGGCTACTCCCATGATCACAATAGATTATGGAAACAGGCTTTTTGCGAGGAGTTCTTTGCTGGGACAGTGGCTAAGGCTGACAAACGAAAATATAAAGAACAGCCACGAGTTCTGGAAGAGTGGGTGAGAAGGGGAGCTGACTATGGATTTCTACAATAACCAAAATCCAACCAAAACAGACTGAAAGCAAGCAGGGGTAAAAACCCAGGCTTAGGACTTGGAATTCAGAGACCTCGGACTGAGGCTTTACGCACCTAACTGATGTCTATTCTAGGCCCATCATGCGATCTTCCCACAGCACCTCAGCATTTGTGGGCTTCAGGGAGAAAGGAAATGAGTAGATGGTGTCGATTCCTTGGAGCCGGAGAACTATAGGCTGCGTCAAAACAGGCTCAAGGCAGGCTTGGGCGAGGGAACATAAACGTTGGCCTTTATACTAACCAAAACTTCATAGAAGCAAAGACAAAGGAACCAGGCCTGAGATACTTGAGATCGGACAGTTTCTTCCTCCTTCTCTAAAAATGCACAATTTCAGCCCAGTCTTTCACAGTGGCGTTCGGTATGCGCAGTTAAAAAAAAAAACATGAACACGATTTGTGCCCTCTAACAGGTCGGATTGTAGACATCCCCATTTCACTGAGGTTCTGGAGCTCAGTAACCAAGGATCAATAACGGTCAACCTAAACTCTGTTTATTAAACAACAGTGATCTTAAACGTCAGAAATCGCGGCATCGTTCTAAAACACACCCCAAATAAATAAACTCTATACAGGGCTCTACACTGGTACCAGCAGCCAGCTTCTGTAGACTGGGCCAAAGTCCGGATAGGACTTCGAGGTGAGATGTCACAGAGCAAGTTACCCTGGCCTTCACAGCCAAGGTATCCTTGTTGAAAGGTTTAGGCTCTGATCACACTTGGCAAGGCATTAAAATGCACCGCTTATCTTTATCAAGCAGTAAAACTCGATCATTAGCAAAGGTAGGGTCGCAACATGCGCAGCCCACACATTTTCCGGTTCTCAAATTTCATTTTCACCACAAGGCTCAGTGCCACGCTTTGAATCTGTCCTCGGCAAAGACAGCCGTGGAATACAACTCTACATCACTTCGACTTGTAGGTTTGCAATACATTCGTTCCACTATTAGTTCTTCACACTCACACTTCAGCTTCCCTTTATGAACCATTAATAGCATCGCTCTAGCTGCCATCTTCCAGCGTTAACGGGCCGCCTCGCCTCCAGAGCCAAGTGTCAATCTCAATGAGAATGGCGCGTGCTCCACTCACTCCGGCCTCCGGGCACATGGTTCGATTAATACGTTCACGCTCTATGGCCCCTGAACATCACCGTCCCAGAGAGGTGGAAGGTATGCAGGCTAGGCGCTCTGATGGGCCATGAGGAGACCGGGAATGAGGCTGCGGAGACGAACGCGGCGCCAGCCAAGGTTAAAGCAGATATCTTGTCATTCACTGCTCTCGGGCCCTGCAGCCTTCCTGAATCTTACTTTCAGACCGACGGAAGGTGGAAGCTTCCCGGACATTCCGGAGAAAGGCGGTCTTGGAATATGTGCATGTGCTGCCCACTGGCTCGAAGAGATCCCACACGTGAGGCCGCTAGAAACAGAGCAAGGCGGGCCAGGCGCTCGGCCGACACTTGCCGCACAAAGGAGCGCTTGTGCTGTGGCAGCGGCGGCGCTCCCTGTACAGGCCAGTAGGCTCTCTGATTGGCTGACAAGGTCCACCAATCACAAAGCATATTTGGTAGTTGCCAACCAATCAGAGAGCCGACTGGCCCGTGCTGAACATCACCGTCCCAGAGAGGTGGAAGGTATGCAGGCTAGGCGCTCTGATGGGCCATGAGGAGACCGGGAATGAGGCTGCGGAGACGAAAGCGGCGCCAGCCAAGGTTAAAGCAGATATCTTGTCATTCACTGCTCTCGGGCCCTGCAGCCTTCCTGAATCTTACTTTCAGACCGACGGAAGGCAGAAGCTTCCCGGACATTCCAGAGAAAGGCGGTCTTGGAATATGTGCATGTGCTGCCCACTGGCTCGAAGATATCCCACACGTGAGGCCGCTAGAAACAGAGCAAGGCGGGGCAGGCGCTCGGCCGACACTTGCCGCACAAAGGAGCGCTTGTGCTGTGGCAGCGGCGGCGCTCCCTGTACACGCCTGTAGGCTCTCTGATTGGCTGACAAGGTCCACCAATCACAAAGCATATTTGGTAGTTGCCAACCAATCAGAGAGCCGACTGGCTCGTGCAGACAGCGTGAGCAAGACACTCCGAGACTCGCCATCTGTTTTCATTAACAAAAGGGGCGGAACTTAAAAAAAGACACGGGAACGCCCCCGATTCGCGTCCTGACGGGGGAAAGAGTGACGGACAACAATCTCTTCCAATGGCTAGCCTCCATTTATGGAGCTAGCCAATGGAAGACAGAGGCGGGACTAAGCCCCATACTGTAGGACATAAGATTTCGCCCTGGGCGGGGCACTGCTTACGCAGTGCCACGGCCAGGGCGAAACCTAAAAACGCTAACTTTACATTTAATTGATTAGCATGGGTGCAATTTTAAGTTTGAAGTATGATTAAATCTTCATTGTATGTGAATATAAACACACGCACATACTTCATTTGTGTCCCTTGATCTCCATTTTAAGGAGTGATATTGCATTTTTATGCCTGGTGCACACTACAAACCTAGCTGTATCTGGGCGCCTTAACCAGCTTATTAAACAAATCAGTCACCTATACCACACAGCCAGGCCAATGCTGCTACCACAGGCAAAATCCTGCCTTGCAGAGAGACCTCCATTCGTTTTTAAATAGAATGGTTTTAAAGGTTTTTTTCTGGAACTCTTTAGTGTGTCTTGTAGCGTGCATTGTATTTTAATCTTACTTTTCATGTGTTTTACTGGAAAAGCAACTGATAGGAACATTTTGTATTGCTGCTGTTTTCTGACTTCGGCTATAGAGGGGTTGTTGCAGGTTTGTTTTTCCTTCTTCGCTTTATAGAGTGATTCGGTACTATACAAATAATACAGTTCGAAGGGGATGGGCAACTATAATTGTGTTCGCAGTCACAGTAAGCATAGTTACGGCTTAAACATTAGTCAAAACGATGGGATATGGGTGGGTGTGCCTGCGCTCTCAAATTACCTTTATTCTAAAATTAAGATAGCTATGTCATAAAACGAATCAGCAGACCAGACCATGCACATTATTTTGAGTTTTGCACAAATGTGAACACTTTAGGTAGACAAGCTTCAAAGTTCCCAGTGAAGCCTACCCTGACTCAAAAAGAATCACTTTTTGACACAAACAAGCCACAAAGTATTACACAGAAGCTGAAGAGTTACATATGCCCTCCTTGGAGAGCAATCGATCAACATTGCTAAGTGCGTGAATTTCACACCAGTTTATCTGAACCTGAACTGCAAAGACTGCATTTTACAGATTAGACGTTCTAGTTTCCCCATCTTTTGCCCCAGCCCAGCAGTGCTCCTGTAGCTGCCACTTCTAATATACCTGACAACCTCACCCACAGGCTGTGCCCGGCAGTACCCAACTTGGGCGATGGCCATGGACTCGAAATGGTGCAACTCCCGCAGCAGGCAGCTCCGCTCGGTGGCATGCAGGCTGTATATGAAATCCCGGGCGCCCTGTGCGGTGTTTAGCGCCTCGATGGGCTCCTTCCGTGGGTGGGTACCCAGTGCTCTGCAAGTCCCGGGCCAGCACCAAAGCCGCAGCCGGGCAGGCCGCAAAGCAGTCCGGCTCAAAAGAGTCAACATTGGGGCGGCGAAGGGTGGAAAACCAAGGTCCAAGAGCCAAGGTCTAGGGCAGCAGCATCCGCCCTCTGAGGCGAGAAGATCCGCGGTTTGCTGCTCCCAGAGGATTACCAACCGTCCTGTGTGTGAAGAGGGCACACGCCGAGCGCAAAGGGAGCGCGTGAAACTGGTGGCGAGGGGGCTCAGCTCGCAGGTGCAGGGCACAGGCTCCCAGGCAGGTGGATTGCTACTGTGGTGCACTACGGAACACTGAAGGAACTCTCAGGAGTCGGTGCAGGGGCTGCCGCTAATCCGCAGGCTGGCTCCAGGCGCCCTTCCACAGTGGTCGCACGGCCCCTGCGTGCCCTTGGGGGTCTATCACCTGATACTCCGTACCCGATGCCACCGCTTGTCACTCTCGCACATGCCCCGGGAGGGAGGTCTCTTTGTGGTGGTGGGGGGGGGGACAGGACATGCACAGCTGACAGGAGGCTCGGGACAGCAAGCAGTGGGCGTCACCGCTTGACATGGGTGTGTCTTCTCACCCCTCCCGCAGTTGGGGCGGTCCTGGAGTGACGTCATCGCGCATGCGCGGAATCTGTGATTCACTGTACGGGATGCGCGTGTACGCGGTGCATCTTAAAGTAGGGTCAGTACTAGGGCAGCTGCAGTGTCTGAGTTGGTCTGGCTGCTCTGCGTGCCTAACTATTGGTTCAAGCTATAAAGGAATTGCAGAGTTCCCCGGAGAACCATACGCGCAGGAATGGTATGGGCACATTTTCAGAACGCAACCTAGCATCCACCGCCTCGTACATCACAGAGTAAAGCAAACGGATCTTACTCACAGGGAACGCTTCGAGCAGGAAACGTGGAGTGCTTTAAATTAACGTGTGTATGTGTGCAATGTTTGGGACCTGCTTTGTAGAAAATCACGAAAGTCCATACTAAATCTAGACATCGGAACTGGAGACTCACGTGACCGTACGTCAACGCACCTGCGCAGTTCCAGCCTCAAGCGCCGCCCTCCTGTGACTGATGCTAAGAGACTACACGTAGGAGGAGCAGAGGCCACCGATGCATGAGAGGGAAGCCCCGCGTGACGGAGCCTGTAGCCCGGTGAGTGGAGCGGGCGGGTGGGGCTTAGTTGTAGGGGGGTGAGTGGGGCTTAGTTGTAGGGGGGTGAGTGTGGCTGTGTATGTGCGCGCGCGATTGTGCCTGCGTGAGTGTGCATGCGTGTGTGTGCATGCGTGAGTGTGGCTGTGTGAGTGCGCGCATGATTGCGAGTGAATGGGGGACAGGAGATGTGCACGGCTCCGGGCTGGACATGCGCGTCCACAAACCCGAATCGCTGCGCGTGCCCCGGTTTGTCTCCCTTGAGAGGCATCTCGGCGACAATACGTTTCGAGGGCGAGACCTAAAAAGGAAGGAGCTGTCGAGTAACATGCAGCTGGAGAATTTTGGAAAAATTAAGTGCTATGGGGAGAGAGACTGCAGAGCAAGGTGGACTGAAGGGGAAAACGAGAGTGATGCAATCCTACCCTACTAAAACGTAACAAATGCATAATTCACACCTTAAAATTAAAACATTTCCATAACAAATTCATTGTTATTGCAAGCTCATCTAATATTGCTAACAAGCGCTATGAACCCAACAGGTATGCCCTGTTTAGGAGCATGTTCACTGCTATGTTATATATCTGCATACAATAACAGAAAACAGAGGCAGCCAAATACCGATCGAGGTTTTGAATTACTCACGAGATAAGTGTCAATTGGTGTATCCAACATTTGACAATAGAGAAATGACAAACATAGCAAATACGAAAACTTGGCAGCTATGTACTATCTTTCGGAGCCTTCCTAAACAAGCATTGAAAATGCAATAGGTCTCGCCTTTGATTAAGTTAAAGTAATTTGCTTAGCTAATGGTATTGTTTAGCAAAGCAAATGGCTTTAACTTAATAAAAGGCGAGGCCTATTGCATTTTCAATGGTTGTTTTACACTTGAAGCCATAGTGAAATAAAGTCCTTTACACAGAATCGCACAACGTCAGTCAACTGCAGAAGTTTGGATTGGGATGCATGATGGCAAGTAAAACAAGTTTAAAAAAAAAAAAACACTGGGAGGGGGGAGGAGAAACACGAGAGACGGCCTGCGGTCGTCAAAGTGCAAGTTTTTGAGT
Organism: Lissotriton helveticus; assembly: GCF_964261635.1. Taxonomy (NCBI): domain Eukaryota; kingdom Metazoa; phylum Chordata; class Amphibia; order Caudata; family Salamandridae; genus Lissotriton; species Lissotriton helveticus. Next base: position 1,437,319,416 of record NC_136068.1, read on the forward strand.
GTAAGCTCACCCAGCAATTAGAAGGCACTGTGTCACACCGCAAGTAAAACAAGTTAAAAAAAAAAAACACTGGGAGGGGGGAGGAGAAACACGAGAGACGGCCTGCGGCCGTCAAAGTGAAAGTACGGCCGGCATTGCTGTGGGGAGGGGGGAGGAGAAATGCGACACGCCTGGATAAAGTGTGAAGCAGCAGGGGTCTTTGAAGTGAAGCTTCACTTCAAAGGTGTGGGAGGAGTGCGGCTCAGCTGAGCCAGAGCGCACGCTGGGGGAAGCTTGTGGGGCGGAGCGGCAAGAGCTGCAGGGGAACAGTTGGCTGGCAATTTGATGCTGTGCACGCGCATTTTAGGTCAATGCGCTTGCGAATTGACCTAAAAGCGCACGGGCACAGCATCAAATCGCCAGTTAGTTAAAGTCTGTTTAAGCCCCTATAGTCTCGCTCCGCTCAATGCGCATGCGCATTGACAGGTCGCGAGACCTAAAAACGCACTAGTAGTACGCATGAAACGCATATATTTGTAATTTAACACAGAAGGCTGGTTGCTCTACTCCCTCCACACACCAATGAAAGAGGTTTCTAGAAGCAGCCCCTCTGCTGGTGTAGCATGATAATATGCAGGGCACACTCCATCGTGGCAAAGCAGGTATTTTTCTGCAACTTCAGACACTCTCCTTGGAGTAAAGAGACTACTTGTGTACAGTCCTGCTGTTAGAGATAATTACTTCATGGCAGGCGCTTGAGTATAAAAAACAACTCACAATGCCCATGCTGGTGCTAGTTACGCGACGAGTAGAAGAGACCCTTCCTCTGCTTCGTGTATCCTCATACAGCGTAGTAGAACAGACTTTCGTGCAGCCCGGCCTCTTGAAGAGTTGCGAGTCTTAATTCAGTGTCGCCTTGGTGGGGACATGATTTAACCTAGCAAATATATTTTTGAATCACAGTTCTCTCTGTTGCGGATCACTATCTTCTACATCACACAGCCCTCCTTAGTGGTAGAGAAATGTCGTCTGCTCACAAGTCTTCTACAGCTCAGTCTCGCTGCGGGGGAGCAGGGTCTTTCGCACACCACCCGCTCCCTGCCAGGCGTTCATAGGCTCTCTCTCATCTTCTAGGTGACACGTGGCCTGCAGCAGCTCAATCGTACGGGGTGCTCCTGTGTCAACAACCAGAACACTGCGGTCAGGGTGTTTGTCCCTTTAAGAAGAGTGAATGAGGCTGGAATACATCTCGGCAGGAACGGGGAGCAGTAGGTTTACATCACGCATGCCTGCCCCCCCGAAAGTACCCTCTTACGGCGGACATGCGTACAACGGATTGCTGCATCTCTACAAAACAGAGCTAGGAGCGTGCCTAATGCATGACCATAGAAAAAGGACTTAGATGGCGAAGACAAAAAAATCACTAGAATGATCTTTTGGCAAGAAACCGTGCAAGCAGAGAGCGCCATACTGTTGACCAGCCTCACTGTTTTCACTTTCGCTCACAGCTGGTAGGACCTGTACAAAGAAATTGGATGTGTCTATTTGAAGATGTCTCGTTACACACATCACATTCAATTGGAATTTATATTGTGGGCTCACATCGAGGTCACGTTTTCTTCATATTTGCTCTTTATTTTTCAGTTGTGCTTGTGAGAAAGTCGTTTATTTTCAGTTTTAATTAATAATATCCCACTATTTAATCAGAAAGTTTTACAGTGCGTTAGCAATCTTAAGTATATTCAAACTGGGTTGCAGTCACAGGCGGACATGCAATTTAATGTAATTAAACCAAAATACCTTTATCAAATTCAGGAATTTTGTTTATGCACATACATAGTTCGGACAATAAGGAGGCAAAATTTAGTCAGTGTTCAAAGAGTGTGTTAAACTCTTTTCATTGCCTTAGATTGTGTGGCTGCAGACCTGCTAATAGACCTGATTCAGAGAGGGACACTCCGGGTTTTTAAAGCCAAAAATGTCTCGATTAAAATTGGCTCTCTCAAGCCCGAAATTGCCTCTGCTTCAAGAGAAACATTCTCCCGATTGTTTTTATTTTTTAATCTCCCACTTTCCTAATCTAAAATGTTGGTATGTACGTGGATGAGATGCCTGTAGTACGGCGCAGGGTTATGCCCGGCGACGTGACGCAGACACCTGCGCACACCCCGACCTCACGTTAGAGGCCCAAGGGTGAGTTAATAAAAAGGGGAGACTCCGGCCATATGAACACAGGCATAGAGAGTTAAAAGCGCACCCTACTTCCAAGTTTATGTGCAGCAGCCACGTCTGCACTGGTTAATCCCGCTAGAGCGCCGCACCACAGTGGCGACGAGGTGGAGGCAGACCCACTGCATTCCAGTCGCCTACTCCAGTCTCCAATGCGCAATGGCAATTGGGAGGGATGAGGGGAAAAGCCACACCGACAACCATTTGTGTGTGTAAAAGGCCGCTTTATTGAAACGGGTGCATATCACAATTTTATTTAGACTGGCACTTTGCCTTACAAAACTAAAACCTCTCTAAACATCAAATTACCTGACCCCTTGCCTTTCCTCCCCTCACCCCTACGATCCCCACATGATAAAACCCCCACCCTGCAACATATAATGCATGCATTTCAATACCTTAAATATTACACAATCTTATCACATAGCATTTAAAAACTCCTACCCTCCCATGACCTACAATCCTACCTGCCTCCTGCAACTGTAACTAACAAACCTCTAATGTAAACTTCCAACCTGCTTAACCTTTCCCCGCTCATGTTCACCAACCCCCCCCAACTTAACCATAAACTACCAAACTCCAGCCAAACTTGGCCAACTTCAAAAACAACTCCGCCTGCACCTGTTCCAAGCGACAGCACCATAACAATAGAAAAACCCCTATGCATCTGTCCCAAAACGGCCCCTACTGCAAAAAACCTACCTTAACATCCTCCCCAAAAGAACCCCAAAATCCAGGGAGGGAGGGCGGGGACAAAAATTCCTGAACTACAGTGCTCCCAGCCACCAGGTCAGCAGAACCTAAAATGGTAGCTGGGGGGGGGCGCCAAAAAAACCTTAAAGTAGCCTTGGGCTATTTTTACACATTGGGCTGCATTTGGGCTATTCCCAAAGCATCCCAAAGGCACAAAATGGCTGCGCCCGTCTGGCCCCCAACCCCCTCCCAATCTGCCCGGGGGCAGACCTCACGGTGCTCGGCTGCCCCCCAACACCCCCTTGGGAGGGATGAGGGGGCAAGCCACACCGACAACCATTTGTGTGTGTAAAAGGCCGCTTTATTGAAACAGGTGCATATCACAATTTTGTTTAAACTGGCACTTGCCTTACAAAACTAAAACCTCTCTAAACATCAAATTACCTGACCCCTTGCCTTTCCTCCCCCCCCACCCCTACGATCCCCACATGATAAAACCCCCACCCTGCAACATACAATGCATACATTTCAATACCTTAAAAATTACACAATCTTATCACATAGCATTTAAAAACTCCTATCCTCCCATGCCTACAATCCTACCTGCCTTCCTGCAACTGTAACTAATGAACCTCTAATGTAAACTTCCAACCTGCTTAACCTTTCCCCGCTCCTGTTCACCAACTCCCCCAACTTAACCATAAAGTACCAAACTCCAGCCAAACTTGGCCAACTTCAAAACAACTCCGCCACCCAGGAAAAGGCGGGAGGGTAGGCGAATACACCGCCTCCCCCTTTTTCTGCTCCCATACCCCTAGCCCTAACCCGCTGCCCTCCCTCGCCATCTATCTGCCGAGCGAATCTATCCCCTCAAGATTTGTGCACTCACAGCAGCCTGGCCAGCTCTCCTCGCAACTCCCATAAATACAGATCCCTACCCAGCCGTGAAAGGTGCGCTCCGTCGCCCCTGCATCATTCCGGCGCCTCATTACGAATGTCCTTGAGCCATAGTCTTTAAAAACTTAAATGCCGAGAAAACCTCACCATCTCCACAATCACCTTCCTCCTGGCCTTATCCACTGCTCTAGGGTGCACTGCACCCCTCCACACCCGACACGGAACAAACCCTGTCCAGACCACTGTGCACCCTGACCGTTGCCTCTTAATCTCCTCCAACTCCCTCTTCATGACCCTCCTCACCACCAGTCCCGCCTCTCTGACCATGTCATTCTCCCCTAAATGGAGGACCAAGACATCAGGACACCTACCCGCCACCAACATCCCGTTAAGCGTCGCCACAGTTTCCTCCAAAGCATTCCCCCTTTTCCTTTCCAAAACACATTAAAAACATTAGAATTACACCCAAGGTTCTCTTCAAAGTAACTGGCACGGGTCTGCACCTGGGCCCGTTTTACAAATGAATGGCCCATGATCCACGCTTACCTATCCCTGGCGAGGGGACCCGCCGCCGAACCTGAAACGAAAAACAATGAGTAAGTACAGGAGTAAAATACACAACCGCGCCATCATTGGCCAGAAGCGAGGTGCACATAGCGCCTGTAGGAGTCGGACGACCACCTGCCCCAACGCATGATGTCCGCTCGCCCCCACCCTCGACTGCGTGCCTCCGATGCCACGCCGATCCGAAAGGAATGCGGCCATAGCTCCTCCCGTCCCAACCCAGCAGGGCTAAAACCTTCTGCAATATAGCCAGGAGCTGCGAGCCGTAGCCGCACGCCCATCCGCATGCCTGAAACTAACCCACTGAATCTCCCCCACAGTGAACGAGACAAAGCATTGGCTATCATCATCAACCCCGGGCACGTGCGTAAAAAGCAATAACATGCCGCCAGCAGCTCAGCACAAACACTCGCAGCAACTTCGGCACCAGGGCATCCCTAACCGACTGCCGATTCACCACCACCACCACAGCCATGTTATCCAGACGGAAAGTCCTCGTTTGTGGGCCAACAAGTCACCCCGAAGAGGGATCGCCGCCACCAAAGGGAATAACTCCAGAACGCAATGCTCATACCAACCCCCGTCCACTCAGGGAGCCACTTCTCTACACCCCAAGTCCTTTGCCCGCACAGCCCGAAGCCGTTGCTCCCCGCTACGTCCGAAGAGATTTGGACATCCCAGCCAAGGTCATACCCCCTGCATGGGGATCCCATTAAAGTTCTGCAACAAGAAACTGCCACATCCGCCGGACCTCCAAAAGAGCTGTGGACAGCAGCACATGATGACGCAGTAGCCTCCTCCCGGCCAAAGCCCTGCCCAATCCCAGACAGAAAATCCACCCCATTCGCACCGCTCTGCAAGCAAAATTGAGGTGACCCAACAGCACCTATATTTCCAAGACCGTGACTTTGTGCCGTCCCAACATAACTTCCAGCAGCCCCAACATTTGCTGCTTCTCCCCTGCTGGTAAACGGGCCTCCATTGCCCCCGAGTCCAGCGACCTACCCAAGAATGACAGTGCCGTTCACGACCCCCACTGTCTTCTCCGGTGCCAATGGCATGCCTAACTCCCCCATGATCTTCTGAAAACTGACTAGCACAACCTGGCAGTCCGCGGAGCCTGGGGTGCCGGCCAAGAAAAAATTATCCATGTAGTGCGTTACTCCCTGGTGACCTGTCCGTTCCGTGAACAAACCCTTGTAGGAACGTACTGAAGCATTCGAACCACGTGCAATACATCGAGCAGCCCATCGGCAACGCTTTGTCCCCGTACCAGCGGCCGTTAACTGGATCCCCAGTAAGCCCCAATCGTCTGGGTGGACTGAAAGCAGCCGGAAAGCCGACTTGATGTCGCACCTTGGCATCCTCGCTGTTGCGCCCATGGTCACCGCTACGCACATGGCTGTGTCAACAGAGGAACATGACCCCATGGTCCCTTTTTTTTTTCTTTCTCCCGCTCATCAATGTAGTCATGTACAGCCAACTTCGGGCCACGACAAATGGTGAATGAGGCGAAACCATCCCTTTTGCTTCTTTTGCTTCTTTTGGACATCATCAAATCCACCAACGGCCATTCTTCAAAGGGGCCCGACCATGCGGCCCTCACCCACTTCCTTATCCAGCTTGCCCGCACCACCTCAAGGTGCTCCTTGGCATACCTCAAATTGTCAGTCTGCAAAGGGGCCCAACCATGTGGCCCTCACCCACTTCCTTATCCGGCTTGCCGTGCACCACCTCCGGGTGCTCCCTGGCATACCTCAAATTGTCAGTCTTTAAAGGGGCCCAACCATGCGGCCCTCACCCACTTCCTTATCCAGCTTGCCCCGCACCACCTCAGGGCGCTTCTTGGCATACCTCAAATTGTCAGTCTGCAAAAAGGAGGCCCAGCCATGTGGCCCTCACCCACCTCCTTATCCAGCTTGCCCCGCACCACCTCTGGGTGCTCCTTGGCATACCTCAAATTGTCAGTCTTCAAAGGGGGCCCAACCACGCGGCCCTCACCCACTTCCTTATCCAGCTTGCCCCGCACCACCTCAGCGTGCTCCTTGGCTTACCTCAAATTGTCAGCCCACGTCCGGACCCGTGGCCCCTTGTAGCCCAGCCGAAACCCCTCCAGAAACCCCGCCCGCAAACGATCAGCAGCCCTGCCATCAGGGTCGGATTGGGATCACAATTCGGCCCGGGCACTGACGAAAAAAGTGGCCCACATTCAAGAGGCGTGGCCCATATTTAAGGGGCGTGGCCCACATTCAAGGGGCGTGCCCTTTCATGAAACACCATTTGCACAGACAAGGAATGAAAGTGGGAGGATACTGTTCTTGCACAGGACACAGGGCCAAGGTGACAATGGCCTACATGCTGAGCAACTAAAAAAAATAGCAAGGCCCCTTTCTGTCACAAAATTATTCCAGCCCTCCAGCACAGGAGCACCTGAAAGGCAGCAAAGCCCCTGCTATTACTAACCTACTTAGCCCTCCCCAGACCTTCAGCTCAGGAGCACATAAACAGAGGTAAAGCCCCTGCAATTAGTAAATTAATCAGCCCTCCAGGCCTCAGGAAAATGTCCTGGCAGGGGAGCACAAAACACAGCTTTCTGGGTCATCCAAGGTAGCCAGGTAGCCAGGGGGAAGGTTGAGGTGAAGCTGGAGCATGGGAAGTGCCTTCCCAGTGTGTTCTGGCAGTTTGAGTGTTTACCATTTACTGTAGTATTACCCTTGTACCTGTGTATGGTACCCTTTTGTAACTTGCACACGTCACTTTTCTCTGGTATCACGCTGTATGCTACCTCTCACTTTTGTTTGCTTTAGATACTTGCACAAGTGCCACCATGGCCTACGTAACGTTTGTTCTTGTGCTGGAGTGTCTGCCATTTATTGCAGTATTATACCTCTACTTGTACTTTGTACGCTTATGTAACCTGCACACATATCACTTTTTCCTCCTGTAATGTACCGATTGCTACCTCATGTATTTTGGTTGCTCACTATTGTCACTTTTGATTCATGTAACTTAACGTTTGCTTTTGTAATTTGTCCACTTGTAATTTTTCTCCTCATGTATTATTGCTGTTCCTAGTGTGAAGCGCTCTGACACCTTCGGGTAAAGTCCGCGCTATATAAAATCGCATAAATAAAATAAAATAATTCCAAACATCACCTGGCCCCCACAGCAAGACCCATTCTTCCTCGCCCACTATGCCCTGAATGTGAAGGGCTGTGGGCGAGGTGTTAAGACTAACACCGTTTCTTGGCTGCATGGGCCCCAGGGGGGCCGAGGTGAAAATGGCTCAAAGGCCTGAGAAACACCTGGCCCCCAGGGAGGCCGATTCTTGCAAACAATCACCCCTCCCCAGCCCAGCCTCAGCTTGATTGCTTGGCAGGGCAGGGGTGAAGGAGAGGCCACACATCTGACAATCGCTGTCCGGCCGCACAGCGAGGCTGCTTTCATTTTCTCTGTCTGTCTCCGTGCACTCTGTGGGCCGTTTTTTTTCTCCCCTTTTCCTAGTCCACTCTCTGTGGACTGGGACAGGGGAGAAAAAAACGGCCCACAGAGGGCACTGAGGCACCGAATGCCCGCCTTGCCAATCCGCCCCTGCCTGCCCTGTAGAGCTGCTACCAGATGGTCTACTCTAGCTGGAGTACGAGCCCTTTGGCCCAGACCCCTCGATCCCTCTACCATCCCCAGATTGCTGTAAGGTCCCTGACCGAAAACTCCCTACCGGCCCCTGCTGTCCCCCCTGCTGCTGACCCTTAGCTCCCCAGCACCTGACCAGGGGTACTTGCTTGTTTGTTTGTTTGGAAAGTTTTATAAAGCGCAAACATGACCCGGCATTGTAAGAGTTCAAAGCTTGAACTGCAAGTTGATGTCAAGGGGAGAGGAGGTGGCCTAACTGTTAGGACTGTCGACCTCGAATCTGGGGAACCGTGTTGGAGTCTCGGCAATGACGCTGAACATCCTGTGATTCTGAGCAAATCACTTAATCTCCCCATGCCTAACAAAAATGAATGTGTCCTCATGTAATGCAACTGGTGCTATGTAAGGCGCTCTGATACCCGAAACCTTCGGGTCAAGTTCAATGCATGGCAATTATATAGTGCAGGTTCAGAAATATATTCTTCAACAATGTGCAGAAATGTTTCATGTTCATAAACACTCAGATCATGGCAGTATCGAAAACACCCAAAGTAGATCAGAAAAAATAGTTTTAAAACTAAAATACACTGGATTTTCGTGATGGCTGGTGTAGGGCCAGAAGGTTCAGAGCCATGCCAGACTTTGAGGTCTGAGGACCGGAGCCGTGCCAGGTTCTCAGGACAACCACAGACTATGCATATTTTATTTAATGATAACATTTGAAAGATTAGGCTTTCTAACGCACTTATGCCATTTCTAAGCACTGTGAAATATAGATGTTAATGTTACCTAATTTAATACTACCCAATTCACCAACCTCTGAATAAATAAAAGTTGTGTCCCTGCTGGACCTACACTGGACACCTACACACACGTTAAGCTCTTGTCGATCTTTGATGGGTACCCTCTAGTAGCCTAATAATATATGAATTGCTACTAGGAATACAGTCACAAATATTATGAACTATTAACTGTCACGAACTGTGAAGGGTTCAGGTCACCACTCACTCTTGGAATTCAGAAAGGGGGTGTCTTAGTTTTCTTCACCTTGACCGATGGCCACAGTTTTTGAAGTAACCAATGTGCCACTCAAAGATCAATAATTAGAATGAGAGATAATGCAGAGAATAGTATTACTATTGTTAAAGGTGCCTACCTTGTGCCTTATCTCATCACCATATTTGTAAGAGCGGCACTGACTGAGGATAAAACGTACATTTACATTCAGTAGTGTAGCAAAGGGTCATAATGCACACAATGACAACGGGGTCCTGCGCATCAGTGAGGTAGTGCAGCACAGCTACAATTGGGTACAAAGGTGTAGAAGACAAATGTTGCAATAATCCAGGGAAACCGCAATGCATAGATTTGGGTATATTTATTATATCCGTTCCAACCACAGGAGGAGTGCCTCTTCAGCCCGGAGTCCGACAAGCAACTGAAGAACCCCGTCGAACCCAAGACATCAGAAGACTCCATACAATCAAAGAAATACATTCTACATTGCATGACATATACACATTCCGGATTACAAAACACGTAACCACTACATCACCTTCCCCTTTACATAAAAACAAAGAACAAACATTAATATGAAATAAATTCATTGTATCATGCGGGAGCTTTTCTGATTCTACCGCTACGACTGCAAGAAGGAATGGAAGCATTATCAACACTATAAGATGAAGTATCCACATTATCATGAGAATGAGCACTGTCCTTAACATCTTGCTGTAACCAATGCATCCAACCACACTCTTCCTGGATTAAATTACTTTTCTCCTTACTGATTATAGTAGCTTGATTTTCAGACAGTTTTACCAGTTGTCTTACATTCCACCAACCTTTCTCCCCCAAGAACATTGCTCCTTTACTAACTTTAACCACCTGTACAGGATTTGTAAAAATTGAATTTCCCTTGGATACTCTGAAAGGTTTTTTAATCATTACCCTGTCACCAATGAATATTTGTACATCCTTCACCCTCTTAGTTCTATCACAATTCTTCTTCATTACATCTTGTTTATGCCTAATTGCATAATTAAGTTCCTCTGATACACACCCCTTCAGATTAGAATTTTTTTTACTTAGCCAATTCAAACGGTGTAACCTGAGTTGTACAATGTGGCGAAGTATTATAATTCCAAACTTTTTTTTCGAGAAATGTACTCACGTCCAAACCTGAAGCTATCGCAGTTTGAATACCTTCCTTCAAGATTTTATTCCCACGTTCCACCAAACCATTGGAGGAAGGGGAATAAAGAGCCACCTTAAGTTGTTTGATATCTTGTAACTCCAGAAATGTACGCATCTTATCAGATATAAAATGAGTACCATTATCCGTTACTAGCACTTGAGGGGCCCCTTCCAGCAAAAACACTCTTTCTAAAAATGAGATAGTATTATCTGAATTTGGAGCATCCACAAATTTATAATACATCCACTTAGAAAAGTAGTCTATAGCCAAAATAGAATACCTCTTTCCATCAGGCAAAATATTATATGGGCCAGAGAAGTCCAGACCTACTTTTTCCCACGCTACCCCCGGAAATTGAGTAGGTTGCAAAGGAGAATCATGCGTTTTCCAATGTTTATCCGACATTAAACATTCTTCACAATTATCCACTAATGCCCTAACCTGTGCATCAATGCCAGGCCACCAGTAATGAGACTTAATTCTCATACCAGTTTTTGTCACACCCAAGTGACCTTTGTGAGCTAACCTCACAATAACATTCCTCAAACCACTTGGTGGAACAAATGTATCCCCTCTTAACAAAATGCCATCCTTCACAGAAAGTTCCTCTGCTACCTGAGAAATAATTTTCAATTCACCAGATAAATTTCTCACATCAGGCCAAACTTTAGAAGAAAATTCCAAAGCTTGAGACAACATAAAATCTTTCAAACTAGCTTCCTTCCAATCCTTCTCCGAAATCGACGAGTTCCATTCCTCAATAGCATCAACCTCAGTCACGCACTCCACGTCCTCCTCCACTAAATCGTCCTCATCGTCTTTATCCATTAACATCCTGCCCTGAGATTTTTTCCTCCAGAAATGTGCCTCAATTCAAAATTGAATTCCTGAAGTTTAGACACAAGTCTGGTTAATCTTGGGGACAAGTTATTGTTTCCAGTCACTTTGCTAAAAATAAAAGAAAGTGGTTTATGATCTGACAACATCACCAATCTACGACCCCAGATGTACATTTTACATTTTTGTGCCGCCCAAACACAGGCCAACGCCTCCCTCTCAATTGTACTATAGTACCGTTCAAATTGTTTCAGTGATCTAGAAGCAAAAGCCACTGTTTGCTCTTTCCCGTCCACCTGTTGACTTAAAAATGCTCCTAAACCCTTCATGCTCGCGTCCACAGAAATAATAGAAGTGCAATCATCTCTAAAAGCGTGAAGAGCTTGTGCTAAAATGATTAACTCCTTGACCTTAGCAAAGGATTCATCCAAATCTTTGGGCCAAACAAATTTTTGACCCTTTTTAAGTAATATGCGGAGAGGTTCAACCATTTGAGCATAGTTAACAACAAACCTGGCATAATACTCAGCTAACCCCAAAAATGAGCATAGAGAATCCTTATCCCCTGGTGGTTTAGCCTCTTTAAGTGCTCTCACCACAGAGAATTTTGGTCTGATACCGGATTCTGAAATTGTGTGCCCTAAATACTCCAACTCTGACACACCCAACTTGCACTTATCCTCTCTCACCGTCATTCCTCTTCCACCAAGAATAGATAGAACTTTCCTCAACAGAATATTATGTTCGTCTATCGTTTTAGCAAAAATCAAAATGTCATCCAAGTAGGCTTGGACTCCCACCAGGTGTTTGAACAATGAATCCATAAGCCTTTGAAAGACGCTGGCTGCCGTAAATCTTAGGAAGTGGATGACAGTCCACTTTGATATTTTTATTAAGACCTCTAAGGTCCGCACATAATCTGATCTCATTATTCTTTTTTCGGGCCACGACAATGGGGTCGACCTATTGAGAGGACTCAGAAGGCTCAATAATTTTATGCTCACACAAATCCTCTAGCATCTTTTTAAGCTCAGATCTTTATGAGTCACTGGTGTTGCCCCAGGAATTAATTTAATCCTGTGTTCAACGCCTTTCACCAACCCAATCTTATTGCTGAAAACATTCTAAAACTCATTTAAAAGGTCCAAGCGATCTATTTTTGCACCCTCCACAAAACAAACAGGAAACTCACGTACTTTAATAGGATTCTCATCCCCTGGAACAAGATACAAGCCAATTTTCGCTAGGTCCTTCCACCCTACAATATCATTCCCTTTTATCGCTACATAGATTTTAGTAACAATTGACCTTTTTAGTACTTGTAAATTTCCCATAAAGAACCCCAACATGTCAATATCTTTCTCCCCAAATGCTTTGGGATTTACATCAGTTTGTATCAAGTTTACATTTCTTCCCTACTTCTCATGAAAAGTGGTATCCCGAAGGATAGTGATAGGCGATCCAGAATCCGCCATTACTTGAATATCAGTGTCATTAATAGTAGCATCACATAAAGACCCCTTGATAAAGATTGTTTCTTCTTCTGAATCCAACATCAACAAAAGATTGTCAAAGGACTCCGAACAATCATCCATATCAACTTAGTTAACCTTTACTGGTTTCTTTTGAAACCTACAAACCTTCTGGAAATGCCCAATTTTTCTACAAATGGAGCAGCGCTTATTCACAGCTGGACAGCCTTTAAAATTCCCAATGTGAAATTTAGATCCACACCTAAAGCAATAGCTCTGTTTGATTTGGTTTGGCTTGGCTTGCTCACCCACTTTTCCTTCCCTCCAATAGCATACAACCCCTCCTCCACCATTTCCTCAGCGACCATATTCACCTTAGGAGAGGAATCCACCATCATCGCCTTTGTAGAAATTATAGATCTTTCAATACTGACACTTAAATCTATAACTTCAGACAAAGAAGGATTTTTACAACTGAGAATCCTCTCCTTAACTTTAGGAGAAGCACAATTAAAAACAAATTGATCTTGTATATAGTTGTCAAGAAGTGGACCAAAATCACATGAAATTGCCAAGACTCTCAACGCAGAAATATATTCTTCAATCTTTTCATCCTCTTTCTGCTTTCTTTTATAAAATGTATGCCTTTCTAACATAATGTTAGGTGATTCTTCAAATTGCTTTTTTAGTCTTGCAATCGCTTCATCATACACATTCCATTGTCTATCCCCTGATTGTCCTGAAGGAGGAGGAATAGGTATTAAACTGTTAAAAATACGTTGAGCAGCCAAACCCAAACTGCCAAATAACAAAGCGAATTTACGAGGGGGAGAATAGTCAGCAGCATCGATAGCTACTATATGGTTTTCAAATAAACCAAACCATTGGGACCATACCAACACTGGTTTTCCTGTTTTTTCTAAAAAAGGAGGTGGCTGTGTGACCTCTCTTACTGAAGACATTTCCAAAAAGAATAAAAATAATAACAAATAAATATTCACTAAGTAATCTGTATAAACCAACCCCTCTTGAGTTAAGTATGAGGAAATAAAATGTCTTACTTTAAAGCAATAACTCCTGTGAAGTCAAAAGCATTAAAACACAGACAGCATCTCTAGTCAGACATTACAATAACTTGTATTATATAATTAGTTACTTAAATAAAAATGAATAACGCAAACACATTCGAGGCTTCTGGATAGTTCCGAAATGAATCCAAAATGGAGTCACGTTTCTTCACGCACAGCCGGATGGCTCATGATGCGTGATTGCCTTCGCCGTAGAACAGGAGCGGAAGATGAAATGACGTAGTAGAATCCTTTTAAAGTTCGAATAAAGATCCTCAGTTAGATTGCAATTAGAACTTCAACAAAACGTCATGAATCTGGCAGGTAAGGCGCTTCATTCAAACAACTCTTCCGAATGATCGAATATCCGAAACCAAACAACTTGAGTTTCGAAGTTATCTAAAGCGATAACACGCAGGAAATACTCAGTCCAAATGAAATTTCTTACGGCAATTCAAAACCACGACAGATGACCTGACTCCAGCATAAATTAATCAAATCCAAATGGGCGAACTCCCAGCACGCTTAACTTAAACCCACTGCAACTTTACTGTAGATAAACACAGAGTCGCAGGATACTGAAAAGACGTGCAAATCACCCCATCTGAAAATAAATGCCATCAACCGCCGTAAAGTTGTTCTTAGGCACATATAAAATTGCCTCGAATCTGTAAATCCAAATTTAAAATTGATTTCTTTTTGCTGCGTGGGTCGGTGGTTGGACCAAATCCCGATTGTCGCCAATATGTAGAAGACAAATGTTGCAATAATCCAGGGAAACCGCAATGCATAGATTTAGGTATATTTATTATATCCGTTCCAACCACAGGAGGAGTGCCTCTTCAGCCCGGAGTCCGACAAGCAACTGAAGAAGCCTGTCGAACCCAAGACATCAGAAGACTCCATACAATCAAAGAAATACATTCTACATTGCCTAACATATACACATTCTGGATTACAAAATACGTAACCACTACAAAAGGTCAGGTTATACCTCTGGGCCGCAGCCTCACTGCTGCATTCATAGCTATGTCTCTCTGCATAACGTGCAGAAACTCCTTGAGGCTAAGGTGAGACAATATTTGTTAGGCAATCTGCTTATTAGAAATGTATGGGTTTGCCACCCTTTCCCCAAACATAGAGTTTTAATAGCTGAAAACTGCAAAATTTGATTAAAACAGTGTGTGTAAAAGTAACACTTGTTACCTGAACAAAGTTTGGATAGTGCTGTATTGCCATTTTTAGTATGGCCTCCTAATGCTGTCGGGATGGGCTACTTCCATCTTCTGCAATCGCAGATTTCATTATACACACTGAAGTCTTGGGGAGAAGATTTGGCCTAACAGCTAGGGCGTCGTCCTCAAATCTGGGGAACCAGTTGGAGTCTTGGAAAGGATGCACACCATCCTGTGATTCTGGGCAAATCACTTAATATCCCCGTGCCTAACAAAAATTAATGTGTCCTCATGTAACGCCACTGGTGCTCGTGTAAGTCCTCTGATACCCGATACCTTCGGGTCAAATTAGCGCTATATAAAACTCTGTTAAAACGAGTATATTTTCTTTTTAAGTAGAATCTTCAGTACTGTGGGTGTGGCAAATACTTACTTTTCTGGTTGTGTGTTGCAACGGTTGGTGGTGTTAGTGCTGTGTAGTCTGAAATCTTTACTATTTCTGATCAATGTCATGCGAAATACTGGCAAGTGTATTGCCCGACTTGAGGTATGTGCACCAGGTAATAGACTACGTTGTCTCGCTGGGGTCCACAGTATCCGTTTAAGCGAGTTTAGCTGTGGGATGTTTGTTTAGTGGGTTTCGTGCCTTTAGGAGAGGTGTATTGTTTTATGAGGAGTGTAGTGAAGTCCACCAATTGGAAGCCTCTCAGCTCTGTTGGCTGTGTTGTAAATTGTTTGTCTTCTCTTGGAGGTATATAACGTGCAGTACGGGGGCACTGAGGCCAACTAACTATATAACTATAAGGATATTTGGACTGTTTTACTGATATGACTGCAGTTTTGGCCTTTATCCTATGATTGTATATAACCCACAAGTGAAATACACGTTTTGTCAGGATTCTGATCATGAAGAATAATGGGCATTAATAGGTTGGCTGCTATATCCCATCTGACCATTTCCTACTGTAGCTGTGGACACATTATTATCTTAAGCTGTGTACTGCTATCACAGGGCATTAATAATATTCATGGTTGGGAGATAAGCAAGTGACGAGCCCACAAGCTCACAATCTTCCCAAGAAAAAGTTTTCAAAATCATATCTAATTGCTTCATCATGGCAAACGAAGGGTGGCAGATGCAATAATGCTACAGATATCTACAGGTCACATTTACAGCCAGATATATGTGACACTGTTAATGAACTAAAGGAAGTGTAATAACGTCCACAGGACCATGCAATTTGGATTGGATTCAATCCCAGATCTCTTCACTGGGGGTGAATGTTTGATTTGTTCCGCATTCCATCTATCATCTGTGTGTCTTTTGCGTTATCGCTCCGGGCATGCCCAGACGTGGGTACCTGTCTCACTGCACCACTGCATTCAAGCTAGACTGGCTGATGAGGGGTGCTACCCTAAAACCGGTCCCAGGATGCTTGTTTCTGGTCTAGGGAGGACCCGGCTTGGCAGTTTGGGCTGGACTTTTCCCATGAGGAGCAGGGTCGAAGTTGGTTTACAAATGGCTGTGTCCAAACTGGGATGGCATGGTGAGCAAAAGAGCGATGGATTTAACCCAATATCCTTGACTGAGGGTGTTTGATTTATTCCTCATTCCATCCATCATTTCTGTGACTTTTGCTTTATTTTGAAGTCAGCGTTCCCGCTTGAGAATGAACTGGCACGCCATCTGTGGACAGAAAATTCTGCAATTCATCTTGAAAAATGAGTATTTTCAATAGGGCCAATCTTTACAGGGAGATTTGCGGAATCTTGATTTGTTATTTGTTTGTTTGTTTGTTTGCGATGCCTACAACTTGAATGTATTTTCCATGGAGGGGTAGTTTGGAACCTCCATCAAACAAACCATGGCACTGGTAACACTTTTGTCAATCTAAAGAGAAACTGGGTGGCTGTTCATTTCACCTTCTACATATTAGCCACTCTGGTCTACCTATAGGACTGCCCCAAGCATGCAATCATTCTCAGGCACCATCATTGTAACTCATTAGGGCAAAGTCAGTGGGGCTTAAGGAAGCAGCATAAAATTGGGGGAAGCGGACATCAATTATTAAAGGTTTCTGCTGAATTCTAGGATTTTGCTGAAAATGTAATCCTTTAGTTTGCTGAATCATTGGAGCTTGTAGCATTTTTGCACTATATGTTCTCTGATTCCTGATGTTCTGCACAGTGGTCAGACGGGCAGGGGCTGCAGACTGCATCAGCTCCTTCTGAGACATTGCATTCATGTTCTGAAACTGAAAATTCATCTGAGGATCATTAAGTACTCTTAGAAATTAGTCTACACTCCTGGTTCCAATATCTAGTTACATTAATGACATGAGGTGGCCTTTTTCAGAGTGCTTATGCTTGTATTCACATTCAAATTACCAGCAAAACCTCTGTCACCTTGAGGGACAAAATTCCCTGTTGGAGTATACTAACACCCCCCCCCCCCACCCTGCACTACCGTATTCATACTCAGAACAGAATCAAGACCCGAATCTGCCATAAATAACTCACCTTTTCCAGTCCTCGGAACCAGCCTTGTCTGTGCCATCATGTACCTTTTCTTAAATCTTTTATCAAACGTTCATCCTCAGCTTTTATCTGCCAGAAAATCACATTCTGCTATATTTGAAAACTGAACTCTGGGTGCAAATCAAGCACAAAAGCTGAAACGAATCATCAAAGGCCTTCATGAGTTGGGACTTCTATTCCACTGTTCTATCTATAACTCAAAATTAAACTCTCATAATAAGCATGTACTGATTCCTTGGGTTCTTGTGTTGCCCTCATAATTTTGAACCATTTCACTTTTTTCTGGGAGGACCTTCAGTTCACCTCCCTATATTTGGCCATAACATTGGAAAATTAACCTTTCTGGACTGTTCTGGGGAGGTTTGGGGGGTCTTGGTTGAGCCCATTTACCATCCCTTTGCCCTCCATCCACAAATCCCTTAGAACAACAACCTCAATCAGTCTTGACCCAGTGCCTCAGGGAAACAGTACAGCCTGAACTGTTTTGTGTTTATAAAGAAAACAACTATCAAAACAGCAGGTCAAAAACCTTTTAAAATTCAAGTTAAAAAAACCTATAGAAATAGGGGTACCCTACAAATACAGGAGGCTAAGCCACCCCACCACGGACGTCTCCAGCAACCGGTGAGAAGGTATTGTACGCAAGCACAATCGCTACCCAGAGATCTCGTGAATAAGTACCAGACCAAACTTTGGGATCCATGTTGCAGGGATTCTGCACAAACACAGAACTATGCACATGATTATAGGACCTTGGTGTATAGGAACTGAGTCATCCTACTACCTCAGTACCCACGAGCCCAAGACAGACTAGCTATAGTGTCTCACTTGCCCTCCTACTCACTCACAGAGAAACCAATTGTTAGAAACCCCAGAACTCGACACACATTTTCACTCTCACTCTTGTACTTGTCCACAATAAGATCTGACAGAGACATGAAACAGTTTAAAATATGTATATTAACTAAGGTGCCCTAACATGCAGTATATGTGCCACAACAAACAGGAAAATGCATAGTACAAATACAGTCAGCATAGCAGCTAGTCCATATAGCATGAAGGAGGATGTCATAATGAAAAGACAATAGAGCCTAACCTTCCTCCCCTTGCTAGGAAGCAGTATTAATATATATTAGAAGATCTCTGGGCTTTGTCAGCAGACCCCAAACCTCAGCCTATTTATGGTAGATCTACATCATAGGTGCTGTCTTGCTCTTCTCTCTGGAAAGGTCCCTCTCCAAGTGAGTGCTACCTTTTCATGTATTCTAATAAGACCAAAGTATGTTGTCCAAACAACAGCTGTATCAGTATATTGTGTCTAAGGGCTAAGGCCTTGCCAGAACAAAATAACAAGGGGCATTGTTGTTCGACCTTGTATTCAACGTTCAGTCAAAATCCCAGGAACTTGCAAAGAGTGAACACAGCGATGAGTTCTCATGTGAAAACCGGCATAAAAAGTATTGCAAAAATAAAGTTGTGTAGTAGTGTGTGCAAAGTAGCAGGCAAGCTGCAGTGTGGTCATGCTAATGTAGAGAAAATGACAAAGTCCCCATGGCCCATGTGACACCCTCTCCTTGGACAGGTCGTTAGCACTGGGCTAAAACTAAAATCAGAGGTAAGCGGAGGCAAAGCTTCATAGTAGTATCCAAATTAGAATATTTATGGACCCCAAAAAAAAACTTTTCACATTTAAAAAATAGCCAACTGGTTACCCAAAAACATATCCATTCACAGCGACTCTTCAAAGGCCGAAATGTCCAGGGAAAAGCGGAATGCAATAAACTCCAGTATGTTGTCTGAACCTTCCATAGTAAAAAGATATGCCATCCAGTCGAACAAGCACACATGCTCCTCACATCCAGAGGCTGTTAGGAGAGGGGAAACATCCTTTGCATCGAGGTGAGTACACTGTGATGCAGTTGCAACGCAGCCGTTACAATGCAAGTCGTTACATCGACTTGCGCTGGATGGCCCTATAACCTAAGGAATAGTTAGATTTACTATTCTAATACCTTCCCATCTGTACTTAGGAATAGTAAGTTTTACTTAAATTAAATTCCTTGAGAAGGGTTTTTCATTCGTTCCCACGTACAATTCCAATGAACTGGAGACACAAGTCTGTTTTTATAAATACATGAGATCTCTCAGACTCAAACATTTCTTCCAAAATGTGTGTGTTCCACAAAGAGATGGTGACTCCGGAATGTTGTTGGACCTTCGACCGAAGAGCAATTTCTTGACTCCGGTGAGTCACAAAATCTTAGATACATTCGAACAACCAGTTCAACACGATTTAAACAGCACCTACCAAAGGCCCGCCCAACACCAATCCAACCTATCTTCTTCAGAGCGCCAAAGCCTTAGTCCAACTGGCAGACAACCCGGATATAACGATCTGCAAAGCTGATAAAGGGGGTGCCATTGTCATCCTAGACACCAATTTCTACCAAGATAGCATCAACAATCTTTTGAGTGACAATACACTGTACATGGAAGTACATACAGATCCTTCGCCAGAATTTATTGAAGTACTACGACATATCATAGACACAGCCATAATTGAAGGTATCATCACTGAACGCGACAAAAAATTCCTCCTGTAGTAGGATCATCCTCAGGCGCCAAGCGCCAGGATGCCCTTCGGGTGACAGGATCGCGCTTTATAAGTACACAAAATAAATAAATAAATAAAATAATCCTCAGGTGCCATATTTGTATATGGTCCCAAAGATCCACAAACATGCCACACACCCACCGTTCCGACCGATTGTGAGCACACGAACTCCATCCATGAGCCTATTGGCATATATATTGACAGACATCTACAACCCAGTGTAAGAGGTATGCCAAGCTATATACAAGATACTACGGATTTTCTTATCAAACTTCACAATATCCAGATGGAATTCACAGAGCCTATTTACTTATGTACTATTGACGTCTGTTCATTGTACACCTCGATCCCTCACAACCTGGGATTACAAGCGATGGAAGCAGCACTACTGTCTACGGACAAGCCTCTAAACCTACAAGTGTTCCACATGGAACTTATGCAGTTCACTCTCCATCACAGCTATTTTAACTGCATGGACACATTTTACATTCAATTATCAGGCGTGGCGATGGGCAACTGCGCCGCACCGGCGTATGCGAACCTTTTCATGAAGCAGTTTGAATCAGACCATATCATCTCTAATCCAGTATGGCAGGATCATCTCCTCAGCTATCATCGTTACATCGATGAAATTTTTCTCATCTGGAAAGGTTCTGCAGTACAGTTTTTGACAGCCATCAACCACCTCAACAACATAGACTCATGGTTACAATTCACACACACCATCAGCCAAACCCATATATCATTTCTGGACGTAGACATAAGAATCAAGAGTAAAAAACTAGAAACCTCCATTTACACCAAGCCAACCGACCGGAACAATTATTTAGACTTCAAAAGCTTCCACCAGTTGAGCCTAAAAGAACACTTACCATACTCTCAACTGCTTAGAGCTATACGCATCGCATCCACTGCCAACTTGTTTGACCAAGACAAGTCCACCATCATAAATACATTTTACCAAAGAGGTTATCCCAATAACATCATCCAAATTGCAGAAACTCGAGTACAGTCCAAAGAACGCTCACAACTCTTGACCAAAAAAGACTACACTCAACCTACGGACAGTCGGTCCGTGTTTGTTTCTAAATATTCCACCACCAGTGCCAAAATCAAAGCTTCCATCAAGAAACACTGGCAAATCCTCCAACTCGAACCCGATTTCAACAACATCTTCCACAACTTACCTACTTTTGCTTACCAACGTTCTAAAAACATTCAACAGATGCTTAAACCACAAAAACAATCGGTAAGCACAGTTTTTAAGGGTACAGTTCCTTGCCATAACTGTGGCAATTGCAACAGCATAATCAAAGGCACAGTTATTCAACATCCCACACAAGGAACACCGATTAACATTCGAGTCAATGCCACATGTGACACCACCAACGTGGTGTACCTACTAAAATGCCCGTGTGGCTTCCCTTATGTAGGCAAGACTGAAAGGAAAATGAAAACCAGACTGAACGAGCATCGCAGTAACATCTGTACCAAAAATCCCAATTCTTGTGTATCGGCCCATTTTACTGCACATTCACACAACGTCAGTCAACTTAGGTTCATGGTGCTGGAGGTCATGACCAAAGCAGAAGGGAGAGATAACAGAACATTTCTACTCCAATGAGAACTATATTGGATGCACAAACTGAACTCAATTCACCCGAAAGGGCTTAACGAAAGACTCGAATACAGCTGCTACTTATGATACCTTCAAGAAACATTCCTGCACGCTGTTCGCACACTGTGTTGATGCTCTCGCTAGCCTCACTTCTTGGTTATTCTTCATTTCCTCATTTGTTTCATCTCGCCTTTTAACCACTCCTAGTGCTAAGCTTTCTCTCCTAACTGACATTATTTTCTGATTCTCTTCTAGTCTTAATTTTCTCCATGTTTATAACACTTTTTTCATCCTTTGTTTCTTTTCTAATTCCATACATCTTCGTGTCCCCTTACTTTTTGCTTTACTACTTTTTCATATTACCACTCCTTCACACTCCCATCTCTTACTTCACTGTGACCCTGTACCCATTTATTTATGTTGAGCCCTAAATGTTATGGTTGATACAACTGCTCCATGCTTTTCGTTTTATGGTTTTGTTCAGCTGCAATTTTCATTGGTATCATTCATTATACACTCTTTCTTCTCCTTGTCTCCCATTTGCTTACTGTTTTTCCTTCACAAGGTTTTCCTCGTGCTGGTTTTATTTTATTTATTTTCTTCCATTTTAGTTTCATTCGTGCATTACAACTCTATTGTCCGCCCTGTCTGGCCCACACACGCCCCAGTCTCCTTTTCATTGCCACACCCGGCACACGTCCCGAGTCCTCTTTCTATCTCTATGTTCGGAACGCAGATAACGCTACATCAGGGCCCCCCGCGCCCACATGTTCCACACGTTCTTTCGGCAGCAGCAGTGATCGGTTTGAACTTATATTCCTTAACTTGCGGTAAGAACGCTTCACTATGTAGGAATACTTGCCGTTTCCTACTAAACACGTCCGGTATTGGTTTCTGTTCGTGCACTTGGGTTACGCTCTGTTACTTTTTCTTGCCCAGCCCCTTACTGACCACCGGTTTGTTCACTCTTGAGCACAGTGCACCTTTTCAGTATTCTGGTTGCAGCCTTCGTTAGAGCACATTTTAGCGCTACGCACCTGACTCCCGATGTGTTGATTACTTCTCTATGGTTCTCACCACCACTAAAATCCCCGCTCAGCATGTTTATGTTTTACTCATTTTTTGGCATGTGATAACCCGGCACCTAATTTACTCTTGAATCCACCCCCGCGTTAACTTATTTCTTCACGGTTTGCTACCAGGTTTATCTCTATTGACATTCTTATTGTGATGCCCACTCCTGTACAACGAATGACTACTTAGACATACATTTGCTTTCCTTATAGAACATCCCCCCTGACGAAGAGCAGATGCTCAAAATGCATAGGGGACACACTCGCAATTGAGTTACCAAACACTTTCTTTGGATAATTGTTACCCACGATGGATACAAGCTTGCACTTGGATAACATATTCCACATGTGACTTATGCAACATATGAAGCTAATATGAATTGAATATTAGTTGACTTTCAATAAAACTTTCTGTTCAACTAATTGACCCAGCGATTAGTTGTTTACCTGCGAATACTGCGAGCTCATCGCATTTGGTGAATTCGACGTTTTACTTTACACTGCGTAAGGTGAACCTATTGTTATGATACCGAGCACCTCAAGGACAAGAGGTGAACACCTCAAATTCCCTCGACCTTGAAGACTGATTTTACCCAAGGTTGATCTTTTGGATTACCCCAGTGTGCAGCGGTTCTACCCATTTGTTGTTTCACAGATGACAATGTAGAATGTTCTAACCATTGTTGACATAATTTACCCAAAGAATATGTTGTAACAGTATGGTATTTTAGAAAACCAGGGTCAGGTCTACTTTGCGTAAACCCTTTCGTGGTATTCAGAAAGCGTAATTGACATGCATTTGAGCTCATTGGCCACAATAACTATCCCAAGGGGCCAATATCGGATGAGTTGAGTGAGCCATTCTGAAACATGACAGTTATATTCGCAATTGTATAGTGTGTGTGTTTTTGCCACGTGTCATAAGCAGCCAATGACTGAAAGGAGGGAGAATTTAGATTTTTAGCTTTGGCTAAACCAAAACAAGTGGTCTGTTGTACCTTCTCATTTAAAAATATGACCTGAGACGGTATCAAACACACTCGATGCAATCATTCAGTGCCCTGCACTTGCTAATCCTTGGTATTCCAAATGCATTTTAATTCAACAGTGTCCAATAATCATAACCTTTCACGGACAAATTAGTAATGAAGGACAAGGAGTAGACGAATTTTGTATGGGTCAGCATAAATTTTGTTTGGGTGGGTATGTTACATTTATAAAACTAGGAGACAGGGTCAGAAAGATTGCAACCAGTGAAATACACACATTACCTCTGTTGGGTTTGTGAGCTCCCCGGTAACAGGGTTGGGCAATGTTCCCACTGGGTATAATTAAAAAAGGGTCTCTGAGTAATAGCATTGTGCAAAAAATGATGGCCACAATGTTGGAAATAGAACAAATCAGCGTAATTTGCTGAATTCAAATACAAATCCTCGGTGTCAAGAGCAGTAAAATATTTTAAATCCGAAAACAATGAATGCACAGCATTAATATCTCAGTCATCAGAGTGTATTCCAGGCAAACCACATCTCCTAAAGACACGCTGAATACGTATGGAATGTTTAAGGTTTCGGTCGGGCCATGGATATCGATAGGTACTTTATCCCAAACAATGCCACCAACAACTGGGAAGGCTGATATATTAACTAGGACTTGATCTCTTTTCATTTTATATGAAGAAGTGTGAAGGGCCAGAACTCTGTCAACCAAGTTAACAGCAGAGGGTTCAGGTAAGTAATGGCCATTAATCAACAAGAAAAACAGAGTTACAAACCCAATCCACATGAAGAGGAACACCATCGTCAGCACTAAGCATGGGCGGATTTAGCGGATCTCGCGTACGCGAATTTGCGAATTTACGGATTCGCAATCCGCAAAATCCGCGAACTCTCGCAGATTTGCGGATTTTTATGTTTTTTGTGTTGGCGAGCGTTCGCGAGGATTTGTGGACCATTTCGCAATTGCGAACTTACTTTTCGGCTCGCAACGCCCGCGACTATGTTGTTTCTACGTCTGGTTTATCATCACAGGTTCACAGCACCCTCTGTTTCACCACTGCCACCCTCTGGTACACCCATGCCACCCTCTGGTACAGCCTCACTGCCACCCATTAGGTTTGTTTATCACTGTAGATTATGGGGGTGAAAAAAAGCAAGCACACCTGCCCTGCTTCAACTGCCATGAATTAATTTGGGGTTGATTAATGTGTCAGTGATTTTGAAACTTCCAGTCTGGCTGGCACCTGCTTCCTTCCTTATCTTTAATTTGCTTTCTGTTGCAGTGAAAGCAAGCACACCTGCCCTTCTTCAACTGCCATGAATTAATTTGGGGGTGATTAATGTGTCAGTAATTTTGAAACTTCCAGTCTGCTGGGCACCTGCTTCCTTCCTTATCTGTAATTTGCTTTCTGTTGCAGTGCAATTTTTTTCACAGGACCTTTATGGTCTATTCTATGAGCCTGCTGTTTGGGTCATAGCAGGGTCATAGAATAGTTGCAAATAGGCAACTGAACTCTGGAGGGGCCCCTCAGAAAGCACTAGAGTGAATGGTTACTAATGTTAAGTTTGGACTTTTGCACCTGCGGATTGCTTTCAGTTTAGCAAAAATCATTTTTCTGCAATTTCGCGCGATTTGCGGGGCGCGAATCCGTGCGAGATCGATTTCGGAAGCCGCGAATGCGTGCGAATACACTATTTTTTTTTTTGTGGCGTGTATGTTCGCGTGATTTTTTGCGTGTTCGCAAGGCGCTTGTAGCGATACGTTTGCGAAGTTACCCTAGCGGTCGTACACGGGCGCGGCCATCTTGTTTGCGTGACGTAATTCCGTTTCCGGCCGCTATGTGTAATCTCGCAAAGTGTGCTGCTCGCTAGTACAATTTTGCGCGTGATCGCGAGGAAAATCTCGCGCGAACTTACCCACGCGGTCGTGAATGGGCGCGGCCATCTTGTTTCTCATTCATTGCTATGGTTCTGGGCATGCTTTCTGTATCCTCTCTGAATCTCTGCCATCCTTTGCTTGTTTGAAGTTTATTTGATCTATTTTACTTATTATCTATCCCTCTATTTTTCTAGCTCTATATTTTTGTGTTTTCTGCTACTTTTTGTTAATTTTAAACTACTTTTTTAAACTCTTTTCTTTTCTTCTTCCCTATTCTATTTCTTCTTTATTATTTAACTTCATTTCTGCCCAGACCATGGTAAAGGGAGCCGGGAAGCACCCTGAGAAGGGGAAGGGTCCCGCACCCCGTGCCCGGCTCCCGTGCGGGCGATTGAGGGGGGAGACAGTGACAACCCGGGAGATTTTTAGTGCGGAGGAGGTGGCCGCACTAATATTCCACGTCCAGCGCCGCCTCCCCAAGACCATCCTGGGAGGCGGCAAGATCGCAACCGGCTATGGCATCCGGGAGCGCCGGAAGCGGTGGGAGAAGGTGTGCCGGGCCATGTTTAAACTCTCTGGGGTCCGGCGCACCTATAACCAGGCCACCCACCGCTGGACGGATGTCATGGACCGGGAACGCGACTTGCTGGACGCGCTCGGCGTAGAGGTCCCCGGGCTTGGTGAGTAGTAGTAGCTATTTCTAGCTATTTCATCACTACTGTGTTTTATCTGGCTCTGTTATTTGCAAATCTTTGTTCTTTAACAAGAGCAATAATGCTGCCGATTACATTGTAGGTAAATTATATTTCAAAATCTTCTATGCATTTCAGGTGCACTGCTCTCCTTCTCAGTAGCCTTGCTACTATGCTTATTTGTTTTGTATTTTGTGTTCATTTCATTGGCCTGAGAAATTATGTATGAGTGTAGTGTAAAGAACTGCGTAATGCTAGACACTAAGGGTCATATTTTCAATTACCGGCGCATCCCTGCAAAGTAGCAGGGATGCGGCAGTAATTGTGCGCCATGCCACCACCACCACCCATGGGCCCAAAACGTCACAGAAGCCTTACGCATCTGTGCCGTAAAGGCGGCGCATTGCTGGAGTTGCGTGCCAACGATGGCGCAGCTCCAGCAATGCTCTGGGGTGCCCTATCTCCCCAATGCTGCATCAAGCCGTACGTCGGCTTCAAGCAGGCGCAGTGTTTCAGTCACGCATCATTGTCCTAAAAGTGACTGATTGACATCTTGTAGATTTCCCTCAGCCACTTTTAGGATTCGTTCCTGCGCAGGAACGCCCTCCCTTGCGCTGGAACGCCCCCTGATGGCGCAGGGCTTTACAACGTGATGCATCTCCCATATGCGTCATTTTTTTTTTTTATATACGCCGCACCATGGCGCCTCTTTTGTTCTGCCGCTGCGTCACAAAAGTCACGCAACAATGGAGGAAAATGAGCCGCAAGGGACTTCTAAATCAGCCCCAACAGACTGAAGTCCAGTACTTCCTTTAGACACATGGCTATAAGAAGAAATAGTGGTGGTGGTCGGTGGATTGATAGTTTGAGTATTCACTGATCTGCAAGCACGATGGACTTTGTCTGTCACTTCGCGTGCTGCGGACTTGCTGCCTGCCAGGCCTAGACAAACCTTTTTAGTAGTCTGTTTAGTGAGTTACATAGGAACTTTCAAAGTCAACGGTCCGCAAATCAGGCAATACGAATAACGTAGTATACCACATGAGATTGGTCAATATATCCCGTGGGATAGTTGTCTATCTATTTGCTATTTCTCCAAAATATTTTGTTATTGTTCTTTTGAAATGTTTGATTTGGTTGACAAATCTCATCCATGTTTTCTGGTCTTTCTTTCTTTCATGTTGTACATCAGCTCCCCCCAAGGGCAAGAGGACACAGGAGGAGGAGGAGGGTGCTGTTCAGGAGGATGCAGGCCAGGATCGGGCAGGCGAGGGCTCCTTTGCTGGCCCCAGTAAGTTTTAATTTTAATATAGAGTACCTAATTTTTCCTAGCGTTCCTCATTCGATTTTTTCTAAATCGTCTTTGATCTTCTTGTAGACTGGATCTAAATTCTTATCCTGCCTCGACTATGACTCCCTGTGGTATTACTAGATTATTCTTATTAGTCTGTCTGTGTAGCTAACTAAGATTGCACATTTGGCAATTCCATTGGACTCCCATTCTAGTCAGCAATAGCTCTATGCACTGAGTGCAGTCCTCTGGGATTGTCCATAATGTCTTTTCAAGTCTTCTAAATGTTTATGCTTTGACAATTGCCAACAATAAAAAGGTGAATGACCACCAAGAAAGAATAAGATACTACTTTACTTTTGGTTTGGATAGGAGGACAATCCATTCTACTACTGTTGCAGGGACAAATCTGCACAAACCGAACTATGAACACTAAATAGTGCATTGTTTATCAATTATAATAGGCGCAGGTAGACTTTCTTTCCACATACCTCAGTGATATCAGACTTTGAAGAACCCCCAATCTCCTTACTGACTAGATAGTGTGGCAGAGTCATTTAGCTCCCAAAGTCACCGCTGATTGATCCCCAATGATGATTAGATTATCCAACGCAGGACAAGAGTACGGAGTCACAGTCAAGAAGTGTCAGAGGCACTCATGCTTGCAAAAATTCCCAAACCTTTAGCTCATCCACTCTAGTCTGGAGGACCAAAAACCACAGAGTCTATTTAAGTTTAAAAGCTTTATTAAAACTAAACACATTTATTAAAATCAACTTTGTCATAAAAGTAAACGTTTAACTGAAAATGGAAAAGTGCTTAGTGCTAACGATTAATTGGACACATTTCTTGTGGTCGAGCTGAGTTCTCACCTGGTTTGAACTTGAGCTTGACCCTGATCGTGTTCTTAGAAGTCAAGCTTCTGTTAGGAGAAAAAGTGGTGTGTGTTAAAAATAAAAAGCAAGCATTCATCAGTTGTGCCAAAAAGTCCTGCAAGACAACAGCCTTCCCTGGAAAAAGGGACATTTTTACTTTAGAGTATACAGTTACAAATTATTACATTGTATTTCGTTTTTTTAACATTTCTTTATTCCTCCTAGACCAAATATTATATAGTAGTGAGTGGTGTATTTCTAACATTCTTAAATGTACTTTGTAGGTGTAACATCTGGTGGCGGGGCCAGCGCGGAGGTGGTGGTGTTGGACGAGGACTCTGGGGAGGATGCGGTGCAAGTGCCGGACGTTCCTGTGAGGGTTCACATGGTGGTGGCGGGAAGAGGTAAGCTATATATTCCTTACTTATTGAGATTGAAGACTGCATAGTGTGCTTTCTGCACGGGTGTATTATAAATCAACCAGGTAGTATCCTCCTATAAATGTACTTCGACTTAGCTGTGAAGTTTTTGGTGAGAAGAATCCCAATAAGATCTAAGATGAACTTGATGGATGGGATGAACGAAAAGCGAAAGAAGGGTGTAAGTAAGTGTGGAAGGACGAGAAATTTTATGATGGCTGGCAAAGAAGAATGATATGTGTTTGCTTGGTCCCCGAGGTGGCTGGGAAGGAAAGAATATGGTATGGTGCATGGCTGGGTCAATGATGAAGTAAGGATGGGTGGAAGGAGAACAGCCTGGGTGGGTGAAACAGAAACTGTATGTGTGCATATACTTTGAATGGATGGATGCCTGGGGCATGGTATTATCTGACTCTTAGATAGCATATGTGTATCTAGAGAGAGTAGATGGTCACTGGATGAACTAAGTGTTACCTTGAAGAGCATGTAACACCGCACCCGCACGTCCGTTCCAGTGTAGGGAAGGCAAGGAAAAGAAGTTGTAAATTTGTCCAATACTACCATGAATAGTAGCAGTAGTTTGTATTGCAACTGCAAGCACAGCATATATCCGGTTATTACGGTGGACACTCCGTACCTCTCTTAATAAGTTTAGTTTAGTAGTAGTACGTCATTCATGTGTGGGTGTATCACTGTTCACTCAATAATAAGCAAAGCACCTAAAGTCATCCCATATGTCATCAAATACATCCCATGTGAAGTGATAGATAATCAAAATATTTAGCTTCTTCATTTTCCTTTTCTAGTACTCATTTGCACTGTAGGGTGAAAGGTAAATTAATTAAGCAGTAGCCCTTGTAACAGAGTATTCTCAGTGCCACCCGTAATAGAAAAGTAATAGCTTCACCACCTGCATGTACTGGACCGGTACAGTAACGCAAGTCTGTCTCACTCATCATGGTGTGCGTCTGTTTTTCTCGGGTGCAAGTTCACTGCGCTGGCATTCTGCCGGCTTGCATAAGATAACGTACCAATTTTCCTAAACAAGAGAGAAGAAGAAGAATAAGACTGGTGTACTGTCATAGTCGACTGTAATGGAAGTCCATAGTGCTCGTAGAGCAAGGATGCAGAAGTGGGAGGTTAGATAGATACTGTCCTCAATAGTTATGTACTGTGCTTTCAATTTGCTACTTGTACTGTGACACAACTTTCGGCTCAATCACTTTGTGTTATTAATGTTAAGGAGCATTGGTTACAGACTATGTCTTTCTTTCTTCATATAGTTGCTCCTTCCAAATCGACATCACGGAGGGAGCAGGCTCGAATGGCCCGGCAACGGAGGCTGGATGCCACTGTTGCCGAATATCGGCGGCTGGTGGCCCTTGAGGAGGAGGACACGCAGTCAACCGGTGGAACCACAACATCCTCCACTGGGACAGCTGCATCCTCCTCCGTGCCCCCACGGGCTGCCAGCCAGCGCAGTGCTCCAACGGTACGGAGCCGGGCTACCAAAGCCAACCGCCACCGCCAAGCAGCAAAGACATCAGCTGCCCCCCACAGGAGTTGCAAGGCATGCCAGCGCCGCTTATCCCTAAGAGTGTCCTACCTGGAGCAGGAGGTCCATAACTATAAGAACTTGGTGGAGGGCCTCCGCTTCGACCATGCCACCCTCCGCAAGGAGTATGATGCCCTGGCCGCTAAATTCAACAGCACCCTCCAGTAGTGTAGTATCCCTTGCCCTTTTTTTAGAGACTTTTGGGGGGTGGGATTTGGGAGTTGGGTTCTTTTTGGGACTTTTGAAAGACAATCGTTGGGGTTAGGGAGGGTCTTGAGGGAGATTATTTTGTTAGGGCTACATAAATATACTTTTTTAAACTTTATCTGACCATACCTGTTCTTTACTGCTTTTGAGTCTGGTGGGTGGGGTTTTAACAGTAAGTTTGTTTTCCTGAAGAGTCCTAGGACTTTAGTAGTACTACCGTCAATCTCTCGTCTAGTCCTAATACTCCATTATACTACCTCCCACCAAACGCTTATCTTACCTGTAATTTGTGTTTGAAAGTAGGGCTAGGCCCAGGGCTGGCTCCACGGGAAATGGGGATTAAGGTTGGCAATCCTGGGCGGATGAAATGTCCTCATTGCGGTGGTACTAGTGGTGTGACACAGTGGCAGTTGCATGCCTATGGAAAAAAAGAAAACGAAACCTGGTTTGTCCTTACTGTAGCATTACAACGGTTACGGTACGATAGAGAATATAGCAGGTGACAGTACACATGAACAGTGCCACAATGTAGCCTAACAAATGGTAAAGTATTGCAAGTATAACTAGTACTTGCGTTGAATTTATTTGACATTGGCTCCTACTACTACAAGAAATAGTACTGAAGCTGAGTAAGTCTAGAATATATCCTCGGATTCCTTCACCAGCCTGTTGCTATGACCTTATCCTCCCCAGCAAGTGTGTGGAATTATTGATGTCATTTAGTCACACATCAAGCAAAACCACACAGCCCGGGGGAAGAGGGTTAGGGTTTGGAAAATGGATGGGAATGGGGGTTTCTTTTTGGGTAGGTTTTGTTGAGAGAAGAAAAAAAAAGCACAGCATGGACAAACAATAATTGAAGATAAAGAAATCTTTGGGTACAAACTAAAGCTAACAACAAATCTTTTAAGTGACATAAAGGAAGTGCATGCCCTACTGCATGCATTGTTAGTTACTGAAAAGTAAGTAGTACTAGAATGCGACAGTACAGGGCTGCAGCGTTTTGACTGGCCTATCTCTGCACTCAGAGAAACACTTCTTACATTAAATTAGGTTTAAAAATTAGCCGAAGTAAAACCTATAGAATGGCTGTAGGGATCAATTTAGAAGCAGAGAGAGATCCAAGAAATGCAGTCACACTCATAGAAGAAAACAATGGATACTGTATCTGTATGTTGTTGGAGTTGTCCTGTTGAATTTGGTAAGTAAGTTGCATGCAGCAAACAATTCCTCTTCTTAGCGGCACTCCTCCATTCCAGCTGACGCTTCGTCCATTAATGTTGGTGACCACTGACAGAAGACACCCTGTCCACTGCCTGCCTGGCGGATGTTGAATTGCGGCTCGTTAATGTGAAGCCTGACTCCATCTTTTTTCCCCATTGCACAGACTGAAACCCGGCCTGTAATTATTGAACGGAAAACAGTAAGTGCTATTACAATACCACTAATAAATAAATATAAGGTATGTACGCTGTGTGGTGCAAAAAGTCACACTTTGATTTTCCTAATAGACAGTACAATATTTTTGAAATTGCGTACTCTGTCTGAGTCACCTTTTGAAGGATAAATAAGTATGGCCAAATTAATTTAGCGGATCTTTCCCCTCAAGCCAGGTGTACTGTAAACTGTGTTTTAGAACAAAATTAGACCTTCCCAGCAGTGCTCCCACCCAGACCCTTACTAAAGCCAGTCGCAAAAATGTAGAAGACCCCCAATCAGATCTCAAAAAACGAGGCCTAGCAGAAAAATGGTGACAAAACGTACTTTGAAAGTAAAAGTAGGCCCAAATACCGCCTTACCCACCGTGGATTGTATTCAAACCACTTGCAAGCAAGCAAAAGTATCCATAGCCAGCATCGCTCCAAGAGTGCTCTAAGACCCCAGAACTCAGTTGCAAAAATCTAGAACACCCCGAAACACATGCAATCCTGCTGCTAGGGCTAACCCTAACGAACCCTAAGTTACAAAAAGTGCCAAAAGGCTTTTCCTTATGGATTTTGTCCAAACCACTTCTATCCGGTATTAGACCTTCCCAGGAATGCCCCAAGAGACCCGCCAACCCACCCGCAAAAAAGCACGCGACAACACCCCCAAACAGCCAAAAATCAAAATCTCATACTTACAATATCTCTCGGCCTTCGGTCCAAACGCGCTGTGCAGCTAGGTCATCATCATAACTCCTGTTTTCCACCACGGATTTCCTGAAAAGCAAATGCAATCAAGATTAGACTGTCGCAGCAGTCCTCCGACAGAGACACCAAAACCCAACCACAAACACCAGGAAGCTCCCCAAACAGGCCCCCGAAAACGCTACATTGAGCAAGATGTCAGAAGAAATAACAAAAAAAAATTCTGCATGGATTTTGTCCAAACCACTTCTATCCGGTATTAGACCTTCCCAGGAATGCCCCAACACCCGCCAACCCACCCGCAAAAAAGCACGCGACAACACCCCCAAACAGCCAAAAATCAAAATCTCATACTTACAATATCTCTCGGCCTTCGGTCCAAATGCGCTGTGCAGCTAGGTCATCATCATAACTCTTGTTTTCCACCACGGATTTCCTGAAAAGCAAATGCAATCAAGATTAGACTGTCGCAGCAGTGCTCCGACAGAGACACCAAAACCCACCCACAAACACCAGGAAGCCCCTCAAACAGGCCCCCGAAAACGCTACATTGAGCAAGATGGCAGAAGAAATAGCAAAAACATTTTTTGTCCAAACCACTTCTATCCGGTATTAGACCTTCCCAGGAATGCCCCAAGACCCGCCAACCCACCCGCAAAAAAGCACGCGACAACACCCCCAAACAGCCAAAAATCAAAATCTCATACTTACAATATCTCTCGGCATTCGGTCCAAACGCGCTGTGCAGCTAGGTCATCATCATAACTCCTGTTTTCCACCACGGATTTCCTGAAAAGCAAATGCAATCAAGATTAGACTGTCGCAGCAGTGCTCCCAGACCCCAAAACTCACCCACAAACACCCGGAACCCCGCCAAAGAGCACCTCAAAGGCAAGCAAGTCAGCAAAAACTGCATGAAATTTCCGCCTCATATTTGGTCCAAAACACTTTTATCCGTTATTAGAGCTTCACAGCAATGGGCCCAGAGCCGTCAACTCACCCGCAAAGAAGTAGAACACCTCCACAAGTGCTGAGTCTTTCTTCATTGGGCGTAATCCAGCCCTCTGCTTTGAGGGAAATAGGAGTCTGGAGGAGGAGGATAGAGGAGCATGTTCTTCTGAACTTGTGAACCTGAGGAATGTAGACTGCGGCACCTTCAAATCAATAAGCAAACAAGTGAAGACAGATCTGCTGATGGGCTTGTTTTTGTGATTAGGTGATTAAAGTTTGAATTAAATTAACTGTGCAAAACAAAGAAAGACAGACACACAGGAATAAAAGTGAATAATTAAGGACGAAAAAGAAAGTTATTGATTCATTGTCTCATTTTCAGGGCTCGGTGTCAGGGAATAAGAATAAGTGTTCGTCATCATACTCTGCGAATTCAGGCAGGATGGGGTCAGCGTCACCGAACAGAGAAGAAATTCCCTCATCTACGTTGCTGTCCTCCTCGTCTTCATGCGGCGTGCTTTCTCGTACTTTGTAATCTGGTGGTATGAGGTGCTGATTCATCTTGATCATTGTTAGCCTCTCCACATTTTTGGGCGAGAGGCGGCTCCGTTTGGGAGTTACAATGCCACCAGTAGCACTGAAAACACGTTCAGAAGACACACTTGCGAGTGGGCAAGACAAGTAGTTTATAGCCAGGTTGGAGAGCTGTGGCCACAATTGTTTTTTCCCATGCCAATAATGCAATGGATCATCATTAAGAAAGACCTCTGTTGAGTCATTCAGATAGTCCTGCACCATCGACTCAAGGTCCTCAACGGTTCCTCCACTTTGCTTACTTTTTGCTGTGCTTGTGACCTTTTTTCGAGAACCATACCCAAGCCAAGTTAGCCAATCCTCTTCAGCAGCCAATGTTACTTGTGTGTGGTGCAGATGATCCGGTTGCCGGTGTCTTTAACGGCTGAGAGGTCACTTGTGCCACAGCCACAGGTGCAGAAGTGGATTCTTTTGACTGGGGATGGCCTGCTGATGCTGATGTACTGCCTTCTCCTTCAATATCCTGCCGTTCTTTTTCAAACCTCTTGGCTGACCAGGCTAGCCAACGTTTGTACTTTTTAACATCTTCATCAGCAAAAGGAAAGAATGCTTGGCCTGCCAGCGCCTTTTTGTAGCGTGGATCCAGAATAGTAGCACAAATGTAATGCTGTTCTGAGTTGATCATTTTAAGACGTTCATCACCACGTAGGCGCTCTAATTTCTCCGACAAAACAAATGGATCTTTGTTTTTTTCATCTTTTTCTAACTCAGAAGACATCGCCTTCAGTTGGTGCTCCAGCATGCACAACAATGGGATAGCTTTTCCCAAATTACAGTCCTCCTTGCTGACTGCACGCGTGAAGACCTCAAAAGGACGAAGCATGTCTGTCAGGCTTTTAACTATGTCCCATTGCGCCGCACCCATCCTCAGGTCCTTCTGAGCTGTACCCTGTTTTAAGAAATAGTGATCGAGTACCGTATACTGCTCATACAGACGCTCAAGCATGTAGAAGGTTGAGTTCCAACGTGTTGCCACCTCCTGGATGAGTGCTTTCACTGGCATTCGACGTTCATGTAGCAGGCTCCTCAGATGCTTCCGGGCCTTAAAAGAATGGCTGAAATGGTTGCACATTTTTCGGCAGGTGGCCATTACCTCGCACGCTGGACTGTCTTTATCACTCAAGAATTTTTGAACTACCAGGTTGATACAGTGCGCCAAACACGGCACTCTGAAATAGTCACCCAGCGCCATGGCCTTAACTACATTGGCGCCATTATCCGTGGAAACATAACCAATCCGGCGTTTTTTGGGGGACAGCCAGTGAAAGACCTTTTTGTTAAACTCGTCCAAAATGTTTCGTGCTGTGTGACTTTTCTCCAAGCCAAACATGGCTAGTGTTGCATGTTTCCGAGCAGCTTTAAAAACTTGGTCCGGGTCAACACCTGCGTTTAGCTTTGCTTTAACACCTGAAAAAGAGACCCAGTGTGCAGTGATGCACATGTAATCCGCGCCTGCGCCACTGGTCCACATGTCTGTTGTCAGATGTATAGTGTGAACAGCACTCTTCTGCAAAGCTGCCCCAATCACCTCCAGCACATCTTCATGTAGTGCTGGAACCGCAACTCTGGCAAAATAGAACCGGCTAGGAACCTTCCATTTAGGGCAGAGCGCTGCCACTAATTCTAGAAAACCTACCGCTTCTACAAAAGAAAAAGGGAGAAGGTCCACAGCTAGCATTTTAGCCAGCTTAGTGTTATACAGACGCGTCAGTGGGTGGTTGCGTTCATATGGCGCGTCTGAAGAAAACATGGTTCTAATGTTGCCCTGGACCAAGCATTTACGGGATGATAATGACTTCGTTGACCCAATTATGCTCGCTGGTGAACTTTTTCGCGTTGGTGTCTCACTCGCTCCAACACTCTTAGTGTGCCTCACATGGGGTGTGCTGCTGACAGGGGTACTGGGTGTAAGTGAAGTGTTTGACACGTCTTCTTCCTCCTCGTCATCATCAGATGAAACATCAACGTTTTCTTGACTTCCAATTCGGGCTTCCTTGATCGCCTTTAGGTGCGCAAACCATTGGACAGTGTGCTGTCTCCTAAGATGACCTCTCTGGCCTCCGGTACCATAGTTGGTACCAAACTTACCACGACTAACTGCAAGCTTACAAATGGTACAAATGGCGAACTTTTCCCTTTTTGGGCAAACAGTAAAGAAGTCCCAAACTGGGGACTTGAAGTGTCTGTGGGGGCCGGAGGAGGCGGCGATACTGGTGGTGGTGGTCATGCTGCTAATGCCAGATAAAGTGGAGGATCTGGATTGCCCAACTTTTGTACGTTGTGCACTTTCACCGCCACTAATTAAGGTCGAGGTGGATGGAGGTCCCTTCTTGCGAGAAAGAAATATGGAAGCGGTACGAGTTGGTGTACTACTTAACTCCAATGATTGTGGTGTTTCCACTGCCTCCTCGTCGACAACATCATCATCATCACGCTCAGCAGCTTTTCGGGCTAGGGTCAAAATGTCTGTTTGCTGCATGCCCGCTGGGGCTTCAGTGACGTTAGTGATGATGACTGCGTCGTCGTCATGAGAGTCTTCAGCAGCAGGAGTATACAACTTCTTTTTGAGCGTCATCACACTCCATAACTTTGAGAGTTTCGACGACCTTCCTTTTACGCTTAGCTACCTTTGTCAGATCATGGTGTGCCTCCTCAACCTCACTCTCAGACGGCAGTGGTGCTGGTTCCCAATTTTGATCCGTATCATCAGAAGGAGGTGTGCTAGAAGAAGATGTAGACACCACCCTTGATCGCTTCCTTGCTAGGGGTGTGGAAGACAATGAATGATCATCAGGAGGAGTGTCTTCCTCAAATGATACCTCGCCTTGATTGTCAATTTCCTGATGTGCCCCTACTTCGGGAGGAACAACTATTGTGGGCACTTGTGACCCTCCATGCACCTCTGCTTGCGCATCTCCTTGCGCTTCCTCTCCTTCCACATGTACTTGGGCTTGTACTTGCACATGTGGTTTTTGTTGGGGCTGTGGTTGTTCAACACTCGTCAGATGAGTTACAACAACCTGTGTTGATTGAGGGACATTACTGCTACTTTCTTGCGATGAGCCAACATCACTGGTCGATGGTGATTGAACAACTAGACTAAGTGCCTCTGCAGCAGTGAAGGGCTTGGACTTAAGTTGGCGTGGTGGTGATGGTGGCACTGAGCCCAATGGAGCGGGGGTGCTGCTCCCAGCTTGGTCCCCAGCAGATCCCGCTGCTGCTGCAGGCATACTATTTTTTTTACTCCCAAAAAAAGGGGCGGCCGGCACACCAGTCTCCTTGGTAACTTGCTTCTTCTGCTCCTTACTGGCAACTTTCTTGCTAGAGGAGCTACGGGTAACTTTTTTTGGGGCCATCTTCTTCAGAGCAGGTCAGAACAGCAGGCAGCAGTTGCACGAGTTGCAGAGTTGTCTGTGTCCAGACGTGACGTCGCGTGACGTTATGCTACACACACACACCGCTGCAGGACTTCTTCCTGGCACTGGTGGTTCTCTTGAGTCTTGTGCACCTAAAAGCAATGGAAGACAGAGGAACATCAGTTCAGTTATACACCCCAAAATATCGAAAAACACAGAAAAATCAGCACAATCCCATGCCATCCATGATGTTTACATTCAAGACACCACACAGAAAGACTAGGCCCATGCAACACTCACTACCCCTGGGGATAATGGATGAAAAGTAGGCAAAATAAGTGCAGGCCTCAGACACTGCCTCTCTTCAAAATGGCCCCTTGCACCCCAAGCGCATGTTGCCTGTACCAGCCAGCACTCAAGATGGCCGCCACCACCACCCACATGGCCAGTCCACATCAATAGTACACCCCAAAAAACCCGAAAAACACCCAAAAATCACCACAATCCAATGCCATCCAGGATGTTTACATTAAAGAGAGTGAGGCTCCACAGGCACACTCAGTCCATGCACCACTACCCCTGGGCAAAAGGCCACACCAGCAGCCCCAAAAAAACGACAAAAACACAAAAATCAGCACAATCCCAGCCCATCCATGGCCT
Source organism: Lissotriton helveticus (assembly GCF_964261635.1). Classification (NCBI taxonomy): domain Eukaryota; kingdom Metazoa; phylum Chordata; class Amphibia; order Caudata; family Salamandridae; genus Lissotriton; species Lissotriton helveticus. The sequence continues at coordinate 1,437,357,608 of NC_136068.1, forward strand.
CAATGATGTTTAAATTCAAGAAGACACCCCACAGAAAGACTAGGCCCATGCAACACTCACCACCCCTGGGCAAAGGGCCCCACCAGCAGCCCCAAAAAACGACAAAAACCACAAAATTCAGCACAATCCCAGCCCATCCATGGCCTCAATGGTGTTTAAATTCAAGAGGACACCCCACAGAAAGACTAGGCCCATGCAATACTCACCACCCCTGGGCAAAGGGCCCCACCAGCAGCCCCAAAAAACGTCAAAAACCACAAAATTCAGCACAATCCCAGCCCATCCATGGCCTCAATGGTGTTTAAATTCAAGAGGACACCCCACAGAAAGACTAGGCCCATGCAACACTCACTACCCCTGGGCATAATGGATGAAAGGTAGGCAAAATAAGTGCAGGCCTCAGACACTGCCTCTCTTCAAAATGGCTCCTTGCACCCCAAGCACATGTTGCCTGTACCAGCCAGCACTCAAGATGGCCACCACCACCACCCACATGGCCAGTCCACATCAACAGTACACCCCAAAAAAAACAAAAAACACCCCAAAATCACCACAATCCAATGCCATCCAGGATGTTTACATTAAAGAGAGTGAGGCCCCACAGGCACACTCAGTCCATGCACCACTACCCCTGGGCAAAAGGCCACACCAGCAGCCCCAAAAAAACAACAAAAAACACAAAAAACAGCACAATCCCAGCCCATCCATGGTCTCAATGGTGTTTAAATTCAAGAGGACACCCCACAGAAAGACTAGGCCCATGCAACACTCACCACCCCTGGGCAAAGGGCCCCACCACCAGCCCCAAAAACGACAAAAACCACAAAATTCAGCACAATCCCAGCCCATCCATGGCCTCAATGGTGTTTAAATTCAAGAGGACACCCCACAGAAAGACTAGGCCCATGCAACACTCACCACCCCTGGGCAAAGGGCCCCACCAGCAGCCCCAAAAACCGACAAAAACCACAAAATTCAGCACAATCCCAGCCCATCCATGGCCTCAATGGTGTTTAAATTCAAGAAGACACACCACAGAAAGACTAGGCCCATGCAACACTCACTACCCCTGGGGATAATGGATGAAAAGTAGGCAAATAAGTGCAGGCCTCAGACACTGCCTCTCTTCAAAATGGCCCCTTGCACCCCAAGCACATGTTGCCTGTACCAGCCAGCACTCAAGATGGCCACCACCACCACCCACATGGCCAGTCCACATCAACAGTACACCCCAGAAAAACCGAAAAACACCCAAAAATCACCACAATCCAATGCCATCCAGGATGTTTACATTAAAGAGAGTGAGAGCCCACAGGCACACTCAGTCCATGCATCACTACCCCTTGGCAAAAGGCCACACCAGCAGCCCCAAAAAAACGACAAAAAACACAAAAATCAGCACAATCCCAGCCCATCCATGGCCTCAATGATGTTTAAATTCAAGAAGACACCCCACAGAAAGACTAGGCCCATGCAACACTCACCACCCCTGGGCAAAGGGCCCCACCAGCAGCCCCAAAAAAACGACAAAAACAACAAAAATCAGCACAATCCCAGCCCATCCATGGCCTCAATGGTGTTTAAATTCAACAAAACAGTTGTATCATGCACCCATAACCAACCCTGGTCCTTCTGGATACTGTGGCTACCCACAATATATTTTATTTAATGTTCTGAAAAAGTTCCAAAATTGTAGTTGCAGCAACTGTAATGCCCCAAACAAACTTACTTGTGAAAGTTGATTTCTAATCCAAAAGTGATACAAAGAAAGTCAAAAAGGCCTCAAATCCAAATATCCAGCAGCACCCACAAAAAGTAATCCTTCCAGGTCAAAGTCCAAATGAAACTGACCAGCACATGAAGAAAGCACTGGGAGGAGCCTGCTGGACAGGAACAGGAAGTTGGAGACTGTGGGGCACTTCCTTCCTCCCCCCCCCAAAATGGACTCCTTGCAAAAAAAAGGCCATGCAAATGTCAACCTGAGGAGTGATTCTGATAAAAATCATCATTTTCTGAAGGTTTATCCTGTTTGCTGGTGGATTTCTTGTGCAGAATTGCAAAATCTCTATTTCGCGAGTGCGAGATTGTTCCTGTCCGCCGCAACTACGTGTTCGCAATTGCGAACTCTCACGAGGTGTGCTGTGCAAGGTGGCAAGCCGCGATTACGTATTCGCGGGCGCCAAACTCCCGCGGGATCCCGCAGCAAGATCCAAAATGGCGCAGCACTTGCAAAATATGATCGAGAAAAACAACTCGGCAAACGCTTAATGACGGAAAGTGAACGCCGTGCACCACGCCGCGCGCCACAATATTGTATCACCAAGCAAAAAATCCGCCGCGAGCGAATTCTCGGATTTTCGACAAATTCCCGAGAGTTCGCGGATTGCGAATTTGCCGAAAATCCGCAAAATCCGCGATCGGAGCGGATTTTACGCCCATGCTTAGTCAGCACCATCCAGACATATGTCCAGGGCGGGACCAGGTACGTTCTTTTAAACCGGGAGATAAAAAGACTGTTATGTGTAGTGGGCTCCACCACAGATGATGAGAACGAAGATGTATCAGAAGAAAAGCTATTACGATCCATATAGTAACCACTGGACGCAAGCTGAAACAACGGGGCTGTTCTTCATTTGAAGGGGAAGGAATTGTACTTTCAGGAATGTCAATTATAACTTCAACTTGGTGAGAAGGATACCAATGATCCACCGTTGTAGTTGTACAAGTTAAAACAGACAACAAGCCAATTGAAGATTCTTTATCCCCCTCCATTTGTTGGGGAGGCATCGAGGAAACAGAAGCCAGCAGATTCAGTGAAATATCCCGGAGGGGAATGCTTTTAAGCGTACTATATAGTACCCGTCATATGGTGTAGCTTGACATGCTCGATTGAAATGTAACAATTCTCCTTACGACCAGGTAGTCGAGCCAGAATCACAGAACAGATGCCTTTCAAACCAAGGACTCTGACCTGTGCACGGTATGATGTGTCAAATTCTTTTATGTTCTCCACCTTTTCTCGGACCAGAACTCCAGCTTTAGGAAGCCTGTCAGAAACTGGAATCAGCACAGCTGCATCCGTAGAAGTGGGCAAATGGGCTTTTGCTTGCGAATCATGATTCTTTTGTAGATCCTGTAACATAGCACAATGGTTATCTACGTCAAAGGTTGCGGCAGCCGCCACAATGTCTAGACCATCCAGGTCTGGCACAAACATTGTAATGCCAAAGAGCATTTCATACATTGAACTTCATATAGATGAGTCAACCAGCCCCAACCAGTACCTAATATTCTTGCTGTTTAAGATTTCTTTAAGTCACAGTTTATGCGCTCCACAACAGAATTGCCCTCAGGCTGATATAGAGATGAGAATTGCACCTGCACCCCCAGAGACTTCATCGCATCTCGGTAAGCCTTAGAGGCAGGACCTTGGTCAGAACAGAAGGTGCCACACGCAAATGTTCCTACAAAGACCCAAAAATCTTTTATAACAGTCCGAACGTCAGTACTACCTTGCGGCCAAACCCAAAGTAATCCCAAGGGGGTCTCTTACATTCTATAGTATTACGATGTTGGGTTTTGGCAGCCTTTCTGTGCCGGTCTTTTCGACACAGAAAGGCTGCTCGAACTCGACTTTGGGGCCCCCCACGCAAGGCCTCCTGTTGGAGGGGTGGCCCCATGTTGATCCCTGCACCTGGTGGCAGGCACCTCAAGGTGACTGCCACGGGGTGCAGGGATGAACTGCACCTCTTATTCTTTCCAATGGGAGCATGCTTTCTGGTCAGAATACATGCTCCATTGGAAAGTATAGGAATGTGACCGAACAATGTTCGGTCGCATCCTAATTAGTTGGTGGGACCACCGACCTGGTGTAGGTGAGTCCCTTGACTGAGATGATGCCAGGGGAGGAAACGCCACCCGACATCGTAATAGGGCCCATCATTTTTAATTACTTTCATTTTCAAGAAAACAACAGTTATTGCAATTTTAATATTTTGATATATATTTTCCTTTTTTTTTTGCCAACCCTTCTTTTTTCATTTTTATACTCTAAACACATATTTTCATTATATATTAAATAATTTCATGTTTTTAAATTATTGTATATATATAATACTGTCAATTGTTAAAAAAATACAGACAAAATTAGCTGACAACTTTCAGTAATGTACATTAATATTTTTTGTAAGATGTATAGTTACTTTTTATTTTTCATAAATATTTTAACATATTTTTATGCTGTTATTTTACATGAATATTTTTCTAAATTTATTACGGCCTTATTATGAATTTAAAAAAGGGGGACGGTGATGGACAGAGTATCTGAATTAAGCAGAACACTCCTACCCAGTCAAAAGAACAGGGCTTGATCCATCACCGTTTTTTAGCTCACTGCACCATCCCAGTTCAGAACCTGGCTACATGCAAATTAGTCTGACCCCGGCCCAGTGCATCATGGGAACAGGGCAGACCAAACTACCAAGCCAATTCTTTACTGGAAAGGAAACAAGCTTCCGGGGACCGGTTTCTGGCATTACAGCCGTCTACGGCCCGGCTTGCTTGAATCCTGATGGTGCAGTGAGCAAGGGACTCACATCTGAGCATACCCTTCCACACTTGTGGTGGCTAAAACGTTTTGGCCACTATAGGAGTGGCAGCGTATGCTCAGACATGAGTCCCTGGCTCACTGCACCATCAGGATTCAAGCAAGCCGGGCCGAAGACGGCTGCAATGCCAGAAACCGGTCCCCGGAAGCTTGTTTCCTTTCCAGTAAAGAATTGGCTTGGTAGTTTGGTCTGCCCTGTTCCCATGATGCACTGGGCCAGGGACAGACTAATTTGCATGTAGCCAGGTTCTGAACTGGGATGGTGCAGTGAGCTAAAAAACGGTGATGGATCAAGCCCTGATCTTTTGACTGGGTATGAGTGTTCTGTTTAATTCAGATGCTCTGTCCATCACTACCCCCTTTTCTGAATTATTATGAATTTGGCAACTGCCACGGACCCAGGAAGACCACAAAGCCCGCCCGCCGGATTATGAGTCTAATTCTGGGGGCGGGGGCGAGCAATGCTGCAGTGGTCTCACAGCAGTAGTATGTTTGGCTCATAGGAGAGCCTATACAGCAAACTGCTGCCGTGACTATGCCAAATGCTCGTCCTACCATTGTGTGGCATGCACCATGTTGGACAATACACTTGAGGGGGACAGGTGTGTGCCCCCTGCACCCACTTGCCTGGGTAGATCTGCCTGCACGCCATGTTGGTGGCCCCCTCCTTGCCTTTCTGCTAGCTTTTTCATGGCAGGAGCACCGCCATGAAACAGGCTGGGGAGTTGCAATATGGATGGCGCTGCCTGGATCAACACCACCTCAATTCTTCATTCCCAACAACGCCAGCACCCCGTGCTCCAGGATCCTGGCAGTGCCGGGGGTGTTATAGTGGCCTGCTGGTGGTCCAACTACAGCACTCTCATTATGGCAGGCGGATCACAGTGGTCAGACCGCCACCGCAATCATAGCTGTTCCCAGGACCGCCGTATTCGTTATGATTATATATATATATATGAACAAGGAGCAGACACGCTCTGAAACGCGTAAGGCGAAACTAATTCTGTGAAGGAGAAGCCAGTGCCGTTAATCAGCTGCTTGAGTGTGCGCCTTCAAACGGGGGTCTTTGGAATAAAACATTACATGCGGCAGACTGAGCCACGAGGGCTGCACCACCTATTAAAAAATTGGGACCATGGAGACACAGAACCTTTGAAGTCTCCAATCGGTGCAAACAGCAAGAGGACAAACAAACACACAATACAGTGATTTTTTCACTAGGAACCCACTGGAGGGTAAGAACAATATCATGATTATGAGTGAACAAAGCAGTACCCACTAAAGGTAACTCACATCGTCTTGGGGGCTTGCAACCTAGTATAGGGAATGTACTACTACAAACACCAGCATGCACTACAGGCCAAAATCGTCTGCTGCCCACTGGAGGGCGTATTAAATTGCACGCTGTTTAAAGCCTCCCTGACTGCTTGCTTCGTCATTCAGAAATGCCTGTGAACAAGGAGCAGACACGCTCTGAAACGCGTAAGGCGAAACTAATTCTGTGAAGGAGAAGCCGGTGCCGTTAATCAGCTGCTTGAGTGTGCGCCTTCAACCGGGGGTCTTTGGAATAGAACATTACATGCGGCAGACTGAGCCGCGAAGGCTGCACCACCTATTCAAAAATTGGGACCATGGAGACACAGAACCTTCGAAGTCTCAAATCGGTGCAAACAGCAAGAGGAACAACAAACACACAATACAGTGATTCTTTCACTAGAAACCCACTGGAGGGTAAGAACAATATCGTGATTATGAGTGAACAAAGCAGGACCCACTAAAGGTAACTCACATTGTCATGGGGGCTTGCAATCTACTATAGGGAATGTACTACTACAAACACCAGCATGCACTACAGGCCAAAATCATCTGCTGCCCACTGGAGGGCGTATTAAATTGCACGTTGTTAAAAGACTCCCGGACTGCTTGCTTCGTCATTCAGAAATGCCTGTGAACAAGGAGCAGACACTCTGAAACGGGCAAGGCGAAACTAATTCTGTGAAGGAGCAGCCGGTGCCGTTAATCAGCTGCTTGAGTGTGCGCCTTCAAATGGGGGTCTTTGGAATAATATATATATATATATATATATATATATATATATATATATATATATATATATATATATATATATGCTCGTGATCGGCAGGGTGCGTGGATCCACTGCGCCTCTAAATATCAAAACTTTTATTTTTTGATTTTCTCAGCAACTTCTGAACGGATTTACTCCATTTAAAAAAAAGGTCTCTTTCTGAACCAAGGGCTGAGCTATATTTTGTAACATTTTGAAACACGTTAGTACTGCTAACTCAATTTAGTAGTCTATTGCTGTTATTTTTTAATCGTTTCTGGAGGTAAAAGGTCACGGGTTGGGTGCTACTCTTCGTCCGTAAAGGTAGGTTTATTTCTTTTTAAAAAAAATAATTTATTAAGCCAGTAGACATTTACAAAAATAGAGACAGAATATAGTGAAATCAAATGCACATATAAAACTTATAACATGTTCAACCAGACCGCAAATAAAAAGCTTATAAATACAGTGGAAACCGAGGCAAAAGAAAAGGGGGGAAATAAATAAATAAATGGGAGCACAAGCGATATATACATACACCTCTATATATCATCATACACTAATGTACTCCTGAGTATGCTGTTATACACGATTTTACTCCTCATATATATCAGTCTATTTGACAGCCCTTCTAGGGGTACGTTACCAACTACACATTATTTACATGATATTTACATCCATATTCCTGCTTATCTAACTGAGAATACGGCATACTTACCTTAGGGTATTAAAAAGCGATTGTTTTACACTTTAAAAGAAAAAGAATGTGATCTCTCATTGCTGTTCGGTATTAACTAATTTCTTGTTCTGCTGGTGACAGATGATCTGTTAGAGCCCCCCAAATCTTAACACCCAGTTTGCGTTTCCATAGGCTTTTAATAGCATATAAACTAGTCTCAAGTTTACAGATAGCAAAGAGCCTGCCTCTCCACATCTCAAATGTAGGGGGCTCTTTCTGATGCCACACTGAAGCTATGCATAATCTTGCTACTGCAACCGCAATATATATTAAATATCTATATGCATACATTCCTTGTGTGGGTGTTTCATCCTTTATAACCCCCCAACAGCATAACTACTGGGGTTATTTCAACCAGTACACCTGTCACCTCTGTTAGAAATATCTGTATCCTATCAATCAGTGTTTTCAAGTCTGGGCCTGTAGCAAACATGTGAACTATGTCTGCCTGTTCTCCCCCACATCGAGTACATTTGTCCTCATTTGCACCACCCCAAAGTGCAATTTTAGCAGGTGTATAGTATAAATTAAACATGGTTTTGTATTGTTGCGTTCTCAAATTTGAGGATATTAAAAGATTTTCAGCTAGATAGATGGACTCTTGTAAAATATTCCCTTCTGCCAATACTTTCGTATTCCATTTACTATTCTGTACCTCAACAACATCTTTTTGTAGATCAATAAGTGCCTGATATATGATACCAATTTTCTCTCGGGCCATCACAGTTTCTATAAGCTTACTTTTTTCGGCTAAGCATACAATATTCCTCCTCTTACATAGATAATCCCGGATCTGCAAGTACTTTAAAAGATCCGATTTGTGTAGACCATATGTATTCATCAAAGAAGCATAGGTTTTAACACCATTGTTGTCTACCAACATACCCAGGGTTGTAATGCCTTTGCTTCTCCATCTCTTCATTATGCTATCTAAAACAAATAGGGGGAGCACTGCTGCTGCATCAGTAGGTGTGTAATAATTAATTTTGCCAAGATTTAGCTGTGTCTTGATTTGGCGCCAGACCTTATGAGCAGCCTGTAGCACCTTGAAGTGGGTCTTCTTATAATAGCTTAGCTCTAGAATTTTACAAAAAGTTTTTTCTGTCCTTGCACCTAATAGTAATTGATATATGTGAGGTAACTCACCTAAGGTTTCACCATTAGTTCCCACCAGTAATATTCCTATATGCTGTAGTAAGCAAGCCCAGTAATAAAATTGAAAGTTTGGTACTGCCCAGCCCCCTCTATCTCGAGGTAGAGTCATACATTTCAGTGCTCGCCGGAGCTTCCCCTGTGCCCATAGAAAGCTATTGCAGATCGATTGTAGTCTCTGCATTTGTGTTCTAGTTATTTCCAGTGGTACTGCCCTGAAAAAGTAGAGTACCTTTGGGAGCACATTAATTTTCAAACATTACATCTTCCCAGCAGTGACAGATGTAAGTTTCCCATCCTATCCAAATCTTTTTTAATCTTAATAAGCAGAGGCTCCCAATTAATTTTAACCATCTTATCTAGTCAAGCATTCAAACGTACTCCCAAATACAGTGCCTCCTTTAGTACTCTCTGGTCACTTAATTGTGTTTGGTCTGTGCATATTACTTGAGTCTTGGCTAGATTCAATTTATATCCCGCACTCCTCCCAAATAATGCTGCCAACTGTTCCGTTTGCTCCAATGTAATTGCGGGGTCCGGTGACACTATTACGATATCATCTGCATAAGAAAATATATCAACTCACTCCAACCTAGGGCCTAATAGTTGTTCATTTAATCTATGCTCTAACAGATTTAGGAACGGGTTGATATATATCGCAAATAGCAGGGGGGAGCATGGGCAACCTTGCCGGGTACCTCTTGTTATCATTAGTGATCTAGGGCCAGATGTAGGTGTCAAAATACCGGTGGGAATCGGCCAAAAATACCGATTTTTGGCCGTTTCCGACCGGTATTTTGACATTGGTATGTAGGGGCTCTGAAAACATACAGATTCGGTAATTTTACCGAATCGGTAAATCTACTAAATCGGTAAAATTACAGATTCTGTAAAATTACAGAATCGGTAAATGTTACCGATTCGGTAAATATACCCATCGGTAAAATTACCGAATCTGTATTTTCCTATGTAGGTAGCACTTTTAACACTGTTACAGGGCTTTCAGGATTCAGTATTTACCATGCAATACAATTGCATTGTAAATAAGGAATTCTTGTGTACATGCACTTCTGTGCATGTACACCTGTGCCATGTGGCACACAGACATGCCCTAAGGGCATGTCTGTGTGCCACATGGCGCACAAGCCAGTTACAGGGGTGCAACAGGGTGTCAAAGTGACACCCTGTCCCCCTTTGCAATTCGGTATTTTTACCGATTCGGTAAATACCAAATCGGTATTTGCTATTGAATCCTATGGGCTTCAAGGCCCATAGGATTCAATAGCAAATACCGATTCGGTATTTACCGAATCGGTAAATACCGAATTTTTACCGAATATTTTACCTACATAGCAATTACCGAATAGTAAATACTGAACCGGTAAAATTCGGTATTTACCATTCGGTAATTTACTATTACCTACATCTGGGCCCTAGATTCCAGCCCTAATGTACATATTCTTGCCTTTGGAGCTCTATACATTTCTCCGATTGCCTGTACATACCCTGCACCAACACCGTGCCCCCTAAGTGTAGTCCATACAAATTCCCATGAGACACGGTCAAACGCCTTTTCAGAATCCAATATCACCCCACATGGCATCTTACGTGTGTTGGCAATATCTAGTAATGTTGTTACTCTGCTTATATGGTTGACCGTGTCTCTTCCTGGAATAAACCTGTGCTGGTGAACCGAAACTAGACCCGTAATAACATGCGATAAGCGTGTCGCTAAAATTTTTGCATAAACTTTGCAATCGCAATTTATTAATGATATTGGTCTAAATTACCCTGGGGGGGTAGGGGCTTTTCTTTTTTTTTAAAAAACAATAATGCTTGCCTCATCCCAAGATAGCGGGGCAGCCCCTTTCTGAGCCACTCGACACAAACCGCAAGCATATCTCCCTGAATTTCAGGCAACAATAGTTGATATATCTCTTATGGGAACCTGTCGGGCCCTGCAGCTTCTCCCATGGCTAATGCACCTGAAGCATCTAACAACTCCTGCATTGATATTCGCTCCTCTAATGCCCTATTATCTTCTTCCTCCAAGATCATCCTATAGGGGTCCTTATATAGTTCTTCCTTACCAACTATACTCTGATCATCCTCCGAATATAGCTTTTCATAAAATACTCTAAACACCTCTAGAATACCCTCTGGTATTTCTATTGTATTCCCTGCCGCGTCCTCAATCGCCACTATCATCCTTACATCTAATCTTCTTTGCAAGGCACCTGCCAGTTGTTTCCCCGAACTCGTAACAGTCTTTTCCAAAAAGATGGTATTTTTTGGCAATATCTTTAGTCCATTCTTCATTATTAGATTGACCCCAAACCACCTCTGTTTGTGCCTGTACTAGGACGGCTTTGTCGGCTTTATCCCATATTGCCTCCATTAGTCTACGTTCTAAACGGCATAACTCCTCATATAATTGCATTTGTTGTTCTCTCAGTTGTTTCTGTATATGTAAGGAAAAGCCAAGTATATTCCCCCTAAGTCCTGCTTTCATGGCATCCCAGACCATCCCCAATCCTGTGGAGCCCCGATTTATACCTAAAAATTCTGCCTCCCATTTACGAATATGCGCAACAAACTCCCCATTTAGTACCAGTTTTTGATCAAAAGAAAATGTACTTCTAGGGCATATTAAAACAGATACAGCTAGTTTCAAAATAACTGGGTTGTGATCCGAAGTTATACGGGGATATATCAACATTTGTGCATCCTTTAAAAGTGTTTTAGCAATGAAAAAATAATCTAATCTTGTGAGCTTTTGATGGGAGCATGAATAGTGTGTGTATACTGGTTCGGGGTGATTCAACCTGGGACATGCATCAGTTAAACCATGTTCAAAAAGGAGTTGCTGTAGGGCTCTATACACTTTTTTTTTCCAGCTTATTTATTACCTCCGGGTCCTTTAATAACATCTTCCAGTTGTATATTAAAATCACCAGTCAAAATCAGTGGAGTTGCCCAGTTAGCTAATTCCATATTGAGATACGTAATAACTTGGTCCTCATCATGATTAGAGCCGTATACAGAACAGATTGTACAACACTTTTTGCTAATATAGCGATCCCTTGGGTAGTGGTCGCTTGTGTAGTACATACAAGCATCTCCAACCCCTGCTCTCTCAAATAGTTATGTTTGTTTCGGGGGACATGCGTCTCTTGGATACAGACTATATCGGCTGACATATTCTTTATTTCATAGGCTACTCTTTGCCGTTTCCCCCTATCGTTGAGTCCCCGCACATCAAATATACAAACTGTTAACCCTGCCATCTCTTCTTACATACCTCTTTCTTTTTTCCTTCTCTTTCCATCCTTCTTTATGTCCGCACCCGTGTCTACTGACTTTTTTCTCCCCAATTTTGCCCCCAAATCCACCCCCCCCCTCTGGCATCCCCCCCGGAACCTGCACGCCTCCCCCTCCTGCCTTCTCTGCCAGTAGAAGGCCCACCCCCCTTTCCCAATGTGAAGGCGAATAGACCCCATGGTCTACAGTGATGGAGAGCATTGGTACCACCCCTACCACCCCGTGTCCCCATGATACATTTTGCCATGTCTTACCCGTTTGAAAATCAAAAAACAACACCCTTTAAGCAATACAATAAAAATTACATTTAGACATACAGAATAACCTATTTCAAGCTTGGTACTCTTAGAGAAACAGTGCTAGCGCCTTTTACCTTATGGTATCTGCAAATAATCATCAACATATTGCACATATTCTTGCCCTAATGCTTGTTCTCTTGCAGATGCTCTTTTGCTTTTATTTCAGAGGAAAAAAATCTTGTTTTATCTTTATAGATAACTTTTAGTTTAGCCGGAGCTAATAAAAATGCCTGTGCCACCTTCTCTTGAAAAGGCACAATTAGCTGTCTTAATTGCCATCGTTTTTCCACAGTAGTTGGACACAAATTGGGGCGAACAAAAAATTCTAACCTGGCAGCTTTCCTCTGCCTGTCTGGCCTAGCTAAATCAAATAGTGCCTGTCTTGCACAGTAGTTAGAAAGACATATCAGTATAGCCCTGGGTCTTGCATTAGCCTGATTGCGCTTTATTTGAAACGGGAATCTCTGGGCCCGTTGTATCTCAGTTTCCCATGACCACCGAGATAACTCTGGAAAAGCCTCAGAAAAAAGTTTAACAACGAAACTACGGGGATCTTCCCCCTCAACCCCTTCAGGCACACCAAGAATTCTTAAATTGTTGTGTCTCAATCGATTTTCCATGTCCTCGATCTTCCAGGATAGATCATCTCTGTGTGTTGTTAATGCCGCTGTAGTTGTCCTTTGAGCCACCATCTCGTCCTCTAAAGTGGATATGCGGGTCTTTGCCTCCGTTATTCTTTCCCTGATTTTTGAACACGTTTTTGTCATCTGACGAACAGAGTTCTGTAATTTTCTACAGGCGCCTTGCGTTTTCAAACTTTCTGCCCAGCTTTCTTCCCTATGGGCCATCATTGTCTCGTATATAAGAGTTAGGGAGATACTCTCTGGCTGTTCTACAGCCCTTCCCACAGACTGCTGACCTGGGGGTGTTTGGCTGCTACTTTGGCTTGATATATGTGGCACTATTTTCTTACGTATAGTCCCAGTCCCAGTGGCATGTGCTAAATCAATCCTCTCGAGGTATCTTCTTCCAGGCATATACTACTGGTCTCACTCCAGCGTCTATTTGACAGATTAAGAAGTTCTTCAGATGCCTGCAGAGACTCGTCCTGGGAGGTGCTCGAATGATCTGACAATGAAAAGAATCAGCATCTAAGTTTTGTACATTGGCCACCAGTAGCGTGTCAGACACTAGCCCGGCATTATACCCTCCTCTCGATTCCTGGGGTAGCCCATCCTTAACAGCTATCACCACTCCATTTTCTGGGGGATCCATACTTCCCGGTTCTCCCATTGCTGCCAAACCCCCATTATTATGGTTATGATTATTCATTACCTCCTCATACGAGAGACCCATAGATGCCCCCTCACTGCTATCATTGCTCCTTCTCACATTATAACAGTTCCAGTAGCAGTCACATTAAGCATTGTGCCCCCACTCACCTCAACAGAGTCCTAAGTTTTGGGTCCTCCGTGTTTCGCCGCTAAAAAAAAAAAATAAATTAAAAAAAAAAAATTAAAAAAATAAATCGCAGGGTGACCTTCTTTTGGGTTTCAATATTGTCTGTCAAGCGTTCTTTTGTAGTCGATCCACCTCGTTTGTTTGGGTCGCTTTGGTCACTTTCTTTTCCTTTGCTTCGTGCCGGTGTATTCCACCCCCGCGTCAGCGGCAGCCCGCGTTTTGCCTGCTCTGGAACTCTTGGGTGCCATCCTCTCATATACTCCAGTCACTGTGCACCTCTGTAGCACCAGAAAGCGCCGTAGGGCACATCAAACGCCTCGGGACTGGTATTGCAGTGAGCCAGAAACTACAGGACGCCGTAAGGTAAGAAGCGCCCACAACATTTGCATACTGGCAGGAGTGCCAGGAAAACCTCGCTGTTCTCCGCAGCCGCAACCTGGCTACACATCCTTCAATCTTTTTTTTCTTCGGAATAACAGCGCCTCTGTATGTCGGTCCTCCTCACTTCAAGGATCGGACACAAGCGGCAGGTATCGAGAGCTCACTCGGCCGAGTGATCAGCCGCCATCTTGCCTACTCCCCAGAGTGTTCTAGGTAGGTTTATTTCTACCTATTTTAAAGGTATTTCTAAGGTGGGGGAGGTAGGATAGTTGTGTATATGTGTGTGGTGTTATTAGTGAGATTATGGTCTTATTTTGTTTCTTGGATGCTTTTAAAATGTTTTTCAATGTAAGTGAATGTATTGCTGAGTAGTTTTGTATACAATAACATTATGTACGTATATATTTGGGAATGTAGTTTTTTTTGCGGGAAGGTGTTTTTTCTCTACTTTTTGCACGTTTTATTTTCCTGGATGATTCTGAGGGAAGTTGGATGCCCCTTTTTTTTCAATAAGGAAATCAGAATTTATTATAAACAACATTTTTTAATATGGATTTCCTTAATTTGGGGGTTTCCTGGAGTGGATTTTTTTAAAAACTATTTTTCAGGTTTTTAAATGAAACCTAGACTGCATTGCCTTGAGGGACATTTTTTCTTAAAGCAGAATTTTATATTTTTGGGGAGGGCTTTTTACTATTATTCATACAACGTTTTGGTGGATTTCTCGTTGGGACTATGTGGATTTGGATGGAGATCTGCATCTGATTTTTAAAATTATGTGTAGGTAGTTTGCTTGAGTGCTTTATGTATTAAATGATTTTAAAACATTTTTAGGTAAGAGTATTAATTGTTTTATTAGCATAGTGAGTAATACAGAATTTAGAGCTATTTCATTGATAATATTTTACTAGTGTTTAGAAAAATATTTTAAAATTATTCTGGTGTGTTACGTTGTGGTTTTTTTGATAAATAGTAGAGTTTATATGTTGTTTAGAGGATAGATTTGGCTATTACTTCTAAGTAGTCTAGTCCTTTATTGTTAATAAATAGTTTTACTTTGAATTGTAGATGTTAATTTTTCTTGTTTGTTTGGCTACTTTAAGACAAATTTCTGTAACATATTGTTCTAGTCTAAGTTCTTAGTAGCTTTGCTCGTTTTGTAAGGTTGTAGGTCATTACATCGCATACTAATACCACGCATGCCAATAAAAATCCGGGTATTACTACGCGATGTCAATGACAACGACATGCCATTACATCGCAAAATTTTTACCACAAGTATGCCTTTACCACGCATGCCATTACAAAGCAAAGGCATGTGTGGTGAAGCTATACTTGTGGTTAAATTTTGCAAGGTAAGGGACAACCCTACCCTACAAAACCCTCACCCGACCCCCAGACCTCTCCCTACAATAACACTACACTACCCTGCACAACCCCACCAACACTACCCTAAAACACTACACTACAACACTACCCTGAACCCTAAAGCACTACACTACACAAACACTACCCTAAATCCTAATACACTACGCCAGTGGTTCCCAAACTTTTGACTCCTGAGGACCCCCATTGAGTCACCACTGGAGGCCAGGGACCACTTAGCAATTTGTATGAGTTAAATTTCAAACATTAAAACAGTAATTCGAAAAAAATACACACGTGTGCACACAAAACAAATACTCAAAGTATTAAGGATTTTGGGGCCAGATGTACGACCATTTCATTTAGCGCCTCGCAATTGGCGACACATTGCGAGTGGCAAATTGCGAGTCGCTAAATGAAATGTACAACAGTGTGTTTAACACTTTGGGATTCCCAATGGGGTCGCAAATTGTGAGGTTCATTAATATTAATGAGCCTCTCGCAATTTGCGAACCCATTGGGAATGCCAGCCCTCCTAGTGATGGTGGCCTGCTGGGCTCTGCAGGCCACCATGTCTTGGACTGCTTTTAAATAAAGCAGTTTAAAAAAAAAATGCAGCCTGTTTACCATGCATTTAAATAAAAAAGAAAATGAAACGTTTTTGTTTAATTTTCTAAGGGCAGGCAGAGGTCCCTTGGACCACTGCCTGACCGTAAAATATAATTTTGCATGCATTTGCACCCTTCCCATTTGCGAATGCAGTACCATCTACTTGAAGTAGGTGGTAATTGTGACGGTTTTGCGACCGCAAAACATTTGTACATGGTTTTGAGACTCGCTATTTGGAAGGGAATGCCCCTTCCAAATAGCAAGTTGCAAAACCTATTTAGAGAGCCGCAAACAAATTGCGACTCGCGAAATAGGCTATGTACATGGCCCAATAGGTTTTTGCATGCGCAAACGGGTTCGCGAACCCGTTCGCGCATATAAAAACAGATCGTACATCTGGCCCTTAGTATTTTAAATTGAAGTAATAGCCCCTCTGTCACATGTATTTCATTTGTTTTGTAGCATCTCTCATACCATTGTAGGATGTCAGAGCACTTTACATCACACACATAGAGACATTGAATCATACATGCAAATCAGTGTGTATATAAAATGTTTAAAGGGTGCTTGGTCTGGAAAAGCACAAACTCAGGATTCAGAGCATAACACAGTGGCTAGTATTTACTTTAACATAAAAAATGTATTTCCACCCAAATATATCTTTTTAGCAGCATCAGGATAATGAATAACTGGGACAAAATATAAGTTACTAACTGGTACCATGCAGTTTGCAAGCAGCTCTTTGATGACAGTTTATAGGTCCCTCTGCTAGATTACGATTGTCACTTATGAAGTGCACAGTAATGAAGGAATCTCTGTGACAAAAGCAGTAACCACAAACCTAGGCACATAAAATGTTGCTTTTTAAGATGCATGTTACACGTTCTTTGCAGTAGGCACATTAACCCTCTGTGCTAAATTAGTTAAATCAAAGCTGCCACTTAACAAAACTCTCTTCGCTCTCCAGCAGGTACATTAATCACTGGTGTTCTCTTGACACTGTTATTGTTGCTGGAAAGCTGCTAATTTTACAAGAAATGTTTTTGTGCTTTTAAAACTGTTGCCTACGGACCCCCTGGGAATGTGTCACGGACCCCTGGGGGTCCGCGGACCACAGTTTGGGAAACACTGCACTACGCTACTCAAACACTACACTACCCTAAACCCTAAAACACTACAACACTACCCTAAACCCTAAAACACTACACTACCCTTATACACTACACAAATACTACACTATCCTAAACCCTAAAACACTCCACTACTACACTACACAAACACTACAGTAAACCACTACACTACTACCCTAAAGCCTAAAACACTACACAAACAGTACTACACTACCCTTACACCCTAAAAAACTACACTACAACACTACCCTAAAACACTACACTACTACACTACCCTACCCTTAAACACTACACAAACACTACACTACCCTAAATCCTAAAATACTACACTACCCTAAAGCCTAAAACACTACACAAACATTACTACATTACCCTAAAACACTACACAACACTACCCTTAAACCCTAAAACACTACCCTAAAACACTACACTACAACACTAACCAGACTACTACCACAAACCCTAAAACACTACGACACTATCCTACCCTAAACCACTACCCACACTACTCCCACCCCTACACTACCCTAAAACCTAAGACACCGCAACACTACCCACACTACTCCCACTCCTACACTACCCCTAACCCTAAAACACTACCCTACACCACTACCCAGACTACTCCCACCACTGCACTACCCTGAACCCTAAAACACTACAACACTACCCACACTACTCTCACCCCTACACTACCCCTAACGCTAAAACACTACACTACCCTTAAAAACTACACTAACACTACAATACTACCCTAAAACACTACACTACTACACAACCCTAAAGCCTAAACCACTACACTACACTACCCTAAACCCTACACAAACACTACAACACTACCCTAAACCCCAACACACTACACTACAAAACTAACCACTACTTCCACCCCTACACTACCCTAAACCCTAAAACACAATACCCTACCCTAAACCACTACACACACTACTCCCACCCCTTAACTACCCCCAACCCTAACACAACACTACCCTACCCTAAACCACTACCCACACTACTTCCATCCCTACACTACCCTAAACCATATAAAACTACCCACACTACTCCCACCCCTACACTACTCCTAACTCTAAAACACTCCAACACTACCCTACCTTAAACCACTACCCACACTACTCCCACCCCTACACTACTCAAAAACCTTAAGACACTACAACACTACCCACACTACTCCCACCCCTACACACTACCCTAAACCACTACCCCCACCCCAAGCACAACCAGCGTTACCTCTTTCCTCGTGGTTCCAGCGTCGCAGTCTCTGCTCCTGGGTTCCTGCTTCCAGGGGCGGTGCACGTTGTTGTGAGGAAACAGCCTCAGTTTCCTCACAACGATGTGGATAGCCATTACATCGCATGCCAGGGCTCAAAAAATTGTACTAGTCCTGCAAGACTAGTACCTTCAAAAATCTCCTCGACCTAACTCCAACCTTCTTGACCTCCGTCTCTGAAAGCGGAGCAAATGTGACAAGATTTAAAGGCATCTTTATTGCTCATTACCTTTGTGAGCAATAAAAACGCCTTTAAATCTTATTGTGTCACATTTTCTCCGTTTTCACAGACAGAGGACAAAAGTTAGTTTGTCTTTCTACTCGCCAGAAAGGGCGAGTAGGACCTAAAAGCAGCTCGACCTTGTTAAATTTAGCTCGCATATGCAAGCGGTCTAGTGGATTTTTTGAGCCTTGCACGCGTTGTAAAAGCGCATGCGAAGTAATGGCACGCGGAGTAAAATCTGAGTTGTGATGGCTGTTCCCTGTTTTATAGGGCTACAAATAATTTGTGTAAGGTAGGTTGAGTTCTGCTTGGTGTGGATTGGAAGGCTTTATGCCATCCTTCCACTGCAATGTTTGTTTTGGCCTACTGTGCAAAGGAGCTGTCGTAGACATTCCACCATGTTATGTGGAAATTTGGCTGGAATCTGTGTCCTGACCAATGTAGTCGCCTACCCATGTGTCCTCGAAGTAGTCCATAAGGGGAGCTAGTTAGCATGTTGTAATGGTTGGTTACTTTTGTCACAGGGACGTAGGCTCCTTCAATATATTTTTTTTCCCAAAGGCAAATTGTCAGTTGGTGGCGTATTCCACCCTTAGGGCCCTATTACAGTTTTGGTGGTCTGACTGCCTGAACACAGCGGCCACCAGGTGACCCTCAGAACCAGAGGTCTTCCAACCGCCGTTTTACGAGTTTACCGCGGTGTCCGTGGTGTGGATGCAGAGTTTTTGCAGTGGTGGTGATTACTAGTCCACAAGTATCTATGACTGTGTGAGCATTACTACTTCATATGTGTCGGATGCACATATATGCATGGTACATGTGGAAAAATACCACCTTCCCATTGCCGGAGTCTGGCTCGTGTGGGCAGTCTAAGCAATGGGTATATGGTACAAAAAGGAATCACCTGTACATCGCAACAAACAGGGTCATAATCCTAGGGGTGAAGATGATGCTGTGAAGAGGGACCTGAAGAAAGGGATCCACATCAAACTCTGACCGAAAGAACAAGAAATGGGTTAGTAAACACCCCAAATCCTTAGTTTCCGCCAACTTAACGCTGGCAGTCCCACCACCACGGTCAGCTCATGGACCTGAAGAAAGGGATGCACGTCAAAATCTGACTGAAAGAACAAGAAAGGGGTGACTACACATCCCAAATCCTTCCTTTCTGCCGACTTAAAGCTGGCTGTCCCCCCGCCATGGTCAGTTCATGAAAAAGCCAACTCTTAATACGGAAATCGATGAAACTCCCGTATACCGCCCTAAGCATCTGCTCTTTCCCAACCGCGACCCCGGCAGTGTGCAGTATGCTGGTGGTGTATGCAGTTCAGCGAGGATTTTGCAAAAGCAATCCAATCATCACATATTAAGACATTTGGATCACCGAGCTTGCGGCGTTCGAACTGCGACCCCTGGTACCGCAGTCTACAGACCAATAAACTAGTAATAAGGCCATGGGTGCAGATTTCTGTAGATGACACCATATACTTTTATTAAAATGGTAGTAACATGCCTGTATGGCTCTGCGGGGGTCATATCTTGCTCTAAGTTAATAATCATTTTGGGGGGCAGTAGTTTTTTGTTGCTTAATCTGGTTTAACAGTTTCATGTAGGTACTTGGCCCATTTGTTTGGCAGTGATGGATAGACAAAAGGTAGTTTTGTGAAATTCACCATGGATGATGTACAGCTGAATAAATAGTTTGGGACATATTTTGATTGTGCCATCCATCATCCATGTTTGACGTTGGGATAGTTTTATCAAGTTTGTTGGGGTAGCTAATATAAATTTACGTTTCTCATTACTTTTATTGTCATATATTAGGAATTGCTCCTCTCTGTGTGGCATTGTAAGCTCTGATTGAATGTCTATATCTCTGAATATTTTAGGGGCAGGTGGGGTTCTGCTGTTGGCCCTTTTACTTTTAGTTATAAGGCATTTTAAGGAGGGTACTGTTGGTTACTGGCCTGTTATATGCTCTGTTATGTGGGGTAGCACATCTTCAAGTATTTGTCCAGTGGGTTCTTGGGAACTAGTGGTTGCTTCCCTTATATTTTCTAAAACTTTACTTTACTGTAATAATATGAATATAGAAATACGTTTTAAATACATGATTTTATTAATATACAGTTATATAGACTATTTTGTTTTTTCTAAACTCATTTGCATCATCTTTAGTGAAGTTTTCTATTCTTGGATTTTTTTTTCTAGCAAGCTCCTTCTTGAAACGTGCTTTTTTCTGTTGGGAAAAAAAGTTTTTATATTTGTTGCACATATATTTTTGATGTTTAAAGACGTTTAGGTTATCTGGAGTTTTAAGTGTTGCTGTTTAACTATGTTTAAAACAGATTTTTAGAAGTACTTTTTTCATGGTATTTGATGTGTGCTTGTTGATAAATGTTAGCTGAAGATAGAATCTGTGGAACAAGATAAACGGAAAAACTGTGTTACTATTTGTTTAATAATATTTCTTCCTCTTGAAGTGTTTGGCATTTTGAGCAATTTTTTGTGATGTTAATGTGGAATTTCTATTGTTTGTTTAATTGATTAAGCTATTGTATTGATTACAGTGTTTTATAGTTTAATAGTATTGGTTGTTTAACTTCCTTTTAATTCGTTTTTTTCAGTTATGTCTTTATTTGGAAAAAGCCAATTAACCCCTTAGCTGCGGCGGCTATTCCGCCGCAGCGCTAAGGGGGAGGCAAGGCCGTGCGGCGCTCCCGTACATGAAGGAACCGCTCTGTCACGGCTCCGTCACGGCCCTCGGCTGAGCTGTGCTTGTGACGGAACGGTTCCGTCACGGCCCCGCCCTCTCTTTAGAACGTCAGCGCAGGCGTGGAATTAGCGCCGCGCAGGTGCAGCGAGTTGGCTGTGACGGAACTGTTCCGTCACCAGCACAGCCCACCCGAGGCTCGTGACGGAACGGTCCCGTCACAAGCACGCAAAGGGTTAATGTTTTTTTTATGCTAGGATTAGATATAACATTATTTATTATTGTATGCATTTATTTTAAGATGTTTAAAAACAATATTTTTTGTAAATAGAACTTTGTGTTGTATATTAGTGAATGTAAATGTGTGTAATATATAATTTAGAGGTGTTATACATTGATGCATTATTTATTTTTTTTGCAGAGTTTTATATAGCGCGAACTAGACGCGAACCGAATCCGGTATCAGAGCACTTTACATATTTTTCCAGTTACGTTACATTTTACGTTTCCAGTTACTTTCATTTTAGGCACGGGGAGATTAAGTGATTTGCCCAGAATCACAGGAGGTTTTGGCGTCGTTACCGAGACGCGAACTCAGATCCCCAGGTCCGAGGTCGAGCGCCCTAGCCGTTAGGCCAACTCCTCTCCCCAAATAAATGTATAACTTTGGTTAAATAGGTAAATAATATATTTTATCTAAAAATTGTAGTTTTTATTGAAGGATATATTTTTTGTTGTTTGCTAAAATATTGTGAATTGTATTTTTTTTTACTGTTACTCATTTGCTTTAACGATATTTATGTAGATCGATATTGTTCATTTTGATATTTTTACCTTAGGGCCAGATTATGAGTTAGCCGGTCTTGCAGCAGGACGCCATGCCAGCGCCCTGCTGCAAGACTACCGAACTCGCAGTCAGACCGCCCACTGGGTTACGTGTTAATCCTGTGCAGGCACTCCTTTTACGCAGGTCCGTATCTAAGGCACACAGTTGTGCCTTAGAAATGCACCGCCGTGAGACCACCGCAGCCTGGTCCTGCACAGAAAGAAATGCATAATGTTGTACATTTATTTCCATTCAGGACCAGGGAAGGTAAAAAATGCAGGGGGGCACAACATACATTCCCAGGCCAAGAGGTTAACATGGGGCACTACAGGCCCCTCCCCCCCGAGTTCCCTCACTGCCATCCTTTCCATGGCAGGCTCAACGGCATGGAAATGATGGCAGGGCGGAAACTCATAATATGGCTGGCGGTGCTGCAGCAGACAATCCGCATATTGCTGCCCCCGACCACTGCACAACTGCTGTGGGATCACAGATACCCGGCAGTTGCAGTGGTCCTGTGGCGGTCCATCCACCCAAGTCATAATAGGGTGGGTGGACCGCCACTTTGGCGGTCCACGGACAGTCACCGCAACTCGGTAGTCGTAATAATTTCGTAAGTCTATGGTTAGTTCTAAGTCTTAATATTTTACTTTCTGATATTTTTGTTTTCGATAGGTTAAATTAGATATTTTGGCTTCAATATATTTTTTCGTTTAGTGACTTTTAAAAAATAAGCATAGGGTCTCAATATTTTTGTTAACGATATTAAGGTTTGATCCTTACTTGCAGTGATTTTCTTCCGATTCCACGGAAACATATACCATGGTTGCTTCCATAATAAAGGTTAAAACCCATTGGTCTATGCTACACTCCTCAGATATTTATCTATGGTTGGCAATTTAATGTTTATTACTGTGTGTTGTCCCTCCCACAGCTACTAAGATTTGTATTATGGTCAGGTGTATAGTGGTCATCACTACTGGCAGTTCCCTATCATACCCGGGTTGACTCCACAATGGACCCAGAGTAACTACTACGGCTGCTCGTATACAGACCATTCCTATGGGCTTAACTCCTCAGAACATATATAATAGCCGGTTGCAGACTAGTCATTCCAGCAGGTGGGCCTTCTACCAATCATGTACTGACACCAGCCCGTATACTTTAATTAGTGTAAAATTGTACCTCTAAAGGTAGCTTGCGCCCTTCTCCTCTGGGCACCACCAGTAATACAATGGTCTATCTTTCCGCAATTTCTCCTACATCCTTGCATGAGTGCAACTACACACTTTCAGCCCCATGGTCTGAGTAGTCTCTGCTACAGATACAGGACATTCAACCCCTACTTACAGTCACAATGCACTTATATCCATCCATAAAGCATCTAGAGCTTAAGCATCATATTAAGCACTCCTTTTGGCTTCAACTTCACACACAGGTATAGAGATAAAGCTCACTAAGAACATAACTTGACCGATATGGACTGAAATGTGATAAGCAAGGCTATGAGCAAGGAGAAATTGAGTGGATTTCAAACACTAGAAGTTTTCTCACGGAAGAGTTTGTCCCTCTGATGCCTAGGGTTCCAGCTTATGAAAAAAGAACACTTATCAAGATGGCATCTGAATCTCAGGCAGTGGCAAAGTCTACCATTTACCAACCTATACCACAACTAATACCCCAGTCCAACTTACCTCATAGTTTTCAATAAAGACATTGTTCATTGTGGTATTTCACAGCATTTGACAGACTTATCTAGGATACAAAAAGATCAAGCAGCTAAATCAGGCAAACTGAAAATTAACTGAGGGGTACACCTTTCCACATAATGTGAAATCAATTAAACCTTATAAGACAATCAATGCAGTAACATGAGAACACTCCCCAAACTAAAGAAATGCTATATTATAAGAGGCATTGGCAGTGCACCAGAAATACATCAGGGGATAATAGGTCATATCGAAGTCTTTTGCGTATTTAAGTTTATTAGCTGGTGTATCTGCTTTCAGTTGTAACGATCATACGAAAGCTTGAACCGGTAAAAATATGTATGAATGTATCTGGTCGTGAATCCCTTTAGGAACACACACCTAGTTAGGCTGGGTTGTTTCAAAACACTGAGATTCTACATTTGGCATTACGCTCTGCAGTATGGAGATATTAAGATTATCTTTGATATGACCATTTTTTAGAGTGGAAAAACTACATGTAAAATACTTTCAGAGAATTATTTACATTTTGTGGATAGTGTTGAAATCATATCCTATTAAACATGATCTTGTGGTCATTCCCCGTACCAAACTGGCCAGAATAGGCGGCCGATCCTTCAGCCTGCTCGCTGCCAAGCTTTGGAACAGCCTACCGGAAACAATCCGTGGCATACAGGACCTTCTGGCTTTCAGGAAAGCCATCAAAACCCACCTCTTTCAGTAATCTCCCCTTCTCCCCTCTGATGCTTTCTTCTTTCTGCCTTCAGCTTCACTCGCAGCGCCGGGACGCCCCTTGGCTGGGGCAGCCGAGCGCTATATAAATCCCAATAACATTAACATTAAATTTGTCACCATTGTTTAACCAAACACATTTCAGACAATGTAATTGTTATACGAGTTTATGGAAAATAAAAATGTTTTCATCTTTATGAAGCCTTTTAACATTAACACTTTAAAGTCACCATCATTGCTATAACATATTCATGACTGAACTCTTGGTGATGGAACAGTATGTGTCCTACGATGACGTAGGAGATTTGAGCTGCAAGTGAAAGATTTCTCACATGCGGGACACTTGTATGGACGTTCACCATTATGAGTCCGCTGATGAACAATCAAACTGGATATCTGGATGAAACATCTCTCACAAAAGGAACACTTATATGGTCTTTCTCCTGTGTGGATCCGCATGTGTTCTACTAAACTAGACTTCGCCCAAAAGCATTTTTTACATTCACTGCACTGGTATCTTCTTTCCCTACAATGATGTAATGTAGTAACTCCAGACATTTTACTCAAATTATTTCCACAATGCACGGTGTTTTCCGGCGTAGCCTCTCTCAGAGATATATGGTATGGCAGAACCATTGATTGGTCTGGTGCCATTTTACCACACTTATTATGTGAAATCCTGTGTGCATGGTCATTCACATGACAAATTGGATTAATTAATTTTTTGATGCCACAATCAGCAGATTTACTTTGCACAAGCCACATTTTATCTGGATCCTTTGTGTTAAGGTTTAGCTCCTTGCGAATAAATCCCACATTGTGCTCCTGAAAGAGAGTTGCCTTGGCTTTTCCTGCTGCTCTCAGTAGTTCAAGGAATCCATCCTCTTCAATAATACTGTTCCCAGGAAAATCTCTTGCTGAAAAGAGAAAAGAATCAAGTCATCCATAAGTCAAAAACCAAGCAAGGAAATATAACATATGTACAAATAAATGTAGAAAGCATTGAGGAAAAAAAGATCACAAAATCATAATGCAGTCCACATACATTTGTTTTATTAGTTATAAAGTTATTCAAGAATTGATAAGAAAGTGTTTGACATCAATTGTTAAGGGCTACAGAACTGGCTAATAAATATGTCCTCATTATTCTCCTTTTAATCTTTGCATGTTACACATATAGGAGAAGTTATTTATGCAGATTACTTTAAGATTTTTCAATGTGCTTACTCATTCACATTCACTATTAAATTCATGTTCAGGTGATCGTTTAATCATAGTTATCCAAGAGTTGACAATGTAACACTAAAACACTAGCCTTCCAATCCTTCCTTTTCTACTGTTCCCCTACTTGTATTTAAAGAGCTTTTAAGGAACAACTATAAAAACATAAGTAGGAGAAGCTACCCTGTTAGCTGCATTTGTAGATGTTTGTCTTTATGAAATATATTTGACTGCCCACAGGGGATTCCAACTGATATTAAAGCCATTTTTTCTCAAATGGAAATTAACTTCAATACAGCTACTTTCATGGGGGTTTCAATTCTTTGTAAGTTATGCATGTGCCATTTTAGTAATTCATTTTTTGTAGTCTAGGTGTGGCATCAAATCCGCACACAGTACCTCTATGAAAGAATACTAGCATGGTGACCAAAGATGTTGAGGCCAATCCGTTATGGACAGTACTGTTCACTAATACCATCATATTTTCATCACAAAATATATTTACATGAACACAAATCAAATTTGTGGCCCATATTTTATTGTATAAAACAAAGATTTCTTAGTCCTTGCAGATATTTTAGCACCTACACACTTCTTAGCTCCATAAATTATCCAAAGATTTTAGAAATGTTGGAAATTACCAGATAACGGTTTAGCTTTATCTGAGGTTTGAAGAACAGTGTCAAAACAAACAAAGTGCATAGTTACCTATAGAATCAAGGAAAGGAGAGCTTGAGAATGGGTTATTGAAAGTGCATAAACCCTGCCATCTATACACAAAAGGGCTGAAGAGAAGCGTGCAGCACGCATTACATGAGAGGGGAAAAAAGACCCTTGATATTTCAATTAGCGTGTTTTCTAAACATTCAGAAATGTTGAAACGAAATATAGTGAGTATGGTTTGATGCACTTAGCCCACATGTTTGGCATTAGTCTAATAAGAATTATCATGGTTGTTTCCTTCTCCCAAGATTTTAGTTAATTCTTCTCTATAAAAAAGAAAATATTTCCAGAGATTAACTCATGTTATTTAAAGTATTTTGACTGATTTTAGTTATGTGTTCTACCCGGACAGTCTTCTTCACTAAATTCATTATCACTGCAATTAACACTCAAATTTCGAGCACCAGCAACCTGGCAAACCTTACTACCTCTAATAATATCCTTTGTGTTTGCCGTCACTAGTTTAAACTTCAAGTAGCTTGAAGCAACTAAAGATCAAGGGAAAAAGAATGGGAGTAAACTGAGTCTTGAAGTGAAGGAAGAACTACTGGTAGCTGATAAGCTCCAACAGTTAAATGGTGAACCATTAAAAGGAACTATTTCTAATAACAAGATTTGGTGCCTTCAGCGGCAAATAAATACATGTGTGCTGAAGTCTCCAGTTACCCTCTGTTTAACTTTAGGAACTCCACATTTCAGCCATTTGGAGTTCCAAGGCAAGGTCTAAAACATTTAATCACAATACCTCTGAATTTCAGTACCTAGCACTAAAAGAGGAAAGTTCCCAGTTGCATAATTAACCATTTTACACATTTGCATTATCAATGTTGTCAATAAACAATACTTTAGTCAAAAGAAAATGTCCTGTTCATAGAATATGAACAGTATATCACAGTAAATTAAGTAAGAAATAAATTAGGATAACCTTCAATGGGAAATCAAAGATCGTGACATTAACATTGTAATAATTTTGTCTTCACTTGCCAGGAACTTTACATGACACCCTTTTCCCCCCACCCCCAATCCTTCACAACCACATTAAAGATTTGGAAGTGCTATTTATCAACTCTTCTTTGGATATAAATTATTTCAATCATTGTTTGTTACTGCTCACAGGTGAGCTGTTTAGAAGAGCGTCCCTGAATGGGTTCTCCGATGTCGAATGAGATTAGAGCTGCAAGTGAAAGACTTCTCACATTCCGGACACTTGTAGGGACGTTCTCCATTATGAGTCCGCTGATGAACGATTAGGCTTGAGTCCTGAGTAAAACATCTTTCACACTGAGAACACTTGTATGGCTTTTCTCCAGTGTGAATCCGCCAATGTTTAAGAAGGGAGTATTTGTTCTTGAAGAACTTTGTACACTCATTGCACTGATAGTCTCTTCCACCCAAATGAATTTTCCGATGCATAAGTTGGGATTCTTCATCAAAACTTTTCGTACAGTCTGCACATTTATCTGATCGGTGTGTCCTTCGATATACAGGCAAATTAGACTGGATCCTACCTTTGTTCATGCACACTCTGCGGACCAGAGGATTGTCCTGTAAATGTGTTTTGATTTGAATACTGGGTTCAATCCACTCATGTAAGTTCCTTTCACAATCATAAAATTTGTATTGTCCAGCTTCTGTATTTTCTATTTCTCTTTTGATGCTGATTTGCCCTTTGATTTGGTGGCCCAGGTCATGGTTTTGGGGAGGACAGGATTCTAGGAGTTCATCTTCTTCAACAATTCTGTTGGCTGACCAAAGGCCTGCTGGAGAAAACGAAAATCCAGTCACATGGATTTCAAAAACTGGATTATGGAATTAAAAAATAAATACAATGTTGATTGCGAGTCTTAGAAATTATACTGAAAGAAAGAAACATGGGGACATTTCCTTCACATGTAAGTGCAAACCTGACAATGTATTTCAGGTAGTGAAAATGGAGACTGCTTTGCAAACATTCAATTAGATGTTGAAAGTATGTCAGCGGGCTCCAAAGGAAAGGACAATTGAGCAACAGTGGAGAGCACAATCGAGTAACAGAGGGCGCGATCTTACTCAAACACTTGCTTCCCACTAAATATTCTTATGTAAGTATAAAATTACATTAAAATGGCCCCAGTGACACTCATCAAATATCATCAACCCTATTAACTAGGTGAATTCATTACAGATAATACTGATCTATGCTCTTCAAAGGAAGACAAAGCACCCTTCCAAAAAGTGAACACACAAAACTACAACGGCCCGCTAAATAAAAACCGATAGTCCAACAATCTTAAGTATTCTGGAGAAGTCATTCACCTCTCAAACTTTACCCCCAAAATCTGCTTTAACACTTTAGACATGTACTATTTTCTCTTAAATGTTGGGTGTAGGTCTTAACCAAGTCGAACAAAAACATTTCAATAATATTCTCTTTTTGCACAATTGTAAGTTTTACATTTTAGAAATAGTAATATAGTGTAGGCATTACAACAGTGCCTGAAAATGATAGTTGTGACACAGTGGTAATTTCTATCTCTAAGCACAGAGTAGTTGTTTACCAATAAAGTCAATGAAATTAGGGGTTAGCAATAAATAATCTAACATTCAAAATGAAATTCATCCCTTTTGAATTCCAGAAATGTACCAGGCTGTCACTGCAAAGTACAGACTCAAACAGTGTCCTTGAACATTACACATGTGAACATCATTTGCTAAAACAAGCAGCCAATGCAATATCTGATGACGAAGGAGATTTGAGCTGCAAGTGAAACACTTTTCACACTTGTATGGCACCCTCGTTTATGAGTTCACAGATGAACTATCAGACTTGACTCATGTATGAAACATCTCTCGCCTGTGTAGATCCGTTAATGTTTTACCAGGTAGGATTTGTACAAGAAAATCTTGGGTGCACTCATTGCACTGGTAAAGTCTATCCCCCCAGTGACTCCTCTGGTAAAAGATAAGTTTGGACTTTTTAATACAGCATTTCTCATATGCTGAACACCAGTGGAGCAGTCCTGCTCTATAGGGTGTCTGGGAGGTGGCACAGCTGGGCTGATTAGTGGTCATTCCGTCACAACAGCTATGCTTGTGTGAGCTCTGTCTTATATCTGCTTCTAGTTCAAATATAGGGGCAATCCAGTTATTTAGTGACTTTATACCGTTTTTTAGATCCCTTTTAATGCTACTTTGTTCGCTGTCAATACATTTCCTGTTGTGCCGTTGGAGAACAGTCTCTTTGGCTTTTCTCTGTAATGTTCTGTGTTCAAGGATTTCCACATCTTCAACATTTCTGTTCCCCAGTGCACGGACTGCCGGAAAACATAAGAATCCAGTCATATGTATTTCACCTAGACTTAGACTTAGAAAAATGCACTTTGGATTTGGAAATAGCACAATAAAATTATGGGAATCAGTTTCTTGAGAATTCATAGTGATAAATTAAGTTGATTGCTTGACTTTGTTTTATTTGGGTTTTTGTAAGAGTAGATCAGGTCAAAAAACATACCTAATATATGCGTAGAAAAATAAAGGTAAAGAAAAGTTGATCAAATGTTAATACTAGATACAACAAAATATTTCAAAAGACAGTACATTTTATTCTTAACCCTATGCTTTTCCCCTGCCAGAATGTATGAAACGTGGAATTAAGATGAGAATGAGGCAAAAAGAAAATATCTTGATGACTGTGTAAGAGACTGTAAGATTATTCAAGTAGCAAGAGTGGCACTGACTTTAAATGGCAATTTTACACTATATCTTTGCATGGGGAGGCACAGAGTACATGATTGCCTGACTTT
The DNA here is from genome assembly GCF_964261635.1 of Lissotriton helveticus. Classification (NCBI taxonomy): domain Eukaryota; kingdom Metazoa; phylum Chordata; class Amphibia; order Caudata; family Salamandridae; genus Lissotriton; species Lissotriton helveticus. The sequence continues at coordinate 1,437,387,947 of NC_136068.1, forward strand.
TTGTTTCGGTTAGGAGGATTTAAATTAGTGAGAAACAAACTCCTGATAGTATTTTCCATATTGCATCACTGTTGCAAATGTTTGTTCCAGGTAGTTGGAATCTACCTTATGTGCAATCATTATAAATGTAATAACAAATATTGCATGATATGGTATTGTATGGTGAAAACATGTTTGGTATTGTTGAAAGCGTTCAGCAGATGTAGGAGTTAGAAATATGATACTAACTGAACTGTGGAATTTTCTATCTTGCAAGCTTTCTGTGCTGTACCCAATATTTAACACCCAGTCACCCTTAATTTACCTCTAACTTTAGTATTTTAACAGACTAACTGATTTTTGTAGGATCTTGGAATGGTTATGGCTAATATCACGTGGCTAGTTAATTTTTATACAGAAGTCCTGCTCCCACACCGCCAATCCTCACCGCCGGCCGCGCCCCAGATTACAAGGTATCTCGTGGTCTGGCGGGCGGTCCTTTGACGTTCCCACGCAGTGGCTATTAAAAAGGCACCGCAAAGGGAGCGCCAAAGCCCGTTCCTGGACGGCACGGACTCTGCAGTCCATGCTGTACAGGAAAGAGGGTGCATTCAGACAGGAGGACACACCATGTGCTCCCCTGCATGCATCTCATGGTCCCGAGACAACAGGTGGCCATGCAGGCCCCACTTTGTTTTCTCACTGCAGCACCATTAAAGGCAGGCTCACTGCCATGAAAGGTGATGTGGTCAGGAAACTAATAATATGCTTGGCGGTGCTGCAGCAGCCCCACCAAGAATATTGAGGTCTCACATCAATGCAACACTACAGAGGGATCACGAATCCCTTGCAGCCACAACTCTCATACCTACGACATATACATAAAATATACATGTTGTGTTTAAAAAAAATAATAATCAAATACTCCAAACTTTTGGCAAGAAGGATGCTTGCATCCGCAAAACCAGTCATGCTGATGTACCCGATGACGAGGAACACCGTCATGAGGGTAAGAAGTCATAAAGGGCAACTGTAAAGCGGCTCGAACAGAGTACACATTGGAACGTAAAGAACAAGTTACGGTCATTCTGTGGCATGACAAAGGGAGAGGGGGGAAACAATTGTTGTAAAACTTTCAATTAGCGCATAAAAACTGAAGACAAACAAAGAAGGTTGATCCAGCAACTACAAAAAACAATCTAATCAAATCCCCTAGAAGCTCAGGCAAGAGATCCTGGTTTATGGAAAGCCTAAGAATATGTGCTCAAATAAAACAGAGATGTAAAAGCACACTGGAATCTGTAACTCGTGCAGAAAAAAGCTGTAAAATCATCTGTTTCAGCTGTCCCCGCAAGCCATCCTGTTCTAATCTTGTGACTTTTCAGCAACATATTTTTGAATAACTGTTACGTTCGTGCTAAACACAAGTGGCATTGTGCTCAATAAAACCAACCACCTTTAATCTGTATCAATCTGTGTGTACGCAAGATGAGTGGCTCTTGATACATAGCAAAATAGATCTTATAGATAGATGTGTTGGAGGGAATCCATTTATTATATTAAAAAGTTATTTAATTTCAGCAATTCAGCATTAATGACGCATAAAGTATTAGTGCATGATTATGTTTGATAGCTGCCTTGCAGATCGCAGATGAGACATGGTTGTTATTTAAAGAGTCTAGTCAGCAGCTCCAATGCAAAATGGCTTTCATATTTTTCAATGTCGACCAATCTGTATCTGCACTGTGATACTTCTGATTGCAAACCATTCCATTCCTCTGTTAAATAATTTTACTTGTTATTCATGGCATGATAAACAGGCTATTCATCTGATGAAATCAGATCTTTCTGCTACCGAAATATTATGATGTGCTGTTCGTATTTGTCTTCGTTTACTACCAACAGAGCCATTTCTTCGTTGGGTACTCAGTGAATAAGATATTAAAGTTTGAAACCTTGCAGATCCCCAGTCACCTTCACCCCCATCGTTTGGTGGGCAGGCTACTCCCAATTCTTTACTGCTCTCACTTTCGCCTGGCAGCATCTTCAGATAGGAAATCAGCAATACCCGTTACCATTGAATGACCATGCTGTCCGATGGTGCTCTTTCTAAGAGTGAAGCAAAAGCCTACATTGCTCATATCAGCTTGGATTCTTTTCAGGACCTGTTCTGTGTGTATTGTGCCGAAGTAACACACAATCACAACATATCTGTACTTTCATCCAAGTATGGGTCAGAACCTTTGTTTCATCTGATGTGCACCTTTGCTAGATTCACAATGAATTTACTGACAATTTATTAAATGCTGGTGGAAATAGGAAAACGTGGCCTCCACCAAAGCTCAAACGAAAATATGCACACATTACGGAGTGAAACAAATTTGCGACATTAGATAGACAGTCATTTGAAGAACAGTGTCCTAGGCGGCCTTCTAGTAAATCATTCCAAAGAGGTGTACTTTTTTGATGGGATTTCTCTAAAAACAATTTAAATACACATATTAAGTATATTTTGTAATTTACTGGACAATAGAGATAAAAGTGCCCGATGTAGGAAGCCTAATACCGGTCGGTAACGGTCGAAATTACTGAATTTCGGCCGTTACCGACCGGTATTAGGCTTTTCTGATGAAGGGCCTAATCTAAGGATCACCGAATCAGTAATTTAAGGAATCGGTAAATTACCGAATTCTTAAATACCCATTCGGTAAATTATCGAATTCTTAATGTAGGCAGCACTTAAATTAGTGCTTTTCCCATGTTAGGATTCGTTTTTTACCACCAACTACAAGTTGGTGGTGATTAACGAAAACCCCCGAAAAAGCAATTTCATGCAAATTATTTCAGTGACATGTGGCAGACATACATGCCCTTAGGGCATGTATGTGTGCCACATGTGCACCCATACACAATTGTGGGGTGCAACAGGGTGTCAAAGTGACACCCTGCCACCCTTCAATGTTTTCCCCCTTTTACCGAATCAGTATTTACTCTGGTAATTCCTCTTCATTCCTATGGGCCTCCAGGCCCATAGGAATGAATGGGGAGTACCGAATCGGTAAATACGAATCTTAACGATTAGGTATTACCTACCGAATTTTTCCCTACATAGCATTTACCGATTCTAAAATACCGAATCGGTAAAATTCGGTATTTTAGAATCGGTAAATGTCCCTCACCTACATCTGGCCCAAAAACAGTAAGGACCAGATGTAGGTGGCCCAAAACCGGTCGGTAACGGCCGAAATTACCGTATTTCGGCCGTTACCGTCCGGTATTGGGCATTTGGGATGTAGGTGGCCTAAATTGCAAATTCCGTAATTTATCGATTCGGTATTGGTTTCCTTAAAATACCAAATCGGTAAATTACCGAATTTACAATGTAGGGAGCACTCAAATGAGTGCTTTTCCCATTTTAGGATTCGTTATTTACCACCAACTATAAGTTGGTGGTAAATAGGGAATACCTTTGAAAATGCAAATCAGTGCATTTTCAACAGTGCCATGTGGGAGACATACATGCCCTTAGGGCGTGTATGTGTGCCACATCTGCACACAAGCACAATTCAGGGGTGCAACAGGGTGTCAAAGTGACACCCTGGCACCCTTGAATGTGTCCTCCAATTTACCGAAATCGGTATTTACCGATTCGGTAATTGCCATTCATTCCTATGGCCATAGGAATGAATGGCAATTACTGAATCGGTAAATACCGAATCTTACTGATTTGGTAATTTTTACCCGTTTTTTTGCTACATAGCATTTACCGATTCTAAAATACCGAATCGGTAAAATTCGGTATTTTAGAATCAGTAAATGTAATTTACCTACATCTGGCCCTAAAAGATGAAGTTTTTCTTTGCATCCAGGATTGTATGTTACAAAACATACAGTACAATATGCGTATTTAACGTGCAGATAATACATCAAAACTTTTTCACCACATAACGAGGGTTGCAGCTGCATTTCTGTAGCTATTCTTATTTCACTCAGTACTTAGGAAAATATTTATTAACACTTGCTAAATTTGACTGCTGCACAAAACTTCCCTGACATTTGCTCCGTCCTAATTTGCTTACTGGAGAGTTTTGTGAAAATCTATCAAAGGGACAAAAGTTATAGGGATTGCGGGGTTTCCAAAAGTGCTAAACGCTATGTTAATTTCCATGGGAAAATGTGAATCACAGCTATAGCCAATAGATGTTCATCAATAATGGATGAGAGAAAAGTGGATGGGTGTAGGGCACGGGTCTTCAACATTAGCTGAGCCCTGTGCCAAGCTCACAAATCTGTACTGCTCAACTGCGTAAAGCCTTTGGAAGTGCACAGTTGCACTACGAATTTGCTTTTTGTTTTTATTTTTCCCTGGAATTCATGACCAAAAAGAGTGTTTAAAATTTACAGATCCATAACAAATTGCTTATTGAACAGATCAACAGACTAATCGGAGACTCCCACAACAAAAAAGGTAACTTTTTATTTTTTTGAGGATCAGCCATTTTGGGACTATTCCGCGCACATCTACCCCACCCCGTTTTTTCAGCAGGCAAACTTCAGTACCTTGCACTGCTGTGACACAAAGCTTAAATTTTCAGTTGCTGCCAGTCTATCAGAGGTGCTGCACATCCACAACAGACCAAGAGAAAACGTTTTCCCTTATCCAATCAGATTTATTTTCCAATTGTGGATTGCCAGATTTAGCAAATTCAAGATGGCCCAACTGTCAAGACCGCTTTAAATTAGACTCCGCCTCATTTGACCGCTATTTTCTCCTTTTTTTTATTTCATTATAAACAAAACACACTGGATGTTTTTTTGAAAAACATTGAACGTGTCAGATTTTAGACAACAGATTTACCTCATTCGGGTTGGGTGAAAATCTATCTAGCTGATTTTCTGTGTAAGGAAATCGGCATGGAGTATAGCATGAGTCGTGAGGATCGAGTCAATGTAGTTGAAATTACTTTAGAAAAGCTTCCCTCAGTTTTGACATGACATTCAACATATTAAATAATGAAGACATGCCTTTCATATATGGAGATCCATGGACAACAGCTACATTTATTTAGACTTTACATATTGGGTGAACAAGGCCCAAGATCACTGGAGTGCTTTACAAAAGCTACACAGTACAGCTCAGGAACAAAAGTATTTACAAGCAGGTGTTCGGTAGCACTTGGCTAATGAAATCCAATAGTGTGTTAAATGATATACAAACATTATTTATAAACCATTATATACATTAGGTAAGATAAAAAGTGAGGCATTTAAAAAGCTGCATGAATTGACATTGATAGGATGATCAAGTATTGCAGTTCGGGAGAGGATGTAGCCTTACGGCTAAAGTGGTCAACCTCGGACCTAGGGAACAGGGTTCAAGTCTTGGCAACGACACTCAACATCCTGTGATTCTGGGCAAGTCACTTAATCTCCCAGTGCCTAACAAAAATGTATGTGTTCATCTGTATTGAAACCGGTGCTCGTGTAAAGCACTCTGATACCCAATGTCTTGGGTCAAGTTCGCGCTATATAAACCCTTTCACATACACCTTAAGTTGCATTCTAGTGAGAAGATGTAGGTAAGTGTTGTTAGCGGATAAAGAGTTGTAGTTTTCTTTTGAAATCATACAAAGAGGAGATGGACTGGGCGGTGGATGGAACAAAGTTTTATACCTTGGGTGAGCATTCCAACAACAAATGTAGAACGGTGCACTTTTTGGTGAAGACCAGGGTTTCAGGGTTTCAAGAGGAAGTTTGTTGGACCTGCAGAATTTGAGAGACACTTGAGATCTTCAACTTTTGGCTGGATAATAGATTTGTGGTGTAAAAAGGTATGCACTATGCAAGCCAGTTTGTAAGTGCATCTCCTTTATCAATGAAGGCATCCAGTCCCCAGGATCAAGTAAGCTGCTGCATATAAAGAGACCTTAAGTGGGGCAAGCAAATTATTTGGATGTGTGAAAGGGTGACATTTCTGAATTTCAGTCTAGATAATGGCAACGCTTCTAAAGATGTGGTACTCTCAAGAAATGCTGTGGAGCAATGAAGTATGTTGTTGGAGTCTAACCATATCTGAACTGCAAAAGAGCATGACTAAGATGAGATGAGTATGAACTGTTTGCCTATGGTTTAATTTTAGATGGTGATCTGTCGTCCAGACTACAAGGCCAGCATAAGCTGGAGTGGAAGCCTGTAACTAAAGCGTTTTTTTTTTTTAGTATACCAATAGCCCTGCTCTTTGATGAGGTTGTCCTGTGATTTGAGATGAAGGGTAACCACTGCTGGGGCTAAAACAGGTTCCTGGAGAATTCCTTGAGAACGTGTAGGGCGTTTGAGTAGGCCTGGCCAACGTATTGTAAGAGCAATTGGCAAAGTTGCCTTCAAAGTCCATTCAGTCAATGAGTGTGTGAATAAATGTCATTGTTAAATTATCAAAAATCTGCAAATAAATCAAGAAGCATCAGCAGGCTTGATCTGCCCTTGTCCACAATGTGCAGCGTGTCAGCAGTATTTTGTAGAATGGCAAAATCAGGACTAGATTTGTCTTGGAAAGAGGAATTAAATTTGGCAACGCACTTGAAGTCAGGTATGAACATTTCAGCTGGTTGGCCATTCATTCAATAATACTGGTAGGAGCGAGATAGGTCGAAAATTGCTGAGAGTCTGGCTCACAAGACTTTATTTTGTTTTTTAATGTAGTGGTTTCCTCTTGAGAGAGGGAAACACTGATGACGTTGGTTGTGTAGGGTACAAGATTCACGTGTATCTATTTGGCTATTTAGGATAGGAACAATGCATTGTTTTTATATGTTCTGAGTTTTGAAATAATTGACAATTGCTCTTTGAACCTAGAACAGTTTTACAAGTATTTTCTCATTGTGAGATTTGTTGAGCTGGCAGTACACAGATGCAATTCTTTGATTGCCTTGTTGGTGAAGAACTGACTGAATTCGTCACTTTTTTTGGAGATTCTATTACTTTTGGAGTGGATGGAGGATTAGCTTTGCATCCAAGAATCTGAACCAGCGTCTTACCCCTATTTTTTAGTGGAACCAATTGGCGGGTCGATATTTAGCATTATTTCTTTTTGTATGCTCTTCTGGCTGTATACACGTGTACATGTTTTCCTTTTATTGAGCTCCTAGGTGTACTAAGTAGCTGATCCCTTATTCTTAAGTTTTTACTCGCAAGATCACCAACAAGCTCAGTCTATGCCTCACTGGTGTTATTAAGAGCATTGCTGACCTTGCGAAAAGGGAGGAAGAGTGGCTTTTAGAGAATCATGGAGTTCATATTGATTCATGTTAAGGTCTCCATTCCAAATTTTCGGTCCATTGGGTTTACCATGAATGGTACATTCGGTCAAAGATATCCAGAAAGAGACCCAATAATTATCAGACCAGTTCTTTAAACAGGGCACGATCCTGAACTAGTTGATTAGATCCATCATGGCCCCTTTAATGTGTGCAGGCTTGACATAATGTTGGATTAGGTTATTCTCATGCAAGGAGGAGGAAAATATCGTGCATGAGCACTCATTGGGTATCTCACGGTTTGGAGAGCATGGTAGAATTAACTGCTTCCCTGCCAAGAATAACACTGAGTTGTCTGACAGGGATGAAACAGCCCCAACAGAACCTCATTTAGACCATATGTACCCCATTAAAAGAAGAACTAAGAAGCACCCTTAGTGATACCATCTCAGCAAAACAATTAGCTTTGCCTTTTTCCCTGAAAGCCTTAACCTACACCTTGCAAAATCTATACTGCATTTATAGGTAGCTGGACGAAACTGCATTTCTAATATCTGTATGTATGCAAATCTTTTCAACAGCATCCAAGGTACAAGTGAGACGTTTATACAGAAATCCACAGATCTGCATAGGCCAGTGTACAGGCACGAATAACTGACCGGAGTGGATTACAGATTCATGCATTATTGTAATCTTTCAACAAAATTTGCACAGTCACAATAACATGAGAAGCAATCAAGACAAATGGACCACACTGAGGAAGGATTATGTAAATTAACCTTTAAACAACTGTTCTTGGCATGTAGAGATGTATATTCACATGCTGTGCATACTCCTGCCATCTAGTGTTGGTTCTGGACGTTTGCAAGGTGTTTTTCTTCGAAGAAGTCTTTTCCAGTCACAAGGTAAAGTGACTCCTCCTTTCAGTGAAAGTGCCCATGGGCATCGACTCCATTGTTAAATTGTTTTCTCGCACAAGGGTGAGAATGGAGTAAGTAAGTGTAGTACAGAGATGTCCATGCATGTATGATGTGACTAATAAGCACAGCAACAACCATAGGTATCCGGGGGAGGGAGGGTGCATGTGAATCTACAGCTCTACATGCCAAGAAAAGATGCTTACAGGGTAAGTAACAATCAGTTTGAGGCATGTATGCTGTAGATACACATGCTTTGCATAGACTGTAAAGCAGTACCCTCCAATAGCGGTTGCTAACCAGTGGGTGTTGCAGTTGTTTGAAAGAGTGTTTTTAGCACCGCCTGTCCGACATTAAACCTGTTGACGTGCTAATATATCCACACAATAATGTTTTATATATGTGTGTAGACCATTTAGCTGCTTTACATATGCCAGCCATGGGAATGTTGCCTAAATAGGCCATAGATGATCCTATTTTGCGAGGAGAATGTACTTTAGGAGGTACTGTTGAAGTTACTTTAGCTTTAACCTAGCAAGTTTGAACACATTTGCCACCCATCTTGAAATCCCGGATTATGAGATAGGTTTTTCTTTATGGGGTGGAGCAAAAGCAACAAAAAGTTGTTTTGTTTTGCGAAACTCTTTTGTCCCATTAACGCAGTATAATAATGCTCTTTTAACATCCAGTGTGTGTAGAGCTCTTTCTGCTACTGAATCAGTTTGAGGAAAGGACACAGGTAACTCAACTGATTGGTTAATATGAAAAGCAGAGACAACCTTTGGAAATGTTTTGGGATTTGTACGAAGAACTATTATATCTTTATGAAGTTAAAAGAAGGGTTCTTCTAAGGTTAATGCCTGTGTAGTAATGTTGTATTCTGTAGAATGTTAATATGTCATTTGTAGAACACTTATGTTGCTTAGTGCTGTGGAATGTTTTAATTGCAGTTGTTCTTGGCTGCTGAGCCTGGTGGAGCTTGTGTCTTCTGGCTCCACGATCATGTAGTTATTAATAAATATACTCAAATTATATGCAGGTTCCAGCGTTATTACTACAAATATTTTAGCGACAAACTGGTGAACTACATGGTTACACTATTCTTCACCCTCCGTGCAACGGCTTCGGCTACACAGTATCTGACGCTACAACCTCTTCCAAGAAGCAAGATTTTACTATCTGCCCAAAGAAAGAAGGGATCTTCATTTTCTAGCTGACCTATGCTGTCTGAAGCGGTGCTGGATTTGAGAGTGCTGACCTTTGCTGTCTGAAGCGATGCTGGATTTGAGAATGCGGTTCATCCCTATATTTGACCGATATTCTCAACTTTTGCGATAGGGCGCTTGCGCTGTGATGTTATGAGACTTAGTTTTTTTTTTTACTTCAAATCCTACGCGTGTCCTGGCCCAGCGTCCTGTCAATAAGCCTGTTACTTAACTAGCCCTTTGGTAACAGTTTTGGGGATTCTGGTTATCGGCACTGAGACACATACTTTTTCAAATTTTCTATTTGCCTTTCAACCACAACTAGTGTTTATTTTCATCTTACCTGGCAACCAGGGAACGCGCTCACGACAACATTCCGATTCTGCGCTCTGATTATCAGACTCAGATTCTTCTTTCACGCGGTTATGCTACGATGCGTATCAACAACGTCACAACATCACGCAATGGGGGCCATTTTTGTTTAGGTTCATCGTCATAGTAACCATCTGCAAGCCCCGTATGAAGCGTTGTTTTCATGTTGATCGGCTTTTCTGCTGTGTATTACGCGGTGATGCATACACCTCAATTACAAGCTTCAGATTGTTTTTCTTTGTTTACAAAATGCGATGAAAAGCACAACAACGAGTTATTATTCTCTTTGTTTTCTTTTCATCAGCTCAGGTAATATTACGTTGTGTGTCATGCGGTGATACACACACCTACTTATTACCTAATACACTTTCTTCATTCAAGATGTGTGTCACACGGTGAAACACACACCACTTACTTCAGTTCATTTATGTTTTCTTACAGTGACACACACTTAGTTTGTTCTATTTTGTTTCATTATTGAGGCATTGTTATCTCTTCAAGTTTTTCTCTTTCATTGTTTCTGTGGGTCACACGGTGGTACACACACCATTAATTTTCTACATAGTGTTCTTTATCTTTATCATTGAATTTCGTTTCTGTCTAGCTAAATCATGTGCACCATACAAGCAGTCAACACACCACCTGCTTTTTTAGACGCCCCAGGTGAACCTCCCGTCCGCTTAGAAATCTGGTATGATGCTTTTTAAACTTACCTAGGAGCCATAGGTGCAACTAGATTTAGTGCCGACAGGAAAAAAATGTTGTCTTCTTCACTCTCTTGGATTTGAAGGGAGATCTATTTTCAAGCATTTACCCAATTTGTCACCAGAAGAAAGTGATGGTATAGATGAGTTTTGCGAGACTGTTTTGAAATTTAAAAACAGATTTGACAAACAGCCTAGTCTTATGGTTTTAAGACCTAAATTCTTCAAGAGAAAACAGACAGCCTAGTCTTATGGTTTTAAGACCTAAATTCTTCAAGAGAAAACAGATGATGAAGATGTCGACTCTTACATTTCTATTTTGAGGAGATTGGCTGCGGCCTGCAAATTTGAAAACTTCACAGACCAGCTCATAAGAGACCAATTTGTTTGTTGATGCAAAGACAAAAAAAAATTAGACAAAGCTTTTTAGGTGTAAGTGACCCCACTCTTGATGAGACAATCATAATTGCTAAGAGCATTGACATTTCTATGGTATCTTTGAAAGAACTTGAGGACAGAAGTACTGACAAAGCTATTGAAAGGGTTAATGTAGTTAAAATTAGCAAGTCACATGCCCAAGTCAAGAATGTTAGTACCAATAGCTTTCCCAAGCCTGTCAAACCTGAAGGAACAAATCACAATATCTGCCTTAGGTGTGGCAATCCTCCTCATGCAAAGAATGAAAGATGTCCTGGCATCACTGTCTCTTGTAATTATTGCAAGAGGGTAGGACATTTCGCCAAGGTTTGTCTAAAAAGGAAAAAATCCAAGAAACTGGTGTGTGCGTTGTTGATTCAAATTGTGAGAGCGATTCCGAAGGCATTTTTTGTAATTTGTGAAGAGAATGAATTTGCATTGCATGGTGCGAATAAACATATCTGTTCTCTTTCTAAAGCCATTGAGGTGATCCCTCCACATGTGTAGATCCCATTGTCGACATTGGTGTTGGGGATAAGGTTCTTCCTTTACTTGTTGATTCTGGTGCTCGAATAACAATGATAACTAATAAGTTATTTGAAGAGACTTGGGGTGATTCCATAAATTTGTCTCCTCCTGATCGATCGCCAGTGTCCTATGAAAGGCGCAAAATTGATCTTGGACTTTTCGAAGATCAAATGTTTTTAAAGGGAGGTGCATCAGAGGAAACATTTATGTTGAAGTCAAAGGTCTAAACATTCTTGGGTGGTTTCACCAGGGCCTATTCGGGATGATTTTAAGACTCGGCACCCTTGAACAAGTGTTGGTAGTGAAATGCTGTGATGATACTAAACAAATGTGGAAAGCCAAATTCCCTTCTGTGTTTGAAGAACATCTTGGTAAAATCAAAGGTTTCAAGCACAAAATAGTGGTCAAAGATGGTGACACACCTGTCCTACACAAACTCAGGGAGTACCCTATGGTGTTAGGTCCGACATGGAGAAATAACTCAAAGAATTGTGTGCCAAAGGATTCATCGAACCTGCCGAGTACTCTTTGTGGCTATCTCCCTTAGTGGTGGCCCGCAAGAAGAACGGGCAACTAAGAGTCTGTGTTGACTTGAGAACCCTTAAAAAGGAGATATGGGTTGATTCACATCCCCTACCACAATTATGTGATTTGTCTGCTGCGACCAAGGGAGCTAAGTGTTCTTCCAAACTTGATCTTGCCAGTGCATACCATCAGGTGGGGCTCCTTCCTGAATCGAGACACCTCACTGCTTTCATGCCTCCCTTAGGATACTTTCAGTACCGTCACATGCATTTTGGGTTAGCCTCTGCGGCCTCTGTTTTCCAAAGGGTTATGAACACTATTCTTAAGGACTTGGACTCTGTCCTAGTATTTCAGGATGACGTCTTAGTCTTTGGAAAGGGCTCTGAAACTCATGATGTTATGCTTCAGAATGTCCTTATTCAGGGAGCATGGTGCGGTCCTTAAATCTGAAAAATGTGAGTTTGCTTGTGATAAAGTGGAATACCTGGGACATTTTGCATCTCAAGAAGATGTGAGTCCTAAACCAGGCTTATTGGAAGCCATAACCAATGCTCCTGCTCCTTATGACAAGTGTGGAGTTAAATCATTATTAGGACTTTATGAATATTATTCCAGGTTCATCCCCGAACTTCCCTCTATTGTTTGCCCCATAAGTTCTCTCTTACAAAAAGGTGTGCCGTTCGAATGGAGTAATGAGTGTGTGCTTGCTTTGGAACGTGGGAAGTCCTTGTTGAGTGACTGTCAAGCACTCAAGAATTTTGATCCGGCTCTTGAATGATGCATTACGGTTCATGTTAGTCAAGCCGGTTCGGGGGCTATGTTAACACAAACTGTTGATGATGTCGAACTAACCATTGGTTTTGCCTCTAGAGTTTTGAGAGCAGCAGAACATCAATACTCAGTTATTGAAAAGGAACTTTTGGCATGTTGTTGCTCCATAGAGAAGTTTTGCCCTTTTGTTTGGGGGTAGGCTTTTTTTGCTCCTCACAGACCACAAACCTCTGGTGAATATTCTGGGCGACAACATGAGTAAGTGCTGCACAGCCAGTAAGAATGGTTACTAGGCTTCTACAGTATAGTAAGAATGGTTACTAGGCTTCTACAGTATCAGTTTGACGTCGGGCACATTTCTGGGGGGAAAGAATTTCAGGGCAGATATTCATTCTCGATTTCCAGTTGGTAGCAATGAACAAGAGGAAATTAAATTTACAGATCTTGTTGACGAAGACAGTTTTGTTGCCACTTTGGATATCCCTGAAATCAAGGTGGGTTCCGAAGAAGAATGGAGGTCATTTTTCTTACTGATTCTGTTCTCCAATATGTTAGTGAATTGGTAATGAGAGGTTGGCGACGTGAAAAGGTGCTCTCTTTGTTGCAACCTTATCGCAAGATTGAAAGTGAATTATCCCTAGAGGATGTTTTATTGTTGAGAGGTGAGAAGCTCATACCTCCTCCTTCCCTCAGGTTGAACATTTTGAGAAAGGTCCATGAAGGACCTCTGGCTGCCACGCTTACAAAACTTCGCATTTGTGACACCTTTTGGTGGTCCTCTATGGATGCCGAAGTGGAGAGCATGGTTCATAAGCGTTGCGTTTGCAGTACATCAGATAAGAGTCTGAAAGTGTTACCCCTCCTTTAATTTCCATTCACTGCCCTGATGGTCCATGGGTTAAGGTGGGGATTGACGACCAGGGACCATATGATGTTTTATGTGGACAGAATAAGTATATGTTAGTTCAAATGGATTAAGCGTCCAAATGGTCTGAGATAAAACTTGTCAAGGAAGCGAATACTAAAGCCATCATTGATTTCCTCAGTGATGTCTTTTTGAGGGAAGGGCTTCCAGAAGTCATTGTGTCTGACAATGGTAAGCACTTTGTCAGCAGTGAATTTCAGCTTTTCCAGCAGTCTTCATGTATCAAACATGTGAGAAGCTCACTCTATCATCCCCAGACAAATGGTCTAGTAGAGAGTGTAGGAAGGTGGAATATGACTATATGGTTACCCCAACTTTTTTCCTGGTGTTTTGCTGGTTTTCAACTTAGTTGGCCTGGGACCTGCTAATCAGGGCCCCAGACTATCTGCTTTCTCTATAAAATGGACTCCATGTACTTTAGGTACATACCAGATTGGTTACTGGGTCACCCTTGTGAGGCGCTGTATAGTGTACCATAGGATCCCAGGGCATAGGTGCACCCTAGGCCTACCAGGGGCTGCAGCATGTATTGTGCAACCCCTGGTTTGCTTTCCAAACTGACACCACAGGTTTGTTCACACAGCCTGGGTAAGGTGGTGTAATCACCCCTTACTTAGATATAGTATACCTATATCTACCTTTACATATAGACACATATACACCTATAAGCCACTCCTATGGTAGGCCTCGACAATCCTGGAGGCAGAGTGCTTGGTTTTATGTGAGAGGGTGCCCTAGCATGAGCCTAGCCCCTCTGCAGCTTTCGGAACCATCTCCTTATAGCTGTTCTATGATATAGCCATACCATACACTCTTAAGTGCATTATAATCCTCGCGGTTAATGCTAACTTTGGTTTGGCATTATCAAAACAAGTTGTGTAAGGTGTCAAATACTTTGGAATACTATCCCCCCGCCCCGGCCAATTCTGGCGGCGGGGGTAGCATTCCACCCTTCTAGAGGGAAAAGACATGTAAGTTACTGCTTTACCCGGTTAAAGTCAAACAGAGCCTCAGCATCACAAAATGGATGCTGCTGCCACAGACACGAGTCTGACCTCCTGTTGCTGGGGGAAACTTCAGCAAGGGCGGCCTGGACAATAGGTTTCATGTCCAGGGAGGTGCCAGCACCTCCCCAGACAGGGGTTATGTGTATTGGGGCAGGGAGGGCTGCATTCAGTGAATGCATCTAGACACTGCCTTGGGCACACAAGGTTCAAACCAGTTGCTGGAGCACTCCAGCCCCAGCTCTGGCGCGAAACTGGACAAAGGGAAAGGGGTGTAACCACCCCCTTCTCAGGTCCACCCATAGGAGGGACCTAGGCAGGTAATCCAGCCCCAATCCTTAGTATAAGTATAGGAGCTGTGTCCCCAGGACTTTAGATTATCCTGGAAAGAAACTTTGATACAGAACTCTTGGACCTTCGACATTCTATTCTGACTAGAAAACGGAAGACATCTCCCTTGTGGTCAAGGAGTGACCACCCTGTACAAACAGGCACCAACAGCAACTTTGCCGGTATGCAGTTTCAAGGCTCCTGCCGGAAGCCGAAGACTCTGCGACTCAAGAACTGGACTTCCAGAGTTCTCTGACCCTGACCCACATCCACATGTAGCAACACCAGTGTTCTACAAAAGACATATTAACATTCTACAGAATACATTACTACACATGTCTTAGTGTAGTAATAGCTATTAAGAAAGCAACTTTCCATGAAAGAAATTTTATTGAACTATTGTGTAATTGTTCAAAAGGTGGGTCCATAAGTCTTGTAAGAACAACGTTAAGGTTCCAGATAGGTGCAGGTGGGACCCTGGGTTATATTATTCTTTTAAGGCCTTCCATAAAGGCTTTGATCACAGGAACTTTGAACAAAGATAAATGTTGCCTGTTCTGAAGATATGCAGCTACTGCTGCAAGATGTAGTTGGTTAGATGTGAAGGCTAAACCTACACGCTGTAGATGTAAAAGATAAAAAATAATATTTTGTATGGATGAATCTAGCGGATCAATTGAATTATTAGTACAATATATGACAAATGTTTTCCACTTTGCTGCATAACAAGCTCTAGTGGTAGGTCTTCTTGCTTCTTTAAGAACGGTCATACAATCTGGTGGTAGGTTTAGGTAACCAAACTCTATGACTTCAGGAGCCAAATCGCAAGGTTGAGGTCTTTTAGATATGGATGTCTGATTTCTCCACGGTTCTGTGTGAGTAAATTTGACGTTATGTGAAGCTTCTGATATGAAACCACTGACAATTCCAACAGTGTTTTGAACCATGGAAGATGTCTGCCTGAGTTTCCGAACCAGAAATGAAAGGAGAGGAAGAGGCGGAAAAGCGTAAGCAAATACGCCTGACCAATTCATCAATAAGGCATTGCCTTTGGATAGAGGGTGTGGAAACCTGGAGGCGAAGTCTGGGCATTGTGAGGTCTGTTCCGTGGCAAAGAGGTCTATTTGTGGAAATCCTCATTGCTGAAACAACGGAAGGAGAATAATAATAATAATAATAATAATAATAATTAGATTTATAAAGCGCCTGGTTACACTGAGGCCAGTGTGTCCCCGCGCTACGGAGCAAAGACAGCAACAATCAACAGACAGCACAGCAGAACAGATTAGAGGGCAGGGAACAAGTGCGTTTTAAGACCCTTCCGAAAGATGGATTCCTAACACTCCAGCCGGAGTGTCTGAGGGAGCGAGTTCCACAGTTGAGCTGCCAGATAGTAGAACGAGTGGCCACCCATTCTAGCTCTTCGGATTTTAGGAACATGCACCTTCCCTTTCCCACTAGACCTTAAGAGTCTAGACGGAAGATAGGGGATTAAGAAGTCATGCAGGTACCTTGGTCCCTTTCTCTGTAAAATCCAGTGGCTCACGCGCAAGGCCTTAAACTTTACTCTTTCCCTGATAGGGAGCCAATGTAAAGATGCCAACGCACCAGAGGCAGAGGCCCTTTTCAGGAGCATAAGAACTAGCCTTGCTGCAGCATTTTGAATGGACTACAAACGTTGCAAACATTTAACATTGGCGCTCAGATACAGCAGGTTGCCGTAGTCAAGTCGTGAGGTAACCAGAGCATGCACGAGGATTTTCCTAAATGACGTAAGTAGGGTGTCCAAGATTTTCCGTAGTTCCCTCAAGATACCAAAACAGGCGCCTGCCACCCACCTGGTGTGGTAATTGAAGGACAACTTATTGTCCACCCAAATCCCAAGATTCTTAGCTTGCACGCACGGGGTCGGAGTGGGGCCCAATGACTGTGGCCACCATGTCGAGGACCATACTGATGGAGCCTTCCCTATTACCAATACCTCGGTCTTGCTGCCGTTCAATTTTAGGCAATTATTTGCCATCCCAACAGCCAGTTCTTGAAGGCAGGATACAAAATTGGAGGCAGCATCCGACCAGGCTTGGGTCAGAGAGAGCACCAGCTGGGTGTCATCGGCACAGGACAAGGAATTAATCCCAAAAGTGTCAGCGATCTTAGCCAGAGGGGCAACATAAAGGTTAAACAAAGTAGGGCTCAAAATAGAGCTGTGAGGCACCCCCTGGGCCAACTTAATACTCTTAGAGTAATGACTGCCTTGCATGACTTGAAAGCTGCGCCCGGACAGAAAAGATTCCAGCCACTTTAATGCTCTGCCAACTACACCTCCGCTTTCTAGATCGTGCAGTAAGGTATGGTGGGCGACAGTGTCAAAAGCAGCACTTAAATCTAAAAGAATTAAGGCCGCTGTTTGCCCCTCGTCCACAAGCTTCCGGATAATCTCAGTGGAGTAGAGTAGAGCCGATTCAGTAGAATGGAGAGCTCGGAAGCCAGATTGCGAGGGATGGAGAAGGTTGTTATTCACAATAGGAGCGGTTAATTGGAAGTTCACAATCTTTTCTGCTATCTTGCCAAAATACGGAAGTAGAGAGATGGGGCGCAGATTATCCAGCTGGTCGGTGCTAATGTTCAGCTTCTTCTGTAAAGGAAGAACCACAGCCTCCTTCCAGCTTTCGGGGATCACTCCTGAGATAAAAGACAACTCCACCAGATGTCTGATGTGAGGCTACAGTGCGTCAATACTACCTCTAAGCAGCCTAGGGGTGGCTGGGTCCCTGGGGGAGCCTGATCTAATGCTGATAGCAAAATTTTTAAGAGTATCCTGTGGAGGCACAATTAGTTCAAACAGGCCCTGTGCTTCAGGAGCACCCATGGATTCCTTTCCCCCTCTTATTCCAGCACGAGCAGGGGCAGGGAAAGAGGAGGAGATCTTCTCGACCTTCTCTGCAAAATATTCAGCCACTCGATTGCATGTCTCAACAGAGCTAATAATAGCCTCTGCGATGAATGCCAGGGAGGAGATTTCCTTAAAGATCTTAAACAGCTCTTTAGTAGAATTTTCCGCTGTTTGAATCCTACCATTAAAGTAAGCAGACTTTGCCTTCCTAATGCGCCGATGGTAGCTCTTTAGGCAGATTTTATATTCTGCTTCCAGGTAGGCTGGGAAATTTTTCCTCCAGCGCCTCTCTAGATGTTTGCAGGACGATTTAGCGGTCTGTAATTCCTCACTAAACCAGGGTGCGGATTTCCCTCTGTTAATAGAAGTTTTAATAGACCACGGTGCCGTACAATCCAGAGCCTCGGTTATTCGGCTCTCAAGATCTTTACACGCTTCGTTTGCATCGTGGCGGGGGGGGGGCTTATTTGAAAGGCTAGGTCAAAAGCTCCTTGTGAGAAACCCACACACCTCCTTTTCAGACCGGTCTTAGCTTTCTCCTGTAGTTTAGAACGGGGCAATTATACTCTAAATGTAATCAGAAAATGGTCTGACCACAGCACCGGAAGCGGAGGCTCCAATTCCAGCGCATCCCAGTTAGCAAAGATAGGGTCAAGTAAATGACCCAACTTTTGGGTAGGGAGTACAGATTTTAGAAAGAGTTGCAAAACTTCCAATTCCTGGCACAGCTCTTGTGCCCCTGAGCTAGTAGCATCGTCAAAATGCAAACTTAAATCGCCTCGCAGCAGTAGTTTTTCATACCGCAGGGCAGGCTGGACAAGATAGTCAGTGAGGCTAGGTATAAACCTCGAGTGAGGTCCCGGGGGTCTGTACACCAAAAGCCCCTTCACAACATGATTAGTGGCAGCACAGATAGTAAAAATACCTGCCTTGCTATCAACTATGTCAGCAGGGGTGAGAGAGCATTGAATGTCATGCTTGTATATAATTACAATGCCCCCCCCCCCACCCCAACTGTCTATCGACTCATTATCCCATAACCGTTTGAGAGGGCCTCCAAAATTTCAGGCGCAGAGTCAGCGTCCAGCCATGTCTCCGTGAGGAATATGGCATTGATTTTACTTTCCGATAATAGATCGTATAGCTCCAATCTGTGCTTCCTCAGGGATCTACAATTAATTAGGGATAGCCTAAGTGATAGACCTCCCTCCCCATTCCTGTTCGTGCGGCCACCCGGAACAAACAGTGGCTACATTACCAACTCTCACCATCCAGCCTAATACTATGTTTGCACTTACCCATCAGGCTGGGGCAGAGAACCCGAAGCCTCCGGGGACTATAGTGGCACCTTGATTTTGAACCGGCAGGGGTTCTAGCCCCTAGCCCCGGTCGGCCGCGGACGGGCGCAGACGGGCTTGCCTTTGGTGCGCCCGCTGCGCGGCCGCCGAGACATGTTGAATATAAAGAGGAGCTCTCCCGGCAACTACACCGCTGCCCTCCCAAACCGGAAGTGCCTGTCTCTGTCTCCGCCGCCCTCCGCGCAACGGTAAACACCGCGTTGGACCAAGGCAGGGAGACCCGGTAATTAAGCACAGGTAAGCACAGCCCCTCCAACTTCACACACAAGTAAATATAAAACAGTAAATCAGGCTAAAATATTTTAAAAGTGGACGCTGGTATTACGAATTTTGCAAGCAGCCCCGCCAGCGGACTAGAACACTGCCACTGTCCTGCATCCGCGCCGCGGCAGCCGAGTCAGGCCGATTTTAAAGAGGAGCCCTCCCAGCAACTAGACCGCTGCCCTCCCCAACCGGAAGTGCCTGTCTCCGTCTCCGCCACCCTCCGCGCAACGGTAAACACCGCGTCGGACCAAGGCAGGGAGACTCGGTAATGGAGCACAGGTAAGCACAGCCCCGCCAACTTCACACACAAGTAAATATAAAACAGTAAATCAGGCTAAAATATTTTAAAATTGGAAGCTGGTATTACTAATTTTGCAAGCAGCCACTCCAGCGGACTAGAACACTGCCACTGTCCTGCATCCGAGAACTTGTGGTTGAAGTTCCCCATTTGTGTATTTGTTGTTCCTTTCTGCTGAGGAGATATGCAAAGATGTTGTCTGTGCCTGGAAGGTGCTCTGCTAGTAGCTGGATTTTGTGATGAATTGCCCAACACCAAATGGACTGTGAGAGGCGCGACAGTTGTAGAGAGTGTAGCCCCCCGTTTTTGTATATAGTACATGGTTGTCATATTGTCCGTCCGGACAAAGACAACTTAGTTTACCAGGTGAGGTAGAAATGCTTTCAACGCTAGTTAAACTGTTTGCAACTCTGGGTAGTTGATATGATAGTTGTGTTGTTTGGGGTTCCAAAGACCCTGAACTGTTAAGTAAATGTGTGCCCCACCATGAGTCTGTTGTGGGAAGGACTTGTGGAATAGAGTCGATGAACGGCCGCTCCCCTTTGACAGATTTTGTGTGTTCCACCATTGCAGAAAGCGAGGAGTGTGGCTGTCTACCAACACTAGATCTGTCAGCTGACCCTGTGAATGATTCCACGGACGTGCTAAGCATTCTTGTAGAGGGCGCATGTTTAGTTGTGTATGAGGCACTATCGCAATGCTTGATGCCATCATCCTTAATAACTGCATGAATGTTCTGGCTGAGAGATACTGGTTGATTTGAAACGGTCATTAACAGTGTCTGTAACTTCTGATTCCTTGCTGCATTGGGATATGCTATAGATATGAGAGTGTTTAGGATGGCGCCTAGATATAGGTGTGTTTGATTGGGTGGAAGACGGGATTTGCGTATATTGACTGAATCCCAATTGATGTAGAAGATTTAAGGTAATTTGAGTGTGATGCACATAGTTGAGATGCGAGTTGGCTTTTATGAGCCTATTGACTAAGTATGGGAAGAGATGTATTTGTTGTAGTCTCACATGTGCTGCTACTACTGCTAGGCATTTGGTGAACACTCTGGGTCCAGTAGTTACTCCAAACAGAAGCTTTTTGAACTGATAATGGTTTTTCCTCATCACAAATCTGAGGTATTTGCTGGGTGGATGGGTATATGAAAGTATGGGTCCTTCAACTCTATCGTTGACAAAGTCGCCTTTTTGCAAAAGTGGAATTACTTGTTGTAGCGTGCACATGTGGAAGTGTTCTGCTAATATGTATAGGTTTAGAGGTCTGAGATCCAATATAGGTCTTAATGTACTGTCTTTTTTTGGGAATAAGAAAGTAGAGTGAATATATTCCTGTTTCTGATTGTTGTAATGGGAAGCGTTCTATAGCTCCTTTTATTAGAAGAGCTTGTACTTCTTGTTTGAGTATATGTTTGTGTTCCAAAGACAGTTTGAGAAAACATGGGGGGGGGGGGGGGGGTGTTTGGGAGTGTTTGATTTCCAGGCAGTAACCATATTGGATAATATGGAATACACATTTTTTCTGTTGTTATTGACTGCCAAATTGGAAGGAACTGATGTAATCTTCCCCCTACAGACAGGTGATGAATGTTCGGGGGGGTTGATATCAAGTCACTGTTTGTTAGTACAGGGCAGGGTACATGATGGTGTACCTCTACCTAATCCATCGAAGTTGTTACCTCTATATCCACCTCTATAACATCCTCTAGAGGAGGAAGACTGTGCCTGTGCTTTATAGGAAGAAGTGGAGGCATTTGTGGTGCTCCCTCTGTAGGAGTATCAAAAGGAACCTCTGTTTGATGGAGACTGAAGGGTGCCCATTTATTTTGCCACTTCCGTGTCCTTTTTCATCTTTTCTAGCAATTGGTCTATCTGAGGCCTAAAAAGGAGTTCTTTGTCAAATGGTGCATTAAATACAGTTTGTTGAACCTTTTAGTTTAAAACCAGAAATTCAGAGCCATGCATGCAGTCTTAGTAGAATGCTGGTATTGAGCCCTCTAGCAGCAGTATCTGCAGCATCTAAAGCACATCTAATGGATGAACTGTAAATAAGCTTGCCTTCTTGCACAATTTTTTGGCCTTCTTTTCCTGTGTTCTTGTGGAAGATATTGTAATAATTCTTCCATATCATCCCAAAGTGCCCTATCATACCTTGCCAACAGCCCTGGAGTGTTAGCTATTCGCCAATGATTGGCTGACTGAGCAGCCACTCTCTTTCTAGAAGCATCTATTAATTTTGATTCTTTATCAGGAGGAGGTGCATCTCCGGAGCTTTGTGAATTTGATCTTTAACGTGCGCTTTCAATCACAAAGGAATCCAAAGGTAATTGACCCTTAAAAAAGACAGGGTCAGATGGACTCGCTTTATATTTTTTATTGACCCTAGGTGTTCGAATACGTGATCTAACGATCTTTAAAAAATTTGTCTGCATGCCTCATCATACCTTTTAACATAGACAAAGACTGAGATGTTCTGTGTGTATTCACTAAAGTTTCAAAATGGAAATCTTCTTCTAGGTCTTCTTCTTTACGTTGTGTAAACTGACCCCTAGATAAGTGGTTGCTCTAGCAATTAACTCTTGATATTTATTATCATCATCAGAAGGGGAATGTTTTGCTGGATATAGATCCGTGGATCTATACTATAGTCATCCCAAGGGTCAGGTATCTGATCATGATTGTCCCGATTATCAGCTAAATCTGGATCTATATTGGGAGACCCTGGAGGTGTAATATGTAATGGGTCTTTAGTCCGCGTTTATTTTCCTTTTGGGAGGTGGTACCACTGGCATAGTGGAAATGTGTCCAGTTTGAGGGTTAATATGGATTGCCCTCTGTTTTGGATCCAGTTTGTGCTGCATTTTCAAAACAATCGGATTTGGTGGCTTCAAAGGAGCATCTTTATCTTTCAGTGCTGAAATTTTGGCACTGAGCTGGATTTGTCCTTTTGATCTTTTGATGCCGAATGCTTCAGAACTGAGGGAGTGCCGAAACGCGGCGCAGTCTTCCTCTTCATGCTCCGTGGAGAGAATAAGGTTCCATACCTTATGAAGATCGGTGGGTGGGTATTTGGAATAGCACCTAGGAAAAAATTGGAATGGCTGCCGTACCATCGGCGGTAGACTCGCTGCAGGATGTTCAAGTGGAAACAGGAGAGGTGCATGGCCGAAGGCCGCGTTAACGTTTTCTATGAAGAATGAAAGTTTTTCGAAGTTCTTCGACACGCAGAAGATAGTAACGACTTAAACAATACCAACAAAGGTAGGGTGAATTGCAAACCGAAGGGATCCCGATTAACGGTTTCGAATCGGAGCGCAGCAATACAGGTCCTTTTATCTTTCGATGCCGAATGCTTCGGAACTGAAGGAGTGCCATCTTGGTTCGAGCCCATAACGGGAGGCTTGACTTTCTGTTTTGGCGCCCAGCCAGGAGACGGGGCGTTGGAATCAGAGTCTCGGGGCCAACCATGGCCTTTGGCTTGGTCGGAGAGGGTTTGGTGGGCAAATGTGCTTTGTTACTCACAGCACCCTGTCCAAAACGAATGTCATGAGACTCGAGCTCAATCTCCAACTCTGAATCGGAGTCCTGGACAGAAAAGGCCTCTTCATCCTCTGCCGCCGACGCCTATATCTCTTCTTGTTCGACATCTTCGCCGAAGATATCGGGAGTCTCTTCGATAGTTTGTCGTTGCATGGCTGTGCAACGAGCACGACGGTCTCTAAGAGTCTTTTTGGAACGGAACGACCGAAACGCGGTGCAGTCTTCCTCTTATGTTCCGGAGAGAGACTAAAGTTACAGACCATATGAAGATCGGTGCGTGGGAATTTGGAATAGCACCAAGGACAAAATTGGAATGGCGGCATACCATCGGCGGAAGATTCGCTGCAGGATGTTCGAGTGTAAACAGGAGAGGTGCTAGGCCTGAAGGTCGCGTTAACGTTTTCTATGGAGAATGAAAGTTTTTCGAAGTTTTTCGAAGTTCTTCGACACATATAAGATAGTAACACGATCAAAACAATACCGACAAAGGTAGAGTGAATTGCAAACCAAAGGGATCCCGATTGACTGGTTCGAATCGGAGCACAGCGCAGCAATACATGTCTGAACAAGATGGCGGAAAAAACTATCTAACAATGGAGTTGATGGCCATGCGCACTACCACCGAAAGGAGGAGTCACTTTACCTCGTGACTGGAAAAGACTTCTTGCAAACATCCGGGCCCATCACTAGATGGCAGGAGTATGCAAAGCATGTGTTTCTACAGCACACATGCCTCTAACAAATAAAAACTCAGAAGCAGGTTGGAGAATAGAATACAAGTATTTGTTAAATCTCTCAAAGACTAGGAAAAAGACCACCTCACACTTTCAGTAATAGCCACGTGCCCAGTGGTTCTTTTGAGGAAGACTGATTCAGGGTGTCGGTGGTGGCATAGAGTTGTTCCATAAATGGAAGCGGCTGTTACCATCTGCGGGCTGCCGTGTGCAGGGTAAGAGCATCTGATGGATTTAGAACCCAAGGTGAGGAGGACATTGTCTGGATGTCAACACCAAGACTGAGAGGGAGTGGGGCAACTGGCGACTTGGGAGGAGAGGTCACAGCTGGCAGCGGAAAACAGACGCCGGAGTCCTGTGCCCAGGGGGGCCAGAATATTTGAACGTGGGCAGGCGGTGCGCTCAGCCGCCTGGGCCCTTGGGAATCTGAACACTTTTTTGCAGGGGGGACAATCGCACTGCGAGATTAGCTCCAGCTTCTTTTTGTGCTCTGGGTGTGGGACTCTACATACACTGCGGGTGGCCAGCTCGGACTGTGGGGGCCACCCACTGTCGGCCAGCACTGCTGATTGCACCCCATGCCACCTAGGGACATCAACTCCTCGCCTGAGATCAGGGACTGAGGCGGTGGTTGGACTTTATCTGGCTGGACCTGCGGTATGGATGCCCAGCTTTAGAACCTGCAATGGTGATTGTGGCAGCGGTGGCTCTAAGGTGGTGGGGGGCGCCCGCGACCTCTCTTGGTATGGTTGTACGTGGACTGCCCCTGGGGCCGTCCGCGTAACCGCACAGTGCATCCTGCTATTCTGTGCCTTCGGATCTGCTAAGTTGGCGTGATTTTCATGTGGCGATTGAAATGATGAGTACATCCAGGGTGAGATGTGCCTGGCGATGTCTATGCCCCCTCCAGATCACGTGGGATCTTCTTGAGGCCCCTGGGATCTGAGCCTGCTCATGCCCCCTGGCGGAAGAAGCTCAGGGTGTGGAGGGGCTCTAAGAGCATTGCTATGGATCAATAACTATCAGACCGCACAACCTGCCCTGGTTAATACTGTTGTATATCAGGACTGCCCTCTCCCGCTCACCTGCTACCTAGTTTTTAAACCTGCCCTCACGGCCACAATCCCAAGACATGGGCAATTAAGATACCAAACAACCAAAGATCCAGTTGGAAAGCTGGCGCCTCACCAGACAGGTGGACCACGGGTACCAATCCAAGGCCTCTCCAGAGAGATCTGAGAATGATCTACAACAAAGCATTGAGGTAATATAGCACCTGGTGGATGTGAGAACAAGCCTAAGGCGCATAGATGGAAAACTAGACATCCTCACTGTCTGTCTGGACCAAGTTAAACATCGAGTAGACAAACACGAAGATCAACTGGACCATTTGGAGAATCGCGTG
This sequence comes from Lissotriton helveticus, assembly GCF_964261635.1. Lineage (NCBI taxonomy): Eukaryota > Metazoa > Chordata > Amphibia > Caudata > Salamandridae > Lissotriton > Lissotriton helveticus. The sequence goes on from NC_136068.1 coordinate 1,437,413,377, forward strand.
CCAGATGCGGATGAAGCACAGGTGGAATCCAAGGAGCAACTACTGAAGATGGACAAGTTGCTCGTAATTATAAAGGTTAAAAGGGAAGGTCTTGAAGCGCGTTCCAGGCGCAATGATCTTCAGATTACGGGTGTGCCAGAATCTACAAATACCAGCACGACCAGCTTCAGCTGTCCTGTCTGAAGAGGTCTGACTGCTGTGGTCTCGGCGGAAGCGGTCGGTCCGACTGCCAGATTATAGTGCATGCCTCCTGTACTCTGAACGACTACTGAAAGACCACCAACTCTGCTAGGCTTTCTCCGATCACCATCCGGTGGCCAGAAAAAAACAACATCCATAGGTCAGTACAGGGATATCAGCCCGCCATCTGGATTACAATGCGCATTTCCGGTCGTCCGACCGCCTGCCTCAAGTCGACGGAAACTATGGATGTGGGGTGCATGCTCACCCAAATCAGCTCCTCCCCAACAGTCTACGACGTGGATCCCTTTCTCCAGGTTCTCACTACACCACAGCAGCTGAGCCCATAAGATACAACCCTGTGGGCGCCGAAATGCAGTTAAGTCCGTAGGTGGCATGTATCCCCACTGACTCGACTGTGCACATATCGCCACACTCCAGCAATGGGGTACATGGTGCACAAAGCATATGTTATGCATGTGTGAACATATTACATGTTTCCTGTGATTTTGGGTTATGCGCACTACTGTAGGTGAGACCAGCCCCGGTAGCAGTGGGGGAACATTGTAATGAGGCCCTATGTTACATGATTTGTGATCTGTTTGGGGACGGACTGTCCACGGTCTTCATTGTTGAAATGCACATCGCACACTGGTCCTGCGGCCACCTCCAGGCAAACCGGCTCGCCCAATAGTCGCATGCCTTCTGAACTACAGGGGCTGTGATGTGGTCCTTCGTCTCGCGGGGAAACAGGGTTACATCCAATATCAAGGGCATAAGATGCCATTCTATCCAGACTTTACAATTTCAGTGCAGGCTGCCCACCATGAGTTCCTGCCAGCCAAACGGATCCTTCAGAAAGTGGATCCCCTATGCCAAAGTAAGAGATGCTTGGGAGGGCAAACAGCATTTTTTCACAAATGCTAAACCTATCCTGAAGTCCACCAAGCACGCTACCAAGGATCAGCACTCCCCTCAAACTTCACCAATTGCAGCCGACTAGAGTCTACTAAGTGGCAATGACTGATAATGTTCTGCCTTGAGTTTATTTTGCATTAGCCACCCCTGGTCGACAGGACCTTCTCTACTGCTCTCTAAGTTTGTATTATCCTCATTACCCATTAGGCAGCTCTGTCTGGAAGGGCCTTTATTTCTGTTCTTTTATATGCTATTCTAATGGGAATCACCTATCAGTCACTTGCAGAAATGTGGCCCTGTGATATCAAAGGCTCGGCCACCTCTGTAGGGTTTGTTCGCTTGGATACTCTCTGCTTCCAGGAAGGATTCCCATTCCAGTTACTATGTGGAGGGGGGACTGTAAGGGAGGGGGGTGGGATGAGGACTCTCAACCAAGTTCTTGGGTTGGTGTGGGGCGGAGGGGGGATGTTTGTTTGACATGTTTGTCTCTGTTGTGCTTTGTTTCCTATTTATTTATCTATTTATTTTGAAAGTTTTATAGAGCGTGAACCAGATCCTTGCGGATATCAGAGCGCTTTACAGGCAGTGAAACTTATGCAGCAAACAGTATAAAATAGCAATGTATAGCAAGCGGTGAGCGTTATACAACACATTACAAAATATAAATAGGTGAGTACAAGGAGTGCGTAAGTACAATAAATTAGAGAGGTAGTACAAAACTCAATCCTACTTTGTGCCTAGTAGGAGACAGAGAAAGGTGCAAGCTGAGAGAGCATGATTGTCATGTAGACTGTCTGGTAGCATCTATATAAAACATGACCTTCAGTGAGGTTCATGTGAGTTTTTCCATGAGAATTGACTTTACTTCCTTTTTGAAGAGTGCAGTTGATGTGGTTAGTCTGATTTCTGGGGGTAGTGCGTTCCAAATCCTAGGAGCCATCCCTGAGAAGGAGCGTTTATAAGTTTTTGCCCTATTAAATCTGTGGGGTTTCAGTAATAGGCTTCCTGCACTTCTTGTGAATCTCTTGCCTCCAGAGATAGACAGTTTCTGGGAGAGATAGCTGGGTGCTTTATGGTGAATGGCTTTGTGGGTCAAGAATGCTATTTTTAGGTGAATTCTGGCTTCCCATGGTAGCCAGTTCAGAGCTTTTAGGTCCGGGGAGATGTGGGACCTTTTTTTTTTAGCCCGTTATGAGCCTGGCTGCCGCGTTGATGATGGCTCTAAGTGGTGCTGTTGTAGCTTTGAGGAGACCACAAAGAGAGACACTTCCGTATTCGATCCTGGGGATAACTAGAGCTTGAACTGCCGTTTTGAAGTCGTTTTTTTGGTAGGAAGGGTTTAAGTTTCCTTAGGATATTAATCTGGTAATTATCTCCTTTTGTTGCATTGGCAATGTGTTTATGCATGTTGAGGTTGCCATCAAGGGTTATACCATGAGACTTAGCTGAGTCAATGATTGTAGGTTGCACGTTGAATGCAGTTAGGTGTTTGAACCAGTCTTGGAGGAGGGGAATTTGGAAGGTGGAGCTATCAGTAGGAATTCAGTTTTGAGTGAGTTAAGCTTGAGGTGGTTCTCAGCTAGCCATATTTGGGTGTTCAACAAAGTTTGATTGAGTAGTTTGACATCTTCAGGGGTATGAATCTTCAGATAGAGTTGTGTATCATCTGCGTACATGTGAAATTGGACGTTGGATGATTGCAGCAGGAGAGTGAGAGGTTCCATGAAAAGATTGAATAGTGTGGGGGATAGTGCGGACCCTTGTGGGACTCCAAGAGTAACAGGTACAGGTTTGGAGAGGGAGTTATTGACCTTGAATTTTTGGGTCCGGTTATGAAGAAAGGAGGTAAACCAATTGAGCATTGAGCCTGATAGACCCATTCTGAGGTTCAGCAGTTCGATCAGGTTGTCGCGTTTGACCGTTTCGAAGGCAGAGGAGAGATCTAGCAAGATGAGTAGGCATGATCCATTCTGGTCTAGAATTTGTAGTGCATCGTCTATAATATGAGTCATGGCAGTTTCAGTGCTATGTCCTGCTCTAAAGACAGATTGGTGATTGTCAAGGAGGTCGAAGAGGTCAATGTGTTTTGTCAGTTGTTGGAAAACGCATTATTCCAAGAGTTTGGCTAGGGTAGAGCTGTTCGAAATAGGGCGATAGTTGTTAAGGCCCATCGGGTCAGCCGTGTTTTTTTTTAGGATGGGTGTGACTTGACCAATTTTGAGGGCGTCAGGGATGATGCCTTGATGCAGAGAGCGGTTGATGATTCTGGTCCAGAGCGGCAGGATCAGAGGGATTAGATCTTTAACTGCGTTAGCCGGGAGAGGATCGGTGGTATGGTTGGCTGGCTTGAGGGTGCTCAGAATCTTGCCTACAGCTTCTTCGGTGTATGGGTCGAAAGCAGACCAGGTTGCCTCATTTTTTAGTTGTAGTTTAGAGGGTGTTTGTTGTGTAGGATTTGGAGGGGAGGGCTGGATTGTTCCGAGAGGGGAAGACTGTAGGATTGTGAGGTCATTGAGGAGATCCTTTTTGATGTTTTCTGTTTTTAGGTTAAAGAAAGCAGAGAATTCGTCACAAGTGGGTTGGGTGCCTGAGGTATCTTGTAGTTGTTTAGGTTCAGCTCTCGATTGTGATTTGATTAGTTCAAATAATTTTTGGGGTCGATTTCTTGCTTGATCTAGTTGGTGAGAGAAAAATTTCTATTCCTAGGACCCAGCCACAGTACACTAACCATATCTCTCCTGTTCGAGCTATACATGACATGTTGCAGAGATCAATTTAGCTTTTGTCTCGCACTCCAGAGATACCATGACCACTACTACTTGCATCACATGGAATATATGCGGGATTAATGATTACAGGAAATCGGGTCTAGTACATGCTTACCTCGTCAGACAGAGTAGATATTTGCGTCCTACAGGAGACACACCTGGTGAGCTCCTCAAGGCTGCGTTCCAGATGGTGCGGGGAAACATACTTCTTCAATACTGATGGCCTACAGTTTTTACCTGAAATCTGGAGATTAAATTCAAATCTTGGCCCTCATGCACGGAGGGGCTGAGATTTCAATGTTGCTCTTGATGACCGGCTCGACTGCTCCAGAAGTCCACACAGACACTCTGTACGATCATCCAAGATAACTGTTTAAGTCCTCTGAAGATACTTTGTGAATCTACACATCTTATTGCCCAGGATAGACTACTGGCTAACCTCCATAGATGTCCAGACATGGATCACTAGGTTGGGTCATCTTCCCTGCACTCTATCAGACCACACCCCTGTCGGAGTTGCAGCTCCCCAGGCACCGCCTTGTGCTTTCACACGGTGTTTGCTTCTCGATGCACTACGTGATACGGTGTTCCAGCAAGAAATTCGCAGAGCAATTGTGGACTTTTTTGCCAATAATCTGGGCTTCGTTGAGTCGCCATCTACAATTTGGGAGACCTTCAAGGTAGTTATTGAGGAAGCTTGCATATCTAAGCAATCGGGGGTTCTGAAGGCTATACCGGCCGCCTCTCTAGACTTGAGGGGAACATTTGAATGCGGGAGATGAAAACAAGTTACTTACCTGTAACTACAGTTATCCAGTATTGGTATCTTTCATAGATTCACATGCCTGAATCATTCCCCGTCGACGAGGTGGGAGTCCCACGGTAAAAAATATATACAATAGCAGTGACTAAACATTGTTTGTAGTAGGCTGGAAAGGACTATAGGCCCAACTAGGCCCAAAACTTAGCAGCCTATCTACCTCATTATGTAAAAAGAACTGAAACTGTAGCCTCAGCCAATCAGCTGTCCTCACCCTCTAGAACCTTCCCAGCTAAGGCAGTTCTCCTCAGATTTTCCCAGCACAAGTGAGAAGTAGTATCCATAACAAAGAAACTGTCCTTCCGGGGAGGAGGGTGGGTGCATGTGAATCTATGAAAGATACCAATACTGGATAACTGTAGTTACAGGTAAGTAACTTGTTTTCTTATCCAGTATTGGGGTATCTTTCATAGATTCACATGCCTGAATCAGAATAGCAAGCAGTAATACCATGTCTGTCGGTAGAGGAAGGTGGGAGACAAAGAAAATGCACATATTCCCACACAACCTGGAAGGTTATAGAGCACGAACACGTTTCATAACATATGCATAAAAAACCTTCATATAATACAGTGTAAAATAAGACCGCTTTGAAAAATAGTATAACACTATAGACTTGTGCTAATAAACTCTCAGTTGCATCCAATATTTGTTAACAGAGGCTTGAGAATGCAAACATTCAAAGTTAAAACATGAGTTATAAGAAGTAAAGAGACATGCATAGTAAGGTTCATACGTGAATATGTAAGTCTCGTACACATCCAATATACATTCTAGAGTATATATAAATATAACATGTTAAAATCGCATAACCTTTTGCATATCATGAATAATAGCAAACATAGATAATATTCAAAAAACCAAAGGGTCACTGAAACTGGTATTAACGAAAAGAGGTAGCGTAGGACAACTTGCCCAGCTGCCGAACCCTCTTGACATGCAGACTGAAGACAGTACTGTCTCGTGAACGTGTGGACATTTTCCCATGTCACAGCCCCATATATCTTCTGGAATTACTCCAGCCAAATAAAGCTGCAAACGTTGATACTGCTCTAGTCGGAGAGAGCTTCGACTTTCCTCTGCAAAGGTTTGTTAGCGTTGTCATGGCAGAAAAGATGCTAATCATCTGGCTATTCTTGCCTTTGTTACAGCCGTTCTAAGAGTTGCTTGACCATAAGCCACGAACAGCTGGCTGGATCATCTAATATCCTTAGTTTTCTACAGTAAGAATTTTAAAAAACAGCGTTAAACATCCAGTGAGCGTATTGCTCTTTCAGCTGGAGCAGATGGATCCGGAAAGAATGTCTTTAATCTTAACGGTTCGTTAAAGTGAAATTGTGTTGGTACCCTAGGAATGGACCAATGTACACTTCATTAACTGTGCTAGCAATGCTCAGTTCCCATTCTGGAAGGATGCTCGCACTGGAGAGAAGGCTCGGAAAAGCCCTTTCATAAACTGTTTGGCAAGTGACAAAGAGCAGAAAAAAGGAAATCTTAACATTTCCTAAATCTGGAAAGAGCATCAAGACACATTTAGACCGACGAAAAACTAAGCCCAGACTTGGCTAGAAGAGCAGATAATGGAGAACTTGTTCTGCAGGGACTGTAATTGAGTGAATAGCATTCACCTCACACCAACCGCAATATCGCTTCCATTTGAGGCGATAAGCCTTGATTGTGCCCTGGGCACGAGATTTTCCCAATATTTCACAACAGTTCTTTGAAATGTTGATGCCCTTTGAAATGTTGATGCCCTTAAACTCTAACAAATGATAAGCTGTACGTGCAAGTGCAGTGCCTGTGGGTCCGGACGAACCACTTGGCCTCCGTCCCCTGACTTGCCTGGAAACAATAGCAGAAGTTCTGAGAACCAATATTGGCAAACGGGGTGCAATCTGAAGTAGACGGTAACCTTCCAGCTTCATTCGACAGAACACCTTTCTTGCTTGATCTAGTTGGTGAGAGAAAAATTTCTATTCCTAGGACCCAGCCACAGTACACTAACCATATCTCTCCTGTTCGAGCTATACATGACATGTTGCAGAGATCAATTTAGCTTTTGTCTCGCACTCCAGAGATACCATGACCACTACTACTTGCATCACATGGAATATATGCGGGATTAATGATTACAGGAAATCGGGTCTAGTACATGCTTACCTCGTCAGACAGAGTAGATATTTGCGTCCTACAGGAGACACACCTGGTGAGCTCCTCAAGGCTGCGTTCCAGATGGTGCGGGGAAACATACTTCTTCAATACTGATGGCCTACAGTTTTTACCTGAAATCTGGAGATTAAATTCAAATCTTGGCCCTCATGCACGGAGGGGCTGAGATTTCAATGTTGCTCTTGATGACCGGCTCGACTGCTCCAGAAGTCCACACAGACACTCTGTACGATCATCCAAGATAACTGTTTAAGTCCTCTGAAGATACTTTGTGAATCTACACATCTTATTGCCCAGGATAGACTACTGGCTAACCTCCATAGATGTCCAGACATGGATCACTAGGTTGGGTCATCTTCCCTGCACTCTATCAGACCACACCCCTGTCGGAGTTGCAGCTCCCCAGGCACCGCCTTGTGCTTTCACACGGTGTTTGCTTCTCGATGCACTACGTGATACGGTGTTCCGGCAAGAAATTCGCAGAGCAATTGTGGACTTTTTTGCCAATAATCTGGGCTTCGTTGAGTCGCCATCTACAATTTGGGAGACCTTCAAGGTAGTTATTGAGGAAGCTTGCATATCTAAGCAATCGGGGGTTCTGAAGGCTATACCGGCCGCCTCTCTAGACTTGAGGGGAACATTTGAATGCGGGAGATGAAAACAAGTTACTTACCTGTAACTACAGTTATCCAGTATTGGTATCTTTCATAGATTCACATGCCTGAATCATTCCCCGTCGACGAGGTGGGAGTCCCACGGTAAAAAATATATACAATAGCAGTGACTAAACATTGTTTGTAGTAGGCTGGAAAGGACTATAGGCCCAACTAGGCCCAAAACTTAGCAGCCTATCTACCTCATTATGTAAAAAGAACTGAAACTGTAGCCTCAGCCAATCAGCTGTCCTCACCCTCTAGAACCTTCCCAGCTAAGGCAGTTCTCCTCAGATTTTCCCAGCACAAGTGAGAAGTAGTATCCATAACAAAGAAACTGTCCTTCCGGGGAGGAGGGTGGGTGCATGTGAATCTATGAAAGATACCAATACTGGATAACTGTAGTTACAGGTAAGTAACTTGTTTTCTTATCCAGTATTGGGGTATCTTTCATAGATTCACATGCCTGAATCAGAATAGCAAGCAGTAATACCATGTCTGTCGGTAGAGGAAGGTGGGAGACAAAGAAAATGCACATATTCCCACACAACCTGGAAGGTTATAGAGCACGAACACGTTTCATAACATATGCATAAAAAACCTTCATATAATACAGTGTAAAATAAGACAGCTTTGAAAAATAGTATAACACTATAGACTTGTGCTAATAAACTCTCAGTTGCATCCAATATTTGTTAACAGAGGCTTGAGAATGCAAACATTCAAAGTTAAAACATGAGTTATAAGAAGTAAAGAGACATGCATAGTAAGGTTCATACGTGAATATGTAAGTCTCGTACACATCCAATATACATTCTAGAGTATATATAAATATAACATGTTAAAATCGCATAACCTTTTGCATATCATGAATAATAGCAAACATAGATAATATTCAAAAAACCAAAGGGTCACTGAAACTGGTATTAACGAAAAGAGGTAGCGTAGGACAACTTGCCCAGCTGCCGAACCCTCTTGACATGCAGACTGAAGACAGTACTGTCTCGTGAACGTGTGGACATTTTCCCATGTCACAGCCCCATATATCTTCTGGAATTACTCCAGCCAAATAAAGCTGCAAACGTTGATACTGCTCTAGTCGGAGAGAGCTTCGACTTTCCTCTGCAAAGGTTTGTTAGCGTTGTCATGGCAGAAAAGATGCTAATCATCTGGCTATTCTTGCCTTTGTTACAGCCGTTCTAAGAGTTGCTTGACCATAAGCCACGAACAGCTGGCTGGATCATCTAATATCCTTAGTTTTCTACAGTAAGAATTTTAAAAAACAGCGTTAAACATCCAGTGAGCGTATTGCTCTTTCAGCTGGAGCAGATGGATCCGGAAAGAATGTCTTTAATCTTAACGGTTCGTTAAAGTGAAATTGTGTTGGTACCCTAGGAATGGACCAATGTACACTTCATTAACTGTGCTAGCAATGCTCAGTTCCCATTCTGGAAGGATGCTCGCACTGGAGAGAAGGCTCGGAAAAGCCCTTTCATAAACTGTTTGGCAAGTGACAAAGAGCAGAAAAAAGGAAATCTTAACATTTCCTAAATCTGGAAAGAGCATCAAGACACATTTAGACCGACGAAAAACTAAGCCCAGACTTGGCTAGAAGAGCAGATAATGGAGAACTTGTTCTGCAGGGACTGTAATTGAGTGAATAGCATTCACCTCACACCAACCGCAATATCGCTTCCATTTGAGGCGATAAGCCTTGATTGTGCCCTGGGCACGAGATTTTCCCAATATTTCACAACAGTTCTTTGAAATGTTGATGCCCTTTGAAATGTTGATGCCCTTAAACTCTAACAAATGATAAGCTGTACGTGCAAGTACAGTGCCTGTGGGTCCGGACGAACCACTTGGCCTCCGTCCCCTGACTTGCCTGGAAACAATAGCAGAAGTTCTGAGAACCAATATTGGCAAACGGGGTGCAATCTGAAGTAGACGGTAACCTTCCAGCTTCATTCTACAGAACACCTTCGGAATCAATGGTATTGGGGAAAGAAGAGTACACAAATCCCAGACCATTGCATGGACAGGGCATTCCCTCTTGATCCCTGTTGAGGGAACCTGCTGGCATAATATCGGCCGTCCTTGTTCTCTCAGAATGCAAATAGATCCTGTGCCGGCTTAACCCAAACTTGGAACACTGGGTTCATCTGACCCTTTTACGGCTTCCACTCGTGACAATCCGACTGAGACATGCTCAGAGCATTGAGCGGGGACGCAAAGTCGCTCTTGTGCAACCAGGCGCTTAATAAATGTTTTTTTATTATTATTATTATTATTGTGGAGAGCCTTGTCGTGTTCAGCTCTCAAAACATCTTGTGAAATGTGACACCTTCTCACAATTCCTAAACCTCCTGCGAGAGTGTAGCTGAATTAGTTCCTCATTGTTTATTGATATAATACACGCTGATGGTATTGTCGGCCTGGACTAGCTCAGGAGGAATGTTTGGGGGGACCGAACAGCGTTGTGGAGCTCAAGCCTGTTGATTTGCTGTTGTCTTTGAGACCATTTACTTTGAATTCTGCAATTCCTGCCGATGCCCTCCGCATCCTTCCATGGAGGCATCAGTCATTAAAACTAACCCTGGAAGGGTTTGCAGGAACGTGAGACCCTGGGTTATATTCCCTGTCTGCGACCAGCAATGTACAGAATTTATCATGCACGGCGTAACCTTGATGGTGTCGTCGAACGAACCCATTGTTTTTTGGTCCATAGACTGTAGCCCTTCATGAGAAGATCTCATTTTGAGTCATGCTAAGAGTATGAGACGTATCGCTGAAGAGCACATCCTCAGGAATGAAGCAAATATTTGAACTGAAACTGACCCTTGAAGTTAACCGTGCCAATTTTTGAAAACGCAACTGGCGGTCGTGTGACAAGAATGCTTTGTTCTGGATGGTGTGTAACCCTGTTCCGCGAAAATACATTTACTCGGAGAGGACTTAACAGCAATGTGCTGTCGTAGAGAATCAGCCCCAGAGAAAAGACGAGATGGGTACATCTACCGTGGCAATCTTGGTTTCGTGTTCTGAAGGACCTTTGAACAGCCAATCGTCTAGAGCGGGGAATACTTGCATTCCTCAAGATCTCAATACTGCTGCCACTGGTACCAAGTACTTCGTGAGAAGCTCTTGGTGGCGATCTCAGCCCAAACGGGAGCACTTTGCACCTATAATAGGCGTCAGCCACCTGAAAGCGAAAATATTTGTGCTGTTTGGGGTGGATAGGTATGTGGAAATTCGCATCCTCTCTATCCACACAAGCCCTAAAATGTCTTTCGTTTAAATAACTTAATTATTGTGAAAACGAGGGGAGGGGAACCCCTGGGCGGAGTAGTATATGACCGTTTGATAAATTCCAGGGAGTGACCATTGGTTACTAGGTTAGAACCCATTGGCCTGACATAGTTCCCTGTCACTTGAAAACAAAAACCTGGAATCTTCGGGCCCATGCGAGAAGAGGGTAAAATGGTTGGAGCCCTGTGGAAATCATGGCTTCCTGTTAGCGTCTCGGGCTTGATACTGAAATCTCTTTCGACCACCCTGATGGGAGAAACGAGACGTAGATTATCTACGGCAAGTTGTCTAGCTGCAAGGCTGTATTGAGATTGATACTGCTTATTCAGTTGGTTTTGGTATCCTCCTCTTCATGAAAAACCCCTTCATCTAGCTCCTCTGAAAGATCAGCGCCCATATTGAAGGGTGCTTAATGATCGTGCAGTATCAGTGCCAGATTTTATAACTAAGAGGGCTTCATTAAAATGTTTACCAACCAAAAAACTCTTCATCATAGGCATGCCTAGAATCTTTGCTTAGGTCTGAAGGTAGCGGATTTAAGCCATCCCTGGCGTCCAAGCATTGCCTCCCCTGCTAAACGACGGAGGTTGGTGGTCACAATGTCTAAGGCGTAATCTAAAGTTTCTGATTCTGCATCCTTTCAACAGAATCTTTCCTGCATTCCGCCCTCGGTCCTCAGTAATGAGGTCATTGAAACTCGCTATGTCTGACCACATTTGACGGTCATAACAGCCGATCATGGATAAAGGATTGCCAGCTCTACTAGAGGCCGCTGCCAAAGTGGAGAATTTGTTCCCCATAAGCCCAAGACAATATCCTTTTTTGTCAGGCGTTGTGGTGATCGGCGCTGCAGGATTTTAGATTGCCGTTGACCGGCCTGTGATGTGGCCGAACGGTGGGCTATCAGACCGGATGGGCTACTAGTAGGTACACAATATCTTTTTATGCACAGAAACACTGCTGGAATAGACTTTGTCTATTATAGGTACCACTCATGATCTTCCTGCATGCCTCCTCGAAACCATGAAGGAGATATTCTGTCTCCTCACCTGTAGCTGGCAGTCAAAATCTAGCTGCTGCCCACTGCATTAAAAGTATATATGCTGCTGTTACCGCTAAGGCCATCGCAGCTAATCCCAATATAGACTTTCTTTTTTTTTTTTTTTTTATAAAACATGGTTATATATGCGAGGTTATTGCAGACTAGAAAGACGGCATAGATAACCGTCATGAGCAACCATTGAAGAGGAGGCAATCCTAAATGAGGGCATCCGTAGATAAGGGTAACATAAATGACACCATTCGCCCTTTGTAAATGAGGCCATTGGCAGATCAAGCCATCGGTAGATGAGGGCAATGGAAGATAAGGCCATTGGCAGACGAGGCCATTGGCAGACGAGGCCATTGGTAGACGAGGCCCTTGGTAGACGAGGCCCTTGGTAGACGAGGCCCTTGGTAGACGAGGCCCTTGGTAGACGAGGCCATTGGTAGACGAGGCCATTGGTAGACGAGGCCATTGGTAGACGAGGCCATTGGTAGACGAGGCCATTGGTAGAGTAGGCCATTGGTAGACAAGGCCAGTGGTAGAGAAAGATGCTGTCATAGAAGACAGTCGTAACAAAACCATCATAGATGAGGTTAAAATAGGTGATATCATCCGTAAAAGAGGTACTCATAGATGAGGCAATTGCAATGATGGCCATCCATAGATGATACCATTCATAGATGGTGACAAGTGTAGCGTAGGCCATTCACAGATGAGGCCATATGTATAGGAGGCTACCTTGGTAAGGCTGTCAGACTACCGTCGTAGCTAGGCATTGCCATTGTAAATGACACTATCAAAGATAAAGCAGTCATAGACGGTCGCCTTAGATGAGATAGTCGGCGATGACCGTTGTTCGTCGATGACCGACATAGATGAATGAGGCCGTCGTCGACGACGGTCGCGGACGAGTTCATCGTCGACGACCGCTGTAGACGAGGCCAGTCGTCGACGACTGTCGTAGACGAGGCCCGTCGTCGACGACCGTCGTAGACGAGACCCGTCGTCGACGAGGCCCGTCGTTGATGACCGTCATCGACGAGGCCCGTCGTCGACGACCGCCGTAGACGAGGCCCGTCGTCGACGACCGTCGTAGACGAGGCCCGTCGTCGACGACCGTCGCAGACGAGGCCAGTCGTCGACGACCGCCGTAGACGAGGCCCGTCGACGACGACCATCATAGACGAGGCCCGTCGTAGACGACCATCATAGATGAAGCCATCGTCAACGACTCTCTGAGGCCATTGTCGACGACCCTCGAAGATGAGGCTGTCGTCGACGATCATCGTAGATGAGGATCTTAAAAGGTGAAGGCAGTAATAGTAGACATGGAGTTATGATATATACTCCTAATGTCAGGTCAAGAGAACTTCCCTGATGTAGTGTCAGGGATAAAAGGGAGTTGCATCCTCTGCGAGAAATGCCTATAAAGACTCAAAGTGAATCCTATGGCTTTAATGCGCGCCCTCTTTAATCTCCTGGCGCGACTTCTCCCTTTGACCTCTCCTTATCCTCGTTGTCCTCCTCAGAAGTGGCAGGTTAAAGTCTCTGACCCAAAATAGCCTCATCTCTCAGAACGTGAGAGTTATTGAGGAAAAGGTTAGACATAAATCATAGTCTATTACCTTGTTTACTGCCATACTGCCATATTACTGCCTTAAAAGGGTCCGAGAAATGAAGTATAATTCCAAAAAGATGTTAAAGCTGAAGAAAAAAACTGAGCAGAGCTCAGGGAGACTCCCTTCACCCACGACGTGCGGTGAAAATCTGAGGAGAACTGCCTGAGCTGGGAAGGTTCTAGAGGGTGAGGACAGCTGATTGGCTGAGGCTACAGTTTCAGTTCTTTTTACATAATGAGGTAGATAGGCTGCTAAGTTTTGGGCCTAGTTGGGCCTATAGTCCTTTCCAGCCTACTACAAACAATGTTTAGTCACTGCTATTGTATATATTTTTTACCGTGGGACTCCCGCCTCGTCGACGGGGAATGATTCAGGCATGTGAATCTATGAAAGATACCCCAATACTGGATAAGGAATATTTCCACTCCAAAGACACCACTACATTGGCTCACATTCTGGAGGTGTTGTCAGAGTTTCATGAAGAAGCGGAACAGGAAATTTGCTTTTTACACCAGGGCAAGCAAGGTCGGCGCTATGATGAGAGAGACTGCCCTGGTAAGACACTTGTGTTCATGCTTCGTAGACAGCGACTACCACCTACGTGACAGAACTACTGGATGAGAAGTTTAATCCTATCTCCTCCTCATCAGATTTACGTCAAACAATGTAATCTTTTTATTCTCGCGCACACAAGGCTACATCAGTTCTGGGATCAGCTGAGCTCACTGCAGATTTCAACACTATACAGCTGCTATGGCTTGACCGTGTCCATCAGGCCTATTTAGACTCATCCATCACCGCATAAGAAATAGTACAGATTATCGGTTCCCCGGCGACCAGACTAGATGGTCTGACCATGCCTCCTTGCTGGCCCGCACCTGTTGGCCATGTTCCAAGATTCCCTGGATGTAGGGTATTTGCGGCCCTCACTAAGAGAGGCAGTAATAATAACTCTACTAAAAACAGACAAACTGGCAAATCTATGCAACTCCAACAGGCCCCTTTCCTTAATTAACATAGGTGATAAAATCTACGACAAGAAATTTACTAATCACTGGCAGCCACTTCTGTCACTAATAGTCAAGCCTGATTAATCACTGTTAATTCCACGCCTATCCACCGTGCATAATTTAAGCACCATCTTCGCACTAATGCACCTCTTGAACCTCCAGATGGCGGTAACTGCTGCCCATTTAGATGCTACCAAAGCATTTGATTACCTGGAATGGGCATACCTTTTTCCTTTGTTAGCACACCTTGGCTTCAGCCTACATTTCATCAAGCAGATAAAGGTCCTTTAAACTCTATCCAAGGTATGGTTAAATGGAGTACATTCTGATCCCTACACCGTTAGACGAGGCAAGGCCGCCCGCTGTCACAGCAGCTTTTCGCAATAGCAATGAAGCTGCTGGCGTCAAGTTCGGACAATGCCACTTGCACAGAGGCATTGGCTTTACCATCAGAGGGCTGATTATCTCGATGTATGCCGATATCGCACTTTAAGTGCAAAATTCGCAAGAGAACATGGCCCTTCTCACGTGCAAAGTGGTGCGGTTTGGCGGCTACTCAGGAATACATATTAATTGGGCTGTCCATTCTATTTCCTCTCACGAATGGGACGCTGCCTTCCCCTATGGAATACTCCCTCAAATTGGTTTCTTAACCGATTCGGCACTTAAACAAATGGCGAAGCCGTGAAAAACTCAGATGAGCTAACTACGGTCGAGCTGTCGATTGGCTCAAGGACAGAGTTTCTTTTTGGTCCAAACTGCCACTGTCTTTAATGGGACGCATTACGATAGGCAAAATGATAGTCCTCCCTAAATTTTTATGCCTATTCCTTAATGTTTCCTTCCCACTCACTGCACAATTCTTCAAACAAATCAAATCCACTCGGACTACACTGATATGTGAGAATAAACCGCTGCACGTCTTTTGAGACCTGCTCTCTTTGCTGCTTGCGCAGGGCGGATTGAGGGCACCGGATATTAAGCTCTATGCCTTGTGTGCCCAAGCACAATATCTTCATTATTGGCTTCACCCAACTCCATTCCAGCTCCACATGGTAAAGGAACTGGATCATGCCTCCCCTTGGCCATTAACAACGGAGCTCTATGTGCCTTATAAAGCACAATGAGCCGAAATAGACATGATAGCATGTGTGCACTGGCCATGGAAGGGGTTGCGTAGCGGTGCGGAGCTGGCGTGTCTGTACGCCTCATCCATCCCCATTGACAATAATCCACAGATTCTGCCACTCTATTACCAGGTGCTGTGCTACGGAGGCACGGACAACAGCTCTAGATTTTTTACTTATACCCCGGAGATCACTTCAACTCCCCATTCAAGGCTGATTCCACCCCTACTCCTACCCTCCTAGACACTCTCCTTTATTACCAACTCAAGGCTTCCCGCCATGCTATCAATGCTACATTCTCTTCTCTCCCACAGAAATTGCTGTGGTTATCGATCTTTATGTTACTTCAAGAATTTCCTAACTTACCAGGCCACACAAGTGGTCATGGATGGGGTGTCTGCCCTTGTTGTGCGATAAGCATGCACAGTCCCTCAAGGCTTCTTCTACACCCATGCTGTTCTACATGTATATTAAAGCAAGATACCATCTGGAATTTAGCTACTGATTAAAAGGCCAGGTCTTGAGGAGTGTCCTGAAGGTCAGCAGGTCCTGGGTCTGTCATAGGTGGATGGGGAGGGTGTTCCTTGTCTTGGCGGCGAGGTGGGAGAAGGATATGCCGCTGGTGGTTGTTAGGTGGATGCGTGGAACTGTGGCGAGGGCGAGGTCAGCGGACGGTTGGGGGTGTCAAAGGTGAGTCACTTGTTGAGGTATGCTGGTCCTGCGTTGTGAAGTACTTTGTGAGCGTGGGTGAGGAGCTTGAAGTTATCCTCTTGTTGACAGGAAGCCAGAGGGGGTCCTTCAGGTGGGCGGTGATGTGGCTGTGGCGGGGGGACATTGAGGATGAGGCATGCGGAGGCGTTTTTAATGCGTTGAGTCTCTTCTGGAGTTTGGTCGTGATTCCCGCGTAGAGGACATTGCTGTAGTCCAGCCTGCTGGTGACGAGGGCCTGGGAGACCGTCCTTCTGGTTTCGGTGGGGATCCATCTGTAGATCTTGCGAAGCATACGAAGGGTGTTGAAGCAGGAAGAGGAAACGGCGATCACTTGTTGGGTCATTGAGAGCGTTGAGTCCAGGATGAACCCCAGGTTGCGTGCGTGGCCGGTGGGTGTCGGCGCAATTCCCAGCGAGGCTGGCCACAAGGAGTCGTCCCAGGTGGAAGGGGTGGAGCCGAAGAGGAGGACCTCCGTCTTGTCCGAGTTCTGTTTCAGGCAACTGCTCTTCATCCATTCGGCGACGGCCTTCATCCCTGCGTGGAAGTTGGTGTTGGGAGTGGCAGGGTCTTTGGTGAGGGAGAGCATCAGATGGGTCTCGTCTGAGTATGAGACTATGTTGAGGTTGTGTGATCGGACGATGTGGGCGAGTGGTGTCATGTAGACGTTGAAGAGGGTCGGGCTGAGGGATGATCCTTGAGGTATGCCGCAGGTGATCTTGGTGGCTTAGGATCGGAATGGAGGGAGGCCGACTCTCTGGGTTCTGTCGGTGAGGAAGAAGGTGATCCAGTCCAGGGCTTTGTCACGGATTCCCGCGTTGTAGATTTGTGTGCGCAGGGTGTAGTGGCAGACGTTGTCGAAGGCTGCTGAGTGGTCCAGGAGGAAGAGGGCCACGGTTTTGCCGTTGTCCAGCAGGGCCCTGATGTTGTCGATGGCGGCGATGAGGGCGATTTCGGTGCTGGAAGTTCTTGAGGTCCTTTGGGTCTGCCTTGGGTTTCTTGAGTAGGGAGTTGATCTCTGCGTGTTTCCAGCTTTCCGGGAAGGTGGCGGTCTCAAATGAGCTGTTGAAGTTCTTACGCAGTTGGGGTGTGATGATGGAGCTCGCTTTGTTGAAGATGTTGTGGAGGCAGGGGTCTGATGGTGAGCCGGAGTGGATGGTGTTCATGGTCTTGATGGTGTCTTCGATGTTGACGTGGTTCCAGGAGATCAGGCGACCAGTGTGACTGTGGGGCGGTGAGTCTGGGGTGTTGGTGGCTGTCGGAGAGAACTGGGTGATGAAGCTGTTGTGGATGTCTGCGATCTTGCGGTGGAAGAAAGTTGCTAGAGAGTCGCAGAGGTCTTGTGACGGCGGGATGTCGTTAGAGCTGGGGTTGGCGAGTTCCTTCACAATGTTGAAGAGCTCTTTGCTATTGTGTGCGCTGTCGTTCGAATGAGTAGGTGGTGTCTGTGGCTGGCGTTCTTGAGGGCTGCATGGTTGTTCGGTTTTTGCTTGCGGCACCATTTCTTCTCTAGCCTCCGGCAGGTCTGCTTGGATGTCTGGAGGTATGCGGTGAACCAGATGGCTCTTCTGTCGGTGCGTCTGTTTGTGGGTTTCTTGATCGGGGCAAGAGTGTTGCCGCAGTCCTCGATCCAAAGCTTGAGGTTGCGGGCAGCTGTGTCGGTATGGTCAGTCGGTGGGTCTCGGGCGAGGGTGGTGGTGGTGGTGGTGAGCTGGTCTTCGGTGACCTTGTTCCAACTGCGGTGGGGGAACTCTTTGCTGGTGGTTGTGTGCAGTGGTTTTCCTGAAGGAGAAGTGGATGCAGCGGTGATCGGTCAGTGAAGTTCGGTGTTGTGGCTGATGGAGACGTGGCTGCTGGCGGAGAAAATGGGATCGAGCGTGTGTCCGGCAGTGGGTGGGTGTCATGACGAGCTGTTTGAGGCCAAGGTTGTCATGGTTGTCCAGTAGTGTGGTGGAGTTGCTGTCTTTGGTGTTTTCGAGGTGGAAGTTCAGGTCTCCGAGGAAGATGTAGTCTGTGGAGGCCAGGGCGTGCGCTCTGATGGCATCTGTGATGGAATTGATGAACTGTGGCCGAGGTCTGGGGGGTCTGTACACGAGGGTTCCTCTGAAGGTGGTGTTGGGATCGATGTGGATCAGGAAGTGCAGGTATTCGGCGGAGCTGAGGGTGTCTTCGGTGTTGGTCGAGATACTGAGGGTATTTCGGTGGACGATGGCGATTCTTCCTCCCGGTCTGTTGGTGCGGTCTCTGCGGGTGATCTTGTAGCCATCCGGGATGGCTATGGCAACGTCGGGTGCCGGTGAGGAGTTCATCCAGGACTCCGTCAGGAAAGCGATGTCCGGAGAGGATGAGGCGAGTAGGTCCCAGAGTTCGACAGCATGCCTGTGGATGAGCGGGTGTTGAGCAGTATGCATCGGAGGTGGTTGTGGTCCGGTTTGGTGGGGTGGGCAGGACGTGCAGGTGTGCACTGGCAGGTGTAGCTGCAGTTTCGGCAGGTGAAGGGTCCGTGGGTGAGCTTCGGGGTGGCCTGGAAGTAAGTGGAGGATCGGCTGGCGATGAGTGCATGGAGGGTGTTGGCGTCGTAGCGGCGTCTGTGGTCATGATGCTCGCGGGGGCCTGGGGATCTGGCGCTGGGGCAGTCCGGGCACAGACGGGCTTGCCTTAGGTGCGACCGCGCAGTGGTCACCATGATGTAGGGGAGGGATGAGGAGCTGGGAGGCGGGAGCGGGGCAGTAGGGAAGGGATCAGTGGCAGCGGGAAAATTGAGGGGAGACTAGGGGGGACACCAGCCCACAGAAAGGGCTGAAGGGAAACAGAAAACGGAGCGAAAATCAGCCAAAACTACATTACAAATACACTGGAAAGAACATCAATATTAAAACACAAGGGATTTGAGACCAAGTGACAGGCATGCCAGGCTACAGAACAAGAAAGAAAGCATGGCTACTACCTAAAGGTAGAGGAGCCAGGTTGGTAATGGTAATGCCATGCGGGTCTGTTGCTGCTTTTGGCAAAATGTTAGCTCAGTTTCAGGAACCTAGGACGGCTGACTATTGCTAGTGTTAAAACAGAAGCCACACTGTTTACTATAGCTGTAAATTACAAATTGAAGCATCAAAATCGTCCTAGAATTTGGTACTCACTTGTTAAAGCATTCTTACTGGCTAATGCCACCCTGGATCTGCTGAGATTCTGGCAATCAGACTTTTCATGGGCAATCTGGACCGTCACATCTGGAATGTGGTGCAGATTGTCTGTTGCAAAAATTAAAAGGCACAAAATATTGGTCAGTACCAACATTATTCAAGGTTTATATAATTACTGTGTGGAAAATGCAATCCACAGGTACATTTGCAGTATGTCAGCCAATAAAGTGACAGAGCATAACGTTCAATTAATGATACAACTGACACCCGAAGACAGACATGAATTCAAAGAATGACAGAAAAAAAATGGAATGTACCTGTACTAACATGAAAGCAAAAACCTGTTCTTGAAAACATCATTCGTCACATGCAACTGGTACTCAACAATTTGCATTTTATTCACACACTGCCTTTTCTAAGAAATTATCTTAATGAAGGCACCAAGGACAAGGTGGGATGTAAAACATTGATCAGTTTGATGATTAAAAGTTAGACGGTAAGTTCTAAATAGTATGATGTTGTATAAAATTGTAAACTGATGAAGAAAATAAAAATATTCTAGTAGTTGTTGTGCACAATTAAAACAAGCATTTACAATGCAACGGTTTCGCCTTTGGAGAAGTTAGAGCTATTGGCATTGTAAATGACAAAATTTGTATTTATGTGTTGGTTTTGAAAACAGATAAATAAATGGCATTGTCATTTACATTGCCAATAGCTTAATCTCTCACAAATGTGAGAACTATTGTACCCTACGGACGAGCTCAGCAGACAGCAATTACTACCACACACACACACACACACACACACCCAGAGCCACACACACACACCCAGAGCCAGCCACACACACCCAGAGCCAGCCACACACACCCAGAGCCAGCCACACCCAGAGCCCCACACACACACACACAACCAGAGCAGTCACATACACACACCCACTGGAGCAGTCACACACACACACACTGGAGCAGTCACATACACACACACACACTCTGGAGCAGTCACATACACACACACTCTGGAGCAGTCACATACACACACACACACACTCTGGAGCAGTCACATACACACACACCCTGGAACAGTCTCACACACACACACACACACTCTGGAGCAGTCACATGCACGCACACACTGGAGCAGTCACACACGCACACACTGGAGCAGTCACACACGCACACACTCTGGAGCAGTGCGCACATGCGCGGCTCTTAACCATATGTCAGACAGCAGGCGGCAGCTTGTCATGCACCCCCCTACCCCGCACAGCGCGCCCCTCCAGTAACCCACCGAGCTAATGAAGGTCAGTGGAGTGACGCTGACCGCCCCTCGTTACCACATTGTAAAGTTGTATCCGGCCTCATTGAAGCCGGGGCGTCTACAGTACAGTGTGAAAAACAATCTACTGACTGACACAGAAGACAACGGGATCACCGCAGATGGGGTTTCCCCTCCAACCCACAGGGTCAGCGGACAGAAGGGAACAAAGGACATTGGCACTGCAGCGGGCTAAATATGGTTCAGATAGAACAAAGAGGGAAAGCGTGACGGGTTGAGATGCTTAAGTTATTAACCTGAACAAAGTACGTAGCTTGGTCAGTAAGACCGAGGGGGAGTGAGCTTCAGGTTTTCCAACAATGGCACAGGCATATAATGATAAAATACATTCTAGAACAAGCAGGGCATATGAGAGAGGCTTAAGGGGTAGTGAAAAGGGAGAAGAATACAGCTTGATAGGGGTACTGAGTAATGGAAAACACAATATTTTGTAAACTAGCCAAATTGTTTAAGACTTTCGAAACCGAGGGAGAGTGTGAGTTTTTTGTCTGTGTGCATGCGAAATCCGAGAGACACATCACCATACCTGACCGAAAGCACTGGTACCTAACTATTTACTTGAAAATACATTTATTAGGGGGGTGAAACACACCAAACACCCCCCCCCCCCGAAGCTACGTCCCTGACATAAGACTGACTTGGGGTACTCCATCGTTTTAAAAAAAATCTCTGTTACTATTAGGGTTAGGGGCCAACAATATGTAAGTCAATTTTGGCCCTTTACACATACACAACACCCCACCCCACCCCAAGACCTCTGACTGGATCTTATTAGTTAGGTTGGCAGCCAGCTGGGGGCTCCTATGGCACTCCCACGTAGGGAGACTGACTTAGACAGCAAACGTGATTGAAATGCTTTAATTAAGCTGGACCATGGACATTCCCCTGGCAGGTTCCATTGCAAAGAACTCAAGGCTCTTCCCATGACTGTTATTGCTGGCCGAGGCTCCCACCCTCCTTCCTCAGTCTAGCATTGGTTAAAGCTTGAGTAACAGAGCTGCTAGAGTATTAGAGACCTGTGGTGAGGGTCACTGGTGACATCATCTTAGGATAGCCAAGAGCTGTTATTCAGGGTGGTGAAGGACCAATGTTAATCATGCTAATCCTTATCTTATCCATCCGCCGCTGCAGTAGGATTAAACAAGCAGAGGCAGCATGGCCGCTGGAGAGGGAGGGAGGGAGGGGTGGGGACCCGGGGGAGCGGCAGAGCGTGACGGAGGAGGGCAGAGAGAAGGGGGGGGGGGAGGCCAGCGGAGCCGAGCAGCTCCTGAAAGCAGCCACTCACAACATAACACGGAGACCACAGGCACAAAAACGGCAGCCACGCACGAAAACCGGAGCACAGGCACAAAGACGACAGGCACGCACGATAACCGGAGCATACATACCGGGCAAAGACGGAAGACGGAGACGACAGCCACGAGCCACGAGCCAAGCACGACATAACACGGAGACCACAGGCAACCAAATGACAAAAACATGGCTTGAAAAAGAAAAAGAAAAAAACACCGCCCACCGCCGCATGACGTAGGGAAAGGGGTGGGATGAGTAAAAATCGCGGCAACGCCCACGAATCTGCTCTGGCAATGACGGGCAGATCTGTCTTCCAATGGCTAGCCTCCATTTATGGAGCTAGCCAATGGAAGACAGAGGCGGGAGAAAGCTCCATACTTCTAAACAAAAGTTTTCGCCTGCGCGATACTGCTTGCGCAGTAAACGCAAGCCGAAACCTAAAAATGATGCTGCAAAAGAGCCCTAAAAATAGAGACGCCCAACGAGGAGCAGAGGCGGGCAATACAATAATCTGTCACACAATAACTCAGAGACACCTACTGTATAATCACATAACTGTCAAGAGAGTGGGTTGAGACGAAGTGGAGTGTAGGGACTGAGAGAAATCAGAAATACACACGAGGAAGGAGTGCGAGCTGACCACAGAGTGACAAGCAGCAAGACGGGACTATAACCAGAAAAGCCTCAAATATAGACCCAGATGCCATGAAACGATGTCTGAAAAACCTCAAGGCGATTATCATCATGAGCCCTATGTACAGGACCGGCCTTCAGCATGGAAGAGCTGGGTGCAGGCCGCCAATATTCTGTGGGGCGCATGGAGCAGTGTGCATCAAGATTATGCCAACAGTTGCGTCCCTCTCAATTTATTCCAGGCTTGTCCCTGCCTCTTCGTTTCTGTGCGCTTAGCCAGTTCAAAGTGATTTCAGTCCTTCCTTCTTATACCGTGGGCGATGATTTTAACACACCTTTAGCCCCCTTACCTGCCCTCCCTTCACTCTCAGGCCCCTGCTGACACACATCAACAAAACCATCATCTGGTGAGGCAACTAAGTTATCCCTGATTTAGGTGAGCTGGGGGAGGTCCGTGAATGTTTTTGCTCAAGGGCCAGTCCCTGCTCGTCCAGGTGCTGACCAGTGTACACAAAAGGCCCCCTTGAAGCCTCATTTAATTTACTACCATTAGCAAGGGGGCCACATTTCTGTCCACCCAGGGTGCTATTTTAGCAAAATGCAGCTCTGCCTATGAAAACCATCCAATCTGGCAAATGCTAAGCCCGACAGGGGCATCATCCGAGAGGTACTGTGGCCAGTTTGAGAATGATAAAAAGCAAACATTTGTTTAGTAATTATTAACCGGTGGTATGGGCGCCAAAGTCAGTGAATTCAACATGGTGAAATGATGAATCACCGAAGCCAGGAATGCAGCCAGTAACCACCATGAAACAGTTCCTTCGGTAGACTGACGCTATATGTGCTTTAACCCACTGAGGTGCAGTAGCAATTGGGCAGGAGTTTAGTGACCAGACAGACAACACTAGAACCATTACAGCCCAGACACCATAAGAGGCACTCCCAGTACTGCAAAAGAACCCCCCAGCATGGCTGTCAAGAGGCACTTTGTCATGAAGGTGACTTTGGCTCAGTCCTGTTTTTTCAGCCAACCAGACGAGCAGCGCTGGAATGTGGAGTTTTGCGGTTCTCATGCGGGCCTGTGGGCTTAATGCACTGGCTGAGAACCCAGGGCTGGCTGACAGTCGCAATCAAGATCAGGGCAAGACCAGTCAACAGCTACACTACTACAGAAATACCCCTGGAACTACAAGACTCCCGCACGTAGCTATTGACGCACTCAGCCCATCCTAGCTTTTCACTCTACAAACTTTTTCACGTTGGGATTTCAAAACCTCTAGCTGTAAACGGGAAAACTAAACTACAAGCCGCATGGAGCAAACACTGCGATAAAAACAAGGGCAGAGGCGACGTGACAGATGACGTGGGGCACTGCACAGCCTTGCTCCTGAAATTCAAGAAAAACTACCCCTGCTCGCCCTATATTACACCCCTCAGCCCTAGCATTACAGTACAGTCACCCTAACAACCTCACAAGAGAATGTAAGAGCGCAGTTTGCTTGCAGGCCCCTCGCAACCCCCCTGGGTGGCCGCAAATGTGCTCCGCTTCCTTCCTTACCAGATCCTGGGCCGCGGGGCTCAGGCAGTTCTCCATTTCCTCCATGGTGGCCTCCACTAATGCTCCGAGTTAAGCCTTCCGTGCCGGCGTCCCAGTGCCGGGCAGACCTGCTTCTATCCACTCGCCGCCGCCACCTCGGTCCAAGGCGAGTCTGTGGTCCAAAACTTCCTATGAATCAGCCTGCCCACCTCAAGCAGAGGGGTCAACGGGGCTACCCGCAGTAACTCGGCGCGCCCTCTGCGGAGCCTGCACGGGGGTGGCACACCCTCTGCCCTGACCCGGGCGCCCTCTGGCCGGTCCGCAGCGACTCCTAAGCTTGAGGACCTCCTCGGACGAAGAGACGTTTCCACCGGAAATACAGGTTGCACAGGTGCGTCTCTGAACAGCGCTCGCGCGGCGGCGCCGCACCTGCCTCGGGCCGGAGAGTACACACGGGGTCTGGGCTCGCGAGGGCGGTCTGCTGAGACGGCGCGCGCTTCGGAGCCCGGGGCCGCAGACAGACGCCGAGGGCCTGGGCGGCTGAGCCTCACACCGAGCTCGCTGTCGTCATGGAGACGCCCCGTCACCTTCCCGGGACAGAGCAGTCCAGAGCCGGCCGGTCTGTGCAGGACGCCTGACTCACCGGGAGGGCGCGGCCCCGGCGGGCTCCACCTCTCTCTTCCTCTCATGCTCGCTCACCACTCGGGCGCTAATCGCTATAACAAGTTGGACCAGTGCAGCCAAATTTAGATACATGCAAACCAAAAAGGAACAAAAAACTTCCTGTTGTTTCCAGTATGTTACGCTGTGACATCTCTACATAGGAATACCTAAGCATGTACGTATCAATTGCTTTGGAAACAAGTCAGGTCCCGGGCCGGCAGCCAATCACAGCGCGGCCCGGGGAATGACGTCACGGGGGTGTCCCGGCCGGCAGATTCGGGGGGTGGGTTTTTCGCGCTCTCCCCTTCCCATTGGCTGGAAGGTAAAATTCCAGCCAATGGGAAGAGGAGAGGGCGTGACTTAAAAAAAGACACAGAAACGCCCCCGAATCGTGTTTTCACGGGGGAAGCGTGATTGACAGCCAATCTCTTCCAATGGCTAGCCTCCATTTATGGAGCTAGCCAATGGAAGACAGAGGCGGAACCAAAGCCCCATATCTAGGACATAAGATTTCGCCCTGGGCGGAGCAACTACTACGCAGTTGCAACGGCAGTGCGAAACCTAAAAACTACAATACCAGCAAAAATACTGAGAGAGTCAATATGAAGAAGGTGCTGACACACACAGAATAAGACTAGCCTAAAAAAATAGTCTTCCTTCAGATCGGTGCCACAGAAAGGGATGCTAAAACAATAATGCAAATGGGAGGATGCACAAGAGAAACATCCAATGGACAATATCCATGTCACCTCAAACACTCAATTTTTCGCCCATAAACCATTATTACCCCAGTAAAAAACCTTCTACAGAATGCTTAGCGATTGTTGGGAATGCAAACAAACAATACTTCCTTTGAAGACCAGCTACAAAACGTTCTACCACTCAAGTCATTTTGGTCAAAAACAAGAAATTCAAGAACTTACCACTGATCTGAGGCAGGATACTGTACTAACTCCATTAAACCCAAGACCACTGAATTTATGTTCACCAGTTTAATAAAGAATCGCTGACAGTTAGAACAACATTTCACAATATGTTAACTTCTGTGGACTACTACAGAATCACTATGGAAGCCGAAGACCCCGGCCTAAGCAATTTATACTATTTGAACCTCACCTTAAAACAATACACCAAAAATGCAGAATCAAGTACACATCAAACAAATACATGCATTATAAAATAATTAACTTACTTCACAAACTTACAAATTTCGACATTTTAATGGGAAGGTTGGATCTTTTCAAAATTTGGTTTAACACAGTGATATCTCTAGCAGATCACTATTGTCTTTTTTGGTCCTAATGTATGCTCTCCTTTTAGTCTTTGCATGTATGTGCTTCAATTAAGGAAATCTATCGTCTATACTACATTCCATTTGATGAACGTAGGCTGCTCCCACAAAAATAAAGTTCAGAATATCTTCACAATTTGAGAGCATTTAAAATGTTTCATTGTTGCTATTTTATGTATACTTTATTAATCTGCTGATATTATTTAATGTTCAGAACAGTCCGTGGACCCAAGTTAAAAAACAGCTAACTCTGGCCCGGTCTCACTGCTGGAAATCCTTTGGGCGAACACATACAAAAGAGAGCACCTAGAGACAGCAAATACACCATTAACTTATAATCTTTGGAAACCACTTTTTAAAATAATAAATAAATAAAACATTCCAAGAAATATTATCTCCACTTCTTTGTCAAGAGGAATTTGTAAGCTACTGTGAAAGAAGCAAATCTGGCTTACGCAGAACAAAAAAACAACATTCAACATATTTCTCATGTGCTTTTTAGGTCTCGCGACCTATCAATGCGCGCAAGCACATTGAGGGAGCGAGAATTCAAGTGCTCAAAATACTCGTGAAACCACGGGTTTTTCCATGCGGTTTTCTTCGAGTTCACGTGGCCACAGGCATGCGCTTTTGGGCCATAAACTTTCCCCCTCCCCAGCCAGCTTTGCCAGCAGCATTTGTCTCATCAAAGGCTTCCGCTGCCCCGCCCCCCGCCCTCACTTATTCACGGCCGCAGGCCGTGACTTCAAAGGGTGCCCTCTGCTTCACGGCCATCTGTTCCCCAGCACCTCCCCTCTCTCTCCCCTAATTATTCACTGCTGGCCGGCCCGCACATCTAGTTTTCCATGCTCTCTACATGTGTTTAGCACTCTGCTTATCAACAATCTCTCGTTTTCACTGTTAACTTTCACTCCTACTTTGGGCAATGCTATATTTTCCTTGTGGCTGGAGTTTTGTATCAATTAATTTAAAAAAATGAAGCTACGTAATGAAATATCAAAACGAGCCTTGAGTTTCCTAGTGGTGCAGGATTAGTCCATTATAATTCATGTCTTCATTATTTTGTTTTATTTGCTCCGTCCTTCAGGTAGTTCTTCTCTATTTTGTTAACTTATTTCTTTTCAAGTTTTACATTTGTAGATTAAGAGGAGGACATTTTAGAGACTAACACCAGTCTTAAATCTACCGGCAGGAGGCGCTCTTGCCACATGGCTCATGTTTATAATCTGAATAATTCATTAGGAAAGTGTAAGCTATTGGCTTTGTAAATAACAATGCTATTAATTTATATATTTTCAGTGCCAACACATATTAAAAAAATAATTGTCATTTACAATACCAATAGCCCACACTTTCCTAATGCGAGACCTATTGGCAACGCCAGTGCTTGTTCTATAGGCTGACCAACGCAGCCTTCTTTACCTTGTTACAGATGTGCAAAAAGTCAGTAAAATCTACTAAAGAAGCTATGCAAGGGCAACCGGCTAACATGCACTGCTAGAGAAATCCTCCCTGCTCCGTTACCCCCACCCCCACAACCGACCCTCAAAACAAATGCCTTTTTCCCTTTTCTTAGACAAAAGTAGTAGTCCTATTTTTGCACCTTCAGCAAGAGCTTGTAGGGCTTCTAATCCTGAGGACCTCTCCCACTGCAGAGGCGGAGCTCATCAGGTACACCTGTTGATGTACCTATAGATGGGCGGACACTGTATTGGTTTCCTCATCTCGACTCTGGTGGTAGCATCTGGAGGTCTTTGAGCTGAGGTAGCTACAATTATTTGCCTCCAGTCCATAGTAAATGGCTAAGTCCCCTCTAGGTTTTTGAAATGTTTGCAAACATTATGTGCATAATATTTGCAATACTATGCATATGACCATAGGAAATTTATATTTTCTAGCAGTACCGCGGTCGTTCTGGTTTCCCTTAGCTGATTGCATACCTCTGTATGTTTGATGGTCTGCCACTTGAAAAGCGGAAACTAGATGCTTCTATGGGGACAGAAAAAAGAATAGATATATACCAAATTCTTCCTCTTCGGTTCTGTGTTTCTAAGACTAGATGGAATGAGGATGCAAGGATTCAGAGCAGGCCAACTGGATGCTGTACCTCACCAGTGGCAACCACAAAGCATTCTGACTAGAGAGCGGAAGGTGCCCTTCACAGAAACTCCCTGCGGTCAGAAGCTCTACTCGAATCTTCTTGGTTCAACTTGATTTTTTTTTAACTTCAATGTGCAGACACCAATTGGCAGTGGGTTGCTGCCCAACATCTGGGATTCAGAAAAAATATATGGAGCTTTTCTCCAGCGTATTGGCATACTTGAGTGGACTCTGTTAATGATGTTCCCAGAATGTGCCAGACCGCGTGCTGCCCGTATCCTGAAATTCACGCTGAAGCTATGCTGAACTACCTGCATGGAAGACCCCAGCAGTCCAATGAGTCAAGTGACATAGACAGTGTTTTGAATTCTTCTTTACTCCTCTCAAAGACCACAGGAAGGCTGTTCATCAAAACAACATCAACAAGTGTACACACTGCCTGGTGAGCACCCTTTCTCCCTCTGCGGACTTGTTTGGCTTTGTTCGTTGGCACTGCACCACCAGGTTATGAAATTCGTTTTTCTTGGCTTGATGTCAAACAGGAGAGGACGGAAGAATAGGTTGTAGGATTAATTTAAGAATTGGAAACTCCTGGATATTTCTATCTTGAATTTGTTGAAAGCATCATATATTTAATCAGTGGTGGATTGTTTGGTCACTGTAAGGCATGTTTTCATTTGTTTATATATTTTCAAGAATCGGTTACACTTTGAGCACCTATTAATTGGCTCTTGGCGTTTAAAAAGGAAAATGCTACTTACCAGTATGCATCTGTTCTTGGCATGTAGGGCTGCTGACATTCATATCTTCGATTCAGAAAAGGGGGGTGGTGATGAACAGTGTGTCTGAATTAAGCAGACCACTCTTACCCAGTCCAAAGATCAGGGCTTGATCCATCACCGTTATTTAGCTCACTGCCCCATCCCAGCTCAGAACCTGGCTATATGCAAATTAGTCTGTCCCTGGCCCAGTGCATCATGGGAACAGGGCAGACCAAACTACCAAGCCAATTCTTCACCAGAAAGGATACAAGCTACCGGGGACCGGTTTCTGGCATTTCAGCCTCGTCGGCCCGGCTTGCTTGAATCCTGATGGAGCAGTGAGCAAGGGACTCATGTCTGAGTATACCCTGCCACACCTATAGTGGCCAAAAACGATTCAGAAAAGGGGGTGGTGATGAACAGAGTGTCTGAATTAAGCAGACCACTCTTACCCAGTCCAAAGATCAGGGCTTGATCCATCACCGTTATTTAGCTCACTGCCCCATCCCAGCTCAGAACCTGGCTATATGCAAATTAGTCTGTCCCTGTCCCAGTGCATCATGGGAACAGGGCAGACCAAACTACCAAGCCAATTCTTCACCAGAAAGGATACAAGCTACCGGGGACCGGTTTCTGGCATTTCAGCCTCGTCGGCCCGGCTTGCTTGAATCCTGATGTAGCAGTGAGCAAGGTGCATTGCACCCCTATACTATAGAAGGATTATTGTTTAGAAATTGGTGAAATTTGTTGTCTAATGTGTTCCTTGCTGGACCGTGCTCTGTCAAGACACGTGACCTTATTGTACCGATACACCAAGCAACTCTGGTTGTTTGGAAGCAGCACGCACTGTAAATTAATTAATCACTTCAATTTTTTTCTTTTTCTATAACACACTAAAAAATAGTTTGGAATCTTGACAATCTATTTACATTTATTATAAAATAATATTATTATTCTTAACTAATACGTAGATCACTCCTGCAAATTATGTAGCAAGTAAAAATGCCTGAGATTTCAATATGTTAAAGAAATTCCAATTCCTTTAATACGCCCAATGCATTTCGGGACTACAGGATCCCTACTTCAGGTGCAGCTAGAAACAAAGTAAGGAAATAAGGAGGGTTTGAAACCAATAAGAATATCTCTCTCCATTAAAAAGATCAGGTAAAGAAAGCGCAAATGAGAAATGGCGAGTGCCACTCTAGGCTAAATGTCTAACTGTTCATACAAATGTTCCTCTATGTTAGGCATGAGAAATCCATTTGTGCAGCAAAGGTTATCCTTTTAAAGCTTATAGCGTAATTTACAGCAGTTGTTATATACCAACGTGTGGCATTCATAACGTAACAAAAGACAAAAAAGGCCAGTGATGTTAGAAGGCAAAAGAAACTCAATGTTCGAGGCATGTGGGCTGCTGAATTCATATCTTAGCATAGATCGCCGCCTAGTGTTGGGTCCGGATGATTGCACCTTGTTGTCTTGGAAGAGTAATCGAAGTATCACAAGATAGGTGACTCCTCCCCTGGACTACAGTGCGCATGGGCATCTCCTCCATCCTCGGATTGTTTTTCGCCATTGTGGCAAAGATGGAGTATAGAAAAGTAAGAGATGACCATGTAGATATATATTAAGAATGTAACCGTGCTGCTGTGACAGGCACCGGGGAGGAGGGTGGGCGATATGAATGTCAGCAGCCCTACATGCCAAGAACAGATGCATACTGGTAAGTAGCATTTTCCGTTCGAGGCATGTGGGCTGCTGAATTCATATCTTAGCATAGACTGTATAGCAGTTTCTCCTCTAGCGGTGGTCGCCTTTACCAGCTGCAGTGGTTTGAAAAAGAGTTTTAAGGACAGCCTGGACTACAGCAGCTTGTTGCTTAGCTTGCACGTCAATACAGTAGGGTTTAGTGAAAGTGTGTATGGTAGACCATGTAGCTGCCCTACATATGTGTTTTAAGGGAATATTTCCTAGGAAAGCCATGGATGCCCCTATTTTGCGCGTTGAGTGTGCTCTTGGGGGAACTGTTAAAGTGTGCTTTGCTTTTTGATAGCATATTTGAATGCATTTAACGATCCATCTGGCTATTCCTGTCTTGGAAATGGGATTACCTTTATGTTGTGGTGAAAAGGCAACAAATAGTTGCTTTGTCTTTCTGAATGATTTAGTTCTGTCAACGTAATATAGCAGTGCTCTTTTAACGCCTAGTGTGTGTAGAGCTCTTTCAGCTACTGATTGCGGGTTTTGAAAGAAAACTGCCAATTCTATGGACTGATTGATGTGAAAAGTGGAGATAACTTTTGGCCTAAATTTAGGGTTTGTACGGAGTACTTCCTTATTGTGGTGTATTTGCATGAAAGGTTCTTGAATGGTTAGTGCCTGTAACTCGCTCACTCGTCTGAGGGAGGTGATGGCAATTCAAAAAGCCACCTTCCACGTTAAGAATTGTAATTCACATGAATGAAGTGGGTCGATGGGAGGTCCCATGAGTCTGGTAAGTACTATGTTGAGGTTCCAGACTGGAGAAGGTGGATGCTTTGGAGGGATAATTCTGTTAAGTCCTTCCATAAAAGCTTTGATAGGTGGTATTCTAAACAGGGAGACATATTGTCTGTTTTGAAGATATGCTGCTATAGCAGCAAGGTGTAGCCTTATGGATGAGTATGCGAGGTTACATCTCTGAAGGTGTAGCAGATAACAAATTAGGTTTTGGATAGAGGCATCCAATGTATTGATTTGATTATCATTACAATAAATTACAAATCTTATCCATTTAGCTGTGTAGCATGCCCTGGTAGTGGGACGCCTTGCTTCCTTGATACTGTTCATGCAGTCGGGGGGCAAGTTAAGATATCCGAAGTCTAGGAGTTCAGGAGCCAGATCGCTAGGTTCATCTGATTGGGATCTGGGTGTTTGATTTCTCCATGGTTCTGTGTTAGCAATTGTGGCGAAAGGCGCAGCTTTTGGTGGGGGACTACAGAGAGTTCCAGCAGTGTCGTGTACCATGGCTGTCTTGCCCATGTGGAAGCAACCAGGATCATTGTGAGTGACTGTTGCCTTAGTTTGCGTGCCTCATATGGAATCCGTGGGGTTGGTGGAAAAGCGTACACAAATCTGCCTGACCAGTTCATCCATATCGCATTGCCTTGTGACAACGGGTGTGGGAACCTGGCGGCAAAGGACGGGCATTTTAAGTTTTCGTTTGTGGCAAACAGATCTATTTCTGGATGTCCCCACTCTTGGATGAATGGTTGAAGAACTTGAGGGTGAATCTCCCATTCGTGTACTTGTTGACTTTGTCTGCTCAGTAGATCTGCTATCTGATTGTCTATTCCTGGGAGGTGTTCTGCCAGGAGATAAATGTTTTGGGGAATCGCCCACTTCCATATGCTCTGTGCTAGGTGAGATAGCTGCAGAGAGTGTTTCCCCTCCTGTTTTTGGATGTAGTACATGGCTGTCATGTTGTCCGTCCGGATTAAAACAGCCTTGTTGTACAAGTATTTCTGAAAGGCTTTCATCGCTAGAAATACTGCTAGTAACTCCAAGTGGTTGATATGTAGTGTCCTGTGTTTGACTGTCGAGACCTTGGACTGTGTATTGAAGGAGATGGGCTCCCCAACCTGTTAGTGATGCGTCTGCTGTTAATACTACTTGTGGAACTGGCTCTTGGAACAGTCGCCCCTTGGAAAGGTTTTGTGGATTCCACCACTGCACCACTGCATAGAGCTGTAAGTGCGACTGTCTACCAACACTAGGTATCTCCTGTGAGCTGCATGTATGGGGATGTGAAAGTAAGCATCCTTCAGATCTAGTGTGGCGAGGAAGTCGCCTTGCTGGAGCAGTGGGAGCACTTGTTGTAAAGTGATCATATGGAAGTACTCTGAGAGTATGTATTGGTTCAGAGGTCTTAGGTCCAATATTGGTCTGAGGGATCCGTCTTTCTTGGGGATGAGGAAGTATAGAGAATATACTCCTGTCCCTCGATGTTGAAGTGGGACTGGCTCTATGGCACTCTTTTCTAGCATGAAGAGCACCTCTTGTTGTAACAGCGTGATGTGTTCTTTGGACATTGGACGGTGTTTGGGCGGTATGTTGGGTGGAGTAGAAATGAGTACCAGGCAGTAACCATACTGGATAATTTGTCTCACCCACCTGTCTGTGGTGATGGAGTTCCACATTGGTAGGAATTGTGTTATTCTCCCTCTGACTGGTGTTAAATGGTCTGGAGGGAGTGTGAACAAGTCACTGTTTAGTGGCGGTGGAGGCTCTGGTGTTGTTACCACCACGTCCTCTGCCCTTGTTATTGTTCCCTCTATAACCTCCTCTATTGGAGCCTTTGTTAAAGGTGCCTTGTGTGGTGCTTTTGAATGATGAGGAAGTTTGGGATGTGTTACCTCTGCCTGATGCTCGAAAGGAGGAGTGACGAAAAGAGCCCCTAGAATTGTTGGAACTGTAGTGCACCCATGGACTTGGCGGTTTCAGTATCTTTCTTCATCTACTCTAAGATGGTATCTACCGCAGGGCCAAACAAGAAATCTTGGTTAATGGGTTGATTAAGTATTGTTGATTGCACTTCATTCTTAAAACCCGAAATGCGGAGTCAGGCATGCCGGCGTAGTAATACGCTAGTATTGACAGACCTAGCGGCTGTATCAGCTGCATCTAGGGCGCATTTTAAGGATGGGTTAGTGATAAATTTCCCTTTCTGTATTAGGTCGTTTGCTTTTGCCTTATAAGGTTCTGGTAGGTGTTGTAATAATCCCTCCAGTAGGTCGTAGTGTGCTCTGTTGAAACGTGCTAGGAGTGCTTGGGTATTGGCAATTCTCCAGGTATTTGCAGTCTGAGAGGCCACTCTTTTACCTGAGGCTTCTAAGATCTTTGACTCCTTGTCAGGAGGGGGAGCATCACCCGTTGTTTGTGAATTCGCCCGTTTCCTAGCATTAGAGACGACTAGTGAGTCTAATGGTAGCTGAGACTTAATATAAGAAGGGTCTGTAGGGGCTGGTTTATATTTTTTCTCAATCCTTGGATTGAGTACACGCGCTCTGGCTGGGTCTTTAAATATGTCTGGTGCGTGTTTTAGTACTCCTTTTAGCATAGGAAGTATACGTACACTCTTCTCTGATGTTGGGAAGGTGTCAAATAGGAAATCTTCCTCTTTAGGGTCAGTGTGCATGTGTACGCCATGATACTGAGCTGCCTTGTCCACTAGCTGGTTAAAAACGACAGTGTCGTCAGTAGGGGATGGCTTTGTGGGGTATGGAGAGGGATCAGGTATGGGTGTTGGATCATATGGGTCATTAGGGTCATTGTGGTCACTCCATGTGTCATCCTGGTTTCCCCGATCGTCAGGTTGTATAAAGTCATCCTGAGGATCTTCCCCCATGTCTTCTGTTTCATCATAATCAAAGGGTGTAGAAGAATATGGAACATAAGGCATGTTAGGTGTGAAAGGAGGAGGTGTAAAAGGTCTTGAAGGAGATTTTCCAAAGTCCTTTTTCTTAGGAGGAACAGGAGAAGGGGTTTCAGTCCAATCTTCTTTTGTTCTTATTGTACACTGTTATATGTCCTGTATCAGGGTCTATACAGTCTGTGTTGTTGTGGGCTCACTGGATATGGATGGAAAAGTTCTTCCTCAACTGTCCGTGGCTTTGGCGCTGAGGTTTTGGGATCGGTCGCTTGTTTGTCTTTATGCTTTGATTTGTGGTGAGTCTCGGGCTCGAGGACTCTTGGGTGTGGAGCTTTCTTCGGCTCGACGGGCTTTGTCAGCTCGACTGCTCTATATGGCTCGACGGCCTTTTTTGGCTCAACGACTTTCTTTGGTTCGACTGACTTTTTTCGCGGCTCTGCTGCGTCTTTTGGGTCGACGACCTTTATTGGCTCGGCGACCTTCTTCGGTTCGCCGGTCTTTTTTGGCTCGAGGACCTTTTTCGGGTCGACGGCCTTCTCGGGTCGACGGCCTTTTTCGTGTCGACGGCCTTTTTCGGGTCGACGGCCTTTTTCGGGTCGACGGCCTTTTTCGGGTCGACGGCCTTTTTCGGGTCGACGGCCTTTTTCGGGTCGACGGCCTTCTTCGGGTCGACGGCCTTCTTCGGCTCGACCATAGTCTTGGGCTCGGCGGCCTTCTTCAGCTCGACAGGATTTGTCAGCTCAATGGCTTTTTTCGGCTCGATGGCAGTTTTCGGGTCGCCTGCCTTCTTAGGGTCGACGCCCTTTTTGGGATCGATGACCTTCTTCGGGTCGACGGTCTTCTTCGGATCGACGACTTTTTTGGGAAATGTCTTGCTCGGTCCCGGGCTTCCGGAAGGCTTGTGTGTGGTCTTTGGAGCCGAGCCGGAAGGCGGGGCTTCTGAAGCAGTATGTCAGTCGCGGCTAAGGCTTTTAGGCGATGCTTTGACCGGAGCCTTGTCTAGAGGTGTAAGCGGAGGAAGGGCTTTGGTACTCACGGTTTGCCCCGGTGTGATCTGGTCATCGGGTCCGACTGGTCCTCGACGGTGACTATCTCGAGGTCGGAGTCCGCCGCTTCTGGGAGTTCATGTTCGTCATCGAAGATGTTTTCCGCTTCAGGCGCCTGTCGCTGCATCTCTTGTCGAGCAGCTCTTCGTTTCCGGATCGTTTTCTTCGACCGGAGCGGAGCACAAGCTGGACAGTTTTCTTCGTTGTGCTCCGGAGATAGGCACCTGTTGCACACTGTATGCTTATCGCTATGTGGAAATTTGGATCCACATTGTGGGCATCTTTTGAACGGGGTCCTTTCCATCTGCAGGAGGCCCACGTGGCGTCGAAAAGGCCCAACGTCTCGCGTCGGCACCGGAGAAAGATGAAAAGTGTTGTCAAGTCGAGGGATACCGAGTGGAAACAATACCGACGAAGGTAGAAGGTTTTTGGCCTTAGAAAATTGGAAAACTTCGGTCTCGAAGTTGGAGTTGTCGAAGTGCATCCGAACCCAATGGCGGAAAAAACAATCTGAGGATGGAGAAGATGCCCATGCGCACTGTAGTCCAGGGCAGGAGTCACCGATCTCGTGATACTTCGAAGACTCTTCCAAGACAACAAGGTGCAATCATCCGGACCCAACACTAGGCGGCGATCTATGCTAAGATATGAATTCAGCAGCCCACATGCCTCGAACATTGAGTTTCTTTTGCCTTCTAACATCACTGGCCTTTTTTGTCTTTTGTTACGTTATGAATGCCACACGTTGGTATATAACAACTGCTGTAAATTACGCTATAAGCTTTAAAAGGATAACCTTTGCTGCACAAATGGATTTCTCATGCCTAACATAGAGGAACATTTGTATGAACAGTTAGACATTTAGCCTAGAGTGGCACTCGCCATTTCTCATTTGCGCTTTCTTTACCTGATCTTTTTAATGGAGAGAGATATTCTTATTGGTTTCAAACCCTCCTTATTTCCTTACTTTGTTTCTAGCTGCACCTGAAGTAGGGATCCTGTAGTCCCGAAATGCATTGGGCGTATTAAAGGAATTGGAATTTCTTTAACATATTGAAATCTCAGGCCTTTTTACTTGCTACATAATTTGCAGGAGTGATCTACGTATTAGTTAAGAATAATAATATTATTTTATAATAAATGTAAATAGATTGTCAAGATTCCAAACTATTTTTTAGTGTGTTATAGAAAAAGAAAAAAATTGAAGTGATTAATTAATTTACAGTGCGTGCTGCTTCCAAACAACCAGAGTTGCTTGGTGTATCGGTACAATAAGGTCACGTGTCTTGACAGAGCACGGTCCAGCAAGGAACACATTAGACAACAAATTTCACCAATTTCTAAACAATAATCCTTCTATAGTATAGGGGTGCAATGCACATTATTGCATTTTTTTTTTAAATAATTTTTCTGACACTGCTGCCATATGCCTCTCAGTTCCTGCCCATTTGAATTTTACTTCCAATACTCCTGTCCTACCGAGTACCCCACTGATCCTGCATCTCTTCCTCCTATTGCTGATGCTCCTTCCCTACTCCTGTTAGACCCTCTTACTACTGATGCACCTGCCCGCCTGCACTGTCCATTATTCCCAGTCTGTTCCCTTTAATTGATTATACTCCTGCCCCAATATCTCTAAATGCTCCTGTTTCTCTCTCTATTAATGCTTCAACGCTCTGCATACCAGTCCACATCTCTCTTTCATAGTCTATGTTTCTTCCTAGTCAGTTCCTTCCCCTCCTACTGGTGATGCCCTTGGCATAAGCCAAAAGCTTGGAAATTATATATGGATCACCGACAGGAAAGTAGAAGCCAGAATGAGAGCACAAGGCAAGAGCAACGCTTACGTGCTGATGCACTTCATCACAGTTTCTCATGTAAGGTATCAGACATGACATCTGATGGACGGGTTAAGTGACAAAGCACCCAAGGGGCATGTATTAACTTTGGCTTCTTCTCCTCACCCCCTCCCATGTGGAGCATTTACTATCAGGTTATGTTTCAGAGATGGTATTTACAGCACCCTATACCATGTGCAAAACAAACGCGTCAATTATGACACGCTTAAGCGAGGGAGTATTTTTTTGCCATAAGGAAAACATTTGCAATGCATGTGAAAGGCTTGCTCCAAAAAACACAAATAGCAGGGAATCTATCCTTTGAAGAAGAGGAGGCAATGAGTTGAGACTACTCAGATTTGGTGAGAAGGGGCCCCAATACTCTTGTGAAAGAGCAGCCACTGAATGACAAGTACTCTAGCTTTCTTGTACTGTTCACGTAGTTACGGAGTGAGACGTATCAGCTTAAAATACCACTAAGATTGCTCCTAAAATGTGCTATTCAGTAAAATCAACTAATAAAACAAGCATTGGAAATGCAATAAGGCTCGCATTAGAAAAGTTTGAGCTATTGGTCTTACAAATGATTTTTTTTTAATTTATGTGTTATTTTTTAAAATAGCTAAATTAATAACTTTGTCAATTACAATGCCAATAGTTATAACTTTCGCAAATGTGACACCTATAGCATTTGTAATGCAACATGTTTTGTATTTACGTGACTTGGATGTATTGATATTACAAATAACAATGGCTTTTAATTTTTTTAAATAATTAATACTTAAATAATGTATTTAATTTGTAATGGCAATAGCTTAAACTTTTGTAAATAACTTTTGTGAAGATTATGTTCAGTGTTTTATATTGTGACGAAAATCCAAGAACAGAAATGAAATATTAACATCTTTTTGTGATTTATAATAAAGCGTAAAAGCTTGAAAACAGCTTGAAACATTGAAAGAACATATTTAAACCAGTGATGCTGGGGTGGCGCTGAGTGGTGCTGAGTGATGCTGTGGTTGCGCTGAGTGGTGTGTGCATCGGTGGAGCTTAGTGGGTGCATTGATGGAGCTGTGTGGTGGAGTTTAGTTGGAGCATCGGTGGAGCTGTGTGGTGGGTGCATCGGTGGAGCTGTGTGGTGGGTGCATCGGTGGAGCTGTGTGGTGGGTGCATCGGCGGAGCTGTGTGGTGGGTGCATCGGCGGAGCTGTGTGGTGGGTGCATCTGTGGAGCTGTGTAGTGGGTGCATCTGTGGAGCTGTGTGGTGGGTGCATCTGTGGAGCTGTGTGGTGGGTGCATCTGTGGAGCTGTGTGGTGGGTGCATCTGTGGAGCTGTGTGGTGGGTGCATCTGTGGAGCTGTGTGGTGGGTGCATCTGTGGAGCTGTGTGGTGGGTGCATCGGTGGAGCTGCGTGGTGGGTTCATCGGTGGAGCTGCGTGGTGGGTTCATCGGTGGAGCTGTGTCGGTGGAGATGCGTGGTGGGTGCATCGGTGGAGCAGGGTGGTGGGTGCATCGTTGGAGCTGTGTGGTGGCTGCATCGGTGGAGCTGTGTGTTGGGTGCATCGGTGGAGCTGTGTGGTGGGTGCCTCGGTGGAGCTGTGTCGGTGGAGCTGTGTGGTGGGTGCATCGGTGGAGCTGGGTGGTGGGTGCATCGGTGGAGCTGTGTCGGTGGAGCTGTGTGGTGGCTGCATCGGTGGAGCTGTGTGGTGGGTGCATCGGTGGAGCTGTGTGGTGGGTGCATCGGTGGAGCTGTGTGGTGGGTGCCTCGGTGGAGCTGTGTGGTGGGTGCCTCGGTGGAGCTGTGTGGTGGGTGCCTCGGTGTGGCTGTGTAGGTGGAGCTGTGTGGTGGGTGCCTCGGTGGAGCTGTGTGGTGGGTGCCTCGGTGTGGCTGTGTAGGTGGAGCTGTGTGGTGGGTGCCTCGGTGGAGCTGTGTGGTGGGTGCCTCGGTGGAGCTGTGTGGTGGGTGCCTCGGTGGAGCTGTGTGGTGGGTGCATCGGTGGAGCTGTGTGGTGGGTGCATCAGTGGAGCTGTGTGGTGTGTGTGCATCGGTGAAGCTGTGTCGGTGGAGCTGTGTGGTGGGTGCCTCGGTGGAGCTGTGTGGTGGGTGCATCTGTGGAGCTGTGTGGTGGGTGCATCGGTGGAGCTGTGTGGTGGGTGCATCGGTGGAGCTGTGTGGTGGGTGCATCGGTGGAGCTGTGTGGTGGGTGCCTCTGTGGAGCTGTGTGGTGGGTGCATCTGTGGAGCTGTGTGGTGGGTGCATCGGTGGAGCGGTGTGGTGGGTGCATCGGTGGAGCTGTGTGGTGGGTGCATCGGTGGAGCTGTGTGGTAGGTGCCTCGGTGGAGCTGTGTGGTGGGTGCCTCGGTGGAGCTGTGTGGTGGGTGCCTCGGTGGAGCTGTGTGGTGGGTGCCTCGGTGGAGCTGTGTGGTGGGTGCCTCGGTGGAGCTGTGTGGTGGGTGCCTCGGTGGAGCTGTGTGGGGGCTGCATCGGTGGAGCTGTCTGGGGGCTGCATCGGTGGAGCTGTGTGGTGGCTGCATCGGTGGAGCTGTGTGGTGGCTGCATCGGTGGAGCTGTGTGGTGGCTGCATCGGTGGAGCTGTGTGGTGGCTGCATCGGCGGAGCTGTGTGGTGGGTGCATCGGCGGAGCTGTGTGGTGGGTGCATCGGCGGAGCTGTGTGGTGGGTGCATCGGCGGAGCTGTGTGGTGGGTACATCGGCGGAGCTGTGTGGTGGGTGCATCTGTGGAGCTGTGTGGTGGGTGCATCTGTGGAGCTGTGTGGTGGGTGCATCTGTGGAGCTGTGTGGTGGGTGCATCTGTGGAGCTGTGTGGTGTGTGCATCTGTGGAGCTGTGTGGTGGGTGCATCGGTGGAGCTGTGTGGTGGGTTCATCGGTGGAGCTGTGTGGTGGGTTCATCGGTGGAGCTGTGTCGGTGGAGCTGCGTGGTGGGTGCATCGGTGGAGCAGGGTGGTGGGTGCATCGGTGGAGCTGTGTGGTGGGTGCATCGGTGGAGCTGTGTGGTGGGTGCATTGGTGGAGCTGTGTCGGTGGAGCTGTGTGGTGGCTGTATCGGTGGAGCGGTGTGGTGGTTGCATCGGTGGAGCTGTGTGGTGGTTGCATCGGTGGAGCTGTGTGGTGGTTGCATCGGTGGAGCTGTGTGGTGGGTGCATCGGTGGAGCTGTGTGGTGGGTGCATCGGTGGAGCTGTGTGGTGGGTGCATCGGTGGAGCTGTATGGTGGGTGCCTCGGTGGAGCTGTATGGTGGGTGCCTCGGTGGACCTTATGGTGGGTGCCTCGGTGGAGCTGTATGGTGGGTGCCTCGGTGGACCTTATGGTGGGTGCCTCGGTGGAGCTGTATGGTGGGTGCCTCGGTGGAGCTGTGTGGTGGGTGCCTCGGTGGAGCTGTGTGGTGGGTGCCTCGGTGGAGCTGTGTGGTGGGTGCCTCGGTGGAGCTGTGTGCTGGGTGCATCGGTGGAGCTGTGTCGGTGGAGCTGTGTGGAGGGTGCATCGGTGGAGCTGTGTGGTGGGTGCATCGGTGGAGCTGTGTGGTGGGTGCATCGGTGGAGCTGTGTGGTGGGTGCATCGGTGGAGCTGTGTGGTGGGTGCATCGGTGGAGCTGTGTGGTGGGTGCATCGGTGGAGCTGTGTGGTGGGTGCATCGGTGGAGCTGTGTGGTGGGTGCATCGGTGGAGCTGTGTGGTGGGTGCATCGGTGGAGCTGTGTGGTGGGTGCATCGGTGGAGCTGTGTGGTGGGTGCATCGGTGGAGATGTGTGGTGGGTGCATCGGTGGAGCTGTGTGGTGGGTGCATCGGTGGAGCTGTGTGGTGGGTGCATCGGTGGAGCTGTGTGGTGGGTGCATCGGTGGAGCTGTGTGGTGGGTGCATCGGTGGAGCTGTGTGGTGGGTGCATCGGTGGAGCTGTGTGGTGGGTGCATCGGTGGAGCTGTGTGGTGGGTGCCTCGGTGGAGCTGTGTGGTGGGTGCCTCGGTGGAGCTGTGTGGTGGGTGCATCGGTCGAGCTGTGTGAAGGGTGCATTGGTGGAGCTGTGTGAAGGGTGCCTCGGTGGAGCTGTGTGGTGGGTGCCTCGGTGGAGCTGTGTGATGGGTGCCTCGGTGGAGCTGTGTCGGTGGAGCTGGGTGGTGGGTGCATCGGTGGAGCTGTGTCGGTGGAGCTGTGTGGTGGGTGCATCGGTGGAGCTGTGTGGTGGGTGCATCGGTGGAGCGGCGTGGTGGGTGCATCGGTGGAGCGGTGTGGTGGGTGCATCAGTGGAGCTGTGTGGTGGGTGCATCGGTGGAGCTGTGTGGTGGGCGCATCGGTGGAGCTGTGTGGTGGGTGCCTCGGTGGAGCTGTGTGGTGGGTGCCTCGGTGTAGCTGTGTAGGTGGAGCTGTGTGGTAGGTGCCTCGGTGGAGCTGTGTGGTAGGTGCCTCGGTGGAGCTGTGTGGTGGGTGTATCGGTGGAGCTGTGTGGTGGGTGCATCGGTGGAGCTGTGTGGTGGGTGCATCGGTGGAGCTGTGTGGTGGGTGCATCGGTGGAGCTGTGTGGTGGGTGCATCGGTGGAGCTGTGTGGTGGGTGCTTCGGTGGAGCTGTGTGGTGGAGCTGTGTGGTGGGTGCATCGGTGGAGCTGTGTGATGGGTGCATCGGTGGAGCTGTGTGATGGGTGCATCGGTGGAGCTGTGTGATGGGTGCATCGGTGGAGCTGTGTGATGGGTGCATCGGTGGAGCTGTGTGATGGGTGCATCGGTGGAGCTGTGTGATGGGTGCATCGGTGGAGCTGTGTGGTGGGTGCATCGGTGGAGCTGTGTGGTGGGTGTATCGGTGGAGCTGTGT
Source organism: Lissotriton helveticus (assembly GCF_964261635.1). NCBI lineage: Eukaryota > Metazoa > Chordata > Amphibia > Caudata > Salamandridae > Lissotriton > Lissotriton helveticus. The sequence continues at coordinate 1,437,455,574 of NC_136068.1, forward strand.
GGTGGGTGCATCGGTGGAGCTGTATGGTGAGTGCCTCGGTGGAGCTGTATGGTGAGTGCCTCGGTGGAGCTGTATGGTGAGTGCCTCGGTGGAGCTGTGTGGTGGGTGCATCGGTGGAGCTGTGTGGTGGGTGCATCGGTGGAGCTGTGTGGTGGGTGCATCAGTGGAGCTGTGTCGGTGGAGCTGTGTGGTGGGTGCATCAGTGGAGCTGTGTCGGTGGAGCTGTGTGGTGGCTGCATCAGTGGAGCTGTGTGGTGGGTGCATTGGTGGAGCTGTGTGGTGGGTGCATCTGTGGAGCTGTGTGGTGGGTGCATCTGTGGAGCTGTGTGGTGGGTGCATCTGTGTAGCTGTGTAGTGGGTGCATCGGTGGAGCTGTGTGGTGGGTGCATCGGTGGAGCTGTATGGTGGGTGCATCGGTGGAGCTGTGTGGTGGGTGCTTCGGTGGAGCTGTATGGTGGGTGCCTCGGTGGAGCTGTATGGTGGGTGCCTCGGTGGAGCTGTATGGTGGGTGCCTCGGTGGAGCTGTGTGGTGGGTGCATCGGTGGAGCTGTGTGGTGTGTGCATCGGTGGAGCTGTGTCGGTGGAGCTGTGTGGTGGGTGCATCGGTAGAGCTGTGTGATGGGTGCATCGGTGGAGCTGTGTGATGGGTGCATCGGTGGAGCTGTGTGGTGGCTGCATCGGTGGAGCTGTGTGGTGGCTGCATCGGTGGAGCTGTGTGGTGGCTGCATCGGTGGAGCTGTGTGGTGGGTGCATCGGTGGAGCTGTGTGGTGGGTGCATCGGTGGAGCTGTGTGGTGGGTGCATCGGTGGAGCTGTGTGGTGGGTGCATCGGTGGAGCTGTGTGGTGGGTGCATCGGTGGAGCTGTATGGTGGGTGCCTCGGTGGAGCTGTATGGTGGGTGCCTCGGTGGAGCTGTGTGGTGGGTGCATCAGTGGAGCTGGGTGGTGGGTGCATCGGTGGAGCTGTGTGGTGGGTGCATCGGCGGAGCTGTGTCGGTGGAGCTGTGTGGTGGTTGCATCAGTGGAGCTGGGTGGTGGGTGCATCGGTGGAGCTGTGTGGTGGGTGCATCGGTGGAGCTGTGTCGGTGGAGCTGTGTGGTGGGTGCATTGGTGGAGCTGTGTAGGTGGAGCTCTGTGGTGGCTGCATCGGTGGAGCTGTGTGGTGGCTGCATCAGTGGAGCGTGTGGTGGCTGCATCGGTGGAGCTGTGTGGTGGCTGCATCGGTGGAGCCGTGTGGTGGCTGCATCGGTGGAGCCGTGTGGTGGCTGCATCGGTGGAGCTGTGTGGTGGCTGCATCGGTGGAGCTGTGTGGTGGCTGCATCGGTGGAGCTGTATCGTGGGTGCATCGGTGGAGCTGTATGGTGGGTGCATCGGTGGAGCTGTGTGGTGGGTGCATCGGTGGAGCTGTGTGGTGGGTGCCTCGGTGGAGCTGTATGGTGGGTGCCTCGGTGGAGCTGTATGGTGGGTGCCTCGGTGGAGCTGTGTGGTGGGTGCATCGGTGGAGCTGTGTGGTGGGTGCATCGGTGGAGCTGTGTCGGTGGAATGACACAGAGGGGAGAGACGGCCGGTGGGGAGTGTTATAGGAGAGTTGAAAGGCTGAGGTGAAAGAAAGAGTCCGGTATGAAGCAAAGACTCTAGTGAAAGAAAGGGCAGGATGACAAGGAGAGTCCGTGAAATGCCGGTGGAGAGTGCCACAATGAGAGACATAAAGATTGTGATGAAATAGGGGACTGGGTGAGAAATGGAGAGCCTCTGGTGAGAGGAGGTACAGAATGACGAGGGGAGAGATAGTACGTGAAGTACCGGAGGAGAGGGTGGGGGGGCTATTTATTAGAAGAGCATGAAAGCAGAGACTCTGGTGAAAGGAGGAGTCCAGTAAGCAGTCGCAAGCCTCTGGTGAAAGGAGGGACAGTGTGACCAGGAGAGCTGAGAGAGAGCAGTGAAGTACCGGTGGGAGAGCCGTAATGAGAAGGAATGGATGAGATGGAGGAGAGTGAAAAGGCTGGGATGAAAGAGGGGCCGGCTGAAAAAAACTGAGGCCATGTGGGGAAAAGAGGGACAGTAGACACGGAGAGGCAGCCCATGGGGAATGCCATTAGGAGAGACTGAAAGGCTGAGGTCAAAGGAGGAGTCCGGCGAGAAGCAGAGACTAGTGAAGGAACGGGCAGGATGACCAGGAGAGCGGAGAGACTGAAAGATTGAGATGAAAGGAGGTGTTGGAAGGGCGACCCCGGGGGAGACAGAAGGTGTCTGACTGTCCGCCCCGAGGCCCACCTCTCTGTATGGAATAGGCCGAGCGCCGTAGGGAGGGCTCCTTGGCGAGGCTCCTCTCCTACAACCGTAACAGCAGAGCAATCACACTACTTACAGATAGACACCACACCGGGAGGATGTTCACAAGAATCTTTATATAAGTATTCAAAGCAAGTTCTTGGCAGGGTAGCGGCAAGGATCGAGGGATCCGTAATGTCGTGGTCTCGGGGGAAAAGGGGTAGCGGGACAGTCTTGGCACCCACTGGTGCGTGGATAGTTCAAGGGTTCAGGCCGCGACAGCGTCAGCAGGGCCTCGAAGGTGGTTCAGCTTGGACAGGCCGCGACAGCGTCAGCAGGGCCTCGAAGATAGTTCAGCTTGGACAGGCCGCGACAGCGTCAGCAGGGCCTCGAAGGTGGTTCCGCTTGGACAGGCCGCGACAGCGTCAGCAGGGCCTCGAAGATAGTTCAGCTTGGACAGGCCGCTACAGCGTCAGCAGGGCCTCGAAGGTGGTTCCGCTTGGACAGGCCGCGACAGCGTCAGCAGGGCCTCGAAGATAGTTCAGCTTGGACAGGCCGCGTCAGCGTCAGCAGGGCCTCGAAGATAGTTCAGCTTGGTCAGGCCGCGACGGTGTCAGCAGGGCCTCGAAGGTTCCAGGTGCAGGAGTTAAGATCAGGATCAGCCGCGACGAGGTCAGCAGGGCTTCGACTCCAGATACAACTGCCGTCTTGATCCGGGGCTGGCCCAGATATAGGACTGGAGGGCTTTGATGTCCGGACCCTCGCGCCTGGGGGTCAGAGGGGCCGGGATGAAGGTGTCCAGACACCCAGCAGGGGGGCGGAGCCAGCGCCCAGGGAGCCGGGAGAGTGATCGATACCAGGCGTCCGGGGGCGGTGGCAGGCCCATCGAGACTCTCCTCCTCCGGGGTCTGGTCGAGTGGCCACTTTACCACCTGGGAGGATCCTGGTGCCTCGATGTCTGGGCTTCGCTGGGGTCGGGCCCGGGATGGCTGCGGCCACGTGTTCCGGGCGTGAGGGTCCCAAGATGGAGTCGGGTCGGAAAGGGTGGCCTGGTCAGGGTGCCAGGCTGGCAGCGTTGGTGAGCAGGTCCTGCCGGGGTACCAGGGAGGGGGAGAGCTGTAGGTGGCCCGGGAGGCTGCTCGCGCCGATGGTTCGTGAATGTGCGTGTCAGGGGGGTCGATAGTCGGTGAATGGAGGGCCGATGTCGTCCCGGGCCCTCCATGTGGACGGGGCCGGACCACGCCACGAGGCCGTGTCCAACAGGAGGAGTCTGGCAAGAAGCAGAGACTATGCAAATATGTAGTGAAAGCGACTCCGATCTTAACACCTTGAACGCTATGGGGATTTTTCTCCTGTGCTGGAACTTTACAAACACCATTATTCATGACGAGCTGGGCTCGTCATCAGCGTAGCAGGAGGCTACTGCATGACGAGCCCAGCTCGTCATGAGCGTGGAAGGGGTTAAACAATTAAAGGCACTCTAAAAGTCAAAGCGTTGCCGTTTAGAATTAAAACAAGAAGTGAGTAAACGTGGGCTTGCTTTGTGAAGTAAATAATTACAAGGGAGGAAGGGTGACGAGCCGCATGGGGAGCAGCAGGCCGTGCAGTGAATAATTAGGGGAGGAGAAATCCCGGCCTGAGGCAGAGCGCACGCTGGGAAGCTTGTGGGAGGGGAGGCTGGGCTGCCTTTGATGTGGTAATGCGAGGCAGGCTGCTGGTGGCATTGTGCACGCGCTTTTTAGGGCTTGCGCTTGCGCAATGACCTAAAAAGCACATGCACTGCATGGAATCGCCAGTGGAATCGCCAGTGGTTAAACTCTGTTTAAGCCACTATAGAGCTTTGCCAGCTATGCGCATCAGCAGGCGAGCCCTAAAAAATTGATAACCTCTGTTGGTACTGGAATGCCCCATACATGGTGAATTGCTGTCCCCCCCAGCCATGACTGCCCAACTGCAGGGGAAACAATTATCATGACATTATTTTGGACTTAGAGTCCTGGTAATTTAATGTAGGTGCAGAGGCCTCGGCCTGTCCTTGTCAATGTGAGGTTCAGGACCGGTCTTGTGACCTTGAGCGAGGTGTCAATCTTGTCTCATAGTGGACAGTAGACTACTGTCCCTGCCAGGGAGCGGTGGGTGTTTATACAGCAGTGGTGGCAGTGTACTGTGTATTGTAAATCTTTTGAATGAACAGGCATTTTAATCTGTGTCAGTGAAAGTGTGATCAACTGACTCATCTTCAGTTATGTACCACTGTAATGTGAAACCCAGGACCTTGGGTCCGGATGTTTTCAAGTTGTTTTTCTTCGAAGAAGTTTCCAGTCACGAGGAAGGTGACTCCTCCTTTCGGTGATAGTGCGCCTGAGCATCAACTCCATTGCTAGATTGTTTTCCAGCAGAGGGTGAGAATGGAGTTAGTCAGTAAAGAATAGAGATGTCAATGCTTTTGTATACAGAGTAAGAGAGAGAGAAGTGCAACAGGTACAGGTACCCGGGGAAGCGGGTGGCCGCATGTGAATCTAGAGGTCTAAATGCCAAGAACAGATGCCTACTGGGCAAGTAACATTATCCGTTTGAGGCATGTGAGCTGTAGATCACATGCTTTGCATAGATTATACAGCAGTATTCTCCCAAAGTGGTAGCTTACTTTGTAGCTGTTGGAGTTTTCTGAAAGAATGTTTTAAGTACTGCCTGGCCCACATTAGCTTGTTGTTTTGCTAACACATCTATAGAATAGTGTTTGGTGAATATGTGTGGTGTAGACCATGTTGTAGCAAAAGCAACGAAAAGTTGTTTAGCTTTACTAAATGATTTTGTTCTTTCAATGTAATATAAAAGGGCTCTTCGAACATCTAAGGTGTGTAGAGCTCGTTCTGCCACTGAATCAGGTTGATGAAAGAGTACAGGTAACTCAACCGACTGATTGATGTGAAAGGCAGAAACTACCTTAGGTAGAAACTTGGGGTTAGCACGAAGAAACACTTTGTCTCTGTGAAGTTGGAAAAAGGTTCTTCCATGGTTAGTGCCTGTAGTTCACCCACTCTCCTAAGTGAAGTGATTACAATGAGGAAAGCGATTTTCTAGGAGACAAGCACAAGTTACTTACCTTCGGTAATGATATATCTGTAAGAAACAGTAGTTAGTGTTAGATTCCTTACCTTAGAATATCCCCAGATGTCAGACTGAATCCGGAAAGTTTTGCGTAGCAGTACCCCTGCGCGTCGGTAGGCGTTGTCTGTGGCTCCGCATCTGTCGTCGGCATCGTGATCACCGGGATGACGTCAGAGTACTTAGACGGCGCCCTCGCGCGCTGACGTCAGTTCTTGGATTATAGCTTTCTGCGCCAGGAACGCAGAGCCATGCCAGAGACCGACACTGGCGCCATAAAACTAGGGCCCTCAAAGGGAGATTCCTTAACCCTAGATATCGGTTCGCAGAATGGGGAGGATGGGTGGACGGTAAGGAATCTAACACTCACTACTGTTTCTTACAGATGTATCGTAACCGAAGGTAAGTAACTTGTGCATTTGAAAGAAACAGGTTAGTGTTAGATTCCTTACCTTAGAATAGATACCCCAGCAATACCAACCCCAGTGGTGGGTCTGTGAACCAAGATCACACCAGAAAGTCCTGGAGAACGGAACGGCCGAAAAAGCCATCTCTCTGGACTTGGCTGTCCAGGCAGTAGTGTCTAGCAAACGTGTGCAGCGAGGCCCGTGTAGCTGCCTGACAGATGTGCTGCAAGGGGACTCCCCGACCCAGTGCAGATGTAGCCGCCGTGGCCAGAGTGGAATGGGCCCTCAGACCAACCGGGGGCTCCTTTCTAGCCAAAGAGTAACAGACCTTGATGCACAACATGACCCACCGAGAGATGGTTTGTTTGTGCACCGCCCGTCCCTTCTTCACTCCCACGTAACCAACAAAGAGCTGGTCGTCCACCCGGATCTGGCATGTGCGATCAAGGTAGAAGGAAGAGCGCACGTTTTGGGTCCAGACAGTGGAGCCTCTCTTCCTCCTTCGAAGGATGCGGAGGGGGAAAGAAGGTAGGCAAGGTGATGGACTGCCCGATGTGAAAGGCCGTAACCACCTTGGGCAGGAAAGAAGGACGAGTTTTTAAAACAACTTTGTCCGGATGGACAGAAAGGAAAGGAGGCTTAGGAAAAAGAGCCTGGAGCTCACTCACTCTCCTGGCAGAGGTGATGGCAACCAGGAATGCAGTCTTAAGAGTCAGAAGACGAAGAGGGCAAATGTCAAGTGGCTCGAAACGAGCGCACATCAGATAGGGCAGAACAAAGTTCAAGTCCCACTGAGGCATCACAAAAGGAACAGGAGGAAACATGTGCGTGATGCCTTTCAGGAATCTATTTACTACAGGGAACTTGAAAAGAGAAGTCTGATCAGGAAGGCTCAAAAAGGCTGAAATGGCAGAGAGGTAGCCCTTAATAATGCCCAGAGCAGAGCCCTGCTGGGCAAGACAAAAGAGGAAAAGGAGAACCTCAGAAAGGGGGGCAGAGAGCGGATCCACAGCCTTTGCTGTGCACCATGCCACAAATTTGTTCCACCTGCAGGCGTATACCGATTTTGTGGAGGGACGCATGGCTGCTAGAATCACATCACAGACTTCAGGAGGCAAGTCAAATGGCCTCAACTGCCACCGCTCAATCCCCACGCATGGAGGTGGAGGCTGGACAGGTTCGGGTGGAGGACCGTCCCCTGCTACTGCAATATAAGGTCCTCCTGAAGAGGAAGACGAATCGGGAGATCGACCGACATGCTGAGTAGCTCAGGATACCAGTATCTTCGTGCCCAGTCTGGAGCCACAAGGATGACTGGGGCCCGGTCGCGCCTCATCTTCTTCAGCATTCTGGGCAGAAGTGGTATAGGCGGAAATGCATACAACAGACCGCAGCTCCACTCGCGACGAAAAGCGTCTCTGGGCGAGTGCCGCCTTGGAAATTACAACGCGCAGAACTGATGACATTGCGCGTTCTCTTCGGTGGCGAATAGATCTAACCAAGGCTCTCCCCACTGCTGAAAGAGACCTTGCGCCACATCTCAGATCAGACGCCATTCGGGATCCATCATGCACCGGCGGCTGAGTTCGTCCGCCCTGGCGTTCAGGGAACCTGCCAGGTGTTGAACCACCAGGGTGACGCCCTGGTGTTCCAGCCATGTCCAGAGGCGCAGAGCCTCCTGACAAAGGGTCCACGACCCCACTCCGTCCCCTGTTTGTTGCAGTACCACATGCACTACACTTCCCCGGACAGAGGGAAGGAATGCTTTCAGTGCAAGCCGGTTCGCCCGCAGCTCCAGAAGGTTGATGTGGAGCCGGGACTCTGCCGGAGACCAGAGGCCTCTGATCTCCCGCTCTCACATGTGGCCCCCCCATCCCAGGAGAGACGCATCCGTCACCACTACATGCTGCGGTTGGGGTAGGGAGAGAGATCTGCCAATGATCCAATCGTGGTTCGTGAACCACCACTGCAACGCCCTCCGAGATTCGGACGTGGTCGGACAGGTTGCCCTGATGCTGTGCCCACTGAAACTTCAGGTCCCACTGCAGAGCCCGCATCCGCCACCTGGCATGATGCACCAGAAGGATGCAGGAAGCCATCAGCCCCAGGAGCCGCAGTGTCAACCTGACTGAAACTCGGGATAAAGGCTGAAAGATCGGAATCAGAGCCTGAATATCCCAAACCCGCAGTTCGGGGGGATAAACCCGAAACTGCGCTGAGTCCAGAACCGCTCCGATGAAAAGGAGCTTCTGAGAGGGGCACAGGTGTGACTTCGGCACGTTGATGGAGAACCCCAGCGGGTGCAGGAGGTCGGCCGTAGTCTGGAGTTGGGAGACAACTGTCTGGGGCGAGCCCGCCTTCAACAACCAATCGTCGAGATAGGGGAAGACTAAAACCGATTATCTGCGCAGATGAGCTGCGACCACTGCCATCACTTTAGTGAACACCTGTGGGGCACTGGTAAGGCCGAAGGGGAGCACGGTAAACTGAAAGTGCTGGTGGCCTACCGTGAACTGCAGGTAGCGCCAGTGGGCCGGCAGGGCGGGGATGTGGAAATACGCGTCCTGCAAGTCCAACGCTGCGTCCTGCAAGTCCAACGCTACCATCCAGTCTTCCGGGTCCAGGGCAGCTAGGACCTGAGCCAAAGTCAGCATCTTGAACTTCTCCTTCTGGAGGAAGCCGTTGATGCTCCGTAGATCCAAGATAGGGCGTAGGCCTCCTTTGCCCTTCTTGGGAACCAGAAAGTAGTGGGAATAGCAACCAAGTCCTACTTCTGGCCCAGGAAGCGCTCGATGGCCCCCTTGGCCAAGAGGGCCGTAACTTCCTCCTGTAGAAGTCGCAAGTGATCCTCCGACATGCGGTGGTACTACCGGTGGGGCGCCCCTTCCTTGGCCACAAAATGAGGAAGTTAGCTGGCGTTGGCCGAGGTCCAAGGACCTGGCCGTAGCCCTTGAGTCCTTAAAACGCTCCAGCGCACTGTCCGCCTTGTCGCCAAAGAGGCGACGGCCATCAAAGGACTTGGAGCCCGATGAGTGGTGGTGACTAGTCGAGCGGTGGTGACTAGTCGAGCGGTGATGACTGCGGCTCGGCGACCAGTCCCTCGACCTCCTCCTGGACCGGGACCTCGAGCAGGGCGGACCGCACCCGCCTAGCCTTTGAGGTCAAGGCCCGGCAGTCGGGGCACAATTTGTCATCGTGGTCGGCCCGAGACAGTAAAGGCACTGACGGTGGGGGTCGGTCACTGACATCAAGCGGTGACAATCATCGCAGGGTTTGAACCCGGGCATCCCTATCGGCACCGCGAGTCGAGTTATCGTCTCGAGAAGGATCCAAAAGACATCAAAAGTTTAGTCAAAAATTTACTAGGAGTACTGCTCTTCCCGGATCTGCGCTTGCTGGCACAGAAAAAAGAAGAACTGACGTCAGCGCGTGAGGGCGCCGTCTAAGTACTCCGACGACGTCATCCCGGCGATCACGACGCCGAACTCTAGAGCCGCAGACGACGCCTACCGACGCGCAGGGGTACTGCTACGCAAAACTTTCCAGATGCAGTCTGACGCCTGGGGATATTCTAAGGTAAGGAATCTAATGTATTTCACATTTAAGCATGGGTTCAAAAGGTGGGCCCATTAATCGTGTGAGGAGGGCAGAATTTAAATGGAGTCCGTTCATCTACTGCGAGGCGGACCAACACACGTAGGCCCACCGGCCTTCCATGAGTGAACTGATCGAAAGAGGGATTTCCAGTAAACATGATACGTGGAGAATAGAAATACACAATTAAAAACAATACCGTTGAGGGTGAGTGTATTGCGCACCGAGGTGAATCCGAGAAATGGTGTTGAACCAGAGAGCAGCAATTCACGTCCGTACCCGATGGCGGAAAAAAAAAATCCAACAATGGAATCAATGCCCATGCGCACTTTCACCGAAAGGAGATGTCACCTACCTCGTAATTGGAAAGACTTCTTCAAAGAAGAACAGCTTGCAAACATCCGGACCCAACATTAGATGGCAGTATGCAAAGCATGTGATCTACAGCTCACATGCCTCGAAACTGTAGTTCTCCAGTACTGAAATCTAGCATAGATTCACATGTTTGAATCATTCCCCATTGTTGAGATGGGAGTCTCTGGTACCATACAATAGCAATGCTAACACTAGAGCATGAAGGCCCTCGGCCCTTCAATTTTGGAATCTATTGAGAGAAACTCTAGTTCCTCAGATTTTCCATAGCACAAATGCAGAAGAACCACTTAAAGGAGTTAAAGGTGAGTCTCTCAAGGGAGGAGGGTGGGACGCATGTGAATCTATGAAAGATTCCAATAATGGAGTACTGGAGAAGTACAGCTGCAGGTAAGTAACTTTTTTTCTTACTCTAGCATTGGAAGTTTCATAGATTCACACGCTTGAATCAAGAGTATAAAGCAGTAGTGTGAGTTGTTAAGAATACACTGCTATAGATAACATTTAGAAAAATTACCCATATATAGATTAAACAAAGACATAACTATGTACATATCTCAGAAGATGTAGTTAAACATATGAGCACATTTCAGTATGATGTTAGGAAAGAAAACACATTATATTATAGGCAATGTGTGAAACTAGTAAGAGGATGGTGGGAAGCCTGAGATAGCTTATCTTGACCGGAAAAGAGGTCTTACAACTGCTTGGCCTATTGCTAGATCACCTTAAGGAGTCCAGTCCAGACAGTAGTGTTGCCTAAAGGTATGCCTATTTTTCCAGGTAGCTGCTCTGCAAATGTCCTGGGTTGGCAAATCAGGAAACAGTGCAGTTGAGGTTAATACAGTTCTTGTAGAGTGAGCATGCACAGACGTTCATAATGGCTTTCCTACTGCTTGGTGACAGAAGTGAATTGCAGCAGATATCCATTCATCTATACTCTTTTTGGAAAGAGGGTGCCCCTTTACTTGGTATGCTGTAAGCCACAAACAATTGGTTAGATTTACGTAAGCACTTGGTCCTTTTTATGTAGAACTTGATGCATCTCTTGATGTACAAAGAATGAAGAGCCATTTCGGCTGGTGTTGAAGGGTGTGGAAAGAAAGCCTTTAAGATCAGCAGCTCATCGTTGATGTGAAAGTTGAAAGGGACTTTAGAGATAAACTTTGGGTTTGTATGATTGATTAACGTGTCCTCTCTAAATTGAAGGAAGGGTTCTTGAATAGCGAGGGCTTGGATCTCACTGACTCATCTGGCAGATGTCAGGGCCACAAGGAGAGCAACTTTCCAGGGAAGGCACTTCAAATTTGCTCTGTGAATGGGCTCTAATGGGCGTTTCATGAGCTGTGACAGCACAGTGTTCAGATGGCAAGATGGAGGAGATCTGATTAGAGGAAAGACCCTAAATTTGCCTTTGAGGAACTATTTGATTATTCTGGAGGACCATAATGAGGGTGACTTGGGTGATCGTCTGAATCAAGATATTGCCAGCAGATGAACTCTGATGGATGCAGGAGCTAGACCTGAGCATGCCAATTGCAATTGGTATGTAATATCTGTTCAGGTGAGTTGGACAGGGGATGTATCCGCTCCGGTTTACACCATAAATAAGATCTCTTCAGCTTGTTAGAATAGGTTTTGGCCCTGCAAAGTATTTCCCTACATTCAGGAGAGATGTTTTGATGGGCAAATTCATTGCGCTCAGGAGCCAGGCCGATAAGTGAAGAGACTCAGGATCAGATTACCAGCTTGGCCATCGCTCAGTGTCATGAGCGAAGGTGAGACTTTCAATAGGATGTGATGTTTCTCTGACAGTAGAAGAAGTTCTGTAAACCAATGCTGGCAAAGCCGCTTTGGAGCTATAAGTATCATTCCGCAAGATGCGGTCTTCAACTTTGTGAGAACCTTTGGAATCAGTGGAATGGGCAGAAAGGCGAAAGCAAAGATTACGGACCATGCAAACAAAAATGCATTCCCCATGATCTCGGATGATGATTCCAGCTTGCAAAGAAATGGCATTTGGTGTCCTGGAGATTTGCAAAGAGGTAGAGATTGAGTTTGCCCCACTGTGAAAATATTTGGTTGATGGTCTCCTGATCCAGTTTCCACTTGGGGCAAAATAAGCTTAGTCTGCTGAGTGTTGACTATCTCGTTGTGCTTTCCTGGGACATGCTCCGTTCTCAGATGCACTCCATTTTGGATGGCCCAATTTCAGATGTCCTTGTGACTCGAGAGAGAGGAGAATTGATCTTGTATCCCCCTGTTTAAGTTGTACATCGTTGCTGTATTGTTCATATGAGAGTGGAGTGCTTTATCTTGGGAAATAAAGTCTGCGAAGCCAGATGCACTACCTTGAGATCGAGCATATTAATGTGAAAACTATGAAGAGGTTTCTACCACCTGCCGCTGACCTGTAGTTCTTGAAGGTATGCTCCCCATCGAACAAGGGAAGCGTTGGTGGGTTGAGAACGGAATGAAAGGTTGAATGAGAGGTGTGTCTTGAAAGTCCGGCAAGATAGGGCTTTGATCATGGCCGGAGTCACTTTGATGATATCGTCGACCAAACTGGTCACTTGTACCCATTGGAGGTCTAGCTCTTCCTGGAGGGGTTGCATCCTCAGCCATCAGAATGGAACTTGAGGAATGCATGATGACATCATTCCCAATAATAACTTGTAGAGGCGCACTGAAACAGACTTTGCCAATGTTATTAGCTTCATTTGTCTTTCTGAAGTGGGGCAGACCTTGTTGTTTATCATATCCAGCGTTGCTCCCAAAAAAGGTTATAGTTCTTGATGGTTGCGGGCTTGACATTTTCCAATTCAGAGTGAGGCCTAGCTCAATAAACAGGGCTATGCAAGTATTTGTTGATTTCTGTGCTGTTTGTTTGGAATGCGTCTTGATGAGCCAGTTGTCTAAGAACGGGAATACCTGGGAGTCTATCACGATGGCTGGCGGACTTTCCATAACGGCAAAAGGGACCGCCCGCCATATGTGCGGCAGTCCTGTGATTCAGATTAGGATGGGCCCGCCACACTGGCAGGCGCATCCCGCATTTTTTACATTGCAGTGGGCGGTGCTTTCTGCAGCACCCGCCGCAATGTAAAAAACGCATTTTCTGGAGGTAGAAGGTTCTTTTTTTATTCCTTTTTGGAAGAAGACTTGGATTTCTGAGGAGATTTGTGATTGACTGGAACCCTTGTGAGGCCAATGAGCAGTGTTTTCAAGGCTTGAAGCTGCTCGGAGGAGGATCTGGAATGGGGTGATCTCTTCCTCTGATGAGATCTTCTAGAGGATGAAGCGGATCCCTCGCTACCAGAGTCAGAAACTGTCTCTGTTCTGGTCTTGAGCTTTTGAAGCTAAAATAGCAGCCTTCCTTCTCTATCCTTCAATGTTTTGGTTGAAAAATGTACAACATACTATACAGTCCTTGACAATAAATGCAGTCTTTGTGAGGGTCTTCAGAATGAAATCTCTTTTTACCACAGAGACTGCAGGCCCTGAAGTGCCTATTCTTCTCTTTGTTTGACCTGGTGTTTTAAATTAACGCAAAGTCAGATATCCTGGAGGAAAGCACAGTGGGTCAAAGGTAAATACTCCCACAGCACCAAGAAATGGAAAATATTCCTATAAAGTATCAAAGTATGAAATAACTGAGTAGAGCTCAGTGGAGACTCCCTAGCACGGTGTCCGGTAGAAAATCTCAGGGATTGGGGCTTATCTCAGAAGTATCTAGAGGGCAAAGCAGCAGGATTGGCTGAAATCTAAGTTTGGTCTCTTTTTTAAATAGAACATGGTAGGTTCCGAAATTGAAGGGCCTAAGGCTTTCATGCTCTATCTTTAACATTGCATTGCTATTGTATGGTCCCGTAGACTCCCATCTGAACGATAGGGAATGACTCAAGCATGTGAATCTATGAAAGTTCCAAAACTGGCGTAAATAACTTTATGGCATTTGGTTTTGCTCCGAGTTTAAAAATACTTAATTTTTCATAAGTAATAGGCTGGACTTTACTTTATTGCATCTGTTGAACAACTGTTGAGTTCTGAGCTCTTTCCTCCATACTACCTCCCTGAAAAACCTGTGACCACTCACCTTGAAGAGTACAAAGGATTGTACCTGGCCCAGTCTCCAGAGCAATAGTAGGGCGGGCACCAGGACACCAGTGCCAAGCCACTGAACTACCATGGCTGGGGCCCAGTACACTCTGTATGTCCTGTGCGACCCCAAAAAGGGTCCTAGAACATCAACTCTAAAGAATGTTGTGCTTTACCCATGATCAAAGAAATAGAGAGCTGTGGTGAGACTCTTTTTACATAGAACCTTCAGCTCTTAATTGATGGCTACTGTGCTGATGTATTACACTGTGAGGGCATTTAATGAAGTAAGATTCTCTAGCCAAGATTCTCTAGCCAAGACTTTTGCAGCCATGCTGGGGTCATGAAATAAAGCACAAGTAAGGGGAAAGGTTTTTGAAATTTAAGGAATACATAAAATGAAATATTCACTGTAGTTACCGGTTACTTTAAGCATGATAACTACTATTAGTGTTCAATGGTCATTATGTTTGGAATGTGTGAGAAAGTGCCCTCTTTTTGCATGTTCACCCCCACATTTTGCAAACTGTTGATGTACTTTGAATGAGTGTGCCCTGGATTCCTGCCAATCAGGTACCCAGGGCCTACGTGCTTTCCCTAAACTGCACTGAGACAAAACCCAATTGGCACTCTTTGACCACATGTCAGTCCCTTGTAAATGGTACCACAGGTACCAAGGGCACTGTGGCCAGGGAAGGCCTCTAAGGGCTGCAGCACTTATTGTGCCACCCTTAGATGCCCTGTACCTTTACACACACATACTGCCATTGCAGGCTGCATGTTTTGGTGCAGATCAAAGTAAACAGTCAACATGGCACACGTCCCGGTGTGCCATGCCTATAACCCACTGCACCGGCCTAGGTCAGCCACCCCTCTAGCTGGGTGAACTATACCAGTGGTGAGGATACAGGTGCATGAACACTGTACCCCTACAGTGTCTAAGACAATTCTTAGACTAAGACTCATTGTAAGTGCAGTAATGCCATTAAGAGTATATGGTGCTGGGAGTTTGTCATTACGAACTCCACAGGCACTAGAATGGCTTTACTGAAAACTGGGAAGTTTGGTATCAAACGTCTCAGCACATTAAACCTACACTGATGCCATTGTGGGATTTAATGAAAAATGCACGCAGACAGCATTTTAGAGATGCCCTCTGAAAAACGACTTAACTCTAGTGTCCTGGCTGAGTGGCAGCTCGCTAGCTGCCACCACCAGACAGGTTTCAGGACACCCTGGGTCGAGAGCCTGCTGCTCTCGGGGGTCTGAAACAATGCACATCCTGGGACGAGATGCCAAGCCTCCTCCCCTAGGATGGGCAGGGTCCGAGAAGGGGAAGCTTCAAAGGCTTACCACCTTTGTGAGCTACCTCAGCCCTTTGCTGCTTCCAGCAACTGGCTCCCACCGGTTCTGACCCCCATTTTGTGCGGGAGAATCAGCGGGGAAACCAAGTGAGAAGGCAGGTGTGCCCACTTTTGCCAACCCCACCCCTCAGGTGGGGGAGGCGAGGTGAAGCACAACTCTCAGTCCCCGCCATCTTGCAGATGGGGGGACTCAGTCAAACACAGAGAGGCGTATGTCCCCCTCCCAACGGACGGTGGCATACCCACCCCAAGGAAGGGACTCATTGGTCCCAACTTACCTGTAACACCCCGAAATCTAGTATTTAGGGGCAACCCTGAACCTTGCCTCCACAGACAAGAACCGACCAGAAGAAGAAGGAGCGAAGAAGCCGTGCTGAACTAAGAAGAGGAGGACGCCCACTTACTTGTCTTCAGCCCTACCGGCCTGTCCACACCTCAAATCTGCTCCAGTGAAATTCCGGTGTATCTAGCAGCCAGCAGCCCTCAAGTACCCGAAAGACCTGCCCTGCCTTCCAAACCCAAGACTTTGTCTCCTGTGAGCACCAGATTTGCTCACTCACAGATTCTGGCTCTGTCCAAAACCGCTAGTCTGCACCACTCTGCACGAAACGTCCACGGCCCGAGTTCGAGTGGCCCAACACCACGAGGAAGTCTCCCCGGCGATCCTGACCTGAGATCTCATGATCTCTGACCTGCCTCAAGTCTCCAAACAATGCCTGCAGTCTCTTTCTGGAGGATCCCCCAATCCTGAGCTTCTAACAACACCCAACACCTAAAGGCACCCCAGCACCCAACTTCCCACGGCCTTGGGTGGCCCAACCGACAGTGTCTCAGCATCTCCAGGCATCCCAACTTACCTCTCCAACTAGTGGTCACCTCCAGAAGATATTTGTCCCGAGCCTGCAGTTTTTGTTGCAACCGGGGAATCCCCATTGAAATCAACAGGGCACCCGACGCCAAAACAGCACACTGCACCCAGCCGCTCCTGCGCCGCTGTGGGTGTACTTTGGGTGCTAACACGGATCCCCCTTTGCCCTGAGCCTAACACCAAGAGCTTTGCTCCCACAACCTTGTGGCCTGCTCATGAGCAGCCAACAACCGGAGGCCCTCTATCCCACATTGGATAACATTGGGCCTCAGCACTCTGCATCCGTCTGCCCTAGTGCTGCTTCATTGTTGACCCTGGGGGTACCCTGGTTCTAACCCCAGAATACCAACTAACACAAACTTGTACTTACCTGCAAACCGATAACTTAATTTCCTTTCATTGGATTGCATTGACTGTTTTCCTTGAATTGGTTTGTATGAAACACTGAAACACTGCAAATGTACAAAAACTGATTTACTTACCATTTCTCTAGGAAATTTCCCAGTGTGATATCTAGGCAAATCACACTGAATAGAAAAAGTAACTTAAAAAGTAACATACAAAGTAATCTGTAAAGTAACTGAAAAGTAATTTTGAAATATTGACTTACCTGTAATTCAATCAACTGAATTTGATTCTGCATTCAACTGTAAAACATTGCATAAGATTCTGGAAAGTATTAATACACTTACCAGCACCAGGCTGGGCTCTAGAAATAAAATAACTTAATAATATTTTGGATACAAACAAATTGCTCTGAGTTCAGTCTTTGGGTGTGTGACATAATTTGCTGCCTGAGTGTGTACAACAAACGATTAACACTACCCTCTGATAAAGCCTTACTGCTCGTCCACACTACCACAAATAGAGAGTAAGGTGCTATCTACTTTTAGCTCTGCCTACCTTTGGGGTTCCACTTGACTCTGTGCACACTCTACCTTACTTTGGTGTAGTATATACAGATGCAAAAACAACAATTGATGGACAGAATGCAGAACAATGTCATACATTCACCCCAGTGCAGAGATCTGGGCCTAAATCCATAGGTTTTTTGCACTCCACACCACCCCAGGTCAGACATGGCCATATGCAAATCAGCCTTGACCCTGTGCCTCATGGGAACAGTCCAGCCCGAACTGCCAAGCCATGTCTTTCCTGGACCGGAATCAAGCATCCAAGGACCGGTTTCTGGCTATCAGCCTTCATCAGCTTGGATAGCTTGACTCCAGTGGTGTGGAGAGCATGGGACTCACGTCTGAGCATACCCATCCCACTCGGGGTGACAAATGCCAAAACAACAATTGATGGACAGAATGCAGAACAATGTCATACATTCACCCCAGTACAGAGATCTGGGCCTAAATCCATCGTTTTTTTGCACTCCACACCACCCCAGGTCAGACATGGCCATATGCAAATCAGCCTTGACCCTGTGCCTCATGTGATCTCTGTACTGGGGTGAATGTATGACATTGTTCTGCATTCTGTCCATCACCTGTTGTTTTGCATTTGTCACCCCGAGTGGGACGGGTATGCTCAGACGTGAGTCCCGTGCTCTCCATGCCACTGGAATCAAGCTATCCAGGCTGAAGGGGGCTGAAAGCCCGAAACCGGTCCTCGGCTGCTTGTTTCCAGTCCAGGGAGGACCTGTCTTAGCAGTTCGGGCTGGACTGTTCCCATGGGGCACAGGGTCAAGACTGATTTGCATATAGCTGGGTTCAAACTGGAAAGGCATGGCGAGCAAAAAAACAATGGATTTAGGCCCAGATCTCTGTACTGGGGTGAATGTATGACATTGTTCTGCATTCTGTCCATCACCTGTTGTTTTGCATTTGTCACCCCGAGTGCGACGGGTATGCTCAGACGTGAGTCCCGTGCTCTCCATGCCACTGGAATCAAGCTATCCAGGCTGAAGAGGGATGAAAGCCCGAAACCGGTCCTTGGATGCTTGTTTCCAGTCCAGGGAGGACCTGGCTTAGCAGTTCAGGCTGGACTGTTCCCATGGGGCACAGGGTCAAGACTGATTTGCATATAACTGGGTTCAAACTGGAAAGGCATGGTGAGCAAAAAAACGATGGATTTAGGCCCACATCTCTGTACTGGGGTGAATGTATGACATTGTTCTGCATTCTGTCCATCACCTGTTGTTTTGCATTTGTCACCCCGAGTGGGACGGGTATGCTCAGACGTGAGTCCCGTGCTCTCCATGCCACTGGAATCAAGCTATCCAGGCTGAAGAGGGCTGAAAGCCAGAAACCGGTCCTTGGATGCTTGTTTCCAGTCCAGGGAGGGCCTGGCTTAGCAGTTCGGACTGGACTGTTCCCATGGGGCACAGGGTCAAGACTGATTTTCATATAGCTGGGTTAAAACTGGAAAGGCATGGTGAGCAAAAAAAACGATGGATTTAGGCCCAGATCTCTGTACTGGGGTGAATGTATGACATTGTTCTGCATTCTGTCCATCACCTGTTGTTTTGTAGTATATACAGAGCCAGCTTCCGACAGTGTCCTAAATTAAAGAGGCTAATGGGCTACTCCTCAGACCACATATGTGAGTATACCTAAGAAGCAGCAAGGAAGACAAATGAGACTGTGTTTATTTGAAGATACTAAATAGAGTGAGGTTAAGCACATTTCATACTCACGTGTTATTGGACTATTAACTATTTTACTCCTCTCAAATGGCAGAAAATCTGTGCAAAATGCCTCCTCTTCTTGTTTTACTCTCAATGAATAGACAGAGGTAACAACTGGATGGGCTGTTATGGAGCAAAAAAGAATACATTGGTAGCTATATTACCAAAGATAATATTTTAAGCTGCATGAAAACAAATAGCGACTCTGTGGAGGATGATACTTACCGGAGCTATCAAATCTCTTGCTGGACACAAAGCAATAGTGTTTCTTACAAACATCCGAGACTTCAAAGTAAATAGGTATTGTGACAACATGTTTTAAAGCAGCTATTTTAATATATGCATGCAACATAATCTCAACTATTCAATCCCAACAATGTGGAGAAAAAAACAAGAAAAGTTTCCCTAGCAACCGAGATCATCCAAGACCAGAGATGCCTTTACATTACTGGGTTTAAGAACCAGAAGTTGGACAGAGTAAGCACAAACTGCATGCTTTGAGGCTAGGTCAGCCTGGTAGCATAGGCACACCCTTTCTCCACAGTGTGCACATGAACCTTAGTTCAATGTTTAGATTACATACGAGATGATTATGAAAATGCAAACAGGAGTAACATGAAGGAGCCTGTGGCGTAGAGTTTCTTTGTTAATTAATCTCTTAAAATCGGTCACTCTTTACCCAAAAGACCATTTTATTTGCATAACTCTAAGACTGTTAGAAATATCACAGGCCAGAGGTAAGCTAAAAGTAAGCAGATTGTGAACCAAATCATGCATAACACCCACCAAGAATCTGACATCCTGAAAGAAATATTTCAAAAGAACATTAGCCCATATTGATGAAAATCAGATTTCTAGGAACACTTCAGGTCTCCGAAAATGTAGGAAATACAGTGTTACATTTAATGTGGATGACATGTTTTCTGCCAGAAAGCATGGGATTAATAACCCTCATTTGGATAACAAATCTGTTTCTGTCCCGCTTTATACAGATGATTGGGTTGTTATGGTTAGAAAGGCTAATGGCCTTGAAAAATTAACCACTCCCATGCTCATGACAAGCTCAGCTCGTCATGAGCCACGGTGGCCGTGTGCTCATGACCAGCTGAGCTCGTCATAACGGTCACAACGCTCGCACGTGGGGCTAATTCCCCCGCTGTGCTGAACGTTCCACAAAAACGGGTGTGGCCGTGACGAGCTTAGCTCATCATGAGCACGGGAGCGCTGTGCGCGCCCCCCTCCCCCAGCACAGCGGGGGAATCAGCCCCGCAGGCAAGGGGTTAATACATTGTTGTTGTTTTTTTAATGAACGGTTGTGATCCTAATACCAATCTATCTAAGGCTTATACAGTGGAACCCAGTGGTTTACTACCAATTCAGGCAGAAAAGAAGAGTGCTCCTATAGTTCCCATACAGAGCTAATCTTGTGGTTTTTATCAAAGGGCTCCACGTAGATCGGTCATCAAAAACAACCACCAAATAGGTATACATCTGGACCCTAGACAGCCTATTGCCCTAACATGAAAAGATGTCAACTTGGTCTTTTTGGGTCCCATCATCATTACCTGTGATTTACTATAGTTGGTAGAAAGATCTAAACCAGTCATATATCGCACAAAACCATCAAGCAGTGTCTGGAGACCTAGGGCTGTTCTTGCCATTAACACAGTGTCATCTGCATATATTGCAATGCAGGAATCTGGAGGGGACCTATTCGAGGGTAGTTCATCTGCTTATTATGTATTCTAGCTCTCAAGTCATTCACATACAGATGAACAAAAAAAGGGCCATTTTATACCCCTTTCTAACTCCATTCCCCCACCTAAAGGAGCTAGCACAAGACACATCTGCATTATATCGGACAACGGCCGTAGACAATCGCTGTATCTAAGCCAATATTCAGCTAAATATGCCAGAGCTTGGACCTATTCACCTTATCAATGGTGGAATACAGATCCATATATGTCATTAACAATGAACCTGGTTTTGTCACCGTATACTTGCCGATCAACAAGTAAAAATGTAAACACTAGTCACATGTACCCAGGCCCGATCGAAAGCCATATGGCAGATGAGATAAAACAGACCGATCTTCAGCCCATGATATGGCCCTTTCTAAGATCACCCTGCCCATTACCTTGACAACCAAGTCTATTAGGGAAATGGGCCTGTAGCAAGTGGGGAGGTCTCTAGAATCATTTTTATATGTGGGGATAATAATATTCTGGGACCATGAACACAGTAGCCTTGTGCTTACAACTAAATTCAATAATGGAGTTAGAATCGGGGCCCACAAACTTGGTGACATCTTAAACAGATTCGCGGGATCCAGTCTGACCGGTCATGCGTTCCATTGCTAGGGCAAACTCCTCCACATCAAATGTTAGGTAAGACTGTTGTAATACTGTAACTAGGGGCTCGCTCATGCGAAGAAACACAAACTGCAGGACCAAAATGCCCTCAAAGAGCTCAATCAGTTTCTCGAGGGGAATGAGGGAGGAAGCGGCATGAGCTCTGTTCCCGCTGAATAGATGGCAGTAAACTATCTTCCAAAATTGGCTACTATCAGCCTTAGTTGAGGCCTCCATCAGATCAAACCAAGAGTCCTCTCTAAGGTCACTTTTCATTCTCCAACGCCTTTTTGTACAATGCTACGCTTTTAGCGCAGACATTAACAAATTGTAGACGTCAGAACAATCTTTGTTGAATCATCTCGGCTTTTTGTGAAGCACCTTTTTGAGAGGAAGGTACAATCCGATTTTGATATCCGCCTGGATCTCATAATAAGCACTCTAAAAAGAACGGTCATCAAGATTTCCCAAGCACAAATCTAATTCCTTGCCCTTATCAAGCACGAGGCTCTTCAAGACGTCATTGGGGATGAACTTGGACCACTTTATTTGTCTAGCCTGATTGGTCACTTTACCGTCCAGCAGGGTTGTGGTACTTTGTAGAGGGTTGGGCTAAACAAATTACTAATACAAACAAAAATACAATAGTAAAACCGGTGATGCATATCAAAGGGGCCTAACCAATTTCGCAGCGATGCAAATTAAAAAAATAAAATCTAGTGTAGAATTCACACCATGCCCAACAAAAGTGGGTGGGAAGCTACCATCCAAATTTCGAAAAAATGTATTACCCAAAATAGCTCTCAAACAGGATCCTGCTCGACTATGCTCATGGTAAAGTTTCTTCACAATATATTTGAGTACAAGAATGAGGATATGGATGTATGTTAAAATCAACCACTAAAATAAACCCGGTTCTTTCGACAACCTAAAAATCAATGTCCAATAGCTGAGCCCGAAGTGTAAAAAGCATGTCACAAAAAGTGAAGCTCTTTGTTGCATTATATAAATTCAGACCACGAAATCACCAACCACGGATGAGGAAAACGAAATGGCTTGCGCATTAGGGGCATGGCGAGATTAAAGAAGGACTTATATGAATGTAGACAAAAAGATCCCTTTATCTATCATGACTGCTGGAGACAAATGTTGGCATCTTATATACAGAGGATACTCAGCTTCTCCTATCATTTGAGAAGAGAAAAACGAACATTCACTCCCACTTTTCGGATGGTATGAAAGAAATTTCATTGTGGATGATGGAGAACTTTCTCCAGTTAGACGCTGGTAAGACGGAGATTATGTTCTTTGGTAATGCTCAATCATTCCGGTCTCCAGAGTGGAGGCCTCTTGAGCTGGGTAGAGGTCACGTTGCTAAGACTATGGTTAAGAATCTCGGAGTCCGGTAAAATCAAAATGTCACTATGGGAGATCAGGAAGTGGCCACCTCTGGTTCTTGCTTCTACATGCTGAGCCTTCTGCGTAGTGTCTTTCCTCTTCTTCCACTCTCTGTGCGAAAAACACTTGTTTAGGTGCTGGTGATCAGTCGCCTGGACTATTGTAATGTTCTCTTGATTGCGGCAAGTGACTCACATTAAACAGACTCCAGGTGGTACAGAATACAGCTGCCCGACTTGTTAAGGAATTGCCAGCCTCTCCCTCCCCTCACCCTCCCCCTTCTGGGACAACTGCATTGGCTCCTTATACGTAAGAGAGTCAAGTTCAAGATCTGCTGTATTGTACATAAAGCTTTAAAAGGTAGAGGACTTGGTTATTTAATTGAAAAACGTATTCCCTACCAGCCAAGTAGATCTTTACGTTCGGGTGAAAAATCCCTGCTTGTGATTCCCCGCTTTAGGAAAGCTCGTACAGGTGGTAAAGCCTTCTTCTACCTAGCTCTCTACTATTGGAATCAACTTCCTTTCCACCTTCGGAAATGCTCATATTATCTTCCTTTTAGGAAACTTCTTAAAACTGAGATCTTCTCCAACTAATTCTCTCTGGCCTGTGCCATTCTTTCCTCTGCACAGAGATTCCCCTCTAGGGGGTGATTGAGGTGCTTTATAAATCAAATAAATATAGCCAATTGTGTTGATAGAATGTTATGCTATGTTAATGTGGCTTGTATAGCTTGCAGCTGCCCAGCAAAGGGGCGTCCCGGCGCTTGCAGCAAGGAAGTGTGAAACGCACAGTGATCAGAAATCATAGAGGCTGTCAGAAGTACCTAAGTTAGGCTGAAGGAAAAAGGAAAGTTTTAACAGCTTTCCTGAAAGCAAGTACACAGTCCATACCACGGATCTGTTCCGGCAGAGAATTCCACAGCCTCGCTGCCAGATAGCGAAAGGAACGACCTGCACTTAACCCGTGGAACAGCGACCAACTGCTGCCCTGCCGACCGCAGCCTGCACGTCGGAGCATACAGAGTGAGCAAATTGCTCAACAGGCTGGGACTAGCGAATTTCACAAACTTGAAAGATAGGCACAACGCCTTGAATTGAATCAGTTTCTCCATGGGAAGCCAATGCAGCATCCGGATGGTGTCAGCGGCTGAACAGACTCGCGGAAGGCCTACTAAGGCTCGGGCAGCGGCATTTTGGACACGTTGCATCCGACATATCTCTGCCTTATTTGCCCCAAGTAAGAGAGAGCTGGCATAGTCGAGGAGAGAAAGGATGGTAGCCTGTATAATCAGCTGACGTGTAGTAGAGGATGGTAATACGTGGAGGCGAAGCCAAGGCATTTTCTGATTTCCGCTGTGGCGAAGAGGCCGATAGAAGGGGTGCCCCACAGGCGGAAGATACTTTGAATGACTTCTTTGTGCAAAACCTATTCGGAGTGAACATACTGGACGCCTGTGAGGCGAGTTGCTATTACCTTCAGGTTCCAGGCTAAGAATCAATTCCTGATTGTATGGGCCTCTAGTGACAAGGGTCTAGACTTATTTATTTATAAAGTTTTATATAGCGCGAACAAGATCCCGAGGGATATCAGAGCGCTTTACAATAGGATGGGAAGAAGGACATAGATGCAAAATCAACATCAAGTAGGAGTAGAAAACAGGAATGATCGCATATTCAGTGACAGTTGCATACAAAAAGAAGGTGTGGTGCCCCCTGCTTGTTCAGGTAGTACATAGTGGTTATATTGTCCGTCTGAACAATTCTGAACAAGCAAGGTGTCCGTGGTAAATGATGGGTGAAAAGACTTTAGCTGTAATTGAACTGCACGTAGCTCAAGGCGATTGATATGGTATGACATCTCTCTCTGAGACCATGAGTCTCTAATATTACCCCTCCGAGTAGTGAGTCATCCATCTCAATGGTTTGAGATGGAACTTGTTGGTAAAACGGCATGCCTTGGAGGAGATTGTTTGGAGTACACCACAACTTGAGGGACTGTGTTGTATGTAAAGAAATTGTGATCCTGTCATCCCAGCTGCCCATCAGCTGGTCCCACTGATCCTCTAGACGATCCTGGAGGGGACGCATGTGAAGGCGAACAATGGAAGTGAGAAAAATGCAGGAGGCCATTGAGCCGAGAAGAGATAAGACTGCCCTTACTGATCGTTAAGCGTCGCTGCTCCGGAGGACACACCTTTGCGTGAATGGTGTCAATGGAGGCCCCTAAGTAGTGTAAAGTCTGGAGATCTCTTGAGAGATGATATGCAGGAGCCTCCGGACATGCCCGCGCTATCCTCCCTAATACAATCAAACACTCCCACTAAACAGGTTGCGCAAATATATGCCCTGACACAAGAGGAACAGCGATCAGGCGCCACGAAGGCGAGACTAGAATGGCAGAGGGACCTGGGCAGACCCATCGCTAAGTGGATGGCACAGACTTATACATTTTAAATATATTAACAGAGTATAGTATATCCCTGAAAGGCTCTTCAAATATGGACTGAATAAACAGCGGAGTGTCCCAGATGTAGTGAGGGTGTTGCTGGATTCATGCATGTGGAATGGCACGGTCCTAAAATAGTTGAATTCTGAAACACAGTAATCTGTGATTGGGCACCATTATTGGTTCTCTCTTACAACGGGACCCCATGCTAGCTCTTTTAGGTTGGGATAGGGAAGTGGAAATAGCAGACAGGAAATTGGCGGCCATTGGGCTCTTATTGTGCAGACGCTGAGTGGCAATGCATTGGGCTAGAGGTCCAACCCCTACCTTACCAGAGTGACATACAGACATGTTTTTTTGTAATACGCAGTCAGTTGTATGTAGCAAACTTCTACCGCCTCAAAGTCATCCTAAAATCACTGGGGGGCATATCAGGTGTAACTGATCGGGAAGAAGACGGGTGAACCCTGGGGAGATTAAGCAGGCACATGTCAACAGATGATTAAAACAAGCATTTGCAATGCAATAGGTCTCGCATTAGCAAGGTTTGAGCTAGTGGTATTGTAAATGACAATTTTTAGGTCGAGGGACCGTAGCTCTCACTGCGAAGCAGTGAGGACGGAGTCCCGAAGATTTAATGTTTTGGAGTTAGGGGGCTTGGAACCCGCCTCTCTCCTCCATTGGCTGGCTTCCTAAATGGAGGCCAGCCATTGGAGGAGGAGGGCGTCACTTCAATAAAGCCCCGTCTCTTTCGGATTCGGGGCGTGTTTTTTTGCGTTCTTTCGACTGTGACGTCATCCGTCACTTAGAACAGCCAAAACACGCCCTCGAATCCGAAATTTTCAGATGTTTGCGGCCGCCATTGTTGCCAGCCCGGCGCCGAGTCGCGGTGATGCAGATCGCACATGCTCCGGCACGAAACGGCAGATAGCGGCAGAGGGGGCTTCCGCCCAGCGCCTCGGAGCCCAGCTGCAGTCTTTTCCGCCCACACGTGATGCAAGGAGAAACAAACTGCTCCTGCCGCTTCCTTGCACACACGCTGTGCTGATTCAGAGGCTAGCGGCTTCTGCCGCTTTTCCACCCACAAGCGGTGCAAGGAATTGCACACGGCTCCTGCGCTTTCTGCACACACGCTGTGTTGACCACAAGGCCCATAGCTCCCGCCACCCGCCAGTGCCGAAGGGTCCCAGCACAGGAAAACGGCTGAGACTCCAAATCCAAACCTCTGATGTCTCTCCCACTGCAGTGGAGCCCAGCTGGGAATGGATCAATCGAAGGGAGGGTGAAAGGCCGGTTGGACACATGGAAAGAAGGAATGATGAAAGGGTGAGGGCGTCGCTTCCAGGGAGACCCGGGCACGCTCGATGTCACTTCAGGAAAGGTAGAAAGGAGGGTTCTTCGTGGCTCAGCCTTCAGAGCTGCAATCATGCTCAAAGGCAGTGACCACATCTAATAAATAATATCGTTGAATAGAGGAGTGTGAGGTACACACATACAAAAGAAAGAGGCTGACAAAACCCACACCTCTGGCAGAAGCGGGGCCGCCGGGCAGTGCCACCCACGAGGGGGTCATTTTCGAGCGTGTCACAGCGTCACACTGCTACAGTTCGAGACGGGTGAACACCGCACACTGCCACAACCCTCTGGGGGGGTCTATGCTGCTACCGGGGCCTCCGGGGTCAAAGGAGGCATGAAAGTGCGCCCTCACACCGTGGGCAGGAAGCGCTAGACGGGTGCATGAGGCGCTTTGTGACTCAGAGCAAAACCAAGAGCGCAGAGGGCGCAAACAATGAAGGGGTGTGGCGGGGTGGCATGCACGGACGGCCCGAGAGGGGCGTGGATAGACGGGGCTCATTCTTTCATTCATTCACTGAATTGTCTATTCAAGGAGTGATCTATGGTCCCTCTCACCCCGGGGGGGGGGGGGGCTGGGGCTGTGCCTGGCACACACATATGCGGTACAGTCTCCACACCTGCCCTTCTCCCTCCCCCCCACCAAGCACGTGGGTGCACTGCACCATCACCCCGCACTCCTAGCCCCTGCGCTGCGGGAAGCCTTCAAGGCGCGGGCGGAGACCACAACCCAAGAATTACTACTGTCAGCCTCGGCCCCTTCCCCCCGCCCGGCTGTGATAGGGGGCCGCTGACTGCAGGGATGCAGGAGCTGACGGGGCAGGATCGGGGTTGTCAGGCTCCATCCGAAATACTATACACGAGGAGGGCGGGAAAAACACCCGGCGCTGCAGATGGAAAACGGCCCTCTGTGCATCTGCAGGGCCTGGGAGAGGAGGAGGGGGGGTTTGAAGGGGGGGGGATGCTACCGGGGCTGGGTACGGGGTTCATAGCATGCTGCTATGCGGGTGCTACCAGGGCCGAACCACATAGTCCAGAGTATATCTTTCAATAAACTGAGTTACTATTATTTATCCACATTAAGCATATTTGGAACAAGCTAACAAGATGAGTGATTTAACAGATACACTGTAGCTTCTGAAACTGATTCAGTGAATACAGTTTCTCACTCATCGGTGGCGCCAGAGATATTTGAAGGGTGGTTGATGTACGTTTCAAGAAAGCAGTCCCTTATGTTATGAAACTCTTTACCTGTGTAAAGAGTTTCATAATTTAGGCACGTGTCTTAAGCAAGCCTGAGAAGTGGAGGATTCTTTCATGGAATGCTGGAACAGGGGGGTGTCAATTTTCCTGTTTTTTACCCCTCCAAGGCCCCTAAATTGGTCACTGATTTGTATATTGAAATAAGTTGTTAAATAACCATCACACCCTTCACATAGATGTGGGTGGAGAACACCTGCTGAATTTTCCCTGGAGGGGGTGAAATGCCTATAAATAATTGTGCATGTGAATTTGGTGCAAGGGCATTGCTGTAATTTAAGCCTGACAAAGCAAGTGAGTGATTTACTATTATTAGGTTTTCAGACTGTAGGGTTTACAGTTTAAAAACGTGCTTTAGTTGGTAGAATTGCCTACCTGCTCATTTTATTTTATCTAATACGAGCCTCAGGGACTTGCATGGTTGTCCACTTTGATCCCTGCCCCCTGGCTGTGCTTGCTTCCCTGCCCCCTGGCTGTGCTTGCTTCCCTATACAATAAGGGGCTCCCTGAGAGTGATGTAGGGCGAACCAGCAGGGGAAAGAAGCAAAAACAATCGAAAGAGAGGCTGCCCTATATGTTTAAATTCCTGGCTCCAATGAGTCCAATGATTTCAGTTGCGCAATTGTGAGCTCACTACATTTCAAGGCCGCACCACATCATGAACAAAACAGGAGATAGAAAGATACAAACATGATTTTATTTATTTTCTTTTTTCAGAGAATTCATTTTTTCTTTTAATTAGATTATAAAAAAACATTTTATATGACAAAGAGTTCAATCATACAAACAACCCCACATTACCCTAACCGTCATTCATTCAAATACAGGAATCACACATCAAACATATCCTCATACACACCATTCGATACATCCAATTTATAACAAACAGAACATCATAATCAAAACAAATCCCAAGGTTGTAAAATGCAGATACAGCACAATGCCGGAGACCCAAGGTGGTGGTCTCAGGGCAGAGAGTGGAAGCGCCAACGCGCTTTTCGGTGCCAGGCCCGATCTATGGCCGCACCTTCATCAGGGCAGATGCACGTAGGGAAATGAGGGGGCAGACAATAAACGAAAAGCAGCCAATCTATGATAGACAAGAGAGAATAAGGTGAGGGTTATGTAATCACCAGAGAATTCTTATCAAGGTTATTATCTCAAAGCATTTATATGATTCAAAATTACATACAGCTATTTTGCATATTAATATCAAGCTGATCCACGTTTGATTATAGAATACATTTTATTTCATAGCATGAGTAGTGAGCTCAACAGTTGCAAACAACAATGTATAACATAAAATTTCGCAAAATCCTCATCAGCCGGAGCTGGCCAAAATGGGATACCCTAGAGACAAGACTAAAAGTTCATAAGCACACATATATATACACACAACGAACAGTTTTTTTCTTCTTAAGATTGCACAAAAAACAGAGCTAGCACCGGAAACTCAGAAACTGTTCTCCCTTAGTTAGGAATAGGTTTGGTTTTGAACCCCGATTTCTCCGGCTTAATACCATGAACTTAATTCAATGAATGCCGCTAAAATAATTGTGTATGAGCGAGTGTGTTGTTTGATTTGTCTTGTGTTTAGCACACTGCCCTCCGGTGCTAGCTCTGTTTTTTGTGCAATCTTAAGAAGAAAAAAATTGTTCGTTGTGTATATATATGTGTGCTTATGAACTTTTAGTCTTGTCTCTAGGGTATCCCATTTTGGCCAGCTCCGGCTGATGAGGATTTTGCGAAATTTTATGTTATACATTGTTGTTTGCAACTGTTGAGCTCACTACTCATGCTATGAAATAAAATGTATTCTATAATCAAACGTGGATCAGCTTGATATTAATATGCAAAATAGCTGTATGTAATTTTGAATCATATAAATGCTTTGAGATAATAACCTTGATAAGAATTCTCTGGTGATTACATAACCCTCACCTTATTCTCTCTTGTCTATCATAGATTGGCTGCTTTTCGTTTATTGTCTGCCCCCTCATTTCCCTACGTGCATCTGCCCTGATGAAGGTGCGGCCATAGATCGGGCCTGGCACCGAAAAGCGCGTTGGCGCTTCCACTCTCTGCCCTGAGACCACCACCTTGGGTCTCCGGCATTGTGCTGTATCTGCATTTTACAACCTTGGGATTTGTTTTGATTATGATGTTCTGTTTGTTATAAATTGGATGTATCGAATGGTGTGTATGAGGATATGTTTGATGTGTGATTCCTGTATTTGAATGAATGACGGTTAGGGTAATGTGGGGTTGTTTGTATGATTGAACTCTTTGTCATATAAAATGTTTTTTTATAATCTAATTAAAAGAAAAAATGAATTCTCTGAAAAAAGAAAATAAATAAAATCATGTTTGAATCTTTCTATCTCCTGTTTTGTTCATGATGTGGTGTGGCCTTGAAATGTAGTGAGTTCACAATTGCGCAACTGAAATCATTGGACTCATTGGAGCCAGGAATTTACACATATAGGGCAGCCTCTCTTTCGATTGTTTGTGCTTGCTTCCCTGCCCCCTGGCTGTGCATGCTCCCCTGCCCCCTGGCTGTGCTTGCTCCCCTGCCCCCTGGCTGTGCTTGCTCCCCTGCCCCCTGGCTGTGCTTGCTCCTCTGCCCCCTGGTTCCCCTGCCCCCTCGCTGTGCTTGCTCCCCTGGCTGTGCTTGCTCCCCTGCCCCCTCGCTGTGCTTGCTTCTCTGCCCCCTCGCTGTGCTTGCTCTCCTGTATGTGTGTGTGGCTCTGGGTGTTGTGTGTGGCTCTGGGTGTTGTGTGTGGCTCTGGGTGTTGTGTGTGGCTCTGGGTGTTGTGTGTGGCTCTGGGTGTTGTGTGTGGCTCTGGGTGGGTGTGTGGGGCTGCGTGCGTGTGGCTCTGTGTGTGTGTGTGGCTGTGTGTGTGGGGCTGTGTGTGGCTGGGTGTGTGGGGCTGTGTGTGTGGGGCTGTGTGTGGCTCTGTGTGTGTGTGTGTGTGTGGCTGTGTGTGTAGCTGTGTGTGTGTGGCTCTGTGTGTGTGGCTCTGTGTGTGTGGCTCTGTGTGTGTGGCTCTGTGTGTGTGGCTCTGTGTGTGTGGCTCTGTGTGTGTGGCTGTGTGTGTGTGGCTGTGTGTGTGGCTGTGTGTGTGTGGCTGTGTGTGTGTGGCTGTGTGTGTGTGGCTGTGTGTGTGGCTGTGTGTGTGGCTGTGTGTGTGTGTGGCTCTGTGTGTGTGGCTCTGTGTGTGTGTGGCTCTGTGTGTGTGTGGCTCTATGTGTGTGTGGCTGTGTGTGTGTGTGTGGCTCTGTGTGTGTGTGTGGCTCTGTGTGTGTGTGTGGCTCTGTGTGTGTGTGTGTGGCTCTGTGTGTGTGTGTGGCTCTGTGTGTGTGTGTGGCTCTGTGTGTGTGTGGCTCTGTGTGTGTGTGGCTCTGTGTGTGTGTGGCTCTGTGTGTGTGTGGCTCTGTGTGTGTGTGGCTCTGTGTGTGTGTGGCTCTGTGTGTGTGTGGCTCTGTGTGTGTGTGGCTCTGTGTGTGTGTGGCTCTGTGTGTGTGGCTCTGTGTGTGTGTGGCTCTGTGTGTGTGTGTGGCTCTGTGTGTGTGTGGCTCTGTGTGTGTGTGTGGCTCTGTGTGTGTGTGTGGCTCTGTGTGTGTGTGTGTGGCTCTGTGTGTGTGTGTGTGTGGCTGTGTGTGTGTGTGGCTCTGTGTGTGTGTGGCTCTGTGTGTGTGTGTGGCTCTGTGTGTGTGTGGCTCTGTGTGTGTGTGGCTCTGTGTGTATGTCTGTGGCTCTGTGTGTATGTCTGTGGCTCTGTGTGGGTGGCTCTGTATGTGTATGGGGGGCTTTGTGTGTGGCTCTGTGTGGGTGTAAATGCAATAGGTCATGCATTTGCGAGCTATTAAGCTATTGGCATTGTAAATGACAATGCCATTTATTTACAATTTAAAAAAATTAAAAAAATGTCATGAGCAATGCCAATGCTCTACCTATAATAATGCCGAGACCATTGCATTGTAAATGCTTGTTTTATTTATGTGTTGGTTTTGAAAATAGCGAAATTAATAGCTTTGTCATTTACAATGCCAATAGTTGTAAGTTTCGCAAATGTGACACCTATAGCATTTGTACTGCAATATGTGTTGTATTTACGTGACTTATATGTATTGATATTACAAATAACAATGGCTTTTCATTTTTTTAAATAATTAATACTTAAATAAAAGTTATTGTAATTTACAATGGCAATAGCTTAAACGTTTGTAAATGACTTTTGTGAAGATTATGTTCAGTATATTTTATTGTGACGAAAATCAAAGAACAGAAGTGAAGGAATATGCTACTTACCAGTATGCATCTGTTCTTGGCATGTAGGGCTGCTGACATTTATATCTATGCATAGATCGCCGCCTAGTGTTGGGTCCGGATGATTGCACATTGTTGTCCTGGAAGAGTCTTCGAAGTATCACGAGATAGGTGGCTCCTCCCCTGGACTACAGTGCGCATGGGCATCCCCTCCATGCTCAGATTGTTTTTCGCCATTGTGGCAGAGATGGAGTATGATACAGTAAGTGATGACCATGCTTGAGAATAATATGGAGTGCTACAGCTGCGACAGGCACCGGGGAGGAGGGCGGGCGATATAAATGTCAGCAGCCCTACATGCCAAGAACAGATGCATACTGTTAAGTAGTGTTGGACAGGCCCCATGAAGGGCTCGCTCCCTCCCCGCAGGACAGGGCCCGGGTCCCGGCCTTCCAGGTACTACCCACAGAACAAACCCGCAACCCGTCCCCCATGGGACGCCTGCTCCCGGATGTCCCTGTGTCACGGGCCCGGGCCACCGTCAGCACCATTGCCCGGCCCAGCCGCCATCTTGGACACGGCACCACGCGGCCGCGCGGCCTCAGCCCGACCCCGACCCCGACATCCCGGCACCACCATCCACCCAGGAGGTGAACGGACCACTTGGCAGGTCAATGGGAGTAAGAAGTGTCGATGGCTCTCCCCCGCCAGGTGCCGAGCACCCCCAGCCTCCTCGGGCGCTGGCTCCACCCCCCTGCTGGGTGTCTGGACTCCCTCATCCCAGACCTCCTGACCTCCAAGAGCGAGGGTCCGGACATCAAAGGGCGCCAGACCTATAACTGAGGCAGCCCCAGGACAGGAAGGAGTTGTATCCTGGAGTCGAGAGACACCGCGACGAACTCATCCTTGACGGACTGCTGGCGCTGCCACAGCCCTGCCTCGTGAACTATTGTCCTGCCTGCTGGCGCTGCCGCGGCCCTCTGCAACCTTCATCCTCGTGGGACCTGCTGGCGCTGCCGCGGCCCGTCGTAACCTTCATCCTCGTTGGGACCTGCCGGCGCTGCCGCGGCCCGTTGCCACCTACGACCTCTTCGGGACCTGCTGGCGCTGCCGCGGCCCTCTGCAACCTTCCTCCTCGTTGGGACCTGCTGGCGCTGCCGCGGCCCGTTGCCACCTACGACCTCTTCGGGACCTGCTGGCGCTGCCGCGGTCTGACCCCTCCGAACACCGAGCTCGAGGATTGTGAGCTACCACCATTACCCCTCAGTACCTGTGGGTACCAAGACTGTCCCGCTACCCCCTTCCCCTACTAGAGACTAGAATTGAGAGGATCATCGTGTCCTGATCACCTTGTATCGTACTACCCTACTCCAAGAATTGCCTATAAAAGGTGTTGCCCTGATCTTCGTGTGGTGTCCATCTGTGGGGGGGGAAGTTACCTGTCTGTGCGATCGTTAGAGACGGTCCTCACTGGAGGCCTCTCCCTTGTGCTCGGCCGACGCTCCAGGTCCCCGTCTAACATTGGTGGCCAGCGGCGCGATCCGAACCAACGCGTACCGTACAGACAGGAACTCACCCTACGACTGAAACCACAATGACGACCAAAGAGAGCGGATCGGCAGAGAAGTTCCAGATGGAAAGGCTGGAAGAATACAACCACCGAGAGCTCAAACAATTTTGCATGGACTTAGGCATTGCTACCACCGGGCTAAGCACAAAAGAAGACTTCAAAAGCGCCCTAGAGGCCTGGACAGAGACGAATACCGCAACCCCCCGGGACCCCGTAGCCCCGGAAGTCAACACCACCCTGACGGAAGAACGGAGAACAGGCCCCTCCCGATAAGAGATCCAGGAGCGGGAAAAAAATAGATTACACGAGTTAGACTTGGCACGACTCAAATTAGACGGAGAATTGAAGCTGGCGGAACAAAAAATAAACTTAGAACACTTACGGCTCAGAGAAGAGCGAGAGGAAAAACAGAGACAGAAGGATCTCGAAGAAAAAAGACTGGCATACGAGCACGAGTGCAAACTAGCGGAGATAGAAATACGCAAACTGAACAAAAACCTAGGGGTGCCCGAGCCACCGCGCTCCCCGGGTACTACCGAGCAGAAGGTCCACATCCCCAAGGATGTGGTCCGAGAATATCACCGAAACGACGACATACAGCAGTGGTTCAAGGCCTATGAGATCGCCATGACTGCCCACCGGGTCGCTCGAAGTGACTGGGGAGCCGGTCTATGGGGGAGATTCGTCAATGAGGGCCGTGATGCCCTGCTGCAGCTTCCGGACCATCAAATGACGTCCTATGACCACATGAAGGCCGCCCTCCTCAGTCGATATGGGCTAACGCCCGAAATGTACCGCCAGAGGTTCCGCAACTGCACCCGGATCCCAGGTACAACGTGGTTGGAATACGTGAACTATTTCAGCCGGGCCTTCGAGGGATGGATCAAGGGTAACAACGTAACCACTTACGAACAACTCTTCAATCTCATTGTGTGGGAGCACCTCTCCAACAACTGCTTCGTCGAGCTCAGGCAGCACCTCCTCGACAGTAAATTGACTGACCCACGGCAGCTCGCCACCGAGGCTGACCGGTGGGAGAGCACCCGAGTGGCCCGGAGGGGGCCGAACGAGCAGAACAGAACCAACCAAGGTCATCATCGCCCCCGGGGAGGAGGTGGAGGACAGGGCCGGGGCAGAGACGCGGTCCCAGCCGCTCCCGCTAACGCCACCCCGCCCCCAGCGGGCCGGGGAAACCCCCCGATGCGCCCGGGGTTCCGAGCCAACGTGACGTGTCATCGATGCCAGCGAGTCGGCCACTATGCCAGTGACCCGACCTGCCCGAAGAACCAGGTTCCCGGGCCCCGCCAGGTGGCGGCCGCCGCCCTAGGAGAAGAACAAGTCTCCGAAGACTCTGAGGCCTACGAGTCGGAGCAGTGCGAGTGGGAACCCGCCGCCATGACCCTGGCATGCCTAGGAGGAAGAGACATGGTCCCGCGGACTCCCCTGCCCGCCAACACTCGGAAGTACAGCCAATGGGTGAGCATAAATGGGCGCAAGGCCGAGGCCCTGCGTGACACCGGGGCCAGTGTGACGGCCGTCCGTTGTCACCTGGTGACCCCAGAACAAATCCTGCCAAACGTGCTTTGCCCCGTCCGATCGGCAGATAACTCGGAGAGCCTGTGTCGGATGGCCTGCGTCCCCTTCGAATGGGGAGGAGTGTCCGGCATGCTGAAAGTAACTGTCCGCGACGATGCCCCCGTGGACTGCCTCCTGGGGAACGATCTTGAGAGCTCCCCGTGGGCAGCTGTTGAAAGAAGAGAGCATCTGGGGATGTTGGGTCTCCCGGACTGGGCGTGCGTGACCACCCGGTCCATGGCCACCCGCACCATCCCTGGACCAGAAGAACCCGAATGGGCAGCACCTCCGCCCTCGATCGCGCCAGAAGAGGACTTCCTCCAGACCGACCACCCGGACCCCACCACAGAGGGGTCCCCACAGCCCCCCGAGCTTCCCGACCTGGCTCAGTGGCGTCAAGAAGGGGGGCCCACCCAAGAACAATTCCGGCGGGAGCAAAAGACCTGCCCCTCCCTCGAGGGATTGCGACAGCAAGCGCTCGCCCAGGGCCAAGGAGACACCACCGGGGCCCACTGGGTTTATTGGGACAATGATCTCTTGTACAGCGAGCAGAGAATCGCAGAACTGGGGGCCGGGCGAGTGCTGGTGGTGCCCCTCCACTTCAGAGACTTCCTGTTGAACCTGGCCCATGATGTCCCCCTGGCTGGGCACCTGGGGCAAGACAAGACCTACCACCGCCTGGTGACTCACTTTTTTTGGCCCAGAATGAGAAATGACGTCTCCAACCACTGCCGGTCCTGCCCGACCCGCCAGGCCAGCGGGAAGAGCGGCCGCAAACTCAAGGCACCCCTGCAACCCTTCCCCGTGGTGACCACCCCGTTCGAAAGGGTGGGAATAGACATTGTGGGGCCCCTGGACCCCCGAACAGCACAGGGGCATCGCTTCATCCTGGTCCTGGTGGACCACGCTACACGCTATCCTGAGGCGGTCCCACTTCGTACTATAACAGCCCCAGTAGTGGGTCGAGCCTTAATGGGGATCTTCTCTCGAGTGGGCTTCCCCCGGGAAGTCGTCAGCGACAGGGGTACGAACTTTATCTCAAAGTATATGAAATCCCTCTGGCAGCAGTGCGGGGTCACTTACCGATTCACAACACCCTATCACCCCCAGGGGAACAGACTGGTCGAGCGGTTCAACCGCACTCTCAAGGGGATGATTATGGGGCTGGAAGAACCCCTACGCCGCCAGTGGGACGTGCTACTACCGTGCCTCCTCTTCGCCTACCGAGAAGTCCCCCAGAAGTCCCTCGGCTTCAGCCCCTTCGAACTCCTGTACGGACACCCCGTTCGCGGGCCTCTCAGCCTAGTGAAGGAGGAATGGGAAATGGCCCCCTAAAAACCCCTCCAGACGTCTACAAATACCTCCTGACCCTCCGCAATCAGACCCGGAAATTCCGGGAGATCGCTAAAGCCAATCTGGAGGCCAGTCGAGAGGACATGAAGAAGTGGTACGACCAACATGCCTCCTCCATCGAGTTTGAACCGGGTCAGCAGGTATGGGTGATGTCCCCCATCGAACCGTGTGCCTTGCAGGACAAATGGACGGGGCCCTTCAAGGTGATCGAGCGCAAGAGTCCCGTCACCTATCTCATCGACCTGGAGTCCCCCCGGAACCCCCTCCGGGTCCTCCACGCCAACAGACTCAAACCCCACTTCGTGCGCTCAGAGCTCAGCCTGCTGATGGCTACCGACAGTGGCGCAGAAGGAGACTCCGAGCCCCTCCCTGACCTACTGAGGACCCGGGAAAGAGATGGTTCGGTGGACGGGGTCCGACTCTCCGAGGCCCTGACCCCAGAGCAGCGTCAAGATTGCCGGGCCCTCCTGCTGCCGTTCGCAAACCTGTTCTCCCTCGCACCCGGAGTCACCTCCTGGTGCCTGCACGACGTGGACACGGGGGACAGTCCTCCTGTTCGACACCGGGCGTACCGAGTACCGGATCGGGTACGTACATGCATCCAAGAAGAAGTCTCCAAGATGCTCGCCCTCGGAGTCATCGAACCTTCGGACAGTCCCTGGGCCAGCCCGGTCGTCCTGGTCCCCAAGGCCGCGGCCCCGGGTACCACACCTGAACTCCGGTTCTGCATTGACTATCGGGGTCTGAACGCGGTCACCCGAACCGACGCTCACCCTATCCCCCGAGCAGATGAACTAGTCGACCGCATGGGGGCAGCCTGCTACCTAAGCATCTTCGACCTGACAGCGGGCTACTGGCAGATCGGCCTCACCCCCAGAGCCCAAGAACGTTCCGCTTTCTCCACCCCGGATGGGCACTACCATTTCAGAGTGATGCCCTTCGGCATGAAGAACGCTCCAGCCACTTTTCAAAGACTGGTGAACCAGGTATTGGCGGGCCTCGAAGAATTCAGCGCCGCCTACCTGGACGACATCGCGGTATACAGCCGCCACTGGACAGACCACCTCCACCACCTCAGAGAGGTCCTGCAGGCCCTCCAACAGGCCGGCCTCACCATAAAGGCCAGCAAGTGCCAAATCGGCCAGGGGTCCGTGACCTACCTCGGACACCAAGTGGGGAGCGGTCTGGTGGCCCCCCTCCAACTCAAGGTAGCTGCCATTCAGTCCTGGCAACCCCCCGAAACACAAACCGAGGTCCGAGCCTTCCTGGGGCTCACCGGATACTACCGGCGGTTTGTAAGGGACTATGGCAGCATTGTGGGGCCCCTCACGGAACTCACGTCTAAGAACCACCCAAAAAGAGTCAACTGGACTCCCGACTGTCAAGCAGCCTTCGAGACGCTGAAGGCCGCCATGTGCACCGCTCCTGTGCTCCAGGCCCCCGACTACAGCCGCGAGTTCATCGTGCAGACCGATGCCTCCGACCATGGTATTGGGGCCGTCCTCTCCCAACTGAACCCCGAAGGAGTGGACCAACCAGTGGCCTTCATCAGCAGACGCCTACTGCCCCGAGAACAGCGCTGGAGCACCATTAAGCGAGAGGCCTTCGCAGTGGTATGGGCCCTCAAGAAGCTCCGGCCGTACCTCTTCGGAACCCATTTCCGGGTACAGACAGATCATCGGCCCCTGCAATGGCTCATGCAGATGCAGGGGGAGAACCCCAAGCTATTGCGATGGTCCATCTCCCTGCAGGGGATGGACTTCACTGTGGAGCATCGCCCTGGTCAAGACCACGCCAACGCGGACGGCCTGTCCCGCTTTTTCCGCCTCGACGAGGAAAGTCCCCAAGAAGATGGGTGACTCTCCCCGCCTTCAGCTGGGGGGGACGCATGTTGGACAGGCCCCATGAAGGGCTCGCTCCCTCCCCGCAGGACAGGGCCCGGTTCCCGGCCTTCCAGGTACTACCCACAGAACAAACCCGCAACCCGTCCCCCATGGGACGCCTGCTCCCGGATGTCCCTGTGTCACGGGCCCGGGCCACCGTCAGCACCATTGCCCGGTCCAGCCGCCATCTTGGACACGGCACCACGCGGCCGCGCGGCCTCAGCCCGACCCCGACCCCGACCCTGGGCCGGGCCTGGCCAGGCCCCGACATCCCGGCACCACCATCCACCCAGGAGGTGAACGGACCACTTGGCAGGTCAATGGGAGTAAGAAGTGTCGATGGCTCACCCCCGCCAGGTGCCGAGCACCCCCAGCCTCCTCAGGCGCTGGCTCCACCCCCCTGCTGGGTGTCTGGACTCCCTCATACCAGACCTCCCGACCTCCAAGAGCGAGGGTCCGGACATCAAAGGGCGCCAGACCTATAACTGAGGCAGCCCCAGGACAGGAAGGAGTTGTATCCTGGAGTCGAGAGACACCGCGACGAACTCATCCTTGACGGACTGCTGGCGCTGCCACAGCCCTGCCTCGTGAACTATTGTCCTGCCTGCTGGCGCTGCCGCGGCCCTCTGCAACCTTCATCCTCGTGGGACCTGCTGGCGCTGCCGCGGCCCGTCGTAACCTTCATCCTCGTTGGGACCTGCCGGCGCTGCCGCGGCCCGTTGCCACCTACGACCTCTTCGGGACCTGCTGGCGCTGCCGCGGCCCTCTGCAACCTTCCTCCTCGTTGGGACCTGCTGGCGCTGCCGCGGCCCGTTGCCACCTACGACCTCTTCGGGACCTGCTGGCGCTGCCGCGGTCTGACCCCTCCGAACACCGAGCTCGAGGATTGTGAGCTACCACCATTACCCCTCAGTACCTGTGGGTACCAAGACTGTCCCGCTACCCCCTTCCCCTACTAGAGACTAGAATTGAGAGGATCATCGTGTCCTGATCACCTTGTATCGTACTACCCTACTCCAAGAATTGCCTATAAAAGGTGTTGCCCTGATCTTCGTGTGGTGTCCATCTGTGGGGGGGGAAGTTACCTGTCTGTGCGATCGTTAGAGACGGTCCTCACTGGAGGCCTCTCCCTTGTGCTCGGCCGACCCTCCAGGTCCCCGTCTAACAAGTAGCATATTCCGTTCGAGGCATGTGGGCTGCTGAATTTATATCTATGCATAGAATAAATAGTAGTACCCTCCTTAACGGCGGTTGCCCGTGCCAGCTGCAGCAGTCTGAAAAAGAGTTCTGAGAACAGCCTGACCTACAGCAGCTTGCTGTTTGGAGTGTACATCCACGCAGAAATGTTTGGTGAATGTGTGTATGGTGGTCCATGTGGCTGCTCTATATATATCCTCTAGAGGAATGTTACCTAGGAAAGCCATGGATGCCCCTAACTTGCGTGTGGAATGCGCTCTTGGGGGAACTGTTAATGTGCGTTTAGCCTTTTGATAACAGATCTGGATGCACTTAACAATCCATCTGGCTATACCGGATTTCGAAATTGGGTTGCCTTTGTGCTGTAGAGAGAAGGCAACACACAGTTGCTTAGTTTTTCTGAAATCTTTAGTTCTGTCTATGTCATACAGGAGAGCCCTCTTAACATCTAGTGTGTGTAGTGCTCTGTCTGCCACTGAATCAGGATTTGGGAAGAATACTGGTAGTTCAATAGTTTGGTTAATGTGGAACTGTGAAACTACTTTAGGCATAAATTTAGGGTTGGTGTGCAGCACCACCCTATTAGCATGAATCTGAATGAAAGGCTCCTGAATAGTGAGGGCTTGCAGCTCACTAACCCGTCTTAGCGATGTGATCGCTACCAGAAAAGCCACTTTCCATGTCAGAAATTGTATCTCACAAGAGTGAAGAGGTTCAAATGGTGGACCCATGAGCCTGGTGAGAACTATGTTGAGATTCCAGACAGGCGAAGGCGGGTGTCTTGGAGGAATTACCCTTTTGGGTCCCTCCATAAAAGCTTTAATGGCAGGCACTTTGAAAAGGGAAAGGTGCTGTCTGTTCTGAAGATAAGCTGCCATTGCAGCTAAATGTATCCTGATGGAACTATATGCCAGATTGCATCTGTATAGGTGCAATAAATAACATATGATGTTTTGCGTTGATGCATCTAGCGGATTTATGTTATTATTGGAACAATAGATGACAAAACGCTTCCATTTTGCCGCATAACACGTCCTGGTTGTAGGGCGCCAAGCCTCCTTGATGATGGCCATACAGTCAGGGGGCAGATCTAGGTAGCCAAACTCTATGACCTCAGGAGCCATATTGCAAGGTTCAACTGTTGCGGATCTGGGTGCTGAATGTCTCCATGGCTCTGAGTGAGGAGACTGGGTGTGAGTCTTAGTCGCTGGTGGGGCACCACTGAAAGTTCTAGGAACGTGGTGTACCATGCTTGTCTCGCCCACGTTGGAGCAAACAAGATAAGGGTCATGGAGTGCTGCCTCAGTTTGCGCGCCAACAGCGGTATGAGCGGTACTGGTGGAAAAGCGTACGCAAATCTGTTCGACCAGTTCATCCATATCGCATTGCCCCGAGACTGCGGGTGTGGGAACCTGGCGGCGAAGGTGTGGCATTTTGCGTTTTCTTGTGTGGCGAATAGGTCTATCTCTGGATGACCCCACTGCTGGAAATACGGTTGTAGCACTGAGGGATGTATCTCCCACGCGTGCATTTGATGGCTGTGTCTGCTGAGCACGTCCAAAACAAGAGAGTAGGCACGGCGCACTGCGTTTGTGTACACAATGGTTGAATATAGTTTGAGATAGTTTAGGGGGAGTCAAGGTGCTCCTGCAGGTGACGCAACTGTCCTGATGCGTCTAAATAACTGAAAAGTTGAGTGCGCTACTGGGGCGTAGGCGCATCCCTGCGTACCGGGCACACTTATCTGGTTCTGTGTGAGTAAACACAACTGATTCCACAAATGTTCAATAAAAAGTTTCAAAGTATCAGATTACTCGTTTTATTTTTGAATGTTCATTTTTGGAAGTTTTTTACTTTCTTCGTGTAAATCATTAGACAATCAATTTCGTCGACATGATTACAGATTTGAACTCTAAAGACGACCGCATTGAATTTACGTGGAACATTGACAGCCAGGAAATAACATTCCTTGACGTACTCATAAAACTTACCTCTCATGGTATTCAGACTGATTTGTTTCGAAAACCCACCGACCGAAACAATACCCTACTATGCAGTAATTTTCATCAAAACTCTCTGAAAAGGCAGTGCGCCGTGCCTACTCTCTTGTTTTGAATCCACTTTCACTGCCCACAGGCAGGCGGCACGCACTTACTTTATTGCTCAAAATGCAATACGAGGAAATCTCAAAATCAACGGAAGCTCGAGCTGACTCTTTAGCATTTGACACAGAAGCAACAAAGAGGATTTATGCATTAATCAATGAGGATTTAACCCAAACAACTTCGAACAGAACGAAAGAACAATGTATCAAGCAACTGTTATACCTGTCAAAACGTCGCATAAACCAAAAACTCCACGCCAATACTTTGATTAAGTATCATAAAACACTCCGCATTCCCCGAGGCCTACGGATCGCCCTGAAACAGTCTTTGTGTAAGAACTCAAAAGCGTTCCAGGAGAGATGGAACGCAATTCTCAACAAATGTAGTCTGGACCCGATATTATTAATTGTGGAGGAATTGTCAGAAATCCTAACTGAACTAACACATGAGATCGACACCATCGAAAACGAATTGAAGGAATCA
Source organism: Lissotriton helveticus (assembly GCF_964261635.1). Taxonomy (NCBI): domain Eukaryota; kingdom Metazoa; phylum Chordata; class Amphibia; order Caudata; family Salamandridae; genus Lissotriton; species Lissotriton helveticus. The sequence continues at coordinate 1,437,497,535 of NC_136068.1, forward strand.
ATCACCCCTGAAGAACTCTCAACAACCTTAGAAGACATTAATAAACAACTGGACAGACACCAAAGAAATCAACGAGCGCAAAATACGCAAATTCCGCCGGGACACCCTGGATTATAAGTTGGGGGAGGTGTATACTTGGGCGGATGTCTACGCCCAACGCGGAAGGAACCCAAACACTGACACCTCATCCTCTGGGAGTGACACTACCAGCCGGCCACCGAAAGGAACTCCAACCGGACCACCGACCTCCACGGATCCACCTAGGGACAGATCCATTCTACCCACACAGAACACCAGTTTAACCACCATCGAGCCTTTTTTAAAGGTAGGCCCAGACAGAACAGACGACCCAGACGGGGCAAAAGGGCAGGAAAAAGAAAAAAGCAACCAACAACTTTGGAAGACCAAACCGAAAACCAGGAAGAATCGCTAGTGATCAACATTTCGGACACCAACCTTACAAGCCACGAAACCAGGATCCTCCAAAAGGGCATGTCATTCATCCCCACAAGCAACGCCAACTTACTGGAGTTAGAAGTAAGCACCTTTAAACTCACTAGAAAGTTACGGCTGAAACATTTCTTTGAAAGAGTTTTAGAACCTCCAAAAGAGACAAAACCAGACTTACTTTTGGGCCTACGACCTTCCAGCAGCTACATACCTCCGAGCAGCCATAAAAGCGTCGACACATTCGAGACTTTGGTAAAACAGGACATTTCTAAAATCAACTTCAGGAAGAGAACCTGCAAAAACATCACGAACAAGGACATGGATGCCTTAAGGAACATCGCCGATAACCCTTTCATCAAATGTCTCAAAGCGGACAAGGGTGGGGCCCTCGTCATCCTCAACACACATCTGTACAACCGGCGTATAACGGAACATGTTATGGACTCCACCACCTACCTACTACTAGGTGGCAACCCCACCAGTGAATATAAAATCGAGTTGTCTAAAATCATTGATAAAGCATTAGAAGACGATACCATCGATGATAGAACAAAAAGGTATTTGACAGTAGAACATCCTAGGAGCCCTACTATCACCATGTTGCCAAAAATACACAAGAACCTTATGGACCCTCCATTCCGCCCAATCGTCTCTACCAGAGGATCGATACATGAACCTAGAGGCAAGTTTATTGATCGATATTTGCAACCCATAGTCTTGAGGTTGGATAGCTACATAAAAGACACTACAGAGTTTCTAAATAAATTGGCATCAATCGAAATAAATGAGGATGAGAAACTGCTGTTATGTACTGCTGATGTAAAAAGTCTGTACACTTCTATTCCCCATGAAGGAGGAATCAACGCAGTAGAACAAGCCTTACTTCAATCCGACATTGCTGACCCCTTGAAAATGTTTATCCTGGAACTGATGGTATTCACTCTATATCCCAGCTATTTCTCTTTCGAACAGAAATGGTATCTACAAATGTCCGGAATGGCTATGGGCAATTGCGCTGCTCCCACATACGCCAATATCTACATGGGCAATTTTGAACTCAACAACATCTACAGGAATAAACACTGGACGGACAATTTAAAACTTTACGTACGCTACATTGACGACTTGTTCTTCATCTGGAAAGATTCCCGAGAAAACCTGGAACTCGCACTCACAGATTTGAACTCTAAAGACGACCGCATTGAATTTACGTGGAACATTGACAGCCAGGAAATAACATTCCTTGACGTACTCATAAAACTTACCTCTCATGGTATTCAGACTGATTTGTTTCGAAAACCCACCGACCGAAACAATACCCTACTATACAGTAGTTTTCATCAAAACTCTCTGAAAAGGCACTTACCATTCAGCCAGATGCTAAGAGTCACACGCATAGTATCTGATCCCAATACCAGAATGGACCAAATCAAATCCATGGCATCAAGATTTCTCAACAGAGGATATCCAGAGGACATCATCAAGGAGGCCATAGATAGAACTTCCTCAATATCGCGCTCAGAAGCTCTTAAGAGCACTAAAAAAACTGACAATCAAAGGATGGTTCTTGTCTCCAAACACTCCACCGTCAGTAAATCTTTCAAGAATATCATCTTAAAACATTGGCGCATCCTGTCCTCCGAACCAGACTTCGGGGACCTTTTCAAGGAAACTCCTATTTTTGCCTACAATCGCCCTATGAACATCAAAGAGATTCTGTCGAGAACCACTACTGTATCCATGAAACATACAGGGACACGTCCCTGTCACCACTGCAACAACTGCAATAACATTATCAGAGGCGACAACATCAATCACCCCATGAGGGGTTTCAACATCAAATTAAAAGTAGACGCCATATGCGATTCCACAAATCTCATCTACCTTCTCAAATGTCCTTGCGGAAAAATCTATGTTGGCAAAACCAGCAGAAAAATAAAAATCCGTTTGAATGAACACAAGTCAAACATACGAACTAAAAATGTCAAATCCAGTGTGGCAATCCACTTTAATGAAGCCAATCACAACGTGGCTCAATTGAAGTACTTGGTTCTCGAAATTGTTCCAAAAACCGAAGGAAGAGACAACAACAAGACCCTCCTACAAAGGGAGACAGCATGGATTTACAGACTTCAGTCACAGAAGCCTTTTGGTCTCAACGACCGGACTGAATTAAGCTGTTATCTTTAATACCCCCACGGGTACTTTCTTGGTACATTGTATCCCAGTTTTGTTGGTTATGTTTACTTTTTGCCATTATTTATCCTATTCCTTCATTGTGTCCCACACCTTTCCAATATGGCCGCCCTGTTCTGCCCCCATTCCTGTAGTCCCTCACCGGTTTCCATCACCCTTCCACCTTTTCCTGGAACTCCGCGTTCACCCCGCGAAGTCCCCGGAATTCGAAATCAGACCCGGCCGACACGCTTCACCAGCGCTGTCAAAGTAAGTCTTGTTGTGAAACCCCTGCCACCTGCCTTCACCCTTCCTTCCCAAACTCCCTCATTCTGAACGGGCTTTCCGTTACCTTTTTTCAGCGTCACGTTAACATTGATCCGAAGACTACCACGTAAGTCTCGACCTGTTTTGAACCCGCTGGTTTCATTTAGCTTAAATAACCCTCCCCGTTCATCCTCCCTATACCCAGACGGCGAGCCGTTTTAGATTCCCTACCGACTCACACCCTTATCTTTCACCTCCCCGTTCCCACCTACCTTCACCATTCCCCATGCCCACGGCCATACACTGTTTGCGAGACCACCAGATGTTTTATAGTTTATGTGGACGCATGCGGTTGATTTACACACGCACCAACTGTTAATTTAATAGGATGTTTCAATTGTATTTTTGGCATAATCATTGATTTGAGTTACTTTTCACTCTTTGTTGCAGCGCTCCTTGAGAAAGCACTTCTCAAGTCCGAAATGCATTGGAGCATTTCCAATTCACTGTAATCATGTCGACGAAATTGATTGTCTAATGATTTACACGAAGAAAGTAAAAAACTTCCAAAAATGAACATTCAAAAATAAAACGAGTAATCTGATACTTTGAAACTTTTTATTGAACATTTGTGGAATCAGTTGTGTTTACTCACACAGAACCAGATAAGTGTGCCCGGTACGCAGGGATGCGCCTACGCCCCAGTAGCGCACTCAACTTTTCTGCTGAGCACGTCCGCCATCTGGTTGTCCTTGCCTGGGAGGTGTTCCGCCATGAGGAACATGTTACTTTGAATGGCCCACTTCCACATGCACTGTGCTAGGTGTGACAATTGTGGAGAGTGTGTCCCTCCCTGTTTCTGGATGTAATACATTGCAGTCATGTTGTCCGTCCGGATCAGCACGACTTTGTTGCACAAATGCAACTTGAATGCCTTCATTGCCATGAAGATTGGCATCAGTTCTAGTAGGTTGATGTGCATCTTCTGCTGCTGTGTTGTCCACAGTCCCTGCACCGTGTAATTGAGGACATGCGCCCCCCAGCCCTGGAGAGATGTGTCCGCAGTCAGCACTATCTGTGGTACAGGCTCCTGGAACGGTCGTCCCCTGCAAAGGTTTTGTGTGTTCCACCAATGCAGAGAGTTGTATGCACGACCGGTCACCAACACTAGGTCTTTCAGCTATCCATGAGCCTGGTTCCACTGTTGCGCCAATCACTCCTGAAGCGGACGCATGTGCAGCCTCGCGTGTGGGACTAAAGATACAGGAGGCCATCATGCCTATTAGTTGCATGAACACTTGCGCTGGGAGTGAGTGTTGGGGCCTGAATTTTTTAATGAGCACCTGCATGCTGTTGACTCTTGCTGAGTTTGGCCGTGCTGTTGCTGTCAGAGTGTTTATTTCTGCACCTAAGTACTGTTGGACAGGTGCTGGTTGTAGATGTGATTTTTTGTAATTTAGGGAAAATCCCAGACTGTGTAGGAGGTGAATTGTGCGGGACATGTGGCTGGCACATTGCTGGGCCGACTTTGCTTGGCCAAGCCAGTCGTCCAGATATGGATAGACATGGATGTGTTGTCTCCGAAGGTGTGCAGCTACTGTCGCCAAGCACTTGGTAAACACTCTGGGGGCAGTCGTGACCCCGATAGGCAGGACTTTGAACTGGTAATGTTGGTTGTTGACGGTGAACCTGAGATATTTCCTGTGCCTGGGGTGAATGGGAATGTGGAAATATGCATCATTCAGATCTAGTGTTGCTAGGAAATTTCCCTGACTGAGCAATGGTAGAACTTGCTGCAAAGTGAGCATGTGAAAGTGTTCTGACAGGATGTACTCGTTTAAGGGTCTGAGGTCTAGAATGGGCCTGAGAGACCCGTCCTTTTTTGGGATTAAGAAGTACAGTGAGTACACCCCTGTACCCTGTTGTTCTAAAGGCACGAGTTCTATGGCCCGTTTTTGCAGCATGGATATGACTTCTTGCTGCAATAAGTGCATGTGCTCTGCGGACATAGGACGGTGCCTTGGGGGTATTTTGGGTGGAGTGGAGGTTAGTTCTAGACAATAACCGTGTTGTATAAGTTGTCTCACCCTCCAGTCCGTGGTAATGCTTTCCCAGACTGGCAGGAACTGCTGAAGTCTTCCCCCGACCGGTGTTATATGGTCTGGAGGCAGTGACAAGACGTCACTGTTTATTAGTGGCGGAGGATCTGGCATTGTTATTTCCTCGTCCTCTGCCTTTGGTACTGTTCCCACGGTATCCACCTCTATTGTTCTGGTTATAGGTGGTTTGTGTGCCTCCTTTGCTGTATTGGGTTTGTTGCGGTTTGTCCTCTAGACGCTCCCCTGTTACCGAAGCGACTAAAGGAACCGCCCCTGAACTGCTGTGACTGTAGAGCTCCCATGGACTTGGCAGTCTCTGTCTTTTTTAATTTTTTCTAGGGTAGTGTCTACTTCAGGACCAAATAGAAAGTCCGGGTTAACTGGCTGATTAAGCAGAGTTGTTTGGATCTCTGACTTGAAACAAGAGATGCGGAGCCAGGCATGCCTCCTGAGCATTACACTAGTGTTGACGGCCCTAGCCGCCGTGTCAGCTGCATCTAACGCACATTTAATAGATGCGTTTGAGATTAACTTCCCTTCTTGTATGAGCATTTCTGCCCCCTCCTTATAATTATCAGGCAGGTGTTGCATGAGCTGCTCTAACGTGTCGTAGTGAGCCCTATCGTATCTTGCTAATAGGGCCTGTGTATTTGAGATTCTCCAAATATTAGCCGCCTGAGCTGCCACACGTTTGCCAGATGCTTCCAAGATTTTGCATTCTTTGTCCGGAAGAGGAGCATGACCACTTGTTTGAGAGTTTGCTCTCTTGCGAGCATTAGCCACCACCAAGGAGTCCAACAGGAGCTGGCCCTTGATATACGTAGGGTCTACAGGTGCAGGGCGGTACTTCCTCTCAATCCTGGGGTTTATTACCCTTGCCTTTGTTGGCTCTTTAAAAATGTCACCAGCATGTTTGAGCACACCTTTGAGCATAGGCAGAGTTTTCACAGATCTTTCTGAGGTTGAGAAGGTATCAAACAGAAAGTCTTCCTCCACTGGGTCAGCGTGCATGTCCACATCATGGTTAAGGACTGCCCTCTCAATTAATGCGTTAAACGCAGCCGTATCCTCAGTAGGCGATGTCTTGACCGCATAGGACTGACTGTCAGGGGTGGTGTGTGGTTCATCAGGGTCAACAGGGTCAGTCCATGGTTGGGACTCTTCTTGGCTTGTGTCACTGGGATAATTAAACTGGTCCTCCACATCCTCGGTGGCAGGTGTGGGAGAATAGGTATAGTCTTGTCCATAGGATTGTATGGGTTCAAAAAGAGTAGGGGAGGTGGCAGAGTCCCTTTTTCTCTTCAGTGGTATCTTGTAGGATTCCATAGGATTTTCAGGAATGATTTTCCTTTTATAAATGGTGAGTCGCCCTGAATCGGAGTCGATGTAGAGTTTCGACTGGTTATCATAGCACGGTGCCTGGAACAGAACGTCTTCCTGCATGTGCTGAGCCGTTGCAGTCACCGATGTGGACTTGGATGCGTCGGTGCCCTTTGGGAGCTGGACCGTTTTAGGTCATGCTGTTGGTGGCAGTCCGCATTTTATTGGCGCCGTATGCGTCGGCGACGGACTGACCTGCTTCGAGGTAGGCGTCGTTTTCGATCCGACCGACTTCGATTGTTCAGCCTGTTTCTTATGGCTATGCGTCGACTCGAGCTGTTGTGGTGCAGCAGGCACGCCCTTTTGCTTCGACTTGCTCTGTTCTTGTGGGCCGAGTTTTGTTTTCGACTCGAAGGCCTTCACTGTTAGTGGCTTCCGAGGCTTCGGATCGAGGCTTTTTTGGGTCTCGCGTCCCTTGGAAGAGTCGCCATCTTTGGACCCCGACGTGGACGTGAGCGTGACGTGCTTACCAGCAGACACGGGCTTCGGCGCCCCGATCTTCGGGTCGACACCCCCTTGCGACCCCGAGGGGTCGGACACACGTGTTGACTTGGCATGTTCCGAAGTCGTCGAGCCGATGACTGTCTTCACCAGTTTCGGTTTCGACTTAGTGTCTTTAGGTTTTGGTTTCGATTTTTCCACTGATTGTGGCCAATCGACCGATGGCTCTTTGGAAATGTTCTTAGCCTGGCTTGGAAGCGGGGCTATAGAACGTGTATGAATATCTTGGCTAAGGCCTTCCGGCGATGCCTCGACCTGAGCCGTGGAAGTGTTTTTATTGGGCCCCGCTACTGCGGTTGGGCCTTGCTCATCGCATGGGTTGCGCGTCGTCTCCTACCTCGACGATGTCTTCATCAAGGACGTAGAATTCTTCTTCGTCCTCATTGTAGTTGGAGTCTCGACCCGACGCGGGATCCGACTGTCGATCAGGATCCTCCTCTTCGACACCCTCCTCATCGTCAGCTCCGAAGATGTTTTCTGGATCGGGCGCTGATTCCCGCGCCGACTGTCGTGCAGCGCCTCGAAGGCGAAGAGTTCTCTTTGATCTGAAGCGAGAACAGGCCATGCAGCTGGCCTCGTCGTGGTCCGGTGAGAGACATTTATTGCACACTGGGTGCACATCGATGTGAGGGTATTTGGAGTTGCAAACGGGGCACAGTTTGAACGGGCTCCGTTCCATCGTCGATGGGGCCTTTGGTGTCGAAAAGCAAGCGTCCTTCGACGTCCGTCTCGAAGAACTGTAACAGTACAAGGCACCGAACGAAAGACAATACCGACGCTCCTAAGGCCTTTTGGCCTCGAAAAAAGTGTTTTATATCGATTCCGAATGTGAGTTACGAAAGTACATCCGAGCCCAATGGTGGAAAAAAACAATCTGAGCATGGAGGGGATGCCCATGCACACTGTAGTCCAGGGGAGGAGCCACCTATCTCGTGATACTTCGAAGACTCTTCCAGGACAACAATGTGCAATCATCCGGACCCAACACTAGGCGGCGAACTATGCATAGATATAAATTCAGCAGCCCACATGCCTCGAACATATTAACATTTTTTTTTTACATTTGTAATAAAGCTTGAAACATTGAGAGAACATATTTGAACCAGTAGTTGAATGGTTGTACAGATTGATGTTGTGGTGGCGACAAGTGATGCTGCGGCGTTCAGTGATGCTGTGGTAGCGCATAGTTATGTTGTGGTGCCCCTGAGTGATGCTGTTGTGGTGCTGAGTGATGCTGTGGTGATGCGATAGATAGAGGGAGGGCGATAGATAGATAGATAGAGGGAGGGAGGGCGATAGATAGATAGAGGGAGGGCGATAGATAGATAGAGGGAGGGAGGGCGATAGATAGAGGGAGGGCGATAGATAGAGGGAGTGAGTGCGATAGATAGATAGATAGATAGATAGTTGTGTGTGGGGGGGGTTGAGTGTGTGTGTGTGGGGGGGTTGTGTGTGTGTGGGGTTGGGTGTGTGGGTGTGTGAGTGTGTGTGAGTGTGTGTGGGGGGGTTGTGTGCGTGGGGGGTTGTGTGCGTGGGGGGTTGTGTGCGTGGGGGGGTGTGGGTGTGTGTGTGTGTGGGGGGGGGTGTGGGGGTGTGTGTGGGGGTGTGTGTGGGGTGTGTGTGGGAGGGGGTGTGGGGGTGGGTGGGGGTGTGGGTATGGGTGTGGGGGTGTGTGGGGAGGTTGTGTGCGTGGGGGGGTTGTGTGCGTGGGGGGTTGTGTGCGTGGGGGGTTGTGTGCGTGGGTGTATGTGCGTGGGTGTGTGTGCGTGGGTGTGTGTGCGTGGGGGTGTGTGTGTGGGGGGGTGTGTGTGGGGTGTGTGTGTGGGGGTGTGTGTGTGGGGGTGTGTGTGTGGGGGGTGTGTGTGGGGGGTGTGTGTGGGGTGTGTGTGGGGTGTGTGTGGGAGGGGGTGTGGGTGTGTGTGTGGGTGTGGGTGTGTGGGTGTGGGGGTGTGTGGGTGTGTGTTTGTGTGTGGGTGGGTGTGTGTGTGGGGTTGTGTGGGTGGGTGTGTGTGTGAGGGGTTGTGTGTGGGTGTGTGAGGGGTTGTGTGTGTGAGGGGTTGTGTGCGTGGGGGGTGGTGTGCGTGGGGGTGGTGTGCGTGGGGGTGGTGTGCGTGGGGGTGTGCGTGGGTGTGTGTGTGTGTGTGTGTGATGTGTGTGTGTGTGTGGGATGTGTGTGCGGGATGTGTGTGTGTGTGGGATGTGTGTGGGGGATGTGTGTGTGTGTGGGGGATCTGTGTGGGGATGTGTGTGTGTGTGGGGGGGATGTGTGTGTGTGTGGGATGTGTGTGTGTGTGGGATGTGTGTGTGGGTGTGTGGGATGTGTGTGTGTGAGATGTGTGTGTGTGTGTGGGATGTGTGTGCGGGATGTAAGTGTGTGTGTGTGTGGGATGTGTGTGGGGGATGTGTGTGTGTGTGTGTGGGATGTGTGTGGGGGATGTGTGTGTGTGTGGGATGTGTGTGTGTGTGTGGGTATGGGTGTGGGGGTGTGTGGGGAGGTTGTGTGCGTGGGGGGGTTGTGTGCGTGGGATGTGTGTGTGTGGGGCATGTGTGTGTGTGATGTGTGTGTGTGTGGGATGTGTGTGTGTGGGATGTGTGTGTGGGATGTGTGTGTGTGGGATGTGTGTGTGTGGGATGTGTGTGTGTGGGATGTGTTTGTGGGGGATGTGTTTGTGGGGGATGTGTTTGTGGGGGATGTGTTTGTGTGTGGGGGATGTGTTTGTGTGTGGGGGATGTGTTTGTGTGTGGGGGATGTGTTTGTGTGTGTAGGGGATGTGTTTGTGTGTAGGGGATGTGTGTTGTGTGTGTGTGTGTGGGTTGTGTGCAGGGGGGGTTGTGTGTAGGGGGGTTGTGTGTGGGGGGTTGTGTGTGGGGGGATGTGTGTGGGGGGATGTGTGTGGGGGGATGTGTGTGGGGGGATGTGTGTGGGATGTGTGTGGGGGGGATGTGTGTGGGGGGGATGTGCGGTGGGGGGATGTGCGTTGGGGGATGTGCGTTGGGGGATGTGCGTGGGGGGGGATGTGCGTGGGGGGGATGTGCGTGGGGGGGATGTGCGTGGGGGGGATGTGCGTGGGGGGTTGTGTGCGTGGGGGGTTGTGTGCGTGGCGGGTTGTGTGCGTGGGGGGTTGTGTGCGTGGGGGGTTGTGTGCGTGGGGGGATGTGTGCGTTGGGGGATGTGTGTGTTGGGGGGGGTGCGTGGGGGTGTGTGTGTGGAGGTGTGTGGGGGGTTGTGTGCGTGGGGGTGGTGTGGAGGGGTTGTGTGCGTGGGGGGGTTGTGTGCGTGGGGGTGTGTGTGGGGGTGTGTGTGTGGGGGTGTGTGTGTGTGGGGGTGTGTGTGTGGGGGGTGTGTGTGGGGGGGTGTGTGGGAGGGGTGTGTGTGGGGGGGGTGTGTGGGAGGGGTGTGTGTGGGGGGAGAGTGTGGGGGTGTGTGTGTGTGTGTGGGTGTGAGGGGTTGTGTGTGTGTGAGGGGTTGTGTGTGTGTGGGGGGATGTGTGTGGGGGGATGTGTGTGGGGGGATGTGTGTGGGGGGATGTGTGTGGGGGGATGTGTGTGGGGGGATGTGTGTGGGGGGATGTGTGATGGGGGGATGTGTGATGGGAGGATGTGTGATGGGAGGATGTGTGATGGGGGGATGTGTGATGGGGGATGTGTGATGGGGGATGTGTGATGGGGGATGTGTGTGGGGGGATGTGTGTGGGGGGATGTGTGTGGGGGGATGTGTGTGGGGGGATGTGTGTGGGGGGATGTGTGTGGGGGGGATGTGTGTGTGTGGGGATGTGTGTGTGTGGGATGTGTGTGTGTGGGATGTGTGTGTGTGGGATGTGTGTGTGGGGTGTGTGTGTGTGGGATGTGTGTGTGTGTGGGATGTGTGTGTGTGTGGGATGTGTGTGGGATGTGTGTGGGTGGGGTGTGTGTGGGGTGATGTGTGTGGGGTGATGTGTGTGGGGGGATGTGTGTGGGGGGATGTGTGTGGGGGGATGTGTGTGGGGGGATGTGTGTGGGGGGATGTGTGTGGGGGGATGTGTGTGGGGGGATGTGTGTGTGTGGGATGTGTGTGTGTGGGGTGTGTGTGTGGGGATGTGTGTGTGTGGGATGTGTGTGTGGGATGTGTGTGTGGGATGTGTGTGTGTGGGATGTGTGTGTGTGTGGGATGTGTGTGTGTGTGGGATGTGTGTGTGTGTGGGATGTGTGTGGGATGTGTGTGGGTGGGGGTGTGTGGTGTGTGTGTGGGGGATGTGTGTGTGTGGGGAATGTGTGTGTGTGTGGGGGATGTGTGTGTGGGGGATGTGTGTGTGTGTGTGTGAGATATGTGGTGTGCGTGTGTGGGATGTGTGTGTGTGTGTGGGATGTGTGTGTGTGGGGGATGTGTGTGTGTGTGGGATGTGTGTGGGATGTGTGTGTGTGTGTGTGTGGGTGTGTGGGATGTGAATTTAATTTGAATTTACAAACATTTATTGAGCACGCTTATACCCAGCGGTTTCATGGCGCTTTATGGCGCGATGTGTGTGTGTGAGATGTGTGTGTGTGTGAGATGTGTGTGTGTGGATGTGTGTGTGTGTGGGATGTGTGTGTGATGTGTGTGTGATGTGTGTGTGTGTGGGATGTGTGTGTGTGGGGATGTGTGTGTGGGATGTGTGTGTGTGGGATGTGTGTGTGTGGGATGTGTGTGTGTGGGGGATGTGTGTGGGATGGGTGTGTGTGGGATGTGTGTGTGGGATGTGTGTGGGATGTGTGTGTGGGATGTGTGTGGGATGTGTGTGTGTGTGGGATGTGTGTGTGTGGGGTGTGTGTGCGTGGGGTGTGTGTGCGTGGGGTGTGTGTGTGTGTGTGGGGTGTGTGTGTGGGGGATGTGTGTGTGTGGGGGATGTGTGTGTGTGGGGGATGTGTGTGTGTGGGATATGTGTGTGTGTGTGTGAGATATGTGTGTGTGTGTGTGTGTGGGATGTGTGTGTGTGTGTGGGGGATGTGTGTGTGTGTGTGTGTGGGGGATGTGTGTGTGTGGGGGGGATGTGTGTGTGTGTGGGGGATGGATGTGTGTGTGGGATGTGTGTGTGTGTGGGATGTGTGTGTGTGGGATGTGTGTGTGTGTGGGATGTGTGTGTGTGTGGGATGTGTGTGTGGGATGTGTGTGTGTGTGGGATGTGTGTGTGTGGGATATGTGTGTCTGTGAGAGATATGTGTGTGTGTGGGATGTGTGTGTGTGTGTGGGATGTGTGTGTGTGGGGGGGATGGATGTGTGTGTGGGATGTGTGTGTGTGTGGGGGATGGATGTGTGTGTGGGATGTGTGTGTGTGTGGGATGTGTGTGTGTGTGGGATGTGTGTGTGGGATGTGTGTGTGGGTGGGATGTGTGTGTGTGGGATATGTGTGTCTGTGAGAGATATGTGTGTGTGTGGGATGTGTGTGTGTGTGGGGGATGTGTGTGTGTGTGGGGGATGTGTGTGTGTGTGGGGGATGTGTGTGTGTGTGGGGGATGGATGTGTGTGTGGGATGTGTGTGTGTGTGGGATGTGTGTGTGTGGGATGTGTGTGTGTGGGATGTGTGTGTGTGTGGGATGTGTGTGTGGGATGTGTGTGTGTGTGGGATGTGTGTGTGTGGGATATGTGTGTCTGTGAGAGATATGTGTGTGTGTGGGATGTGTGTGTGTGTGTGGGATGTGTGTGTGTGGGGGGGATGGATGTGTGTGTGGGATGTGTGTGGGTGTGTGGGATGTGTGTGGGTGTGAGATGTGTGTGTGGGATGTGTGTGTGTGTGGGATGTGTGTGTGTGTGGGATGTGTGTGTGGGATGTGTGTGTGTGTGTGTGGGATGTGTGTGTGTGTGGGATGTGTGTGTGGGATGTGTGTGTGGGATGTGTGTGTGTGTGGATGTGTGTGTGGGGGGATGTGTGTGTGTGGGATGTGTGTGTGTGGGATATGTGTGTGTGGGATGTGTGTGTGTGGGGGATGTGTGTGTGTGTGGGATGTGTGTGTGTGTGGGATGTGTGTGGGATGTGTGTGGGGGGATGTGTGTGGGGGGATGTGTGTGGGGGGATGTGTGTGGGGGGATGTGTGTGGGGGATGTGTGTGGGGGGGATGTGTGTGGGGGGATGTGTGTGGGGGGATGTGTGTGGGGGGATGTGTGTGGGGGGATGTGTGTGGGGGGATGTGTGTGGGGGGATGTGTGTGGGGGATGTGTGTGGGGGGGATGTGTGTGTGGGGGATGTGTGTGTGTGGGGGGATGTGTGTGGGGGGATGTGTGTGTGTGGGGTGATGTGTGTGGGGTGATGTGTGTGGGGGGATGTGTGTGGGGGGATGTGTGTGGGGGGATGTGTGTGGGGGGGATGTGTGTGGGGGGGCTGTGTGTGGGGGGATGTGTGTGGGGGGATGTGTGTGGGGGGATGTGTGTGGGGGGATGTGTGTGGGGGGATGTGTGTGGGGGGGGATGTGTGTGGGGGGATGTGTGTGGGGGGATGTGTGTGGGGGGATGTGTGTGGGGGGATGTGTGTGGGGGGATGTGTGTGGGGGGATGTGTGTGGGGGGATGTGTGTGGGGGGATGTGTGTGGGGGGATGTGTGTGGGGGGATGTGTGTGTGGGGGATGTGTGTGTGTGGGATGTGTGTGTGTGTGGGATGTGTGTGGGGGGATGTGTGTGGGGGGATGTGTGTGGGGGGATGTGTGTGGGGGGATGTGTGTGTGTGTGGGATGTGTGTGTGTGTGTGGGATGTGTGTGGGGGGATATGTGTGGGGGGATATGTGTGGGGGGATGTGTGTGGGGGATGTGTGTGGGGGGATGTGTGTGGGGGATGTGTGTGGGGGATGTGTGTGGGGGGATGTGTGTGTGGGGGATGTGTGTGTGGGATGTGTGTGTGTGTGGGATGTGTGTGGGATGTGTGTGTGTGTGGGATGTGTGTGTGGGGGATGTGTGTGTATGGGGGATGTGTGTGGGGGGATGTGTGTGGGGGGATGTGTGTGGGGGGATGTGTGTGGGGGGATGTGTGTGGGGGGATGTGTGTGGGGGGATGTGTGTGGGGGGGATGTGTGTGGGGGGATGTGTGTGGGGGATGTGTGTGGGGGGGATGTGTGTGGGGGGATGTGTGTGGGGGGGGATGTGTGTGGGGGGATGTGTGTGGGGGGATGTGTGTGTGGGGGGTTGTTGTGGGGGGTTGTTGTGGGGGTATGTGTGTGGGGGTTGTGTGTGGGGGGTTGTGTGTGTGGGGTTGTGTGTATGTGTGTGTGGGGGGGTTGCATGTGTGTGGGGGGTTGCATGTGTGTGGGGGGGTTGCCATGTGTGTGGGGGGGTTGCATGTGTGTGGGGGGTTGCGTGTGTGTGGGGGGTTGCGTGTGTTGGGGGGTTGCTTGTGTGGGGGGTTGCTTGTGTGGGGGGTTGCTTGTGTGGGGGGTTGCGTGTGTGGGGGGTTGCGTGTGTGTGGGGGTGTGTGTCTGGGTGTGTGTGCGGAGGGTTGTGTGCGTGTGGGGTGGTTTGTGCATGTGGGGTTGTGTGGGAGTGCAATAAAGAAATAAAAACAGAAGGAAGAAAAATAACAGAGGTGTTAGGCGGCGTGCGGGAGACCTCCGAAGAAGGGGTGTATGCGTGAGAGGGGAAGCTGCACGAGAGGGCAGCACGTGAGGCAGAGCAAGAGGCTGGGATGCGGCACGAGGATGGGAAACGCGCCAGGCTGGGGTCCGTCGCGAGGATAGGAAACATGCGCGGGGAGGATGAGGCTCGGGACGGGCAAGAGGCCCTGCGAGACAGCAGAGCAGAGCGGGCGGGAGAGATGGAGGGGGAGGAGATAGCGGAGGTGTTGCGGTGATTTGGGAGGGAGGGAGGGAGGGTGAAGAGGGCACGGGACTGTAGGGGCGGAGGGGGTAGGTAAAAGAGGCGGAAAAGACGGTTGGGGGCACACGGCCTATTTGCATGTATGTGAGGCTAGTGCCGATAAGGGGGGGAGGGGGGGCAGAGGGTCAGAGGAGGAGGGCTCACCAAGGAGTCACGGAGAGGGACACACACCCAAGGGGGGGGGCATTGTAATGTAAATATGTAAATACTGAGGGAGAATGGCGAGAGAGAATGGAGAGAGGGAGGAGGCTGGAGAGAACGAGAGAGAAGGAGGTAGGGACATGTAGAGGAGGAGGGGGGCATAGGAGGCGGGGCAGGGAGAGGACAGGCCGTAGGGACAAGGAGTAGGAAGAGCAGGGCAGTGTGGAAGAACCAGGGGCAGAGACCATAAGGGGGGTGGGCGGCCACAGGGCTGTTGAGGATAGTACTGGCAGAGACATGTAGGAGGGTGTGGGGTGGAAGGTAGGAGCAGTGGTGGCACGGAGATCTGACAAATGGCGGTTTACATTCTGCTGTTTTGCTTTTTAAGTACAAATGAAAACGCTTTGTAAAAATGTATTTCATGTCGGTACATGAAATGCATTTTTACGAAGCTTTTTTATTAGTACTTAAACAAGTGGGAAAAGAGTGAAACAAAATAATAACGCACCTAAAGAAGTAAACAAGAGTCCGGCAGTGATCCTATATGAACCTACTGGAAAAACTGTAGCTTTTCACAATAAAACATGGCCACTAGATGGCAGTATCCACCACATTAAACAAGCATGGAGTCAGGCTGATACAAAGAAGCCTCTCGGAGCAGTGAAAAACAAGCTCTCGGCATTGCGTGGGGGGGGGGGAGCGGAGCTGATTCCTTTGAAGTCTGATGGGGAGGGCGGCTTGCTTTGAAGTCTGATGCCGAGGCTCAGACAACGATGTGGTTGGCGATGTGCACGCGCCCAGCTCACATGAACTGTACCTAATCCGCAGTTTGGGTAGACTTTTCTAAAGTAACTATAATCTCGCCAACCATCCCTACGGGATGGCTTAGGCGAGACTTAAAAAAGACACGGCGCGAGGAAGAGATGGGTTATACATACTGTCATACCAGAGTAACATCTATCAGTGATGTCATAATCCTGATACACTATTTGATCAAGGTGTATACTGTGTTTTGACAATAAAGAAAACAAAAGTAGTGCGTCTGGACTGGTGTTGACGTGGTCTTGTTGAAGTTTACGTGAAGACGCAAGCGATGTAGGAGATCGCAGGTCCATTTGAAATGTAGTTGGGCTTCCTCAAAAAAAGAACACCTTTATAAGCCAGACGTCTACATATGGGTAGACGCAGATTAGGTGCTTTCTCAGAAGGGCTGCTACCACAGCCATGCACTTGGAGAAAGTGCTGGGTGCGGACTTGAGGTCAAATGGTATTACTGTGTACTAGTAATGGCTGTGCCCCACGCCGAACTAGAGAAATTTCCGATGCTGCCCGGCAATGGGAATGTGGAAGTAGGCATTGTGATGGTCGATGGAGCAAAGCCCTGGTGTAGTTGGGGGATATATTTGATGTAAAGCCAGCAATAAGAACTTCTTCCAAACCCACTTGTTGGCAATTTTGAGACAGAGAATTGGTCTGAATTTTTGTCTACCTTTCTTTAGTATGAGGAAATACCTGGAATAATGCTCGCTACCTGTTGACTGCCGGAAACTGCTTCCACTGCCTTCTTGTGCTACAAGAAGTTGAGTTCCATCCTGAGTAGGTCGAGATGGAAAGTGGATGGCTTTGGTGCAGTGCTTAATTTGAGCCAGTGGTTTCTGGTGCTCAGCACCGGCACTTAATTGTCAACACCGGTGCTTGTGACAGTCTGCCACAAGGCGGCGCTGTCTGGCCAATTTAGAGATTACCACAACAACAATAAATTATTAATTCAATATACATAAAAATTACTATTACCTGACACCCAAGCGATTCTTATAGCTTTGGGGCCTGACATAGTACGAATTGTCACACTTGTAGGAGTGTGATGGTTAGTATTGTGTTGTTACTATTATTGGCAGAGCTGGCAGGGGCAATGTGTGGTGCAGGCTGCAGTGGCCTCCTGTTGAGAGACCAGGCACTTATTTTTTTTTACAAATTAAGCACTGCTTTAGTGGAATAGACGATGGTGGGGTGGTAAAACAGAGGCAGTACCCATTTTGCACAAAAATCAAAACCCAGGCATAATTTGCGATGTGAGTGGGGGAAGAGAGGACTCATGGTTTTGTGCCTGATGTTTGTTCCACCGTGGGCGGGATGTTGGGCAGAGCGTCCTCTGGTCTGCTTATGCTGTGGCTCTTAGGATCTGTGATGCTGTTGTTATTGAGATATCCCAGGAAGCCAATGAGGGGTTTGAACCCTCTGAGTAAAACCAGCGCTGGTAAGGCCAGAATGATTTGCGCTGTTCTTTGTGTTTTTCCAGGCCCACAGCTTTTAATGTGTCCATGTCCGTTTTCATTCTTGCATTCTCGTCGTCAGCATGGTTGCCGAATAGTGTGGAACCTGAGACGAGGCAAATTTTGGATCTAGTGTTGCGCTTCCGGTTTCAGAGATGTTAGCCAGAGCCAAGAATGTCTCCACATGGTCACTCCATCACAATATACATGAGCGGCATGGAGGGACAAATCAGCTGTTGCTCTGATTATTTGATTTGAGACCATTGCACCCTCATTAATGATCTCCAGGAACCCCTCCTGTTTAACCCTTGGCATGTGCTCAGCGAAATTGCTGGAGGGAATCTCAAAGGGCTCGGCTGTACCTGCCCAAGAGAGCTGTAGCACTTGCTACCTTCAAAGAAATGTCTGCTGTACTGCAGAATTTGCGGCCTGAGGAATCCAACTTTCTACTCCCCTTATCTGGAGGTGAAGAAGATGGAGAGCTGGAATGGGACTTTTGCGCAGCCAAAATCACAACAGTCTGGTGGAGGACCAGAGCATAGAAACAAGGGGTCTTGATCCGGAGGCTGATATTTCTTTTGAAGCCTGGATGGAGCATGCTCAGCAACAGCTGGTGTTAGGAACAAGTCCATGGATGGCTCGAGAACCACTGGAACCAGAGGAAGCAAAGGCCTTGTAGCCGTATGATGCAGTAGTCACGAAGATTATGAATGTGGATTTTGTTGGACCGGACATCGGTATATTTAATTTGGTACACCTTCCGACCAGAACATCTTGTCGGTGGGAATTTCAGCCACCAGGGAGACACGAGGCGGTAGATAGTCTGATAAACTTGGTGAATAGTCTCTTGTAGAAGAAGAAGAGCAACCACTGGTATGGCGTCAATGGGATTTTGATGTATGGTGCGATTTATAATGGCAATGGGAATGTCTTGAGGTTGAAGAGCGCCCAGATGGGTGATGGCCATGACGTGAGAAGTGGTATGATCAGGAGCACATTTGAGGCCTGGGAGCTGGAGTTGTAGGTGCTGGAGGCAGCACTGGAGGAGGTGTTAGATCCAGAGGTGCTGGAGCCAATGGAGGAGTTGACGCAGGTGTAGGAGGAGATGGAGATGGTACTACAACTAGATAAGGTGAGTAAGCCCTGGAATAGTGGGACTGATGAGGAATTCATTCTTATCCTCTTTTGGAACTGTGGTCGCCTCGACATCGACCTCTGACGTTGACGTTTGGCTCTCGAACCAATACTTTGACAACAAGGCACTTCTGGACCTCTTACACTGGCGAGGGATCTACGGCCTGTAATCCTTCAACGTCAAGTGGTGTTGCAAAGACAGTGAGCGGCGACGACTATGCAATATCTGGCTAGCCCTTGGCAGTTAACATGTCGGTGCCATACCTTGCCTCGACATCGAGCCTCTCTACATCAAAAGGGCCCAATTCCGTTTTTCCCCTGAAAAACTACTCGGACCTTCAACATCCACTGGATGCCGAGGGAAGAGCCCTGCTGGAAGAATTACCTTTCCCTCGCTGATTGTGCTTACTGGCGCTGTGTTTCTTGTCTCCTTTAAAGGCAAATCTTTTCTCTGTAGCATAGAGTGCGCCTGGAAAACTTCCTGCAGATGTCACAGGCATCAGGAAGATGAGTGGAAGGTAGACAGATAATGCAGACCGCATAAGGGTCTGTTTTGGCCTCTTTCCTGTCACAGCGAGAACACTTATTAAGCAATGAAGGCACTTTGACAAAATACCTCAGTTTTCTATAAAAAAGTAACAATCACAAAAACAGGACAATGACACAAGCCAATGAAAAATAGGAGCAAAGAGTAGGCAGAGCTTCAAGGCCATACTCTAATACA
The DNA here is from genome assembly GCF_964261635.1 of Lissotriton helveticus. NCBI lineage: Eukaryota > Metazoa > Chordata > Amphibia > Caudata > Salamandridae > Lissotriton > Lissotriton helveticus. The sequence goes on from NC_136068.1 coordinate 1,437,516,492, forward strand.
GCATGCCTCACAGAGCAGCGCATGTGCTGCCCAGGCTCAAGCACAAAAGGGGTTTTTGCAGGAGATTTATACGGTTTACAAACCATCTTAAATTATACTCATACTTAATGTACCGGCCCTTTTTTGACTTCATGATGAAGAATATAGCCATTATAGCTTAGGTATATAGACTACATAATCTGTCTTTTAAGTGTCTTTACAGCAGGTAAATACCCGTTTACATTACCCTTGTGAATTTTAATGCTTTGCAAATACTGTAGGATTAAAACGTGAATTTAGAACAGCCAAGTTGCCATTTGAAATGAGTTCACTATTACAAAGGGAAGGAGATTAAACTCCTTAACTCAAGTTAAGTATACAAAGTGTCCATGAGCAACTCTGAGGCCCGATTATGGTAGAGCAATCAATATAAGGAATACCTATGCATCTTTCTGCGTGTGTCACTTGAATGAAAACACGAATGAAAACCTGCTCTACCATTTGAGGAGAAATGCTCCCCTAGTCCTATTCTACATGGGTTAACAAATGCCACAAAATTTAAATTTTATAGGACTATATTGCTATTCTTCACTACCTACACCCCTATCTTGACCCAAAAGACTAAAATCTAAACCCACAGCATTTTAAATTCAGGTCAACTGACAAATGAAGGTTAAATGATTAGGCGCAAATGGAAACAGTCTTCTAAAAAGATGTAAATGTGAATACAATAAGCGACCAACTTCCAACCTGTCGGTTCACCAGCTACATCTCAATAGAAAATAAAGCTTCCATTAACCTTTTCCTTGAGATGATAACAACTAGGCTATGCAACCAAAATATACATAACCCTCTCTCCATAAACAAAAAGATAAAGAACACAGGAGCAAAACTAGAGAGATTCCTTTACCAGCTGCAAATAAGACTGAGATTTCTCTTGAAATCATTCAACACTGTACACAGAGACATGGATGTAATAGCTTTCTTTATGTATTGACCACATTCCAAACACATAACTAGACCAACAACTCCAGCACCTCCGATTAAATGGCTCTCAGTTGCTAACCTTTCACCTTCAGCAAAACCTAGTAGACATTTCTCCCACCTTTCTGTTAACTTTGACGCATGCCAAGAAACCTTGAGCAAACCAGAGGAACACTTTGCATAATACAAGTCTCTAACAAACCACCACTTCCAGAAACATGCTTATCTAAGCAAGGGGAGCGTCAATGCCAGAGACGTATTGTGTCGGGGGTCCGTCAGCTCAGAGCGTGAGAAGTACAAATGCTCAACCAATCAACCAACGTCTACCAAAGGTTTTACCTAGAAGACCAAGCTTCAGATGATTATTCCTTGGTGGAACAAGAAGTAAACAACAAGCATTGGAAATGCAATAGGTCTCGCATTAGAAAAGTTGGAGCTATTGGTTTTGTAAATGACAATTTTTTTTATGTGTTGGTCTTGAAAATAGCAAAATTAATAGCTTTGTCATTTACAATGCCAATACTTTTAACTTTTTCAAATGGGACACCTATAGCATTTGTAATGCAACATGTTTTGTATGTACGTGACTTACATGTATTCATATTACAAATACAAATGGCTTTTAATTTTTTTAAATAATTAATACTTAAATAAAAGTTCTTGTAATTTATAGTAGCAATAGCTTAAACTATTGTAAATAACTTGTGAAGAATATGTTCAGTGTATTTTATTGTGACGAAAATGCAAGAACAGAGGTGAAATATTGATTTTACAAATAACAATGGATTTTAATTTTTTTTCGAATAATTAATACTTAAATGAAAGTTATTGTAATTTATAAAGGCACTAGCTTAAAGTAAATCCAAAAAAAACAAACCATAGTGTAATATGGAAACATTTACCGCCGAACTCAGAACAATGTAATGTGAAAGCTCTTCATATTAGTACAGCTGCAGACCTTCTAATGTTGATTAAGTGCACTATAAAAAGAAAACTCAAAGGAATAAATCTGTGTCACTCGAGCCCTGCGATGGGGAGAGTGATTTCCATATTTAGAGCATTACCTTAATAAATGTCACGAGCTTTGTCTCTTGTGCCCGTTTACACAAGCGATTGAGGCATGGTCTGTGGCAAGCGAAAAACAAGGGGGAGTGGCATATCTGTGCCCAAAAAGATGAACCCCAGGACCAAACGCGAGGCCACCCCTTGATAAGCTGAAGGTCTGGGATCATTGGGAGTGTGTGGGGATGATTGCTATACAGGACGTTCTAAATCCTTGTTTTGAGGTAATGTCTCTGTGCACAGACCAGCCTGCAGGCGCTGCAGCCAGGTCCTCTCCTAAATTGATTGTAACATGGAATCTGTGAAGCAGAGATTTGTTTTATTGTATTTACTGCCCAGGAGATCCGGGTTTACAAAAGGACAACAGAAGGAGAAGGCCATAAAACGAGCCAAGCGTGTAATGCCCAGTGGTCCGGCTTGCAGCAGGCTGTGCTTCTGCACCACAAAGGAGCCGGCTAATGAGAGGTCAAATGCAGCCTGGAGAAACGCGAGAGACGGCCCGGCGGTCGTCAAAGTGAAAGTAAACAAGTTAAAAAAAATAAAAGTATTTTAACTTGTTCTTAGCTTTGTGCGCAGTGCACAGATATACATTATCCCCTGAGATGCTGTTTTCCCGAAAGCTGTCTAACACAGATAAACAGTAGCTTTTTGGCAGCTATAGACTGTCCTGCTAATACTGCAGGGCCATTAGAAAGAAAGATGTAAAGCACCCTGTGATGGAACTCATGCTCAGAAAGCAGGCCAATCACCACGGAGAAAGGGATACAGTACGGCAGTCGCCCTCGAGTCTGGGGAACTGGGATGGAGTCTCGGCAATGACGCTGAACATCCTGTGATCCTGGGCAAATCACTTAATGTCCCTGCGCCTTACAAAAATAAATGTGTGTCCTCATGTAATGCAACTGGTGCTCATGTAAAGCGCTCTGATTCCTGATTCCGGTCAAGTTAGCGCTATATAAAACTCTATTAAAACAAGCCAATAAACTACTCCACAGATAAACATGTAGGAAACGATGTCATAGAAATTGCTTTAACCAGTCGCAGATTGAGAGTCATTTATTCATTTGTGTTCTTTAATGTGTGCCACACTTCTGGTCGGTTGCCGGGGTGTGTCGGGGTTATTGACCAGAGGACCATAGAGAAATGTGGTGAACTTAGGTGTAAATTATTCAGAAGTTACAAACATTTACCAATACATTTTATAGCACACCGAAGTTACAGTGAGCGTTTTAAGCGCTTCAGAAAGTGTGTCAAAGGGCATCATTTATTCCTGTTCTTGCACAGGAGAGATAAAGTCAAGACATATTAAGGAAACTGTGATTAAAATTTAGAAAAATGATTTCCTTGTTTCATACAAAGAACTCCAGTCTCATGTTAGTTTGTTAGTTAGTAACGTAGGTGTAGTCTTGCAACTCTCCTAAGATATACCTATGCTTGTTCCTAAATGGCGCCTGCTAAGGGATTCTACTGACTGCTTCTCTCAATCAGGCTTAGTTTATGACTGTTGTAGCAGGCATATGTGGATAGGGTTCAGCAAAAAGACCCGTATGGATGCTTTCACACGCCGAAGTTTGCATAGGTCACTCGATAAACTAAAAACATCAGTTTAGGACTAATCGATTCAAATATTATTGAAAAACATTTTTTCTGTCACTTACGAATATTTTTCCAATTCACGCTGTTTCTTCCAACTCTCCCCAAATCCAAGGAAAAACTTGCCGCCTTGCTGTAACTGCCTGCATACGTACGTCTAATATTCCAGTTTCAACGTAAAAGTGCAGTGTGAGGTGCACTCAAAAATGTTCAAATTAATCAAAAAAGTTGCACTTGAAAAGACCGTTGTGTAAGGGTTTTACTCGCCACGACCCTGACGCTCACAAGTGAAAGTAGAGAAAACCTGAGTGTGGCAGGTGGTCCATGTAAGTTATTCACTCGTAAATTAATTCTAGAACTCTAGTAAATAAGCGGTAACTGAGTGAGTAAAAAAAAAAGTTGACAGACCCTCACAACAGTGTCTCGTGCCCAATGCAGCCCCACCCGTTGTGAGTCAGTGGGTGGTCAAAACAGGAATCATGGTTACTGGATTTAGATGTGTCTACTTTCGTGTCACAAAATTTTAGACAACACAAAATATACACAAACTTGGGGCACAGATTACATGAGAAAGTAAACAAAGGAAAAGATGTGAGGACGGGTGAATAACCATGGCAGTAAGCTGAGCGCATCAATGCGCCTGCTGCGGGGACGGGTATGTTATTAAGGTGACAGGGTCTCCGGTAGGACAAAATTGTAATTTCTCCACCAAGTGATGCGCTACATGGATATCACAAATCAGTCATGTCATGAATTCTAAAAACTTGTGTTTTCACTCTGGGCTGACTGCGGGTGACAAGCTTTGGTTAGAAGCCCCGCACTTCCTTCTAGGGTGGAAGAGGAGAAGTGCTGCGAGTGCGGGTTGAACAAGACTCTTCATGTTCTATGATACTGTTCCGCTGTACTCTGTGCCCGCCTCTGCTGCAGGGCACACAGGGCTGCAACCATGGGCGCCGTGAAAATAAAAAATTACACTGCGATAAACTTAAGCAGTAGACTCTAAATGCTAATGAGAGACTCCCTTAAACAAGAAGTGAGGGGGCGGAGCTGGGGGAGGCTGTGAGAGAGAGAGTGGGGAGGAGAGTAGGAGGAGGAGGGGGGAGGAGAGTAGGAGGAGGAGGGAAGACACAGAAGGGGAGGGGGGAGGAGAAATGCGACACGGCGGGGAGAGGGTGTGAAAGCAGCAGGGGCCTGGAGTGCGGCTGAGGGAACTTAAGAAATGCGACACGGCAGGCAGGGGAGGGGGCGGAGCGGGGGTGTGGGAGGAGTGCGCCTGAGGGAGAATACATGCAAGGCAGGCGGCTGTGGGCATGTGCACGCGCTTTTAAGCTCAATGCGCATGCGCATTGAGCTTGATTTTCACGGGCACTGCAAGGAATCGCCACGATTCCTTGCAAGTTGGTTAAAGAGTGTTTAAGCCCCCATAGTCTCGCAAGCTCGATGCGCATGCGCATCGACAGGCGAGACCTAAAAAGCGGTTCCCAAAGCATCATGTCACAAACAGGGTACAAGACCCATGGCTGTTAGTTCTTCCCAAAACAGAGCATAATCCAACAAAAGGGAGCTACATTATATAGTCTTTTGCTTCATAAGTCCATCACCTTGGACCACAATTGCACCATCCATCATCATTGGCCACAATAATGATACAACTGCATTTTAACAATTGAGTCTAAAGTACAACTGGACTGAAACACAGCCTGTAACGACTGGGAAATAAAGTACCAACGAATATAACTATTCATGTGAGAAAGCTGGGAAAAAGGAGAGAAGTGTTGGGAGGGCAAAAACCGGCTACAAAGACCTTCCAGTAGGAGGAAAGTGGGACAGATCCATGGAACAACATTGAGAAATTAGAAGTACCGGTAAAATCATCCTTAACACTTCCATTTATTCTACTACAATATAGGTGGCTTCGAGCACATTGAAGTCCATTCCATGGCTGACCAATATACTAATTATAGCAAAGGCAAAACGTGGGAGGAAGTGAGCTTGAGCTGCAGGTTATGAAACATTTGCAAGCAAAGTATATCAGATGTAAATCATGTGCAAAACTTAAACATTCAGAAACATTAGATGAAAAAAATGTTTATTGGTTTGTAAGCACTTACTTGTTATCGAATTGTTTCTATTTTCGACCTTCCTGTTGTCTTGTCTAGTCTTGCGATATAACTCTTCCTCTTGTTTAAGTTTTATTGGAGTGGGATGTTCAACAACTGGGTGCCCTGTTGTAGAAACAGTTGTTACAGTAACTAGCAAACTCACGATGTTATGTTCCTACCCTATCATGTTTGCTAAGAAGGACATGCAAGCACAACATACACACATTTTCCAAGAACTACTTGAGGGAAACTTTTGATTTGGTGAACAAGATAAAGACAATGCTTAGTCAAGTAATTTCCTGTTGCTTCTCCTTACAAGCACAGTAAATGTCATTGCAAAAGCACCATTACCAAATCAAACTGTCACAGTCCAATTCAAACCATATGTTCTTCAAAGAGCTGCTTTGGGAATAGAATACACAGTTTGGGTTAGGAACTCTGGTCTATTAAACTATATTCTAAGTCTGCATATGTAAAGAAACATGTGGGCCTCAGATTGCCAAAATGAGCCTAGATCCCAATTATGAAGGGCTGTCTTCCTCCGAGCTCCAAACACTTATGTGTTGACTGACTGCAGGCTTGTCACTTCGGTACTATCACTATTACTGTGTGGAGCCCCTTGTGGGACAAGGTCACCGGCCAAGTACCTTCTAGTAGGGGGTGACTTGGGGAACATGTCAGGAAATGTGATCCTTGAGCCACGGACTCAACATAATTTCCTACACCGACGACACCCAACTGATTTGCTCCCTCACAAATGAACCCACAGCCGCCAAGAGCAACTTTCAAAACGGGATGAAGGCAGTCGCCACCTGGATAAAGGACAGCTGCCTCGAGCCCAACGACAAGATATTAGTCCTCATCCTGGGCTCCTCCCCATCCACCTGGGATGACTCTTGGTGGCCCACAGCGCTCGGAATCCCCCCCACTCCCACAGAGCATGCACAAATCCTTGCACCGAGTCCACGAAAACGGTCGCCCATGCACTCATCAGCAGCTGACTCGACTACAGCAATGCACACTATGCCTGCCCCACCCAAAAACAAGCATTGGCATAGCCAATAGGTCTCGCCTTTGGGACCTTATAAGTATTTTGTTATGCACAATAACATCCTTGGTGCAACATCAACTGTTGCATGGCTAAACACTTATAAGGTTCTAAAGGCGAGCCCTATTGGCTATGCCAATGCTTGTTACTTTTACGTGTATTGGGTAAAATTGTAATGCTGATTAGAACATTGTTTTTTGCTAGAGGAACTATGGCACACTGACAGCGTGATGCAGGGTTTGCGGTGCATTAAAGAGCTGTGTAAGGATTGGAGCTTGGTACTAAATGATTAACTCCTCTTTTGTGCAGTGTTTGCCAAATTATAGCTGCTGCCTGAAGTAACAGGATGGCTTTACTCAATATAAACCTGCCTACGGTACATCCTTTTAACCAAGGTAGAAGTGAGAAAACGAGCTTTTAAAATGTACCCAGATGAAAGGCACGTCAGACTGAGTTGTAACCCTTATAGTGTTAATGAAGACACAGGCCGGGGCCTGGCTGGTAGTGTTTAATCATGAGTGACTTGTACTAGTTTATGCAGAGTCCAGAGAAACGTCAGAATGTTATTATTTCTCTAAGAATGGGGTTAAGGTTAATATCAGGGTACTTTACATGGAGAATAATATCAATGGCATATAGAGAGGTAGGGTAACTTTCCCAGCTATACACAGTCCACAGTGGTAAAGTTGCTCTTATAGGATACTAATCAAGGGGGTCTGTAACAACAGCAAACAAAAATGGGGGCAGTGGGCACCCCTGTTGCATGCCCTGGGCAATGGTAATTGGTGGAGATATGAGACCATTAACCTACAGTCTTGCGGTGAGTTTGTTATAGAGCATGCAAATCCAGCCCAGGAGCTCTGTTCTAAGTCCCACCCTTTATAGTGTAGCAAACATGTATTTCCAAGACAACGAATCAAATGCTTTTTGGGCATCTAATAAAAACAGCAACTACTGGGATGCCAGGGTCCACTTGTGAAATCAAGAGGAATGTGTGCAAAGTGTCCAAATTGAAGTTCCTGGGTATAAACTTGGATTGCTCTGGGAAAACAGTGACTCGTAGCATGGATTGGAGCCTGTCTGCAATGATCATTTTACCGAAGTTTGTCTCGTTTGTACAGTATTGTAATCGCTGCCTCCCAGAAGGATTTGGGGAGAATGATGGACACTCAAACTTCACTGTAAACATCCAGTATTCTTGGGATCTTCTCAGCTTTAAAGGGGGCATTAGGATTTCTCGATCTTGTGTCTCGAGCCATGCCAAGGCGACTTCTGAGAGGTAGTCCTTGGGGAGGAGGGGTTGAGCCGTTTGTATTTTCCACCTTATACGGAGAAGGATAGCATGTGGTGAAAGTGAACATGATGTCCTCAAAGTATGTCTGAATCCATCTTCCCCCATGCTTATAATATGTCTTCTGTTCACGGTATTGTTTAGAAGACGTACCAGAGTGCATCCCAGGCAATTTCCTTCCCCCTATTGCCGGGCTGTAGAGGTATTTTACATCTCTGTCTGCTTCATCTTTCTATTGACTTTTTAGAAAGAACAAGGGAACCCAAAGGTAATACACTAAGGACCTTGGGCGCTAATTAGTTACTAAAGACAGTGGTCCCTAGAACATTGAAAAATGAACAAATAGGATCAACATAAGCTAGATAGCCAGTATGTTCTTGGTCGAGCCGGACAGGGATTTATTTAGCAAATATCAATATAGTTTAACACAAAATTGAAGTTAATGTCAAGGGGGCACAGCCTGTGACCCACAAACAACAAGACAAAACAGCAATTTTTACAGGCAAAAAGGCGAACGAGGCGGTCTGTTTCCTAGTACTCAGTGAACAGACTGGATTCAATCACAGTACCATTGTACTATTTAGTGGACATATGGTACAAAAATTGTCGACGTTTCGATGCCCAAACTCTAAATAAATGGCATCATCCTCAGGACAGTATTATAACCATGTCTGTCTTGGGATCATATAGTTTCCTTTCATACATGCGTAACAATTAAACAATTTTGACACAGGGGGATAAAATGGGAGAAATGGGGAAAAAGAACAAGAAATAAAACAGTTAGCTAGGCACGGACTGTTCTAATAAGAGTACAATGACTTTTCAGTGACTTGGTTACCATGGCATTCTGGACAATAGTAAGAACGGGTTGCAAGGAGGGTAATTCAATGTCAGGACCGGAGGCTTCAGATTATGCTTTTCCTTCTTCGCGGTTTAATATATACCAAAAACACAGCAGCCCAGAAAAGCTCCACAAAAAATGCTTCTATATCCAAAACACAGGAAAAAGCATTTAAATCAAGAAACAAAACGATTTCAACATAAATCAACTACAAATCCCATCATTCCATCATAGTCCGAGTAATATCAGTCCTTCCAGTGTCCATGACTACTAGATAGGGTGTCCATCTTGTGTCTTCTCCCTCTTTCTTCGCTACTTCGCAGCCAGTCAAGTGTTTATTCTTTGCTCTGCATGACGTTGTGACTTTACGATATATCTGGTGTTTAGTCATGAATGTGCAGAAGTTTATGCTTTGGGGGGGGGGGGGGGGGGGGGGGGGGGCTCTGATGTATCTTGCCATTTCTATGCAGTTTCCCTTTCAGAGCCCTTTCATGATCGCAGGGACGTTCTCCGTCCCTTTCGCAATCTCCCAGTGACAGCCGCGGCTTTTCTTTCAGCCGCCAGGGGGAGCCCGTCCGTCTCTCTGATCTCGGCGCGGGTTTCCTCACAGTTCGGAAGCCGCGCTGAGGAAAGAGACGCTTCGGTGCCTTGCCCTGCCGCCTCACCTGCAGGGCCGGACTGGGAACCAAAACCGGCCCTGGCAAAGTGCTCGGCCAGCCCCCCCCTCCCCACTCGGGGGGTTGGAGGTGCCGCCGAGCTCTTTGCCGGGGATGGTTTTCGGCCGATTTTGTTGCAGAGCCGATTTTACAGCTTTGCTGCAAAAACGGCCCTGTAACAAAATCGGCCTCCAGGGGCTCAAGTCCGGTCCCCACCCTTGCGGCGCACCGGGGGATTGCCCGGTGCCCGCTATGGCCAGTCCGGGCCTGCTCACCTGTACGCCCTCACTGTGGGGGTATGTATTGCCCTGTTTTGTTCTACACCCAGAAGGGTCTGTATAGCGGTATTACCGCGTTGCCGCCTGCAGGCGTATTGAAGCACTTGATTGCGGTTTTTACAGCGTGTGGGCCCAGTGCTGTTTTTTCTCAGGCTTTGAGGGTCCCTGAAGGAGCGCACGTAGGGGGGCGGCCGTGACCCAGTCCTTGGTGAGGGTCTGTGCGCTCAGGGATTGGTGCTGCCCTATTTCTGGTTTCCAGCCAGGCAGATACCTGCGGGCCTCCGGCCTGCCCATAAGCTGGTGCTTAGGCTTTAGCACGGTTTTTCCCCTCATCTTCCCCGGGGTCTTAGGGTTCCCTATTGACATGGAAGGGGAGTACTATGAAGAAGAGGAGGAGGAATCTCATCACAATCTTAATGATGAGGAATTCTATAACGCAGTGGATAGTTCTATCTACCGCTGCGTTACGGACATTGTAGGCCCCATGGAGGAACGCCTTTCCACTCGGATAGTGGAGGAGTGCGCCAAGTTAGCGCAGGCGCAATTAGGGGCCCCTGGTTCGGACCCGGGCCCTTCTGAGGGAGACCCACCTGCTCCTAAGCGACCTTGCAAGGAGGGGAGTTCGTGGGGGCACAGGGTGTGGATAGGGATGCCTTTGAGCGTCTGCGTGACGCTTTTCTGGCGAAGGCGACCAACCCCACCCCTGCGCCGCCACCGGCATCAGCCCCGTCGGTGTCTTTGGGCACGGCTCCTTCATCCCCGTGGGGACTGTCTCCGGTTGATTCCAACGACGATGAGGGTTCTGTGCGGTCTTGGCGTCCGGCCGGCTCCGCCGCCGAGTTGCCCCAGGACAGCTCGGGCATGTTGGACCGGATGATATTATTCACCCGCGGTCGGCTGCCTGGGGACAAGGTGGCGTAGTTTGTGGCGGGGCGCCTCCGGAAACCCTTGGGGAATGAAGCGAGGAGCTGTCACCGGGGGGAGTGCCCGCGCCCGACGTTAGAGGGGAAAGTCGCTCTGACACCAGAACTGGATGCCAAGATGGCTACCTTTATGGATAAGTTTGTTAAGGATCCGCGCAAGGGCATAGACAGGTCCTGGCGTAGCTGCCAGGACAAGTTGCTGCACGCCATAGGTCCTATTACTATGATTTTGGACATGGCGGAGGAGGCAAAGGTGTCAGGGGCAGCCATATCTCCCGGAGTTTTGTCAAATTGGGCGCAGAGTTGTCATATTTTTGGGAAATGCCAATTGCGCACTCGACGGAACGTAGGCGTTCCCTCTTGATAAAATTGGCCCGAAGTTAGGTGATTTGGCCTCCTCGGAGGCAGGGGCAGTAGCCCAAGGGGGCCTGTTCGGGGACCCATTCATAAAAGAATTCGGCAAGTTTGTTTCAACTTTTACATCCCTCGATAAGGCCCAATCCAGCATCAAGCGAGTGTTTCAGCAGCGTTTTTCCTGGGGGGCTGGTCGCGGTAGGGGCCAGGCGACCGGCCGTGGCGGTCAAAATTCTGCCAACAAGGGTCAAGGCTCCGGAAGAGGTCAATATAATACCTCAGCCAGCTACACAAACTTCTACCCTACGAGAGGCCAACGCTTCAGGGGGTGAGGCGGCTACAAGAACAACGCCAGCAATAACAATCCCAACGGTAAGTCTAATATCGCCGGACCAGATTCAAATTGGCGGCCGACTACCGGCTTTCACAGAGGCCTGGGAGGCAATTACTGCCGACGCATGGGTCATTCAGACCGTGCGCGGTTTTCATATAGAGTTTTACGATCAACCCCATAAGAGGAACCCCCCTCGCCCAATAGTTTTTTCACTGGCCGATGCGCAGTTGATCGACGAGGAGGTCTCAGAGCTACTCCGCAAAGGGGCTATCTGTTGATCAACTCGTCATCCCTCGGGTTTCCTCAGCAATATCTTCCTTGTGGAGAAAACGGATTGGGGCAAACGGCCGGTCATCAACCTCCGGGAATTCAACGGCTGGTTGACTTATCGTCATTTCAAGATGGAGGGGATCCATCTTCTTCGGGATGTGCTCCTTCAGAACGATTGGATGTTTCGTTTGGATCTGAAGGACGCCTACCTAGAGGTCCCTATCCATCCACCGCATCATCGGTTTCTTCAGTTCGTCTGAGACGGTCAGGTGTTCGAGTTCACTGCCCTTCCGTTCGGACTCTCCTCCGTCCCGAGGTGCTTCACCAAGCTCCTGCATCCGGTGGTGGAGGTCCTGCGAAGCCAAGGTACCAGGATGATTGTTTATTTGGACGACATCCTCTTGATGGCTCAGTGCCCCGAGAAGCTCAACATTCAGCTTCAAAAGACCGTATCCTTGTTACAGGGGCTGGGTTTCGTCATGAACAAAGACAAATCGATGCTTTCCCAGTTCCAGAGTGTGGTTTTCCTCGGCTTCGTCGTGGACTCACTCAAAGCCTCTTTGAGTCTTCCGTCCAGGAAGGTGGCCAAGATCCGGCATGTGTTGCGGCAAACGATGGCAAAATCACACACTTCCCTGCGGCAGATCGCCAGAGTGGTGGGACTCCTGTCCTCTTCCATTCAGGCGATCTTCCCGGGAGCCCTCCATTACCGGGCCCTTCAACGCCTCAAGGCGCACCATCTCAGGCGCAGCGTGTCGTACGATCAGTTGGTTCCCCTTACAGAGGAAGTGAAAGGGGAAATGGCCTGGTGGCTCGCTCATATGGAGGCCTGGAACGGCCGAGCGATCGTCGGTTCAGCATCGAATTTGGTGATAGAGTCCGACGCCAGCAGGTCGGGCTGGGGCGCCCGCTGCGGAGAATTCTCCACAGGCGGCGCCTGGTCGTCCGAAGTGCAGGGGTTGCACTTAAATTGCTTGGAGCTCCTGGCGGGGTCCTTTGCAGCGAGCTCATGTGTTCTCCTGCGGATGGACAACGTCTCAGCCGTCCGATATGTCAATCACTTGGGCGGTCCTCGGTCGCGAGCATTAGCGAATCTAGCAAAAGATTTTTGGGACTATTATGTAGCCCACCACGTATCCGTGACGGCGGAATACTTGCCGGGTCAGGCCAATCAGGTGGCCGATTGGCACTCCAGGCATCTTCGGAACTGCAGTGTCTGGATGTTCCGTTGTTCCAGCGACTGAACGATTTTTGGGGACCGTTCTCGGTGGACCTGTTTGCGTCCCGTTTGGATTATCAGCTCCCGCGGTTCTTCAGCTGGAGACCGGACCCTCTAGCGGAAGCCACGGACGCTTTTCTCCAAGATTGGAGTCAGGAGAGGGCTTATGCGTTCCCGCCCTTTGCAATGATCGTCTGGATGGCGGCCCAGCTTCGCCGCCAGGGAGCGGAGGTGCTGGCGGTGACGCCCGATTGGAGATATCAAGTTTGATTTCCAGTTCTTTTGGAACTTTCTTGGGATTCTCCAATCCTACTCCCCCAGGTTCCTCATCTTCTCCTCAATCAGGAGGGGGTACCGCACCATCTTCTAATGCAGGGAGCTCTCCGCCTCATGGTGTGGCGGCTTTCAGGCGACGTTGGTCGCTCCCAGGCCTTTCGAGATCGGCTGAGGATCTCTTGTCAAAGGCATGGGCACCCAGCACCGCGAAGAGATATCGATCTGCTTGGACCAAGTGGGTGCGTTGGTGTTTCGAGGGGATTTGGATCCCTTGGTCGCAGGCGTCGTGCCAATTCTGAATTTTTTGCAGATCTGGCCTCCGATGACCTGGCGTATCACACCATTAACGCAATGCGTTCTGCGATCTCAGCGGCTCATGAGCCGGTGGAAGGGGCCCATGTTGGGGAAAAACCCTTTCGTATGTAGGCTCTTGTGCGGGGTTCGGCTTTCATTACCCCCGGAACCGCGATATTCCGTTCTTTGGGACGTCAATGTCGTTCTAAATCTCTTCCTTTCATGGCAACCTAACAAGTATCTTTCTTTAAAAGAATTGTCGGCGAAACTGGCCATGCTTTTGTGTTTGGTGTCTTGTCGGAGGGTTTCAGATGTGCGGGCCCTCGACATTTCAGCGAGAGTTTTTGCTCCGGACGGTGTGACCTTTACGGTGGGCCGTCGTACTAAGTCCGCTTCTAGGACGATTTCTTATGCTGCCTTTGTAGATTCACCCAAATTGTGCGTGGTGCAATGCCTCAAGGCGTATGAGGAGATGACACCAGAACTCCGCCCTCCGGGCGAAAGACAATTGCTCATCGCTTTGCGAAAGCCACACAAGGATGTCTCCTCCCCCACTATTGCTAGGTGGGTGCATTGGGTCTTACAAGAAGCAGGTATTGACGTGAAGCAATTCCGAGCTCACTCAGCTAGAGGAGCGATGGCTTCAAAAGCTTTTTCTTTGAGTGCTCGCCTGGAGGACCCGATGCGTGCGGCAGATCGGTCCTCTGATTCCACATTTAAAAGGTTTTATTTCAAGCCGGTGGTGGACATTGCGCATTTGGTCTTAAGTAAGCTTTGAACTAGCATAATCTGAAGCCTCCGGTCCTGACATAGAATCGAAATTTGCCTAGCATAGTAACGGTAAGTTTCAATTCTATTAAGGACACGGAGGCGAGGATTATCCCTCCCAGGTCTTCCTGGGTTAAGATTCCCGCCCCTACTTCAGTATGCAACCAGTTTTGGTTTCTATTATGTTTACATTGTTACGGTACTCGTTGTTTTTTGCAATTGCTTCTGAACTGTTCGACTGAACTGATTCTCGTTGTTAAGCGTGAGGTTTTGTTTACAACGCTTACGCTATTGTGTCTCTTCCGTTAGGGAATGAAGGTTCCAAGCAAGACTGATGTGAAGTCAGCATGACTTGCGCGAAGAAAGAGGGAGAAGACACAAGATGGACACCCTATCTAGTAGTCATGGACACTGTGGAAGGACTGATATTACTCGGACTATGATGGAATGATGGGATTTGTAGTTGATTTATGTTGCAATCGTTTTGTTTCTTGATTTAAATGCTTTTTCCTGTGTTTTGGATATACAAGCATTTTTTGTGGAGCTTTTCTGGGCTGCTGTGTTTTTGGTATATATTAAACAGCGAAGAAGGAAAAGCATAATCCTCACCTCCGTGTCCTTAATAGAATTGAAACTTACCGTTACTATGCTAGGCAAATTTCGATTCTGCTGGCGAACCTAATTTGCCAGCTGAAGTGTGGTCTGAGCATTTTACAGCTCTGTTCGCAATTGATCCAGAACAGGACCCCCAAATAGATCCTAGGGGCATTCTCTACTCACAAACTACAAGTGCCGAAGACCAACCAGTATTATCTAATAGACAGGCAAATGCTTGCCCATGTGCCAACAGCTCTGCCTCCATCGCATGGGTTCCCTCCCAGCGTCTGTGCCCCTGACTCACCCTGATTTCTATTTTTGGGGGTAGTGTATCCTCCAGCAAGCTCTGCCTGTTCTATCTCGTTGCCTCTGGTTGAAGCAGCGATAGCGCTTCCAGTCTCTGGAGATCTGTTCGTATGCTCGGGCGGCACCGCAAAGCCTTCCGACAAGGTGGGTTGGCGCATCGTAGAGTCCTTAGTCTTGCCTTTTTCCTGAGGGTTTTCTGCGCGGAAACATCCTGAGTGATCACAGGAGCCGGGGCCTTGTTATTGTTACCCCGTTCCTCTCCAGGCTTCTTTTGTTGAATCCTTCTAATAGCGCTGACAGATTGTTGCACCTTGCCAGGAGCCGACGCAGCCTTGCCTTCGTCTTTCTCCTTAGGTGCAGACACCTTCTGGTCCTTAACCTACTTGGTAAGGCGCGGTGGCATTCTGAAAGGCCCCTTGAGAATCAGCTCCGCAAAGCTTGCGAGTCCTCTTGGCACTCGTGAAAGAATTATCGTTATCAGGATCTTCGCGGAAAGCAAAGTCGAAAGATCCCTTGGGCCAGTGACTGTGCGGATTCCTCTGCCGGGAGGGGCCGGTCTCATTGCCGTAGAAACAAACGTCAGTCCATCATTCTATGGGAGGAGGGAGGAGGAATTATGCGACTTTCACGCTACAGACTGCCTGCGGCCATCTTGCCTCTTCTATCTCACTTGTTTAAATTGTGAAGAGGGTGGAAACAGAAATACAGTGGCTCAACCTGCCAGATGATGAATTAAAAATGTATTCAAGCAGTAACCTCTTACACTCTATGGTAAATCGTCAAACATTTCAAAAATGCCATTTCCGAAATATTAAGACGGTAAACATCGTTTACCATGAATGCGAAACCACGCATGCCATTACAACACAGTCATTACAACAACCGCGTTGTTACAACGCATGCCATTCCAACGCAAGTCGGAACAACGACTTGCTGTAGGGGGCAGAAGGTGTTGGATTTTAAATCCAACACCTTCCCTACTGTTGCACAGCCTGGAGTTGGAATAGTAAATTATACTATTCCAAAATCCAGCACCCCTCTTTCCCCACAGCAAGTCGTTGTTCAGACATGGTATGCGATTTAACAAAGCGGTTGTTGTAACAACTGAGTTATAATGGCATGCGTGGTAAACGCATGCAAACTAATGTGGCATAATCACTAAGACACATGTTTTTCAGCAGCATGGCGCGGTCCTGTTGCATTATAGATACAATGCCTATGCCCTCAACAAGTCACAACCAGTTTTAGTGCATTCATAAAACACCATGGGTTAGAAGCCAATTGGAAAGAGTGGAACTCTCATATCCGTTGATTTAAATTAATGGAAGTAAATGTTGGCTGTCTTGACGAATGAGAATTGACACAAAAAAACTTTGTTTTAGAACCTTAACTTTATTAATCTGCTTACATGGATCTTTTCTTATTAACAAACAAGTATTTTTTTATTGTGTATATCATCAGACCAGTTCAGTCAAAAAAAAACGGTGACAATGAGGCATCTTCAAGATCTGGTTTTGACAATTCAATCTTTGTAAAACAGCACATTTGTTTTTCCAAACATTTTTACGATATTGTTTAAACATGCTCAGTCATAAAAATTTTACCAATATACATGAAGAGACGTAGAAACTCTAACATTGAATCACATAGTAGAAGCGCAGCACATCTGGATATAGGCTAAACATGTCACATAATCATAGGCCAGGAGCAAATAGCAGCAATGATCCATTATCAAACTCAGATCCTGCAGTTTAAACATTGTAAACTGTAATAGTCCAGAGTAGGCACCAGGACCCCATTTTCTATACCACCAACAACTACGAGATAGAAAGAAAAAGGCCTTAACTCTCAAACTCAAAGCCATCTCCAACAACGGCAAAGAACTCTTCATCATTGTCAAGGAGTTCTCCAATCCGCTGCTGCCAACAATGTCATAAATCCCATCTCAATAATAATAAAAGGGGAATGATTCAGTTAAGGGCTGAGCAGAGGCTGGAATCAAGATACAAGTGTGCAATAACAGGGTACCTCTGACACCATAGATTCAACAAACAACTTGTTACCCAAACGATTTTTTAATTACCGCTGGGATATATGCATTTATATTTCTGCTTTTTAACTTTTTTAATTTGCAAAACAACCAAACCCATCAGTGGGCATCTCAAGCACAAAGGTTCTTTTTGTGTACAATCAAACAAGGCAGTGTGTTCAATCGTTATATACAGTGAAAAATCAATTAGCAGTTTAGTGATTTATACATTCAAGAAAGTGCGTCAAACAAGAAAAGAAACACATAAAAATACTTCAAAGGTACATGTAGATGTAAATGCATATATCCCAACGGTAATTAAAAAATCGTTTGGGTAACAAGTTGTTTGTTGAATCTATGGTGTCAGAGGTACCCTATTATTGCACACATAAATCCCATCTCAAGCACTCTGGAACGCCTCTCAAACTTCTTCGAACAGAAGATTGCCAAGATCTAAAACACATTTGACCCACAGCATACCAATATGAACTCCCCCAACCAGCCAGACAACACCTTCGCCAAACAGCAGCTAAGTAACTGGAATTCCCTCTCGAATGAAGAATCCACCGCCCTGATAATTACTATCCACTCAAACCCATGTCCCCACTTCATATACAATCTTGAAGAACAATCATCTCCCTCGCGCTCACTTCTATCATCAACACGTCCATAAGCACCGCAACCTTTCCATTTTGCTGGAAAACTGCAGAAGTCAATGCCCTACTGAAGAAACCAACAGCAGTTCCCAACACCCTTAGCAGCTAAAGACCCATCTCGCTCCTGACTTTTCCGGCTAAAGTCATTAAGAAAGTCATCAATACCCAAATCGCAGAGCACCTACAAATCCATCAACTCCTAGACAGCTGTCAATCAGGCTTTGCCCCAACCACAGCACAGCTTTTTACGGCCACCAGTGACATCAGAAGCATCCTTGACAGAGGAGAAATGGCCGCACTCCTCCTCCTCGACCTCTCCACAGCTTTTGAAACGGTCTCCCACAAGCCACTCATCAGAAAGCTTCAGCACTTGGGTATTTGTGGACCGGACCTCAAGTAGATACTTATCTTCCTCAAGGACAGAACTCAACGAGTTAGACTCCTCCCTCTACACATATCAGAACCCACAAACCTGATATGCGGAGTCCCTCAAGAATTGTCGCTCAGCCCAACACTCTTCAATGTCTACATGACACCGCTCACAGACATGGTGAGAGCCCACTGAATCAACATAGTATCCTAAGCCGACAAGACACAGCTCATCCTCTCCCTACCGACTCAACCAGCACAGCCAAAGCAAACTTGCCAACTGCATAAGCAACACTGCTGCATGGATGAAAAACAACTGCCTCTGACTCACAGACAAACTGAAGTCCTAATCTTCTGCAACAACTACTCCCCTGACATCATAATACACAGAAGGCGACAAAAATCATGAATGCTGAACCTAAATACATACAGTGAGGATTCATTTAGGTTGTCCTATGTGGAATTTACTATACCCTCTGAGGATTTCAAATTTCTGCAGATTTTGTATATTTGACTGTAGATTTGGAATGCTAACAGACAAATCTATTAACATACTATCAGCCTACTTCAACACTATTGTCATACAGCTTAGAATAAAAGCTTTAGCGATATATTCTTAATTAATCTCCTCCACTTTCCTAATTCACACAAATAATCTCTTTCCAATCATTAGTTTCCTATCTGCAACAAGCTGATTTTTTCATATATGAACCATTAACACATTCCACTCTCAGCATACGAATAACACCTCCTTAACACAAACTTACCTGTGCTGGGGCGGGCGTGACCGAGGAGGGGACCAAGATGGCCGCCTCTTACTGAAGCTCCGCCGGATCGGGGAGTCGGCACCCGAAAAATGGAGTAACCCGCGATTTTCCCCGGCACCCAAACCTGCGATCCTGATCTGCATCCTGCACAGCCCGACGGGTGAAATTTTGGAGGCGACAGAGGCAGCGGACCCAGAGATACGGCGGCGAGACCAGCGGCCGGAGTCTGGAAGGGGAGGCCTCGGTGCCGTGGAGTGGAGGTAGGAAGCGCTGCGCCTGGGGCGCACTGGCGGCCGGCGGGGTCCCCCCGCGGCGATTTCTGTGCTCTAGGGGCTTTGAGCTCGGCTCCGTGGCTGGCCTGTTGGGACCCGGCTCCCCTCGTGCGGCGCTGGGGCTCTAGGCGCCTAATTGGGCCTTGGGGCCTGGTGCGGTGGGGGAAGCCGGGAGCTCCATTTTGGCCGCGGCGCGGGCGCGGCTCTGGGGGCCGGTTGCTGTGGGGTTGGCCTAGGGGCCGCGCTGGGCGCTACGGGTGACTGCGCTACTCTGCTTCGGGCGCTGCGGTGATTCTGGCCTCTCCCTGTCTAACTCTGCACCAGTGAGGGGAGATTCATCGCCCCGCTTGACCTGCCGGACCTCTGAGGTGCCCGAGCGAGCCGCCATGTGGTCGCCCTGCCCATTGTACATTTGGTGCCCCCCCCCTCCTGATTGGGGCTCCGGGCTGGGCTGGGACCCACGCAACACCCCCTGGTGTGCAGGATCATTACCCTGCTACTGACCCATTGCCATATTTGAGGTGCTCCTGTGTGATTCAGCCGATTGCCTGGGGTCTGGGACATTTCTACTGCCACTCATCGCGGAGGATAAAGAGGCTTAGATCCGGTGGCCCCGCTGCACGATCACGATGGTTAAACGTGACCCCAATCAGCGCAAGCTTAACTTTGCGTGGACTTCCCTCCCAGTCACTGACCCTCCACAAGATGTCCTGACTGGGGCGGCTGGAGGACCAGACCCGAAGGATGCCAATTCTCTCATGACTGCTATGATGACCGAGATGAGGGCCGGTTTTAAGGCGCTAGATGGGCGATTTGACACGCTGGAGCGCCGCATGGCAGACATGGGCTCCAAAATTCAGGCACACGACCGAAGGCTGGACCTAGTGGAATCCAGAGTATCTGATGCAGAGGATGGCGCAACGAAATCCCTGAAGAGACTGGAGAGGGTGGAGAGAATCCTTAAAGAGGTCGCCATTAAAAACGAGGACCTTGAGGCCCGGGGGAGAATAAACAACGTGCGCATCACCGGCGTAGCAGAGACGACATAAACTGGCCGGATGGACACTTTTGTTGAACAGCTGCTAATTGAACTATTTGGCCGCGACACATTCACTCAGGGGTTCGTGGTGGAGCGTGCCCACAGACACTAGGCCCCCGGCCCAGAACCGGTCTCCCACCACGTCCCATTATTGCTCGCCTTATGAACTTCAGGGATCGGGATGCTGTCCTCCGGGCGGCTCGGGACCTTGGTGTGGTGACATGGCAAGGCAATACTCTATCCTTCTTTCCGGATTTCACCTTCACTGTCCAGGAAGCACGCAAGAAATTCACAGGGGTTAAGGCTACACTCCGAAACCTCGGCCTTCGATATGGAATGCTCTACCCCGCTAGACTCAAGGTGGACATTGATGGCAGGCCCCGCATCTTTGAGACACCGTCTGAAGCCCAGGACTTCTGCCAACACTACAGGCGGCGGGACAACAGCCCGGCCCGGTCTGATGCACAGGCTCCGGCTTCTCCGGTCAGAAATGCCTCGCAGGCCAGCGCTGATCTATTTGCTGAGACAGGCAATGGCTGACAGATGTGACCGGTCACTTTGGGCTTCGGATTAGCTTTGGATGCTCCTCTTGTACCCAGTTCGTTGTGGTTACCAA
This sequence comes from Lissotriton helveticus, assembly GCF_964261635.1. Taxonomy (NCBI): domain Eukaryota; kingdom Metazoa; phylum Chordata; class Amphibia; order Caudata; family Salamandridae; genus Lissotriton; species Lissotriton helveticus. The sequence goes on from NC_136068.1 coordinate 1,437,537,415, forward strand.
TGCTCCGAATTTCCAGTAGTGTCTACTCCCCAACCGGCGTGGCGTTGCCACCCCCCATGGCGGATGCCAATGTTGACTTACCTATTATTTTTTTCTTGCAGTTGTTCTACAGTTTGAAATTGCACTTTGTAACTAAGTGGTTTGCTCAGTTCGCTGCATGGTTAATGGGGATATGCCTCCCTGGGCTGTTTGGAGGCTGGGTGGGGGGAGGGGATTTTATTTAGTTTTGTATCAATCCGAACTCGGACAGCAGGCACACACCACATCGCATTGTACGTCACCTTAGACTTAGACACACTCCATATTAGGCACGCAAGTTCATACACTGATGGCTAGACAGACTACACATGTTGACTCCTCCCTGATCTCCCGGATGTCCTGGAATGTCAGGGGTCTGAACGACACGAGGAAACGCAGACAGGTCTTTAATTATTTAGGCAGACATAACGTTGACATTGTGTTTCTGCAGGAAACACACTTATGCCCTGCAGGGTCCCGGATCCTCGCCAGAAGCTGGGTTTCACACCGCTTCTTCTCTGACTATAGCAGGTACTCCAGGGGGGTGGCCGTCATTGTCCACAAACGCGTACCCTTCATACTACACTCCACTATAGGAGATCCGGAAGGTCGATACTTGGTGGTAACGGGCTCTCTATTCCATCAGACTGTTACCCTGGTAAACGTGTATGGCCCTAATACCGACACCCCTGCCTTCTTTCAGGACCTTCAGGCGAAACTACTCTCCATGGATACAGGCCAGTTGATTGTAGGTGGGGATTTTAATTTACTCCTTAACCCCTCACGTGACGGGACTTCAGCTGCTGCAGATACCAGAAAACAATCCAGACCAGTCCTAGCTGACATTTGTGACCACTATTCCCTCATTGACATCGAGGCTAGGCTACACGGTGGGGTCCCGGAATACACACACCATTCCAGCTTCCATAACACGTGGACGAGACTAGTATACTGGCTACTCTCCCCTGGGGTGGCTGGGTGGGTAACATCTCATACTACACTACCACGTACACTGTCAGACCACTCCCCGGTGGCATTACGCTTGGGGATTTCCAGACCGGGCGGATTTAAGCGACAATGGCGATTCCCCGGAAAGGCCCTCTCTGACATAGTGTTCGCCGAAACACTCCGGACTGCCATCACCGACTACTTGGAGCTCAATACAGGGTCAGTGGAGACTCACCCAGCCTTGTGGGATGTATTCAAGGCCACTATCAGAGGGGTGTGCATAGCTACGCATGTGGGGGTCCTGCGCTCTATCAGATCCACCCTCACCCACATTGAGAATGATATCCGAGCGTTGGAAGATGACTTGCTTCGGAATCCCTCTGAGGCAAACGAGACGCGTCGCCTTACACTACTGATGGAGTTTCGTGAGGAGGCGGATAGGGAACTGCGCTTGTTAACCACACAACACACAGCGCGGCAATACGGAGAGGGAGACAGGCCCGGAAAGCTACTTGCACAACTACTCCGCCCTCCGCGTCAACCACAATACATAACGGGAATTGCTTCCCCGGATGGTAGGCTGCTCCACACCACCCCTGAGGTCTGCCACAACTTCTTGTCATACTATACTGACCTCTATACCTCGTCCGCCACCACTGATCTTCGCGATCAATGCTCTTACTTAGACGAAATAGCATTGGTCTTCTTGGAAAAACACATGCAGGAGTTTCTCTCCCACCCAATAAAGGTTGACTAGGTCGTGGAGGCAATTGACGCCTTACGGGGCTCGGCTGCTCCTGGCTTGGATGGCTTCTCGGCTGATTTTTATAAGGCGTACAAGGAAGAACTGGCTCCAGTGCTGATAGAGGTCTATGCGGAGGCTTTGGAGAGGGGTTGCTTGCCCCCCACGTTTAGAGAAGCAGTGATCATATTGCTCCCGAAACCCGGGAAAGACCCTACCCTTTGTGGCTCTTACAGGCCACTCTCACTGTTGAACACAGACTATAAAATATTAGCCAAAGTAGTGGCCACTCGCCTGGCCCTCTTAATGGAGTTCATCATATCTCCCGCGCAGTCCGGGTTTGTACCACATAGATCTACCTCATTAAATCTGCAAACATTATTCTCGGTTATTCACCGTGTAGACCCCTGCACCCTGGCGGCCGCCGTGCTTTTGGACGCGGAGAAGGCGTTCGATTCCCTCGAGTGGCCCTTTTTTCTATCAATTATGAGACGCATGGGTATGCCGGAGTGTTTTGTCTCCACGGTGGCATTGTTGTACACTAAACCCACGGCCAGAATTCGCTTAAATGGCACCATCACAGAGGCGTTTTCCCTGTCCAGAGGCACAAGACAGGGGTGCCCATTGTCCCCATTGTTATTCATTTCAGCAATGGACCCACTGGTCCGACACTTTCAGGAAAAACACCTATTTCGGGGCCTGCAGTTTCGCACCGGTCCTCTGCTGGCATCGCTGTACGCAGATGATTTAATACTCTATGTCCGGGCACCTTCCCTCAACCTGGCACCGCTGTTGGCGGAAATCACACGGTTTGGCAAATTCTCTGGGCTACGCATGAATTGGCACAAACCCCTTATTTTCCTGCTGACCCCCGCCACTACGCAATGGGACTGCGAGTACCCGTTGGAATGGTGTTCGGAGTCGGTTAAATACTTGGGTATACACGTCCATCTTAACACTGTGACATTATTAGGCTCAATTATGGAAGGGCGCTGGATTTCCTGGAAGATAGCATAGACCGATGGCTGCGCTTACCGCTGTCTATGGTGGGGCGCATTGCCATAGTGAAGATGGTGGTTCTTCCCCGGTTTTTGTATTTATTTAACAACATTCCGATTCCCTTGACTAAGATATTTTTCACCCAGCTGCGAACACTGCTGCTAAGGTTGATCTGGGGAAACAAGAATCCTCGGGTCACGTGGCACACACTGACCCTGCCTTATGAACGCGACGGCCTGGGTGTACCTGATTTTTATCTATATTTTTGGCAGCACAGTGTTCCTTTGCTTATGCCTGGTTTCACCCAGATGCCCGCATACTATACCTGAAACCGGAGGCGGAATTGGCGCTACCGCACTCATTGGCTACGCTTCTCCCTAAGGGGTTCCCGAGAGACCCCCAAGATATTCAGACCTTGTCTTCCACATGCTGGGCGTGGGAGAAACTCCGGAGGCTACTGAAGTTAGATATTCTTTATTCACCACTCCTTCCACTCCCTAATGCGCATTGGCTCCCCATCACTGGTGAAGCGGTGGTCCGTACTACACTCTCCAAATTCGGCTTAAACACATTGGGCGACCTCTTCCCAGACGGGCATGCCTTTAGTCTGACGGAGGACCCCCGTTTCCTGGATCGCAACTTTATGGACTCCTTTGTCCTGTCCAGACTCCGATCCATGATGCGGGCTACGTTCCCCACCTTCCCACTGGCCCCAGAGGAGGCCCTGCCTTTGACGACTGTCATTCAACATCCCTCAGGGGCACATATGGTTACCAAACTTTACAGACTTGGTGTCGCGGCCATCCCCGCTGCTGACGTAAAGGTCCGACGTGGGAAAGAGATCTAGGGAAACCCAAAACGGATGAAGAGTGGGCACAATGCTGCACAGTAACCAAACGGGTGTCACTCAACAGCAGGCACAAACTCATTCACTTTAAATTCTTGAGGCGCTTGTATCACACCCCTGCATTGGCCCATAAGATAGACCCCTCCCGGTCTCCTAACTGCCCGAAATGTAAGGCTGTAGACGCTGATTTTGCACATTTATCGTGGACATGCCCTCGACTGAGTGACTACTGGTTACAGGTACATACTACATTCGGTAAGATACTGGGTGTTCCCCTGACTCCCTCCCCTGAAATTGCCTTGCTGGGCTATGTGTCAAAATTTCCACAGGCAGTCCGCAGACTCGCAGCGCTGGGGTTTTTGTTGGCCAAGAGGGAGGTGGCCCTGCTTTGGTGCTCCAAAAGGAGTCCAAGTGTGAAACCCTGGCTAAAAAGCTTGGCCTCCTGCAATGCTAACTGTGTCGAATACTCTTCCACCATTCCCACTCCATCTCGACCTTTGGACATATGGGGACCATACCGCACTTATATTGCCAAACTTACGGCGGAACGTCAAGCACAATAAGACAATCAACTGTACCCAGAAGGGGTGGGTTAACCCACGGTATTACTGAACTCCTTACAATGTTAATAATACTAAATGCATGAGACGTATGAGGATGTTATTGAACTCGTGGCTATTCTGTATCTGTGAACCACTGCGATGGCTAACCCCCTCCCTCTTTAATATTTATTGCTGTGGGTGTGTGCTCTTTACACTGATGGTGTTTGTGCGATGCTTGTGAAAATGACAAATAAAGTTTAAAAAAAAAAAAAAAAAAACTTACCTGTGCTGGAATCATTACAGTTTTTTTCCTCTGGAGAAACACAACTTCTTCCATAAGATTCCTTTTTTTTCGTAACCCTCAGTAAAAGGTCAGGATTAATTTGAGAATATCCTATAGTGGAAGATATAAGGGATTGGTGTGAAAGATAACCATTCATTTCAACTAGTCTATCCAATTATAACAATGCATAGTGAATTACACCATTCTGAAACAGCAGAGCATGTTAGTGGAAACTGTTCGCCAGGTGTGTGAAGCCTCATCCGTTCAAGCTTAAAGTCCTCTCTGGTAAAGCAACCAATACAATTTCCTGACTAATGACATGATATAGTCCATAATATAATCTGTTTACATCTTGCGCTGAATGAAGCCCAACCTTATTTCAGAAATATAACACTAAGATTTACTTACCATGCAGCATCCTATTGTACTAATTATTCACGTCTGAAAACATGATCATCAAGAATCAGGTTTGTTCTATTATTACTTTCAAATGCAAGTAGCATTGTTTGTCTTTTACTTCATTGCAAACTATATGAGAAACTATTGGAGAACTCAAATATATGCAGCAAACCAGATATCACAAAGAGCATTTGATAGTTATCATAATAGTTATTGTTGATTAGCATTTCTTTTTTTTCTTTTTTTAGGTCTCGGACTATTTCCATTCCGCAGGAATGGAATAGGACGAGTCTATAGCAGTGAAACCAAGAGTTTCACCATGAGCCCAAAAAAGAGGTTTTTCACGAGTGCATGTGCTCTCGTGCACGAGCTTGCCCGAGCCTTCTGCCTGCCTCCTGCCTTGAAGGCAATCTGCTTCTCCGCCCCCTGCTGTTCCCTCCCACTCGCTCGCACATCAAAGGCTGCTAAGTACATGACAGAATTCACAAGACTGACTGGAAAGGCTGGAAGCAGCAGACATTCTTAAGTGAAAATTAGTGACCATCACGCTTGACTTTCCATGTATCAGCGTTGGATTCTTGCACTGCCGGCCGGTGTGAGTGCGTTGAGGTTTCACATGCTTTACTCTCCTTAATTATCCCTCCATTAACGCGCACAAATGTGTGTGTTCATCCCATCCTAGTGCCAAAGTCTGCCTTCGTGTACGTCTTTAGGGTGCGCTTGAATTCCACCAAGGCACTCTTTGTCAGCTGCCCTTTGCTTCATTTCTCAGCTGCCTCCTCTTCCCCCATTGCTTGTTTTAGGCTTACTCGAAGAGTGCTTTCAAATTAATTAATTTACGGCTAGGGCTAGGCAAACAATCAAAATCAGCAGCACACAAAAATATTTTTAAAAAACCACAGTGAAAGTCACTGAGCAGTTCGTTTTTTATCACTGAGCGCATTGTTTTAGAGCAAATAAAGGCACAAACAGCGACTGAAAGGTTGAGCACAGTATTTTCGCCCGCTGTAAAGTAAGAGATAGCCAGTGCTTAATTTGAGTCGGTGATTCCATGTGGGGCCATCGGCACTCACTTTGGGGACCTGTACTTATATTTCCTCATCAGACTTAAAGCGCCACTCTTGGCCTCCTCTTTTACAAATTAAGCACTTAAAGTTTTTCAGGTTAGAGTTTATACGGAAACCACTTTATCAAGACGCATTTAATTAAAAAATGTGTTGTTTTGCAAAGTACCCCCGTTGATGCGGGCTAAAAAGTGTCATAAATTGTGAGTAGGGGCCCAAAAGGACCGTGGCCCAATAAAGTAAAAGTAGTTCCCTGCCACTCCATGACTTTTTAGGTCTCGGATCACACACAGTTCAAGTGTGACGGGCGCGCTCTCCGTTTGGCAGCCTGCGGCCACTGACAGCAGAAAAGTGCTTTGATCTACATCACTCCCCTCTCCCACTCCCTCCTCCGACTTGCTCCTGCTGAGCCTCACAAAGTGTTTGCATCTCAGCCACAGACTTCCCGGCTCGCACGCATTACGCTAAAAAACCTTTTACGTTCACACAGAGCCTTTCCAATGCAATTTCAAAGGTTTCCTACTGCGCTGTCACACAAACACTGCGCTGCCTCACAAACAAACTGCACTGGGAGACACACACTGCACTGCCTCACACACGCACTGCGCTGTTACAAACTGCACTGAGACACACACTGCACTTCCTCACACACACACTGCGTTGCATCTCACACACACTGCCCTGCATCACCCACACACTGCGCTGCCTCACACACACACACTGCGCTGCATCACACACACACACACTGCGCTGCCTCACACACACACACACACTACGCTGCCTCACACACATACACACACTGCGCTGCCTCAGACACACACACTGCGCTGCCTCAGACACACACACTGCGCTGCCTCACACACACACACTGCGCTGCCTCACACACACACACTGCGCTGCCTCACACACACACACTGCGCTGCCTCACACACACTGCGCTGCCTCACACACACACACACTGCGCTGCCTCACACACACACACTGCGCTGCCTCACACACACACACTGCGCTGCCTCACACACACACACTGCGCTGCCTCACACACACTGCGCTGCCTCACACACACACTGCGCTGCCTCACACACAGCGCTGCCTCACACACACAGCAATGTCTCACACACACACACTGCGCTGCCTCACACACACACTGCGCTGCCTCACACACACACTGCGCTGCCTCACACACACACTGCGCTGTCTCACACACACACTGCGCTGTCTCACACACACTGCGCTGCCTCACACACACACTGCGCTGTCACACACACACTACGCTGTCACACACACAGCAATGTCACACACACACACAGCAATGTCTCACACTGCGCAGTCACACACTGCTGTGTACATACATATATACATACATCTGCATAACACTATAAATATAAATATACATGCATGCATACATATATCCAGACATATGCATCTTATGTACATAACGGTTTGAAAACCCATAACAGTCAGTGCCATACAATTACACGCCTCATACTTACACTCTACTCAATGTAACATAAATACACAACATATAATCACATACAGTTCCACATAATTATATGCTACATAATTACAGTGATCTCAATGCAACATGCACTCTAAATACCACTCAGTACCACATAATTACAAACCACATATTTACTATACTGAATGCAACATACACTCCACACAATACCACTCAATGCAACATACTGATATAATACATAATTACACTGCCTCAATCCAACATACACTACAAATAATACCACTCAGTGCCACATAATTACACACCTCATGTTTACACACAACTCAATGCAACATAAATACACTCCACATCATACCACACAGTGCCACATAATTATATGCTACATCATACCACTGCACTCAATGCGCAATGTACACCAAATAACACTCAGTGCCACATAATTAAACACCACATTATTATATACTACTAAATACAACACACACTCCACACAATACCACTCAGTGCAACATATTTAATGCTACATAATTACACTACACTCAATGCAACATAGACTCCAAATAATACCACTCAATGCCACATTATTACATGCCACATAATTACACTCTACTGAATCCAACACACACTCCACACAATACCACCCAGTGCCACATAATTATATGCTACATAATTACACTTCAATCAATGCAACAGAAATGCACTCCACATATTAACACTCAGTGCCACATAATTGCATACCACATATTTACACTCTACTCAATAAAACTTAAATACACCCCTAATACCACTCAGTGCCACACACTTACAAGCCACATTATTACACTCTACTCAATACAACATAAATACTACCACAAAAATACCACTCCGTACCACAAAATTACACTCCACATATTTACACTCTACTCAATGCAACATACATGCACTCAACATAAAGCCACTCTGTACATATAATTACACATCACACATTTACTGTACTCTATAAAACATACATACGCTCCACATACCTGTCACATTTGCTAAAGTTTAAGCTATTGGCATTATAAATGCCTTTGCTATTAATTTATCTATTTTCTAAAACAACACATAAATAAAAAAAAATCGATTAACAATTCGAATAGCTCACACTTTCCTAATGCGAGACCTATTGCATTGCAAATGCTTGTTTATTATATTTATTATGCAGTTCATAGCATGATCAAAACAAATATGAAAAAGTATATACATTAATCCTATTCAAAAGTACATATATATCATAACCAAGAGAGTGAGCAACTATTACAGCCTAAATGGGCTATCATTGGCTACATAATCAATCATAGGCTGCCAGATCCTATACCCCAGTTGTTTTTTCTTCACTGATCTAATACGATATAAATTAAATTCTATATTAAATAGGTTATAAAACTTTGCCCGCCACATCTCATATGACGGTGCCTCAGTTTTCAACCACATGGAAGCGATACATAATCGAGCAACTGACATAGCCATGAACAAGAAATACCGATTTTGATAATAAAGTGGCATACTGGCCATGTCTTTGCAGAGTCCAAACATCATCATTTCTCTAGATATCAGCACATCAGAATTTAAAATAGTTGACAAAAATTGGGCAATGGAAGTGAAAAAAAGAGTTCAAAACTCTGCAATCAAAAAATATATGTACAATGTCTGCTTTATCAGCTTGGCACCGATAACATTTCCCATTATATAGATTGCCCCACTTCATCATCTTGGCCGGTGTATGGTATAAATTAAATAGCATTTTATAGTGTTGAGAACGTACATTAGCTGTCAGCGTAATCTTTGCAGCCATGTCGATAGATACTTGAATCAACTGGTCAGGAATACCCAATCTGATATTCCATTTCCCCTCTTGTATAGCAATATCATCGCTTTGTTGACTCAGCAAGCAGTTATATAAAATCCCTATCTTAACCGGTTTATTCAAAACTTCTAGCAGGGCATTAGTTCCATTGGATAGCATAAGCCGATGTTTTAAAATAAAATCTCGCACTTGTAAATATTTAAAGAAATCACTCTGAGGTATCCCATATTTTACCTTTAGATCATCGAATGTAACCATAGTACCAGCATATATCATATTTCCTAAACATCTAATACCTTTATCTGCCCACGCCTTCATCTTACTATCCCAAAATATAGAAGGTAGTAATTCAGTTGAATCACAAGGTGTGTAAGGATTGATGCGATTAAGGGGAATTATTTTGCGAACCGCCCTCCAACCTTTAAATGCTGTTAATATAATCTTAAATCTTGTTCTTTTATAATAACTTGGCTCAAGAAAGCGTAGCAACAATAGTCGAGATTGACAACCTAATAGCATTGAGTAAATGTTAGGGCTATCAAATACCTGTGTCTCACCCCCACAAATCAAAAATTTCGTGTTTTGCAAAAGGCAGGCTAGATAATAAAGAACAAAATTCGGGACTCCAACCACCTTTTGAGAGCGGGAATGTCATAAATTTGGACGCTCGGCGAGGGGATTTCCAGCTCCATAAAAAAAATCTATCGGTTATAGATTGAAGCTTCATTAATTGTGGACGTGGCAGCTCAAGCGGTACGGTACGGAAATAATACAGTACCCTGGGTAAAATACACATTTTTAAAACATTTCGCCGCCCTACTAGTGTCAAATGTAAACATTCAAACCTCTCCAACTGACGCTTAACAGACTGTAAAATATCAGTCCAATTCACAGTGACTAATTCTAGGAGCGACATCCTAATTTTGATTCCAAGATACTTTGCTTCAGTAGTAACACGCATGTCATTAGGACATAGCCCATTAGTGCACACGACATGGGTTTTAGCAATGTTCAGTTTATACCCAGAAACTTTACCAAATTCACGTGTTAAAGTTTCAATTTCCCCAATGCTTGTTCCGGGTCAGATGTCACAACCGCGATGTCATCCGCATAGGCTAAGACACGCACAAAATTATCCCCGATAGCCATAGATTGTATACCCTGGGAGCTTTCTAGCTTCTGCAGCAATGGTTCAATGTAGACAGCAAATAATAGCGGCGAGCATGGGCATCCCTGCCGTGTACCCCTAGTGATATAGACAAATGCGGACTCCTGGCCGATCACACAGATCTTAGCCCTTGGTCATTTATACATAATTTGCATGGCTAGCAAAAACCGGGGTCCAAACCCCATTTTATCCATTATAGCCCATAAAAATGCCCACGCCACCCGATCAAATGCTTTTTCAGTATCTAAAAACACCAATCGAACATTTTTGTGGAGTACAGCAGCATAGTCTAAAACAGCAATCACCCAATGTAGATGATTAACAGTACTACGGCCCGGAAGAAAGCCATGTTGTTGATTGGACACTAATAGTGGTACAACTTGAACTAAGCGGCTAGCGAGGATTTTAGAATATATTTTGACGTCTACGTTTATTAATGAAATGGGTCTATATGACCCCGGAAGATGTGAGGGCTTATCCTTTTTTTTTAAATACCGCTATGTTTTCGTCGTCCCACGATGGAGGAGGAGCTCCAGCTGGAGCGGCAAGGAAAGTGGCCAACATGTCGTCTTTAATAATGGCAAATAGCAAGCGGTAAATTTCTAACTGCAGTTTATCCGGACCAGCAGCTTTTCCAAGCGCCAGGTCCTTAAATGCACTTTCAAGTCCTGGCATAGTTATAGGAGCTTCTAGCTCTTCTCTAGCACCAGGTTCAATCACCGATAAATCAAATCTGGCCACAAACTGGTCGATCTGATCGAGGGATAGATATTCTTGAATATACAATGAAGTATAGTATTGTTGAAAAACCTGCAATATACCATCCATTGTCCCAACCAAGTGGCCCTGATCGTTCTCTAAAGTCTTAATATGCTGCATTGTCTGACGTCCCCGAAGCCTTTGCGCAAGACATCTACCGACCGATTCACCATATTCATATCGTTCAGCGCGATGAATTTTATACTGGATTGCAATATCATGACTCCAAACCCCATTGATCTTAGCCTAAGCGCACACAACCTTATTCTGCGCCATTTCAGTATCTTGATGTGCGCTTATGGCCAATACAAGTTCATATTCATCGTTTTTCAAATCAACCAGCAATTTGTCCATTTCAGCTTTTTAGGTCTCGCGATCCATATCGAGAAGCTTTCCATGTATATTTTCCTTATGTGCATGAATCTCAGCAATTTCGACCTTATGGCTTGCCACCTGATCCTCCAATGACGAGATGCGCCCTTCTGCTTCTACCATTCTGTCCGTAAAGTCATTACAAGACTTTGCCAAACGTCGAACAGTGTTTCAGGCAGTATGAGTTTTTAAATGCTCAGCCCTGGCCTCAAGCCGCTGCTCCGAGATAGCCTTAAATGTCGCCTCCAATGACACTTGATTAGTGGCCCCCAAACCTCCACAGGCCTGTTCAGATGTGTCCAGGGTCTCTGGTGTAAGATCGGCCGTTGATATTGCCCAGTCAGAAATCTCCGGAGTGCCCAGCTGCCTGCTAATATCAGCGTCAGCCATTACATCACCTAGATTATCCTGGTTCAGGTTGATAGCCTTCACATTAGGTGTACTATCTTGTGATGTCTCTATAGACCCTTCAAGCATTGAACCGTCCTCCCCCTCCTCGTCTAAATCACCATCAATGTCAGTACCATCTGATTGCTCAGAGAGGGAGTAGAACTCACTGTCTTTACTGCTCGCGGGCTCTAGCATTTCTTCCCCAGTGGCTCCAGTTACATCCCCAGTAACATCTGCCAAATTGGTCACAGGTGCCGGATTACTGGTTCCATACTCCGCGAGCATTACGACTGGGCCATGTAACGATGCAGTCATCGAGCTCTGTCGTGAGCCAGGGGAGACTACCAGCTGTTCAAGTGCCTCAACTAGAGTAGTATCGCCATCCATATCCCCAGAGTCAGATGGTCTAACGACTAAACTCGTCGTTTTCCTCGCTAAAGCCGAGGCTGTTTGAAACATTTGTGGGATTTTGAGGGTAGCTGGTATATCTACCACTGGTCCCGCACTAGCAGCACCCTTGTCGCAGCCGGCCACCTTTGCCTTCGCAGCAAGAGCAGCACGTGTTCCAATCTGGCTCTCACCACTGGCCCCAGTTTTTCAACCCCGGGCTGTTTTTGGTCCCATATCGAGAAAAAATTGGAGTAAACCTGAAGTGAGCCTGGTATCTTTATAAAGGGCAGCAATGGAGGAGCCCACACCGTACTCGTAGCACTACGGTAGTTTTCACGGTAGTTTCAAGCCAGCTAGAGATCTTTGCAGCATATCCCTTTAAATATATTGACTAGCATTCCTTGCTCTTTACGAAGAAAGTAAAAGTTTTTTTTTTTTGTTTTTTTTTACAAAAGTCACATCCAGCAGGAAAAAGCGAAAGAAAAGTCACATAAGTACCCGGTGTTCTGTTTTAATCCGATGGCATCGAGGATATGGCTTCAGCCGCAGCTCTCCGGCGTAGTCTGTCCGCCGCCTGCTTCTCAGCCAGCGTCCCGCAAATCAGCCTCTGTCTACACCCACTGTCAGCTATGCCGGGAGCCGCGCTGGAAACTACAGCGGCAATCAGCACCTTGCTCGCCTTGTTCACCGTCGGCTGCCCCCCGACCTGAGGGAGCTGCAGGCACTCGACCAACGACTGGGGAGTTTATCGTAGCTGGATCCGGGCCAGAAACACGAACCTCCGATGGGAAAAACGCCAGGTACCCGAGCAGCACGGAGCCTCTCACACAAACGTCTGACTCACAGACGCCATGTTGCCTAATACATTGCTGATTAGCATTTCTAAAGCGTGAAATATGCGATCAGTCTGGAGTATGACTCTCCAAATACTTTTCGTTACAGACCAGATCTAGTTAGGATTTCTGGAGGTGGAGTGAGTATAATCAATATTAATAAATTTTGACTTTTTGTTTTGGGTTGCTGAGACGGAGGTGTGCTTCCGTTGCCAGCATACTTCCTTACTTGGTATGAGTGCCTACCGCTCAGCAAATTAATAAGCATGGTAGCTAGCAAGTTCTGTCTTGGATGCGCGTTAAGACAGCCCTCTTAATGTATACTTCTGTAAGGTGGTTAGTTTTTGGATGTGCATTTATTATTTTATTGGTAAAAGAATGGTGAAATAACAAATACAGTGACAATTCTAGCTTATAACCATATAGAAACATAAATGTTGATTGTGATACATGCACCAATAGCAAACAATACTTATATGTAATATTTATGAGAGCTAGAAAAGGGAAGAGGGGTGAGAGAATAATCTATAATCTATATAAGGAAGAAAGTAAGGAGAGGAAGGTAAGAAGGACAGAGAAAAAAGAAGAGAAGAAAGAAACTACAAAGTAGGGAAGAAAGAGGGAAGAGTAGGGAGTACAATGATGGTAATGAGGAAGAAAAATGTGTCTAAGTGAAAAATGGGGGACGGGGAGGATATCTTGCAAGAAGGAGGACAATATAAGAAGAAAAGTATCTGCTTTGTCCATTAAATAGTAAATGATCTTTTCATAGGATGAGGCCTTGTGCATCTCCGCAAGCCATTCCTCATGTGCCAGCAATTATGGAGAGGGCCAAGGTCGCAGAGTACAGATTTTGGCAGCTGTAAGGGCAGTGACTAGCAATCAAGGAGCATGGCGGGTCGATTCTGGAATGTTCGATAAGTCATGGATGAGAATTAGAGGGTCTGGAAGTGGCAAGGGCAAATCCATAGACTCCCAGAGCGTAGACTCTACAGACATTCCAGCAAAATATGGACAATATCACAGGACGCATGATCACATCAACAGGCAAAATAAGGGAGAAATCCTGCAGCCTGTCTGGGGTCAAGTGACACCCCTGAAGGATCTTAAAAAGACAGTTTCATCCGTACCTCATGGACTCCTCGTTCTAGGGCTTTAAAAAGTTCTGTCCCGTCTTACTCGTCATATTCCACCTGCATACGAGCCTGTCAGGTCATCCCGAGGCTAGCCAATTGGGCCGGAGAGTAAAGATGACGAATCAGGAGGTTACATAATTCAGACATCACACCTATAAACTGACTGCTGAGATAAGACAGCAGTGGGGAAGAGGGAATGATCAAGGGTTGGGGACCCAATTTGCTCAGTAGACAATGAGATAATTGTATATATCGCCATTGTTGGGTTTGTTACGAGCCAAGTTCATCCAAAAGCATCTCAAAACACTGGAGTTCACCACCAGAGTTCAAGTGTGAAGAGTCAGAATCTCAGCTCTGCGCCAAGGGCCCCAGTCAAGTATGGTCCCTCACATGCAAATGCCTGTATTATTCCAGATGGGAGCTTTGTAATAAAGATTCACGTCCACCGAGAAAAGCTTGCGGGCTTGTATCCAAGCAGCGTACATGGTTTTCATCATAGGATTGGGGAAGTTGATGGCAGCGGGCCAGGAAGATAGAGGGTCTGTACTTCCAACAATGCCTCCAGGAGTCTGCGTTTGATCATAACCCACAATGGAGGGTCTTGGACCCTGGGGTGCTTGTTTGCCCTTTGTATCAAATGTAGGGCTAAATAGTAATATTCCACAGAGGGCAAGCATAATTCCCCTGCTGATCTGTGGGCAATAAGCTTCTGAATTGCCGGACAAGGTCTCGATAATCACGAGAGGAAGGCCTTAACCTCTACCGCGCTAGCGGGTTTTCCCGCTGTGCGCTGAAATTTAAAAATCGCGCGTATCGTGACAAAGCCAGCTCGTCATCCGCGTAGCGCAGGTAACGCCCATGACGAGCTGGCTTTGTCATCAGCGCTGAAGGGGTTAATGGTCTTATTTATATGACGGAGGGGCGAGAGGGGTATTAAGTGGGGAAGCAAGACAAGAACTCTTAAATGGCCTGGATCATGAAGGAGGCATAATTCCCATCATTATAATGGTCAGGCTCCCCCAGCTCTTCCCCAGCTTTTCCGGTTTGCCTGATAAGATTGCAGGGGGCAGATAGCGGGCTGTCGATGCACCTGCTCCGTGCAGTCGGACAGTTAATGCTCCTCAGTCAGACCTCCTGGGAAAAGGGCGAAAGTCTGGGCGGAGCATGGGAATTATTTCTGAGCAGTGCTGCTTATTACTTGCACGGCCGGATGTGCACCCAGCAGTTGCAGTTACCCAAGAATGCCAGTTATCTATGGTTTTCTCCCCGTGCCTCCCGGCGCAATGGAGCTCAACCTTTCTGCGTTATCAGCGTGAGCGACCCACCTTTGCAACCAACATTACAAGTTTTTGACCGAGGCATTTCAGTTGTACATCCCCACAAGGTCGCTTAGATCTGCTAACACCTGCCTTTTACCAGTACCTCGCACAAGGACGGTAACCTGGGGAGACAGACGTTTCCTGGTTGCTACACCAAAACTCTGGAACCTATTGCCATTAAATATCAAACAAGCCCCCAACCTGATGAGTTTCCGGAGATATTTAAAGACTTGGTTGTTTAACCAGTGAATTGCTGCTGCTGCGGTCCTGCTAGCCCACACCTGCGCCGAGACACCCTCGGGTATTTGTTTGCGCATTAAAAATTTTATAAATAAATAAAATAAATAAATAAATTACTCTCTTAACGAGCATGTTGTACCCGTTAGCAGTCTGCCCAGTTCTCCTAAATATTCAGCAATCTGCATTAAGTTATTGGTTTGGCCTCATGCTGATAATTCACAGTGCTTCTCTGCTCGACGTTGTGAAGCGTTTATTTCCAGCAAGTCTTTCCCCCAAAATATTCTTAGGCGAATCTATCAATTTTAGTCATAATCAAGTTTAAAAATGCGCGTGCGCACTGTTTTGATTCATGGAATGCACACCATCACAATTTAATTAAAATGTTTAACACTAGTTTCATGCTGGGGTACAGGGCCATGGGCTTCTGTGATATTTTCGATGCGCTCCCACTGCTTCCTCATTGCGTGTACGCCTTTGTCACTGGAATGCCACACGACCACGATCACAATTGTCACTTGCGTCGCCACTCTGTATGTCACTCGCACATTTTGAGCACCGAGTACAATTTGGGTTGTGTTATTTGTCTACCTACAGTGCTGTTACAACTGTAAATTGCCTACTACTTCTATTTTTTTTAATACATGATGCCATGAGCACATTCAAAAAACGTAATGAGTCTCCTTAATTCTATTCTCATAATGCTTGATGCATATGTAATTATTTGTCTTTCCAATAATACCGATTGGGATATTGTTTGTTTTTTCTGATTATCTACCCCAATCCCAACGTGGTTGACAGGTCATTCTCCTGTAGTACTTTACAACACGACTACTTCCGGCACTACTAGCATCACACTGATACCATTCAGCGCTACACTATCATTACCCTGCATTGCGCTGCCTTACACCTTCAAGCACTGTGCTCCCACAAACCCAGCACAGCACCACACACCGACCTGCACTCTACCTCTCAACAACAACCTGAACTCCACCTGTCTAGAGCCACCCCTCGCTGTACCTCCCCACAAATGTTCATAAAGAATAAAACACATTCTCATGCTCAGCCTACAAAAGCTTTTTAACTAAAAAAAAGAAAACACTGTTTTTTTTTAAAATACTTATTTCTCATTTGAGTCCTTTTAACCTAGAGTATATGTTAATGTCTGTAAATGAGAAGCACTACAAAATTTAAAGTGTTCCCAATTCATCCTTGGCCCGAGATGGATGCTCGTCCTTGGGGTAATCTGGGTTCTCGGGGCGTTCGTCGCAGTCTGTTTTCTCTTAATGTTTTGAAACAGACAACGCTCGTAGCTCAATCCTGGCAGTTTACAAAATATATGTTTGTTAATATGCTACAGACCAGCCCCTGGCCTCATCTGTGTTGTGTGGTGTGGTGTAGTGTGGCTTCTTCCTGTGCAAGAACCTGCATGTCAACCTGTTTTTCTTACTTTTAAACTGCAAATACTTTGTGCTCAGAATCTGTGCATCACTTCAAGCTTTTGGCTCGGCTTGTGCGTGCGTGACTGTCATGCATACCCTGCAGTCTTTCGTGCAGGACTTCTGCAGAGTTAATGCATTTAAAACAAGCATTGGCATAGCCAATATGTCTCGCCTTTGGGACCTTAGAAGTGTTTAGCCATGCAACAGCTGATGTTATTGCACCAAGGATATTGTGCTGCAAAACTAAATAGTTATAAGGTCCCAAAAGCGAGACCTATTGGCTATGCCAATGCATGTTTTAATCATGGGACGCATCGAGACATTTCCATAGGGCGAGTATAGGACGGACATTAATTCAACCAGAAGATTGCGCAGTTGCATTAGAAACCTTTCTCAGTAGCAGCGCCGAGTACGACATGTTCACTTTACTGCTAGGTGTTTGTCATTTATTAACCCAAGTAAATAGTTCATTTCCTGTGCTCTACTCCATGTCAACTCCGTTTTATATTTGACAGAACACCATTATTTAATATCGTATTGGTTTTTGACACTGTCCCTGAGACTCCAAGCTTTCTTATTATGCTGCTGCGTGTCCTCCCCTCTGGTGTCAGTGTGAACAAACTGGACAAAAAGTGCTTACCGACCAATTTAAAGGAGTATATCGCCGCAAGGGTACGATCCAGTTCGGATAGGCCATGGCAGAAGGAGACAGGGCGGTAAGAAAAAAGCCTCACTTTCAATCGGAGGCCAGTGTTTACCATAAAGTATGACGCCAGCCAATGAAAATTATGGCCGTGGCTTAAAGTCCCCTTCCGAAATCATCACGTTCACAATAAGCCTCGCAGAGCTAGGAGCGCATGCAGGGCTCCCACGCTAGGTCTGCGAGACCTAAAAAGGAACAACAGCCGCCTCTATTACCCTTTTGAGTTTCAACAGTGGACTCTACTAAAATCTACAGATCTGTCATAGCTCTTATACATCATTCACAGACCTTGCACTGCTGGCTACATTATAAGGAAAGGTCAAATGCCATACCTTACACAGATGGGCATCTCATTCCTTAAGCAAAATACCAAGTCATGGAGATAGTGAATGAAAGGTGCAGGTCTACATATATATGTTAAGAATAGCATCATGCATTTAGAGACTCTGTAACTGGCCTATGCAGCTACTATTTTAGTTTCAGCCATTAATAACAACTCTTATTAGCAACATTTCTGATCAACAAAGCAAACCCTAGTGCCAAAAAATTAGGAAAGAAAATTATGACGTAACTGTTCTGTTCAGTTAAATTGCGAATTCATCTATTCCTTTACTAGTGTAAGGGCACCCCGACAGGGTATTCGTATATGCTATGCTGTTCACTTATGCAATTGATTTCGGCAGTCATTTTTTTCTTTCTAGGCATACAGGACTTCCGCCTCAGAAGACTACAGGAAACTACAACATTTCTCCTTTCTCCATTGAGATTTCTTTTAGGATTGCTGCGGCTTCCTCTCTCCTCCATATTATCCTCTATGTGCCCCCACCCTTACGGAGGTCTCTTGTTCAAAATGGAGTTAAGAGCCAATCCCAATGGTCTCAACGCCTTCATCATAAACTACCCATCTAATCACTCTAAAAATGCTGCAAAAAAAAACAAACATCAAATCCTCAAAAATAGACCAGAAACTCTTACCTCGGACCCCTATTTTTGCATAAAGAAGGGTACGCTGGTTAATGACCTCATCTTCTATACAAGAAAACGGGCTTGCTGGCGAACTGTACTATACGCCACACTGCGAATTACAGGATCTAAGAAAACACCGCATGGTCTTAAGCATCCCCAAGGCCACCACCACTATCACTCTCTACAATAATGGGATCATCCTAATACAAGCATCTAATGACAATCTAGTTAAGATGGCCAATATCTTCCCCACCCTCAGAAAAAGCAGTTTATGGCAACGCCACCAACCTCTACCCACGCACTACCTCCACGATGGGTTTGTCTAGTGCTCCATCCCGAATAGGGATGAGTTCTCCACTATGCTTAAACCCCTCCCTGTCTGGTGACCCCTGTAATGTATCGCAAATGGTAGGACTAGGCCTAGCCTATCCTCCCTCTCAGCCGCCTGACATTAATCCAGACGCAATCCCCTCACCAACTATCTGTCCGATACAGCATGATTATCTTGCTGGGTGGACCCCTCAACCACGACAAAAGTCTCCCTCAAGACCTAAATTATTCTACAATGGATTTAATCCACATATATACAGTGAGCACCCAAACCAAATTATTAACCCACTAAGCAAATGATTCCAACAGTTATAAAAATATACTCTTTATTTTATTTCTTCTGTCAAAAATATTTTCATTGATTATACAGGTTTTTAAATACTTTTTTTCATTTTCAACATGGATTCTAGATTCATAAATAAGCACAACACAATGAATACAACTAAATCAAATAAACCCCGGTAGAGAGAAACAATACAAATTCACAACAACCATTCAAACCCTACTCACACACATCCAGACAAACCTTCACATTCATAACATATCTGGGGAACTCAACTACAGAGTAACAACGTAGTTGGAATGACCAAAGACAAGAACTGCAAAAAGCAGGCTTATCTCAGGGCAGTGGTCGACGCGTTTCGGTGGCTGCAAGATGATACGCCACCTTCATCAGGACCTGCCAGATATAATGCCCTCACGAGGGCCACTTCATCCGGGGAAAAGAATACCACCAGAAGAACAGTTCTAATGTCCACTATATCGGTACAGACTGATGTATCTAAGTATACTGTCTGAGGATCAGACGCTTCTAAACCAGTTGCCAACAAGCACCGCTCTCAATGTCCTTAGTGACACAACACCATGTGTCGTCGCTTAGAGTTTGCTAGTAGCTACTCCAAAAGGTTATACTCCTGGAAAAAGTCTTTAAGGAGAATATGTGCAACGCCGGTCCATCACTATGAAGAAATTCTTGTGCGCAGGACACCAATTATCACAAGAGCCTAGGTAGTGCAAATCGCCTAGATTGCCTCCATGGCGTCCAATGGACCTCCTACTTCTGTATTTATAGATTTTCTGTGCTTCAGTGTATAGTATGCTTTCAACTCAACCGGAGACCCGCATCACTGACGGCAAGAGTAGTCTTCAGGGCGACCCAATCGACCCCTCAAGCACCACAGTCTCGTCGACTATATGATGATGCCCCATCACCCATCCTGTTAACCGTGACCTTTGCTAGGTTAGAATCTGGGCAACGTTCCCCCTCGACCCCTGTTCTACCCAAACCTCAGCTCAATTACCTCACCCATCTCGGGAAGACTACAACCTCCGTGTCAAATGGTCCTCTAGACCCACTGATCAGCTCCCTACTCAGGAATTATAAAAGACCACCACGAACCTCACAGGCTCCCACTGAGTCCCCCCGACTCTGCTAGACTCCCTGTCACACTCTACAGCCCCCGCCTGCTACTCAGATTTGACAACGCGCTTAGAGGACATTTCTCGACAATTGCTCCTTCTCACTACGGAGCTACATGACTTGAAAGGACTGGCAAATGATATTTTCCCCATGATCAGCTCTCTTTTCAGCTCTACAAAGTGGCCCAGAGCAACCATCATGGATAGTGAGCACAAAGGTCAGCTGTTAACCCCCACATTATGAACCCTATTCCCTCCCCATATTCCCAACCCTGCCCTAAGAAAAGTGAGTGCCACCTTACATACACTGCCAATTCAATCATGACCCCGCCGAGGCAAATTCACCTCATCCTTTCCAACTCAGACAGAGAAACTCCCTGCAATCCGAGATACTGCATCTCGGACAACCTCACCATGGTGAACATCTCCCAGAGTCTCGCCCCTCCTAATCCACTCGGTCTCAAATGTGTATTACTAAACTGCAGATCAGCCAATAAACATGCATCGGACATCTTTGACCACATCCAACACAATTACCTAGATATGATCTTACTCACTGAAACTTGGCTAAATCGTGCCTCCACTCCTATCTTAGACCTCCTAGTTCCTCCCACTTATGATATTATCAGGCTTGCTAGAACGCTAAAGACGGTGGAGGGCTAGCTTGCATACACAGGAACACTCTCTCGATCTCTCACGTAGAGTCATCTTCCCCTTCCTCTTGTGAATACTTAAGTATAAGCATCTCAAGTAGGAACCTACAGATCTGCAAACTACACACCTTCTACCACCCCCTGGGGACAACCTCCCTTTCACTGAACAATTATTGGAAATCATCTCTAGCAATATCGACTCTGCTGTGTCACAAATCTTCCTGGGCGATTTCAATCTACATTGGTCTAACCTCAATGATCCTGCGGTAGCCTGCGTTAAATCATTTCCAATTGCTCATGAATTGACTCAGCACTGTGACAAACCAACCCAAGTCAAAGGAGAAACTCTTGACCTCATCATCTCGAAGGAATAGACTATCACCTTAGATTCCATAACCCCATGCAACTGGTCTGACCATCACAGCATCCTTTTGTTTATTAACAGGGAGGTTGGGATGTAGAAGATTCAATCTCTGAAATCAAAGGCAATCTCTCTGACCACTGTAAATCTGCCCTCTCCTCTCATGCCGACCTGAACGAGGTGCAAACACTCACTGAGGCCTATAATTCGACCATTACTAATATCATGGATGACATTGCACCACTCCAACTTAAAAATGCCTCATCTAAAATATCCAAACCGTGGTATAACGACAACTTACAGAACGTCGCAACCTTAGAGCACCTGAACGCTCTTGGCAATCCAATCCCTCATCGGACCAACTAAAACTTCTGAGAGAGTTCAGGAGCCTCTACAACAAATTAATCAGGCAAGCTAAGACGGACTATTTCAGGCTACAATTAGACCAAGCGGCAAACCGCCCCAAGAAACTCTTCGAATTGGTCAAACAGCAATCGTTTTCTACTCCAACTCTACCAGATGCAGTTGGCAACCCTCCCTCCTGTGAAATCTTTGATGCCTTCTTTAAGGAGAAATCACGGCTCATCGCCATTGACCTCGCTTCTAAGAAGGCCATATTACACTCGCCTCACCCCCAGAACTCTTTGAAAAGTATAACTCGCCCCATCTGAACACTAAGAACAATGCGTCATGGGGCACCTTTCCCCCATTTACTGAAAAAGACAACGACAAAATTCTTCAGGCTGTTAAACCGTCCAACCACTTCGGTGACCTGTTGCCCACGATCATATTCAAAGAGATCAAATTTGCTCTCATCCCCACCTGAATGAAGATTGTAAATGCTTCCTTGGTGCAAGGCTTGGTCACTGACTGCCTAAAAGTAGCTCAGGTATCACCTATTCTAAAAAAAAAAAACAACGCTGACAAATCTGATCTCAATAACTTCTGTCCCATCTCCAACATCCCCACTTTAGCGAAACTCCTTGAAAAATGTGTGCAATCCCAACTCTGTGCTCACAAAGAGAAGTTCCAAATACTAGACCAGCATCAATCAGGTTTTCGAAGGGGGCACAGCACTGAATCGGCCCTTCGACACGTTAATGACGACATTCTGAAAATGCTTGATCATAATGATTCATGCCTACTGATCCTCTTGGACCTTTCAGCAGTTTGACATGGTTAATCATGACAACCTCCTTCCATCTTGCAGAATAGAATGGGTTTCTCGGATTTGGTACTGCAATGGTTCTCATACTTCCTCCAGCACAGATCACAAAGATTCAAGGCAAACCACTCTGTCTCCCAGCCTTCTCCAGTATTCATGGGGGTTCCCCAAGGATCCGCCCTGCCTCCCATTCCCTTCAACCTCTTCTTGGAACCTCTAGCTAATTCACTAAACTCCACAAACATTTTCTTCCACATGTATGCAGACGACACACAACTCTACCCGAAAATCTCATCCCCAGAAAATATCATCTCGCTCAATACTATCATAACATCTACTCAAAATTGGTTAACCAAGAACCATCTCCTCAACTCCGCCAAAACGGAATTCCTGCTCATGTTATGTAATGTTATTTTATTTTATAATGCGCCCAGCTACCCAACAAGGGTTTCCCAGCGCAAGCCAACAGAAGCTCAACAATGATCGGACATTAGCAGTGTTGATTAAAAAAACAAGTTTTTAATTGTTTACGGAAGTTGGGGAGCAGCTTCTCCCTTCGCATTGCAGCAGGTAAGGAATTCCACATGGTGGGCCCCAGCAGAGAGAATGATCGACCACCCATTCTCGACAGCTTATTCCTAGGAATCACAAAAAGCTAATCCGAAGAAGAACAAAGTAGTCGAGAAGGATGGTACGGGCAAACCAGATCTTGTAAGTATTTAGGAGCCGAACCAATCTTGATTCTGAACATACAACACAGGGCCTTAAATGTTATACGATGTTCTACTTTGAGCCAATGCAGTTCTCTCAGAGCATTACCCGTGTTAGATATTCTAGGAAGTACACATAGCAATCGGGCTGCAGAATTTTGCACTACCTGAAGCTTACGCAATACATCTCTGTTAGACCCCAAAAAAAGGACGTTGCCTTAATCCAGGCGAGATGTTACAAGTGCCTGGACTACCGTCCTTTTGGTGTCCACAGGGAGCCTCCAGATTTTTTTGTTGTTGTCATTTTAAGATGGTAAAACAGGTGGCTGCAATTTGTACTGCCTGTTGTTTCATTGACAATTTATTGTCAATAATAACGCCTAGATTGCGGACCTGAGAGGAGGGCGTGGGCGAAGGTCCCATTTCATCTGGCCAATGTTGAGGGCCCAAATGATCAGAATTTTTTCCAAAGATTAGCACTTCCGTCTTATCCCCGTTTAACTTAAGCAAATTGAGCTGCATCCATGCTGCAATATTGCGCAAGCCCAATAGCAGAGTAGACGGGCCCTGTTTCCTATCAGCAGACAAAGAAAAGATGATTTGAGTATCATCGGCGTATGAAAACAGTGTAAGACCTGCCGCTTCCGCAATCACTGCTAGGGGCTGCACATAAATTTAAAAAGAGTGGGCTCAAAATAGAGCCCTGAGGTACTCCATACTGAGATGTAAAGGATTTTGAAGTGGCCCTAGAGGAGAACACCTGAAAGGTTCGCTCCGATAGAAAAGAGGACAGCCAGCTAAGCGCCGAACCAGCGATGCCCAGTGCCTGTAAAGATTGAATTAATACGGTGTGTGAAACCGTATCAAAGGCGGCACTTAGGTCTGATAATATAAGGGCCACTGTATTACCCTCATCCAAGCGCTGACGTAGCACCTCAGTGACGCCCAGCAATGTGGTCTCTGTAGAAAACCCTGGCCTAAAACCGGATTGTGATGTATGCAAAAATTGAGAGGATTCCACAAACATAGCTAATTGGACATTCACATGCTTCTCTAAAACTTTAGAAAAAGTTGGGAGCAGGGAAATAGGCCTATAGTTAGACAGCATGGCCGGATCTGCATTTGGCTTTTTAAACAATGGCAGAACCATAGCATGTTTCCAGGATGTTGGCATTACTGCCTCCCTAAGAGAGGCATTTAGTAGCTCCATGACCACTCTTAAAGCGGGTTCTTCCATCTGTAGAAGTACTGTGGAAGGGATCAAATCGCATGGCGAGCCCGGTTTTATGCTCGCTAAAAAGAAATTTAAAGGCACCAGTGTCCAATAAAGACCACTGCTCCAGTTTTAACCGAGAGCCTTCTACCATAGTATGAACCCGCTCACTATCAAGCTGTTTGACACACAAATTCCACCTAGTGTCTGATGGATTTGTTCAACTTTATTTATGAAGAAGTTAGCAAGAGAGTCACACTGTGGTTCATCAAGAACAGGTGGACTAGGTTGAGTCTCTGAACCTGCTAACTTCTTAACCTTATGAAAATAAAGTACGAGGACAGTTTTTTGCCCCCAAAATAGTAGAGGAGACAAAGTCAGCTCGTGTCTTCTTACAAAGAGCATGATATTTTTTCAATGTGGCTTTATAGAGGTGTTTGGACTCGAGGGTGTAATTCCTTCTCCAACTTCTTTCCAAAGCTTTGCACTTGGTCTTTTCAGCTCTTAGCTGCTCTGTAAAACAAGCATTTGCAATGCAATAGGTCTCGCATTAGGAAAGTTTGAGCTATTGGTATTGTAAATGGCAAAGTTTTTATTTATGTTTTTTTTTTTAATAGCTAAATCAATAGCTTTGTCATTTACAATGCCAATAGTTATAACTTTCGCAAATGTGATACCTATAGCATTTGTAATGCAATACGTTTTGTATTTACACGACTTAGATGTATTGATATTACAAATAACAATGGCAATGAGTTGTCTATGTAGAAGACACTGAGTAAGTCGTCTACTGGTTTGTGGTCAACGCTCTTAGCTCACGAAATAGACTCTGTAGAGCAGTCTTTGGGCTTTTATTTGTTCGCTGATGTTTACTGTAAGTATATGATTAAATCTATTAAAAAAAAAAAATCTATAAAAAAATAAAAACGACCACCAGCCAAGACAAAGTATTGTTCCAAAATAGGGAGCGGTAGCTAGCATTTGCCATGTGTGAACATGTGCCTGCAAAAACGGCAATGAGGATTAAGTGTGACAGGCGCAGAATGTAGTTAAAAGTCTCTCACAACTCTCTGGTTTCGCGTAGCACAGGCCGTCTTAAATGAGGACTGAGTGTGTCGGGTGCTGAATGTAGGGAGGGAGACGGAGGCAGCTTCTCCCAGACCCGCTGCTGTGCTCGAGAGTGTCGTTCAGTGGAAGCAAAGCTGGTAATATTAGGGGGCTGCGAGAAGCGCTATAACAAGCGCTATACAAGCGGAACCATTTTTAATTCTTAGAACCATTTTAAATTGTATTTTAATTAGGGGCAGACTCGTGCAATATACAAATCAATAGCTTTCTCTCCCTCTATCTCCTGGGCTCGATATTACCGCCTGCCCGCCTCGGTCCGACCCGGCAGCAGTGCCGTTGTGCGGAGGGCGGACAGGCAAGAGCCAGGCAGACAGCACTTCCGGTTCCCGGAGCTGAGGTCAGCGCTCTAGTGGCTGCCTCACTCCGGGCTATTTAGCCACGCCCTTCCTACAAGCGCGCAGCGGTTGCGCGCAGGGGGCGCCTTCGAGCGCGCCTAAGAAGCACCGAAGAAAAGCCCGTCTGCGCCCGTCCGCGACAGGACGGGGCGAGGGGCGATGGACCCTGATCCTTCCTCACAAACCGTCACCGGTAAGATTTCCCAACCCCTTCTATATTCATCCCTATTTTTACGCAGCCTTAGACCTGCTACATGTTGTAGCACAGTTATACCCTGGCATCGCATTGAGGCTGCCTACTCCTGCCCTGAATGTCGACATCTATCTAACAACAATGTGTCTCCCTCAGACCGTCATACCTTAGTCAAGGGTTTGAAAAGCTTTTTATTAAACGTACGTTCCTTACCTAAACATCAGCATCAGGTCTGGGACTTAATACATTCTATCCAACCGGACATATGTTTCCTTGTGGAAACCTGGCTAAAACCCCACACTGTTACAGCCATTGCAATGGGGATTCCCTCTGGGTATAAGATTAAACACCTTGACAGAGATATTAAAACCGGAGGCGGTTTAGCGATTATATATAGGGATCATATACATTGTACAATTATTGAACAACACTCAAACGCACAATTAGAAACCCTGCTTTTTAAATTTCACCTAACTAACCATTTCACCTGGAAAGGGGCCCTGGTCTATCGACCCCCGGGAGCAGATCCTAATTTTGCACTCACTCTTCAAGAAATCTTAGCTCCACATATAAAATCAAAAGAAGATTTTTTGCTTCTAGGTGATTTTAATATACACGTTGACCAGCCAATGTTGACCGAATCCACGGCTCTAATTACAGATTTATTGAATCTGGGCTTGGAATTAAAAAATCATGGACCTACTCATATAGGAGGACACATGCTCGATCTTATTTTCTCTAACTCTACTAAAATAAATTGTTCCTTGGCTACGAGTATATCGTGGACTGACCACTCTTTGTTGGAATTTACTCTACCAACTCCTGCGAGACCCATAAAGAATGTCCCCTCCCCCCCCTCTTGGAGACGTCAATGGCACAAAGTTAATGTCAATACGGCTCAAGAGGCATGGACAGATCCTATTTTTTTGCAATCCGATACAGTAGACACTGCTTTAGCCAAGCTGAATGAATCTATCAAAAAAACCATTGACACCATTGCTCCTTTAAAAAGACACAAACAACACCCAGTATCAAAACAAGAAAAATGGTATACAAAAGAACTGAGAGCAGAGAAACACAAATGTAGACGTTTTGAGAAAGCCTGGAGAAAAACCAAAACTGAAAACAATCGTTTGATTTTCCTAAAGGCCCAATCAGAATACTACAAAAACATTAAGTCAGCGAGGAAACTACAATTGACACAACAAATAGCAGAAGCAGGTAACAGCCCTAAAGAACTTTTTAATATCCTACAAAATTTTATAAAACCTACGGCGTGTGAAAGTTCAGACGACTTTTCACAGGATTTGTGCGACAAAGTCTCGCTGTTTTTCGAGGATAAAATTAACATCATCTACGAAAAGATATTAGTTGCCAACAATTCCAGCAAAAATCAAACTAAAATCGGCCCCACCGCAACTCCCGTTTCAGACAATAAAACCTCCTTGACGTTTTTCCCCCCCATTACTCATACAGAGCTTCTTACTCTCTGTACTCATATCAAAACAGGATCCCCCAATGACCTTGTACCAGCTAGAATGGTCGGTCCTTTGATCCCATTATTAGGTCCCCATATTCTTGAAATGGTAAACATCTCCCTCAGAACAGGCCAAGTTCCGGCAGATTGGAAAAAGGCAGTGGTGAACCCGATAAGAAAGAAGGCATCATCCCCCTGGACAGACCTATCCAACCTACGTCCCATCTCCCTCCTACCTTACCTAGGCAAGATCACGGAGAAGCACGTGAACACCTATCTCTCGCAACACCTTGAAGCGACGGAAGGCCTGGACCACTCTCAATCTGGGTTCAGGCCAAACCACAGCACAGAATCAGCACTTCAAACAGTGACCAACAACATCAAAATGGCACTGGATGATGGTTGCTCTATGATTCTGGTGCTGTTGGACCTTTCCGCCGCTTTTGATACGGTGTCTCACAAGGTGCTTCTCCATCGCCTGAAGGAGGTGGGAATAGAGGGAGAGGCTTTGGCATGGTTGGAGAGTTTCCTGTCCGGGCGTTCCCAAGAGGTTAGGCTAGGCTCCCACAAGTCCACCCATCGGGAGCTCAATAAGGGGGTGCCACAGGGCTCCTGTCTGAGCCCCACACTTTTCAACATATATGTGGCCCCCCTTGCCAACCTAGCAAGATCTTTCGGGTTCACCCCTGTATCCTACGCTGACGACACCCAACTTCTTTTTCCCTTTAAAACTCTTACACCTGCAATAAAAAGATCTTTTGCAGAGGGGATGAGAGCCATTGCAGACTGGATGTCATCTAATTGTCTGCAGTGCAATGTCGGGAAAACCGAAGTTGTGTTGTTCGGTCAAGCGATGACACACTGGTCATCTGACTGGTGGCCTCTGGAACTTGGTCCTGTTCCCACCCCAAAAAGTAAGGTCAAGAACTTGGGAGTTTTATTTGACCAACAACTCATTTTCAAGGACCATGTCAATCAAGTAGCCGGCACCTGCTTCCGGGCTATAGGGATGCTAAGACGTGTCTTTCCCTATCTTCCGGATCACCATAGGAAAACTTTGGTGCAGGCTCTTGTTATTAGTAGGATCGACTATTGCAATGGATTGCTCCAAGGAGCCAATGAGGAGCAAATCAAGAAATTGCAGGTCATTCAAAATACAGCCGCAAGGATCGTCATGAATGCTCCTCCCAGGACGCCATCCTGCCCCCTACTGTCTCAGCTTCACTGGCTTCCTGTGAAGAAGCGAGTTCAGTTTAAGACTCTGTGCACAATACACAAGAGTCTAATGGGGATGGGCCCTAAGTATTTCATAGACATCTTTCAGCCCTACATCCCAGGACGCTCCTTGCGTTCCAGCGACCAGCTACTACTCAAAACACCTAGAATTAAGAAAACCAGACAAGGTGGCCGTGCACTGGCCCACACCGGACCTATCTTATGGAACTCATTGCCGCTCGGACTGAGGTCAATCACCAATCACATGGCGTTTAGAAAAAACCTAAAAACCCATTTGTTTCCCAGCTATTAATTGTCTTCCCATCCCTGGACACTTTCTTTTACTCTCTTTCCACCTGCAGTTATAGCGCGGAGATACCCCTTCGGGGGTCTAGTCTGGCGCTTTATAAGCATATAAAATAAATAAAAATAAATAAAATAAAATAAATGTCGTGAAAAGTCGCTCTCTACTCTATTGATTTCGCGTAGCACGGATAATTTAAGATTATGGCAGCCTGTATGCATGCATTCTGGTCGGCTACCCACCCATGCCCAGCCGCCATCAGCTCTCACCAGTATTGAAAACGCAGCACGGGCCCGGTGTAGAGAGCGCCGAAGCAAGGAAAAGGCATTATGCAAATGTGGGAATGTTTTGTTTTTTTTAGCATGTCCCGGGTCGATGTTTAATCCCAATCCAATGTCAAATAGTGGGTTTAATTTCGTTTAAAGAGGACTATGCAGCCTTGCTATAGGCACTCCGACATTAAATTGCAGCGGCCTCAGCCTTCTAAGAAAAGCTTTGGGTCCCGGCACAATTGCATTTACAACTTAAGCACTGTATAAATACCATTAAAATGCTAAGCACCCGAGTGGTTCTCCGAGTACCCGCACATTCAAGTTTAGCAGCGCGTTTAGGAAGGAGTAAAATGGTGGCGCAGGCGGATACGATTTGGCATGGCAGACCGGGCCCCTGTGAGGTCGCCACACATGGCAGTGGCTGCCGCCGGGCGTGCAGTGGCAGACGGTGGTTCCATCCGTACCCCCACCCCCCAGGCTGCCTCAGCTACCGGCTCCAGCGAGCTCTGGCTCCGGAGGGCGGCGGGGTCGTGCCCCCTGTGGAGTTGACTGACACCCCGGATAAATTCTATTGAGAGCCTCACAGCTTCTTCCCTCGCTCCCCTTCTAGCCCACTGCCACGAAAACCCTGCTCGTACTGCAGACTCTGAAGGCTCTTGTGAGATAATTAGCGCTCTCCGTCCCTGCTTCCCCTCCTGCAGCCCCCCTCCAAATAATATTTTCAAGCATGATGAGTAGGCGGAGGAAAGGACGCCCATGCGCATATATCAGGCGCCTCTCTGCCTGGAGCAGTCCTCCGCCCCGGGCTCGGCATACATTCTAATAACTTTTTTTTTTGCATCAGGCTTTGCTCACACTTCTGCTGTTTCCCCGTGGTACTCATTATACTCGCTGAGAAACATGGTGGATGTTACCAAGATTCACACAGCTTCTGTAAGCTGCAAACGTTTAACTCACTGAGCCATCGTGTCGAACCCTTTCATGTCTCGGGTGAAACGATGTCGGCTCTGTAATGTGGGTCTAATTAGAAACTGGGGGTCAAATGCCGATCCCTGGGCACAGGAATTGGAACTCTCAGTTGTGTGATAATTACGACGAGCACCTAGCTGTTTCATTCACCCTGACGGATTATGATAGGTCAAATCTGCTGAAATGTATAAAAAACAATGTGTATGCATTCACTGGCTATTGTACAAGACTGATGTTTCATCTCATGCTTCCATGAGACATTTCTAAATGTGGAAGCCCAAGAAAAAAGCATTACCCCTTCCTCCGCCTCCGTTGCTGCTCGTCGTGCCGGCCTGCGACCAGGAAGTCAGGCAGGCCGGCGCGACAACCGGAAACAGGAAGTAGGAGGGCGGGTGCCTACCCCGCCTCCCACGGAAGAGCCGCGATTGTTTGGAGCACCGGAGCAGGCAGGAGCCTACCCTGCGCCCCGGTGCCGAAGGAGGGAGGAAGAGTCCTGCTGCCGGGCCCTGCAGCTGCCGATGAGGAGAGCCAGCCGCCGCACCAAGGAAGCCGGTGAGTGGGTTGCTGAGCTGCGAGGGCGGGGGGGCGGGGCCTGTATGTGCGCGCGCGCGGCGGGGGGCTGTGCCGCGCGGCGGGGGGGGCTGTGTATGTGTGTGTGTGTGTGTGTGTGTGTGTGTGTGTGTGTGCGTGCGTGTGTGTGTGTATGTGTCTTGGAGTGCGTGTGACTGTGGAGGGGGGGGTGAGCGAGTGTCTGGCTGTATGCGCGCCCATGTGCACGGCGCTGGACAGAACGTGCGCGTTCGCGCACCCAAATCCAGGGGAAAAGCGGGTAACACCCTCTTGTCCTCCTTCCCTCGTGACAGGCAACAGTAGGTCTCTAGCTGTTACCAGCTCGACCTAACCAGGGAGCAGGAGGCCGATGGTTATTACGTTTTTTCGCCGTGGCTGGCAGGCAAACATTAGAGGGGGAGGTATTCCAACTATAAATACTATTCAATGAAGCCAATGATATGGAGTTATGAGGTGGAGCATTGCTTGACAGTAGCTGATTGAACTTTGCAATATCCAATTTTTCCCAATTTCTGGTTCGACCGGATGTGCCAGAGGGCAATGGGGGCAGGTTAAGTAAACTACTATATTGAAACGTAACCGCAAAATGGTCAGACCAACACAAAAGCAGTGCTGGCAGACAATTAATATCAGGTAGGTTAGAGAAAATAGGGTCCAAAAAATGACCAGCTATATGAGTGGGGGCAGCATTACAAAGGGGGAGATTCAGTGCAGCTAAATCAGCAATAAGCGCCTTAACTTGCAGGACAGTCCGAGTTTTCCAAAGGAAGATTTAGGTCTCCTAAGACTGTAAAATTGGCTAATTTAAGTAGCCAAGGAGCCAACAGGTCTGGCAACAGGGGCACCCACGAACCAGCTGGTCCTGGGGGGCGATAGATCAAGGCCCCAGATAAAGTGAGTTGAGGAGAGAGAGTAAGCTTAAAAAGAGCAGCTTCACACTCCTGCAGTGGGAGATTCTCCCATTTTTACAGCTCTTTTTATAAATAAACACAAGCCCTCCCCCTTCCTGAGAATTCTGGCTCTCCTTATTATAGTATAATTGTCGGAGAGTGCGCATGCCACATCCGGACCAGAACTATCGTTTAACCAAGTTTCCATTAAAAAAAACAACATCGGGACCTTCACTATTTAACAAATTAAAAATGTCCTCCTTGTGTTTTGGAAGGGAGCGACAATTAATGCTCCAAAAATGGTATGTTTTATTTTGCCTGGAGTCCCTTTTGTTTGTACTAGGGTCATTGAAACCATAGCTACAGCCACTACACAACGAGTTAGCCTCCCAAAGCTAGATCTATGGCTGACTCACTTCACTGCCTTCAACTGCACTCCAATTAAGATAGACTCAGCCAAATCACTCAGAATCACTAGGGACAAGCACCTGAATATGAACAATCACATCAGCAATGTTTGTAAAGGGACAAACAACTTGATAAGGACTCTTAGAAATATCAAACCTTTCCTGTCACAAAATGACTTCAAGCGCTTGTCCTGCCGAGGTTAGACTATGGCAGTGCTATTCTCGGCAGCGTTCCCAAATACGCCTTGACGCCAATAAGGGCCTCACTGAAATCAACGGCATGACTAGTTACTGGGGCCAAACGAAACAAGCACATTTCACCAGTCCTTAAATCCCTCAACTGGCTACCTTATGAAGCACGAATTTAGATGAAGATTGCAGTACTAGCACACAAAGCCCTTCACATCAATACTCCCAGGTACCTGGCACAAAAACTTGAACAATCCTGTGGGGAGAGAGCATCAAGAAGCGCCTCTACTTTATTCTTGAAACCTGGCATCTTTAGCAAAAAGCGAACTTGTCTCCGAGCTTTCTCAGGTGCTGCCCCTAAGATTTGGAACTCCCTACCACCGGAAGTTCTCAAACTCACCTTGACGACGGCGTTCAAACTGGAAACCAAAAGATTCCTAATGAACAAATTCTTACCCTAGTGGGTTAGACTCACGGGATCGGGTGACTGTTATTACGATGGTACCTTCAATTGACACAGATCTTCTACAATGCATAGTACTCCCCCCCCCCCCCCCGCATGGCCCGCTTACTATATGATCCCCGTTTTTTATTATGCATAATATTGCCCCCTCATGGCCCGCTTTCTTTTGTGTATTGTATGATCCCCGTCTTTTACTAATTTGTTGTTGTCATTACACTCTTGGCCTCACTTGTAAAGCGCTCTGATATCCTTCGGGATCTAGTTCGCGATACATAAAACTTTATACCCGGGAAACTCTTTTGAAAAATAAAAACAAGATTCAGCAAACTGGAGATGAACATTGACATTTCTTTGAACTTTCTAAAAATTGTCACTTGATTGACACCTTGCTAACGTGTGACCAGGACTTGTTTTGTCATTGGATTGTGTAGGGTTTCACCCCACACACATTTAGGGGTTTTACAGAATATCCCCTTACCTAGAAGCACCGTACATTTACCCAATTATACTATCACTACTAATAGCAGGGATCACCTTCTGTGGAAATCACTGTTGAGGCCAAGACTCTTGTGGGCATAATTGAATATTGAGAGCCGAGCTGAGGGGAAGACAAGGGACAGCGGATCCGGACGCCACTAGCTGAAGAGCGCCGCAAACATTCCGGGACCACAACTCCCAGCGGCCCAAGCGTGACGCTCACCAAAAGCATCACTGTAAGTGCCCGGAGGCGCTTAAAACCAACCAGCGCCTCCCGCAGCACGGGACGCGCGCGGGCGAAGCCCGGGCCAAGGACGGGCCTGTCCGCATCCGTCCCAGCCCGAAGGAGCCCGGGCTGGGCCATCCCTCTGATATCCACCACCGGGGGCAGCCATCACAAGGTACTGAAGTCAAAAATTCATTTTGCCAACAGTAATCTATCTGTCACTAACTGCATTGTGAGTTGGAACTTTTATCAGCACTAATACATCATGACAAAACGTAAGGGAGCGGTGGGCACCTTGGACGCCTTTATTGTCAGGGCCGAGAGTTTACTCACCCACAAGATCGAGCTCACTGAAAGATGTTTGTCTTTAGATCTTTTAACTGCTGAAAGACGGGCATCCCTGGATGCGCTTAATCAGGGTGACATCATTCATCACTGCCTTTCTTTAACACCTAATTTGCAGACCCTACCTGAGGTTGCGCCCCCCTCATCACCAACGTTGCTGATAACCGATTCCCCTTCTATCGGGTCACCTATTGGCC
This sequence comes from Lissotriton helveticus, assembly GCF_964261635.1. NCBI lineage: Eukaryota > Metazoa > Chordata > Amphibia > Caudata > Salamandridae > Lissotriton > Lissotriton helveticus. Next base: position 1,437,571,761 of record NC_136068.1, read on the forward strand.
ACAGAATTACAAATCGGGCGCAAGCCTCTAAAACTTTGGCCCGAAATAAATCATTAGAACCCGCAGCAAAACGGAAACGGGTTGCCCCCCTAAACTTAAACCTAAAATCGTTTCCAAAACCTTAAGAAATACGGCTCTTCCTACATATGCTGTGAACACCTGCTCCACGGGCACTCCGACTGATGACGCCCTATTTACACCCAATCAAGTTAATTTTATGGACGCCTTGGAGTCTAGTACGAGAACCATGATGAGCTATACTAAGGCCCTTTTTGAGAAGAACTTCAGCTCTTTGCTAGACCGATTGGATCATTTGGTCAGTCCAGATTCTCCAACAGAGAGACTTAGAGGTCGCCCCTCCACCTTACCCATTAATCACGTTATGGAGGCTGACTGTTGTCATACCTGCCCCAAAATTCAGGACCTTATTGCCTTAAACTCTGCTGTTACCATTGGTTCTACCTCAGAGGCTCGCATTGAGCAGCCTCCACCCAGGCATCATAAGTCTTTGGAATCTGGTAACCATCCTACTAATGTTACTGGGTATAAGGACTTCCCAGTCAATGCAAGATCGGTGACCCCTAATGAACTTCCCAGAACTGATGTTTTGAATCTCCCTCCTGCTTCCTGTCCTTATGTTTTGATTCTCGCAGGTGTTCCTTGTTTGAAAAGTAATGTTAAGGAGGCATGGGTAGATTTGCGGAATAAGTGTGTGGACTGGCTTAAGAAATATAAAGGTTTTAATCCATCTAACCTACATGATATCTTAATGGTGCGCAGAGTGGGGTGGGTCGGCCAGTCTTTAAAAAACATTATGGGAGATTGCATGGTCATTAATTTTCGTAGCCCTCATTTGATTTGTAACATCTTATCATCCAGGGAGCACACATTCACTGTACATACTGACATATGCATCCTCTCTCTGGGTTATTTTTACAAACCCCTGGCATGCCCCCACCCCAATGCACCTGTAGCCGTATCTTTAGCGAATCGCTTTTCTGCATTGTCAGACCTGGATATTCCTGACTGACAACTACATCCACAAAGTCATAATGCCCAACTATTAGGAAGCATAAGAGATCCTCCCTCTCTATCCCAACTGCCAGAAAATGTAAGTGATTTCCCTTCCCTATCCCCCCCCCCCCACTGTTTATGCAGCTCAACCTATACTTAATAGGATAGCGGCACCTAATGATTTTAATGTTTTGTCCTGGAACATAGCAGGCCTAGAGTCAAGGCTAGAAGATCCAGAGTGGCTCAGTTTAATAAACCAGCAGGACATTGTAATGTTTCAGGAGACCTGGGCCACCAAGGAGCTGCACCTTAATAGGTTCCACTGTTTTAACTCCCCAGCTGTTAAATCAAGCTTGGGACGCACGTCTGGGGGACTCTCTATTTAGATCAACATCGCCGCCGGCGGGAGTTTTGAGTACATCCCTACAGATAATTTACATTTGCAAGCCTTATTTTTTAAAAGGAAGGTTTCTTTTTTCCTGATCAATTTTTATAATAATGATTTTAACACGATTCCAAATAGGAATTTTATTGCTTTATTTACATTTATTATTAAAATAGAAACTATGCAAGACTATGAGAAAGCTGATGGCATTTTGCTGGGCGGGGACTTCAATGCTAGGCTCAATAACGCCCCCTCGCATATTAGGAGTAAAGAGCAAGGCACTTCCTATCGAAGGGGTCTCGAGTTGCGTTCTTTCTTGAGATCCCACAACTTGGAAAATGCCCTAGATACAGCTGCAACATTTTTATCGAATGCTCAGTTTGTGCCAACTTTTAGAGGCAGGGGGTGTTCGTCAACTATAGATAATTTTTTTATCTCACCTCGCCTTGCCGATCGTCTAATTGAGGGCATTGTTATCCCAATGGCCCAGGGGGACCATAACCCCATCAAGGTCATAATGAGACTGGAATCACGACCGATCATAGAAAGGGAATGTGGCACCAGGAACTTATCACCCTCAACTGATAATCTTAGACTCAGATGGCGGGGTATTAATATAAAGGAAGTGTTTGGTGTCCTAGTAAGAGACAACTTAGGCCTCTTCAACTCATGCTTGTCAGATACGGCCCCCATCCCAAGGCTGTCTGTGATTTTGTTAAGATTTGTTCAGCCTCAAAGTCTTTACTATCAGTACCACAAAGGGAAATTAAATCAGACCCGAGATGGTTTAACTCTGAGTGCTCAGCAGCAAGTAGAGAATTACATAGGGCACTGTCTTTTAAACCTATTTGTCCTATTGCTGTGAGAGAAGCAAGAAAAAGGTATAAGACAACAGTTAATAATAAGGAAAAATGACATTCTTGAAGATCGCTGGGATGTATTAGCCAGAGCAGCCGACCTAAAAAAGGGTGACGGCTTCTGGGCCGCTGTTAAGGACCTACGTAGTTCAAGTCAATTCCTGACCCCGATTAGCTGTACCATTACCGGTGAAGCATGGGTGGATCATTTTGCTACCATCTATGCTGCACCAATTTCCAGGCTAGTCCCAGTGTCCTTCTCCAAACCATCGAGGGTCGATATAACCCTAGCAGAGGTAGAAGATGGCATTATTCAGAGCGCAGGGAATAAGGCACCTGGCCCTGACGGTCTACCAATTGATATTATTAAATTAAACTTGGAATTCTTGGCCCCACTTCTTTTAAATGTTTTTAATAACCTCACGTCCGCTCCCCTTCCTCCCACCTGGTCATCAAGTATTAACGTCCCTATTTTCAAGAAGGGAGATCGCTCTCAACCTAGCTGTTATAGACCTATCTCCCTCATCGATAATACTTTAAAAATTATTGGTAGGATTTTATATAACAAGATTTTAAGCTGGGCCGAGGACAATGGCATTTTGGAACGCTGTCAATTGGGCTTCCGTAATAAAGTAGGAACCATTGAACAGTGCCTCAATCTAAACCTTATCCTAGGCAAATATAATATTGCACGTAAATCAGCACTTTATCTTGCCTTCATGGATCTGTCCTCTGCCTTCGATCTTGTGAATAGATCGAAGCTCTGGACAGCCCTTTTAAAATATGGTTTGGACGAATCTCTTGTGCATTCTTTAGCTTATTTGCACAAAGATCTTAATGCCTGTGTGCGGATTGTCCAGGGGGGTGAAGTGACTAAAGCAATAAAAGTCCACAGGGGGTAAGACAGGGTTGCGTGCTGGCTCCTCTTCTTTTTATTATTTATATTTACGGGCTGCACAAAACCCTAATTGAAATTACACATGACGTTCCCAAAATAATGGGTAAACCCCTCCCTGTTTTATTATATGCGGACGATGCGTTGATCATGGGCCGTACTCCGAATGCTTTACGCGCCCTGGTCAAGGGGTTTGCGGACTATATGGAGTCCCTTGATTTAAAAACTAATTAAAAAAAATCTTTTATTATGTCCTGTGGCCCCAAAAAACGACAGCTAGGCTGCATCTCCGTGGGCACCGATAAGCTGTGGTCTACTAATAGTTTCCCGTATCTAGGGATGGTATTTGCTGCGAACAACTCCTGGACCGAACACCTTGCCTATTCCAGGGGGAGGTTCTCAAAGGCCATTAATTCTATCCTCAGCTTACCGCGCCCAAAAAACACAGGTTCCTTAGTGGCAACTTTATAGATTTATAAAGCTCAATGTATTCCGGTCGCCACATATGGAGCAGAGGTTTAGGGCATCGCTAAGATCTCACCCATACAGTATGAGGAGAACAGGTTTCTGAGGAAGACACTTTGTGTTCCTATTTCTACTCCCCAATATGTCTGCCACAAAGAACTGGGCGTTAATTTTATTGAAGATTTTGTCCGCGCACATCTGCTCTCTTCTGGCTCTCTATTTGGATGAACCCTGCGGCACTACTCACAAAAGATATCACCGATCGTTTGAACTGTGATAAGTGCATGGACATTTCCTGGCTGTCGGGAGTGTATAATAGTCTTAGTAGTATTAATCAAGGGAGTATTTTTAATAACCATACTGCTAATGTCCTCCCACCTAAAAACGACTTGCGACATTATTTATACACACTGAACGTCAGGGAAAGATCCCACAGGGAATCTCTGAAGAAAACGGTCTCCTCTTACTTGTCTTATGCTTCTCTGATTCCACCATTGCCCAGCTATCTGACACTTCCGATGAGTCACTGGGAGCGTGGCTTATTATTTCGCCTCAGGGCTGGCACTATTAAATTTGCACTTTGTCTCCCCCTCGGCCATCATAATGAACTTGATTCCCTGCCTTGCCCGTGTGATGGCATGAGCGGACAATCCGTATTGCATTTTTTATTCTTTTGTAAATTTTATATGAAATATAATAAATGGTTTTTAATTCCGTATTTTAGAAAACGTAACCTATTAGCTTGGAAAATGCTTATTTGATGATATTAACTCTGTATGAGGATGAAATTATCTTTCGCACTAGCACTTTTTGCGTATAGCTGTTCGAGCAAGACAGACAATATTTGATCCATAATTTTGGCCTTTTTGTATATGTATCATGGTGATCCTTTTATTATTATGGAGTTTTTTTAATGTACTGTTTTTGGCTTTTTATGTATTGTACTTTTGTGGATACTTGGATATCCGAATAAAGTTTTCTGAAATGGAAAACTTTGTTAGAAAGGCGACCCCAGGGGAGGTAGAAGATGTCTGGCCGACCACCCCTAGGTCCACCCCTCCTTCGAGAAGTAGCCGAGCGTTACCGAGTGGCCTCCTGGGTGAGGGTCCTCTCCTAGGATCGTACAGCAGAGTAATCACAACACTACACACGGACACCACACAGGAGATCAATTTCTTAAGCTTTTATAGATAATAAAGGTTGCAGGTTCTGGGCAGTATATACAGGCAGATCGAGGGATCCGTAAAGTCTCGTAAAGGGGGGTAAGGTAGCGGGACAGTCTCAACCTGGGTGGAAGAAGGGATACCCTACGCACAGCTCTCAATCCTCGAGCTGGGGGGTTCCGAGAGGTCGGGCCGCGGCAGCGCCAGCAGGCTCTCAAGATGGTCACAGCGAGGTAGGCCGCGGCAGCGCCAGCAGGCTCTCAAGATGGTCACAGCGAGGTAGGCCGCGGCAGCGCCAGCAGGCTCTCAAGATGGTCTCAGCAAGGTAGGCCGCGGCAGCGCCAGCAGGCTCTCAAGATGGTTTCGGGTTACAGGAAGGATGAGTTCGTCTGGGGTCGGCCGTGACAGCGTCAGCAGGGCTTCCAGTCCAGGATACAACTGGGGTCCTGCTCCGGGGCTGGCCCAGATATAGGGCTGGAGTCCTTTGATGTCCGGACCCTCGCGCCTGGGGGCCGGAGGGGCCGGGATGATGGTGTCCAGACACCCAGCAGGGGGGTGGAGCCAGCACCCAGGGAGGCCGGAGGCGATCGATACCAGGCGTCCGGGGACGGCTGGGGACCATCGAAACTCCTTTCCTCCGGGATCCGTCGAGTGGCCACTCGACCACCTGGGTGGACCCTGGCGCCTCAATGTCGGGGCTTCGCTGGAGCTGGGGCTAGGGCAGAGGCCACGTGCCCCGGACGTGGAGGTTCCAAGATGGCGTCGGGGAAGGCCTCGTGTTCGGGCGTGATGGAGCTAGGCCGGTAGTGTTGATCCGGGATGGTAACCGGACCGGCAATGTTGGTCGTGCATGGTCGGGCTGGAGGGGCTGCCCGAGGCAGAGTGGAGGGCTGATGTCGTCTGGGGCGCGCCACGCGGGAGAGGTAGGACCACGCCATGAGGCCGGGTCCAACATTTATAAATAAAATAAATTTAAAAAATGTTGTAAATTGCAATCTGTTTAAACATGGCAGACTTCAGCAAATAACCCATAGCTGCTTTTCATTTTTGGCTCCAAATAAATTAACTTTCATAACAATAAATTTGATTACCTCTTAACTGTGGAATGCTGTACCAGAATGATTAAACAAATATATTTTGCTCTCTTGCTCTGTAGCTAGGTCATGTGCATTCAATTAGTAGTATTACATTCCACATGGATAGAATAAAATGCATTGAGGTTTTCCTGGTATCTATCTTCTTAGAGGAAATCTTCCTTTCAATTACCAAGGCCCATAAAGCTCAGAGCCTGTCACTTAACAAATAAGTAAATTGTTGACTATGCATGCTTCTCCGAGCCTGCGGAAGATGGAAGTAGTTTAGCACTAGAAGGAGAAAGTACACTGGACGTAAGACCTGCAATACATGGGGACACTCAGTACCTTATAAGGTATGCCCAATGAAGTTCCATTTCATATGGTGAGAATTGCCACCAGGCATGTATGGGAGGTCATGAAACGATGCAATATGGTTAAATTAGTTGGCAAATATCTAATCAGACACAGATGTTAAATGAAAGTTACGTGCATTTAAAGACTTTTAATATTCGTGATTCATTATATTACAGATGCAAAAAGAATTGATGGAGAGAATGCAGAACCATGTCATACATTCACCCCAGTACACAGATCTGGGCCTAATTCCATCTTTTTTGCTCACCATGCCATTCCAGTTTGGACCCAGCCATATGCAAATCAGTCTTGACCCTGTGCCCAATGGGAACAGTCCAGCCCGAAATGCCAGGCCAGGTCCTCCCTGGACTGGAGACAAGCATCCTAGGACCGGTTTCGGGGTGTCATCCCTCATCAGCCAGGATAGCTTGACTCCAGTGGCATGGAGAGCACGGGACTCAAGTCTGAGAATACGAAGTATTTAGAACACTGAATTCTAGAAGAATAACTTTACAATTGAATTAAGTTCAGGAAAAGAAAATTTTAAATGTGTCCCTGGAAAAATAACTCTAGGTGCTTGTCCCAAATTTTCCAAAATATTCTACATAGTCACACTTTCATTGTTATACAGTTAAGACATTTTAACTATTAATATTGGATAAAATAATATTTTGGGTCATTTTTTAGGTCTACTTTTCCATCCTGGTGGCCTTTTGTACAAAGGTTTTATCTTTCAATAGAGGAATTGTGCCTAACTATTTTACGTTAGGCACCCCTAACCAATGAAAAGTGTCCATCAAATTCCTACTGCACTTCCCCTGCCTCGAGAGTGCCTTAAATGAACAAGAATACAAACACTCATCATGGTAAAATAAATCAAAGGAATAAGCAAGAGAAATGCAATAGTCACCTATAAAACATATTTTCTCATGTAATTATCGATTTCCACATACCTGCAGGGGTACAATCAGAGCTTTTACAGTGCGGTCCCTTCTGGGGTTGCTGAAGCAAGGAACATGGCCCCTCCACGTCCTTAATCCTGAACACTATTTCAGGATTTACAATTGCATAACCTAGGAGGCAACAACGAGACAAAAATATGGATACATATTAAACCAATTCGGATGAAAGAAGCCAAGGCTCAACGAGCTCGGGTTTACCACACTAAGAAAACCTTTATTTTATTAAGAGATTAATGTTAGTGCGGTTGTATTTCTCAGCATTAATAAAAAAAAAACATTTGTTTATCTGATATATTTCCGACTGCAGACCAGGTAATGCGACAAACTGATAATTGAAGCGGGATTAAGGAAGTCACATCTCATTGGGCGGGATGCATCCTCAAAGAGTGAACGCCCCTTGCCAAATTATATTTTAACGTCTTAGAGTCAGAAAGACTCCACTTGGCTGGAAAAGATCTTCTACCGTAATCATGTTATTAGACCACCTGTTTAAGGACTTATCAATCTGGCAGGAGTTGTATGTAGTGTTTGAAGCTACAGGGGTTAAGTGTGCAACACAAGAAAATGGTACAGAAAAAACTCAGTTTCAGAGTATCATTCTCTAGGAATGTTTCGCCAAAGGTTTTACCACTCGTTGGGGAAAAAAAAGCATTTAGTAGTTCTTACTCGAGAATTCTCATGGCTGTGAGGAACAGTAGTGTCAGCGACTTGCAAACTAAATTTTCACCATATTAGTAGTGCTTGCATGTACTAATGTGGTCACTGCTAAACTGTAAGCCCTCTACCAACAGGGCCAACAACAAACTGTGCGGTGAAGGCAGAGTGAAGGCTATAAAATAACACCGGTGAGTTGAGTTACAGGATAAGATGACTGGGGCATTAAAGGGTGGGGCGACCATTTTGGGAAAAAACAGTATCACGGAATAAAAAGAAAGCTGTAGTGTTGCAAACTTTGCAGGGTCTTCATTTCAAACAGGACAATCATAGATAGCATAAAAAGGTGCATCGAGAGTATGCCTTTAGCCCTCTCCTGCAGGATTATAATTATATGCATCCACATGCACAGCTCAGAGATAAGTGAGAACATTCTCGCTTCAAAAATATTTAGAAAAGTTGTATTGTGCTGCGATATTCAACTGGCCATTTACGGCAAAAGACGTCCTATCTAACCCTGGGCGAAGCACTACGCTCCGCTCGCGGAGTTTGCGAAGTTTTTTGCAACTTCGCACTACGCGAGCGGCACGTAGCACAGTGCGAACATGCGTAGTGCAGCGTAGCGTAGTGCAGCGCTCATTTTTTGCTTGTTCGCGGTCCTGAACGTCATGTTCGCGACCGCGAGCAAGCAAAATGACATCCCGGCGAGATTCTCAACGCGAGGAGGTCAGGTTTCTCATTGTGAGTGGTTGCGCATGCTCGCGACCGCTCTCAATGAGAAACTACCTGTTCGCGTTGAGAAAGCTGCCGCTCGAGTAATAATCTCCTCGAGCAGCAGAAAACTACAGCTCGCACTGTGCAAGATGCCGTTTTCAATGCTTGCACAGTGCCGGATGCTTGTTCGCACTGTGCAATCATTGAAAACGCATCTTGCACAGTGCGAACATGCTACTACGCAGCTCGCGTAGTGCTACGTGAAGTTCGCGTAGTGCGAAGTGCACTTCGCGTAGCGCTACTCCGCGAACTACGCCCACCCTTAGTCCTATCTGAACAGCCAGATACCTTGGAGTTACCTTGCAGGTGATTCTCTTCTGTTTGTTACACTCGGAGGTGCCTCATTGAGATTTGTTCCCCATCACGAGTCTCCGATTGTGGGCAAGTGAATGGAGTCCAGAAGGAAGCTCAGCGAACTTAAAGCTTATTGATCTGCTACAGACAAGCACTTTAGTTCTACAGACTAGAAAAGGCAATAGACGGGGCCAAACGTGTTATTGTTATATTTGTTTATCCAATGATTTGGGGATGAGTTACCCTAAAGGAATTTTCACTAAGCATGTTGGGTTAAGGAAAGAATCACTGTACTCAACAGACAGTCAACAATTAGGGATGCCTTCCATGCTATGGATAAACATATACACATGAAATCTTTTTGCACGAGGCAGAGGCCTTTACCACCACTAAGATGACAAAACACTAAGCAATACCCCATGTTATGAGAGTAGAGCCTGCCCAGATACACAAGGTATGCTGGGAGAGGACCGGAGGACATAGCATGTCACTAGTGATTCTAGTGGGTGAGGGTCCTTTCAATCAAATAGGGATGACCCTCTGCTTGATATTTGAGAGGCTAAAACATATTTGTCAGTGAGTTCTCTCCTTTGGGGGGGGAAGGGCTTTGCAAATGATGCAGCTGGTTTTGAAGATGGTGCGGGCCAGCAAGGCAAACCAATGTAATTCCATCAGGACAAAGGCGGTGTGATCGTATTTCTTCAGGCAACGAATGAAGCGTGCTGTGATGTGTAGGATGCCCTTAAGGTGTGGCAGTGTAGGGTCTGGGAAGCCATGGCGCAGTCACGAACACTGTATGATTCGTTGGCTTTCTTCAGGACCAAAATGGTTATTAAGAGGCCTATGCCGACTTAATTTGTAGTCGCTCTGCATATGAAATGAAGCACTATTTGAGTAGTTAATCAGCTTGGAGAGAGACATTTAAGCAGTAGGATGCGGAGAGAACCCATACAAAACTTTTTAACTCCCTTTTTTGGGTGATTGGTTACCCAAAAAAGTATACAGCTGTAGGATGTATACAAAGTAGTTAACAAAGATCTCACCAGAAAATAAAAATAAAAATAACCGTGAGTGTAGGCACAATAGGCCACTAAATAAGGTTGGACAGAAGCAGAGTATGTTTAAGTCAAGAGGCTATTTTCTAGAATCTTAACATTTTGATGATAACAATGGCTGAAAACCTGGGTTTGACATTTACAGAGGAGGATGTGAACTCAATCCTTTCGGCGTGTCCATTTGAGTGACATTAACATTGCACAGACAATAGCACAGACAAAAGACTAACACTCACAGAAGTATAATGCAACCAATCAAAATTATTTTACATAGGGCTACTACGAAAGAATGTTTAAGGTCAAACGCTACCCCAAAGGACTTTTGGTCACCAACGCTCCACACATTTTCTTCTAAGATTCAACATTCATAAAAGACTGGTCACAAATATTGTGGCACTGCGCCAGGGAATGGCTTATCCTGGTGATCAGAACAGCATTCACAACCAAGATGCAGAGCTTAGAGAAAACACGAAAACACGAAAACACGAAAACACGAAAACACGAAAACACGAAAACACGAAAACACGAAAACACACACACACACACACACACACACACACACACACACACACACACACACACACACACACACACACACACACACACACACACACACACACACACACACACACACACACACACACACACACACACACACACACACACACACACACACACACACACACACACACACACACACACACACACACACACACACACACACACACACACACACACACACACACACACACACACACACACACACACACACACACACACACACACACACACACACACACACACACACACACACACACACACACACACACACACACACACACACACACACACACACACACACACACACACACACACACACACACACACACACACACACACACACACACACACACACACACACACACACACACACACACACACACACACACACACACACACACACACACACACACACACACACACACACACACACACACACACACACACACACACGTCCATGGTGGGCGCACTGCCTTGACGAAGTTAGTTAAGCAGAAGAGGGGAACCTGACAAACAATACCAAGGCGGGAAGAACCACATATACACCGATTCTCTCATGTTTTTTAAATGACTCACTCAATAGGGTTCGCCCACCTCTAAGACTCTATGGGGCCGTAAGACATGAATAAATATGGACCTCAAAATATAGTTACAATTATAATACAATACTTCACAATGCATTAAGGGTTCAGAATGCAAGTATCTCTGCTATTCCTTGTTGACTTTATACTGGCCTTTGACCCTGTACAGCACTTCGTTGCGCTACAGAAATACTGTAAACATACTAGCCAGCTCATACTGTGTTTATTATGGCTAATCTTTGTTTTTTGAGGGATTTCTCACAATATTTGTGTACACTGTAAAAATATTCATGATGAGACGCTAGCTCAGCGAAAAAAAGACCCTTCTTGCTAGAGCGAGCCATTTGTCTAAAGACTCATGGTGGTCTAGGGGAGGTTCCAGCCAGCACTCTCAGGGCACGGAAGTGGGACCACAGGAACTCCTGCAAACGATCCCATACACAGTGCCTGTGAAGGGCAACTACCATGGGTCTTCCCAGCAAAACTCAACTGTTTGCTAAAGCCTTTCATAATGTGCCAGTACTTCCATTAACGATATTCACAGGGCCCTTGCTACATTTCCAGGGGAAGCCAATGAGAGTCATCTAGTGAGCCAGGACCTAGATAATAAATAGGCAGATAGTTGTAGGCATATCAATCTCTGGTGCAGAGGCTTGGTTCATCACAGATGTATACCTTTCTATGCGTACAATTGTTATAACGGCTATTGTAAATTGAAACGACCACTACTAAAGGGTGAAGTTAGAAAGTTTAGAAAAAGACCCATGACGTGCCTTACCCAATGATATCAGAGCACCGTGAATCATTTCCAGGGGAAGCCAATGAGAGTCATCTAGTGAGCCAGGACCTAGATAATAAATAGGCAGATAGTTGTAGGCATATCAATCTCTGGTGCAGAGGCTTGGTTCATCACAGATGTATACCTTTCTATGCGTACAATTGTTATAACGGCTATTGTAAATTGAAACGACCACTACTAAAGGGTGAAGTTAGAAAGTTTAGAAAAAGACCCATGACGTGCCTTACCCAATGATATCAGAGCACCGTGAATCTCCTCCATCACGTTCTTGTAGAGCTGCTTCTCCCATTCCCCCAAAAGACTCCACTCATTCTCGGAGAAACAGACGGCAACATCCTTGAATGTAACTGGCATCTGAGGAGGCAGGATTTTGTTAATCAGAGTCAACGCGTTCATACAACACATGCAATAGAGATCCAGTTAGATGCAGTAGTTAAGCACAGAGGGAAGAATCTATTGCAAATCAATTTCAGATCAAAGAGGAGTGACAACCTTTCGGGGGCCCGGCATTTGTTCAGCTGAAATCATTAGTGTTTTTGCGACGTTTCACACTGGCATAACTGTTCGTTACAATCCAAACATTGGAGGACTAAAAATGAGCTCGCAATCAAAAGCAGGCTTTGAACTTGGGGTCGGAGCTGGGATTCAAAGAGGCAAGGGTGAAAAAGTGTCTAGCCAGGGATAAAGGTGACTGGGAACCGTTTGTCAAGCAAAGTAATTCAGAGCGTGAAACACCGTGCAAACAATCCATGAAAATACATGGATGGAAGAACACATGGAAACTTTCTGCCTGTTTATATACACAAACCTGGTGCTTTTCAAAGTTGTGACCGACAGTACGCCATAATTCACTTTAATCAAGTGTACTAAAACATAATCCTTAAAAAAATAGGTATGAATCAACCATATAGTACATTTTCAAGGATGTTTTTGTAAAACTTTTTTTATTTTTAGGCAAAGGCATACCCCATTCATCACACTTGTCATTATTTCTGATCATAAATATACCACAAGTGTAAAAAAAAGTGTTACTTTCCCCCTTTGCTGCTCCATATTCGCTCCCCACTCAATATTCCTTACTTTTATCACTCAGACCCTTACTGAATTATCTCCACTGATTTCTTCAGCAGCTCCTCACTCATTAGCGCATCCACATGCGCTCATTCTTCTTATACATTTGCTTGTCCAACTACTTACAAACTCACTTTCTCTTCCTCACCCCTCAGTCACCAGGTCTCATCCCGACGTATCTACTCAAACCCTTATTCACCAAACACCACTCAGTCATTTATTAATTTCCTCTCTCTCACACATCTTCATGAACCCTCTACCACGCACCTTAGCATACATTACCACCCTTACTCATCAATGCACTCCCTTAGAAACCTCCTCACTCACCAAGCCACTTTTCCCTCATATAATAAGGAGGTAAATAGATGTAAAGTGGCTAAAAGTTTCTTCTCTCATAACAAGGACTCAAACTGAGGCGACTATACACTGGCACATAATTTCAGAAGCTCACTATACAAAAAAATCCATTGTAGTCAATTTAGACTCAAACGTTGTAAAATAAGGACACTTCAGATGTAAAAGTGGCGCTCTACAGTCATTTGCCGTTTAAACCCTAAAAAAACTGTACTTGAATTTGCTTTTCGTTTAACGACCTGCACTTTATTTAATCAGTTTTAATCCAGCACCTTACTGTTACTCTGACTTTGTAATTGACACTGCACCTTTATCAAACTCTGCTCTGATTGGGCCAAAGGGGAACCAATCCGAGACATGCCAGATGGAGCCTGTTAGACCTCCCATGACACTTAATGACGGCAGCAGCGTGGACACCCAAAGGGCACTTCGGCGCGCCAAAGGCAAGCCCACCTGGACAGCGCCAGGGGCCAGGCATCCTGTCCCTCACAACTCCCACAGGTTCGTTTTTTGCCCTTCTAAACCTTGCATTCTCAGGAATCCCCCCCATGTCTCTATGGGGAGTATGGTTTGGCCCCAAAGGAATGGTCTTTCCTTTGCAGGACCTGAAGTTTTAGAGTCTGTTCAAATGGGCTTACCACTAGGTCGCTCTCCCGGACCCCCGGACCCCCACCACGGTTCACCGAGTACAAGTTCTCCAGAATGAACTGTCAGTCAGTGAGAGTGAGTCAGTCAGTCAGTGAGAGTGAGTTAGTCAGTCAGTCAGTCAGTCAGTGTGAGTCAGTGAGAGTGAGTCAGTGAGAGTGAGTCAGTCAGAGTGAGTCAGTCAGAGTGAGTCAGTCAGTGAGAGTGAGTCAGTCAGAGTGAGTCAGTCAGTGAGAGTGAGTCAGTCAGTCAGTCAGAGAGAGTGAGTCAGTCAGAGAGAGTGAGTCAGTCAGTCAGAGAGAGTGAGTCAGTCAGTCAGAGAGAGTGAGTCAGTCAGTCAGAGAGAGTGAGTCAGTCAGTCAGAGAGAGTGAGTCAGTCAGTCAGAGAGAGTGAGTCAGTCAGTCAGAGAGAGTGAGTCAGTCAGTCAGTCAGAGAGAGTGAGTCAGTCAGTGAGAGAGAGTGAGTCAGTCAGTGAGAGAGAGTGAGTCAGTCAGTGAGAGAGAGTGAGTCAGTCAGTGAGAGAGAGTGAGTCAGTCAGTGAGAGAGAGAGTGAGTCAGTCAGTGAGAGTGAGTGAGTCAGTCAGTGAGAGAGAGTGAGTGAGTGAGTCAGTCAGAGAGTGAGTCAGTCAGTGAGAGAGAGTGAGTCAGTCAGTGAGAGTGAGTCAGTCAGTCAGTGAGAGTGAGTCAGTCAGTGAGAGTGAGTCAGTCAGTGAGAGTGAGTCAGTCAGTGAGAGTGAGTCAGTCAGTGAGAGTGAGTCAGTCAGTGAGAGAGTCAGTCAGTGAGAGAGTCAGTCAGTCAGTGAGAGAGTGAGTCAGTCAGTGAGAGAGTGAGTCAGTCAGTGAGAGAGTGAGTCAGTCAGTGAGAGAGTGAGTCAGTCAGTCAGTGAGAGTGAGTGAGTCAGTCAGTCAGTGAGAGTGAGTGAGTCAGTCAGTCAGTCAGTGAGAGTGAGTGAGTGAGTCAGTCAGTCAGTGAGAGTGAGTCAGTCAGTCAGTGAGAGTGAGTCAGTCAGTCAGTGAGAGTGAGTCAGTCAGTCAGTGAGAGTGAGTCAGTCAGTCAGTCAGTGAGAGTGAGTCAGTCAGTCAGTGAGAGTGAGTCAGTCAGTGAGAGTGAGTGAGTCAGTGAGAGTGAGTGAGTCAGTGAGAGTGAGTGAGTCAGTGAGAGTGAGTGAGTCAGTGAGTGAGTGAGTGAGTCAGTGAGAGTGAGTCAGTCAGTGAGAGTGAGTCAGTCAGTCAGTCAGAGTGAGTCAGTCAGTCAGTGAGAGTGAGTGAGTCAGTCAGTGAGAGTGAGTGAGTCAGTCAGTGAGAGTGAGTGAGTCAGTCAGTGAGAGTGAGTGAGTCAGTCAGTGAGAGTGAGTGAGTCAGTCAGTGAGAGTGAGTGAGTCAGTCAGTGAGAGTGAGTGAGTCAGTCAGTGAGAGTGAGTCAGTCAGTGAGAGTGAGTCAGTCAGTGAGAGTGAGTCAGTCAGTGAGAGTGAGTCAGTCAGTGAGAGTGAGTCAGTCAGTGAGATTGAGTCAGTCAGTGAGATTGAGTCAGTCAGTGAGATTGAATCAGTCAGTGAGATTGAATCAGTCAGTGAGATTGAGTCAGTCAGACAGAGTGAGTGAGTCAGTCAGAGTGAGTGAGTCAGTCAGAGTGAGTCAGTCAGAGTGAGTCAGTCAGAGTGAGTCAGTCAGTCAGAGTGAGTCAGTCAGAGTGAGTCAGTCAGAGTGAGTCAGTCAGAGTGAGTCAGTCAGTCAGCGAGAGAGAGTGGGAGAGTCTGTGAGAGTGAGTCAGTGAGGGTGAGACAGTGAGGGTGAGCCAGTGAGGGTGAGCCAGTGAGGGTGGGAGAGTGAGTCAGTGTGAGTGAGTCCGTGAGAGTCAGTGTGAGTGAGTCCGTGAGAGTCAGTGTGAGTGTCAGTGTGAGTGAGAGTGTCAGTGAGAGAGTCTGTGAGAGTCAGTGAGTGTGAAATTCAGTGAGTACATGTTTGCAGCGTTTAACGATTTATGGCTATTAGTAATGCTCTGAGGATAATACATTATTATATGTAAATAAATAAATGCAGAACAAATAAAAGAAACAATTATAATGAAGACTTGAATCAGCATGTTCTGAAAACCAGTAATTTCCCATCTTTCAAAAGAGCACAAGCAGCAGATGTTTTAAAGCACTCGTGCTTGAGCTGGCATCCGCCTTGCATGAGCGAGCAGCGGCGGCGCGAGAGCCATATGTTTAAATTAGCATGCGCGCGGCTGCTCGCTCCCGCCAGGTGGATGCCAGCACAAGCACGAGTGTGCTTGAAAAGGAGAAGACCAATTTCAAAAGGTCATCTCCTAGAGCAGAGCATGCGCGCTGCCTAGGCGAGATGCAAAATGGGGGATTGCATGTCGCCCAAGTGCTATCAACCTATTTCACTTATCAATGGAAGAGGTGTGGCGCAGCGGCCTGGGCGACTGATGCCCGACGCTGGGGATCACGGTTCGATCCCCGGCACCGGCGGCAGGGGTCTGCCCAGCACCATGTGACTCTGGGGAATAACTTGCTTAATCTTCCCGACGGCCCCAAGCGCCGGGAAACCTACGGATGGCGGTGCGCTTTACAAATACTGGATTATTATTATTAATAGCACTATTAAAATCATTGTAGGAGTCTTCCATGACCGTTTGGTTGAATGGGCAGCTGATAAGGATATACTCTACCCCTTTCAATTTGGTTTCCGGCCAAAATTAAGAACTAACAATCAATGTTTGAACCTGCCTCTGATCATTTTCAAATATACTAAGGCCAAGCACTCCCCTATTTACTTAGCTTTCAAGGACTTACCGGCTGCCATTGATTCAGTGAACAGAACCTAACTTTGGTTAATGTTGCTGGATCAAGGTGTGCACTCTCCTCTGGTGAATGTTTTGTCATTGATTCAGTGAACAGAACCTAACTTTGGTTAATGTTGCTGGATCAAGGTGTGCACTCTCCTCTGGTGAATGTTTTGTACTGCCAACACTCAGACCTTTCAGCTTGGGTCTGATAAAAATTCTTATGGGGCGCTTTGCACCACTGTCCATTTGAAGAGTGGTGTGAGGCACAGGTGTATATTGGCACCTTTATTATTTATTTATACATCAATAGCTTAACAGCCCACTTATCCACATCCCACAGAGACATATCCAGAATATGTAGGTTCCCCAATTCCTGCTTTACTGTATGCTGATGATGCGGTATTGCTAGCCCTCACTCCAAATGCATTGAGGCATCAGGTGGATCATTTTGCTTCTTTTATGCACAATTTGAACTTAAAAACGAATTATACTAAGTCACACATTAGGTCATGTGGCCATAGCAAATTAAGGTTAAATAAAATTAATATTAATGGGCATGCTCTGACGACTTTTGATAACTTGTGTTACTTAGGACTAACTTTCAGTTCATCGGGTTCATGGAACCCCCAACTTGCTCAGGCCTGTGTTAAATTAAATTGCTGGCACAGTCTGTAACCTTATTAGACCGGATATTAGGGGGACTGTGTGCCCACCACAGAAAGTCTATAACTCGCAATGCATTAGTGTAGTCACCTATGGTGCAGAAGTTTGGGGTTTTAGTAAATGCTGTTTTTTTTATTAATGATTTTATTTGTTGATTAATAAAAATAATACAATCGGAAGTAAAGCACAATAGGTTAAAAAAAATTCCCATAAAATATGAATACAGCTAAACACTGAAAACTTTAGCAGCAATAATAGAGAGCAGCAATGAATAAAGTGCGTTTGTGCTAATGGCTAGAGGACAATATCCAAACACTATCATTAAGATTTTTTTTTTATTTTTTTTAACGATTTGTCTTTAGTCTCAAATTTGATCAACCAATCCTGTACCAGTTTCAAACCTTTAGTAACTATGATGTGAGGTTATATACAAAACTTTTAAAAGCAGAATTTAAAAACTGATTTTTAATTTTCATTTCATTTTTGGATTCAAATCAATAGCGAATATTATTGTATTAACAATCAGTATCAGTTTTTGGTAATAGTTTTTTTTCGGCAATAGAAATATACTTTACAAACTGAGAGATCAGGCGGGGCATAGTCCCAGTAAGACAGGTAATAATGGCATTTCGACATGTTCTCACCCCTAATTCGTTTTAAATAGGTCTTAACAGGGTCTAGCAGTTGGGGGCATATGGTTACAATGTGTATTTAAGTTTCGTTAAAGGAGCCACATAAACTACAAAGTTTGGTGGCCATTTTTTTCCCATTTAGGTATTCCGTCCTTAGTAAGATATCTCCCAAACCACAATAACATAAATTTCTTCTTTAAGAATGATTAGAAGTTGGTCAACATGAATAATTGAGGTTCTAATTTAATGAGTTGGTAACTGAGCAGGAATTATACTTTTTTCTGAGCTCATCTTTATCTAGACGACTCGATAGTAGAGTGACTGATCAATTTATTGTTTGTTTGAAAACAGCTTTGCTTCTAACTTCTTCTTCGCATGGTGGGCACTCAAAATTATGTAAACTCTCACTTAAAATGGATCTCCAGCTACTACTGTGCTCATACCTCGTTATCACCTGCCAGCACTGATTTGCAAGGGTCCCTTGTTCTGAGCGATAAAACAAGTATAGCATTTTTTAAAAGGTAGATTGCTGTACAGAGATTGCCTTTTCAGACCAAATTCTAATCTGACATTGGGTTGTCCTATTTAACCGGGGGATCCTAAAAACGGATTTGTAGACTTATTCGTATGTAATCAAGAATTTTTGCATCTTTACCACGAAAAATCATTGAGCCGTAAGCCAAAGATGGAATCAGCTTTGCATGACCTTCAAAGGAGATTTGTGATTTGAACATGACAACCTGTCCCTCAACTTTCTAAAAGCAAATGACAATGCTGTCAAATAGACATATTATCGTCAAATGTTATTCCTAGATATTTGCAAAATGTTACTGTTTCGATATGTAACCCATTAATGTTCCATTCTTTCTTATCTGTTTTGGTTCCACCTATAATCATTATTTTTGTCTTTTTGGTATTGATTTTCAAACAATTAGGGGTGATATAATGATTAAAAGAATCAACTAGTCTTCTTAGACCTATGGCAGAATGACTCAATAATATAGTGTCATCGGCGTATTGTAAATATTTAATATTGTTGCCTATAAGGGAAGATGAGTGAGCATTAACTTCTTTAAAATGCAGTTCTTACAGGCAGAGGAAAGGTGCTTTTTGCAATATTTCCCGAGTTTACTGCCATCTACCTCTAGTCTGATTACCCACTACGCGCTAAACCAGGGATTCTTAGAAGATAAGAGTCAGCTGGTGCCACTTTTATTATGGGTTAGTATCTGGTCGAACTCAGCTGCTAAGCTATGTAAGGACATTATATATGATTGCCTGATGCTAGAGAAGGCTTATTTCATACCTTGGTTGAGATATATACGAGTTACTTTTGGATCCCTTGGCATATGCTGTTGGTTTACCGAATCCAGCCGTATTCAGAAAAATAGCAGGATGGAGGTGAAACACTATTTAAGGACTACTGTGCAAATAGAAGGCTGGAAAAAGAGATAGTCAAACCTTTGGCGTTGCTTTATTATAGTCTTTTACATATTGATGAACTCCCTTTATATTTAGCTCTGGAATTGTCAAGGTAGGACCAGTCAATTATTTTTCGCTTCAGAGCAGGGTCAATCGAGTGGTCTCTAATTTTGTTTTTTGACCCAGAGGCGAACAACGTTTCAACCTGCCCCGTGACAATCAATCCACACAATCATTACTGCACTTTATGTTCCTTTGAAAATTAGTTCGGAATTACCTGAGCACATTTGAAGCATTTTGTGGCCATTTTGCGATGACACGAATTATCCCCGGAAGAAGGCAATCACATTGCCGAAATGCATTGGGAATGTGAAAATGTTTAATAATCATGTATGGATGAACCAACATACATAAAATTATAAATAACAAGAAGAACTAAATAAACAAAGATTTCTATCATAGAGACTTTTGATTACTTTGAAGAAACCTTCCTTGTTGAAGGACAGTTACGGAGCCAGGGGGACACATCCCACATCAGTGGGTGTGCAGCCCTTTAGTTACCTTTGAAAATTAGGCCTCATGTTTAAAAAAAATAAGCTGCAGAAGATTCAGGCTGACATTTGACCTCAGCGGAGCAAATGTGACAAGATAAATACAGAAACTAAAGACATCTCTATTTATTGCTTGGACAATTACGACCAACCAAAAATTGGCTTTCGACTCACCAGTAGGTCGTAACCCACAGTTTGGGAAATAAAGATCTAAGCAACAGCGCGCCTACACAGGTAAATTCGGTAAGGGCTCCATCCATCCTCTCCCCAACTGTTCCCAACTCCTAGCTTCCACTACACATAACATTCTATTACAGCATTCACACTCACCATTCAAGACACCTACTCAGCCACACAGGGAATGAGGACACAAAGGACAAAAAAGCTTTAAAAGGGCACACACTGTCCGGTACTGAGCACCCGCACTTCTTTAATTCGTAATGGAGTACAAGCACATCTCAGCACTGCTGCAATCCATTTATTGGGAGAGTACCAGCAGCTCTCAGAAACAAGCAGGCACTCTAAGGAGCTAGTACCTACCATTCTAGATTTCCATTAAAACACTGGACATTACAGTCCCCTACAGGGAAATGTATATCATTTGTAACAGGTGTCACTGTATGCCATGTAGGCGCGCCTTAGGCACAACTTATTTAGTACCAGGCTCATTCTCCCTTTGGTCTTCCACCTGCTAGTTCTGAGCACACTCAGAGCATTAATACTTGAAATATGATGAAATGATGCATCATATTTCAATACTGTACTCTTATTTGAGTAGGGCTCTGACACTAGAACCGTGGGCTAGTACAGCAACTTCCCCAATTTGTGTAAAGCAGTAGGACCAGCAGAGCACATCACAGTAGTAGACTGGGTGATACGACCCCACCCGTCCTCTCCCTCCCTTCTTTATTATGAGAGAGCAAACGTGACTGAGACCTTCAGTGAATAGACTAATGACCCCTGTCAAGTTTTAAGAATGTTTCTTCGCCTTCTCTAGTGCCACAAAACAGCAAAGTAGTATACTCTCCAGCTGGTTCAAATTGAGGCATTTATTTACCTGCAGCTCCATGATCCCTGTGAGCCTGCTCCGTTCTCTTGGCTCCCGGGGACCAGATTTCTTCTGTGATGTCATCAACCTGCGCACGAATCTTGCAGCGTATAAAAGATCTGCCTCCTCGTCTCCATTCCTGCTGCTGCTGTTGCCTTTGAATTTCCCTAGGCAGACCGTTCTTAATACTGAAACGCGTTTTTCGCCATCATTCTCTCGACGGACATCGCTCACTCATCCCATAATCTAAAGCTAGCAGGGCCAGCCTTAAAAGACACTCACTCAGCTCCTCAAAGCCAATCACGTCGTAGAAAACAACACTCCTTTCGTGGTGGGCGACCGTGATAACGTTAGATTCGTTGGGGGAACTCTTGTCATGGATTGGCTGGGCGAGTACTTCTCGCTAATTGGATGTTACGTCTGCACACCGTAGCAAGGCTTTTGATTTGCTCTGGAAATGCCCGGCTGCTCGTATTTGACACATGGCTTGTGTCAGAAGAGTTTTTTTCGCTTTTAGTCTCACTGGGTCTGAAACTCCTAGTGTTTCCCAAACTGGGGTCCGTGGCACATTCCCAGGGGGTCAATAGGCAGCAGTTTTAAAAGCACAGCAAACTTTCTTGTATGATTAGCAGCTTTCCAGCAACAATAAAAGCGTCAAGATAATGCCAGTGTTTTATGTAACTGCTGGAGAGAGATGAGAGTTTTGTTCAGTGACAGCTTTGACTTAACTAGTGTAGCACAGATGGTTAATATGCCTACTGCAAAGAACTGTAACATGTATTTTAAAAAGCAGTATTTTATGTGCATAGGTCTTGGTTACTGCTTTTGTCACAGAGATTCTTTTGTTATTGTGCACTTTATAAGTGACAATCGTAATCTAGTAGAGGGACCTATAAACTGTCATCAAAGAGCTGCTTGCAAACTGCATGGTACCAGTTATTAACTTATGTTTTTCCCCAGTCATTCATTATCCTGATGCTGCTGTAAAGGTTTATTTGGGTGGAAATACATTTTTAATGTTAAAGTCTGTGCTAGCCACTGTGTTATGTTCTGAATCCTGAGTTTGTGCTTTTCCAGACCAAGCACTCTTTAAAAATGCCTACCAGTATGAATGACATGTGAATACTACACCTTCTAGTCCCCTTTACCTTATTTAACATTTTCTATACACTGATTTACATGTATGATTCATTGTTTATATGTGTGTGATGTAAAGTGCTCTGGCATCCTACAATGGTATGAGAGATGCTATACAACATATGAAATACAAGTGACAGAGTGGCTACGGAGAGATGAGAGGCACTGTTGGAGGGTGATAATAAGGGAATCAGTGACCCAACAAAGAATGTTGCATCCTGGTGCATAGTAAGGCCTTCATGTACTATTCTTTCAAAGTTAATACAATTCAATATATAATGAAAAATGTTTTGTTGAATGCACCATTGTTTCCTAAATAGTTTGAGGGGGAGAACCTACCAAAGCCCCCTTTGTAGTGGTCAGGCTCACTACCCGCACTTGGGTGCACTGTGTGGGGACTGGTCTGGAAACATTTGCCAGGGCTGCTTTGGGTTTCCAGTCTGGCCATAGCAGGAGCAGGAGCCTTGTACTGCGAAATAAAACCAACAATTTAAAAGTTAGTCCCGGAGATGCAGCACCAACCTTCTCATTAAATGTTTTCCTTTTTTGCAAATTCCTTCAATATAAAATGCTACGGGCCAGATGTACGACCCGTTTTTATATGCGCAAATGGGTTTGCGAAACCGTTTGCCCATGCAAAAACCTATTGGGCCATGTACATAGCCTATTTCGGGAGTCGCAATTTTCTTTGCGACTCGCTAAATAGGTTTTGCGATTTGCTATTTGGAAGGGGCATTCCCTTCGCTGCGCAGTCAAACATTCTCTAAGCAAGTAATACACAGAATACATGGGCTATTACAATAGAACATTCCAATATAATCACATTCTGTAAAAGAGGAGCACTAACATATATAATGTAGATACCACATATCTCTCTCTTTTTAATAAATGAAGAATAAAACTTATTTTTGAATATACCTACTGGGAGTTTTCTTTACTCTAATACTTTTTCTAACATTTCTGAAATCCAATAAACTTTTATCATTAGAATCATCAACATTTTGCAAACTCTTGTCATTAGCATCGTAACACATTTTGAATTTTGCAATGCGACCCATATTCCAACATTGGCCATTGTCCAATTTAACAGCATTACCTCTAATACCAACAATGCTAGCTGGTTCTCTGAATTTAGATTTCCCTTTTTGCAAAAGCAAAGGATATTTGACACAAACCTTATCACCAATAGTGAAATGAATTGTTCTTTGTTTCTTTGCAAAAGAAGCACTTTTTTGACATCTACGTATACTAGCAGCATCACTAAGATATTTTGCTTTGACAGATTCTTTAGCTGCATTACAATCATTATCTAAAGAATCTACTTTCCAAAATGGATTGAGAGTAGAGACAACCTTCCTGCCTCTCATAAGTTCAAAAGGAACACTTCCTGAAATAGAATGAGGTGTGGTTCTATATGCTCACACAACATCCCTTATAGCAGACTCACAGTCTACCTCCCTCCCACAGAGAGTAAAGCCCTACCCATCCGGCAATAGCGCTGTGACCGTCCTGAGCCTCGGCGAAGCGGTCGCTCCCCTCGCTGCTCCCTGCACATCAGCTGGTATCGTTACGATCACGCTCTGCACGCATTGCTCGCACTGGTAGAAGCTGCTAGGCATTGTAGCGATCTATTACCTGAATGTAGCGCCTATTACCTGACTTGCTTCACACTGCAGATTGATTAAAGATTGTAGCGCTGTACTTTGGAGACCGTGCATAGATATTTACTGCACCATTATTTCTTGTCTGTGTCACCCGCTTTGCCTGCTCTGTTTACTGTTATCTGACTGTACTGACCAGTCTATTAGCGCTTCTTTTAGGCCGTACCCCATCTCGTCCTGTAGCGCTTTTTGGCTCTCTGCCATTTTGTCTGTTTGTTTGTTGTTCTGCCTCACAGACCGGCTATCCGCCCGCACCCGCCTCCCAGCTGCTCCTCCCTCGCCTCTCCCTCCTCCACTATCTATATATGACAGATGCTTTTACGCGCAGCGATCGCGCCCTATGCGCGCCGAAGGTGCGCCAAAGGTAAGCCCGTCTACGCCCGTCTGTGCCTGGACCGCGCCCAGCGCCAGACCCCCTGGTCCCCGCAAAATCCCCTCCACCCGCATAACGTATGATACCGCCACTCTCCTTACCCTCAACCCCGGTAGCACCCCACAATGCTGCGTAGCTACCCCAGGACACTTCCATGGTCCTTTCTCCTGCCTCTCCTGCAAGTTCGCCTGCATCAAGACCCATACCAAATCCTCCTCCTCCAAACACAGATCCGATTCTAACCACCTGAAATGCATCCTGCTGAACACCCGCTCGGTCCACAAACACGCCACTGAACTCTGGGACCTACTCGACACTACATCACCGGACGTCGCCTTTCTTACAGAAACCTGGATGAACACCTCATCAGCGCCCGACATCGCCATAGCCATCCCGGAAACCTACAAGATCATCCGAAAAGATCGCACAAACCAAACAGGAGGAGGCATCGCCATCGCCCATAAGAACACCATCCGAATCACGACCAGCTCTGACGATAACCTCACGACCGTCGAACACCTTCACTTCCAGATCCACACCGACCCCAGAACCACACTTAGAGGCACCCTCATCTACAGACCACCAGGATCCCACACACAATTCAACGAAGACATCACCGACTTCATCAGCCCACATGCCCTCACCTCCGAGAATTACATCCTACTGGGAGACCTCAACTTCCACCTGGAAAAGAAAAATGACAGCAACACCACCACCCTTCTGGACAACCTAGCCAATATCGGACTCAAACAACTTGTTGACACCCCCACCCACTTAGCCGGACACACGCTCGACCCTATATTCACTTCCAGCAAACACATCTCCTTCGATCACACCACAGCCCTCCACTGGACGGACCACAGATGCGTCCACTTCAGCTGCAAAAAGACCACGACCCACATCCCACCAGAACCTATTCCTCGAAGAAACTGGAACAAAATCACCACCGACCAACTCTTCACATCGCTTAACCAAACCCCCCCCCCCCATATCATCGGACTCAAACCAAGCTGCCACTAATCTCACACAATGGATCACCCACAGCGCGGACGAATTAGCACCCTTTAAAAACCACCAGCTCAAACAAGGAAACAAAAAGGCCCCTTGGTTCAACGAGGACCTTAAGAAATCCAAGAAGCTATGTCGTACCCTCGAGAAAACATGGAAAAAAAAACAACCACTGACAACCTGATCGCCTTCAAAGACGCCACCCGCAAACACCACCAATTGATCCGATCCACCAAGAACTCAGCTTTCAAGGATCGAATCGACAACAACGCCCACAACAGCAAGGAACTATTCAACATCGTCAAAGAATTCACCAACCCCACCGCCGGCACCAACGACATCACTCCCTCCCAGGACCTCTGCGATTCTCTATCCTCTTTCTTCCACAACAAAATCGCCAACATTCATAACAGCTTTGTAAACCTATCCGAAGACCAACCCACTCCACCCAACTCCGAACCAAAACAGCACTCTCACAACCTTTGCGCCTAGAACCCAATCACCACCGAAGACACCATTCGCCTGATGAACTCAATCCACTCAGGATCGCCAACCGACCCATGTCCCCACCATATATTCAACAAAGCAGACTCCATCATCGCACCCCATCTCCGTGATGTCATCAACTGCTCCTTCATCTCCGCTACCTTCCCAGAAAGATGGAAACATGCCGAACTCAGCGCCCTTCTGAAGAAACCCACAGCGGACCCCTCTGAACTTAAGAACTACCTCCCCATCTCACTCCTCCCCTTCCCGGCCAAAGTCATCGAGAAAGCCGTCAATAATCAGCTCGCCGCCTTCCTTGAATCCAACAACTCACTTGACCCCTCACAGTCCGGCTTCCGAGCCAAACACAGCACCGAAACCGTCCTCATTGCTGCTACAGACGACATCCTAACACTATTGGACAATGGAGAAACAGTTGCCCTCATCCTACTTGACCTCTCCGCCGCATTCAACACAGTCTGTCATAACACACTCATACAACGCCTCAACAACGTCGGAGTACAAGGTAAAGGGTTAGACTGGATCACCTCGTTCCTCACCAGAAGAACCCAGAGAGTCCGCCTCCCCCTTTTAGATCAGAGGCCACGGAAGTCATCTGTGGCGTACCTCAAGGATCATCACTTAGCCCCACCCTCTTCAACGTATACATGAGTCCCCTCGCATCCATCGCACGCCAACACAACCTCAACATCATCTCTTACGCTGACGACACCCAACTGATCCTCTCCCTCACCAAAGACCCTAACACCGCCAAAACCAATCTACACGAAGGAATGAAAGAAGTAGCCGAATGGATGAAGAACAGCCGCTTAAAACTAAACTCGGACAAAACGGAAGTCCTCATCTTAGGATCATCCCCCTCTGCCTGGGACGACTCATGGTGGCCACCTGCCCTAGGTACAGCACCCACACCCACGGACCATGCACGTAACCTTGGCTTCATCCTTTACTCCTCCCTATCGATGACCAGACAAGTCAACGCCGTCTCATCATCATGCTTCAACATCCTGCGCATGCTCAAAAAAATCTTCCGCTGGATCCCCACCGAAACAAGAAGGACAGTCACCCACGCACTAGTCACTAGCCGACTAGATTACGGAAACACCCTCTATGCCGGAACCACAGCCTAACTACAGAAAAAACTCCAACGCATACAAAACGCCTCAGCCAGACTCATACTGGACATCCCCCGTCAAGCTCACATTTCCGGTCACCTGAAAGATCTCCACTGGCTTCCCGTCAACAAGAGAATAAAGTTTCGTCTCCTCACCCACGCACACAAGGCCCTCTACGAACTAGGACCCGAATGCCTCAACAAACGACTATCCTTCTACACACCCACCCGCCAACTTCGTTCATCCAATCAAGCCCTCGCCGCAATTCCACGCATTAATAGATCCACCATGGGAGGAAGATCTTTTTCCTACTTAGCGGCCAAAACCTGGAACTCTCTCCCCACCCGCCTCCGCCTCACACAGAACCACCTCTCTTTCAGAAAACAGCTAAAAACCTGGTTATTCGACAAGTAAAGCATCCACCCTCCCTCAAGCGCCTAGAGACCCTCTGGGTGAGTAGTGCGCTATAAAAATTACTGAACTTGAACTTGAACGATCAACTGAAGGCCACCAAAAATCATTAAGAATCCTGTGCTTGGTAGCCGTCATCCCTAATTTTTCTTCTGAAACAAGATGGTGGAATTAGCTTACCATCCCTGACTAACAGTTTACCCTCAAAAGATAACTCATTAGGAATTTTGCAAAAGGGTTGTAGACCAGGATCAATAGATCTTTCTTTAGGCCAACC
This sequence comes from Lissotriton helveticus, assembly GCF_964261635.1. NCBI lineage: Eukaryota > Metazoa > Chordata > Amphibia > Caudata > Salamandridae > Lissotriton > Lissotriton helveticus. The sequence goes on from NC_136068.1 coordinate 1,437,599,318, forward strand.
ATTAATAACACAGTACATGACTTGTTTTAACAAAGAATGATTTTCCAAGGCTTTACACCATTCATCCATATAATTACAAATCACATTATCTTCAATGGCAGCAATGATACATTCCTCAATGTCATCATCTTCTATCACACCAGAATTATCAATTTGATCAGGAAGCCTGGATAGAAAGTCAGCTTTCACATTTTTACCACCAACTATATACTGTGTTGTGAAATCAAATTTCAACAGTTTCGTAGAAATTCTAGCAAGCCTAGCAGTAGCTTTCTTGATTTTGTTACCAGACAAAATATCAACAAGGGGCTGGTGATCTGTTCTAAGAAAAAATTTCCTCCCCCAAAGATAAGGCTTGAATGTTTCAACACCCCACACACATGCAAGCATTTCTTTTTCGATGACAGAATATCTCAATTCTACCTCTTTCATTCTTCTAGAGGCAAAACCAATAGTGAATTATTTATTGCCTACCATTTGTGACAAAACTGCACCCATACCATATGAACTGGCATCCACAGTTATATAGGTATCGCGACCTTCCACGTAAGGTTGGAGAGCAGGTGCAGAAAGTATGCTATTTTTGATACACTGAAAATGGTCCTGACGGGTGGAAGTCCAAACAAAATCAGATCCTTTCTTCAACAAACCTCTAAAGCACTCAGTAAGACCTGCAAAGTTTTGAATAAACTTGGAGTAAAACTCACATAAACCAATGAATGACCGTAGTTGTTCTTTGTCTGTAGGGTGAGGAGCGTTAACAATACCATCAACAATACTGGGTTTTGGTTTGACTCCATCTTTGGATAAAACATAACTTAAATATTCAACTTCATTGACCTCAAATACGCACTTATCTTCTCTAACAGTAACATGGTTATCTTTAAAAATCGTGAGAACTTTTTGAAGTGTGGAATTATGTTCATCTTTTGACTTAGTATGAACCAAAATATCATCTTGGAACACTACCACATTGGGAGTGTTCCTGAACATATTACTCATCACTTTTTGGAAAACTGACGCAGCCGACGCCAGTACGAATGGCATTCTACGGAACTGGAACGTACCATCAGGCGTAATGAATGCTGTAAGATGTCTTGAAGATTCATCCAATTCCACCTGATAGTAGGCAGCTCGTAAGTCTAATTTTGAGTACCACTTAGACTCACCAACAGTAGTAATGAGATCCTCAATGCGAGGTAAGAGTAAACTTTCTACCTAAATGGCATTGTTGACGGTGCGTAAGTCCACACATAAGCGCAGCTCGCCATTCCTTTTCTTTGCCAAAACAATGGGAGAAATCCATAAAGTGGCATCTACCTTCTCAATAATACCATGGAAATGTAAGAAAATTGGCCATTTTGGAAATGTGTGTAGAGGTGGGAGACGTCATTCTATTCAGTATGTTCAAAATGATGATGTTGACTCTGATCAAGCTTTAGTAGAGAACAAACTTGAAGATCTATTATTGGCTATAGACTGCGCTGATATTAATGTGGTCTATTCTGATAACACTGTGTCAGATCCTTCAGGGCAGATTTCTATAGATAGTGTAAACATTCCTTTGCTTATTGACTCTGGTGCAAGAATAACCATTATCTCTATTGGCAGATATAAACAAAACTGGGCACATAAAATGCTTCTCCCACCAGATGTCATTACCACAGCATTTAATGGGACTAAAATTGAGTTGGCTGGATATTTTTGTGGTAATATTCCCTTTGAAACGAAAACCATTCAAGGGAAAATGTGTTGCATTTAAAGGTATAGGTAGCTCGAACTGAATTAAATAAACTCAACAGATTCCTCTTAAGCCCATTATCCTTATTTGAAGTGAATATGTGGCTTTCATGGATTGCAGTCAATAAATTTGAAGCACAGGAAGGTCCATTTAAAGTAAAGGTGAATGAAATACAAGCACTTTTTAATTGGTAAATGTAGCAGGGAAGTCCAGATGTTTAAACGGAGTGTTTAAACAGTACCCCTGAGCCCTCGAACAATAGATAAACTATAAAACAGTACCTTGAAAGGAGCGTGGACATCGAAGTAAGCAGGCAGAAAGTTTAAAAATAAATCCCAAACTGTCGCCAAATTTGAAGTGTACTTGCTCGTGGTCAGACTGCGCAGCGAAGACAGGAGCCAGAAGTCTTCAGTTGAATGAAGAATTTATTGGATTCATGGAAGATAAGTAAAGCAGTCTAGAGGGCTCAGGTTAGCAGGTACAACTGCCACAGGAGCCTTCTCTAATCATAAGCAAACATTCTCTAAACGAGTAATACACAGAATACATGGGCCATTACAATAGAACATTCCAATATAACCACATTCTGTAAAAGAGGAGCACTAACATATATAATGTAGATACCACAGGACCCCTTCCCTTATGTAAATGCATGCAAAATTATTTTTTAAGTGTAGGCAGTGGGCTAAAAATTGAAACAAAAACGTTTCATTTTCTTTTTTTTAACTGCATGGAAAACGAGCTGAATTAAAAAATAAACTGCTTTATTTAAAAGCAGTCCCAGACATTATGGTCTGCTGAGCCCAGCAGGCCACCATCCCTGGGAGGGCTGGCATTCCCAATGGGCTCGCAAATTGCGAGAGGCTCATTAATATTATTGAGCCTCTCGCAATTTGCGACCCCATTGGGAACCCCAAACAGTGTTAAACACACTGTTGTACATTTCATTTAGTGACTCGCAATTTGCCATTCGCAATGTGTTGCCAGTTGCGAGGCGCTAAATGAAATGGTTGTACATCTGGCCCCAAAATCCTTAGTAATATGAGTATTTGTTTTGTGTGCACACGTGTTTTTTTTCGAATTACTGTTTTAATATTTGAAATGTAAATCATATAAATTGCTTGGGGGTCCCCGGCTTCCAGTGGTGACTCAATGGGGTTCCTCAGGAGTCAAAAGTTTGAGAACCACTCACTGATATGCGTTGTTACTCACCCAGAACACATGGGGCACATAATGAAGGGGCTCGGTGCTGGTAAGGAATTTCATCGTGAAGGATCCCTTACGCCGCATTACATTCGGACTCCAGCTGCGTGTGGCGTCCTTTGGCACCGAGAGAGCTTGCTTTGCTTCTCCTATCTGTATAATGTGAAGCCGTCACAGACTACTGCATCGACTGCATACTAAGGACACGTGCTCTTGTGCTTTTACAAATGTATTTTACTGCATACCCTTCTGTGGTAGTGTCGAACTCCGCAGTGGCTGCTCTGCTGTGACTCAGCTCGAGTGCTTGTGATTTAAATCTGCTCGGGCTGGAGCCAGGAGAACCCTTACTGTCTCCTTCGGGGTCTTAGTCGTGATATTTTTGGCACTGTACCAACATCGCCTCTACAGAAAAGTGGCCATGAAAAGGGTTTGGTCATAGGTGTAGACCGATGGCCCATTCACAAGCATAAAACCATAATCTCCTGGGGGCATATTATCAATAGATGGCGATAAATATCGCAAAGCGCGCTTAGCCCCTTTTTATTTACCGCCATCTATCACTGGAATTTATCGCCCGATTAGCGCGTTATGAACAACGCGTATCACCGGGGCAATAAAAATTCCAGCGATAGCGGGGATATCGCCGTTTTCCATGGAACAACGCTGGTTTTCCAGCGATGTTCCATGGAAAACGGTGATATCCTTGATGATAGGGCTTGTGGTCTTGGCCACACAATCCACCCCCCGTGTTAGGTATGCCTTAGTATGGAATTTAACAGACGTTAAATTCCAGCGTTAAGGCCCAGTTAGCACGAAAAAAATCAGCGCTAAACCGGACGAGGCTTCGTTGTAAATACAGCGAAGCACCGTTAGCGATATTTTATAATGTAGTTGTAAGGGGCACGCCTACCTAGCATCTCGTTAGCGATGCGAGGCGAAGCGATAGGAAACCGGGCGTTAATGGAAGGAAACACGAGCTAGCGTGTCCTTGCTAATAGTGCAATGCCATTATCGCCACTTTTTGGCCGAAAACGGCAGCTAAGCGGCGATATTTGGCTTGATAATATGCCCCCTGTTTTTTTCTTTCTGAATGAAAAAGTCATAAACGCCTGCAGACGATCAAAGTGTAATTTTGCAAGTTTATCTATAGCGCCAATGCCACGGGCAACTTAAAATACCTGGGGAAAGGGTGAGGTCACTGGGGATGATCGGTATTACTGGGCACATATAAACAGAAAGGGCACCTGAGACCCCCCCCCCTATATCGAGACCGCAAACTCTCTTCACAAAGAAATTAAGAGATTAAAACAGTTTTTTGACTAAGAGAATGCCAAGGATTTTTCCATTACAAGGGGGGTAAGTGAAAATGAGCTGATGCTCAGGATATATATATCTCAATTGTGCCTCGTTACATTTTCTTTCTGCTGTGAATAGAAGTATTTTGTAAAAAACAAATTTTGTGTCCGAGTGGGCTAAATTATCTGCAAAAAAAAGGCAAATTACTTGGCATAATGTGGCACATTTTATGGTAGTATTACTTTATTTATTTTTACACGTTAACTCTGTCTTCCGAAAGCTTACACCTTATTATTACCATTTTAACACCGAAATACAGACATCGGCAAATGAAAGGTGACCAGTGAACTTTTGCGAAGGACTTTCCACAGTGCAGCACCCACACGTCGCTGCATTTTTTTGTAAATTTCAATCTGTTTGAACAAGAAGCAACAGTTTGTTTTGTTGAATCTGCAAATTAAACAGCAGATGATGGATTATGTGACAAATGTGGTAAACCTAAAATTATGGGGAATACGCTGCAGCTGCAGAATTGCTTTGACCCTGATCATGGAATTATGTTAAGAAAAAAACACTGATAATGGCAAAATGTTGTCTCTTCTTAAGTGAAAAGGCTTATCAAGTTTCACTAATACAACACAGCTACAGAATGGGAAGGAGCAGTGCATGTGTCTACTGTACAAAGAAAATACATGGTAGCAATTCCATGGCAGCACTGGTAATGTGCTGCTGCTGTCCTGCATACTCTCAATCTCCCGAGATTCTCGCAGATGGTGCGCCCCTAGTGCTTTAAGTGGGATTTAAAAACTGGGTGGTCTCTCAATGGGGTGTGGCCAAGGCTGTTGAGTGTGTGGCTTATAAAGACATAAGCTAAAAATCTGTGCTTAGCATAGTGTGCCACCAGACTTGTATTTTGCTGTTTCTGTCATTCCAGCCAGATATATGATACAACAAGTAACATCATAAATACATCAAGTCGGGGCTTCTGCCTTTGTCAATGGTTGTTAGTTGCATAAGATAAATAAGCAGCAACTATGGTTTGTATATAATATTGAAAAAACTGCCACTTAAAGCCCTGGTGACACCACAACAATGTTGCTGCTCCTGATTTCTAAAAAAGAAGGGATTTCCCTTCCCCTGCAATGCTCACCTGGCATGAAGTCATACTGTACCGTCACTACTGAGAAGTGAGCAGTGCGCATCATTCATGTGCCTGCTGTCACTGCAGTCTGAAAAAAATGGACCGCCTGTGGTGCCAGGACACAAAACAGAGCCCAATAGAGACCCGTTTCGAGCCACCCTTTAAAAAAGTGCCGGTGCTCAGTACTGGTGAGACCCGGCCCACTTAAAGCCCTGGTGTGCTCAATAATATAATTAGAAGGAGCTAAAAGAACAGACACCCCACTTTGGGGCACTGTTAACTGTGCATTGATTCTCTCTCAACAGATTCTCTCATTTTGTCACATGAATAGAAATGAATTATAGCCACGATCTCTATCATTATGCGATTCTGCAGACGCAGTGTTTTATGTGTAAATATGGATGTTTTCACATTTATCACACAAGCCATCATCTTCTGCATAACCAGCAGATTTGAACAAAAAGTCACCTTAAACCAATCAAAAATTGGGCATTAATTCTCTCCCAACAAATTGTCTAATGTTGTCACACAAATAGACATAAACTGATTATAGCCACAGGCAGTATAATTATGCGATTCTACAGATGTAGTGTTCAATGTGTAATTATGGATATACCACATAAGCCATCATCTGCTGCATATTTGGCAGATTTTAACAAAAAGCGATCTTAAAGTCTCAAAAGTTACTAAAAATGCAGTGGCATGTTGCTGCGCAGTGGCCATTAGCAAACGTTTACTTATCATCTTTCAGTTGCTTATTGCTGTAGTTGCATTTTAAGCTGGGACTAATGAGATGAAACTTTGTTCCAGACAGTGTTAATGTGTAAAAAATGACAAAAGAATAAATTAATGCTACCCCGATTTGCGCTGCATAATTTAGTCAACTCGGCTGCATAATTTCGTCCTCACACCCGTTGCATTATTTCAGCATCCCTGACATCAGTGAGGCTGTAGCTCCTCTTGTCCTACATTGAAAATATATTGGGCTAATGCACTTGCTGCAAAGATGTTCACACTTTCTGTGGCTTCACAAGCTCAGATCTTGCTACTCGGCCTTCTATTTGTGAAAAAAGGAAGAGCTAGTGTAGAAAGTCTGCTTCTGCTTTTCCTGTGTGGTCACCCCAGCTTGTTTCATGTTTTTCTGGAAACTATTTTGCAGTGTTTTTTTTTAACTAAGCTGGTGTAAAGTGCCGTTGTTCCCCCTGCATATGTGGCTAAATTTGCTTATTCCTAATGGATAGATTTAACTTGCCTATAAGTACCTACTATATGGTCTAGAAAGTGCACCTAGGGCCTGGAAGTTATATGTCACTTGTGGACTGCAGCACCTATTGTGCGATCCACTGAGTGAGACTGCAAAATATGGCTTCAGGCCTACCATTGCAACATGACTGCTGCAGTGTAAATACAGCAATGCAACCTGTTAAAATAATCCTTTTTTGACAGGCAAAAACCTTCCTTTCAAACATGAAAAAGTCACCCAGAATAGGCCTTGTAGTACACAAGGTAGGGTGCATGGTATTCTGAATGCCAAACACAAAGAAACTTAATGTCACCATGTTCCTACAATGACAATGCCACAAAAGCTATTTGTCCTGTAGCAGTGCTGGCTGTCCGATACAGAAAACCAAAGTACATATTAAAATATGAATACAGTTATCCTGGGGTTGGTACCAGCAAGGAAATAATAACACCTGTATGTTTAATAGTTATAACAAAATTCAATTTAATTGTGAAGTTGGAATTTTAAAAAGTAATAAGGAAAGTTAATTTTTAGAAAGCTACTGATCTTGTTTGAAGCTCCTGGAGGCTAATTTGCATTAGCAGCTGCCCAGCCGGTACTCGGCCATTAATGAGGTGTGAAATTTCTTCCAGGAGCCACACAATAGACCAATTTGATAGACAGATCAACCTCTGAGCTCAGCTGGACATTCAGGATGAGGGCTACTGCTCCTTCTGTTGGCACATAGTGTTAAATACTGCCTAAAAGACCAGACCGAGGCACATGTGAACATATTGCACCCTTTAAAGGGATGAAAAAGGATCAGATCATAATTGCTGTGGGTCCTTTGTATGGTTGCTGAAGCATCATTCTTTGTCTTACCAGACTTCCATCTCATTTTGAAGGCCTGCTTCAAACTGGATTTTAGTGTTAGATGCGGGAGGACACTAGACATTTCCATAGCACACTCCCCCTCAGCTATCAGTGGCCGGGCTTAATGTGGCTGAAGACTGAGCATCTTGGAATTGCCCCACACCATTTTGGGCCGGTATGCAGAATGGCAAAAAAAAAACTACCATAAAAAGTTGGTATACCAGAGTCTAGAATCTTTTACCTCACACAGGAGTCACCCTCCCCACTAGCTAGTGGCAATTATACATTTGACATCCCTTGGCACACTCCTCAGAACACTGTCTGGGCCTGTGGAAGATCCAAATAGTACTGGACCTGTTGTCTAAGACCTTAGAGGAGCCCTAAAGGAATATAGCTGCTCCCTTGTGTACCCAGGATATAGTAGTGAACTCCACGTTTCAGTTGGCTGACCTTCTGTGTGGCACAGGGATACAACCCACTGCAAGAGGCCTTTCTGCCGAATGCCCCGCTGACCAGTGGTAACTGGATCCGGACTGAACCAGGCATTTGGTCTCTGCCTGGCACACTGAGAGTCGCAAGGTGCCTTCCGCTGATGTCCATGAGGCCTTACAAGTGTATTCCTGTGGTTGTTTGGGCACCAGTACAGTTTGAAAACTTTTCTTCAGTTCTCTTGAGCTTCAGCAGGACCCCCCACCCCCAATGTACCCCCATCCCCGAGGTAAGTGTCCGTCCAGCACTTCCTCAGCTTCAGATTTAATTTCAGCCTCATCGCTGGCAGAGATCTGCCCTCCTCCGAAAAGACACCAAACTCCCATTCTGAGTTGGGACCAGTGTTCCCTGTAAGGTGCGCGCACACCGGACTTTTTCCAAGCAATTAGACACTACTTCTAAGTGCGCGTGTCATTTCCACGCCACTGTCTGTATCAGGTGAGAGCATAACACTGTTCGCCAGCTTAATTTAAAAACAGAAGGAAGGCGATGTAACGATCATTCTTAGCAACAGAGCAGCACAGGCATTGGCAGCCCATGTAGAGGAGCAATTTACCGAAGAGAGCACCAGGACATTGCAGCAGAGAAGTTTTATTCCAGGCCTCTGAGTTTCGGAAGGGTCACTGAGTTCATTGCAGCAGCCGCGGTGCGTCCATTGGGGCGTTGGGGCGTAGCCCCACCAGCCCATGGACCCGCGGCTGCAAGTATAATTGTCACTGTGGTATTTTTAAAATACATTTATCAGGCAGGAAATACATTTATCAGGATTTATTATTGACAGGCGGGAATCCGGGCAGCACCCGACTGATACGGGAGTGCGCTGCGCAGGGGGATGACTGGGCCGGGCGGCGGGGCTGGTCTGACTGTGTGTGAGTGACAGTCGAGTCCACGTCACGAGACACTGCAGGATGAGGCATACCAACCTATTGCGCAAGTGCTGCTCGGGGCTGAAACTAGCCCGAGCATGCGCATGATAGTTCCCCATATAAGTACAATAGTGACAGGGGGGTGCTGGGGGGGGGGTGCTGGTTACAGGCAGGAGCCCCGGCGTTATCAAGGGCGACAGGGCGAGCAGGTAGTGTGCCCCCCAAGCCAATCCTGGCGCAGCATGCAGCGCCAGGATTGGCTGGTCTCCGCGCAGCAGGGCAGGGCAATCCATTATTGGATGCCGCCAGCCGCACTGCACAATGGCCAATCACTGTGTCTGACTTCATGTAGTCATGCAGTGATTGGCCATTTGCGGCGGGCGGCGCTGCTGATCGTGTGGTCAACTCCAGCCACCACCCATGGCACCGGAGGGTGTCACCTCACTCCTCCCAGCACCGGACATCAGACAGATCACAAGATACGGGGTGGTGTGGCCACTGGGGACCCCAGCAGTCAGCAGAGTGTGGTGTGACGACCCTCTCCGGCCAACATCTGGACACCCAGCACCGCCAGTGCACAGGGTGGCGTTACCCCCTACAGCGACCACTTGGACACACAGCACCCTTCCGAGGTATCAGCTTTTGTGACCCATCCTGCTCTCACAGTGTGCACTATCGTGTGACCCCCTCCGGCCACCTCCAGGACAGCCGGACGTTCACACGGTAGCACGTGGGTGGGTTACCTTCTGCCAGCACTGTAGCACCGGGCAGCTCACACTGTGCCGGGTGCGTGCGCTTGGCCCTGTGCCCCCTCCTCTTTCACAGTTCTACCAAGGAACTCCAGCGCGGGAGCAGGCAAGACTGAACCTACTAGTCCGAGGTAAGCAAGCTATTAATGTGGTAATTTCTAATTTATGATGACGCAAATCATTCTGTACAAAGAAGGAAGCTGATTGCGCGTGACTGTTCTTGAACTTGCGATAAGTTGTTCAATCTTTGGTTGTCATCCCGGCTCCGAGTACAAGACACGCATTTTGTAATCATTAAAGTGGGCGTCGCCCGTGCATAATTTATTGCGATCGTTCATTTAAAATCAGTTTTTAAATTCCCCAAGACAAGCACAGTATGTTGAGATACATGTTCTAACTAATAAATAGATAGCCGTTCGTCTCCCCTGATGTATTCGTTTATTACACACATTTCCTGAAAGATTTGCGTAAGATTTTCACATCTTGAAAAGAAGCTCTTTGTTTTCACAGCGTCGCTCAATACATACGAAGTAGTGTTGAAGTCAGTAGGCGCGGTTTTTGTATAATGTATTCCCATAGAGACACTCAACATCCATGCAGGCATTCACAAACAGATCACACAGACAAACACAACCGCATGCAGGCACCATACACGCAGACAAACATACAGGCATCTACAAAGACACAAACAAGCATACCAGAACCACGCACACATACCAAATATACGTCATCATACATCAGGTATAGACAGTTGTGAACGTAAACCAACAGGCATATGTACTAATAACAATACAGTCAACAAATGTACAGTCACATGTGAAAAGAAATACAATCAGCCATAAAGACAGACCAACTGACATCCAGGCACTCATGAAACCGAGCAACAGGCGAACAAACACATAGACCATCAGAGATAGGGGCATTCATGCACAAAGGCTAAAAGCCATACCGGTAACATACATACGGTCATACAAGCACACATTATCAGACATCAACAGACAAAGAAGCAGCAGCTGGCAGAGGACAAAAGTCGCACAGGAACCCAGGCATGCAACCACTGATGTGTGCAGTCACTTAAACACTCACATATATAGTATAATAAATACCGGCACACTTACGGCCGTAGACACCAGTAAAAAATTAACACATGGACGGTGTGACGGACATATGGATGATTAGATGGATATATGGTTGAAGAATGGATGTAGGGATGGATGCATTACCGCCTCTGGTAAACAAAGACAGACTGTAAAAACTGGCTGCAAGTACTTAGGCCTTAAACAGCCTGACAGCAAGCTCCCTGCAGGAACACAGTCTGCATGAGTGTGTGTGTCTGTGTGTGTGTGTGAGTGTGTGTGTCTGTGTGTGTATGCTAGATCCTTTATTTGCCTTTTCGAAAGAATAGGCATGTCTGGTAGCGAGCTGGCACCTCATGTAGTGACTGTGGAGAGTGGAATCTATCTAGATATGTGTGTGTGAGCCTGTGTGTGTGTGTGGGGGTGTCTGTGTGAGTGTGTGTGTGGATTGATGTGTGGGTGTGTGTGTGAGTCTGTATGTGAAAGCTTGTCTCTGTGTGTGGGCGTGTGTTTGTAATGAAATAACTGCACTTTCACAAATTTGCTTGAAAATGCATGATTTTTCTTCTCTTTTTACAAAATTTTCCGAACCCCCCTTATGGGCAGAAAGGCACAAAACACGAGTGGGACAGAGGGCAGAAAGGCACAAAAACGAGTGGGACAGAGGGCAGAAAGGCACAAAAACGAGTGGGACAGAGGGCAGAAGGGCACAAAAATGAGTGGAACAGGGGGCAGGAAGGTACAAAAACGAGTGGGACAGAGGGCTTTGTAAAGGCTGTCTCCCAACTGCTGTGCAACTTCTTCTACTCTTAGAGTTGAGATTTTCATGCAAGTCTTATAGTCTGAATTCAGCAGCGTAATAGGACGGAATGTATGAAGCTCTGTGGGTATACTGTATAAGCAGCTACCTATGTTATGCCATCTATTAATGTAATAACTGCACTTTCACAATTGCTTTATTAACCTTCCTGCTTTCCCAAATTTGCCTCATCATTTCAAAATTTTCTTGGGGGGGTTATCCCCCCAAAACCCCCTTAAGGGGTTCAGGCGCGCTTGCTCGCTACGGTGCAGTATGCAAATCACTTTGCGTTGCACCACTTTCAAATGTCACCACCCGCCCTGCATTGCAGGTGGCTCCTACATATGTTGCTTGCTCTGCTATTATCCAGTTTGACGGGCAGTAGTCCCAAAGTGTCTTTGACAGAGACAATTAATCATTGATAATCACCTCTTATCTTGTCATCAGATACTCACTGGCTTGGCTTCTTTTACTGGGGTCTTTAATTTTGTAACAAATGTACTATCGTTTTTACCATTACTTTTCTGTTTTTGTTTACTTTAGTTATTAGGCAGAGTTCATTAAGGCAGCTCTAGAACATATGTAAATGTGCTTTTCATTAATATTTCTTATTATGTATTGTTCTAAGGCTGTGTTAGTGATCCTTGACTAATAGTTAAAGTAAACACAGGCAGAATGTTCATGTTACAAAGAATTTTAGAGATGTTGTGTGCCTTTGCATACTAACTACTAGTATTTGTCTCTTGGATAGGAGACACACTTAACAGATGTTTTAACTTGAATTTCCTGCCTTTGCTTTTTTACTCTGGGGTCATTAACGCAGCTCTAGAACACATTTATTAAATGTGCTTTCCCCTTATGTTTCTTATTGTTCTAGGGCTATGTTAATAATAACTGACGTATAATTTAAGTAAACACAGATAGAAACTAATGTTCCAAATGATTTGAGACAATTGTATATGCAGTCCTATTTAAGTATTGTCTGGGCCTTTAGAAACAAAAGGCCTGTATTTGTATCCCAAAAAGATGACAAACCTATATGTTAACTGTCTCCTTCACTTGTAACTGGTGTTTTTTCTATTTTATCCTTTTCTCTTGGTCGGGTTGCCAACTTTCCAAAAGACAAAATAACAGCCATTTGATTTTGTTTTAGCAGCACGCGAAGGCCTAGAAGTAATACCTAAACAGGACTTTAAAAAAGCCTGTAATCATTTGTAACATGACTTTTCTGTCTTTATGTACTTTAGTTATTCAGGCAATGCCACGTCAAATGCCAGAGATTTTAGTAGTTGCGCCTTGCAGTCGCGAGAATGGTCAGTTTCTTGGCGCACGTACCCTTGGCTACAGCGCACAGAGACCATATACTGCCGCACACAGTGGAAAAAAATTAGAAGGAACATTGGTTGGGGACTGAGAAATTAATAAGTATGAAATCTCAAAAGCTCCAGAGCATCAATGGAACCAACCTGCTTCAGATATTCAGAATTCAACTCCATGTCAGCAGCTACAGTTTCAGAGATGCCTGCACAGAGATGATTTTTCTTTAAAAAAAAAAGTGATAACTTGAAAACCTTTTTGAACTATTTGACTTCAAAACTTTCACCAGTACCAATCCACTTGGTGCATCCCGAGCTCCACAGTGGTTGGCCTCAAATTGTGCCTAACTCCCAGTCTACCATGACCATTGGTGCAATTTTGTGCTATTTTCGCCTAAACTCACATTTCTGGTTTTCCCTATTGGATTTATGTCGTTAAGGTGTCATTTTCTTTATTACATTTTACTCTGTTTTTATAATTCAGTTTGGGATTTTTATTACTTGGTGTTTTGACATTATTTCTGACTTGCTATTGAATAAATACTTTACACATTTCCCTAAGTTAACCCTGTCTGCTAAATAGTGAGGAGGCAGAGGCAAGAGGGAGAATAGTGAGAAATAAAGGTGGAAAGTTGGGAGGGAGAAAGAGAGTCCAAAAGACAAAGGAGGGAAAGCAAAAGGGAAATGAGGATTGTCAGGAAGCCTCTGACAGAGATGACAGTAGGCCTGAGATGGCCTATCATGACCCCATTCCGTCTCATATTTCTCCCCACCTGTATTTACAGCATGCATGGAAAAAAAAATTCTAGGTGACGCGACAAGAATTTTCAATTCTATTAAGGACACGGAGGCGAGGATTATGCTTCTATTTGCTTTACTGCAAAACACAGCAGCCAATAAACAACTTTGAAACTCAGCATACCCCGGAAGGACAACCCCCTGTACAGTATGCACCAATAACTATCAATCCACAATAATATATAGTCCTGAGTGATCACATCCCTTCCTCTTTCTTTGCATTAAACTTTAACACAGTCCACAAACTTGACCGTTGAACACTGGACCACCGATTTCTTCATCGCCGTGGATCCCAACTTGAACCCGGAATATCCTTCTCCGAACAAGAGTTGATGTCCCCATGTCTTATGTCCACCTGTCCTGTCCTTCTGCTGAACAGCGTCATCTAGATCGTTCAGGTCTGCTTTCCTTGTTCTCCTATGAAGAGAATAGTGGTCGTAATATGCCATTCATGGACAAATGCATTTCATAACCAGTATGACATTCACAAATTAACTTCCCCACATGACAAAAAATCAATGGGTGGGAGAAAATTCAAATCATTAGCATGAACTACACATGAACATTCTATTTGCAATAACATGTTATCATAGGATACCATCATCATGTTAGCTGGGTGGGATAATCCTCGCCTCCGTGTCTTTAATAGAATTGAAAATTCTTGTCGCGTCAGCTAGGATTTTTTTTATTCTATGTCAGTCCACGGAGGCTCTGATTATGCTAGTTCAAAGTTGTTCCATAACCATCGAAGCCACATCCACAATCGGTTTATGATAGAAAGTCTTAAACGTTGAGTCAGATGACCAGTCTGCCGCAGCCATAATATCTTGTAAACTAGAGCCTGTATAAAAAGCCTTGGAGGCCATTGCTCCCCTGACAGAGTGAGCGCCAAACATGGCAGTATCTACGCCTGCAAGTTCCAATAACCAAGTAACCCACCTGGCTAAAGTCGCTGCAGTGACTGGGCAGAAAAGTCTCTGAAGAGAGATTAACAATTGTCCTGCAACATCGTTCCTGAACTCTCTAGTACAATCCTCATAACATTTTAAACATTGAACCACACATAACTTGGTATGATGAGAAAAGGAAGGATATGAAATACATCTAGAATGTGTTATTGTCCGTCTGGATATCGTGAAAGAAACCCCCGAAGGAGTAAATACTCTACCTGCTATGTCCAAAGCTCGCACATCCGAGATTCGTCTACAGGATATTAGGCATAAAAGCATCGTAAGCTTTGCCGATAACTGTTTCCGTGATAAACCCTCATTGGCTGGCCAAGTTTTAAGGAAACATAGAACTAAATTAACATCCCATAACAGAGAGTACTTGGGTTTCGGGGGATTGACCAATCGGATACCCCTCACTACTTTACACACCAGGGGGTGTTCCCCCACCGGCCTACCATCTATATGTGGATGACCAGCTGAAATCGTTGAACGAAAATTGTTCACAGTCCGATATGCCATTCCCGAGCTGGCGAGCTCTGACAGAAAATTGACTATGAGATGGACACCGGATCCCACTGGATCTGTTTGCCGTTCAGAACACCAACTAACCCATCTACGCCATGCTGACTCATACCGCTTGTGCGTAGCAAGTGCCCATGACTGTGATAAGAAAAACATAGAATTCGGCAAGACGTCCACGAGGCCAGGGGCTAGGAGCTGACAACAAAGGTGTAACTGGGCACTAGGTGCGGGTGTAGGCACAACGAACACACGGCAGTGCGCGGGAGGTGAATGCGAGCTCCTCCAACTCCACCTCGCTCACCTGCTGACGCCGCCGCCGCCGCCTCTCGCACAGTCGCTGTGAAAAGTGCAGCACAAAGCACAAGGCCCCGGTCTCCTTCCCGGGTTCCTCGCCTTTTCTCTACCCCCAGGCTCCGGGCTCCGAGCAGGCTCCGAGCAGCGAGTTGCACACGAACACGCCACAGCAGCTGCAGCTGCTCGCCTCAATCGCCTCAATTGCTCCGGCTCCACGTGTCACGTGACAAACGAAAGTCAGTCTGAGTGAAGTTCAGCCATTGTTCAACACTGAGTCAGTTCCGGTAGCGCAAGTCAGTTCCTATTGGAAAGCTTGAGCTTTCCAATAGGGAGTGATTAATATCACCTCCGCCCGCTGTCGACGGAGGTGCACCAATACTCTCGGAATCATGGCGAAAGGCGGAAATGCATATAGAATGCCCGTCGTCCATGACTGAAGAAATGCGTCCGAGCTGATCGCCAGAGGATCTGGGTGCCAGCTGTAGAACCGAGGAAGTTGCGCATTGAGTCTGGACTCAAAAAGATCCACTACACATGGGCCCCATTTGTCGTTCAACTGATTGAACACTCCGGGATGCAGCCTCCAATCGCTGGCATCCCTCAAGAAACGGGAATTCCAATCTGCTACCACGTTGGAAGAACCCGGAATGTACTCCGACGTCACCGATATATGATGAGCCAGGCAATAATGCCAAAAGTCATTGGCTATCTCCACCAGGAGATGGGACCTCGTGCCTCCCAGACGATTGATGTACCGTCCTGCTGACACATTGTCCATCTGCAGTAAAATAGTGCAAGTCGTCCGTTGCGGGGAGAGTGTCCGAATCGCAATCGAGCCTGCAAGGAGCTCCAGGCAATTGATATGGCCGGCCCCCAGTTTCGACTGCACTGCAACGGGCTCCCCAGCACCATGTGCTGGCATCAGATTCTATGACTATCTCCGGACTGGCTGCAAAAATGGCCTTGCCATTCCAAGCATCCATGTGATCCAGCCACCAAGTCATCTCGATCCGAGCCTCGTCGGAGATCGAGATCTGCTTTGTATAACTCAGCCCCTTGCGTAAGTGCAGGATTTTCAACCGCTGAAGCGCACTGTAGTGTAGGGGACCTGGGAATATCGCCTCTATGGAGGCGGCCAGAAGTCCCACCAATCTGGCCAATGTCCTCAAGGATATAGTCTGAGAGACAAGTGCTCTCCTCAACTCCTTCTTGATAGCTACTCTTTTCCTCAATGACAATAGTAACTGAGCCGCAATTGAGTCTACCTGAAACCCCAAGAACTCCATTGAATGCGTTGGGGTTAGAATTGACTTCTGTGCGTTGATGACAAATCCCAACTCTTGTAAGAGTTGGACCATCCAGTTCAGATGAAGAAGAACTGTGTCCATACTCTGTGCCATAATCAGAATGTCGTCCAAATAAATTATGAGTCTCCCTCCCCGTTCTCTCAGATACTGAACCACATGTTTTAGTAACTTGGTGAAACACCAAGGAGCGGACAAAAGGCATGGCCGAGAATTCAAACCACTCGTCTCTCCCCTGGAATTGGAGGAACCTCAGGTGAGGGGGAAAAATAGGCACCGCCAGGTATGCGTCTTTCAAATCCAGATGCACCATCCAATCCTTTTCCAACAGACTGTCCCTCAACAAATGTATGCCTTCCATTTTTAAATGGCGATACACTACACTGGAATTGAATTCCCTCAGATTGAGTAACAGTCTGAAACCCTTGTCCTTCTTTGGAACTAGAAAGATGGTACTTACAAACCCTGATGTATGAGGGACTGTATGCACGATTGCCCCTTTTTTTAACAATGAAAGGACTTCGTTGTCTATGAAAGACATCTCTGCATGGGAAAAACGTAGGGGAGGAGAAACCTGACCTTGAAGGGGTGAGGCATAGAACTCTATTTGAAACCCCTTTACCGTCTGAAGAATCCAAGGGTCTTGTGTGAGAGTCCCCCACACATGGTGGAACAAAGCAATCTGACCCCCCCACCTTCGTATCCCCAGTTTGCATTAAGCTTACCTGAGCAAGAGGTGTCTCCGGTGGAATAATTCTGTCCTCTGTAACCTCTGTTTTGTCGCCCCCTATCACCGCGATTGCGGGAAGGGTAGAACTTGGAGCGCTGGCCACCACCTCTGCCGTGTTGTTCGGAACCTCGAGAGGTCTGGTTAGATCCTCGGCCGTTCGCTCGACCCCTGTAGCGTCCGGCCCTGTTAAAAAGGAGGATGCATGGAGCAGGGTAATGGTCAGCAAAATTAGTAATGTGAGTAGGGGGAGAACTACGCATGTACTAAGTCAGGGCTGATAAGAGGTGAGCAGATGGAGAGGAATACAGAAGGGTGAAGGCAGAGTATGACACTTGTGAAGGGTGGAGATGATGAAAAAGTAAGGTGGTCAAGGAGGGTCGTTGGTAAATGATCAGGGGTGTGGTAGCGGCCAGAGAAGGAGTGGGAGGAGAATGGAGGATAGTGGTAGAACAAGGAAGAGGAGAAATGGATAGCGAAAGAGGGTGAGTTTAAAATGTTTTTATTATTTAAAGGAGGGTGATGGGAATGGAAAAGACTAGTGGGAGGGCGAGGCCGTAGACTGGGAAAGAAGAAGAAGCATGCCAGAGACAGTTCAATTTTGAGGCACTCACATGAGCTTCACGTTTTCTCTTTGTGCGCCTTAAGATACATACTGCTCAAAAGAATGACAACAACATAGTGGTTTAGAAAAGTTGCCATTAAATTACAATTCCATTGTCAACCTCGGAAGATGTACTTTAGGTACCAGTGGGCAGATAGAAATAGAAAGAAGCCCACATTTGATGTCTGGTTTTGTTGCACATGTAGCCACCTGTGATTACTCTTCCAATTGTTACCTCGCTTATTTCGTTAAAATATGCATAAGCCCAGGTCTTTGCAGATCTCATGTGTGTTCATGAGTATGCACTAGATAATACAGGCCTTAGTGTTTCCATTGTTTAGAATTTGGAGAGCTACCAATGAAGAACAGAGACAGAACTGTCAGGCCTGATTAGGCACATTCGTGCACCCACACAAGAACATACATACCCCTCATTCCTTTACATACACAAACTCATAACCCTATAGGCAGCAGCAGTGAAGGTGAGGGTGAGGTGACAAGAGAGAAATGTGAGGTATAGAGAGGGGAACGTGAAGCAAAGAGCAAGGAGGTTAATAGGGAGAAGGCTGTGGTAAGAGGGAGGAGAGTGAGAACAAAAGGAGGATGGTGAGGGGCAGAGAAGAAGGGGAGTAAAAAAGACAGGAGGGTAAGGAAGAGGGAGAAGGGTGAGGAAAAGAGAGAAAAGGGTGGAAAAGGAAGGGTGGAGTGAGAGTGAGTTGATGCCCATTGAGGATGGCGAGGTCAGGAGAGGTTGAAACTAGGCTAAGGTGGAAAGGGGAGAGTGAGGTTAGAGAATATGAGTGAAGTGAAAAAGAGAAGGGTACAGCAGGGGAACAGATGGATAAGGTGGAGAGAGACTAGCATGAGGTGAAGCGAATCAGGTAGGAGGCAGTGGAGGGTGAGTCGAACAGTAGGGTGAAGTGGAGAGAAAGAGGGTGAAGTCAGGAGAGAGGAGGAAAAGACAAAGAGAAAGGCAGGTGAAGTGGATGGAACAGAAAAGATCAAGCCCATAGTTTTAAACCTCTAGAAATACACAGTTAAAACTAGTAGACTGAACCTGGCACATAGAAGACTCTGGACAACCACACTCAAGAAGCCCAAGACGGACCCCAAGGACCTCAAGAAGTTCCGGCCCATCTACCTGTTCCCGTTCCCGGTGAAGGTCATTGAGAAAGTTGTCAACAAACAACTGACCCACTACCTCGAGGAGAACCGCATCCTGGACCCGTCCCAGTCCGGATTCTGCAGCAACCATAGCACCAAAATCGCCCTCATTGCCGCCACCGATGACATCAGGACCCTGCTAGACAACAGAGAAACAGCAGCCCTCATCCTCCTGGACCTGTCAGTCGCCTTCAACACGGTCTGCCACCGCACACTACGAACACGCCTACACGTCGCCGGGATCCAAGAGAAGGCCCTGGACTGGAACACATCCTTCCTCTCGGGCAGAACAACGAGCGTCCGCCTCCCCCCCTTCCGCTCCAATACCACCCAGATCATCTGCAGCGTACCCCAGGGATCATCCCTCAGACCGACGCTGTTCAACATCTACATGGCACCCCTTGCCCACGTCGCCCAACAGCACAACCTCAACATCATCTCCTACGCCGATGACACCCAACTGATCCTCTCTCTCACCAAAGACCCTCACACCGCCAAGACCAACCTCCACGAAGGAATGAAGGCCGTCGCCGAATGGATGAGGAACAGCCGGCTGAAGCTGAACTCGGACAAGACCGAGGTCCTCATCCTCGGATCCACCCCTTCAGCCTGGGACGACTCTTGGTGGCCGACCACACTGGGAACAGCCCCAACACCCACAGACCACGCACGCAACCTAGGGGTCATCCTTGACTCCACCCTCTGCATGACTAAGCAGGTCAATGCCGTCTCCTCCTCCTGCTTCAACACCCTCCACATGCTCCTCAGGATCTACAAGTGGACCCCACCGTAACGAGAAGAATGGTCACCCAGGCCCTCGTCACCAGCAGGTTGGACAACGGAAACTACCTCTAGGCAGGAGCTTTGGCCAAACTCCTGAGACGGCTCCAACGCATCCAGAACGCCTCTGCAGTCTGATCCTCGACATCCCCTGCCGCAGCCACATCACCCCCCACCTGAGAGACCAGCGCTGGCTCCCCATCAACAAGAGGATAACCTTCAAGCTCCTCATCCACGCACACAAAGCACTCCACAACACCGGACCAGCATACCTCAACAGACGACTCAGCTTCTACACCCCCACCCGCCAGCTCTGCTCCGCCGAGCCTTGCCCGTGCCACAGTCCCCCGCATCCAAAGAACGATGGCCGGCGGCAGATCCTTCTCTCATCTCGCCACCAAGACCTGGAACACCCTCCCCACCCACCTACGGCAGACTCAAGACCTGCTGGCCTTCAGAAGACTCCTCAAGATCTGGGTCTTCGAGCAGTAGCAGCACCTCCCCTACCCCAGCGCCTTGAGACCCTCACAGGTAAGTACTGTCCTTTACAAGTGACATGATTGATTGACTAATGACCTACCCATGCTGATTCATGGCCCTCCCACATCCCAAATCCTATAATTGGGCCTGGTTGTAGGTCAACTTCCTTTAAGGGGTTCTTTTTTGGTAGGTCTCGCCAACAAACAGCTTTAGCTGTCTGATGAGATGCAATAAATGAGTTGGATACCATTCAAGTAAGTTAAAGAGTTCATTAGTCTTAACCCATCCACAACATGGAGCAACCTCCTGGCCCGGTGATCGAACGGCAACTGACCGATGCCGTTGGAACCCTGACCAGTGTCTGCTCCATCCATGGGACATGTTTGAACATAAACATTACAACATACAAAAATTGCACACACCCGTTCGTGAGGAACACATTTTCTACAATGCGAAACACTACAATACCTTCCCCCATTTAAAAACAGAACAAAAAATATCAAATCACAAATACCATGCAGGACTACATATTTAATATCTAATGAAGTAGTCACATTTTTTAGGGGTCCTTCTGACACGACCACTACTCGTGCCACCCATGCTACTGGGATTGGGAGAGGGATCGACCCCTTCCTCATTAGATGTCATGTTCGCTTCCCCGCCACTAGTCACGGCCTCTCTTTCCACCCCTGACTGTAACCAATGTGCCCAGTCCTAATCATCTAAACACCTCTTCCTCCGCCGCAAGATATTAGCTTGCTCAGCCATCGCCTTCATCAGTTGTCCCTTTTTCCACCAAACTTTACCCACCATAAACGCTGTCCCCTTACTGACTTCGCTCCCTTGCTCTGGCATAGAAAATGTAGACTCTCCTTTCCTTATTCTAAGAGGTTTCTTAATTAAAACCCAGTCACCGACTAACACATCCCCTTTACGAAAGTGACATTTCTTGTCAAAAGTTTTTTCCTGATGATTCGTTACGCAGTAACCCTGGAAGATACATTTTCCACACCGGAGTCGCCACTCCCAGATATATCGCTCAACCAAAACAGGAACAACTGAGTATGCTCCTCCCTACCCCTTAACATACCAAAAGGGGTCACACCTGTAGTGCAGTGTGGTGAAGTATTATAGTTCCACACCTCCTGTTCAAAGAATTATCTCACATTCAAACCAGAAGCAATGGCGGTCTGTATTCCCTTTTTCATAACTTTGTTCCCCCTCTCCACTAGACCATTTGAAGTGGGAGAGTATTAAGCCACTTTTAGATGTTTTGTATGCCTAGACCTTAATAAAATTTGCACATCTTTTCCGACACAAAATGCGCGCCATTGTCCATGACTACGACTCTGGGTGCGCCCTCCAATAAAAAGATTTTACTGAGAAATGCAATTGTTGAGTCAAGTCAAGTCAATAAACTTTATTTCGATTCACAGAAGCAGAATCATAAAAGTATAAACAGATTAATAGAAACATTACACATTACACACATTTAAAAGGACCATACAGTTATGTTGGCATCCATAAGCATATTATATTTCCATAAATTGATTTGCAATACATTTGGGATACATGTAAGTTAAAAGGTCACATATATTAAAAAGAAAATTTTTAAAAGTTCAAGTGCAATCGATATGGATACCAGTCTACACACTGATCTCATAAATATAGATCAACAAATATTCCATAATGATAATCAATATCGATTTCCGATGGTGAGCACCACTCTAATAAAACTAAGCACAGCACTACATTTGGCTGGAGTTGATAGTGAGAGTAAATACTCGTATCCCTCTTTGTAATAGTGGGATCCAAGGGTTAACAAAACAGGCCTAATAAATCGATTTCTTGGATCTTTGTACAAAGTACAAAAAAGAACAAGATGCACAGTGTTTTGTGAAACTTTGTTGTTGCAGAAGCAAGGGGGTAGTCTCTCACACCACTCCACTTGCTTTGGAAAGGCAAATAGAAAATGCAGTGTGTTGAGGCGGAACCTGGTCAAATAAAAGCGCCATTGAGTATGTGCAATATATGAAAGGTAATTTACAACAAGGGGTGGTGATGGACAGAGTCTCTGAATTAAGCAGAGTACTCTCACCCAGTCAAGAGATCAGGGCTAGATCCAACACCGTTTTTTAGCTCATTGCACCATCCCAGTTTCAGAACCTGGCTGTATGCAAATTAGTCTGTCCCTGGCCCAGTGCATCATGGGAACAGGGCAGACCAGACTACAAAAGCCAATTCTTATACTGGGAAGGAAACAAGCTTCCGGGGACCGGTTTCTGCCATTTCAGGCGTCTTCGGCCCGGCTTGCTTGAATCCTGATGGTGCAATGAGCAAGGGACTCACATCTGAGTATACCCTTCCACGCTTAGGGTGGACAAAATTATTTACAACAAGGGGTGGTGATGGACAGAGTCTCTGAATTAAGCAGAGTACTCTCACCCAGTCAAGAGATCAGGGCTAGATCCAACACCGTTTTTTAGCTCATTGCACCATCCCAGTTTCAGAACCTGGCTGTATGCCAATTAGTCTGTCCCTGGCCCAGTGCATCATGGGAACAGGGCAGACCAGACTACAAAAGCCAATTCTTATACTGGGAAGGAAACAAGCTTCCGGGGACCGGTTTCTGCCATTTCAGGCGTCTTCGGCCCGGCTTGCTTGAATCCTGATGGTGCAATGAGCAAGGGACTCACATCTGAGTATACCCTTCCACGCTTAGGGTGGACAAAATTATTTACAACAAGGGGTGGTGATGGACAGAGTCTCTGAATTAAGCAGAGTACTCTCACCCAGTCAAGAGATCAGGGCTAGATCCAACACCGTTTTTTAGCTCATTGCACCATCCCAGTTTCAGAACCTGGCTGTATGCAAATTAGTCTGTCCCTGGCCCAGTGCATCATGGGAACAGGGCAGACCAGACTACAAAAGCCAATTCTTATACTGGGAAGGAAACAAGCTTCCGGGGACCGGTTTCTGCCATTTCAGGCGTCTTCGGCCCGGCTTGCTTGAATCCTGATGGTGCAATGAGCAAGGGACTCACATCTGAGTATACCCTTCCACGCTTAGGGTGGACAAAATTATTTACAACAAGGGGTGGTGATGGACAGAGTCTCTGAATTAAGCAGAGTACTCTCACCCAGTCAAGAGATCAGGGCTAGATCCAACACCGTTTTTTAGCTCATTGCACCATCCCAGTTTCAGAACCTGGCTGTATGCAAATTAGTCTGTCCCTGGCCCAGTGCATCATGGGAACAGGGCAGACCAGACTACAAAAGCCAATTCTTATACTGGGAAGGAAACAAGCTTCCGGGGACCGGTTTCTGCCATTTCAGGCGTCTTCGGCCCGGCTTGCTTGAATCCTGATGGTGCAATGAGCAAGGGACTCACATCTGAGTATACCCTTCCACGCTTAGGGTGGACAAAATTATTTACAACAAGGGGTGGTGATGGACAGAGTCTCTGAATTAAGCAGAGTACTCTCACCCAGTCAAGAGATCAGGGCTAGATCCAACACCGTTTTTTAGCTCATTGCACCATCCCAGTTTCAGAACCTGGCTGTATGCAAATTAGTCTGTCCCTGGCCCAGTGCATCATGGGAACAGGGCAGACCAGACTACAAAAGCCAATTCTTATACTGGGAAGGAAACAAGCTTCCGGGGACCGGTTTCTGCCATTTCAGGCGTCTTCGGCCCGGCTTGCTTGAATCCTGATGGTGCAATGAGCAAGGGACTCACATCTGAGTATACCCTTCCACGCTTAGGGTGGACAAAATTATTTACAACAAGGGGTGGTGATGGACAGAGTCTCTGAATTAAGCAGAGTACTCTCACCCAGTCAAGAGATCAGGGCTAGATCCAACACCGTTTTTTAGCTCATTGCACCATCCCAGTTTCAGAACCTGGCTGTATGCAAATTAGTCTGTCCCTGGCCCAGTGCATCATGGGAACAGGGCAGACCAGACTACAAAAGCCAATTCTTATACTGGGAAGGAAACAAGCTTCCGGGGACCGGTTTCTGCCATTTCAGGCGTCTTCGGCCCGGCTTGCTTGAATCCTGATGGTGCAATGAGCAAGGGACTCACATCTGAGTATACCCTTCCACGCTTAGGGTGGACAAAATTATTTACAACAAGGGGTGGTGATGGACAGAGTCTCTGAATTAAGCAGAGTACTCTCACCCAGTCAAGAGATCAGGGCTAGATCCAACACCGTTTTTTAGCTCATTGCACCATCCCAGTTTCAGAACCTGGCTGTATGCAAATTAGTCTGTCCCTGGCCCAGTGCATCATGGGAACAGGGCAGACCAGACTACAAAAGCCAATTCTTATACTGGGAAGGAAACAAGCTTCCGGGGACCGGTTTCTGCCATTTCAGGCGTCTTCGGCCCGGCTTGCTTGAATCCTGATGGTGCAATGAGCAAGGGACTCACATCTGAGTATACCCTTCCACGCTTAGGGTGGACAAAATTATTTACAACAAGGGGTGGTGATGGACAGAGTCTCTGAATTAAGCAGAGTACTCTCACCCAGTCAAGAGATCAGGGCTAGATCCAACACCGTTTTTTAGCTCATTGCACCATCCCAGTTTCAGAACCTGGCTGTATGCAAATTAGTCTGTCCCTGGCCCAGTGCATCATGGGAACAGGGCAGACCAGACTACAAAAGCCAATTCTTATACTGGGAAGGAAACAAGCTTCCGGGGACCGGTTTCTGGCTGAAATGCCAGAAACCGGTCCCCGGTAGCTTGTCTCCTTTCTGGTGAAGAATTGGCTTGGTAGTTTGGTGTGCCCTGTTCCCATGATGCACTGGGCCAGGGACAGACTAATTTGCATATAGCCAGGTTCTGAGCTGGGATGGGGCAGTGAGATAAAGAACGGTGATGGATCAAGCCCTGATCTTTGGACTGGGTAAGAGTGGTCTGCTTAATTCAGACACTCTGTTCATCACCACCCCCTTTTCTGTATCGTTTTTGGCCACTATAGGTGTGGCAGGGTATACTCAGACATGAGTCCCTTTCTCACTGCTCCATCAGGATTCAAGCAAGCCGGGCCGAAGAGGCTGAAATGCCAGAAACCGGTCCCCGGTAGCTTGTCTCCTTTCTGGTGAAGAATTGGCTTGGTAGTTTGGTCTGCCCTGTTCCCATGATGCACTGGGCCAGGGACAGACTAATTTGCATATAGCCAGGTTCTGAGCTGGGATGGGGCAGTGAGATAAAGAACGGTGATGGATCAAGCCCTGATCTTTGGACTGGGTAAGAGTGGTCTGCTTAATTCAGACACTCTGTTCATCACCACCCCCTTTTCTGTATCGTTTTTGGCCACTATAGGTGTGGCAGGGTATACTCAGACATGAGTCCCTTTCTCACTGCTCCATCAGGATTCAAGCAAGCCGGGCCGAAGAGGCTGAAATGCCAGAAACCGGTCCCCGGTAGCTTGTCTCCTTTCTGGTGAAGAATTGGCTTGGTAGTTTGGTCTGCCCTGTTCCCATGATGCACTGGGCCAGGGACAGACTAATTTGCATATAGCCAGGTTCTGAGCTGGGATGGGGCAGTGAGATAAAGAACGGTGATGGATCAAGCCCTGATCTTTGGACTGGGTAAGAGTGGTCTGCTTAATTCAGACACTCTGTTCATCACCACCCCCTTTTCTGTATCGTTTTTGGCCACTATAGGTGTGGCAGGGTATACTCAGACATGAGTCCCTTTCTCACTGCTCCATCAGGATTCAAGCAAGCCGGGCCGAAGAGGCTGAAATGCCAGAAACCGGTCCCCGGTAGCTTGTCTCCTTTCTGGTGAAGAATTGGCTTGGTAGTTTGGTCTGCCCTGTTCCCATGATGCACTGGGCCAGGGACAGACTAATTTGCATATAGCCAGGTTCTGAGCTGGGATGGGGCAGTGAGATAAAGAACGGTGATGGATCAAGCCCTGATCTTTGGACTGGGTAAGAGTGGTCTGCTTAATTCAGACACTCTGTTCATCACCACCCCCTTTTCTGTATCGTTTTTGGCCACTATAGGTGTGGCAGGGTATACTCAGACATGAGTCCCTTTCTCACTGCTCCATCAGGATTCAAGCAAGCCGGGCCGAAGAGGCTGAAATGCCAGAAACCGGTCCCCGGTAGCTTGTCTCCTTTCTGGTGAAGAATTGGCTTGGTAGTTTGGTCTGCCCTGTTCCCATGATGCACTGGGCCAGGGACAGACTAATTTGCATATAGCCAGGTTCTGAGCTGGGATGGGGCAGTGAGATAAAGAACGGTGATGGATCAAGCCCTGATCTTTGGACTGGGTAAGAGTGGTCTGCTTAATTCAGACACTCTGTTCATCACCACCCCCTTTTCTGTATCGTTTTTGGCCACTATAGGTGTGGCAGGGTATACTCAGACATGAGTCCCTTTCTCACTGCTCCATCAGGATTCAAGCAAGCCGGGCCGAAGAGGCTGAAATGCCAGAAACCGGTCCCCGGTAGCTTGTCTCCTTTCTGGTGAAGAATTGGCTTGGTAGTTTGGTCTGCCCTGTTCCCATGATGCACTGGGCCAGGGACAGACTAATTTGCATATAGCCAGGTTCTGAGCTGGGATGGGGCAGTGAGATAAAGAACGGTGATGGATCAAGCCCTGATCTTTGGACTGGGTAAGAGTGGTCTGCTTAATTCAGACACTCTGTTCATCACCACCCCCTTTTCTGTATCGTTTTTGGCCACTATAGGTGTGGCAGGGTATACTCAGACATGAGTCCCTTTCTCACTGCTCCATCAGGATTCAAGCAAGCCGGGCCGAAGAGGCTGAAATGCCAGAAACCGGTCCCCGGTAGCTTGTCTCCTTTCTGGTGAAGAATTGGCTTGGTAGTTTGGTCTGCCCTGTTCCCATGATGCACTGGGCCAGGGACAGACTAATTTGCATATAGCCAGGTTCTGAGCTGGGATGGGGCAGTGAGATAAAGAACGGTGATGGATCAAGCCCTGATCTTTGGACTGGGTAAGAGTGGTCTGCTTAATTCAGACACTCTGTTCATCACCACCCCCTTTTCTGTATCGTTTTTGGCCACTATAGGTGTGGCAGGGTATACTCAGACATGAGTCCCTTTCTCACTGCTCCATCAGGATTCAAGCAAGCCGGGCCGAAGAGGCTGAAATGCCAGAAACCGGTCCCCGGTAGCTTGTCTCCTTTCTGGTGAAGAATTGGCTTGGTAGTTTGGTCTGCCCTGTTCCCATGATGCACTGGGCCAGGGACAGACTAATTTGCATATAGCCAGGTTCTGAGCTGGGATGGGGCAGTGAGATAAAGAACGGTGATGGATCAAGCCCTGATCTTTGGACTGGGTAAGAGTGGTCTGCTTAATTCAGACACTCTGTTCATCACCACCCCCTTTTCTGTATCGTTTTTGGCCACTATAGGTGTGGCAGGGTATACTCAGACATGAGTCCCTTTCTCACTGCTCCATCAGGATTCAAGCAAGCCGGGCCGAAGAGGCTGAAATGCCAGAAACCGGTCCCCGGTAGCTTGTCTCCTTTCTGGTGAAGAATTGGCTTGGTAGTTTGGTCTGCCCTGTTCCCATGATGCACTGGGCCAGGGACAGACTAATTTGCATATAGCCAGGTTCTGAGCTGGGATGGGGCAGTGAGATAAAGAACGGTGATGGATCAAGCCCTGATCTTTGGACTGGGTAAGAGTGGTCTGCTTAATTCAGACACTCTGTTCATCACCACCCCCTTTTCTGTATCGTTTTTGGCCACTATAGGTGTGGCAGGGTATACTCAGACATGAGTCCCTTTCTCACTGCTCCATCAGGATTCAAGCAAGCCGGGCCGAAGAGGCTGAAATGCCAGAAACCGGTCCCCGGTAGCTTGTCTCCTTTCTGGTGAAGAATTGGCTTGGTAGTTTGGTCTGCCCTGTTCCCATGATGCACTGGGCCAGGGACAGACTAATTTGCATATAGCCAGGTTCTGAGCTGGGATGGGGCAGTGAGATAAAGAACGGTGATGGATCAAGCCCTGATCTTTGGACTGGGTAAGAGTGGTCTGCTTAATTCAGACACTCTGTTCATCACCACCCCCTTTTCTGTATCGTTTTTGGCCACTATAGGTGTGGCAGGGTATACTCAGACATGAGTCCCTTTCTCACTGCTCCATCAGGATTCAAGCAAGCCGGGCCGAAGAGGCTGAAATGCCAGAAACCGGTCCCCGGTAGCTTGTCTCCTTTCTGGTGAAGAATTGGCTTGGTAGTTTGGTCTGCCCTGTTCCCATGATGCACTGGGCCAGGGACAGACTAATTTGCATATAGCCAGGTTCTGAGCTGGGATGGGGCAGTGAGATAAAGAACGGTGATGGATCAAGCCCTGATCTTTGGACTGGGTAAGAGTGGTCTGCTTAATTCAGACACTCTGTTCATCACCACCCCCTTTTCTGTATCGTTTTTGGCCACTATAGGTGTGGCAGGGTATACTCAGACATGAGTCCCTTTCTCACTGCTCCATCAGGATTCAAGCAAGCCGGGCCGAAGAGGCTGAAATGCCAGAAACCGGTCCCCGGTAGCTTGTCTCCTTTCTGGTGAAGAATTGGCTTGGTAGTTTGGTCTGCCCTGTTCCCATGATGCACTGGGCCAGGGACAGACTAATTTGCATATAGCCAGGTTCTGAGCTGGGATGGGGCAGTGAGATAAAGAACGGTGATGGATCAAGCCCTGATCTTTGGACTGGGTAAGAGTGGTCTGCTTAATTCAGACACTCTGTTCATCACCACCCCCTTTTCTGTATCGTTTTTGGCCACTATAGGTGTGGCAGGGTATACTCAGACATGAGTCCCTTTCTCACTGCTCCATCAGGATTCAAGCAAGCCGGGCCGAAGAGGCTGAAATGCCAGAAACCGGTCCCCGGTAGCTTGTCTCCTTTCTGGTGAAGAATTGGCTTGGTAGTTTGGTCTGCCCTGTTCCCATGATGCACTGGGCCAGGGACAGACTAATTTGCATATAGCCAGGTTCTGAGCTGGGATGGGGCAGTGAGATAAAGAACGGTGATGGATCAAGCCCTGATCTTTGGACTGGGTAAGAGTGGTCTGCTTAATTCAGACACTCTGTTCATCACCACCCCCTTTTCTGTATCGTTTTTGGCCACTATAGGTGTGGCAGGGTATACTCAGACATGAGTCCCTTTCTCACTGCTCCATCAGGATTCAAGCAAGCCGGGCCGAAGAGGCTGAAATGCCAGAAACCGGTCCCCGGTAGCTTGTCTCCTTTCTGGTGAAGAATTGGCTTGGTAGTTTGGTCTGCCCTGTTCCCATGATGCACTGGGCCAGGGACAGACTAATTTGCATATAGCCAGGTTCTGAGCTGGGATGGGGCAGTGAGATAAAGAACGGTGATGGATCAAGCCCTGATCTTTGGACTGGGTAAGAGTGGTCTGCTTAATTCAGACACTCTGTTCATCACCACCCCCTTTTCTGTATCGTTTTTGGCCACTATAGGTGTGGCAGGGTATACTCAGACATGAGTCCCTTTCTCACTGCTCCATCAGGATTCAAGCAAGCCGGGCCGAAGAGGCTGAAATGCCAGAAACCGGTCCCCGGTAGCTTGTCTCCTTTCTGGTGAAGAATTGGCTTGGTAGTTTGGTCTGCCCTGTTCCCATGATGCACTGGGCCGGGGACAGACTAATTTGCATATAGCCAGGTTCTGAGCTGGGATGGGGCAGTGAGATAAAGAACGGTGATGGATCAAGCCCTGATCTTTGGACTGGGTAAGAGTGGTCTGCTTAATTCAGACACTCTGTTCATCACCACCCCCTTTTCTGTATCGTTTTTGGCCACTATAGGTGTGGCAGGGTATACTCAGACATGAGTCCCTTTCTCACTGCTCCATCAGGATTCAAGCAAGCCGGGCCGAAGAGGCTGAAATGCCAGAAACCGGTCCCCGGTAGCTTGTCTCCTTTCTGGTGAAGAATTGGCTTGGTAGTTTGGTCTGCCCTGTTCCCATGATGCACTGGGCCAGGGACAGACTAATTTGCATATAGCCAGGTTCTGAGCTGGGATGGGGCAGTGAGATAAAGAACGGTGATGGATCAAGCCCTGATCTTTGGACTGGGTAAGAGTGGTCTGCTTAATTCAGACACTCTGTTCATCACCACCCCCTTTTCTGTATCATATATGAAAGGTAAGGCTGCTGCTGCAACCTTCCCCTATGGTATACCACGCTCTCGCTATTTCTCAGCATGCCTAACCTGGTGCGATAGGCCTCTTTAATTATTAGCTTTGTCTCACTACCAACAGTTTCGACATTTAAGAAAATATGACCCAAGCCTATCTTATAAAAGGTTTCCCTAACATATAATAACCATGGGATCTTCGCAGAATACTCAAGCTTGAGGCAATCTTGTAATATTTCCTTTGTGAGATTCAATTGATCAGAACTCCAAACCTTGCTCCAGAGCAGCAAGGGGGAGACATGGATAATGTCACTCGCAAATCCAAGACACACCTCAGTATGGCAGAAGGTGTTTGAGGTACCAGATGGGACAGATAGAAGGCGCTTTATAAACTTATTTTCCATGATTTGGATTTTGTTACAGGATTGTGTACCCCACACGCCTGCGCCGTATGTTGCAACTGGGATACATTTTGCTTTATATAAAGATTTTAATTCTGCAACCGGCTTCTGACCCAATTTACTTGAAAAACGGAAGATAGCCTCTACGGATTGGGTAGCCTTTTGCACACAGGCTGATATTAGAGGATCCCAGCTCAAGGTTTTATTAAATAGATTCCCCAGGTAATTGAAACTATCAACTTTCACAATAATTGAGTCCTTCACCATAAGCCTGCGAGATTTTACCCCTTTTGGGCCGCAGACCATGGTGAAGGACTTTGTGAAGTTTACCCTTAGGTCTAATCCTTGGATGAAAGTTTCAAAAGCATTCAAACAAGTTTGCATGCTGTTGGCAGTTAGGGTCATTAGAACCGTGTCATCTGCATAAGATAACATCGGTGTCCGTTTTCCATTAACCTGGGGAAAATCTACACAGCTTTTCAACAGAAAGGCTTCCAGACCATTGGTGTACACCAGGAACAAGAAAGGGGCCAATATACACCCCTGTTGAACACCTTCAGTCGATGGTATAGACTTTGTCTTCTCCCCGGCGGGGCCAAATCTGATCCTTACTGTTGTGGCAGCATGCAGTCTGCGGAGAAGGGTGACCAACGACTCTTCAAAGCCCATGGACTCCATCATTTGCCACAATTTATTTCTACATGCAGTATCAAAGGCACTGGATAAGTCCATGAAGGCCAAGTGGATACAACCACGCTTAGCCGTCATGTACTTACCCATGATTAGTGCCAAATTTAGGCACTGCTCGGTGGTGCCTTTTCCCCGCCTAAACCCGTATTGGGAATCAACAATAATACCAGTTGACTCAGCCCAGGTTTCCAGGCGGGCCAGAATCACCCTACCCATCAGTTTACAAGAAGCATCTATTAGCGATATTGGTCTGCAACAACAGGGGTCGCATTTGTTGCCCTTTTTAAATATCGGAACCACTACCGCCTCTTGCCATGAAGTCGGAATGCGTCCTACTACAACTGCTCTGAACAAGAGTAATAAGAGTGGTGTCCACACCTCTATGTTATGTTTAAAAAGGTACAAAGGGACTGAGTCTGGCCCTGGGGCCTTTAATGGGGTGCCTTTTCTTAGTGCGGCCTCGGAAAGAGTCAATGAGAGGCTAAGCGTATTTGCTGACTCCAAGTTAAAATCACAGATCCCCTCATTGGGAGTTGGCAGAGGCGCCCCTTTGGATTAAAAATGTTCCCATAATGTGCTTCCCAGGTGTCCCCTGGGATATGGACCTGCATGGTATCCTTTTCTTCGCTTCTTAAAAAAGGGCGGTTTATTACCTCCCAAAAGAGTCGGCTGTCCTTTAGTTCTGAGGCTTTGCCTAAATCATCCCATGCCTTTTTCTTTAAATCTAATTTACGCTTAATAATAGCATCTCTGTAGATTTTCCTTGCCCTTCTGACTAAATCCCTATCCCGTGGGACTTGATGTAGTGCCTTCGTAGTCTAGATTGTGCTCTAGAACATTCTGCATCAAACCATTTACAGGTATTTCCCTTTTTTCCTCCCACAGTTTTTAGGAGGTGAGAAGCCACATTACCTAGCAGAGCCTCGAAGTTCTTAATTATTACGTCTGGCTCATTTGAGGGGCTTAAGCAAGCATCTAACCTTTGTTTATTTGTTTTGAAAATCTCCACCTCTAAATGACTTGCATCTACCTTATCCCACTTTAAGGTGACCCCCTGATTCTGGCTAAATTTGATTGGGTGGTCCACAGTCTGCGCTCTCTTGAAAATGGAACACAGACTCAGAATTAGGGGGTTATGGTCACGAGCTCGGTTTGCCTCAATCTGAAAATCATTGATAAGATGAATATATTTTCTGGAGACCAAAGCAAAATCAATTACGCTCATCTGACCTCCCGTACCATGGAAAGTAGGGATGCTCAAAAATCTTGAAAAGTTGGACATATCCAGGGCACAGAGGTCATTAATCCTTATGATATTATTTAAAGCCTCTCCTTGATTTGAGTGCTTAAAATGTACAAATGGCTGATCACTTAGATCTACTAGACCACAAACTCTGGAACCACTAAATTTACACAGACTACAGTTAAAATCACCTACCCACATGATAAAAAGAGGAAATATAGTATTGGTTACTTTAACAATCTCGTCCTGTAATTTTTCAATGACCACTGTAAGATGGGTATCGAATATGTTATAGTACCAATTAATTAAGGCACCAGAAATAAATCCTTAATCACAAGCAGTTGGTGCCAGGGAGATTCCAAAGAGAATGAAACAAATCCCCAAAGAAACCACTGAATCAGGTGTTACTAGTGAACCTTCATAACTCATAAGAACCTTACAAATATAAACCACATTCTAAATTCCTTAAAATATACCAATCAACAAAATGATTATATCAAATTTATACATTTTATTACATACAGTACAAGATATAATTTACTGATAACAGTGCCACTTGACAACATTTTTTTTTATAAAAAAAGTGTGTTAATACACATCAATATTATTAAAATACAGTTTATCCAACCATGAAATAAAGGAACAATTTCACAAAAGACAGATTAAAAACAAGTTGTCGACGCAGCGTTTCGGTTTTTGTATTTACACCTTCATCAGGACATGGTTCTATTCAGTAAAGAAAACATAAAATTAGATACAACAATCACATTGTTCTTTTTACATAGATATTTCCCTATCTACATTGCTTCAATATTTATTATGCTATGATGACAATAACATCTCTTAAACTATACCGTTTATCAGGGCACATTGTTTCAAGGGTTTCTAGGTTTTCTGAGTTATGTAAGGTCACAAACAGTAGTTGAGAATCTTATGAGCTACATACTGTAGCTCCACTGTCATGTTACTGGATGTATTTATTAATTATACATACCTCACTAATAAAAACTTTTCATAATGTTTGTGATATGTTCCTATATTATCAATTCGAGGGACTTTTCATTAGCCTTCTGGACACCTTCTTCTATTTGGGTGTAATTTTTCATAGGGCAAGATAGAATTACCTCTTGCGACACAAACACCTTTATAAAAGAAGAACCATAAAGTATTTCTCAGTATTATTTTAAAATAGTTATTCAAGCTCAGCCTTTATTACTAACAGACAACCTTAATTTAATTAAACAATCGATATTGTGCGTTTACCTAAAGTTTTTCATGAAATCTTTTGTTTTAGAGGTCAAGGGAGCCACCGGTTTTTTTCAGATTTCGAAGTTGTCTCTAAAAATTAAATTCAGAAATACATTGTGCCCTCAGTTATTAAAATGACAGGGAATCAATCATCTAGAACTCAGAGTGCTGGAATACACTTACCCTTATGTCCCGAAGGGGTTGGGACTTGTGGGGGATCGACCACTGGACTGTCTTGGGAGGTTTTGGTAAAGAGAAACACAGGTGCTTTCAGGAGAGGTTTCAAAGACGGTTTAATGGGTATATAAGTCTTTTTCATTGGAAAAGGCAGTCCACTTGCAAAACTATAAGATAACCGTGTCCCAAATCATATATGGCTTCAAGTCAGCTATACATTCCGGAGGTCTTGACAGGCGTGGTGTCGTCTGTCCCTGGGGCTTCTGTCTCGAGGCTTCCCCCACCGGTACCAAAAGAATAGAGAAACGGGGGTCAGGTACTTGCGACGCTCTCAGACTGAATACAGGGCCGGGGGTGAAGACACAACTCCCGTGCAACAGTGCTCACTTCACTCTTTCGGGTGTGAGGGACAGTGCTCGTGCAGAGGGAGGGGATGCAAGGGCGGTGCTCCTTACTCTCGGGGCTGTTTCCTCCGCCCAACCCAGCCCGCTACCCGGCCCCGTACCTCTTGGAGCCACGCTCCTCCCGCGGGAACGTGGCTGGGCGATGCGTGTTGATGTTGGCCTCCTGGCTTGCCGCTCTCACCACGCTCCGAATCTCTCCGTTCGTCTCCTTCGCTGCTCGTCTTCTCCTGGGAAACGCCGTCCGCGGAGCTCTGGGCACTTCCTGATTTTGACGTGACGTCCTCATCAAAGGGCGGAGCCTCGGCCTCTCGATACAGTTCCTTAAAGGGGCCGCTTCTGTTGATATCGTCGGTCCAGTCGGACTCGGGGTCAGCCGCCCAGGTGCATTGTGGTAGCTGTGGGGACAATGGGCACGGTGAGAGGGGGGTGGCGGACCACCTGTCCTTAGGTCCTACCATGTCCGGTCCGCCCGCCCCGTCACACCTTAAAAGCAGGGAGTCAGCTTAGGGAACTGCGCATGACTGGATTTGACAATGCTTTTGTTGTGTCCCTCAATCGTTCATTAGAGCGGTCTTTCTCAATTCACCAACTCTAAAACGAGAGCATGTATAGTATCATGCGAAGGAGATTCCACCAGTGTGACAGTTTTTATCCTATTATGCTTTACAGAAATAGCTGTCATAAGACCGCACTTGGCTCTTCCAGCATGTGAGGGTTCAGCACAAACATTGAAGATTTGATAACCATCCAGGCCGATGTCCCCTCTGCTCCAAGTCTCCTGGAGGCAGATTATATCGAAGGATTTGACAAATTTTAACCATACCGGATCCTCTAACCTCCGTGAGAGACCAGCTATGTTCCATGAAATCAAGAGGAAGGGGTAACCCTCAGCCAGACTATCTACTTCCCCCTGGGGTATTGTAACTTTCAACTGGGTCGCGTCACTCACTCTCGGAATTGCTACCATTAAGCTAGTGTCTGCAGCCAATGGGACCGATTCTACCTGTCTGGTATTAACTCTCCCACCATGTGATGGGATGCGGTTAACATGCGCCCAATCCCCTATCAAAGGCCCATTTGACATTGGTGGTCAATCAACCATCTCCAGACAGCTATACCTGTTCATAGTTGGGATTCCTCTCCAAGTATCCCTGTAAACTTGCTCCCTGGTAGGATATCTGGTGGGATTTCCTCCCCATTCCTCCCTGGTAGGATATCTGGTGGGATTACCTCCCCAGTCCTCCCACTCTCTTCCTAAGTCTCGGTGGCCTACTCTATGCCAGTTCTCATCATTGACTAAATCATTATGGGACCCAGGGGGATAGAAAAAAGAGAGTCGTTTTGTATCTATTCCTTCGTTGTTATCTTGGGTACCCCATGAACAAATGTGATTCACCGTACGTGGATCCTTGAAATTGACTAGAACGCAGTCACCCTGAATTGATTTCCTTCCATGCCCCACCCAGGGAGCCCTGCGAACCATTAGGATCTTACTCGACCAATAGAGTGATAATGGTCGATTCTTATTAAGCCAATATTGGACCTTGTTCTTTAGTGCCCAGGTAGGTTCCTCTGTAGTATTTAGCAACTCCGGGACGCCAGTCATCACCACCACAAAGGGACTAGCCTCGGGGGGGGGGGGGAGATTAACAATGAGTCTACTATTGGAAACTCCCCTATGAGAATCCCTATTAACATCTATCGCAGGTACTTTGGGGGTATTACTAACCATCCTGACCTGTGCAGTGGATTCTTTGGGGTTATCTGTGGTTTTCTTCTCTGCTGCTGCAGGGGTTTTCGAAGTTACAATTAGCCCTGCTGCCGCAGTTTTTGTTACGTATGGACCCGCTGATTTATCTGTAAATATTTTATTTCCCCCAGTCTTTGGTATCCCAGGAGTTAATGGTTTTTTTCTTTTTGAGTGGGTAATTAAATCAGCTAGATGTTTTTCATTATGCTGTAATCTTATTTCTATCGGGGAAAGATAAGATTTAAATAACTCTCCCATTTTTATTAGAAGTTGACTATCTACCACTTTGTCATTTTCTCCCCCTACCGTATTAATCATAGCCTCAGTGCTTTCATTTCCCAAGAACTTGCTTGTTACAGGATTTGGTGGCTCAATATTCCTGTTTTTTTCCCCCTTCTGTCCAATTTGGTTTGAATTCTCCCCCAGGTTTTTAGGTAACTCATGTGTCTTCTTAGCGCTTATAGTTTTCCGTTTGTCTCTTTTTTTCCTTACAGTGCCCTTCCTCTTTCCCCTCAACTGTCTTGTTACCTCTGGTGTGGTGAGCATGGATAAATCTGGAGTTCTTTCCAGTTCCAGGCTTATTTGGGAGTCAGACAGAAGTTCTGATGCTGATAAGTCCACCACATTTGGTAGGCTATGCACGTCAGCACAAACTTCTATCGGGGGGGGGGTTCCTGACCTGCTCAGGGGTTCTGACAGTCGCAAGGTGACCCAAGGAAGATCTTTTTGCCAAAGCCAAGGCTAAGTCTTGGGATACTCTGCGTTCCAGGTCGGAAATGCCCTGATCTATGAAGGAGTTCGCCCTTATGAGAAAGTTGTCTATGGGACCTACTATCTGGCCCCCTTCTGCAGCTGTTTTGCTCCTGCTTCCTTGTGTAGTCATGATACTGAGGTAAACACAATATACAATCCCAAACTAACACTTATAATAAATTAAGAGCAGATTCAAAATGTGTCACTACAGGTGAGGGGCGTACATACTGTTCATTGAGACGTATGATGGACAGGCTTAGAGCTTAGAGAGGGGGCCCGGTCCGGTCTTACGTGGTCTATAACGGGCTTAAACGCGTCCCGCGTGCGCGTGTATAGGTGTAGCTAAGTAGAGAATATTGGTGGGCGTGGCGGGAAGAGGACCCAGGTGTGGCCGGTGTTCCTGGCGCTTGGCTACCTGGTCCTCGCAGTCCCGCTGTGGAATTCAGGTAAGCTCCCCAATGGTACAGTCACAATGGAGTTCTGACAGGCGGCGTCTCCCGACAATCAGGGCAACAGCAAACAGAGTCCTTACTCTCGAACGGCACCCGTTGTTGAGTCCGTATCAGGTGTTTCTACAAAATTGTAATACACCCATTTTGAAAAATAATTGGCAAAATGAAGTACCTCATATCTGAGGGTAACACAGAATATGGCCCTGAAAAGTTCAACCCGACCTTCTCCCATGCTGCATTTGGGAATTGTGTCGTGTGCAAAGGGGTTTGTACCATCCGCCAATACTTGTCTGACAGAAGAAATTCTGGACAACTGTCCACCATCATTTTAACCTGACTGTCCATAGCCAGCCATCAATAATGTTGCTTTCTCTTCATCACAGTTTTGTGGAATCAAGGTGCCCGAGATGTGCTTTATTTATGATCACCTTATGTAGCTCCGCAGGTGGAACAAACCGGTCTCCCCGCCGCACTATGCCATTTTCCACAGATTATGAAAAATGTCCTACCTATCGTAAAGGAAAGTTTCAATTCTATTAAGGACGCGGAGGCAAGGATTAGGCTTTAACTGTCTACACTTTATTTTCCAGCAGCCTTCAGTAGTTATAAAAACACAACAGAAACTACACGAAATGATTTGAAAAGAGAAAACTTTAGCATGAATGTCTAATCAACGATTTGCCCCGAGGATGCTATACCCTCCTCTTTGTTCCTGCGACGACATCCAGTAAGTCTTCAGATTACTCCTGTTTAGTGGCGTCTGTATCTAAGTTAAATAAAGAGAACGTTGTAACTCCAGAATAGAGAAAGAACACGTTCAATACAAATCTCAACTGATTTTAACATTAATAGCAGTACCAAGGTTACCATTAAATGAACCAATTACAGTCAGAGAAACTCACCTTACTTACCTAAGTATTCTGGGAGGGTTTTCGAATGACATAGTGGGCTAATCCTCGCCTCTGCTCCCTAAATAGAATTGAAATTTTCCTTTACGTTAGCTAGGACATTTTTCATTCTATGTCAGGACCGGAGGCTTCAGATTAGGGTAGTTTAAAGCTTGTCCACTACCAAAGATGCCAGCGATAGCACTGCCCTGAAATAAAATCTTTTGAAGGTGGAGTCTGATAATCAGTCTGCGGCATTAAAGATATCCTCCAGCCATGCCACAAGGGAAAAGGCTATCAAGGCCATTGCCCTGTGGGCAGAGTGAGCCCCGAAATGTAAGGTATCTATTCTTGCCCCCTGCATGGCCCAGCGGACCCATCTCACGATCATAGGTGATGAAACTGCCCTTGTGGGTTAGTGAGAGTTATGAACAGTTGTCTTGTGGTAAATAAATAAATAATTACCGGTACTATTTTTCTATGCATTAACTGAAAAAGGATAGCTCAATAAATAAGAGGCAGAATCCGTGGTATCTGAGTCATACGGGCTTTAATCAGATGGCTCGAGCCAATGGACCATCGGGTTCCATCACCTGCTAAGGTTCAGGAAGGGACAGACACAGGACAAAAGGAACAGGCGGGACAGCAGCAGCTAATATCTCATTAACATCATACAGTATATATAGTAAAACAGTACAATTGCATTGAATACAGTAGGCGTAACAAGTGACAAACGGAAGATAAGAACATATGGGCGTAAAAAGAAGGCGTGCACAGGGCGTGCACGGAGACGTGATGAAAACGTCACAGAAGTGTCTTAAGTGGGTGGATACATGGAGGGGGCTTCATGGGCAGCTGGAACCTTTAACCTACTGGTGCGCGCAAACGGGTCATGACGTGTAACTGGGGAAAGCTGGGGGCTCTGACTTCTAGCACTAGAAGAGGAGACTAAAGTCTGGGATGTCAGAACGACCTGTACCTATAGCATATCTGATATCTTGTGTTTGGAGTACATGTTGCTTGAATCTAAAAGTCATCAGGGCAAAGGCTACTTGTCACTAAGGCTAGTGCATGCATATATTTCTTCATGTATTGCGTGTGCTATGGATCTTCTATGGATACTAATTCAGTAATTCTCTTGCATGGAGACAGGAAGACTAGACTATAGATGAAGATGTTTATGCGGTTCGTTAGCTAGGAATGTGAAACCGGGGAGCTGAACTGATAACTGTAAGCATAACATATTCTTGGCAGACAGGCAGGCAGGCCAGGCCGGGCACCGCGCTGCTTGGCAGGAAGTAAGTGAAGGGTCAGGGATGCGGGCGGGGCTGCATCTCTCCTCGGAGTGGTTCAGGAGACTTGAGGCTTGAATCTGGTGTCCGGGCCCTGTGAGGCCTAGAAACGGGTGCAACTCGATGATTTAACGTGCACAATGTAAAGACGTTGGCAACATAGGCCTAGAAGCCTAATTCACGTTGCTTTCACGGGGGACTGGATAACTGACATATTAACGTTGGACACAACTGTAAATGCGTCTTTATTCGGTCAAGGGGGTAAATATGCATATTAATCATGCACATATAACATATGATGGGGAACACGTAGGGACACATGACAGGGCAAAATTCAATTTTCCTCATTCCCTCCTTGTTCCCTACGTTTCCTTCAGGAAACATCAATATTCATAAGACCATCTATCTGTTCATACAGCATCATTTGCTCGTCTCTTATCTTTTGGGAATAGGACTTTGGACGTGGAATACAAGAGGTAGCGCACAAGCCGCAAATCGCAGGGCCACATTGTAAACAGAGACAGCAACTGAATATGATCATTACTACTACTCCTAGGAATGACAGTACTTTCCATCCCCAGGCAGATATTATACTCCAGAGCCAACCGGACCATGTCCAGGTGCCTGGATTCTGGTGTAGCTGATGGGCTATTTTATGAAGTCTTGTTATTGCTGAATATACAGACGGTGCGTTATTAGGAATGAAAACGCAACAACTAGATCCGATGACTCTACAAGCTCCGCCCCTATCGGCCAGTATGACGTCAAGAACAAGGCGGTTCTGAAGAACGACAAATCTCATAGCAGATTGCTCTTCTGTTAAGTTACCTAGGGCAGAAGTAGTCTCATTCACTACTGCTTCAAGGGTTCTGGTTAACCTGCGTATTAATTTACTATTCTGGATAGGTCCTATGAAGAAAAAGAAACCTTTATTGAAATCTGTATACTGTTCTAATGCAGTTTCAGTTTGATCGACAATTGGGGACTCGATCTCCCTTCTATGTCTGACGTGTACTAGATGTGTATCTCGGTGATAATCGGATGGGGCTAGGAAAACTGGTGGCAGTAGGAAGGCAATGTAACATGTTCCATCCCAATCTAGGGGCAGACGTACATATGCGGTCTGACCACATATAAAATATGAATGACGTGAGGTTTTGAAAGTAGATTTTCCACTGTCACTATACTCGACCACAGTATTACAATCACTGTGTCCTAGATGTACCGAACCATTCTTTCTAACACATAATTCGCCTTTCACTGGGAGAACTGTTATAGAAGGCAAATCTGGAGTAGTCTCGGACTGAACATTCAAAACGATGAAGTTGGAGGAAAAATTACCTAGATCATATACTTCATTTTCTAGATCTAACCCGGTCCTATGGGAAAGACCTTCCTTGTCTGGGAAACATGTTCTATTCAGAAGGGACTTATCGTCTATAGATGACGTTAACGTAAACCATGCTCCACACGAACCATTGTGTGAAAACGGATAGGGAAAGAGTGGCAGAACTCCCTTCGGTGTCTGGTAAGGGGGGAGTCGACCACACACCCAACAATTAGTGGCATTGCTGGTCTGGTGTGAATAGTGTAACATACGAATAAAAGTATTGTTGCGCATTGCAAGTCGGTAGGATAACTCGTGAGGGGGTAGTTCACTAAAAGTGTGCTCTACTGTATCATTAGAAGAAAGATGTACATGCGAACCAAGAGGAGGAAAAAATACATGTAAAACGTAACTTATACATGTGATCGTAAGACTCAGAAATAACATAAACAATAATGTAACAACACATCTGCTTCGCAGACTCTTACAGTATCTTATTTTCTTGGAGTTTCGTCTATCTCTCTCACTATGTGGGTCTATCTCATACATGTCAGGAACCTGTCTAACCGCTTCACCCGAGAGGGACTTAAACAATTAAACGCTGTCTGACTTGCTAGACCTTAACTTGAGTTTATACTCCTGCTGCGGAGTTTTCTCTAACAGGGGAAGTTTAGAGTCAGTATCGGGGCAGTCCTTGAAAAAAGTCTTTGGACGCAGTCCATGGAAACGCTTGATGTGGCTGGAGTGAAGCCAACCCTTCCTGCCTTCCAGCTTCACGGCAGTCCTTGTGGTCATCAGAACAAGTTTCGGCTCCTTCCAGCGGGGCTCCAGAGGGCTTGAACGATCGAAATTCCTGATGAGGACAAGATCCCCTGGAACGACCTCGTGCGGTTTCACCTGGGTGTTGTCTGGAAAGGCAGCCGCGACCTGTGAACGACAAGAGAGTAGTGCAGACATCAAGGAAGCTAGGTAATCTGTCAGCATATTACTGTCAACATCGGTGATTTTACGTGGCATAGGTGTACCCCACATGTTTGGGGGACGACCAAACACTACTTCAAAAGGTGACAGACCAGAACGGGAGTGAGCGACCATTCTCATGTAAAAAAGGGCAACCGGCAGGGCTACCATCCAATCTACACCTTTCTCTGCACAAACCTTCGCAATACGTATTTTCAGAGTTTGATTGTGTCTCTCGACGAGGCCAGCTGCCTCGGGGTGTCGTACACAGTGGAACTTCCACTGGTACCCTAACAGAAGTGATACTTGTTTCATGAGTTCGGATGAGAATGGCTGTCCGTTGTCTGAATACACGACCCTGGGCAAACCATAGCGTGGGAAAAACTCACGAACCAACTGCCTGGCAGTGGTCGCGGCAGTGTAATCTGGGACTGGATATGCTTCTGTCCATCTGGACAAAGCGCATACAACTACGAGGACATACTTGAAACCTCGGCGTCGATCCATCTGAATGTAATCCATCTGGAGGACTTCAAAAGGGTGGTCAGGAGGATGGAATCCACCTTGTTCCACCGGAACACCTTTTCCTGGATTGAACTGACAACAGATCATGCAGGTACGCACTTTCTGCTTCGCTGCTGCTCGTAAATGCTTGTTAAACCAAAGGTTCTGGATGCTGTCTAACATGGCTTTTTCTCCTAAATGTGCTGGACTATGTGCTGTGTTAATAATGACTTGAACCATGGAGTCGGGGAGAAACCATGTGGCATTTCCCTTCGTCAACCATCCCTGATCTGTCTGGACCCCTCCTTGTTCAGACCATTTCTTGATTTCGTCTGGGGTAGCATGTGTCTGTATGTCTAGTACATCTTGTGTAGGGTCCTTAACTGTCATACAAGTCGTCTGAACTGGAACATCTGTTTTTGTCGTGTTAACTGGAATGTCTGGAGTCTGAGCTGTAAGCTTGGCTGTTCGATCTGCTAGATCGTTACCTTGGGAAATGGTATCAGTGGCTTTCGTATGTGCTTTGCACTTCATAATGGCAATGGCTGTCGGTAAATGTATGGCTTCTAAAAGAGCTTGAATGAGGGGGCCATGCTGAATCTTGGCTCCATGAGAGGTCATGAAACCTCTTTCCTGCCAGAGGACTCCAAAGTCGTGAACGACTCCGAATGCATAACGTGAATCTGTATATATGTTTACTTTCAGGTTCTTGGCTCGTATGCAGGCTTGGGTCAGGGCGATGAGCTCTGCTGCTTGAGCAGACAGGGTGTCAATACGATGTGTTTCTATAACTTCAGTTTCAGTAGTCACTGCATACGCGGCTACTAACTCTCCTGTACTTGTTCTCATACATGAACCATCCACGTAAAGTGTCAGGTCTGGGTCAGGTAATGCAATGTCCGTCAAGTCTTGTCTTGGCTTTGTCATGGTGGTAATAACTTCCACACAGTCATGTGTGGCAGGATTTGATGTAATCGAGGGTAACAGTGTAGCAGGATTTAAAATGTTGCAGCGTCTGATGTCTATGTGTGGCTGAAACAGTGTCAGTTCATATCCTGTTAATCGTGCAATTGTCAAATGCTGAGTCTGTGTTCGGTTTAAAAGAACTTCCACGGAGTGTGGAACTTGTACTGTCAGGGAGTGTCCTAACACTATGGAATCACTTTGTCTGATAGCTAGAGCTGTGGCTGCAACTGACTTGAGGCACGCAGGCAAAGCCTGGGCTACTGGATCTAATGTGCTAGAAAAATAAGCACAAGGCTTGTGTTGTCCTGCTTGATCTTGCGTGAGAACAGATAATGCTGTACCATCACGTTCAGTGACAAAAAGTGTAAAAGGCTTACTGTAGTTTGGTGTCGCTAACACAGGTGCGTTACATAAAGCTTTCTTTAACTTATTGAAAACAAGTGTATGTTCCTGGGTCCAAGGGAGGACAGTCGATGTGGCTGCCTCCTGTGTTGTCAACTGTATCAGTGGTTTGGCTAGATATGCGTACTGATGGATCCATTGTCTGCAGTAAGAAGTGAGGCCGATAAAAGCTCGTACCTCCTTCTGTGTCTTGGGCTGTGGAAGATGTGCAATTAACTGGATACGGTCAGGTGTCAACTGTCTACCCCTCTTGGACAGCAAGTGTCCAAGGTATACCACTTGCTGGACACAGAATTGTAGTTTCGAAGGGGACACCTTGTGCCCCATTTCTGCCAGAAAATACAAGACGGTCAGTGACGCATGTTCGCAGTCACGTTCTGTACGGGCTGTGACCAATAGATCATCGACATACTGGAGCAGGGCAGTGTCAGTTGGCATGTGAATACTGTCTAGTTGTCGTTTAAGTGCTTGACTGTAAATACTAGGACTTTCTGTAAAAGCTTGAGGTGCACGTGTGAATTTATAGCTTCTTCCATTTAAACAGAATCCGAAAAGGAACTGGCTGTCTGGATGAATGGGGACACTAAAGAATGCGTTCTTGAGATCAATAACAGTAAAGAACGTAGCTTCGGAATCAATGGCAGTCAATAGGGAAGAGATATCTGGAACCACTGGGTACTGGGGTATGATACATTTATTAAGTTCTCGAAGGTCAATCACTAATCGATAAACTGGAGGTGCATTTGGGTCAGTACGTTTAAGAATCGGAATGATAGGAGAATTACATACATTGGAGTCAGTTTCTACAACTACTCCTTGTGCTATGAGCTCGTCAATGATTTTCGAT
This sequence comes from Lissotriton helveticus, assembly GCF_964261635.1. Lineage (NCBI taxonomy): Eukaryota > Metazoa > Chordata > Amphibia > Caudata > Salamandridae > Lissotriton > Lissotriton helveticus. The sequence continues at coordinate 1,437,644,144 of NC_136068.1, forward strand.
AAGGCTGCTACAGCCTCGGGTGGCAATTTGTACTGTCGGATTCGTGGTAATACAACACCTTGTTTCAGAGTGACACGATATGGTGTAATATGCATACAACCTACATCAGTTGGACCTTGCGCCCATAAATGCGGTGGTACATTCAATAATCTTGGATCAAAATCTCGTAACACATAATGTCCTTTAAAATCACGTAAAAACAATCTCACTCCTTCCGGAGAACAGCATATCACGGCACCTAACTCTTTCAATGTTTTAATACCAAGTACATTTTCAGGACATGATTTCGTAAGTAACAAGTCTGTAGTTCGGGACAATGGACCAACTTCTAGGGAAACTGGTTTCGATATTTCATTAACAATTGGCTTTCCTGAAAATCCCAGGGAAACATTTCTTGAGCCTGAGAGTGGAGCCCCTGGAACCTCGTCATGACTGATGGTAGTCCTACTGGCCCCTGTATCAATCAGAAACTTTCTGTCTTTCCCTAATACTTGACTGTGTACATAGGGACCCTCTTGATCTACAGGAACCTCGATGAGAGGCAAGCCAACCTCCCTCTCTAGGCTGTTTCATGAATACTGCTGATATTCTGGATAATCTGACTGTGCGTATTGGTACATCTGTTGTGTAACGTGTTGTGTGGCAGCTATAGGCTGCGGTACTGTAACTGTCTGTTGTGCGTTCTGCGGTGGTTGCGAATTTTGCGGAACCTGTTCCTGTCTAGGAAGACGCGGTCTCTCTTTCGTCTTACCTGTAGCTATGTTGTGTTTCAGAACTGCACATTCGTTTATATAGTGACCTGGCTGTTTACAGTAATTGCATGTCCCTTTAACGGGAGCTGCAGAATGAGTAGTCTGACTCGTACCCCTCTTCTGACTATCTGCTGGAACAGACTGTGCCACTAGTACTTTCATTTTCGTATCTTTCATACGTCTGCTTTCGTGTTCTTGCTCTTCCCTGATTCGGTTCTGGTGATACTGTAGCATCTGTAGCATTTGGGACGGGGTATTAGCTTGCCAGGTACTCTCAACCTTTAATACTCGATTTTTAACTTGTGGTAAAGAATTCTCAACTAGTTTGGTAACAAAAAGATGTGGATACGACTCACTACTTGTTTTCAAACCGCTATTAATAATGAAACATTTCTCAAATCTGGAATAGAAATCACTAGTGTCTTCGTCTTGTTTCTGTTTACAGGCTGAGATGGCATCCCAGTCTTCCTTTTTCGTGGCTAGTAATCTTGGCAAGACTTGTATTAACAACTCGGGCAATTCTTTGGCTTTTTCCCCGAGACCAGTACCTGGAACTCGTGTGTTATCTTCGTTCTCTAACGCTGTCCAGTCAATCTTTTTCTCTCCCACCTCCCATTCTTTCTCTTTGAGTTTTTCATATATGCCCGCAGGCAGCAGGACCTTTAACATTTTGATGATATCAGGATACGTGTATTCTCCCATACGGAGCATGTCTTTTAATTCACGGTGGAACCCTGCTGGATCTTTATCGTGACAGGGCACTAACTTTTTCATTTCTAGTAGTTCTATTTTCGTTATAGGGGTGTAAACAAATACTCGTTCGAGGTCACCCCCCGTTCCTTTAACAGGATGCACTTCTCGCAACGGATTCTGTCTGTCTATATAGAATGGGGGTGAAACAGGAACAAAATGTGGAGTCAGGAACGTTCTGTATTTGTGGCGTTGTTCTAAAATGACGCTAATCAAATCGGTACCTAGACCTTTCCATCGGTTTAGGAGTAACTCGTTCAATACATTATATAAAGGACCTGGATCAGAATGCTGATCCTCATACAGTGTAATGAGGTGCTGGATCATATACATACCCACCAGTCGCTGTTCGCCTGGGGGCAGCTTCAGAAACATTTGAGCCACTATTTCGTCTGAAAACGTGGTAGAATCACTAATCCATCGAACTGCTGATCGGGCTAGTTCTTGTTCATGCATGGTACTGAGCTCACTATAACCTATTCGTAGTTTCAGAACTTTATCGGTAGCCTGGAATAATTGTTCAAGAGAACACTGTTCTGGTACGGGAGGAGGAAAAACTTTCTTGTAGTCTAAGCGTGTGTGTCTGTCAAAAGGTCTCGTCCTACCTACATACGCTATTCTGGTGGGATTCTCGTTGTCTACATCTTCGTCTGAAGAGTCATTCTCTTTCTCGGCTATTATTCTTGCTTTCTCCCTCTCGTGTATGCCTATAATTTCTTTACGAATCTTTCTGTACATGGTTTCTATACTATTTTGTGTCTTGTGTTTTCCGTCTGCTATATTGTCACTCCATCTTATCAGGACCTTCATCTCTTCTTTGTCCTTATCAGGATGATCCTGTTCTCTTATTAAACAATTTATTAAAAATTGCAAAATCATGCCTTGAATCTCGACTTTCCTGTGTGTCATAGCTTCGTGAATACTTTCTGGTTTCTCCCCTGTTCGGATGAAATGATATATTCTGTCTAAATGTTCTTTCATATCTGATATGGTAATCAAAAAGTTTGCAACTCGTCGTAAACGTACGGAATATAATATCATGTGATCTTCGCCTGGCACTGGGTCATATCTACAATCAGTAAGGTACCTTTTGAGGGCTTCGTACGTAGCCACTTTTGGCGTGCGCTGTAATGCTGCGTCTCTCAGCGTCAGTCGTTTTGTTTGAGGCGGGGTGATAGGAATACCTCCCCCTGCTCCTCCTGAACTAGAATCGTCAATTAATACTGAATGTGCAGCTGCTGGTAATGTAACTGGTAAAGTAGGCGTACGTAATGTGGGTTGGTCCTGGGGTACTGGCACATTAACAGGATTCCCGGGACCAACGGCTGGAGGCACAGTAATTACGTTATTAACAGGGTGTTGAAGTTGAACTGGCGGGGTAGGATTCGCATTAGCATATTCTGGGACAGTGTCGTCTAAATAGGAAGAAAGGAAGATTTCGGCTGCAGTCGGTTTATGACGTAGCTTGGTCGGAACTAATGGTGGCGGTAAATTACGGGGTGTTTCCGGGGTCGCTTTAGGCAAACCCTCGGCGAGAAGGGGATACATACCTTTAATAAGGGCATTTCTTTGTCTGTCTGACTGTTCTGCTCTAACTCGTTCACCTTCTTCTAGCAATTCCCTTTCTTGGGCTTTTTCTGAGGATTCCCTACTTAGTTCTGCTTTTCTGAATTCCTTCTCGGTTCTTTTATGCGATTCTTTACGCCACAATTCTATGGCATCTTTCTGGGATTGTCTGGCTTTCTTTTTCCATAATGCTTCCTCTACTTTCATGATGCACACGGCATCCCATGTTCCTGAAACAGGCCATCTATATTTCTCTTCGAGATCTTTGGTGTAGTCCACCCATAAATCTAGATACAGTATGGCATCTAAGCCATGTTTATGATACATGAAATGTCCAGGACTGTCCCTAGGAGGGACAGGAACTGATTCTTCGAGTAACGCTTTTCTCGTTCCTATCTGACGTAACTTTGAAAACAGAGGCATATTTGGACGTACCTGAACTTGAACACAATACACAATGAACACAGTAATGAATAGCAAACAAATCACTCATACCACGACATCAAAAACACATTAATAACAGTTCGAACGGATAGTACCTAATACATTGAAAACACAATACTTCGAAAACAGAATACTGGAACTTCTCGAGGAGCTATACCTGAGAACAGACTTACTAGAATTACTGGATGCACTGCTAAAACAGTACAGAACATACCGGTCTCCTAAAGAGACACGTCATACCGTATCCACCTAGGTGAACACGTCGGACCGGATCTGTGTACCCAAACCCGTCGGACCGTGCACAAATTAATGAACCCGTCTAGATACGTTCCCAGCAACGGTACTCACCGGGAAGCAAAACTGAAGGCCTCGGACTGGACTGGACTGCTAGGACGTCTGGTTACTGCTACGCACTACGCATGCACCTCGGGCTTCGGAAACAGGTGGGCCTCCAGATACCTCGGACCTTGCTCTCTCGGCTTGGGCTCTGGTCGGGACGATCCGCCTTCCACACCGCCTCGTCTGGATGCCGGACCGCAGTCTCCGTCTCCTCCGTGGGCCTGAGGGAGACTTGAAGCAGAAATATCTGCACGTGCACAGTAGGGGTCCGTCACGGCTGTAGAAGGGTCAGGGGGCCTGCGTTACATCGCCGGCGCGTGGGGAAGGGGCTGGTCCCTGTTCGGGCGCCATTTTGTGGTAAATAAATAAATAATTACCGGTACTATTTTTCTATGCATTAACTGAAAAAGGATAGCTCAATAAATAAGAGGCAGAATCCGTGGTATCTGAGTCATACGGGCTTTAATCAGATGGCTCGAGCCAATGGACCATCGAGTTCCATCACCTGCTAAGGTTCAGGAAGGGACAGACACAGGACAAAAGGAACAGGCGGGACAGCAGCAGCTAATATCTCATTAACATCATACAGTATATATAGTAAAACAGTACAATTGCATTGAATACAGTAGGCGTAACAAGTGACAAACGGAAGATAAGAACATATGGGCGTAAAAAGAAGGCGTGCACAGGGCGTGCACGGAGACATGTGATGAAAACGTCACAGAAGTGTCTTAAGTGGGTGAATACATGGAGGGGGCTTCATGGGCAGCTGGAACCTTTAACCTACTGGTGCGCGCAAACGGGTCATGACGTGTAACTGGGGAAAGCTGGGGGCTCTGACTTCTAGCACTAGAAGAGGAGACTAAAGTCTGGGATGTCAGAACGACCTGTACCTATAGCATATCTGATATCTTGTGTTTGGAGTACATGTTGCTTGAATCTAAAAGTCATCAGGGCAAAGGCTACTTGTCACTAAGGCTAGTGCATGCATATATTTCTTCATGTATTGCGTGTGCTATGGATCTTCTATGGATACTAATTCAGTAATTCTCTTGCATGGAGACAGGAAGACTAGACTATAGATGAAGATGTTTATGCGGTTCGTTAGCTAGGAATGTGAAACCGGGGAGCTGAACTGATAACTGTAAGCATAACATATTCTTGGCAGACAGGCAGGCAGGCCAGGCCGGGCACCGCGCTGCTTGGCAGGAAGTAAGTGAAGGGTCAGGGATGCGGGCGGGGCTGCATCTCTCCTCGGAGTGGTTCAGGAGACTTGAGGCTTGAATCTGGTGTCCGGGCCCTGTGAGGCCTAGAAACGGGTGCAACTCGATGATTTAACGTGCACAATGTAAAGATGTTGGCAACATAGGCCTAGAAGCCTAATTCACGTTGCTTTCACGGGGGACTGGATAACTGACATATTAACGTTGGACACAACTGTAAATGCGTCTTTATTCGGTCAAGGGGGTAAATATGCATATTAATCATGCACATATAACATATGATGGGGAACACGTAGGGACACATGACAGGGCAAAATTCAATTTTCCTCAGTCTGATGCCCTGTGGACGTATATCTACTGTCATCACTTCATAGGCTTTGAGTGTTCGGACCACACATAATTATGGGGCATCAGGAAAGGCTGGGTAGGATACTGATTTTGAATTACACTTGGTTCTTTTAGATGTATGAAATGTGAAAACTCTGCCTGTGAGATCCAAGGCCCTCACGTCAGAAACCCTGCAGCAGGATATGGAGCATAGAAGAGCTGCTAACTTTGCTGACATTTGTTTCCTAGAAAGATACTAACTTATTAGCTGGCCATAAGCGAAACAAATTTAAAACTTTGTTGTTCTTGTTGTGGATTTTAACTATTTTAACTTCTCTTGCATAAAAATTCAAATTGGTTCACCTACAATAGATCTTAAATAGCCAAACTACCCTATACTTAACTAAAACTGCTTGTACACTTTGAGATTTATTCTTCGGCACTACGTGCCAGTTACACTAGAGGGTATTGCAAGGACCCACCGCTTTGTATTTGTCCTTTGTATAACATGTATTTTAAACATTTTATATTGTTATGGTTTTAAGAAATCTTCACAATACACTTTGTATTGACTGACTGACTTTGTTAACATGCAAAACCAACAGTTGATGGACAGAATGCAGCACACTGTCATACATTCACCTCAGTACAGAGATCTGGGCCTAAATCCATCTATTTTTGCACTCCACACCACCCCAGTTCGGACATGGCCATATGCAAATCAGCCTTGACCCTGTGCCTCATGGGAACAGTCCAGCCCGAACTGCCAAGCCATGTCTTTCCTGGACCGGAATCAAGCATCCTAGGACCGGTTTCTGGCTATCAGCCGTCTTCAGCCAGGATAGCTTGACTCCAGTGGTGTGGAGAGCATGGGACTCACGTCTGAGCATACCCATCCCACTCAGGATGACAAATGCAAAACCAACAGTTGATGGACAGAATGCAGAACAATGTCATACATTCACCCCTGTACAGAGATCTGGGGTGGTGTGGAGTGCAAAAAAACGATGGATTTAGGCCCAGATCTCTGTACTGGGGTGAATGTATGACATTGTTCTGCATTCTGTCCATCAACTGTTGGTTTTGACTTTAACATCCCAGAGGGAGGAGTATCGAGGTTCTGGGGGCACAGATCGCCTGATAGCCCTTAGTAGCTTATACACCAACAGCTGCTCCCCTACTGATCTTTTTGCATTTGTCCCCCGAGTGGGAAGGGTATGCCCAGATGTGGGTCATGTGCTCTCCATGACACCAGAGTCAAGCTATCCTGCCTGATGAGGGGTGAAACCCCGAAACCGGTCCTAGGATGCTTGTTTCCAGTCCAGGGAGGATCAGGCTTGGCAGTTTGACCTGAACTGTTCCGATTGGGTGCAGGGTTAAGACTGATTTGCATATGGCTGGGTTCAAACTGGAATGTCATGGGGAGCAAAAAACGATGGATTTAGGCCCAGATCTCTGCACTGGGGTGAATGTATGATATTGTTCTGCATTCTGTCCATCAATTGTTCTTTTTGACCATCTACTGTGACATGGCCGGCCGATATTGCCAATCTGAACATGTTGATTAACCTGTAATCCAAACCCTCCATTGCCAAGGAGGCTAAGAAATTAAGGACATGGATAACATCGGCCCCCATTGGATCCACTTGTTGTCGAAGACACCAACTACCCCATCTAGACCAGGTGGAGCGGTATCTCTTGTTTGTGCTCTCTGCCCAGGACTTTGCAAGTAGTAAGGCAGCATCTGCCGAAAGGACTGGAACTTTCCAGCGTTTCCTGTAACCCACCAGGTCATCAGGTGAAGACTGACCATGAGGAGGAGGTGGTGGGGATTCCCTTGAGGATCTCGGAGGAGATCCTGAAACTGGTGTAGACGGATTGGAAAATTCCAAGAAAGTTCCATTAGAACTGGAAACCAGGCTTGTGACCTCCAGATTGGGGTGATCACTATCAGATCCGCCCATTGCCTCTGTTCCTGGGTTGACAATTATTATCATCGCGAAGGGGGGAATGCATAACCTTCCTCTGAACTCCAGTCCTGAAGGAATGCATCCACCGCCATTGCTTCCTGCCGCCAGCTGTAGTACCTCTCCAGTTTGGCATCCAGCCGGGAGGCAAAGAGGTCGATCGAGAAGGGGCCCCAGCAGGACCTGGAGTTCATGAAATACCCTGGGATGTAGCTTCCATAGACTGGTGTCTTCCCAATAGCAGGAGTACCAGTCCGCAACCTGGTTGGACATTCCCAGAAGGTGTTCAGCTGATGGCGATATCTGGTTGGACAGACAGTATTCCCAAAGGTTTGCACCAGATCCAATACGGCTTTGGATCTGGCTGCCCCAGGTGATTTATATATGGATCGCTGCCACGTTATCCATCTTTTGAAGAACATAATGTTGGGCCTTGTCCTTGGTCCAACACTTCACCGTGAAAGAACCTGCCAATAGTTCTAGGCAATTTAAGTGAAGATTCTGTTCTGTGGAAGACCATTTTCCTCCAGTAGAGATAGCTCTGCACCGTGCACCCCAGCCTGAGTTGCTGGCGTCGGATTCTATCACTAGGTCTGGTTGGGATCTGAAGATGGCCCGACCATTCCATGCCTCCATGTGGGAGATCCGCCACTGCAGTTTGGACTTGGCCTCTTCCGAGAGGGGCACAAATTGGGAATACATGAGGCCTCTGCCTACGTGTGAGCATTTGGGGCATTGCATGACCCTGTAGTGGCGGAGGCCTGGAAATATGGCCTGTATAGAGGACGATAGGAGGCCCACCACCCTGGCTAGATGGCGAAGAGATATTGTGGGTTTGGATAGAGTGCGTCAAAGTTCGTGTCTGATCTTGGACAGTTTGCGAGGGGGAGGCTCAGAGTTGCGTTGACTGAGTCTTACACGAAACCCAGGAATGGCATCATCTAAGAGGGATTGAGGTCTGACCTGGATTCGTTGACCACAAACCCCAGGGATTCTAACCAGTTTACTGTTTGCTGCAGGTGGGCGAGCACGCGTCGAGGGCACTGGTTCATTATGAGGATATAGTCCAGGTAGACTACAAGTCTGATCCCCTCTGATTTGAGGTGCTACACCACTGGCTTCATCACATTGGTGAAGTACCTCTGATCGCAGGATAGACCGAAAGGGATAGAGGAGAACTCAAATATCTGGGAGTTCCACTGGAATTGAAGGGAACATCTGTGAGGGGTAAAATTGGGATAGTAAGATTTGCATCCCTGAGATCCAGCCGGACCATCCAGTCTTGGTTCTGTAGAAGGTCCCTGAGGAAGTGGATACCATCCATTCTGAAGTGGTGGTAGGTGAGCCACTCATTGAACTCCTTGAGGTTTCTCACTGGGTGATAGCCTCTGCCCCGCTTCTCCACCTGGAAAATATTGCTCAGGAAACCCAGTGGGTGGAGGGTTGTAGGTAAAATGCCCCTTTTCCGCAGGAGATCTAAAACTTCCCTGTCTATTAACTCCATCTGTTCGCTTAGAAAGGAGAGTGGTTTCGGGCGAGCCAATTGAGTAGGATACTCGAAAAACTCGATCTGGAAGCCGTGCACTTTCTGTAAGACCCAGAGATCCATGTTTAAGAGGCCCAATTGTGGATACAAACTTGCAGTCTGCCTCCTATTTGTATCTCCCAGAATTCTGAACTCTCCCCTTGTTGATTACTGTAGTAACCGTTTCCTCTTCCTCTACCGCCCTTGCAGCATGGATATGATCTAGTAGGGTAGAAATTCCCAAAATTATTAGGGTCTTACCACTGTGCTCTGCGTGGTTCAGCAGACTTGTAGGAGGCTTGGTTGTAGGGACGGTCGGTCGAGCGCCTCCTGCCACGACCGGCTGCGCAAAAAACACACAAGGTGAAGATGCGCTTAATCGATGTTTGGGCTTTGTCAATGGAGTTGAAGGTATTGACAAATTTACCTAGTACCTTTACAAAGATGTCCCCAAAGAAGTTGCCCTCCACCACTGGTCCAGCTTCGAGGTGGCCAGCTCCCCTAATTTAGGATCTATTTTGATCAGTAATGACCTACGTTGTTCCGTAGAAATTGCTGTAATTGCATTTCCTAGAAAAATGACCGCTCTCTGCACCCAGCTAGAGAGGGCCTCTTTGGACATGAGCGTGCCTGAGGACTTGGCGTCCTCTGCCATGTCTAGAATCTTAGCCAGGGGACCTGCTGTGTCCAGGAGTTTGTCAGGGCAAGCCCTCCAGGAACGGTCTATGCCTTTCCATGGGTCATGGATAAACCTGGCCAGAAATGTGGCCATCTTAGGGTCCACCTCTGGCGTAAGGGAGACTTTTCCTTTCAGAGCCGGTCTCAGGCATCCCGCTCGGAGGCTCCTAACCTCTTTGTCAAGAGTTTTACGAAGTCTGGCAGCCACATATGCTGCTACCTTAGGGACTGGAGTCCATTCCGCTGACCTTGGGTGTAGAACGTAATCAGGGATCAGCATATCGCTCCCTGCATCGGCTTCTAGAGTCTGAGCTGCCTTTGCCAGGTGGAATGGCCTGCCCGAGTCTCCATCCCCGTCCGAGGTCTGGGGGGGACGCATCCGGATCCCCCGTAGGTAAGATATCGGGGTATCCCGAGGGTCCTGCCAGGTCCTCTGAGGGGCGATCAGAGGTTGAGCGGTATTGGGCATCCATAAACGCTTTCTTTAAACGGGTAAACACGCTGGTATCTACCCCAGTGTCCTTGTCGAGCTTATGTTTGGGGTCTAAGGCAGTGGTGGAGGGCTGCCCTGGAGGTGATGGGTTTTGAGTCCCAGATAGGTCTTCCCTCATTCTGAGGGGTTGTTGGCACAGGGGCCTGAAGCTGATTTATTTTCCTATCCAAGGGCGCTACCACCTGGGAGACTGCCTTGAGGATGTAGGTGTCCAAAACATGGCAGATGTAGTCATCTATGGGCAGGTAAGAAACCTCCTCCTCTTCCTCATAATTGTCTTCAAAGTCCTCCATAGTTTCTTAAGATAAGATTGAGGAGTATGGGTAGACAGGGGTTAATATAGGGGATACCCTGTATTTAATTATAGACCCTTAGGGTATTAATATTAGGGCCTGAGGCCTGGGACCACTGCTCCCTTCTGGTAATGAGGATTTGTAACTTTCCTGGGCTGGTACCTTATACGCGAGTGAAAGGCAGTCTTACCTGTGTCACGGGTGTCAAGCTCCAGGCAGTGCTCTCAATTCTAAAGCGTTAAAAAAATCAATTATCTTCCCCCGCATACAGTTGTGCAGACTAACGGCCGTGCGAGTCTCCCCACGTCTCTGTCAAGCGGAAGGACGACTAACCGGCCATGCGGGGGCAGAAGCGCTCATGCATGAAGAATAAACAAAGCTCGGTCCCCTAAGGGCGGGAGAGCCCCACCGCGCTGATGGCCAGTCACTAGGCAAAACCAAAGGGGATGATGGACGCAGTATTGAACAATGCAAGCACTCACCCACAGACAACTGATCTGGGTTTAATCCATCATCATTCTTTAGCTCACTTTGCCACCCCAGTTCAGACATGGCCATATGCAAATCAGTCAGACACTGTTGCTCATGGGAACAGTCCAGCACGAACTGCCAAGCCATGTCTTCCCTGGACCGAAACAAGCATCCTGGGATCGTTTTCTGGCTAATCAGCCGTCATTAGCCAGGCTAGCTTGAATCCAGTGGCAAAGTGAGCAAGGGACCCACATCTGGGCATACCCTGCCAACTTAGGGCGAACAAAGCAAACCCCCAGTCAAATAATCTGGGTTTAAGCCATCATCATTCTTTAGCTCACTTCGCCACCCCAGTCCAGACATGGCCATATGCAAATCAGTCTGACCCTGTACCTCATGAGAACAGTCCAGCTCGAGCTGCCAAACCATGTCTTCCCTGAACTGGAAACAAGCATCCTGGAACCGGTTTCTGGTTAAACAGCTATCATCAGCCAGGCTAGCTTGAATTCAATGGCAAAGTGAGCAAGGAACCCGCATCTGGGCATACCCTGCCAACATAGGGCGAACAAAGCAAAACCAAAGGGGATGATGGACGGAGTATTGAACAATGCAAGCACTCACCCCCAGTCAACTGATCTGGGTTTAATACATTATCATTATTTAGCTCACTTTACCACTCCAGTTCAGACATGGTCATATGCAAATCAGTCTGACCCTGTGCCTCATGGGAACAGTCCAGTCTGAGCTGCCAAGCCACGTCTTCCCTGGACCGGAAACAAGCATCCTGGGACCAGTTTCTGGCTAATCAGCTGTCATCAGCCAGATTAGCTTGAATCCAGTGGCAAAGTGATCAAGGGACCCACATCTGGGCATACCCTGCCAACTTAGGCGAACAAAGCAAGCCCAAAGGGGATAATGGACGGAGTATAGAACAATGCAAGCACTCACCCCAGTCAACTGATCTGGGTTAAATCCATCATCATTCTTTAGCTCACTTTGCCACCCCAGTTCAGACATGGCCATATGCAAATCGGTCTGACCCTGTGCCTCATGGGAACAGTCCAGCACGAACTGCCAAGCCACGTCTTCCCTGGACCAGAAACAAGCATCCTCGGACCGGGTTCTGGTTAATCAGCCATCGTCAGCCAGGCTAGCTTGAATTCAGTGGCAAAGTGAGCAAGGGACCCACATCTGGGCATACCCTGCCAACTTAGGGCGAACATAGCAAAACCAAAGGGGATGATGGACGGAGTGTTGAACAATGCAAGCACTCACCCCCAGTCAACTGATCTGAGTTTAATCCATCATCATTCTTTGTCTCACTTCGCCACCCCAGTTCAGACATGGCCATATGCAAATCAGTCTGACCCTGTGCCTCATGGGAACAGTCCAGCCAGAACTGCCAAGCCACGTCTTCCCTGGACCGGAAACAAGCATCCTGGAACCGGTTTCTGGCTAATCAGCCATCGTCAGTCAGGTTAGCTTGAATCCTGTGGCAAAGTCAGCAAGGGACCCAAGTCTGGGCATACCCTGCCAACTTAGGGCGAACAAAGCAAAACCAAAAGGGATGATGGACGGAGTGTTGAACAATGCAAGCACTCACCCCCAGTCAACCGATCTGGGTTTAATCCATCATCATTCTTTAGCTCACTTCGCCACCCCAGTTCAGACAGGGCCATATGCAAATCAGTCTGATCCTGTGCCTCATGGGAACAGTCTAGCCCGAACTGCCAAGCCACGTCTTCCCTGGACCAGAAAAAGGCATCCTGGGACCGGTTTCTGGCTAATCAGCCGTCATCAGCCAGGCTAGCTTGAATCCAGTGGCAAAGTGAGCAAGGGACCCACGTCTGGGAATACCCTGCCAACTTAGGGCGAACAAAGCAAAACCAAAGGGGATGATGGACGGAGTGTTGAACAATGCAAGCACTCACCCCCAGTCTACTGATCTGGGTTTCATCCATCATCATTCTTTAGCTCACTTCGCCACCCCACTTCAGATATGGCCATATGCAAATTAGTCTGACCCTTTGCCTCATGGGAACAGTCCAGCCCGAACTGCCAATCCATGTCTTCCCTGGACCAGAAACAAGCACCCTGGGACCGGTTTCTTGTCAATCAGCCGTCATTAGCCAGGCTAGCTTGAATCCAGTGGCAAAGTAAGCAAGGGACCCACGTCTGGGCATACCCTGTCAACTTAGGGCGAACACTTAGGCAGACCGGCCACAAAGGAAGCAAGCGACGTTCCCGCGGTCGCTAAACTATCAGAAAAGCATGCTGCATCACAAGCACAGTGAAAATTAAAGCACATATGCCCATAAGTACTTGCACATTGAGAAACAGTCCAATTTAAACACGTTTTACCTTTACTACAGCAAATACAAGGAACTCATCTTGAAGCTGCTGGAGCAGTGAAGAAAGAGGAGGGTAGAGCATCCTAGGGGGAAGTAACTGGATGTCCCTGCTTCGTGTTTGGAAATTATTGCTAAAGTTTTCTCTTAAATTTCCTGTAGCATCATGGGAAATGTAGTTTCTGTTGTGTTTTTATAGCTACTGATGGCTGCTTGAGAATAAAGTGTAGAAAGTTAATGACTAATCCAAAGCCTCCAGTCCTGACATAGAAATCTTCAGCTATCTGTGCAAAAATGTTTAAATCCCTGTTTAAACATCTTGGCTCTGGCCAACTGAGGATGACATATTCGGCCATTTTCTCAAAATTTGATCATTCTTGCATGCCTCCTTCCAAACGTCCTCAGATATTACTGATTCATACTCTGCCACAGCGTCCACCACCGCCACACACTCTGTCATCCACCTGTGAATCATGCTTTTCCATCAGCATCCTGGACAAACAATCAGCCCAAAAAGTCTTTCCCCCGGGATGTGTTTAGGGTCAAAATTGTACTCCTGTACTTTTGATACTAATCTAGTGAGCCATGCAGACATATTGTTGTTGTTAACCTTACTAAAAATATAGACTAATGGTTTATGCTCCATGTACAGGTCAAAACTGCGTCCCCCACATATACATTTTAAACTTCTGTACTGCCTATACACACGCCAGAGCCTCCCGCTCAATCTTAATATACTGGCATTCAAACTATTTATGCGATCTTGACGCAAACACTACAGTTTGCTCACAACTGCCCATCTTCTGGCTTAGCACTGCACCTTGGCCGTGAATGCTAGCATCCACAGTTATGAATGATATGCAATGTTCACAGAATGCATGCAGGGCTTGTGCTGTTATGGTCAAAACTTTCACTTTTCCAAACACTTTTTCCAAATCCTCCGACCACTTAAACCCTTGGCCCTTCCTGAGTATTGCACGTAAAGGTTCCACTGTTTGAGCATAACTAGGTACGAACCTGGCATAGTACTCAGCCAGACCGAGGAACAAACACAGGGAATCTTTATCTGTGGGTGCCTTGGCGTCCTTTATTGCCCTCGCCACTGAAAAGTTTGGCTTTATACCAGTGCAAGACACAGTGTGACCTATGTATTTCAACTCCTGCAACGCAAATTTGCACTTGTCTGCCCTGACCATCATATATCTAGTTTTCAATATAGATAGTACTCCTTTTAAAATTACATTATGTTCCTCCAAAGTTTTTGCTTATATCAGGATATCGTCCAGGTATGCTTGTACCCCCTGGTGCCATTAAATAATGTGTCCATACGTTTCTAGAACATGCTGCCTGCTTACACTAGTCTGAAAGGAAGCTACAGAGAATTAGAGGCACCAAAAGGGGTCACGAACATTGTCAAATCTTGAGACCCGACCAACCTGATCACTAAATGCAGGCTGGTACTCTGATAGAATTTCTTTAATGGAACCATGCATGCAATCCACTTGACAAACTGGTAACTCCTCCAATCTAACTGGGTTCTCATCTTCCGGGACCAGATACAGTCCCATACATGCCAAGTCTCTCCAATCAATAATATATATATATATATTTTTTTTTTCTTTCACTGCTACATATACCGTTGTCTCTGTTTCTCTACCCAAACATTGCACTTTGGACACAAAATACCCAATCATCTCTATATCTTTTTCTCTGAATGCTTTAGGGTTCACGTCTGACTGAGACAGTGTAAAATTCTTTCCCCAATGTTCATAATAAGTAGTGTCCCTCAGGAGGTTTGATGACCCGGAGTCCGCCATGGCCTGCAATTTTTTTTTATTAATGGTGGCAGTACACAATGGGCCCTTGACCACTCTTGAGCCCTCCTCACAGTCGAGTGTTAACACCACGTTGCTGAGCAAATTTGCACATGCATCTACTTCTTCCACACTACCCACACTCACAGGTTTCCTGTTGCTCCTGCAAACGTCCTGAAAATGCCCTACTTTTTTATAGACTATGCAACGCTTGTTAACAGCTGGACATCCTACAAAATTACTAATATAGCTTTTAGAGCTGCATATGAAACAAAAAGATTGCTGATTTCTTTTGAGTGAATCTTGGTCATTTCCCCTTCACGTTAACTGCACATAATGAATACCCCTGATCCAAATCTGGTGTTGTATATATATATATATATACATATATACCTCTGTCTTGATGCATTGATGATTTTAAATATAGGATAAATAGGGCTTTTGGTACTTAAAAAAAAATAGAATGAAAATAAAAATAATTTTGATATAAAATAACAATTGAATATGGACACAGTCATTTATCAGTAATCCTCCGCAGGACCTTAAAATCGATCCCCCGATTGCAGAAAGACCGTCACCCACGCACTCATACCCAGCAGACTGGACTACGGAAACGCCCTATATGCCGGAATCTGTACAGACTTCGGACCATCCAGAACGCCGCGGCGAGACTAGTCCTCGGGGCACCGCGTCACAAACACATGACCCAACACTTATGAGACCTCCACTGGCTTCCTGTCGAGAAGAGGGTCACCATCAAAATCCTTACCCACGCCCACAAATCCCTCAACAACATCGGACCCAAATACCTCAATGAGAGGGTATCCTTCCACGTATCCAAGAGGAACCTCCACTCCACCGACCGCGCCCTGGCAGAGGTCCCCCGCATCTGCAGAAACAGAACAGGCGGGAGATCCTTCTCCTACATCGCAGCAAAAACCTGGAACGAGCTCCCTGTGAACATCAGATGCTTCCCAACCCTGCACACGTTCAGGAAAGACCTCAAGACCTGGCTGATCCAGAGCTGCTCCCCTCCCCCAGCGCCTTGAGACCCTCACGAGTGAGTAGCACGCTTTATGAGCCACTGATTGATTGACTGATTGAGTGTGTGTTAAATAACTATTATTATGTTGTCCTGGAATTTGCAAGTTTTGTGAATATTGTACACTTATTGCTATTTTTTTCTCCCTTATAAATGAGCTTACTTCTACTCACAACATGGAGCGACCTCTTGGCCTGGTGATCAAACGGCAACTAACCGATGTTCAAACCCTGACCAGTGTCCACTCCATGCACGGGACACATTTGAACATAAAGATTACATCATACAGAGATCGCGCCCACCCATGCGTGAGGAACAAATTCTCTTTCCATCACACAATGCAAAACATAATGCTAGAGTTGGGCAAGCCAACAAATTAACATGGAGAGCAATGCCAGGATATTGGCTAAGCTCTTAGAGCCAGTGCACGAGCCAATCACTGAAAATGTTTGCTACGTAAACCATATTACACACTTCACATAAAATATCACAAAAATTGTATTGACATATAGAAGCTTTGGCATTAAACACTGAGAAGTAATTAAAAGTGATAGTTTTTAAACATGTACTATTAATGAACTAGGAGGCAAGATAGCTGTCATTTAAACCCTGTACGCAGCCAAAATTATTATAGAGCAATATTATAGTCTATTAAATAAAACACAATACGTTTTGTACAACTGGTATGGTGAACCCACATATTTGCAAGCGCTTCTTTAAGCGATAATGAAGAAAAAGAAGTTTTGGTGAAATAAAATATTTGCCTAAGATCACACATTTTTAAGGATAAGCCACAATTTATCCAAGTTTTCTGGTTTCATTTTGCACAAAGCAGATACTAAATGTGTATCTATCTTTCTTTCATGTTTTATGTTAACACTTTGTTTTTATCTCTTTGTGCTATATAAAAACTACAGAAAAATACTCAACCCAAAGATATTGGAGCACTTTAAATGAGCACCTATTAGATTACAAAAGGCCACATTGATTTATTTAAAGGCATGGGGAAATGAAATAATTTGCCCAGAATCACAGGATGTTGAGCTGACACTCAGACCTAGTTCCAAACTTCCAAAGTCAGCAGCTCTGGCTGTAATGCCACATCCTGGGTAGATGGAGAGTGGCAGGCAGAAGCCACTTGAAAGCTTGGGCCATTATGGGCTTGAGGTTTCAACAGGACCTCGACCTGAGCCAGGCTTCAGGCTCGAGCGTTCAGTGACTAACCAACCTCTACATAAAACACAACATCCACCATTATAAGTAAACAGAAAGGGTTTTTGGGCATTATGCCTAAGTCCCATGAACTTGTCCCAGTCATTACTTTTGTGGTGTATTTCGCCTCAACCAGGAGAGAATAACAGGGAGTGGAGTTGTAACGCCACCCATTCTAGGGTGGTATATACAACCTCCTACCCACATAACCTCCTTTTTTTTTTTTTAGGTTTTTTAGGTTGAGCATCAGCACGCATAGGCTGTCTGCAAGACCTGTTGTAGTCAACAAAACTACTTTATTTCCGCCTGCTACTTATCATTGGTTCCCTCCTCCGTCGCTCTTCTTCGCTGCATCCTTATAGCCAATACCTCCCTTCCAGTCAAAGCTAAGGAGCACTGGCCAACCATGGCCTCCTTACGCTAACTTTGTTTATATGTCGTTTAGCAAACCTTTTTTTAAAAAGGTTGCTTGATGCCCGTAGTTGGTTCCTCCCTCCCACCAACTTCAGACACAAATGCAGTGTTGCCTTTAGACACACTGCGCGCCTGTCGCTGCTTCCGCCCAACCTCCAACACACATGCAGCACGTACTTGCTGTGTTTTTGTTGCAGCTCAAGCTTTGTAACCATTTTTTTACTCAACATAAACTAAGGTGTTCTGTTTTTTTTTTTTAAACTAAAAATACCAGTCACCGTGAATGCTCAGTCATACGAAAGCGCAAAATGTCACTGCTGCTAGTTTCAATATATGCTGTTGTGTTCTGTTAAATAAACTATTGCCTGAACTTAACAATCGCCAAGCTGAACTATACTATGTATCTGAGCTCTTCCACTGAATATTCTAAAGAAACGAACATATGCAAAAAAAACAATCAAAACACCAACGCTTGTTAAAGGTCTGTCGCACACAACGTGCGGAATAAATACAGCTGACCAACCAACACTTCTACTTTACGTAAAAAACGC
This sequence comes from Lissotriton helveticus, assembly GCF_964261635.1. Taxonomy (NCBI): domain Eukaryota; kingdom Metazoa; phylum Chordata; class Amphibia; order Caudata; family Salamandridae; genus Lissotriton; species Lissotriton helveticus. The sequence continues at coordinate 1,437,662,353 of NC_136068.1, forward strand.
AGCTCTCGATTTCAAAGGTAACATCCTGCCACTCTGAATTTTATTAACTCAGATACAGAAATAGTTGTACTTCCTTCCTAATAGAGCGTGTTAATTTATTCTGTTGGAATACAGGTGCCGCGTGGCAATAAGTTAACCTTTATCTGTTGCTTTTGTTGCTCGGTGCGGATTGTGGGGAGGAGAAATGGAGTTCAGTTCCCCTGGGCGGTGCTATGCTGGGCTGCTGACATCCCCTGCGGCAAAAGACCATATGTTTCGCATACCTCTGGGCACAGAATGCTGCAATTACCAAAGCCCAAATCTCATTCCACAAAACTGCTGGCTTCAGATTTACATTCACGCAATAAACAGTCCACGCTGATGTTTTAAGCGTAAAAGGCCATTTATTAGGACCAGGCTGCACAACATAATCAATATCCAAATAACAACTATTAACCAATAACAAACCCCCCACATCAACTCTTCATCCATTCACTCCCTTCACCCACTCCAAACTCACCTCTCAGTCCACTCCATTACCTGTTCCTTTCTTCATCCATTTCTTCACTTCTCTTCTAGCATCCTCCCCGGTATCACCTGGCATTACACTCATGCCTCTAGCCCCCCATCATCACTCCCCCCCACCCCCGAGGGGTGGGTGCGCCCACCAGTGACTTCCCCACCCCTCCAAAGTACTGGCAATCAGGGAACCCCCTTTAGGGCGGTTACCTCGCCCCCGGGTCATACTGTGCATCTTTTGACCACCCACTCAGACATTCCTCTTACATCAAAAAGCCTTGTTCCACAACTTGCTGACCACATCTCTCATCTCCATCAGGTAGTATGCGTTCCCCAGCCTCAAAAGATGCACACCGTCATCCCTGAAAAGTAGCGGTTCCTCCAGTCGCAGTCCAGTATGAGCAATCACTTTAATGTCCTCTAAACAAAAAACCCTCATCACTCTGTTTAGCTTTCTCCGTGCTTTTTCAACAGCCCTGTGTTTGATTGCCCCCTTCCAGACTCTCCGAGGAACAAATTCTGTCCATGCAATTCAGGTCTCTGCCAACCTTTGTTTCAGTATCTCCAAGTCTGTTTGCATCAGCTGTAAGAGCGCCAAACCCGACAGCCCAATTAGATCATTCTCACCCAAATGCAGTATCAACAGGTCAGGGCATCCTTTCTGGAAGAGCATCTTCATGAGCCAGGGCAATAGTGCCCCCATCGCATCCCCCTTTTCCCCACCAATGCACCGCCTGATGTTGTCCTTTGAGTCGCAGGTTACGGCCGTACACCTGTTGCTCTGCATTCTTGGAAGCCCAATGCACAAACGAGTGCCCAACGATCCATGTGACCGTCTTCGCCCCGGGCCACCCATGCAACCTACGATGTGAAAAGGGTATTAGTAACACGTCCAGACAACCCTTAACACACCCCCCCCTTGGCGGCAAAGCCCCAGTCAGGACCCCTTATTTATGCACACAGCGCTCGCACCACCTAAACTTCCACCTCCCAACCTGCCGAATCTTATCCCAAGACCATCCCAGGCGCGCTTTCGCCGTCGCCGCCCCAATACGGAAAGAATGTGTCCCAAAACCCGCCGGGTTCAAACCCAACCGCCTTAAGGCCATGCGCAAAACCACCAATAACTGTGATGCCGTCACCTTCGCCCCAGGCGTGTGACAAAAAATGTCCCCAGCCGTGGACCTCGTCGTCAATAGAACATTTTGCCATTCAGCCACCGGACACACTCCGCCGCAGCCATTCGCACACAAACAAACCCATTTCCCTCTCCCCAACAGATCCGTCTTGGAGTGCCCCAACCAAATCCCCAGGTGACCTGCGTCCAACCTAATCTCCTCATGTCTTGTCTACTGCCGCTGCCCTTCCTTCTCCCCAACAACTCTGACACCCGAAAGGCCCCAAAAAACATCCATACCATGCATAAACGGAAAACCACAACCTCAAAACCGTCATAACAACACTGAGGCAAGGACTCAACCAACTTGACCAATAAGTCAAACGTAATTGCTTCTCTTAACGCCCCTCTCCCCACTCTCCCCCTCCCTCTCTACCCCAACCTCTGAGAACGCTCCCAATAATCAAATTTTTTCCAAAAAACAAACAACAATAGAAAGACACTCCCGCCAACTTCCCCGCAATCGTCGCGGAAGACAGCGCTTTGTCAATGCAATGCAATACTAACTGCAACACTCCTTGTTCCACAGTTGATCGGTCTCCACACGACGACTCCCCACACCATCCCATGAAGCTGTGGTTCCCAAAGTGTGCGCCGCGGCGCCCTGGTGCGCCGTGATTAGAAGCCAGGGGCGCCGCGGCGCAGGATGTGGGTCGTGGAAAATGCAGCCGCAATTCCTCCCCCTTCTTTGTGCTGCCAGGTCACTCTGCATCTCAATTAGTGATTGATGGAGAAAGCCTTTAATTCTCACACGTGGCAGACATTTCCCCAGGGCACGCATCTCCCGGTGTTTTCTTCTCGCTCCTATCTGGACTGTTTCTCTGAGCCCGGTGCAGCAGCCTGTCCTGTTTCTCTGCCCCCAGTGCAGTTCTTTCTGTGAGTCCAGTAAAGCTGCCTGTCCTGTTTCTGTGCCCGGTGGAGCTGCCTGTCCTGTTTCTGTGAGCCCGGTTAAGCTGACTGTCCGGATTCTCTGTGAATGAGTCCAGTGCATGTCTTCCTGTCTTGTCGATCTGTGAGTCTCTGAGGCTGCTGTTGCCCTATTTTTCTGCAAGGAGAGCCTGTCCTGTCTGAATGCGCCATGTCCACAGTACGCAGAATGTCCCACTGCCATGTACCCACTTGCACTCTACCTATGGAGAGCATTGGGTGGGTGGGTGCAGGGTTATGTGATTGGTGGAGAGCGGTGGGTGGGTGGTGCAGGGTCAGGGGCCTGGTGGAGAGCGTTGGGTGGGAGGGTGCAGGGTTGGGGTCCTGGTGGAAAGTGTTGGGTGGGTGGGTGCAGGGTCAGGAGCCTGGTGGAGAGCGTTGGGTGGGTGGGTGCAGGGTCACGAGCCTGGTGGAAAGTGTTGGGTGGGTGTGTACAGGGTCAGGGGCCTGGTGGAGACCGTTGGGTGGGTGCAGCGTCAGGGGCCTGGTAGAGAGGGTTGGGTGGGTGGGTGCAGGGTTATGTGACTGGTGGAGAGTGGTGGGTGGGTGGTGCAGGGTCAGGGGCCTGGTGGAGAGCGTTGGGTGGGTGGGTAGAGGGTCAGGGGCCTCGTGGAGACCGTTGGGTGGGTGGGTGCAGGGTCAGGGGCCTGGTGGAGAGCATTGGGTGGGTGGGTGCAGGGTCAGGGGCCTGGTGGAAAGTGTTGGGTGGGTGGGTACAGGGTCAGGGGCCTGTGGAGACCGTTGGGTGGGTGCAGCGTCAGGGGCCTGGTGGAGAGGGTTGGGTGGGTGGGTGCAGGGTCAGGGGCCTGGTGGAGACCGTTGGGTGGGTGGGTGCAGGGTCAGAGGCTTGGTGGAGAGCTTTGGGTGGGTGCAGGGTTAGGGGCCTGGCGGAGACTGTTGGGTGGGTGGCTGCAGGATCAGGTGGCTGGGGGCAGGGGCCTGGTGGAGAGCGTTGTGTGGGTGGGTGCAGGGTCAGAGGCCTCGTGGATTGCGTTGGGTGGCTGGGTGCAGGGTCAGAGGCCTGGTGGAGAGCGTTGAGTGGGTACAGGGTCAGAGGCCTGGCGGAGAGCGTTGGGTGGGTGGGTGCGGGGTCAGGGGCCTGGTGGAGAGCGTTGGGTGGGTAGGTGCAGGGTGAGGGACCTGGTGGAGAGCGTTGGGTGGGTACAGGATCAGACTCCCGGTGGAGAGCGTTGGGTGGGTACAGGGTCAGAGGCTTGGTGGAGAGCGTTGGGCGGGTGGGTGCGGGGTCAGGGGCCTGGTGGAGAGCATTGGGTGGGTGCAGGGCCAGGAGCCTGGTGGAGAGCGTTGGGTGGGTGCAGGTTCAGGGGCCAGGTGGAGAGCGTTGGGTGGGTACAGAGGGTAGAAGGGTGCAAGGCAGAGGGGAGAAGGGTGCAAGGCAGAGGGGAGAAGGGTGCAAGGCAGAGGGGAGAAGGGTGCAAGGCAGAGGGGAGAAGGGTGCAAGGCAGAGGGGAGAAGGGTGCAAGGCGGAGGGGAGAAGGGTGCAAGGCGGAGGGGAGAAGGGTGCAAGGCGGAGGGGAGAAGGGTGCAAGGCGGAGGGGAGAAGGGTGCAAGGCAGATGGGAGAAGGGTGGAAGGCAGAGAGGAGAAGGGTGCAAGGCAGAGGGGAGTAGGGTGCAAGGCAGAGAAGAGAAGGGTGCAAGGCTGAGGTGAAGTAGGGTACAAGGGGAAGGGGTAGAAGGGTGCAAGGTGGTGGGGGAGATGGGTGCAAGGCAGAGAGGAGAAGGGTGCAAGGCTGAGGGGAGAAGGGTGCAAGGCAGAGGAGAGAAGGGTGCAAGGCTGAGGTGATGTAGGGTACAAGGGGAAGGGGTAGAAGGGTGCAAGGCAGAGGAGGAAAGGGTGAAAGGGGGATGGTGATGAAGTTAAAAATGTGCCCCCCCCCCCGAAAACATTTCTGCGGATGCCCATGATCAGAGCCCACCTCACGTAAACTTCTTGTAATGCCACAGAGCTCCTTGAGCCTTTCTCTAGCCTGGTTACTTTTAGTGGGAGTGCTTTAAGCTACTCTATGATGGTGTTGTATGCATGGAGATGTACTTTATAAGATCTTTGTGATTGCAAATAAGGTTTTATAACAGAGATGGCTACTCTCTGAATCCTTCATCACGTCTAGGCTTGATTATTCATGTAGACCAGTGGTTCCCAAAGGAGCCACGGCCTACTGCCAATTAGGTCAAGGGAGCCACGGGTCAAAAAAGTTTGGGAACCACTGCCATGAAGGATCCGAACTCCGCCCATGCCAATCTGTAGGTCCGTCTCGTGGTATCAACAATAGATTTCTCCACCAGGCCTACCACCCTCACTCCCCCCAGGCCCAGATTCTGGCTCACAGCTCGGTCTTGAACTGATCCGCTCCTGGTGCCAACCGCTGGACCCGCTGCCACTGCGAACGAGACAAAGCATCCGCAATGTCATTATTCGCCCCAGGGACAATGTTGGCTCGAAACACCACATTCAATCTCAGGCATTGTAGCATGAAGCTTCGCAGCAAACGCAGTACTCTCAAATCCCTTGCCCTCTGTCGGTTGACCAACTCGACCACAGTCATGTTATCCACATGGAAAAGCACTGACCTGTTCCGAAACTCGGTACCCCACACCTCCAGCGCCACCAACAATGTAAAAAATTCAAGAAACGCAATGCTCCTCCCTTGCTTCAAACAATGTGCCAGCCAGTCCTCAGAGCACCACCTGCCATCCCAGAAAAACCCCAAAGCCCGCTGCCCCAGCCGCATCAGAGTAAATTTGCACTTGCCAAACCATCTTTTCGTCCTCAAAATCCAGTGAAACCTCATTGAAATCAGTCAAGAAAGTCAGCCATGTCCTCAAATCCGCCCGAACCCCCATGGAAATCCGGACCCTGTTGTGTGATAAGACTGCACCCGACATGACCATGCAGAGCCGTCGGCAGAACGTCCGTCCAGCCCTTACCACCCTGCATGCGAAGTTCAGGAAACCCAACAGTTGTTGTACAGCCCTCAACGAGATCCTCTTCTCCCCAATCGCCAACAAGAGGCACGCCTTTATTTCCGACACCTTCACGTCAGGGAGTCGAGCTATCCATTGAATGGAGTCCAGCTCAATTCCCAGAAATGTCAATCTACAGCTGGATCCAGTCATTTTCTCAGGTGCCAAGGGGACTACAAACCGCTGCAACATCTCCTGAAATTGCGACAGGGCCCTGCCACAATCCCCCGAATGTGCCCTCCCAAAAAGAGAAAGTCATCCAGGTAGTGAGAAACTTCCTGATGCCCACTGATCTGCGTAAATGCCCACTGCAAGAATGTGCTGAACATCTCGAACAGCGGACAGGAAATCGCCCACCCCATGGGCAGCACCTTGTCCACGTAGATGGCCTCTACAAATTGCATACCTAGTAGAGAGAAATCCACAGGGTGTATAGGCAGCAGGCGGAAGGCAATTTTCACATCACACTTTGCCATTTCTGCCCCTGGCCCATACACCCTCACTAGGCGGACTGCATCATCCACTGAGGCATAGAGCACCCTTGAGTCTGCTTCTGCTATGAAATCATTCACAGACTGCCCTTCCGCCCACGAGAGGTGGTGTATCATTCAAAACTCACCCAGTTCCTTATTGGGCACCACTCCCAACGGGGAGATGATCAAGTTGACAAACGGGCCCGCAATCCTGCCTTCGTCCACCTCCTTGTGCAGCTTAACCGCCATCACCCCCGACAACTCTTTTGTTGATTTCAGATTGTCTGCCCATCTCCGCACCCTAGGTCCCTGATAGTCCACCCAAAGCCCTATGTAAAACCCCACTGAATTTTCAATGCCGCCTCCCTGTCCGGGTAACACGAGAGCCACGGGGCCATTGCCTCAACTTTAACTGGTGTAGGTGCCCTTCTGCCCAGCCTGCGCCCATCCCTTCATGGCCCGCCACTGCTCTGAAGGCGTGGCCAATGTAAAACATTGGGTAAGGGCATGCCGTCTTCTACACTTGGAGCACTCATGCTTGAACTTGCATGGGTACCGGGAACAATAGCCCCTGTTGTAACTCCAACATGCACCGGTGGTGCTGGTGGCTGGCTTAGAAGGTGGACCTGCGCTTCCTGTACTGGCAGTATTCCCTTCCGCCCCATTATGGGCAGGATGCGGTGGAAAGGACCGGTAAGTGACCGGCAAACCACTGGCCATGTGAGTAGATGCCGACAAGTGCATGGATGCCATCCACTGCATCCATACTCCTGATCCACCTACCCCCAAGACTTGTCCGGGTTCACGCTAATCCTGGCCCGGAACTCCTCGTCATAGCTCAGCCAGGCGAAACTCCAAAATGCATCTTGGCTTTCCTAATGATATCCACATACTTCAAGAGTGCTATGGCCCTGTCCAGGTGTTTCTCGCAGTAAATACTAGCATAAATGAGAAACGCCCACGTCCAGTTTTCCATGTGTACCGGAACCTTAGGCCTTCTAGTTAGCTCAAATTCTTCTTCCTTAGAACACGCCTTCGCTTGCACCTCCCTGTGCAGCAGTTTAAACACGTCCACATATTTGTGTTTCCAAATTCTGTTCCTAGTCTTCTCTAACAAATGTGACCCCAGGGGCATAGCCAAACCCATGTACGGCAACTTTTTATGGTGTTTGTCTTCTCCCTTCTCCACTTTATCCTCCTTCCCCTCTGCCTTGTCAGTCTGAACCTCAGCTGTGGACATCGTCTTACCCGCCCCCTCTAGTTTGTCACCCTCCTTGGATCCACTCAGCGGCTGCACCCCAGCATCCTTCACAGACCCATCGTCCACACCCACCGACTGGCAGGCCTTCTTTCTCCCCCCTTTTGACCCACCATCCCAAGTTGCCCACCATGCCCCCTCACCTGTCAAGGCCATCTGCGCCTCTCCCGACCCTCCTTTGGTGCTGCTGGCTTTGGTGGTCTCAGCTTTCGCCGTGCCCTTCGCTGGCTTTGATCCCTGCAAGACACCGACTCGACTGTTGCTCCTCACCCCCGTCCTGTCATCATCATCCCTCACCTCCTTGTCTTCTAGCTCCTCACTCTCTGTGTCTTAATCCAAATCCACTTAAGGTTCAACCTCAACGGACACCCATAACACCTCACGCACTTCTCTCTTCACACCCTTACTCATCTTCGCACTCAAACCACCCCCACTCGCCCCTCACGACGCCGTTGCCCATTCCCACGCCGGAGGTAAGGCCGCCGCGAACCCCCCTGCTGCTTCAGGCCGGTGTCCTGAGACCATGCTGCACCCCGCCGTGCCACCCATCACTCCACCGACCTCCGTCGGCTTGGATCCCTCCCTGCCCCCAGGTCGCTTCAACCTGGGCGGGCCCCGCCACTATCGGGCCTCATAGCTGTCCTGGCTGTCCCTAACTTAAACTGTGGCCCCCCTGCTGCCTACCCACTCCCACCTGCCCCTAGCCTCCCTGACCCTCTCCTCCTGTTCAACCCATTTTTCCTCCTCCGAAGTTGGCGTGGGGGGCCCCACCGCCTACTCATCCGAGACAGCCCCACCCCTGGCCGCATTCAATTCCACCCACCACGCCTCTGTCTTCTGAACAAGGAGGCACTGTGTCCTGATCCTGTCCTCCAAGGGCATCGACTCCCACCGGGGAAGGAGGGGGGCAATACCCTCGGGCCACCACACCTTGCCGCTGCACCCAAGGAACCAACCCCTTGGAATGTCAGGGAACCTTCCCACCCCAGGCCTCATCCCCCACCCTGGGGACCTCCACCTCAACCCCCACAGGCGCTGGGGTGCCTGCACGTGACCCTCTGGAGAGGTCAATGGGAGCGTCCTCCCATTGCCCCCCTTTACTCTCCATCACAAGGGTGCCCACTCCTTTAACTGTTGCCGTCAAATCGTGCACCGGGCCTACCCCCGTCCCCCTCCACTTGGGCCTGCTCTCTTGCAATCACTGAGGCCACTGGGCCTGGCTGGGGCCCAGCTGCCTCTCCCCTTCTCAGGCTCAGCTCCACAAAATCAGGCCTGCCAATCTGCCCGTCCACCTTTGCGAACCCTCCAACCTCCGGCTCACTGAAATCAAGTCGCGGAGGCAGGCTCTTGCGCCGGCCCCCACTTGCCGGTTCCTTTTTAACCGCGCCTCTCCCCCTCCCATGCGCACCTCTCCCATGCGGTGGTGGCTCTTCCATACAAGCTACCATCGCTGCTGCAACAACCACAGAGGTCGCCCGCAAGGCCTGTGACATCCCCACCCAAGCCTCCTCCAGAACGCCGGGCTAGAGGAGATCCTCCCAGCCAGCGCGGCCCAACACCCTCAGGTGCTCCCTCACCTGATCATCAGTCACGTCCGCCTTGTGCTCTGCCTGCACCGAATGCCGCAAGCTCCCTGCCTCCAGAAAACCACCGACCAGTGAGTCCGCCGCTACCGTTGCCCACCTACAGGATCCAACAACACCGAGGCCCTAAAGCTCCTTTCCTCCCCTTTTTAGGTTTCGCCTAAGTGAAAGCTGCGCACTGCGCAGCTTTTCACGCAGGTGAAAACCTAATGAGAACAATAGAGTGGCTTGGGAATCCGCCCTCTGTTCCATTGGCTAGCTCCATAAATGGAGGCTAGCCATTGGAACAGAGATCTGTCCGTCATGGCCGGACCAGATTCGTGGGCGTTCCCGCGATTTCTTCCCTCCGCAACGTCATGCGGCCGTGGGGGGGGTTATTTTTTTTTGTCGTCCAGGTTTGTTTTGGCCATTCCGCGGCCGACCGCCGCCGGAGGAAGTCCAGGTTAGTGCTTGTTTTTCCTTGCCTTCCCGCCCCCCCTCCCGCTGTCCGTTCCCGCCCCCCCCCCGCTGTCCGTGCTTCTTGTTTTAAATGTGTGTGTTTGTGGTTCTGTGAAGCGCTGCGTGGACTGCAGCTTCATTGCGCTATCGTTGTTTTCTCACCCCCTCTCTGAGCAACAGTTATTCATAGGGCGTCCCTGTGGCAGCGAGTAGTTATCAGGGTATAGCGCACACACGCCCGCCCTGCGGTGTGGAGAGGGCCGGCACCACGCGCGAGTGCACGTTGGAGCTCCCCTCCCCCCGCACCTGGCAGCGCTCGGGCTCAGGTGTGCAGGTGACGCTCGCAGGAGCCTGCTCTGCAGAGCGCTCGCCCCGGGCGCGTCCGTTGGAGGGACAGGGCTGCGGGAAACAGGTGGGGTGGGGGCCTGTGATTGCACAGGGGCCTGAGGGCCACGAGACTGGCGAGCCGCCCGAGTCCATGGGCGTGACGCTGCCCGCACCCCACCCCTTCAGGCCAGTGGCGTCATAAAACTCGAGGGTGCCCCCCCCCTGTAAATTGCATGGAAGGCGCCCCCCCCCCGTTCAAGGCTCAGTCAGGAGCTCAAGGTATGCCCATGCACAGTGCCAACCCCCCGTCGCCTGGAGTTTGCCCCCCCCCCTGCACTGCGGGGACTATTGTTCCGCCACCGCCTTCAGAGGCGAATACTTCTGGGGCCCTCTATTAGCACCAGGCCACGGAACACGCGGGAGACTCAAGAGCCCCGCATCACATTGTGCAGGGGGTTGGACATCATTTTGTGCTACGCCATCACCCTACTCAAGTGTCGATGCAAAGCCCCTAGAGCACTAACTGAATCTCAGGAATCTGCGCCCCCCCCCCCTATTTTCTGGTTTGGTAGTCAAAACAGTTATCAATCTTATAATCTTATTAATTGGGGTCGAGTGGCCCCTCACATCCTTGCCCCTGGCGCCACTGCACCTGCCACACTATTGACAGATACGCCTCAGGGGAGGAGGCGATGTCTTTACATTGTCCCCACTCATTTCTACCTCACACGACCCTCTGTCTCTCTCAGCCTCTCACCTTTGCCGCTTTATCTTTTCCTCACCCCCATCGTACCTTTGCCTCATCCCTTTCTACCTCTCACATCACCGAAGTGTATGCTGCTGCCTCCCTTCTCTTGTGTGTAGATTCACTTCCTTCTACCTCAATCACATATCGCATAAGTGCCTCATACCTCTACCTCACTCTGCCTCATTTTTCTCCCACTCTTTTCTGCCTCAATCTCGCCTCTTCCTCTATCTCCCTCTCACCTCTGGCTCATTCTACCTTACACCTCTGCCCTATTAATGCTTAGGTGTCCACCTCCCTCAGGAAGAATCACTGCCACGTTATTTCCCCCCAAACTCTGCCTCATAAGAACCCCCTCTCCCCTGCCACCCCCTCCCCCTTCCATGCCCTCCCCTTATCCCTCCCCTCCATCTCGTGTGTCGATGTATCTATCCCCCGCCCCCCCTCCCCACGGCTCTGCACCTCTGTGGTCTCCTTCCCGGCCCCTCTCTCCTGCTCCCCACACATTTCCCTCGGATGCTCACACGGCCCTCGCCCCCATCACTTCCCAGAGTGGATGGCAGGGCAGAGAGTCCACCCTGTAAAAGATGCACAGCTGTTTTATTCCCCGGAACCAGCCCCTCACTTTAAAACAGCTGTTCCTGTCAGTCAAAAGGAGTGGTCAACCTCTGCCATTTACAGCAAACATCTGTAGCACAGAGTGGACCGGTAACAGAACCGTGCAGAGCGTGAACCGAACACACAATGCGCCTAGAGGCGTTCTGGTACCCACCATCTGCGCTATATACCCACACATTAATGTATCCATCTAACTTGTCAACTGAAAATATATCTGGAATATATTTGCTTCTGATTATAACAGATGCATACGTGATTTGGCTGGAGAGGTCTCGCCTTTCTCTCCAGCATTACTTCATTCATCCATTCAAATAAGTGACATCTGTTTTTAGCGTGTCCTGTGACTCGTTTGTCTTGTGCAACTCTCCTCGTGTGACTGCCGCTTTATGAGTCTCTCCAGGCAGCGAAAGTACCACTTCTCGCCCTACATTAAGACCCTTCCATGCTGCTGGCGTGCCTGTATGTCCTCTGCACCTCTCAATGCTGACGGCAATCCTTGCTGCTCCACCCTTGACTGCTTGCACTGTACAATGTGCTGAGGAGCCCCCCCCCCCCCCCACGCCCCCTTGACCACACATGTGCATTCACATGCAGGTAGCCCCTCTTCAATTTTAACACCTCCGAACTGTCCGGGTTTTTCAGCAAACTGCACTTTGAATTCTGGGCCTTGTAGTTTTTCTCACTGAGCGTATACGCCTACAACTTCATATAGAGAGGAGTTTGCTAACAGGAACGTTCATCTGTAACCCTAACAAACTGTGGGCTCGCCACATTTGATGCACGGAGTTGAATGGAGGAACAGCAGAGATTTCATGATTTGCCGAGGATCACGCGGATAGGACAAGTGTAGAAGCCGAGACCTAGGTCTGCAATAGACTGACCTGACAACGCGATTTCTCTTTTCAACCTGGGCCTCACAACAACCAAGTGCGTCTTTGTAAAAGAAAGCAGGAGAAACCGGGGCCTTTCTTTTAGAGGGGCACTCCTCTTAAAAAAAAAACTGTTTTCTCCGTCCCGTGTACAATTATGCTGTGTTTGTTATGAGGTGATGCACAACAGATACTTGAAACTCCACGGGCCTGCAACAGGGCCGTTTAATTCCAGAGGCGGGTTAATGTCTGGCCTGCCAGCTAACTCAAGGCTATGCCCACCAGGGTGTCGGCGCCAGCAGGTTCCGGGATTCGCACAAGGCATAGTCAGTCCTTCCGCGCATACAGGGGAAGCCTCCGGTTTCATGAAATATTAATTTTAGGTTCGAGTTCCCAGGTAATTTCACACTCCACACTTCACGTATAGGGCGGAGTATGGAGCAGCTGAGCGTAGCGTACCAAGTGCCCTCACAGAGGTCAGAGGTCCAGCCGTCGTAGTGTCATGGCGTCGATATTGCAACTACGAGTGTGCCCATTAGAGTCCGTGATGGCCCACCCTGGACTGGACTACGACGGGGGTGGGGGGGATGTTTGCATCATACTACGCGTCTAGGCTGCTCGAGGTGTGCGTGCGGTTGGGGCTCTGGCGGGCTGTAGGGGTGCCTCACTGATGCGGTGCCACTCGGTTACAGGGTATGGCTGGGATTTGGACACTCAGGTGAGGTAGTCATCAATTTGATGCAGGGGCCTGTAGTGAACAGTGAATCGAGACAAAAGACGGGTCCACTCAACCTTTCATCCTTCCAAAGTAAATTCACTGAGCATGAGTTCAATAAACACCTGTCAGCATCAGGGGCGTAACGCAGGCCACTGTGTGGGGGTCGGAGGGGGGCCCAACTCTTCTCTTGGCCATCCAGCCCAAGGCCAATGAACATCTGTGAGATATGGAAGAGACACATTTTGTGCGGGGCATGATTTTGCATCACCCCACTCGTCAGCAGCATTGTTATACCACTTCAGGATGAACACGCGCTTTCCATACAGAAAGAACCTATGGATGGGCGGGTGGCCAGGCACACTCCCTGTGCCGGTGCAGACCCCCCCCCCTCCCCCAATATTAGAAGCATCCAAAATCATTCACTTTTCCGCAGAGCCATCAAAACCCATCTTTTTCTTGCATAACTGATCTTTCTCGTCTCGCCTGGTCTGCCTATGACAGTTGCATTTTAGTCCCGAAATGCCCCGTAGCTGGTGCAGCTGTGCGCCTCGTAACATAACATCTCCCATCTGCGTGGGTGTGTGCACGAAGTGCACGAGGGCGGTGTCGAGAGCTGAGAGGTGCGGGTGTGTTAGCCTGTGCCGCCATGCTAGTTGTTGCCTGAGTATGAGGTTGGTCTAGTGCTTAATTTGTAAAACAATAAGAGCCAGTGCTCTCGTCAGGAGGCCACTGCTGCTTGTGCCACCTATTGCTGCTATCAGCGCGGCCAATAACAGTACCAACACAACTACTATTGTCACACTTCACACTCCAAGTGTGACAATTCAGACTATTCTAGGCCCCCCATAACTATAAGAATGGCTTGTGCCACTTGTAGATGTGCTGAGCCTGCCTCTGACATGCGCTGGGCGGCGCCTCCTTGCACCCCTGCCTTCACAACCGTGTCTCCTAGCCATGCGGTGGATGATGCAACCCTGCATCCAACCTAAGCAACCTGGGGGGGTGCGGCCCTGCATCTCAGCAGAGCACAGGTAGGCAATACAAGCGCTGGATGATACATCTCTGCTTCCGACATAGGGGTACAGCCCTGCATGCCGGCCACCCACGTGCAGAGTGATGCAACCATGCTTCTTACCAAGGCGTCTCAACCGGCATCGCGTACTGCCCCAGTGCGCCCTGCCGTTCCTCCACTCTTGTGCCAGGTCTTCCCAGCTCCTTCGCCCACACCCAGAAGTTCTGTCACAAATACGACTCCTCTCCTCCCTCGTACACACAAGCCCAGCAGTTTCACCACAGTTCTGCCTCCTCTCTCAAGGCCACCGAGTACAGTCAACTATAGACAAACAGGCGGTTTTTCGTTTTAATGTATGTCCAGATTTGTGTCGCAATGTATGGTGGTGCAGTGTATGACTGGGCGTTCGAGACCAAGTGAGTTGGGAAGGGAGCCTGTATTGTATTGCACAGTGTTAGAAAGGCGATTCCAGGGGAGACAGAAGATGTCTGACTGCCGCCCCGAAACCCACCTTTCCGTATGGAATTGGCCGAGCGCCGTCGAGAGGCCTCTTGGGCGAGGCTCCTCTCCTACTATCGTAACAGCCGAGCAATCACACCACCACAGGGAGACACCACACGAGAGTAGGTTTAAGAGTCTTTATATAAAGAACAAAGGCAAGGTTCCGCAGCAATATGTACAGGGGGATCGGGAGATCCCAACAAAGTCTCAATGTCCGGGGACGGGGGTAGCGGGACAGTCTTGGTTCCAGTTGGTACTAGGAAACCCTGCGCACAGCTCTCAATCCTCGAGCTGGGGGGGGTGTGCCGGGAGCCGCGACAGCGTCAGCAGGGCTCCGAAGATGGTTCAACTTGGTCGAGCCGCGACAGCGTCAGCAGGGCTCCGAAGGTGGTTCAGCTTGGTCGAGCCGCGACAGCGTCAGCAGGTCTCATAGGGTGGTTCAGCTTGGTGGAGCCGCGGCAGCGTCAGCAGGGCTTGGCGGATGGTTCAGCTTGGTAGAGCTGCGACAGCGTCAGCAGGGCTCGGAGGATGGTTCAGCTTGGTAGAGCCGCGACAGCGTCAGCAGGGCTCGGAGGATGGTTCAGCTTCGTGGAGCTGCGACAGCGTCAGCAGGGCTCAGCGGTTCCAGGTTCAAGAGTTCTTATCAGGATCAGCCGCGACGAGGTCAGCAGGGCTTCGACTCCCAGATACAACTGACTTCCTGATCCAGGGCTGGCCAGATATAGGACTGGAGTCCTTTGATGTCCGGACCCTCGCGCCTGGGGGGGCAGAGGGGCCGGGATGAAGGTGTCCAGACACTCAGCAGGGGGTGGAGCCAGCGCCCAGGGAGGCCGGAGGGCGATCGATACCAGGCGTCCGGGGACGGCTGGAGGGCCATCGAAACCCCTCTCCTACGGGATCCGCCAAGTGGCCACTTTACCACCTGGGTTGATCTTAGTGCCACGATGTCGGGGCTTCGCTGGGGCCGCGGCCGGGGTCGGGCCGAGGCCACGTGCTCGGGACGCGATGGGCCCAAGATGGAGTCGGGCCTGAAAGGGTGGTCCGGGGTGGTGACCGGGCCTGCAGAGTTGGGGCAAGCTGGGTTCCAGGGGGGGAGAGCCGGGGTTTGCCAGGGGGGCGGCTCTCGTCGAGAGTTCGTTGAGGGTGGTGTCCGGGGGCGACAGCGGGTCGATGGAGGGCCGATGTCGTCCAGGGCCCGCCATGCGGGAGGGGTAGGTCCACGCCACGAGGCCGGGTCCAACACACGTCCCCTCCAGCTGAAGGCGGGGAGAGTCACCCATCTTCTTGGGGACTCTCCTCGTCGAGGCGGAAGAAGCGGGACAGGCCGTCAGCTTTGGAGTGGTCGTTACCAGGGCGATGTTCCACAGTGAAGTCCATCCCTTGCAGGGAGATGGACCATCGCAGCAGCTTCGGGTTCTCGCCACGCATCTGCATCAGCCACCGCAGGGGCCGGTGGTCGGTCTGTACCCTGAAGTGGGTGCCGAAGAGGTAGGGCCGGAGTTTCTTTAGGGCCCACGCAACGGCGAAGGCTTCTCTTTCGATGGTGCTCCACTGTTGTTCTCGCGCCAGCAGCCGCCGGGTGATGAACGCCACCGGTTGGTC
Source organism: Lissotriton helveticus (assembly GCF_964261635.1). Taxonomy (NCBI): domain Eukaryota; kingdom Metazoa; phylum Chordata; class Amphibia; order Caudata; family Salamandridae; genus Lissotriton; species Lissotriton helveticus. The sequence continues at coordinate 1,437,678,082 of NC_136068.1, forward strand.
AACCCCCTCGGGGTTAACTTGCGACAGGACCGCCCCGATGCTGTGCTCCGAGGCGTCGGTTTGGACCACAAACTCCCAGCTGTAGTCAGGGGCCTGGAGCACAGGGGCGGTGCACATGGCGGCCTTTAGAGTCTCAAAGGCCGTCTGACACTCGGGGGTCCAGTGTACTTTCTGTGGTTGCCTTTTGGAGGTCAGTTCAGTGAGGGGTCCCACAATGCTCCCGTAGTCCTTTATAAAGCGCCGATAATATCCCGTGAGCCCCAGGAAGGCTCGGACTGTTGTCTGGGTGACCGGGGTCTCCCAGGCCACGATGGCGTCAATCTTGGGTTGGAGAAGAGCCACCTGGCCGCTCCCCACTTGGTGCCCAGATAGGTCACGGAACCTTGGCCCATCTGGCACTTGCTTGCTTTCACTGTTAGTCCGGCCCGTCGGAGGGCCGTCAGGACCTCCCAGAGGTGTCTCAAGTGTTCGTCCCAGTGGAGGCTGTACACCGCAATATCGTCCAGGTAAGCGGCACTGAACTCTTCTAACCCCGCTAGCACCCTATTCACCAGTCTCTGGAAGGTAGCGGGGGCGTTTTTCATGCCGAAGGGCATCACCTTGAATTAGAAGTGGCCATCGGGGGTCGAGAAGGCGGATCGTTCTTGGGCCCCGGGGGTGAGTCCGATCTGCCAATATCCGGCCGTGAGGTCGAAGGTGCTGAGGTATCTGGCGGCCCCCAGGCGATCGATCAGTTCATCCGCCCGGGGGATGGGATGGGCGTCGGGCCTGGTAACGGCATTCAGTCCCCGGTAGTCGACACAAAACCGGAGCTCTGGAGGGGCGCCGGGGGCGGCGGCTTTAGGGACCAGGACAACTGGACTGGCCCAGGGACTGTCTGAGGGCTCGACCACTCCCAGGGCTAGCATCTTGGCAACTTCGGACTGAATGCTGGCCCGGACTCGGTCGGGAACTCGGTAGGCCCGGTGTCGCATGGGCGGGCTGTCCCCGGTGTCGACATCGTGGACACACCACTGCGTGACCCCGGGAGTGAGCGAAAACAGGTCCGCAAACTGCCCCAACAGCTCTTGGCAGTCCTGGCGCTGTTCGGGGGTCAGGGCGGAGGAGAGGGGAACTCCCTCGACGGAGCCATCTTTTTCAGAGTACTTCAGGAGGTCGGGCAGGGGCTCGGAGTCGCCTTCGGCCCCGTCATCCGTAGCTAGCAGCAGGCTCAGCTCCATGCGGGCAAAGTGAGGCTTGAGCCGGTTGGCGTGCAGGACCCGGAGGGGGTTCCTGGGGGACTCCATGTCCACCAGATAGGTGACGGGGCTCTTGCGCTCCACCACTTTGAAGGGCCCCGTCCATTTGTCCTGAAGGGCACAGGGTTCGACCGGGGACATGACCCAGACTTGTTGGCCCGGCTCGAACTCGATGGACGAGGCTTTCTGGTCATACCAGCGTTTCATCTCCTCCTGACTGGCCTCCAGATTGGCCTCGGCAAGTTCCCGGAACTTCCGAGTCTGGTTCCGGAGGGTCAGGAGGTACCGGTAGACATCTGGGGGGGCATCTCCGACTGTATTCTCCTAGCCTTCTTTGACCAGGCTGAGGGGACCTCGGACAGGGTGTCCATACAATAGTTCAAAGGGGCTGAACCCCAGGGCCTTCTGAGGTACCTCCCGATAGGCAAACAGGAGGCATGGTAGTAGGACGTCCCATTTGCGGCGGAGGGGTTCTTCCAGGCCCTGGATCATCCCCTTGAGTGTTCTGTTAAACCGCTCCACTAGTCCATTCCCTTGGGGGTGATATGGGGTGGTGAACTTATATGTGACCCCGCATTGTTGCCACAGGGACCGCATATATTTCGATATAAAGTTTGTGCCCTGATCACTCACGACCTCTCGGGGGAATCCCACTCGGGAGAAGATTCCCATTAGTGCTCGGCCCACCACGGGGGCCGTTATGGTCCGGAGGGGGATGGCTTCTGGGTAGCGGGTGGCGTGGTCCACCAGGACGAGGATGAAGCGGTGTCCCTGTGAGGTGCGGGGGTCCAGGGGCCCCACGATATCGATCCCCACTCGCTCGAAGGGGGTTGTCACCACGGGAAAGGATTGGAGCGGGGCCTTGACTTTTCCCCCGCTCTTCCTGCTGGCTTGACAGGTCGGACAGGTCCTGCAGTGATTGCTCACATTGTTGCGCATCTTGGGCCAGTAGAAGTGGGTCACCAGGCGGCTGTAAGTTTTGTCCTGCCCCAGGTGCCCGGCGAGGGGCACGTCGTGTGCCAGGTTTAAGAGGAAGTCTCTGAATCGTAGGGGGACCACCAACACTCGGCTGGCCCCCAGTTCAGCAATTTTTTGTTCACTGTATAGGAGGTCGTGGTTCCAGTAGACCCAGTGGGACCCCAACGTGTCCCCGGCGGCTTGAGCTGCAGCTTGCTGCCGGGTCCCCTCGAGGGAGGGACAGGTCTTCTGTTCCTGCCGGAATTGTTCTCGGGTGGGACCACCTTCCTGGCGCCATTGGCTTAGTTCAGGGATGTCACCGAGCTCGGCGAGGTCTTCGCGGTTGGGCCCTGGGGGCCCGGGCTCAAGGCCGGTTTCTTCATCGATGGCGGGTGGCGGAGGCGCGGGCCACTCCTGTTCTTCGGTCGGGGCGGCCTCCGCCGGCGCCGGGGCCCGGGCGGCCATGGATCGGGTTGTCACACAAACCCACTCGGGTAGTCCCAGCATCCCCAGATGCTCTCTCCGCTCGACTTGGGCCCAGGGGGAACTCTCAAGATCGTTTCCGAGGAGGCAGTCCACGGGGGCGTCGTCCCGGACGGTTACCTTTAGCATGCCCGACACCCCTCCCCACTCGAAGGGGATTCGGGCCATCTGGCACAGGGTCTCGGAATTGTCGGCGGCCAGCACGGGGCACAGCACATTTGGTAGGATCTGTTCGGGGGTCACCAGGTGGCAGCGGACGGCTGTCACACTGGCTCCAGTGTCACGGAGTGCTTCGGTCCGTCGCCCATTAATGTTGACCCACTGACGGTACTTTTGGGTGTTGCTCGGGAGTGGAGCCCGGGGAATCATGTCTCTCTCGCCCAGACAGACTAGGGCCATGGCGGCTGGCTCCCACTCGGTCTGGTCCTCGTTGTAGACCTCTTCTTCTTCCTCGCCTCCTTCTCCCAGGGCTGCGGCAGCGATCTGGCGTGTCGGAGGTCCGGCGATGCCAGTGCGCTGGTTCATTGGGCATTGGGGGTCACTGGCGAAGTGACCTGGCCGCTGGCATCTGTGGCAGGTAAAGTTCGGGCGGGGCCCCGGTCGTGCTGGGGGGGGGCCCTCTTCGGGTCAGGGACGGTGAAGTGTTGTTCTGGGGCGACCCCCGGGGTGGACTCCGGGGCGGCGCAGGCGGGAAGTCTCGGATCCGGTTCTGGCCTCCTCCGCCGCCTCGCTGGCGGGGGTGCCCTTGCGTGTTCCGTCCGGATTCTCCTATTGGGGTCCGGGGGACCCGGGTGCTCACCCATCGGTCGGCCTCAACGGCGAGTTTCCGTGGCTCGGTCAGCTTGCTGTCGAGTAGATGCTGTCTGAGCTCGCCAAAGCAGTTGTTGGAGAGGTGCTCCCATACGATGAGGTCGAACAGCTGCTCGTAGGTGGTCACTTTGCTGCCCTTTATCCACCCGTCTAGCGCTCTGCTATAAAAGTTCACGTACTCCACCCATGTAGTACCAGGGATCTTTTTACAGTCTCTGAATCTCTGCCGGTACATCTCAGGGGTGAGTCCATACCGGGTGAGCAGGGCGTCCTTCATGTGATCATAGGAGGACATCACGCCGTCGGCCAGGCCCAGCAGGGTGTCTCTTCCTTCGCTGACGAATCTCCCCCATAAGCCGGCACCCCAATCTTTTCGGGGTATGCGGTGCGCGGCCATGGCGACTTCGTAGGCCTTAAACCACTGCTGGATGTCGTCATTTTTGTAGTACTCTTTGACGACATCCTTGGGAATGTGGACCTTCGGGTCGGCAGGAGGCGGGGGGTTTCGGAGCACAGCGGTGCCAGCTTCTTCGCTCTTGGCCTTGATCTCCAGCTCTTTGAGGCCACGCTCGTGTTCGAACTAGAGTTTCTTTTCTTCCAATTCGCTCTGTCTCCGTCTTTCCTCCAGGTCTCCTTGCAGCCGTAGTTGCTCAAGGGCGATTTTCTTTTCCGCTAGCTGGAGTTCTCCGTCCAGCCGGAGTCGGGCGAGCTCCAACTCGTGGACCCGGCTTCTCTCTCGTTCTCGGGCATCTTCGTGGGAGAGGCCCGGGTCTCTGTTGGTGTTTCTTTCCTCTACGGGGGCTGCTGAGGTCCCCTGGTGCACGTCTGGGACCGGTTCACCTCCGGTCGGGGATGGTGTCTCTCGGGCCTCCACCCATGTTTGCAGCGCTTCTTTAAAATCTTCCTTTGTACTTAGTCCGGTGGTAGCGATACCTAAGTTTTTGCAGAACTGTTTGAGTTCTTTATGTGTGTACTCCTCCAATAGTTCCTTCTGGAACTCTGCGGTCGTTCCGGCTTCTTTATCGCTCATGGTTGCTGTGATCTCTGTTAGTAGTGGGCGAGTTGCTCGCTGTACGATATGCGTCGGCTCGGATCCCGTCGCCTGCCACCAATGTTAGAAAGGCGATTCCAGGGGAGACAGAAGATGTCTGACTGCCGCCCCGAAACCCACCTTTCCGTATGGAATTGGCCGAGCGCCGTCGAGAGGCCTCTTGGGCGAGGCTCCTCTCCTACTATCGTAACAGCCGAGCAATCACACCACCACAGAGAGACACCACACGAGAGTAGGTTTAAGAGTCTTTATATAAAGAATAAAGGCAAGGTTCCGCAGCAATATGTACAGGGGGATCGGGAGATCCCAACAAAGTCTCAATGTCCGGGGAAGGGGGTAGCGGGACAGTCTTGGTTCCAGTTGGTACTAGGAAACCCTGCGCACAGCTCTCAATCCTCGAGCTGGGGGGGGGTGCCGGGAGCCGCGACAGCGTCAGCAGGGCTCCGAAGATGGTTCAACTTGGTCGAGCCGCGACAGCGTCAGCAGGGCTCCGAAGGTGGTTCAGCTTGGTCGAGCCGCGACAGCGTCAGCAGGGCTCATAGGGTGGTTCAGCTTGGTGGAGCCGTGACAGCGTCAGCAGGGCTCGGCGGATGGTTCAGCTTGGTAGAGCCGCGACAGCGTCAGCAGGGCTCGGAGGATGGTTCAGCTTGGTAGAGCCGCGACAGCGTCAGCAGGGCTCGGAGGATGGTTCAGCTTCGTGGAGCCGCGACAGCGTCAGCAGGGCTCAGCGGTTCCAGGTTCAAGAGTTCTTATCAGGATCAGCCGCGACGAGATCAGCAGGGCTTCAACTCCCAGATACAACTGACTTCCTGATCCAGGGCTGGCCAGATATAGGACTGGAGTCCTTTGATGTCCGGACCCTCGCGCCTGGGGAGGCAGAGGGGCCGGGATGAAGGTGTCCAGACACTCAGCAGGGGGTGGAGCCAGCGCCCAGGGAGGCCGGAGGGCGATCGATACCAGGCGTCCGGGGACGGCTGGAGGGCCATCGAAACCCCTCTCCTCCGGGATCCGCCAAGTGGCCACTTTACCACCTGGGTTGATCTTGGTGCCACGATGTCGGGGCTTCGCTGGGACCGCGGCCGGGGTCGGGCCGAGGCCACGTGCTCGGGACGCGATGGGCCCAAGATGGAGTCGGGCCTGAAAGGGTGGTCCGGGGTGGTGACCGGGCCTGCAGAGTTGGGGCAAGCCGGGTTCGCCAGGTTCCAGGGGGGGGAAAGCCGGGGTTTGCCAGGGGGGCGGCTCTCGTCGAGAGTTCGTTGAGGGTGGTGTCCGGGGGCGACAGCGGGTCGATGGAGGGCCGATGTCATCCAGGGCCCGCCATGCGGGAGGGGTAGGACCACGCCACAAGGCCGGGTCCAACACACAGTCTTGAATACACTACCTCCTACAGGGACGCCTGCTGACTCTCCTCTTGATACTCTTCTGCAGGAGTAAATGAACAAGCCAGTTTTCATCGTAGTGCAAATGATAACTGAAATAGTTGCAATACAAATCGCATTTGCGAGAGATTAAGCTATTGCCATTGTAAATGACAATGCCATTTATTTATCTGTTTTCAAAACCAACACATAAATAAAAAGTTTGTCATTCACAATGCCAATAGCTCAAACTTTTCCAAAGGCGAAACCGTTGCATTGTAAATGCTTGTTTAACTTGACCCTCCTGATGGTGTCCAGAATGCAGGAAGAGGAAGTCACCTTCCTCCCCTGCCTTCTTATACCCACCCCCAAGCCCCAACCCCTGACACCAGCCTGGCCCTCCTGTGTAAAAGATCCCAGGGGAAGACTAGTGTGCGACTCTACATACCCCGGGGCTCACCATTTTACTTTGTATTTCTAAAAGCTCTCGCCATTCATTGGTCTTGCTAAGGGGTCCGTTTGCTTGAACCTGGACTGTGACCTTTGACATGTTGAACATTGTTCTCCACAAACCATATCATTACAATCAGACAGCTGATGTAGCAGTGTGCCATTGTACAAAGACTTTATGTGTGGACACAGTATGCAAATTATTATTTGTTCATACGGCACCATCTACTGGTGAAAATAATATATAGTCATTCACACGCACGTCCTGGTTCTTCACAATCCTTCTGGAGGATTTTCATTTCACACTCAGGGCATATTTGATATTCAGTCCGTGCAAGCTCCCTCCTCCATCTGTCAGTGTGCTTCAGTCACTGGTAGGCATGTGAAAACCTTTCGGGCAAGCCATTGATATATTGGTATTTTAACTCCCCTGATTGACAGAAAGTACAAGTCCAGGTAAGTCATAAACGCTAACTCAGTAAACAATAATACCTGAACCAATCTCTATTCAGTGGTCAAAGTGGGCGAGATCGGGAGGGCACGGCGTGCCCCTACTTCTTTCATTTCATTGAGTCGTTCCCCTACTTTCTATTTGAAACATGCCTTCCGGAAGACAGAAATCCCCAGAGCCGATTTTGAGGACGGGCGGAACGGGCAGAGAAGGAAATGGACTCTGTCTTTTCCTTCGAGCCCAAAGAAGACAAGGACAGTGTCCAGTTCTCCTGCTCTGCCCCCCCCCCCCCCCGGCCTCTTTGTTCCCCTTCTTCCCTTTTGTATGTGTCTCTCCTCCTCATTTAGTAAAACAGAGACTTCAAGAAAGAGGTATTGCCTTCTCTTTCCTCCTTTCGTTCATTTGCTCCCCTGTGAAATGGATCCAAAAATAAAAAATACTTTTGTTGGAAACGTCGTCTTTTCCTGCCATTTTTAAATTTCTAAGTGCAGCCTCGGGGTGGAAAGAAATAAAAAAAATCAAAATATGAAGAATTACTGAAGCAAGACAGAGTGGTTGCAAGGTGGTCAGATTGATTTATTCACACCTAAACACATTAGCACCACTTTACAGTGTTTGCCAGTGAAGTGCTACTTTTGTTTTCTCCTCGATGTTTGAACAACATTGTTTTCCCTGGGTGGGAAAGTGCACTATTCCTGGAGGTACTGACATAACTGCTTGATAGGTGAATTGGAAAACAAAATGCAGCTCTGTATTTACAAATGTGGTCTTTTTAAACCACACTGCTAATGTTTTGGAAGGATATAAGCAATGGGCATTGAACCGGGTCCCTCCTGGGTCCTGTAGTCATGTCCTTAACTTTTCAGGCAAAAGCACACACTGATTTCTGAATAATGAGTGTAAAAAGAAAAAGGTAACCATATTGTTCCTGCTTACATTTTACATGCTTTACTTAATCTTGCATTCCTTATGAGTGTTTGCTTTTTCTAGGATGTTGTTAATTTTTTTAGGCAGCATATTGCTCTTGTCTAGTGCATAATTTGAATTGAGTAACATCCAGGTGTTTATAGCGGGTCAGCGCAGTGCAAGTTTCTCTCAGTGGGGCAGTATGGTGTTCATTGAGGGAGAGGATGTGGCACTATGGTCAAAGCTGCTAAATTTGAAACTGGGGAACCAGGTTCAGCCTTCATGACCAGTCCCCCAGACCTCTCCCCCTGAGGGAGCACATTCCCATGCTAGACCTTAGAAGGCCCAGCAAGATCTTAAAAGCCCTGGTATCTTAGCACCAGCAAGAGGGCCCTAGCAGTTGCAAGTTTGGGTTAACCTTGAAGGCCTGTCAGCCACAATTCATTCTGAAGTTCACCTCCAGTCTTGCAGGCAGGCCTATGAAGCAGCACACCAAGAGTGACAGTGACTCTGTCACTGAAGTCACAGGACCCTTGAGCAGGATGGATCTAGAGCAGTGCGACCGCAGCAGGCGCTGACCAACCGCAGTCCGTGCAGCTAACAGAAGTGGGGCAGAGGGGCCGGGTAAGGGGGGGATTTCTAGGGACAATGCAGAGGGGAAATTAAATAAATAAATAATTTTCCCTGTGCATCGTCCCTCAAAATCCCCCCTTACCCGGCCCCACCGCCCGCCCACTGTTACCTGCACGGACAACGACTGGCGCTGACTTCAGGTGATGTTGTCGGGTTTGCAAGTATATTATGGTTTTAAAAGCACTTGCTGCCTCCTTCCTGCCTCCAATAAAAATGTAATGATAACTCCAGTGATTAATGTTCTTAGTAGAGATAGATGATGTTTTGTTTAGTGGACATTTTGACTCATGGGAAGGAAGCACAAAGGGTTAATGTGCCTGCTGCTAACAACATGTACCATGCAGTTAAAAGCTTAACTTAGAACAGTGAGCTCTTAACTGTCATGTAAGAGCTGCATGCAAACTGCAAGGTCAAAATTAGAGTGTTATGGTTTTTTCCCCAGTCTTTGATTATCCTAATGTTGCACAAAAAGGGTTCATTTGGGTAGAAATCAATTCTGATTAATAAAAAGGTAACAACCGACCATGATATTATGTTTTAAATTCTGAGCTTGTGTTTCTCCAGACCAATTACTATTAAAGTATGCTGCCTACTAGGTTGCCTACTACTCTTACACCTTGTAGTCACTTGTCTTATGTAACATTTCCTATACAGTGATTTACGTATGTATTATTGATGGTCTCTGTGTAATATGTGTGATGTAAAGAGCTCTGACACCCTACATTGGTATTAGTGGTGCTTTCAACTTTTTGATACTTTATTATTTTGACATTTTTACACATACTAACAGTCTCTGCAAAGATTGTTCCTTATTAGTACCAGTGGAACATACAACTGCAGCAGGGAGAAATGTGACCAGTCAACCTTTGCAAAGGGCCCTCCACTTCACAGCAGCACAAGTCACATTTTTTAGGAACTTTTGATCACTGCTCTTTGAGAAGAGTAGGGAAGGAGTGCTTTGCACACTCCTGAGTGTGCAAAGACTGTTTGGTCAGCCCTCTGGTTCCACCCAAACCAGTCATGCGCACTCTGCCCTTTCTCCATGCAGGCTGCATAACAGCCTACATGGAGAACATGGCCACCCCATTAGCCCCTGGATGGGCGGCTTTCCAACCAGTTACAATGCTGCTGAAGCATTGTGATTGATTTAGGGGAGGGTCCAGAGAGAGCCTGGCTGCCTGCTTCCTGTTCCTGCGGGTCCCGGCGGAAAGGAAGGTAAGTTTAATTTCTTTTTTTTATTTTCCATTGACCCTCCCCGCCCCATGACACACCCCATGAATCCCCCCCACCCACGACCCCTCATGCCTGTGCCCCCTTACCCGCGAGCAATGCTGGCCACGACTGGCTTAAACTCTTGCAAATGCAAGACCTATTGCATTGCAAATGCTTGTTTTTACATCTGTCTAACCAGGACGTAGGAACACCTGCCAGACTTAGGTCCGTTTGTGACATCTGAGTTACTCTTGTGCCGGACACAGGTGTAATGGTGTGGGGCCCTGGGCCCCCATGCATAAAGAGTAATGACACAGACACAGTTCACCAATCAGTCCTGGTTGCTGTTGCATCTTCACAAAGGCAGCATTGTTCCTTGCTACGGAATGGTGGAGTGCATGCAAACATCCCTCTCTCACTAGGATGACCCTCTCGCGGGTATTCCCCTCTCACGGGATGTCCAGGAGGCCCTTATCACCAGGCTTTCAATGGACTGGGTGTACTTCGCTGTGTCGTTCCAACGCCACCCTCTTGGTGTGTGGAGGAAGCACTACGAGTCCCACCTTCATGTCCCTAGCTCCACCTGAAGGGTAGTTGTTTACTCCTGCCACTTAGCACAAGATCGTGTCTTCCTGGGACCTGCGGAAGAGCAGCTGAAGACTCATCTCTCATGGCGGGACCCACTCTCAATGGCGTCCCTGAGGCCTTTGCCCCTGGGTCACCATGGTCTGGTGTGGAGTGGTCGGAACCTCTTCTTCAGGACATCTGAGCAGCCTCACCGTCCAGTCTCCCATGCGACCCCAAAGGTGGATGTCAGAAATGGTCCAGCCTGCTTGCCTCTGCAGTCACCAGGTTTGCTCGGTGTTCTGAAGACTCATGAATAGCTAGTTTCTCCAAGTGCCACCAATGTCCTCCAAGGACTGTGCTCCATGCCAGATATTCTTGCACTCAGTCACCTTTGCCTTCTGGTGTACCAGTTGTCAGATCACACACTCCTCTCTTCTTCTCTCTTCTTCTTCTTGAAGTTTCTTAGCAGTGTTGCCATACCACACAATTTCCTCCTTCTTATTCTTTTGCTTTGCAAAGCTGTCTAGTCCCATCTTCTTGCTTGTTTACTTTGACCAAGCCTCTCATGTGACGTACACTTCACGCAGGTCTCCCTGGTCCTGTCCTACCCCTAGGACAATGCATCCTCTTCATTCGGTGATCAGACTTATCGTCACGACCTTCTTCCTTTCATTACTTCTGACTTCAGGACAATGCTGTCAGACCTCTCTTCGGTCCTGTTCATGGACCTCTCCTCAGTCCTCTTGTCAGACCTCTTCTTAGGTCACCACTTCTCCGACCTCTTGCAGGTCATCCTCACTGACCACTTGCAGTCCATCTCTGCTGACCTCTGGCAGGTCATCTCCACTGACCTCTGGCGGGTCATCTCTGCTCACCTCTGGCCGTTCGTCTCTGCTGGCCTCTGGCAGGTCATCTCCGCTGATCTCTGGCAGGTCATCTTCTCTTGAGGGCACGCTCTAGGTGCCTCAATGCCACACCAATGTGGTTCTCTCTTTGCAGCCTTCTCTCAAGCCGGCTTCACAGGATGAGTCACGCCGTGCTGTAATCCTTTCTTCACCCCCAGCAAAAACTGAGACTTTGGGGGGAGGGTCTGTCACTCCAGTCAAGGAAATTGTCCATTTTCCATCAACAGCATTCATCAGCAGCAGCTGCCCTAGAGCTGCTGTGCTTGTCCCTTACACTGTCTCTTTTGTAGTAGTGTCAATTTTTGCAATAGTTTTCTTTTCCTTTCATTTTGAATACTACATGTATATATCGACCTCTTTTTTCCTCAGGAAAGGCACGGAGTTAGCTGCTCTCTCCCCTTGCCTCTGATAGTAGGCCACAGCAACCTACTCCATGCTGCCGGTCTGTCCGTGATAACAATAGCTTTTATTCAAAAGTGTGGTACTGCAAAATGGTGACTAGGTGGGACTGTTGCTCTTTCCATTGCGGTCCACGCCTCATTTTTCTTTAACTCAGCGTCCTTCGATGCGATTTGTTTGTGCTCTCTCGCAGTATGTTGGGGCTACGGTCACTTGAAGCTAAGCCCGCTGCTGCTGGCACATTGCAGCAAGGGAAAACTTGGCCCCTTCCTCGCAGATCGCATTGATTCTTGGCCAATAACGGGGCCCATCCAGGGCTGCTCCTGTGTCCTGCTGGCCACTCGCTCTCCAGCCTCATGGGAGGGGCACCTTCTCAGACGACCACCGCCAGGGATACATACAGGCAGCCGGACTCCGCAGGAGAACTTCCTCATCTCTGCTGTAAGTTTTTTTTCTTCTTTTCTTATATTGGGGCCGTGCGGGAGGACAAAATGCATCGCTAGTGTCTAAGGGAGGGACACCAATTCAACCTCCCGACTTTCCAGTTATTTCTTGGCAGTGCTTGCCGCACACCGTCTCTTTCGCTGTTCTGCCCCTCGCCAGCAGCCTTCTCTGGCCTCACGTGCCGGGCGGGGGCAGGTTTGAAGCTACTTACCGATAGTCTCCGGTGCGTAGCCTTAACTCTGTCAGGATGTACGGGACCAAGAGCGCCTACCTATTGAACACTACAACACCCAGGGGCATGCGGATGAGGAGTCAGTGTCTATAAGATGACGGTGCGCACACGTGTGCCTGCGTAATTCTGGAGTTTGTTTTTCCTTTGGCGGCGGAAGACGCAGGAGCGCAGAGACGCTTTAGGTGCTAGCTCGGCTGGGCTAAAACTGATTCCCTTGGAGGGGTGAACAATTGGCACCTACGCATCTGGAAGGGTGAGTGCTGGCGTCCTGTTGCCCGCTTGTGGAGTTTTCCCTTTGACGGTGTTTGCACCAGACTGTGAACGTGCGTCAATTTCAGACAAAAGGCGCAGCGGTTATGATATCATGGATTAGGGTGAGCGCCCTGGTCATTTGTTCCCGGTGAAGTGTTGAGACTGTGTTTACATCGTACGGTGAACGTGCGTCCTCGCGCAAGAACTCACTGTCCACAACTTCTTTGTAAGCAAGAAAGGCCACTTTATTAAGACAGGTGTTAACCAAAAAACATCTGAACATATATTGTTTATTTATTTATTAACCAAAATTCTTGCAGCTTAACTAAGCATCCTTACCAAGAGTAAACCCCAACCAAGTTAACCCTAAAGAACCCAGAAGCAACTAACTCTTGTAGCTACCCCTTCCTTCCCTTTAACTGCCCTTTGAGGATGGACCAACCCGCTCCAGGCTGCCCACCCCCACTAAAAACCCGCCAACCAGGAAAACCTTTAGAGTTTTCCTGCCCCACCTAAAAGAGAAGGAAGACTAACTAAGAACACCACAACTGGACATTCAAAACTTTGGCAATCAAATCACGTAATTCCAATAAATAAAAGGATTGACCCAACTGTGAAAGGTGAACCCCATCCTCACGGAACAAGTGCCGCTCCGAAACCTGTAAATGAGAATGAGACAAACTGTAAATACTTATGTCTTTGCAAAAAAGTCTCATAGAGCGGTTCAGTTTCCTCCTTGCCCTGTCCAAGGCAACAGGATTTCGTGCTCCCTTCCAGAAGAGCCGTGGCACAAATTCAGTCCATATCACCATGGTGCTCGCCCAGGCGTTCTTGATGACTTCAAGATCCATCTGCATCATTTTGATCAAAGTCAGACTAGATAAGGAAACCAGGTCATTTTCACCCAGGTGAATTACTAGCAAGTCTGGCGGACCCCAACCACCCTCACAAAGAAACGACAAAAAAGGAAACAATCCCCCCCCCAACGCATTCCCCCTTTACCATGCCAAAGACCTCATGAGATAAACTGCTAAGAACCAGAGATCTCCCACAAATTTGACGTTCTGCGGAGAGTGCGGCCCATTTCACGAAGGAATGTCCCACAATCCATACCCTTAGTTTATCTCTGACCAGCCTGAGCAATGGACCTAGGAGAAAAAACACATGTTAACAAAAAACGAATGAGACCTACTTTCTAACATATTTTTCACAGCATCTCGACCTCCATCGCCCAATTCTGCGAATCTGAGACCAGTCCCACCCCAACCTGGCATCCTCGGTTGCCGCCCCAATCCGAAATGAGTGAGTGCCAAATTGAAAAGGATTTTGCCCCAATGTCAACAGCACCTTCCTCAAAAAAAGCCAATAACTGGGAAACAGAAATTGGGCTGCCATCTGCATGGCAAAAGAGAACTCCAGGCCGAAAACGTCCCATTCCCGAACCGGACAACATCATTCCAAACCACTCCTCCCCAAGAAAACCCATTTGCCCCTACCCAACTGATCTGTTTTAGAAACTCGCAGCCAAAGTCGCAATCTATCCCCATCCACAAAAACCTCAGAACTAGTCATGCCGGACCTGGCCCGCAAACCCAAGAGTTCCGAAGCCCGAAATGCCCCAAAAAATAACCACACAAAACACAACCTAAATTTAGCACACTCAAAAGCATCGTAGCAACAAGAAGGCAACTGAGACAACATGCACTGAAGTAATTCAAAAGTGACGGGCTGTCTCAGCCGCTTAGAAATAGCCTGTAGCCTACCCAAACCTTTCAAGACCTTTCTGACCAAAACACCCCCCACAGGATTCCTCCCCCAATGGAGCTGACCATAAAAAGAGATCCCTGCCAGTTTACCAAAAATAGTGTTGTGGGAAAGGCCTGCGTCAACTAAGTGTAAAACAAAACTCAACAGAAACTGTTCCTCAGACAACCCCACCTCCGGAAAAGGAAACTCCTCACCAAATCTCAAAGATTTCTGCCATGCTTGCAAGTAATTCCGCCGAGTAGAAACCGCCACTGAATTCTCAACCAAATGGGCAACCATCACTCCCCCCAGGCCCATACGTACTGTGGGATCGGTGTCTGCTCGAGATCTGCCCCAGGAGCCAGTCTGCGGAATTCCGTCAACTGAAATCGAGACAAAGCGTCTGCTATACAATTAGTGGTTCCCGGAATATGCCTTGCCTTGAAAACTATATTCAGTTGGAGACACCTCAACATGAAAACACGCAACAACTTCAACACACGCAAATCCCTTGCCTTCTGATTGTTAATCAATGACACCACAGCCAGATTATCAACATGGAATAACACAGTCCTGTTCAGAAATTCCTCACCCCAGATGTACAGCGCAACCAGCAAAGAGAAAAACTCCAAAAATGCGATACTGCGACCATGGTGCTGCCAGTGAACAGGCCAACCAGCAGCACACCAGCGCCCCTCCCAGAAGATGCCAAATCCCAGGGCACCAGACGCATCTGTATAGATTTGCACCTGCCAAATCGTGTCTTCATCCGCAAAAGACAAAGGTACACCATTAAAATCCTGCAAAAAAGTCAACCATATGGACAGATCTGCCCTGACAGCTGCTGTGATACGCACACGATGATGGGGAAGATACGCCCCAGACAAGGACATCCCCAACCTTCTATAAAACGTCCTACCTGCTCGAACAACTCGACATGCAAAATTCAAGTATCCCAACAGTTTTTGGACCCTTCGGAGCTCCAACTTACGCTCTGCCACAACAAGCGACAAGAAAGCAGAAATTTCCTGAACTTTGGTCGAGGGCAGCCGCGCCACCATGGCCAGAGTATCAATTTCGATCCCCAAAACGTTAGTGTGGTACACGGACCTTCTGTTTTGTCAGGGGCCAGAGGCACCCCCAACTCCTCAGTCATGGCCTGAAAATTCTGCAAAGCCAACTGACACTGACCAGAATGGCGCTCACCTATGAAAAGGAAATCATCAAAATAGTGACAGACCAGCCGATGCCCACTGATGAAAGTGAAACGCCACTGTAAAAAGGTACTGAAAGTTTCAAATAATGCACAGGACACTGAACATCCCATTGGCAAAACCTTGTCGACATAAAACTGCCCTTGAAAATGCATACCTAGCAGACAAAAATCAGAGGGGTGAATAGGCAAAAGAAGGAAAGCCGATTGGATGTCACTTTTCGCCAACTGTGCCCCTTGCCCCGCAGATCTCACCAAACCTAGCGCATCATCCACCGAAGCGTAAGTTTTAGAACTGGCTATTTCTGGTAGGCTAAGGCTGACGCCAAAGCCAGGCAGAAACCACCATTCTAGTCAGGGCAAGGGAGTCACACGCCAAGATAACCCCTGCTCACCCCCTTGGTAGCTTGGCACGAGCAGTAAGGCTAAACTCGGAGGCAATGTGTAAAGCATTTGCGCCAGCACACAACAGCAACAACATCCTAGGCACACCACAAAAGGAACTCCACACAAGGTTATATAAAAATAACTTCTGTATTGTCAAAACACATCAGATAGAAATCACACATGTTTAATTCAGATGCTCTGTCCATCACCATCCCCCTTTCTGAATCGTTTTGGCCACTATAGGAGTGGCAGGGTATGCTCAGACATGAGTCCCTTGCTCACTGCACCATCAGGATTCAAGCAAGCCGGGCCGAAGACGGCTGCAATGCCAGAAACCGGTCCCCGGAAGCTTGTTTCCTTTCCAGTAAAGAATTGGCTTGGTAGTTTGGTCTGCCCTGTTCCCATGATGCACTGGGCCAGGGACAGACCAATTTGCATATAGCCAGGTTCTGAGCTGGGATGGTGCAGTGAGCTAAAAAACGGTGATGGATCAAGCCCTGATCTTTTGACTGGGTACGAGTGTTCTGTTTAATTCAGATGCTCTCTCCATCACCACCCCCCTTTCTGAATCGTTTTGGCCACTATAGGAGTGGCAGGGTATGCTCAGACATGAGTCCCTTGCTCACTGCACCATCAGGATTCAAGCAAGCCGGGCCGAAGACGGCTGCAATGCCAGAAACCGGTCCCCGGAAGCTTGTTTCCTTTCCAGTAAAGAATTGGCTTGGTAGTTTGATCTTTTGACTGGCTACGAGTGTTATGTTTAATTCAGACGCTCTGTCCATCACCACCCCCCTTTCTGAATCATACCTTCTAAAAGTGGCACTTCTAGACTAGACACAATCATGCCGCATATACCATTGCGCAGCATTCAATCTCACGAGTTCGTACATACCAAACCCGACCCTGCACTCCCCACACATCAGAAACTACCATGGGCATACATATTCCCCATTTATTCCTATGGGAGGGCAGGTCACTCCAACTTGCACGTCGGATGCAAATAGTCATCACAAAACGTGGGGGTGCTAAAAAGTCACCTACACAGACAATTTAAAGAGAAAAAAGTGAGGAAGAGGGCAGAGAGAGGAGCCTAGGTATAATCACCCATCGTGACAAAGGCCAATATTGTCCTTCGTAGCCCTCACACACCCTTGGGATATCATGTGTCATCATACACCCATCGGATGTCATGCTTCATCATCAGGCCACAGCTCCACGTGGGGCCGGCGCTGCAGTCCCCCACGGGCCCCAAGATGGGACACTTTGCTGGAGATCTTTTTTGGACAGCCGAATGGTGCATGTAGGTGTGCGGGGTAAAGGTGATATGGGATAAAATGAGGGAAAAACCAGTGCCTAGTGAAAAAATGGGGAGGGGGTTTGTACGCAACAATATGTCGTAGTGATAAACCTCAAGCTGTAGTAGCCATGAAAGACGTTCTTGTTCTAATAGGTATTTTCACCTAGTGAATCAAGGAATTAACGGTCAACATGTTTCATGCTCATAATCGCCCAGAGGTCGGTGGCATTTCGTCAGGACCACAAGATTTGTAAGTGCACGTGATTTCTAAAATTAGAGGAAAATCTCTCAACTTATCTTAACAGGGCGGCCAGGGGGGGGTGTTAAGTATCCAATCTCAGGATACATCTTCTTAATGTGTCCCGCTCCTGTATAGTACCTAGGACAAAGAGACAGACAGAAGAATATTTGTATATGCATCAGTAACAACTTGATGTCATAACGTGTGCCCACAGTGGTGCACATCTTACACAAAAGACAAACGTGAGTTGCACACAAGAGACACACCGCAGGCATGTACATATACGAGTGCGTAAATAAACAGGCAAAATCGCCCAAAAGAGGGGCTCAACAATCACACGGGTGATAGTGAACTCAATGCCTCGTAGTGATGCATATACAAATATTCTTCTGTCTGTCTCTTTGTCCTAGGTATTATGAGCATGAAACATGTTGACCGTTAATTCCTTGATTCACTAGGTGAAAATACCTATTAGAACAAGAACGTCTTTCATGGCTACTACAGCTTGAGGTTTATCACTACGACATATTGTTGCGTACAAACCCCCTCCCCATTTTTTCACTAGGCACTGGTTTTTCCCTCATTTTATCCCATACCACCTTTACCCCGCACACCTACATGCACCATCCGGCTGTCCAAAAAAGATCTCCAGCAAAGTGTCCCATCTTGGGGCCCGTGGGGGATTGCAGCGCCGGCCCCACGTGGAGCTGTGGCCTGATGATGAAGCATGACATCCGATGGGTGTATGATGACACATGATATCCCAAGGGTGTGTGAGGGCTACGAAGGACAATATTGGCCTTTGTCACGATGGGTGATTATACCTAGGCTCCTCTCTCTGCCCTCTTCCTCACTTTTTTCTCTTTAAATTGTCTGTGTAGGTGACTTTTTAGCACCCCCACGTTTTGTGATGACTATTTGCATCCGACGTGCAAGTTGCAGTGTCCCTTTATGTTTTAGTGATGTAGTTAGGAGCATGGACTCTGTATCTTCAATAGCTCTTGGGTCTCCTTTTGTTGTTGATAGGGCAGGTCACTCACCACACATACACAGAGAGCACACGCACTTTACACTGTACCACAGTGAAAAAGTGCGCAAAGGCCTAAAATCACCAACACCAGGTTCCAGAAACAGGCTAGGAAAAAGAAAAAAGTTTCGGGGTGAACCTGCCAAAAGGGCCAGGTCCAACAGTAAGATACACTAGAATCTTCTGGGGAAATGAAATCATTGATGGAGGAACCCTCAGGCCAGGACAAGTGATGTATAAGGCGAAATTCCCCAGCAGCCTTTTTGGGCACCACACCCAGTGGTGAAACAATTAAATCAGGCAAAGGACAGTGTACAAAAGGACCAGCAATCCTGACCGCAGCCAGTTCAGCGTCCAATTTTTTCTGCACAACCTGGGGACTCTCTTTTGCAGATATCAAGTTATCCGACCACCGACCTTGCCGGGGCCCCTGATATCCAATCTTAAATCCCACCTGGAACCCCCAAAACAAGCGCTTTGCTGCCTCAGAGTCCGGATAATCCTGTAACCACTGGCACAAGACCTCAACCTTAATAGGAGTAGGAGCCCTTTGTGACAATCTGAGAAGACTGGGAAGACTGGCCTCTGCCCCCTTGACCCCTGCCATGATCGCCAAAGCGCTGTCCCGGGAAGCATTGGGTGAGAGGGTGCCTACCCCCACACTGCGAACACTCATGTTTGTACTTACAATACTGTCTGGTGCAAAAGCCCTTGTTATAGTGCCAACATACCCCGGAGGATGCTGTCTGTCCCCTACCCATGACCCCCGCCCCAAACTGGGCGGGACGGAATTGAAAGGGCCGATATGTCACTGGCAACCCACTAGCCGTGTGAGTAGTCGCAGGCGGATGGGCAGAGGCCATCCACTGTAACCACAGTTCAGCATCTACTTCCCCCCAGGAACGATCAGGGAACAAACTCATCCTAGCACAAAACTCCTCATCATAGGAAAGCCAGGCATAGCCTCCAAAGTAACTGTGCGCCTTCCTAATGACGTCCACATACTTGAACATAGCCACCGCCTTGTCTGGATGCTGTTCACAATATACACTTGCATATATCAAGAAGGCGGACGTCCAATTCTCAATGGACTTCGGGACCCTAGGCCAGCTCCAACTCCTCTTCTTTGGACCCCTCCTTCGCCTGAATATCACGATGAAGTAATTTAAAAACGTCCACAAAGTCATTGCGCCAGATCCTAGACTTCGTCTTCTCAGACAAGTGAGACCCCAAGGGCATACCAATACCTGTGTAAGGCAACCTCTTATGTATGTGCACATCTTCCACCACTTATTATTATTAATTATTATTAAACCATTTTATAGCGCGCTCTGCTACTGAGGAGTATCCTGGCGCGGGCGCTAGGCCACTTGCGCTTTAGATTTTCCAGCATCTCCTGACTGCCCAACCTGAACAGCAGCAACATTCCCCTCAGACTTATCACTCTCAAGAGCCTGCCGCACAGACAGCGTTGTAACAGCAACTTGCTCCTCAACCATCCCATCCCCAATGCCAATGGATCTAGTACGCTTCGCAGGAACACCCCCACCCCCTTGCTGCCAAACAGACCACCATCCCGCCTTATCTTTTGGCAACTGTGACATTTTCTGTTGAAACAAAGCAGGATCCCCGGTTTGTCGCCGTGACTGGAAGGACGATGAAAGCCGAACTTTTGCGTGGTCCACACTTGACTCCTGCAAAAAACTAAGAGAACCAGATTGCCCCAAAACACCCCTCCCATTTGCAACTGTGACATTTGTAACATCCTCATCACGTAACTCGCCCTCCTCTAGGTCATCATAAACATCCAACAGCAGGTCATCATCATGTCCAACAGTAATCCCACTGCCACTTGGCAATTCTCCATCACCAATGCCCCCATCATAAAATTGCCAGTGAGTATCGTCGCTGCGCACTGCTCCTCGCAACCCAGAAGAGAAATCCGCTCCAGATCCCCGTCCTGATCCTCCCACCCCAGACTGAACCGCCACATGTTCAGCCCGCAATGATTTCTTGCCAGCCGAAGACCGGCGTACCGTAGCTTTATCTTTAGTCCTAGAGCCACTCGAGCCAGACCGTACCTTAGTGATTGCTCCACTGTCCCCGGCTGCGCGAAAAGGAGCAACCGCCGCATCCACACTGGAGCCATGCCAAACCAAATGACCACCCCTTTGCTCGCTACTCACCCCCGTTACAGAACACTCCTTGCCCGCGCCGAGAAGAAAAAAGCCTTGTGGCACCGAAGAAGACCCTGTAGCGAAAGTAGTGGGCACCATGAGGGAAGGGTCGGCGGGGGTGAGGGAACCAACTGCCAAGGGAACACCAGGCGGCACGGAGACGGGCCTTGAAACCCCCTCCAAAGAAAGAGGCGCATGAGGTTCCTGCAAGACACCTCCCTGCCCTACAGCCAAGCCAACCTGGGAAACAGGGTGGCCGAGAGCCACAAACTGAGCCTGCTGAGAAGGGGGGATAAAACATACAGTCTTCCATTAAACTGAATGGACTGGGCTAAAGCCTGACCCGGCCCTCCACACACCAGGGAATCAGGAGCACTGAAGGGGTAGGAAACGGTGAAACAGGGGCTGCTCCCAGCATTAAGACCGCCCCCCCCTGTCCAGCCTCTTCCCCCGCCTGCCCCGACTCTTCCCCCGCCTGCCCCGAGCACAAGAAACCGGCCTGACAGGCAAAGAGGAAGGCACCCCAACACGCAGACGAGCAGCCCGGACAGCAGACCTCCCCCGCTTGACACCAGACGCCCCCACACGGCCCCTCACTCTAGGAGGAGGAGGACATACCTGTACAGGATCGCCCAGCAACTCGGGGGTGTCACCGTCCGGCGAGGCACTCTGCAACCCCTCCTCCATAGGCACAGGGGGCATGGCAGCAGCTCCGTCCTCAGCCTCCGAGGGAGGCGACATGCAGGCAGACACCGCCTAGGCCACGCCTCGGGCCGCCTTCCTGAAAGGGCGGGCACGCCCAACCCACTCTACACCGGAAACACCAGGGGTAATGAGGTCCGCCCGTCCCGCGTCACGGAGGACCTGCAGTGCCCTCTGAACCTCCGCCGACTCCTCCATGAAAACAAACTGGTGAGTGTCACAGCAAAAGACGAGAAAACGCACGCAAAACAATCTCCGTCCCCCGCCTCCCGCTAACTGCGCCCTTTCCCGCCCTACGCTGTCCCTAATTAGAGCATCTGACCCTCGCGCTGCCTGATTGCCACCTGTCCAGCTAGCCTTCGCACGAACCTACCCAGGGAGAGACCGGCTCGTGCACGGCTCTCCCTGGGTCCCCCCCTTTACTGCAGAAGATGCAGCTGTTCTGATACTGCGGAGAGACTCTCCTTCATATTAGTATTATTTTGCCAACACTAAGACTGTATATTATGTTTCTGGGCTTTACGGTGTGGAAACCGCAGTTCTTTTTGAGTAGGGAGCGCGACATTGGGATTTTCTTCATTGTGCTTACTTACTTTGGGCAATTCTAGTTTAGCGCTATTACTGGAATTTTCACTGATAATACAAGCACTATTTAATTTAATTCAACTTTCGCACATTATCCAAGACTGATTCTTGATGTTACTGTTTACAGATGTCCTCAAGCAGAACTGGTGAGAAGTTTAGTGTGGAAAGGAATAAGAGTATTATTGGGCACACACAAGCTGGGCAGGAGGGTAGAACAGGGAGTGTATGTGTTTACTGTATGCTCTGTTTTTCCAGGATTATCCAACAGAACAGAACTGGGTGTTCTTATATGGAGAAGTGTAATGCCGTTCCATGCGCTGTTGTATAAGGTAGTTATTGGCTTTAGTTAGACCTTACTGAGAGTAGTCATATATGCATATGTGTGTGTTGATATATGTTGTTTTGTCTTATAGGTTCTCATCCCTGCTGTTACCTACCCTTATCTTTGCCTCACTTGATCGCCCTGCCACTCTGTGACCTTGTATTCAGAGTTTGGGGATGTCAAGGGGTAGACCCCTTATAGCATCATCCGGATCCTAAGGAGTACAGAACCTGACAAACTCAGATGGCGGTCCAAGGTTCGAGCCAACACCACCTTCTCTCACTGACAGTGCACTGTTACTCAGTGCCGCACCTGATAACTTTATGGGCTGCACGCCGTTCAGACACGACACCTCCTGCAGCCGAACACTTCAGTTATGTAGGGGCAGGTCATCAAGCACCACAACCACACGCGACCGGATACCTCCATCAGAGCAGCCGCTCTTCCTCCTGCTGATCTGTCGCCACGGCAGGGGCTGCAGGGCCTTCATCTTACTGGCACTATTCAGCCTCGATTTTCCCCACCGCACTCTTTCAGTCCTTCGCCAGTGCCGGGAGGGGGTCCGCCTTACTGTGTTTTTTTTGTGGTACTCTCTTTTCCCCCACGCTGACTCTTCACACCGCCCCATCACTATCATGCACTGCTCAGGCTACCTCCTGCGCCTCCGGCCGTCACTTCGATGCGGGGTGGGCTCCCGCTCAGTTCGCTCTTCAGTCGGGGCCTCAGCACATTGGTGGCGGGGGTCCTGCCACTGGCCCCGTCACTCACCAGACGATCCTTCTGTTGGGTGCCGCAATGCGCTTGCGGGCACACCAGGTGCGGAGTGGGCTCCCGATCACCTCCTTCACCCCCGGAGCTCTTCACATGTCCCGCGGGCCATCAGGCGAGTCCTGCTTGCAGGGGGTGCCCTCAACACGGGCATCACACTCCCCCTTCAATCACCAAATAAGGCGGCTGCACACGCGGGCTCAGCCCGCTTGTCGCCAATGTAATTTTGTTGGGCCCTGGGCCCCCATGCATAAAGAGTAAGGACACATACACAGTTGATTACTTTGGTAGAACTGGCTAAGGCACACGCGCCCAGCCCCTTTTATTGGTAGGGCCACATGTCCTGTGACGCCTGTGTTGGATGGGTGCTGGGTGCTGGGTGGGGTGTAAGCCAGCCCTCTGGGAGTGGCTGGTGCTGACAACGACTAGAACAGTGACCAATAGGTCACTACAACAGGGTGATTAAGGTGTTTTAGCAAAACAAGGAGGGCACAGAAGGAGGAATCTGCCCTTGCCTGCCAAATGCAAGGATACTCCAGCCGGAGCTGGCTGCTGGTGGAGAACGCAGGGGGGGGTTTCATTTTTCAGAAGGGCAAACAGGAATCAGGGAGATCAGAAGCAAAAAGTAGAAGTCTCCAGCTAGGAAGCAGCATTCCTGACTATGCCGGGAAGGTGTTTATCCAGGTTATGGGAGGAAGAATACAGTTTTTCCTTGCTGCCTAGGATAGATCGCCTTCCGACACCTGGGTCGGTCAGGTGGCAAAGAAAGATTACCAGTTAGACTTTCTGAAGACTCCGATGGCCTCATGGATCATTCCTATGCCCGACCCCTGTAATGCAGTAAGGAGATTGGCTTTTGAATCTGAAATTCTCAGCTTGGTGGAAAATAAAGTGGTGATTCAGATTCAAAAAGCAGAGAGGGGCAAGGGAGTGTACTCAAGAATCTTTCTAGTCCCCAAACCCTTGGTTCAGTTCTGGCTGATCATAGATATAAGAGGGGTGGACCTAACTGATGCCTACTTCCATATTTCCATAGCTGCGGTTCAGCAAAATTACCTCAGATTTTGTGACTTAGAAGAGCCTTATCAGTTACAGATATTGTTCTTAAGCATCAAGTCGGCCCCAAGGGTTTTAACAAAGATGGTGGCTCCCTTGGTTGTGATTCTCCATCTTCAGGATGGACTGTTTGTTTATCCAACACAACTTTCATTGGAGCCCTGTCAGGACAGACTCAGGCAAGCTTTTACTGCTAGAGAAGAGAGCAGCAAATTGCTGCTATCTTCTCTGGCAGAAAAAGTTAAGAACAACTCTCTAACCCCTGTTGTTATGGTTGGTGGCTACAGCAAGGTTGTGGCTAAAAGTTCAAGGCTGCATGGCCTCATGTGTATTTCTAGTCCCCTGGGCAAGACTTCATATGAGACCACTGTTGGCTCATCTGGCAAAATATCGGAACCATGTTTTATGAACTGGAAAGGAAGTATCCCAGTTACAAGTCTGATCAACGATCAACTACATTACAAGCAGGATTCTTTGAGCAGGTGATTTTCACTTCATACTCCTCCATAGATTGTCATAACAATGGATGACAGCTCTTTAGGTTGGGAAGGAATGAGGCTCAAGGAAAGTAGTCACCAAAAGACAAGACACAGACGTTGAACTGGAAGGAGTTGTCTGGAATTCTTCAGGTGATGTTACATTTCAAGCAAAACATTTTGAACCAGCATGTGTTTATCAGGACAGACAACACAATGGTATTTTTATATGGAAATGAGGTGATGGAGTGGAGGGTCCAAAGGTCTACCTCCCTCAAACTGGTGTCTCTGAGTATAGGAGTAACACGAGAAGAGAAACATCCTTCCCTGACAACATCTCATATCATGGGTGAAGACAATTCTGTGGCAGACAGGCTAAGCAGGGTCTTCTCCTCCTCAATATCAGTGTCCCTTATCCTTCAGATGTTACCGCTGCTAGGGTGATTGGTAGGCCGGGAGCATTCTTATCCAAATCTCCGTGCTTGAAACTTCGAGAGGATGGCGTTTTGTTTAAACACAATAAAGCTTTCCTTTTCAAGGTGTCGGTAAATTTACATAGGGAGCAAGAAGTGTTCTTATTTGTGTTTTACCCCACTTCAACTTCCAAGGAGGAGGAACTCTTTCATTTGCTGGAGTTGAAGAGGGTGGTTAAAATTTCCCTCCAGAGGTCTGATGAGTATAGTAAGTCTAAACATGTCTTTGTGGTATGTGGGGATGTGAATCAGGATCACAATATGTCTAATGTCACTTTATGTATATGTATTAGATAAACCATTGCTTCAACGTATTCATTGTCAGATGTTTCTTTGAAGGAATATAGGAAAGATCCACTAGAGGAGTGGCAGCTTCTTGGGCTGAGGCTCAGGGGCCCCTCTGCCAGAGATTTGTCGAGCAGCCATGTGGGCTTCAGTGCAAAAGCTTGTTAAACACTTCTGTATTGAATGTAATATGTAGGGTAAAACTTTGGGGAAAATGTGTTAAATGCAGTTTATTTTCTGTATAATTTGAATCTTTTGTTTGTGGATTAATTAAATATTACTGAGTGTAGGAGAGTAGGGTCTGCTTCCTATGGTTACCCCCACTTTTTGCTGTAATTCTCTGGTTTTTCGACTTTAGTCTGGCTGTGGCCCTGCTAATCAGGCCCACAGCCTAGCTGTTCTCGCTCTAAATTGATACCATGCACTTTAGGTACATACCAGACTGGTTACTGGGTCATCCTTGTGAGCCCCTGTATAGTGTACCATAGGTACCCAGGGCATAGGTGCACCCTAGGCCTACCAGGGCTGCAGCATGTATTGTGCCACCCCTAGTTTGCCTTCCAAACTGACACCACAGGCCTGTTCACAGAGCCTGGGTAAGGTGGTGTAATCACCCCTTACTTATATATAGTATACCTACATCTATATATACATATAGACACATATACACCTATAAGTCACTCCTATGGCAGGCCTTAACAATCCTGGAGGCAGAGTGCTTGGTTTTATGTGAGAGAGTGCCCTAGCATGAGCTGAACCCCTCTGCCGCTTTCTGAACCATCTCCTTATAGCTGTTCTAGGATATGGCCCTACCATATACTCTTAAGTGCATTATAATCCTCACCGTTAATGCTAACTTTGGTTTGGTTTTATCAAAACATGTCGTGTAAGGTGTAAAACACTTTGGAATACTACCCCCCCGCCAGTTCTGGTGACGGGGGTAGCATTCCACCTTTCTAGAGGGAGAAGACATGTAGTTACTGGTTTACCCGGTTAAAGTTAAACAGAGCCTCAGCATCACAAAATGGATGCTGCTGCCACAGACACGAGTCTGCCCTCCTCCTGCTGGACGAAACTCCGTCAGGGGAGGCCTGGACAATAGGTTTCCTGTCCAAGGAGGTGCTGGCACCTGTCCAGACAGGCTTTTGTGTATTGGGGCAGAGAGGGCTGCATTCAGTGAATGCTTTCCAGACACTGGCTGGGGCACACAAGGTGCTCCATGCATTTCCTAGTTCAAACCGGTTCCTGGGGCACTCTACCCCAGCTCTGGTGCGAAACGGGACAAACGGAAAGGGGTGTAACCACCCCCTTCCCAGGTCCACCCATAGGAGGGACCTTAAAGTTAGTCCAGCCCCTTAACTTAGTTTAAGTATAGGAACCCAGTCCCTAGGACTTTAGATTACCCTGGACGAAACTCTGTAACACATATCCTGGACCTTCGACATTTCATTTCGACTGGAAGACGGAAGATATCTCCCTTGTGGTCAAGGAGTGACCACCCTGTTCAAACAGGCACCAACAGCAACTTTGCCGGTCTGCATTTTTGAGGCTCCCGCCGGATCCCCAAAAATCTGCGACACAGGACATGGACTTCCAGACATCTCTGACCCCGACTTTTGCTCACAGGCACAAATATGGTGACAATCACATAGAGATGCTGCAACATGCACCTCCAGACAACAAATGGCATCAGATTTCACGCGAAACATACAGACCAGGTCAGCCTTGGAGTGATCTTACCTATACACATTGTAATATGTCTCTACCTTATAGGCAATGCCATGATAATACCCCAACACCACACCATTAGTAATATGATCTTAATGGGAATTGGAGAAGGTAACAAGCAACTGACAGGAAGATGGTGCCTTCATTGGAAACCAAGTTTTGTATATTCCAAGATGGCCGATATGTTATTATAATATTGGAAAGGGATAAGTCATTGAGAGAGACTGTTCCAAGATGGCGGCCGCCCCTTCGATCGGTGTAAAGTCATATGTGTGAAATCAAATCTTTATACATATTAATTCTACTTGTTTATACCCCACTCGGACGAGTGTAGGTTTATAAGACAGGCTGAATACAACAAAATAGACAGTGTAAACGAGTAAGCGGTCACGTGGTTACATGGCCCAATCATCGACCTGTTGCTCACGTGAGGTGTTGGGCCAATCAGAGTCTAGCTATACAGAAACACGGATAAATACACTACGAGCACAACCCATGACGCTCCGGTGTTGAGGAAATGCCGTTTGCTGGACCTCCGCGAGTAAGCATGCATACGCGGAACCGGACAATGAAGATATGGTGAGAGTAGATATGCTGATGTTAATTTCTGCCCGTATGGCGTTTTCCTGTGTCATTTATCCAGGCACCTCAGGAAGGGAGGCGGGACCCTACTTACCGAGCGGAAGGGGGTCAGAGTCTTTGCACAGAGCCAGAGCGGTAACGGTATGAAAGCAACTGTCTTATCTAGGTAAAAAGCAATTTTTGTCCACAACAGGGTGCAAAGCAGATATCAATTATGCAGTATTGCTACAGGCAGATGCCCACATATATACATATGTGTGTCTTATGTTCTTGATTTCCAGCATCTAAAAGCACAGTACCGCTGGCAGTGACATCGTAAATATACGTTGGCCCTGAAGAAATTGCCTGATATTATACCTAAGGCAATGAAACATGTCGGCTGCGGGTTGAGTATGAGGCGATAGGTAGTATTCATACTTCACCCTTTTATATTACATGTTGAACTGCAATGCAACAAAAAGATATCAATAAAGTATGAGTAATATCTTGCTGCGCAGTTTAGTGTATGTTATATGTTGAATGCGGTTAGTCTTGTGTCACATATATGTTGTTTGTACACTGCACCATTCACTGTTATGTTCCTTACTTTGGGTTTTTGGACACGTTTTGCGTTAAGCTATTTGACACCGATGATGAGAACAGGGCTAACCTGGTGAGTACCAACCAGGGGCCCCATTGGTGGTGCGCCCGTGAGGTGTCATCTAGCTATTCACACCTTTTTCTTAATGTTGTCCCTTTGAATGAATGTCTGTATTGTGTTGAAAGGTTTTCTGTTTATCAGAGATGGGCTTAATTTTTAACGTTGGCAACAGCCTGAAACGGTGGTATAATCTCTACGAATAGGGATATAACTAGAGAGCGCTCTGGACGATCTAGAACTGTTTATAGCAGGACTTACCTCTACGTTGCCTTGAGGACTGGGTCATTTTTTGATTAGTGTCTGATTGAGTGGAGGGCGATCCAGTCTTCCTTACCCCTCTTGACTCCTAGTAGTTGAATACAGCCTTGGAGTGGAACAGCCACAACCATCACACGCCTTTTGGCAGACACGAGAGACGTGGGACTGGAACTCCTGGACATCCTGCATTTTGGAAGCTGCACCTACTTCACGAGGTATCTCGAAGTTGTGCATTGGGGTGCTAGACCAAGACCCGAGCACCATTTGCACTGAAGCTCAGAGGCCCCCACTCCACGAGTGACCCGTGGGCCCCGCTTTTGCATTTCAGCTTGACACAACTTTGCAGTTCCTTGCCCGTTGGTTAGTGAGCCTCCCGTAGACTTTTCTTTGAATCTAACTTGCTTTCCTGGTTGCTCCAGGCTTACTCCAACTTCCCTGCAAAGGAGAAGTTCCTCAGACCTTGCTGGTCTGCACCGAAGCCATTATCGACATCCTGCGTGGGTTGCGTTTGCCAAGGCTTGTTGGGTCCTGTCCTGATACCACCATGGCAGTCAACTAGATCCTTCGTGGGACAGCTCGATTCCAGCTCCTGTTCATCGTCGACGCCTCCTGATCCTCGTGGCTGAAGAGACAAACTTCACCTTTTCACCTGCAAGCACCCGACATCTGGTGGCATTTTTCTATCGCTGCCCAGGTCACTGGCTAGTGGCCCAGACTCTCTCTCCTCTGCTTTCAGGTTCTTCAGATCTTCGATACACCCTTGGATCTACCCAGACACTTTTCCTCTGGTTGCCTGCATCACTTCTTTGCAGCTCTCCATTGAAAACGACGACGAAACCCGACCCGAAAAGACACCTATGTACCCGGCTTCCCTGGGTGAGGTAACACGAGTACTCCGGTGCTTCCTGTGGGTCTTGACTCTCGAAGTGTCCTAGTTTAAAAGGGTTCCATCGTAGTCCATCGGGAAGTGTCCTTAAATTGTACATTTGTAACTTGCTTGTTTCCCATAGAAAGTCAATGGTAACCCGCGGCTGTGTTCAGACACTGCACGCGTCTCCCGTGGGCCTCCTACTTTCTAACCTTTGGTTGTTTAGAGTTGCCCCAGCAATTCCACAGGCCCCAGGCCTGCTTTCTAATTCTCACGTGGTTTTTATACCACTCTTTTAGTATATGGTTTGTGAGGCCCCTAGGGCATAACGTATACTGTGCAACTTATCGTATGCTAATTGAGACTCTTGTATTGTACTTTTACCTCTGACCTCATAAAGAGTGCAGAGGGGTTGTGTTTAGAATAAATGCATATATATTTGATATATACCTTGTGTGGTGTCCTTTCATTTGGTACTCAAGGGATTATAATTGGTAAAACAACTCGCTTAATTCGCTCTCTGAAGTCTTAGCCCAAAGACTGCTCACACTGCTACCCCTAGGATAGCTTTCTATAAGGTTGACTTTACAACTACCATCAATAAGGGTCGATTAGACTGGTACAAGGTGCCCACTAGAACTAGTGGACATCATATGCCAGGCTAACTTCTCACATTGGTTTGCAGCGGATGGGATAAGAGCTTGAATTGTTTTACCAAATATTCTTGAGAATATCATTTGAAAAATCACATCAAGTTACCTGTAGGTACATATGAATCAAGACCTATAATACATAGGTTCTACTGAACTTAACAGTTGTAGGTGGTAAGGGCTTAGCACACCCTGACTACAACTTCTAGAGAGGTTCTAGTAGGAAAACAAATAGTGTAGGTAGTGCACACACCACACCTCACTAGTCATGGCCTTGAGAGCAGGAGCTAGTGGCTCTCTGCCAGATGTCAGCCAAGTGCAGACATCTAAGTATGACACCTTCTCATTCCAAGATTTGAGAGGATTATGTGTCACTAGAAAAGTAAGGCAAGGACAGAGTCCAACCACCCAGCACCTCATAGATATAATGGTGGCAGATGACTTAGCAAAAGCATCAGATCCAGGTACCCTAGGTTGTGGGGAGGGGGGGGCATCCATCATCAGAGGAGGATCTAAGTGGGGCACCCCACCAGGACTCTGAGGATGATGAGGATGTAGACCAGGAACAGGTTGATGAACCAGACCTGGGAGAAACAGGACTAATTGGAGATGGCCATGAGGGTCACTCCTTCATTCACCCAGGGAGGCCTACTGGTGTACCCAGAAGACAGACATCTAACTCAGGTGAATCTCACCATTCCGGTTCATCAATAGGGTCAACTGCCTCAACTCATAAGAGGAGAGTGAGAACATCCCCTCAGAGAAGAGAGCATGAATCAAGAATGACAGAAGTCAATCTTAGGATCAGCAGGCAAGAGGTTGCCCTGGCCAAAGAGACCCTAGCTCTTGAAAGAGAGAACAAATTGTGTGGGCTAGAGCCCACTGGTGGCAGCAATATCCCT
Source organism: Lissotriton helveticus (assembly GCF_964261635.1). Classification (NCBI taxonomy): domain Eukaryota; kingdom Metazoa; phylum Chordata; class Amphibia; order Caudata; family Salamandridae; genus Lissotriton; species Lissotriton helveticus. The sequence goes on from NC_136068.1 coordinate 1,437,708,813, forward strand.
AGTGGTAGGGAAAGGTCTCATGACCGTAGAAACCTGAACAAGATTGTCCCTCCCTATCAGATTGGGGATGACATCCACAAGTGGATAACTGATTTGGAGAGGGCCTGCAAAGTACAGCAGGTACCCCAAAGTCAGTGGGCAGCAGACTTGAAGCTCTCCTTTGCAGACAAAGGAAGAGACAAGCTCCTCGCTGTTAGGGAAGAGGATGCTGATAGCTACACTGTCCTGAAGAGTGCTCTAATGGATGGGGTTGGCCTAACCACTGAACAGTACAGGTTGCAGTTCAGAGACACCCAGAAGACACAGACTCACGACTGGACAGATTTTGTAGATTGTGCTGCTAAGGCTCCGGAAGGTAGGTTACTGGGCAGTAAAGTAAGTGACTATACAGGATTGTATTACCTTATAATGAAAGAACAGATTCTTAATAACTGTCAGAACCAGCTATTGCATCAACACCTGGTTGACTCTGATTTGACCTCGCCACAAGAATTGGGTAAGAGGGCAGACAAATGGGTCAGAACCAGGGTGAGGCAGAAGGTACAGAACCAAGGTGGTGCCCAGAAGAAGCCAGACCAAAAGGGTGGGGAGAAAGCAAAAGACCAGAAGTCTTCTCAAGGTCCCCAAAAAGCTTCTAATGGTAGGGGTTCCCAACAATCCAAAAAGAAAGAAGGCCAAAAGAAACCCTGGTGAAATGTTTGTAATAGTAATACTCACTGGACCAGTGATTGTAACAAAAAGGAGACAGCTCCAGCCACCATTGCCCCTAAGGCAATGGTTCCCCCTAATCCAGCTCCAAGTGGTGGTTCTCAACAGAAGGGTGTAGTAGGGTTAACCCTGGGAACTGAGATGGACTTTGGCCTAGTCAGAGTACCAACTCAAGCTGTTTTGATCTGTGATTGGGATATAGCCATATCCTCTGCTGTTAGTCCCAATAACGTGGGCAAGTACAGACAAACTCCTTTGATTAATGATAAAGTGGCTCAGGCCTACAGGGACACATGTGCTAGTGTCACAATGGTAACACCCAGCTTTATGAACCCTGAACAGATCATACTAGGTGAAATTTACCTAGTGACCAACGCTAGCAATGTCACTACCACACACAGTATGGCAGTTGTTAATTTCTCCTGGGGAGGGGTAACTGGCCTCAAGAAGGCTGTTGTTAGCTCAGACCTCCCTGTAGAATGTTTGCTTGGCAATGACCTAGATAATTCAGCCTGGTCTAAAGTGGAGTATAGGCCACATGCAGAAATGCTAGGCATCTCTGCAAATGTGCTTGTTGTGACTAGGTCACAGGTCAAATATTGCAACACTGAACAGGCACTGGATTATGGAATAATAGACCAGTTGCCTACCAGGAAAAGGAGCAGTAGGGTTAAGGCTGTGCCTTCTCCCCTGCCTCAGGATGAGGATCAGCCTTCTGAGGAAGCTGACTGTGAGACCCAAGAAGGAACTGTCCTAGAAGAGCTTGAGCCTGATCAGGTTGAGTTTCTTGGGACAGGGGGACCTTCCAGGGCAGATCTGAGGCAGGCACAGTTGGACTGCCCTTCTCTTGAACCCCTCAGACAGCAAGCTGCTGCTGAGGCTGCAGGGTATGCTAGTGGAACCCATAAGGTTTACTGGGATGAAGGGCTCCTGCATTCAGAGGGTAGAGACCCCAAGCCTGGTGCTTCCAGGAGGTTGGTCATACCTTTGGCATTCAGGGGCTTCCTTTTGACACTAGCCCATGATATTCCCCTTGCAGGACATCTTATTTAGAACAAGACTTGGGACAGGCTTGTCCCTGACTTTCACTGGCCCCATATATCAGAAGACACCAAGGAGTTTTGTCGCTCCTGTGTCACCTGCCAAGCCAGTGTAAAATCAGGTGGCACTACAAAGGCCCCCCTTATACCACTACCTGTGGTGGGGGTTCCCTTTGCAATAGTAGGGATTGAAATTGTTGGGCTAATGGATCCCCAAACAGCCTCTGGGCACAGGTTTATTCTGGTGGCTCTGGATCATGCCACCAGATACCCAGTAGCTATTCCCCGTAGGACCACTACAGCACCTGTTGTGGCAAGAGCCCTCCTGGGAGTTTTCTCAAGAGTGGGTTTCGCTAAGAAGGTTGTATCAGATAGAGGTGCACACCTCATGTCTGGATACCTGACTGCAATGTGGAAGGAGTGTGGAGTGAACTACAAGTTCACCACACCCTACCACCCACAATGCAATGGTCTAGTTGAAAGGTTCAACAAGACCTTAAAGGGCATGATTAAGGGTCTCCCTGAAAAGCTCAGGCAGAGATGGGACATCCTGCTGCCCTGCCTTTTGTTTGCTTATAGAGAGGTCCCACAGAAGAGGGTTGGCTACAGCCCTTTTGAATTTTTGTTTGGGCATCCTGTAAGAGGACCCCTTTGTCTGGTGAAGGAAGGATGGGAGTTACCTCTCAAACTTCCCAAACAAGACATTGTGGACTATGTACTTGGTCTCCGCTCCCGGATGGCAGAGTACATGAAAAAGGCATCCAAAAACCTTAAGACAAGTCAGGAATTGCAAAAGGCCTGGCATGACCAAAAGGCTGTACTGACTGTTTACCAGCCAGGACAGAAAGTGTGGGTTTTGGAGCCTGTGGCCCCAGCAGCTCTCCAGGACAAGTGGAGTGGACCCCACGCTAATATTGAACAGAAGGGAGAAGTCACCTATCTGGTTGATCTTGGAACTCCCAGGAGCCCCCATAGGGTGCTCCATGTCAACAGACTGAAACCATATGTTGACAGGGCAGACATGGGCTTGCTCATGGCTATTGATGAAGGACAGGAGGAAGAGAGTGACCCTCTCCCAGACCTGCTCTCTCAGAACACTGATGATGGTTCAGTTGACGGTGTAGCCTTGGCAGGCAGCCTCACTGACCAACAGCAGAATGACTGCAGACAAGTCCTGCAGGCCTACAGAGATATTTTTTCACTGACTCCAAGTCAGACTACCTGGTGCACTCATGGAGCGGACACTGGGGACAGTCTGCCTGTTAAAAGTAAAATTTACAGGCAACCTGATCATGTCAGGGACTGTATCAGGACAGAAGTCCAGAAGATGTTGGAATTGGGAGTCATTGAACCCTCAGAGAGCCCTTGGGCCAGTCCAGTAGTCCTTGTGCCTAAACCTCACACCCAAGATGGTAAAAGGGATATGAGATGTTGTGTGGACTACAGAGGTCTCAATGCTGTCACTAGGACAGATGCCTATCAAATACCCAGGGCAGATGAGCTCATAGACAGATTGGCATCTGCCAAGTTTCTGAGCACATTTGACCTGACAGCTTGCTACTGGCAGATCAGACTAGCTGATGATGCAAAGCCAAAGACAGCATTTTCAACCACTGGTGGACATTATCAATTTGTGGTAATACCCTTTGGTCTGAAAAATGCAACTGCCACATTTCAAAGGTTGGTGAACCAAGTACTCTCAGGCCTGGATGACTACTGTGCAGCTTGTCTAGATGATACTGCTGTCTTAAGCTTCACCTGGGAAGATCACCTGATCCACCTGAAAAATGTTTTGGAGGCCCTGCAAAAGGCAGGCCTAACTATCAAGGCTACCAAGTGCCAGATAGGGCAGAGTCATGTAGTATACTTGGGCCACCTTGCAGGTGGAGGCCAGGTTTAACCATTGCAGAGCAACCTCCAGACAATAATGGACTGGACTGCTCCAACCACCCAGACTCAGGTCAAAGCTTTTTTGGGCCTGACTGGGTATTACAGGAAATTTGTCAAGGGGTATGGTTCCATAGTGACACCCTTTAATGACTTAACTTCCAAGAAAATGCCTAAGAAAGTTCAGTGGACAGTCAGCTGTCAAAAGGGAGTTGATGACCTGAAGGAGGCCATGTGCACTGCACCAATTCTGCAAAGTCCAGACTACTCCAAAGAATTCATTATTCAAACAGATGCTTCTGAGTTGAGGGTAGGGGCTGTGCTATCACAACTGAATAAAGATGGTCAAGACCAGCCAGTATCGTTTATTAGCAGGAGGCTGACCCCTAGAGAGAAATGTTGGTCAGCTATTGAGAGGGAGGCTTTTGCTGTGGTTTGGGCCCTGAAGAAGCTGAGGCCATACTTGTTTGGTACTCACTTCAAAGTTCAGACAGAGCATAAGCTCCTCTTGTGGCTAAAACAGATGAAGGGTGAAAATCCCAAACTGCTCAGGTAGTCCATTTCCCTACAGGGATGGACTTTACAGTGGAACATAGACCTGGGAGTAACCATGCCAATGCAGATGGACTCTCTAGATATTTCCATTTAGAACATGAAGACTCAACTGGTCAAGGTTAGTTTAATGTCCCTGCGTTTGGGAGCAGGGGGGGTGTTGTGTAGGAAAGTAGGGTCTGCTTCCTATGGTCACCCCCACTTTTTGCTGTGATTCTCTGGTTTTTCGACTTTAGTCTGGCTGTGACCCTGCTACTCAGGCCCACAGCCTAGCAGTTCTCTCTCTAAATTGATACCATGTACTTTAGGTATATACCAGATTGGTTACTGGGTCACCCTTGTGAGCCCCTGTATAGTGTACCATAGGTACCCAGGGCATAGGTGCATCCTAGGCGTACCAGGGGCTGAGCATGTATTGTGCCACCCCTGGTTTGCCTTCCAAATTGACACCACAGGCCTGTTCACACATCCTGGGTAAGGTGGTGTAATCACCCCTTATTTAGATATAGTATACCTATATCTATATATACATATAGACACATATACACCTCCTATGGCAGGCCTTAACAATCCTGGAGGCAGAGTGCTTGGTTTTATGTGCGAGGGTGCCCTAGCATGAGCTGAGCCCCTCTGCAGCTTTCGGAACCATCTCCTTATAGCTGTTCTATGATATAGCCATACGATATACTCTTAAGTGCATTATAATCCTTGCGGTTAATGCTAACTTTGGTTTGGCTTTATCAAAACATGTTGTGTAAGGTGTCAAACACTTTGGAATACTACCCCCCACGCCAGTTCTGGCGGCGGGGGTAGCAGTCCACCCTTCTAGAGGGAGAAGACATGTAGTTACTGGTTTACCCGGTTAAAGTTAAACAGAGCCTCAGCATCACAAAATGGATGCTGCTGCCACATACACGAGTCTGCCCTCCTGCTGCTGGACCAAACTCCGGCAGGGGAGGCCTGGACAATAGGTTACCTGTCCAAGGAGGTGCTGGCACCTCCCCAGACAGGCTTTTGTGTATTGGGGCAGGATTGGCTGCGTTCAGTGAATGCTTTCCAGACACTGCCTGGGGCACATAAGGTGCTCCATGCATTTCCCAGTTCAAACCGGTTGCTGGGGCATTCTGCCCCAGCTCTGGTGCAAAACTGAACAAAGGGAAAGGGGTGTAACCACCCCCTTCCCAGGTCCACCCATAGGAGGGACCTTAAAGGTAGTTGTTAGAAGCGGCTGTCTCTAGTTGGCAGAGGTATACACTTCTGACAAATAGGGACACACCTTTTCTAGTCAGGGCAAGGGGATCACACACTTAGATAACCCCTGCTCACCCCCTTGGTAGCTTGGCAAAGCAGACAGGCTTATCTCAGAGGCAGTGCGTTAAGCATTTATGACCACATACAGTAATAAAGTGAATACACTACAAATGGACACGACACAGTAGCATTATAAAAATAAGAATGTTTATATAAGGCTTAGCACAAGACCAAATAACGACAAAAATATACCACAATCTTAATAAATACTCTTGGAAGGAAAAATAATAGTTCAAGCACGGTTTCTTCTTAGCACAAAGTCTTTAGTAACAAAAGCAACTCTTCTTCTTTAAAACACAGTTCTTGGCAACAAGGTAACCCACACGGGAGTCACACGACGTCGAGGCAAAGTTAATCCAAAGGTTCGGCGTCGACCGCGAGGAGCGCTACGTCGAGCCCGGAGTCGCACAGACCCCCACAACACAGTACCTTGGAAAAGTGAAGCACTCGATGATCAGCGGCGTCGAGATGTCCGGCGTCGCGTCTTCGGCGTCGATCGGGCCTCGGAGTCGGGGCGATCTGCAGCGGCGTCGACCGAAGTCAGGCAGGAGCAGCGCTCACGAGATGAAGCAGGATACGGCGTCGTCGATGTCGATGTTGCAAGAGTGAGCAGCGCTCACGGCGTCGAGAGGGCTCGGGTCGATGCGATCAGCGGCGGCGTCGACACAGGGTCACTTGGAGCTGGAGCCGAACTCGCTACTCACTGGCGTCGCTACTGGCGTCGATCGGGCCCGGCGGCCGGCGTCGAAGGTGCGGGACACTGGAGCCGTTACTCACGATGTCGAGCTGGATTCGGCGGCGTCCGTCGGCGTCGAGATTGCTGGATTCTTCAGAGGTGCTGGATTTTCAGGCTCCAGCAACAAGCACTTTCAGCAAATAAATGAAGTCCTTTGGCCCTGTGACTTCAACAGGAGGCTGGCACTCTTCCAACCCTTGGAGATTTTCTTTAGCAAGTTTGAGAGTACACACTCAGTTCCTCTCTCCTGCCCTTGGCAAAAATAAAGAAGCAACTGCAGGATTCCCCCAACAAACAGCACTCTGGCAGAAGGGGTAGGCAGTCCTTGGATCAGCAGGCTTCTTGTCCTTGGTTCAGGTTTCCTTGTCAGAAGTGATCTCAATTCTTGGTTCAGGGGTCTTTCTCTTATACCCCTTTTTGGCTTTGATCCCTTTGTCCATGCAGGGGAATTTCCCCCCATCTTGGGTTTGTTGTGGGTGTTGCCAGGCCTAGGCACCTAGGCCTATTCACTGTGCAGGGCAGAGTCTTCAGCCGCCTAGCAGGAGCGGAGCCAGCATTGTCACTGGCAGGGGCAGGGCCATCAGTTGCCCGGCAGGAGGTGGGGCCAGGAAAGTCCCTGGTAGGCTCAGAGTCATCAGTCGCCTGGCAGGGGGGCGGAGCCAGCATTGTATCAGGCAGGGCAGGCTATCAGGAGCTACTCTTCCCCTACTCTCAATGCAAAATGCCCCACTCACCCCACACTGACTCATTCAGACCTCTGGAGCCACCCAGCTCCTGTCACACGCACACCAGAACCAGCAGAGACCGGTAGACAGTTAGACAAGAAAATAGCTACTTTCTAAAAGTGCTATTTTCAAACACAGAGTCCAAAAACCACCCACACAAACGGATGCGTTATTAAACCCTGAGTTCAGGGATACCAAACTCGACATTGCACCATGCTCCCCGAGCCCGCTAGGATTATAGCATTAATAATCCTGGCATCCAATTCTAACTTATGGAGAGCAGGTTACCTTACAATAGTGAAAAACGAATATGGCTGTAATTCACTATTAGGACATGCCAACCTTGTCAGGCTTGTCCTACCTTATGCTTACAATGCACCCTGCCCTTGGGCCTACCATAGGGGCGACTGACATGAAGTTAAGGGAAGGTTTAGGGACTGGCAAGTAGGTGTACTTGCGCAGTCTGCGCGACAGTACCAGACTGCACGTGGTCTAGCAATGGCAGACCTGTAGACATACTTTTACTAGGCCGCTTCTGTGGGTGGCACAACACGTGCTGCAAGCCCACTAGCAGCATTTGTATTTACAAGCCCTGGCACTCCTGGTGCACTCTACTAGGGACTGACAGTAAACCAAATAAGCCAAACATGGAGTTCAATCAATACAGCAATTTCACATAGGGAGCACTTGCACTGTGGCACTGATCAGCAGTGGCACAGTGCCCAAAGCATATAACAGCAAAAACATCGTAAACAGAGGAGGCAAACAGAAAAAATGGAGGAGAGACTCATGCCAATGATGCCAGGTCTAACACGTGTCCCCTCCAGCTGAAATGTGGGGAGAACTACCCTTACCCTAGGGAGTCCTCATCACTAAGGCGGAAAAATCTGGACAGAACATCAGCATTGGCGTGATCTGTGCCAGGGCGGTGTTCCACCGTGAAGTCCATCCCCTGTAGGGAAATGGACCACCTCAACAGCTTTGGATTCTCACCCCTCATCTGCATCAACCATCTGAGGGGCCTGTGGTCTGTCTGAACCCGGAAGTGAGTCCCAAACAGGTAGGGTCTTAGCTTCTTCAGCGCCCAGACCACAGCAAATGCTTCTCTCTCTATCGCACTCCACCTCTGTTCCCTGGGAAGTAACCTCCTACTGATGAAGGCTACAGGTAAGTCTCGGCCCTCTTCATTCACCTGAGCTAGAACAGCCCCCACGCCATGCTCTGAAGCGTCCGTCTGGACAACAAATTCTTTAGAAAAGTCGGGTGCCTGGAGTATGGGTGCTGTGTACATTGCAGTTTTCAGGGTGTCAAAGGCCGTCTGACAGGCGTCAGTCCAGATCACTAGTCGTGGCTGCTTCCTGGAAGTCAGCGAAGTCAAGGGTTGCACAATGTTACCATAATCCTTGACGAACCTCCTGTAATAACCCGTGAGACCCAAGAAGGCTCTCACCTGAGTCTGGGTTTTGGGCGGTGCCCATGCCAGGATGGTATCAATCTTGGGTTGCAGTGGGGCCACCTTGCCACTCCTTACTTGGTGCGCCAAGTACACCACTGAACCCTGCTCAATCTGGCACTTACTGGCTTTGATTGTGAGGCCTGCTCTGCGCAGGGCCAACAACACTTCCTGGAGGTGGCGCAAGTGTTCCTCCCAGCTGGCGCTGAACACTGCGATGTCGTCCAGGTAGGCGGCACTGAAATCCTCCAGTCCAGCCAAGACCTGGTTGACCAACCTCTGGAAGGTGGCAGGGGCATTCTTCATCCCAAAGGGCATAACCCGGAACTGGTAGTGCCCATCTGGTGTGGAGAATGCTGACCTCTCTTTTGCCCCATCAGTCAAGGCGATCTGCCAGTACCCAGACGTCAGATCAAACGTACTAAGGTACCGGGCAGCCCCCAACCGATCTATGAGCTCATCAGCTCTGAGGATGGGGTGCGCGTCAGTCTTGGTGACTGAATTGAGTCCTCGGTAATCCACACAGAACCGAAGTTCCGGTGAGGCACCAGGCACTGCAGCCTTTGGGACCAAGACCACTGGGCTGGCCCAAGGACTGCTAGAGGACTCAACCACCCCTAAGGCAAACATTTTGGAGACCTCCTCCTTGATGTATGCTCTGACCTTGTCAGTCACTCTATAAGCCTTGTGCTTCACAGGAGTGCTGTCCCCGGTGTCCACATCATGGACACACCACTGAGTGACACCAGGAATCAAGGAAAACAGATCAGGGAATTGTCCCAACAATTGGCGACAATCCTGCTGCTGTTCAGGGGTCAGTGTGTCAGAGAGGACAACACCATCCACTGACCCATCTTGCTCTTTTGCATACAGGAGGTCAGGAAGAGGCTCACTCTCCTCCTCCATTCCAGCATCTGTAGCTAGGAGCATGCCCACTTCGGATCTTTCTAAGTGGGGCTTCAAACGGTTGACATGCAGGACCCGCAAGGGGTTCCTGGGAGACTTTAAGTCCACCATGTAGGTGACATCGCTCTTTTTCTCCACAACCTCAAATGGTCCAGTCCACCTGTCCTTGAGCGCACAAGGTTCCACAGGGGACATGACCCAAACTTTCTGTCCAGGCTGAAGCTCTACCAGAGTGGCCTTCTGGTCGTACCACAGCTTCATCTCTTCCTGGCTGGCCTCCAGATTTGCCTGAGCAAGATCTCTGAAGCGCCTAGTCTGGTTCCTAAAGGCCAGCATGTAACTGTATACATCCTGGGGAGGTTTCCTGGGAGATTGCTCCCAGCCTTCTTTGACCAGACTCAAAGGTCCTCTTACCGGGTGTCCATACAAAAGCTCAAAGGGGCTGAACCCTAGAGACTTCTGTGGCACCTCACGGTAAGCAAACAGCAGGCATGGCAAGAGGACGTCCCATTTACGCCTCATTGGTTCTTCAAGACCCATAATCATGCCTTTAAGGGTACGGTTGAATCTTTCAACCAACCCATTACCTTGAGGGTGGTAAGGAGTGGTGAACTTGTAGGTTACCCCACACTCCTTCCACAGAGACTTCATATAGTTGGAAATGAAGTTGGTGCCCCGGTCTGACACCACCTCTCTGGGGAACCCCATTCGGGAGAAAACACCCATCAGTGCCCGTCCCACCACGGGGGCCGTCACTGTTCTGAGAGGGATGGCTTCCGGGTACCGTGTGGCATGATCCACCAAGACCAGGATAAACCTGTTGCCCATGGCTGTCTTGGGGTCCAGGGGCCCAACAATGTCAATCCCCACCCGGTCAAAGGGGGTACTGACCACGGGAAAAGGTTGGAGGGGAGCCTTCTGCTTCCGCCCGCTTTTCCCACTTGCCTGGCAAGTTTGACAGGTCTTGCAATGGATATCTGTATCCCTTCTCATCTGAGGCCAATAAAAATGGGTGACAAGCCTGTCATAGGTCTTGTCCTGCCCCAGATGTCCAGCTAAAGGAACGTCATGAGCCAAACCCAGTAGGAAGGCTCTGAAGCGCTGGGGTACCACCAGCACACGGGCTGACCCAGGCTCAGCAGCCTTAGGCTCGCTATACAGGAGATCGTTCTCCCAGTAGACCAAATGTGACCCTGACTGATCACCTGTTGTCTGGGCTGAGGCCTGCTGCCTCATACCCACAAGAGAAGGGCACACTTTCTGTTCTGCACAAAATTCTTCCCTGGAGGGACCACCATCCTGCTGCCAGTGGGTCAGCTCGGGCAGGTCTCCCAGTTCAGCAACTTGTTCACCTGTGGGTTCCAGGGCATACCCATCAAGGTCTGCCTCCTCCTGGACCACGGGAACTATGGGGGACGGTTTCCCGCGCCCCCTGCCTCTTCTCTTCACAGCTGGGTCCTGGGCCATACTTTCAGGCTCCAGAACCCCATCAACACCCTTACTTGCTGTCATGGATCGAGTGGTTGCACACACCCACTCTGGCACACCCAACATTTTCAAATGTGTCTCCCTCTCCACCTTAGCCCAAGGGGAGTCTTCCAAATCATTGCCCAGGAGACAATCAACAGGCATGGCGGGCCTTACAGCAACTTGAAGAGTACCTGAAACTCCCCCCATTCAAAGGGAACCTGAGCTACCTCACACTCTCTCTGGGAGTTGTCAGCAGCTATCACAGGGTAGAATGCGTGGGGAACAACCTGCTCTCTGGACACCAAGTGACACTTGACAGCTGTCACACTCGCTCCGGTGTCTCTGAGAGCTTCCACTCTATGGCCATTAATGGTCACCCACTGCCTATATTTCTTAGTGTTACTAGGCAGAGGGGGTGGAGGGACCATTTCCATGTCTCCTAAAGAGACCAGGGACATCTCTGCGGGACCCTCCCCACCATGGGCAACCATCTCCTCCCCTCCCAGGGCTACACTCGCCAGCTGATGTGGGGGGTGCACGGGGTGGTGCACTAGAGTTCTTCAAGGGACACTGAGGATCATAAAAACGGTGTCCCACCTGCTTACAAGCGAAGCAGGTCATTGGACCCCTATGACCAGGTTTACCTGGCGGGGCCTCTGATTTCTTCACAGGGGGAGGCTGGGAACCTTTCCCTTGGTTCCCTTGGGGATTACTTTGGGGCCCTTTCTGGAACTCCCTCTGTTTACCCTTGTCCCCCCCACTCTTCTGCTGGGGACCCTGCCCACCTTTGGCTGAGTCTCCCACTGGACCCTTGTGGACCCTGGTACTGACCCAGCGGTCCGCCTCCTCGAAAGTTTTCTAGGGTTAGATATCTTGCTATCAATAAGGTGCTGACGCAGCTCTGGAAAACAGTTATTAGACAAGTGCTCCCAAGCAAACAAATCATAAAGAGCATCATAACTTTCCACTTTGCTGCCCTTTACCCAACCATCCATGGCTCTGCATAAAAATTACACATATTCAACCCACGTCGTACCAGGCAATTTCTTACATTCTCTAAAGGCCTGTCTGTACTTTTCTGGGGTGAGGCCATACCTTAACATTAAAGCATCTTTCATATGAGTATAAGACATCCTATCCTCAACAGGCATGTCTAACAGGGTATCTCTTCCCTCATTCACAAAGCGACCCCACAACCCCGCTCCCCAATCCTTCTCAGGGACCCGGTGGGCCAACAATGCTAACTCATACGCTTTAAACCATTGACCAATATCCTCATTCTTCTGAAAATCTTTGATCACATCTTTAGGAAAATAAAACCTACTTTCTGCAGGCACAGATGGGATGCTGCCACCAGAGGGATTCAATTCTAAATTCTTAGCTTTAAGCTCCATGTCCCTCACCATTTTCTCACGCTCAAAAGCTAACTTTTCTCTTTCAAACTCCAACCTTTTGATCTCCATATCAGCTTCTCTCCTGCCTCTTGCATTCTCTATTTCCAACTGCCCATCTATCTTAAGTTTTGCCATCTCCATGTTGTATGCTCGCTCCTTCGCCCTTTCTTCTCTTTCTTTAGGAGAAAGACCTTTGGAGGAAACACTGCTGCCAGGAGGGGATGTGGGCCCATTCACTGGCACCTCCTCCTCCCCTTCCCCTGTCGGTACCACCACCGGATCAGAGGGATTTCTGGCCTCTAACCAGGCCTCCAATGCTTTGAGATATTCTTCCTTTACTTTGAGGCCTGTTGTAGGAACTTTAAATTGCTTGCAAAAGGATTTCAGCTGCTGTAACTTGTAATCCTTTATCTTACTCCTATCAAACTCCTCCACAACAACAACAGGGGTAATGCCTCCAGCATTACTCATGGTCAAAACTGGCAGTTTAAAAAATCAAGCTTCAGGAAATTAGAGAACAAAAATAGGATATCCAACCAAAACAGATTGTGGCTGCGCTATGGTCTGCTTTCACTATGTAGCGCACACTAATCACTGCACATGGGTCATAAATGCAAAGTTCAAATCCTCACCGCTGACCCACCAATGTTAGAAGCTGCTGTCTCTAGTTGGCAGAGGTATACACTTCTGACAAATAGGGACACACCTTTTCTAGTCAGGGCAAGGGGATCACACACTTAGATAACCCCTGCTCACCCCCTTGGTAGCTTGGCAAAGCAGACAGGCTTATCTCAGAGGCAGTGCGTTAAGCATTTATGACCACATACAGTAATAAAGTGAATACACTACAAATGGACACGACACAGTAGCATTATAAAAATAAGAATGTTTATATAAGGCTTAGCACAAGACCAAATAACGACAAAAATATACCACAATCTTAATAAATACTCTTGGAAGGAAAAATAATAGTTCAAGCACGGTTTCTTCTTAGCACAAAGTCTTTAGTAACAAAAGCAACTCTTCTTCTTTAAAACACAGTTCTTGGCAACAAGGTAACCCACACGGGAGTCACACGACGTCGAGAAAAAGTTAATCCAAAGGTTCGGCGTCGACCGCGAGGAGCGCTACGTCGGGCCCGGAGTCACACAGACCCCCACAACACAGTACCTTGGAAAAGTGAAGCACTCGATGATCAGCGGCGTCGAGATGTCCGGCGTCGCGTCTTCGGCGTCAATCGGGCCTCGGAGTCGGGGCGATCTGCAGCGGCGTCGACCGAAGTCAGGCAGGAGCAGCGCTCACGAGATGAAGCAGGATACGGCGTCGTCGATGTCGATGTTGCAAGAGTGAGCAGCGCTCACGGCGTCGAGAGGGCTCGGGTCGATGCGATCAGCGGCGGCGTCGACACAGGGTCACTTGGAGCTGGAGCATAACTCGCTACTCACTGGCGTTGCTACTGGCGGCGATCGGGCCTGGCGGCCGGCGTCGAAGGTGCGGGACACTGGAGCCGTTACTCACGATGTCGAGCTGGATTCGGCGGCGTCCGTCGGCGTCGAGATTGCTGGATTCTTCAGAGGTGCTGGATTTTCAGGTTCCAGCAACAAGCACTTTCAGCAAATAAATGAAGTCCTTTGGCCCTGTGACTTCAACAGGAGGCTGGCACTCTTCCAACCCTTAACACAAATTATGGAATCAGCACCCATCAGGAAGTGTCATTCATAATGGTAAATGTCCTTCAATCAGAAGTTGGTCCACTTCAAATGAACAGGTCCGAACTTGATCACGGTAGTTTTTCAATTCTTTAATGTAGTTTTCACACAATAAGAAAATATATTCCAATTCACAGCAGGTTTATTTCTTTTTCTTTTTTTAGCCTTTAGCCAACGCGTTTCGTCTCAGAAATGAGACTTCTTCAGGGCTCAAAAACCTGTCTTTATGGAGTATAATTTGAGCTGCACAATTTTTCTAGATCATGTATCAATTGGAGAGGTCTGTTATTTCTGATGAATATTCAGAAGGGACTAGAAAAACGGCATGGTAGCCAGCAAAAAAAACGACCAGTGGAGATTCTGTGTAACGAACTCTTCCAACCCTTGGAGATTTTCTTTAGCAAGTTTGAGAGTACACACTCAGTTCCTCTCTCCTGCCCTTGGCAAAAATAAAGAAGCAACTGCAGGATTCCCCCAACAAACAGCACTCTGGCAGAAGGGGTAGGCAGTCCTTGGATCAGCAGGCTTCTTGTCCTTGGTTCAGGTTTCCTTGTCAGAAGTGATCTCAATTCTTGGTTCAGGGGTCCTTCTCTTATACCCCTTTTTGGCTTTGATCCCTTTGTCCATGCAGGGGAATTTCCCCCCATCTTGGGTTTGTTGTGGGTGTTGCCAGGCCTAGGCACCTGGCCTATTCACTGTGCAGGGCAGAGTCTTCAGCCGCCCAGCAGGAGCGGAGCCAGCATTGTCACTGGCAGGGGCAGGGCCATCAGTTGCCCGGCAGGAGGTGGGGCCAGGAAAGTCCCTGGCAGGCTCAGAGTCATCAGTCGCCTGGCAGGGGGGCGGAGCCAGCATTGTATCAGGCAGGGCAGGCTATCAGGAGCTACTCTTCCCCTACTCTCAATGCAAAATGCCCCACTCACCCCACACTGACTCATTCAGACCTCTGGAGCCACCCAGCTCCTGTCACACGCACACCAGAACCAGCAGAGACCGGTAGACAGTTAGACAAGAAAATAGCTACTTTCTAAAAGTGCTATTTTCAAACACAGAGTCCAAAAACCATCCACCCAAACGGATGCGTTATTAAACCCTGAGTTCAGGGATACCAAACTCGACATTGCACCATGCTCCCTGAGCCCGCTAGGATTATAGCATTAATAATCCTGGCAGCCCATTCTAACTTATGGAGAGCAGGTTACCTTACAATAGTGAAAAACGAATATGGCTGTAATTCACTATTAGGACATGCCAACCTTGTCAGGCTTGTCCTACCTTATGCTTACAATGCACCCTGCCCTTGGGCCTACCATAGGGGCGACTAGAATGAAGTTAAGGGAAGGTTTAGGAACTGGCAAATAGGTGTACTTGCGCAGTCTGCGCGACAGTACCAGACTGCACGTGGTCTAGCAATGGCAGACCTGTAGACATACTTTTACTAGGCCGCTTCTGTGGGTGGCACAACACGTGCTGCAAGCCCACTGGCAGCATTTGTATTTACAAGCCCTGGCACTCCTGGTGCACTCTACTAGGGACTGACAGTAAACCAAATAAGCCAAACATGGAGTTCAATCAATACAGCAATTTCACATAGGGAGCACTTGCACTGTGGCACTGATCAGCAGTGGCACAGTGCCCAAAGCATATACCAGCAAAAACATCGTAAACAGAGGAGGCAAACAGAAACAAAATGGAGGAGAGACTCATGCCAATGATGCCAGGTCTAACAGTAGTCCAGCCCCTAAACTTAGTATAAGTATAGGAACCTAGTCCCTAGGACTTTAGCTTACCCTGGACTAAACTCTGAAACATATATCCTGGACCTTCGACATTCCATTTCGACTGGAAGATGGAAGATATCTCCCTTGTGGTCAAGGAGTGACCACCCTGTTCAAACAGGCACCAACAGCAACTTTGCCGGTCTGCATTTTTAAGGCTCCCGCCGGATCCTGAAGAGTCTGCGACACAGGACATGGACTTTCAGATATCTCTGACCCCGATCTTCACTCACAGCAAAGCTGAGACCCGTGGCAGACATGAGAGACGTGGGACCGGAACTCCTGGACATCCTGCATTTTGCAAGCTGCAACTACTTCACAAGGTATCTCGAAGTTGTGCATTGGGGTGCTTGAAGACCCAGACCCAAGCACCATTTGCAGCGAAGCTCAGAGGCCCCCACTCCACGAGTGACCTGTGGGCCCCGCTTTTGCATTTCAGCTTGATGCGTCTTTGCAGTTCCTTGCCTATTGGCTAGTGAGCCCCCCAAAGACTTTTCTTTGAATCTAACTTGCGTTCCTGGTTGCTCCAGGCTTGCTCCAACTTCCCTGCAAAGGAGAAGTTCCTCAGACCTTGCTGGTCTGCACCGAAGCCAATCTCGACATTCTGCGTGGGTTGCATTTGCCAAGGCTTGTCGGGTCCAGTCTGGATACCGATACCGCAGTCAACTAGATCCTTTGTGGCACAGCTCGAATCCAGCTCCTGGTCATCATCGACGCCTCCTGGTCCTCGTGGCTGAAGGGAGAAACTTTACCTTTTCACCTGCAAGCACTCGACATCTGGTGGCATCTTTCTATCGCCGCCCTGGTCACTGGCTAGTGGCCCAGACTCTGTCTCCTCTGCTTTCAGGTTCTTCAGATCTTTGATCCACCCTTGGATCCACCTGGACACTTTTCCTCTGGTCGCCTGCAGCACTTCTTTGCAGCTCTCCATTGAAAACGACTACGAAACTCGACCCGAAAAGACACCTATGCACCCGGCTTCCCTGGGTGAGGTAACACGAGTACTCCAGTGCTCCCGTGGGTCGTGACTCTCGAAGTGTCCTAGTTTAAAAGGGTTCCATCGTAGTCCATCGGGAAGTGTCCTTGAATTGTACATTTGTAACTTGTTTGTTTCCCATAGAAAGTCAATAGTAACCCGCGGCTGTGTTTAGACCCTGCACACGTCTCCCGTGGGCCTCCTACTTCCTAACCTTTGGTTGTTTAGAGTAGCCCCAGCGATTCCACAGGCCCCAGGCCTGCTTCCTAATTCTCACGTGGTTCTTATACCACTATTTTAGTATATGGTTTGTGAGACCCCCAGGGCATAACGTATACTGTGCAACTTATCGTATACTAATTGAGTAACTTGTATTGTACTTTTACCTCTGACCTCATAAAGAGTGCAAAGGGGTTGTGTTTAGAATAAATACATATATTTTTGATATATACCTTGTGTGGTGTGCTTTCATTTGGTACTCTAGGGATTATAATTGGTAAAACAACTTGCTTAATTTGCTCTCTGAAGTCTTAGCCTGAAGACTGCTTGTCACTGCTACCCCTAGGATAGCTTTCTATAAGGTTGACTTAACAACCACCATCAATAAGGGTCGATTAGACTGGTGCATGGTGCCCACTAGAACTAGTGGACATCATATGCCAGGCTAACTTCTCACACTGAGCACGATTGGTGTACTGTGATTTCAGTATTATATTATTTTGGGGTTGGTTGTAATGCCCAGCTCTTGCTTTGTTAATCCTTAAAAGTAATGACTAGGATGAGGACATGGGACATTGGGACAATGCCTGGTTACTTACCAGTAAATCTCATTATCCTTAGTCTCTAATGTCCTCATCATTACGACCTACCCTGACAGCTGGTCTTCACGTGGCTTGGGATTGTCAGGAAGTGATATGATTAGCAAGGTGTATATACCACCCTAGGGTGGGTGGGGTTACTCCCAACTTCTTGTTTTTCTGTCCTGGTTAAGGTAGAGTTCACCTGAAAAGTAATGAGTATTTTGAGGACATTAGGAACTAAGGAGAATAAGATTTACCGATAAGTAACCATGCATTCCCTTATTTGTTCTGGTGGTTCAGCTGGCATTAGGCATGGGTTTAGTAGGCTGTCCATTAGTGTTGGGATCCTCCCATAGCATTTTGTGTCCTGCACATACTGCAGAATAGGCAGTTGTTCACGTTGTTATTCAGCTATTAACTTTGCCAATGTTGTGCAGCATTGTAAAAAAAAAAAGGTATACTGACATGACTGTATTATTCCCTACTTGTGCATGCTTGATGACGCTTAGACATGGCTACAGAATGATGCAGGTGCCATTTATTTATATTTACTGATGCAAGATGGCTGAAGCCACTTGGATTGTTAATGAGAAAATACATTTTTAGTTACGCTAAAGTGCATTTCTTAAAGCAGAGTGGCCTAGCAGCAAATGGGAGCTTCCAGGCAGTGCATAAAGTACAATTATTTGAAGGCTTCGACTTCATGAAGGGTGGCAGAGCAATGAAGGCGCGGGTGTGGGCGAGCCACTGAAGGAGTGGGTGTGAAGAAGCAATAGAGCGTGTACAGGGCAAAAAGAGAAAAGCAGCACATGACGAAGAGCACAAGAGGGGAGGCGTTCATGAAGTGTAGAATAACACAGAGGCTGGGGAGAAGCACACAAGAGAAAGAGCAGCACCCAGGGTGACGGCAAAAAGGAATGCAGTTACTTGGCAGGAGAAACACACGACTGAGGTAGCAGGATGACACATGCACTCTCATGGAGTGCTTACGGAAAAGGAAAAAAACTATTTCCCTCAAAGGGAGCTGAGGAATGATACAGGTCAGCCAATCAAAAGGATGGTAAAGAGGATATGCTCCAGGACATGGAAAAGCACAAGAAAAGGAAGGCAAGCCATCAAAGAAGCACCTGTGCTATACAGGTGTCTTCGAGCTCGGGCGGCGGACCCGTAGACCTGCGGTCCCTGTCGCACCCGCTTTGGCCGTCCTCACATTCCCGCTCCGCTCCACAGCTTGTCACTTGCACCCCGCGGGGCACGGGCTACGCCGACTCCTTTGCTGTCTCCGCCGCTGGACTCCGCTGGACCCTCACTGCTTGCTCTTTGCTGTCTGCTGGTTCTGCGGCTCCTGTGATCGAGCGGTGATGATTTCAGCAGCCGCATTATCTGCCTGCCCCTGCCCTGGCAACCCCCAAAGCGCTCAGCGGGTTGCTGCTTGAGCTGCCTGCTACACAGCTGCTGCAGCCTGCCCGCTACACAGCTGCTGCAGCCTGCCTGCCCCTTCCCCTGCCTCACAGTGGGACTTGCCGCTGCCTGTTGCTCCTGCTCTTGTCCCACTCAACCCAGCATTCTCGTGTCAGCCAGGAGGTGAGAGTTGGCGGGGAGGCGAAGAGGCTGAGTGGAGGAGCGGTTAGTGGAGTGGTGTGGCAGCAGCGCCAGTGCTGTGGCCGGAGGAGTTGAAGCTGGTGGACTAGGTCCGGTATGGTTCGCCTCCGCCACGTGCTCCCCCGCCACCACCATTTCCCGCATCGGCTTGGTTTCCTCCATTGTTTCTCCTGACACTCTTTCCTCACTGAGAAATGCTGTCTATTTGCTAACCAGCCGCAGCATAGCGACATTGTCCCTTGCACTACCAGATGCCTATCAAGCCACAGCAAGGCTGTAGATCAGGCCTGGCTCCAGGAATTTTTGTTTGGCTGGGCCAAGGATGCATTTGGGTGGGCCACTGCGGGCTCGATTTGTTGCATATATGTCTAGACAGGCCTGCTTCAGGGTCCTCCTTTATCTTTTCTTAGTTTTACAAGTCCCAGTAAAACTCACTCTTTTCCAAATCTCTTTTTAATGTCATCACTCTCAAAAAGTGTTTTTTCCATGCCATTTTCCTTTGATAGGAAGAGGAGGTTTCTGAGGTGGGAGTATCAGGCAAGTGACACTTCTCGGGCTCCCGATGTGTGAGCCTTCTTGGAGAATCCCTCTTCATTACTACCTCCACCTGACCACGGACTCTATAACACACTCCCTTACAGGCTTGATTAGCCACTATTCCTCTCCACTGCACCTTATCTCACAGATGATCTTGGGTCCCAGCCCCATATCAGGCACCATCGGACACCACTTTCATTTTTCTAGGTAAAAACATTAGTAAAATCACCTTCACACTTAAAACATTGAATATAGCAGTAAATATAATTAGCACACATGTTTAAGTATGTTCCACAGTGGCCCTTATGGCCAGACTGCTAATTAAATAAACAAAAACAGAAAGGCCATGACAGGGCCGGCGTCAGCACTGATGCGAAAGTCTTTTTTGGTGCCGCACCAATAACCGCTTTCTCCGTAAATACCTTTACTACCACCTTCCAACAGTGCCCCTCATCCATCCATGGCCCACCTATTGACCTCTTCCTCGAATTCCCTCACTGTCACATGTGCCCCTTATCTCCCCATAGCCCCTCCCCCTTATAACCTCCTCCTTGGATTCCCTCACTGCCACCCTCCTCCAGTGCCCCTCATCTCGCTGTACCCCCTCCCCCTCATGACCTCCTCCTCAGACTCCCTCACTACCACCCTCCATCAGTGCCCCTCATCTCGCCTTAGCTCCTCCCTCCAACCCATGACCTCTTCCTCTGATTCCCTCACTGTCACCCTCCAATAGTGCCCCTCATCGCTCCATAGCCCCTCCCAATACATCCTCCTCGGATTCCCTCACTGCCATCCTCCACCAGCGCCCCTCATCTTTACTTAGCCCCTCTCTCATATGCATTTCATTTCTTGTATAGCGCTACTCATATCAATGTACGGTGTGTCAGTACTTTACACCACTGACACATTATACGTAGACAATGAATCATACAAGTATGTAAATCAGTCTACAGGGAATATCACATAAGCCAATGAGGATTACAAGGTGTAGGAATCACATGTCATCCATACTGGTGGGCAGAATATTTTAAAAGGGTTTGGTCTGGGGAAACACAACCTTCGGATTTAAAGAGTATTCCATGGGGGTCAACTTTACTGATAAAAATGTATATCTGCCCAAACATACTCATTTTAGCAAAATTAGAATAATGGAAGACTGGGGAGGTTCTAACTCTATCACAAAAAAAGTGAAGTTCTAACTATACCATTCATGTTTGTATGCAGCTCCTTGGTGACAGTTCATTGCCCACTGTCCTATGTCAGGATTGTAACATCTGAACTGCAAGTAACACAAGGAACTCTGTGATAAAGTCAGTAACCCACTGAGCTATCCACATAAAATACAGTTCATCTGCATTTAAAAACTACTAACAGACAAATGATTGCTCTCTTGCAGGGTCATTAATCACCAGCGTTATCTGGGCATTTTGCATTGTTTTATTGTTGTCCTGCATCGGCTATGATAATGATAACAACTTTAAAAGAAGCACACACAAAGTATGTGTCCTGCTCGGCCTGTGCAGATTTTAAAAAGAAAAAAATGTAGTAACACATTCTCTTACCTACTCAATTACTCAAACTTTGTGTCACAGCCTTATGTGATAAGCAGCTGCAGGGGTCAGGAAAGGTGACTATGAAAAAACAAACCTCTTTTCTCCTGCGCTGCATAGAATAAGAATTATCAACGCAGCAGGACAGTAGGCAAAGGTTACCATTGTCAAAGAAAGGATTTGTTGCCTTTCGCCATGCAGAGATGAAGGGGTGAAAAACTAAACATTTTTAAAAACCTGTTAAGTACTTTGGTGCGGCTACGATAATCTCTAAAACTGTCTGTGTGTGCGCGCGTCCGGAAGCTGTCTCGGAACGGGCTGTCACACACGACCTGTGCGTTGAACGGCTGCCTTCAAGCCCTCACTGCGAGGGCCAAGGCTCCTGTTTGGGTGAGCCAGGGTCCTATTTGGGTGGGCCTGGCCCACCCGGCCCACCCGCTAGAACCGGGCCTGCTGTAGATTAGGGGTTAGCAGTGAGGAAAGTTATGCCTTCAACCCCTTCCGATAGTAAAGAGTCCCTGGGACTAATAAAGAGCTATTTAAAGCCACGTTTTGCTCCGCACCCCCTACCGGCGTCTCCAGCTCCAACTCCATTGAGACTCATCAAACAGTATTTCCCAGCCTCACAGGGCTCAATCACAGTATGTAATAAAAGTGCTGAACCCCTCAATAACAGTCTGAACAACAGCATCGGGCCTCTTCGCAACTGAGAGGCGCTGGTCTCATTCTTGCCCAAGGCTAAGCAGTGATTTGGAGCTCTCCGGCACACCTACCAGTTGCTCAACACAGCACTCCTCACAAAACTGCGATGGTACTGACACATTTGAAGGCCCAGGCAGTGGTGTAAAGAAGCACTAACTGACAGGAATGATGACACCAAAGAAGCCACCACAAGCCAACCATCCACAGCCAAGCACAAAATGGTGACATTCGCTCAAATCCAATGGAATCGACCTACTTCTCCTCTGACCATATGTGCCGAGTCAGCAACCTCAAACACAGACAATACAGCGGAGTTCAAATATGATCTAGGTAGCCTTTCAATAACCTTTGTCCACAATATTGAAACATAAATTGAAAAAACATTGAAGTTCACCCCAAAGCCATTCAGAGTACTCAACGCAACAAAGCATGAAACTTTGAAGCCTTTTCAACCCACAGATCCTTTCATGGACTCCATTAGTGATTCTCAAGATGCAATGGCCAGAGCATTGCTATGGCAGACTTCCAAAAAAGAACTTCAAATCGACTTACTACAATCATTGGCCCTGCGACTGACGCTGGAATCTGGGGACCACGGTTCGATCCCCGGCTACGGCGGCAGGTTAGCCCAGCACCATGTGACTCTAGGCAATAGCTCGCTTAATCTTCCCGACGGCCCCCCAGCGCCTAGAGACCCTTACGGGTGATTGTGCGCTTTACAAATGTGGACTTTCTGTCTAGCAGACCTGAGCATCATACTGGATCTCATAGAAGCCAACATCCGGGGAAGGAGGCTCTTGTCTTTGCGCCCCCATCATCGATAAACTGTGTTCACTCCCGGTAGTCCTTACAGATTTAGTCGCTACAGTCAAAAGCCCAGATCATCTACAAGTAATGAGAATTCACCAGTAAACACACGTATCTATGGAAGAGAGCAAAATCTGGGACAAGCTCTAGCTCATTAATGGAGGTATGGGAGGGCTCCCAAAAGTAATCGTGAGACCATAGCCAGAAGGAGCCCTTATACCAACAGCCCCCTGGTTTCAATAGCAGTACACACATTATCGTTCCACCAGCTGAGGATGGCAACAGGGAGGCAGAACTACATCAAAATCAAAACACTCAGCCACTTTCGCGAAAAGTGAAGAAATATCTAAGAAAACAACTCAAGAAAAGCTCAACAGTGAAAATGGTTGAACTAGAGCTAAATATACGCAAGCCACCCAAACCCTCAGCCATGTGTGAAGCCATTTTACTATATCCAATATTTGGCCCTTAGGAGGGCTTAGAGTTCAACCAGGAGCTGCTTCATTAAGGCAAAAGCAGCACAATATAGACAATTCCCCCACCTCCATCAAGGGAAGAGTGCATATAAGCACCCACGTTGAGGCCAGTAAAGACTCAAGCACTGACATCCTCGGGATCCATCCTGCCAGGAACAGCAACACATCCCCTTTAAATGGAGAGCCATCCTCCCACATAAGTGCTTTAGCGATCCCTGCCACATCACTAATAAGGGGCCCTACTACAACAAACGCCTCAGGGGGGGCCCACACAAGGCCATTAAAAACTAACCTTACAGGATCTCCAGCAGATATCGTCAAGCTAGTGTTAACCCCAAGTTATCACATAAGTGGCCACAATGACATACTTAACAGATGGAACATCCTACGCCTGCTCAAGCATGTTCCATCCCTAGCCCACTTGTGTACTCAAGATCTTGCCTGGGTTATTTTCCAAAAACTCACAGCAGACACTCACAGTGAGTCTACCATTGTAGGAATGCACTAACAAGTCCACCGGACATAATGATAAAGGAAGCGAGCCAATTCGCTGAAAGGGTGAAAAGTGAAGAAAAATCAACCTGAGAAATACCCCCACGTGCTTCTGACTCAGCACTCAAAGAATGGAGTAAACACCATACTAAGAGGAACAAATAGTATTTATCTGGCATAGGAACACCAGCTCGGCAGTGGCAAAGAAAAACCTCTCACTCTATCATGTGTCAAGGACTACAGCGTGATGCACCTTCAGGTAGCAACAAGAGACTGGGAATAATTGGCACGGTCATTAACAACCCAAAAGCACCGGCATTCCTAGTGAGCAAAATCAATAAAGGTCAGACAATCCCAGCCTTAGCTCTCACTTAACAATAACTCCTCGAACGTAGCCGGCCCCAAACAAATACGAAGGAAGCAAATAAGTATTAGACTACTCGAGCACAGGTGATATCCTATGCCAGCTGGAGGTCTGGGCTGCAGGCACTATGTTGTTGTCAGGATTCTGTACATTTCTGACTCCAGCCAGTAAGCGCAACATCTCGGTCTATGTGAAACATGATCATAAGATACAATTCAATGCCGGACAGAAACAGAAACGGCGAGTCCTGGAGGAATTTTGAGACAATTGAAGACATGCTAAACCACTATTCAACCTACAAGACCATTTTAACATCCGGGGTCTTGGCCACCTGATCTCATCTAGTCGTAAGTTGACACATGAAGCCTTATTCCAGAGTCTCATTAACACTGACATGTTAGTTTCCGTGCAAAATCTCAAGGAAACAAGTGAGCCGCACTACACTTTTCTTCCAACATTCAGGTATTTGTCGGCTATCAATTATATCTTCATCAGTGACACATTGACTCCGAGCCCCGGCTCCTTCAAAGTTAGCGACTAGAGGGAAGTGACTGTAGCCCCCGCGAGTTTCCTTGAAGCTAGCGTCTAAACAATCTGCCCAACTACTCTAACTGGGAGAAGCAACAGGGGAAGAATTACATAAAGCCCTGGCTAGGATTAACTGGAAAGGAAATTCCTACACAAGGATGGATGATTGGATTGTGATAAAAACAGGCATACCTCACAGTACTCATAGCCAAACCTTATTACAAATCTGGGATGAGATGATGGCGGGCATCTGCAACCCTCTGTGCAAAGGGCTACGGTGGGCCCTAGAATGAAGCAAATCGACTGGTCATTCGCTCCTCTAACAAATTCCAAGAAATTAGCCGCCAGTAAGCGCCATGTCTGGAAAGCCCTGGCAGCTCACAAATGAGCGAAAAAAACACAAATATCAGCACTAGCGGATAGAACAAACAAAGCACTCCATAGAAAGAATGTATGGCAACTGAAATGAAAGAAAGCTGAAGAAGAATGGCTCAAGATCTTTGCACTGGTGCAAGAGAGAAATCACTCCTGTTTATGAGAGTACTTAAACTAAACAATTTCTATCTGACCAGGGAAAATGGAGTGGCTGAGAGGGACTGGATAATTCATATAAAAAAAGATAATACCGATGAACAAGCAAGAGACCAAAACGAAAACCTGGCTGTCTGAGATTGTCTCTGATCCATCAGATCAGCTATCGGGTTTATCATAAAAGCTGACATTATAACTGTAATAAGGAAAATGAGAAACAATTGCGTACCTGACCCAAGCGGCCTCCCCGCAGCAATATTCAAGTCTGTGTAAGATTTCTGGGTAAGGCTACTTGTCCTACTCTACAATGTTTCATTCGCAACAGCAACAACCTCTGACTCCTGGAGGGGTTCTATTCTTTTTCTAATACACAAAAAGTGAGGCCGTTCAAACCCCACCAATTATCGGGCTCAAATACTGCTTGAGGAATTAGAGACCTGGGTGAAAAAGAATGATATCCTCCCCTTTTTAGGACTTGCTGAGCCAGCGCATGCGCTGCTCTGCGAGACATTTAGTGTGTGGGCTTTTAAAAGTCCTACCACACGCTTTTGCCTGGCATAGAGCATCCGGTTACGCGCACAATGACGAGCAGAGGCGCCATATGGCTTTCCTCTCTCGTCATGGTGCACGCACACCACTAGCCAGCCTGTGTGTTTTTTTTTATTTCCTTTTTGCGCACGCGCACACAACTCCCGGTCGCGGCCGCACGTCTTGCTCGCAATCACTTTTGTGCGCACCATTTGTTTGTTTGATAGATGGTACGTAGGTGTTAGACTGTGTGTATTTCCTATTCCGCACAACTTTGAGGGTTTTGTGTTTGTTTAGGGTGTTTCTGCTCTTAGGGAAGTAGCTCGTGAGATGGTGTGCACTGTGCGTTTGGTTTAAAGGTGGGGTGACTTCACAACCTAAATTGAAGGTTAAAGCTACATTTTGCACACTGGAAATACCCCATTTATTTTTAAACGCCGCTTCATTATAAGTTCTCCAGTAGCATTGCAGAGCTGGTTATACGGTGCAGTTGTATCGAGGTCAGGATCTGCAAACCCTAAGATTTTACTTTTTTAGGATTATCCAGCTTTGGACAGGAGAAGTCAGGCAAGGCAAAGCATAGTGCCCTGGACTTTACTTTCCTCTCTACCATGGTAGGTGGGAGTGTCTGCACTGTAGTGTCCTCCAAATTCCATTCTGTAGTTTTGGCTCAGCCTCTGTTCAGCTCTAGTGTTTTGGAACTAGAATTTTGCCCCTTGTGTCGGGACAGAATGGCACGTGTCTCTACATTATTCCACCGAAAATAGATTGGTTCAGGATGCAAAACTTAACTGGGCATTCTAGACCAGCGATTTCTGCTGGCCTTTAAAGATTTGATTTTTTTTTAAAAAGTGGGTACTGTCTTGGGTTAGTGTATTAGACAAACCTGTACTATCTATGAGACTATTAAATTTATTGTACATGGCAAATATTTACAATTAAAATAGATAGTACATCAAATTTGATTAAATTATGGAGCGCTGTACTTCACCTAACAATGTATTTTGTAACAAAATGACATTTGCCCGACGGAAATTCAAATGCAGCACAGACAGTGCAAGAAATGGTAATGTGCTAAGCAAGTGAAAAAGACACTTCCCACTTAACCATTCCTGCGATTAAACCATTTGCCACTTTTTAATGCAAATGTAATTTATAAAACTTTAGTGTAAAATAAATATCAGCATGAGGTCATTTTAATAGGTAGCTCATTTTCATCAGGTTTACTGATGCTCCCAGTTGGTTCTGTTAAACACTACTGTGTGTGTGAAGTAAGAAGCTTCACTGTTCTATAGATTTCCTCTCCAAACCCACTAACACTACTTTCTTCAGCCTTCAACCTGCCTTTGTCCCCGTGCTGGCAGTGCTTGATGAACTCAAGCTTCCTTTTAAACTCGTTGCCCATCACGCTCTTCTGGCCCATTTAAACTGATGGTGGTACTTGGAATTTTTGATATTTCAGACTCTTTCCCCAAGTACTCTGCCTCCCTGCGGACCTCCACTTTTCTTCCGCTTCTGATATAAGTTGCCTTAAACTTTAATATTTCCTAGCCCGTTAAGTCCTCAACTCATTTCCGCCGTTGTACTCCCTCCGGTCTCTGTTGTAACGACTTGACATTACAAATGTAAATCACTGCCCTGTCACAAAGTGTTGTCTTTAGCGACCCAGGTTTGATCTGCCTGCACCTCCTTCCCTCCTCTCTTGCTTTGTTGTGTTAGTGATGTGTCGGGGACCCCTTTCCTGCGTGCTGCTTTTGCTGCTCTTTCTGGAAAATAGAGGTTTGAAGTCTGTGAGAGACAGCTGCATTGCACTTTGGTGAACACCTGCCAGCTCGTGCAACTATTTAGATGCAGTTCTTCTGCCATTGGTTTGTTTACGGGGTTGAGTGTCCCGCGAATAGAACTGTTGGCATCTTCAGGAGTAAAGGATCCTTATTTATTGGGTTTGAGAATTGTTTGGGTGAACTTTGCACAAACCTGTTGCTCACAATTCTAACCGTATATTGCGAGGCTAACAGTGCTACTACCTTCAGTAAAAATAAATTGCCTCCGAAAGCTTGCATCCAGCTCTACGCACAGTTTCTTATCTGCTCCCTCTGTCAAGGGGGACCTACACTGTCTGTTCAGTGCTGGCTGGTATTAAATTTCCTACCTCTAGAAATATGCATATTTTTTACATGATGTGTATGTTGGTTTGACTAAAGCTCTGCATTGTATTTATTATATAAAGGGAATCCAAGGGAAGAAATGACACCTCAGTACACCACAATAGACTCAAGCGGAACCGCTTGCCCTCTGCGCACTGTTACGTCTCCAAAGTGGATCTTTGCATAATATTCAACTTAATATCAACATAACAAGTTACATGAAAAACTCTTAGACAATAAAAAATTGTAGTTCATGTGTCTTTTACTGGTTTCATCTCAATTAGACTACTCGTGATTCATTTAATGTAAGATAAGTACAATTCGCTCATCAAAAAACAGGAAGTTTGATGTTTACATCACACCAATTTGTAAATTTTCATCTCACAAAGTTGCCCTGCCCAATGCATTTCGGGCCACATGGCCCTTCGTCAGGGGCGGTATTTGAGTAATGGTGAAAAGTGATGACGTTATGTGTGGGCTGTGGACCAAATTGAGGGTTACCGGTGTGAAGAGCATAACGGGTCAATGTGATGTCAGTTAAAAAGATGACAGGAAAAAGTAATCCGTTCGGTCCTCATATCATAAAGGGGAACCTGGAAGGCTGGAACATACATTAGTGTCGGCAGCGCATATGGAGTTGCCTGCTTAATTTTTAACAACGCGGTGAGTTTCACCCGACTTTACACGCACGAAGTGTGACCGAGTAATACCCGGCTCCCTTAACTCAAGGGTCACAGAAATGACAGAATCCAGGTCCCGCTCTCGGTAACAAACGCTCAATGGCTCTGTCCATCCGGCATCCGGTTAAGGGAGCCGGGTATTACTCGGTCACACTTCGTGCGTGTAAAGTCGGGTGAAACTCACCGCGTTGTTAAAAATTAAGCAGGCAACTCCATATGCGCTGCCGACACTAATGTATGTTCCAGCCTTCCAGGTTCCCTTTTATGATATGAGGACCGAACGGATTACTTTTTCCTGTCATCTTTTTAACTGACATCACATTGACCCGTTATGCTCTTCACACCGGTAACCCTCAATTTGGTCCACAGCCCACACATAACGTCATCACTTTTCACCATTACTCAAACACCGCCCCTGACGAAGGGCCATGTGGCCCGAAATGCATTGGGCAGGGCAACTTTGTGAGATGAAAATTTACAAATTGGTGTGATGTAAACATCAAACTTCCTGTTTTTTGATGAGCGAATTGTACTTATCTTACATTAAATGAATCACGAGTAGTCTAATTGAGATGAAACCAGTAAAAGACACATGAACTACAATTTTTTATTGTCTAAGAGTTTTTCATGTAACTTGTTATGTTGATATTAAGTTGAATATTATACAAAGATCCACTTTGGAGACGTAACAGTGCGCAGAGGGCAAGCGGTTCCGCTTGAGTCTATTGTGTTATAAGTTGTTGGCGCAGTTTGGACATTGCGTCTACCTCCGCAGCACGCGTGTTTTTTGAGCATTTAAACTTTTGTTAATTAGAGATTAATCAAGGTGTGCCTCTCCTATCACTAATTATTGTTTTGTACCTCAGTACACCACCCATACCTCTTTTTCCTTTTGAAACGTTATGGCTCCTATACTATTCAATGCAGCGCATTTGCTGATCCCAACTTTGAGCTGCTCAGAGATATTGGTTTCTAACCTTCAGACATCCTCTACTGTCGAACGATGCTCTGGGGGTCCATTTGATGCTCTAATATCATTTTTTCTTTATCAGCGCTGTGATTTGCAGGACGTCAACAGTGTCTGGAGAACGGGCAGGTGTACAAGAGTAACACTGTTTTAGCTTTTCCTCCAAAAATTCTGGCACCGAGGGTGAGCTGAGATGTGCAGAAAACCATATGGATAATGTGATTATAACACGATCAAACCACCTTGTCCGAGTCTCAGCATCGACGAATGCTTCAAATAGTCTTTAACGCTTAATACTCGTGCACACTTTGTTCTTTTGTTTTTCAGCAGAGCTCTTCAGAGGAGGGGGCTTGAAATTCTTCTACATAAAGACTGCTGCAGCAACTACATGTAGTGTGCCTGTACAATGGAACGATGTTCCACGTTGAGAGAATAACTTTATCCTCAAAGCTAACACGTTCTTTTAATCCAGCGAAATAGTAAACTATTATTTTATGAAAAAATGTAAAACGGGAAAAAAATTGAATGTGTAATTTATTTGTTCAGTTCATGGCTAAGAATAAAGTCTGACTTCAGTTGTGACTCCTGTGTTTATTTCGAAGTGTTTTGTGTTCATGTATATATTATACACTAAGGCAGTGATCTCATGTTTTTGCATACTTCTATTAACAGTTGGACCATTGTTGCAACTGTTTACCATCTGTACAGGGAAGAGGCTGTAGAGGGGTGGTTACAAGTACAACAGGCAAGCATTGCTCTATTGGTAGGTACTTTTTTGCTTTTTCCCGTGGAATAATTCCTGCTATTGGATCTTTAGTTGTTATACTAACGGGCCTTACTGGGTAGGAGGACGAAGTGGCATTAATACTGCAGAACTGACATTGATAGGGTGTCTTTTTGGTTTTGGTTCTTCATAGCTCACTTGGCACATTGTCTCTTTTTTGTGGGTTCTCATTCTGAAACAGTCTTGGCACCCTGGGGAACTCTCTCTTATCTTCGTACTTATTTTTGACTTGGGCAGTCACACTTCTGATTATTGGATCTCCAAACTGAAGCAGCTTCTATTCGGAGTGTAGTACAACTGAGCAGTGCCTGTTCTTTTGTATGGAAATTTTAGACTCCGGCAGTGTCACTTATCCCCATTATTTCAGCTCACATTGTTAGTGTCTATGCCACAAATGTTGAACATCCCAATGGGGCCGTTTCTTCCTCCATTAAGTCTTTTTTCGACAATATTATGCCTTTTTTCTCAAATAAGGCATGCTGATAATGACATTGCAAAGATACAGTGCATTATATGTCAGAACAATGTATCACAACGGTTATGGTCGTTAGTAACGTCTTCCAACTGGATGGCGTTCCAGCGCGGTCACCCAGCCATCTTCCAAAATCCATTCCCAGTGCGTGTATAGTCTAGATGACCGTTCAATTCACTTCCTGTGAATAGCCCTCTGGCTGAGTCTCTGGGGCCTTGTTTTTCATCCTGAACCTCATGCCACAAGCCCAAAATCTTATCAAATGTTCTTGGGCAGCCCCTTGCCTATATACGGCCTCTTCAACCTGCTTGCACCACTCCAGGTTGCAGACCACCTGGGCCACTTGGGGTATGTCCTCATTCCCCGGAGCAAAATCACAGCTCTGTTGGCCTTCTCAAGGGCAATATTACAGAACAACATGTTGTGTCTGGTCAGACATTGGCCTTGCTAGATCTCTAGGCATATAACTTGTGCATTAATCTCCAGCTTGTGATTAATAACTCTTGCAATACTGTATTGTACCCCCACCCAAACGTGTGAAAGTCTAGGGCAATCCCACACTGTCTCAACATGCTTCTACAATTGCATCCTCTAAAGGCTTTTTCTGTATCTTTTTTGCCCATCTTTGAGTAAAGTGCGAGTGTAGTACACCCTATGAAATCTTTTCAATTGTATCAGAGGAACGTCTGCAACAAGGATATTGTGTTGGATAACTAAACACTTATAAGGTCCCAAAGGCGAGACCTATTGGCTATGCCAATGCTTCTTTCAAAAAGAGTTCAGGGCAGCAGCCTCCACCGCCTATAATATCACAGCGCTTGCCTATTTGACACACTACGGCACTTGGAAAAAACAATTGCTACTGTTCTGCTGCTTCACAGATTGCAGCGCTGTATTTGACATGGTGGGCCGAGGGACGCTGTATAGGAAACTCTAGGCATTGGGGGCCCCCTCTGCTTTTAAAGGTAATAACATCCTAATATCAGGGGACTTGGGTTTGCATACAAACTGATCCCAGCACTGTTAAAGTTCCAACGAACAGTGGCTTCAAATGGGTGTGTGTTGACTCCACCTTCTCTTTAAACTGTTCACCACTGACCTGGGAAAAGCCCTCGAAAGTGCCAGCCTAAACGCACGAAGGATGGGAACAAGACTCACCATCCTGCAGTATACAGACATTGTGGAGATGGACCACATAAAGGCAGGCCAACAGACAGCTTTCAATCCATGGCTTAAGTATAATGATGACAATAAACTACAAGTAAATCAAGAAAAAACAAAAGTCATCATTTTTGGCAAAAATCTGCAATAAAAACATGCTCGTTGGTGTATAGAGGAGAGACAAATCACTACAACAACAAAATATAACTATCTAGACGTTTGGTTTTTGGAAGGGGCCACACCAACAGTAGACCTAAAGCATTTAAGATCCATGAGAGCTGGTGTAGTTCATGGTATGAAACACATAAACAGTTGTTTAATGAGCCTCACAGCTGATTCCCTCCTAAGAATTCTAAAAGCCAAATTGATATAATCATTAAACTAAAGCCACCAAGCCTTTCCAGGTGTGCTAACCCCATTGCTGGACTCCATCCAATGTGCAGCATATAAGAAAATCCTGCACGTACCTCGGCACGTGCGAAGCTCAGACTAAAGTTACAACTCATGAACCAGGCAGCAGAAAAACGCAAGGAGCTCTCCTGAAATATTACAACAGGATCATACATGCACCAGAGAACTCACTTAAGGCCTGGCTTAAAGCAGTATTTGCTGTGACCAACAACCTGTGACGTGATTATCTCGCTCAAGCGATTATAAGTGTACATATTGAAGATAGCAGCCTCCTACGTTCCATTCTAGACCTGGAAAAAAAGAGTGAATGCACAAGTAAAACAAGCATTTGCAATGCATCAGTCTCGCCTTTAGGACTTTATATGTATTTAGCAATGCGTAATATATTAGCCTGAGTGCTGAAACATCTACTATTCTTTAATATGGAGGGAAAGTAAGCACCAAACTACGTGACACGCCAGGTATGGGAGCACATGTGGAAAAATATTGCCTTTCAGCGGTGAATGGTATAGTCCAAAGCTCTGTTTTAAATATAAAATCAGGGACTTTGGTGGTCATATCACTAAAAATACAAGATTTGAAAAACATATTATTGTCTACGGGTGCTCGTGGAAGACAATTTCTATGGAATAGAATCTAGAGAATGCTACAGTGATTTTGTTTTTTTACTGACCTCTGCTGGTCGTTTTCTATCAAGAAAGTTAAATAGAGGCAATTGCCAGAAAAATAAAAATAAAAAGCCCTCAGCTTAAGGCAATTCTGGTATTTTAATGACCTCTACTGGTCGTTTTCTATCAAACAAGCTTTTATGACACAAGCTGTTGAAATAAAACTTATACAATATCAACAGCATGAACCTATAGGCACCTCCCTAGATTATCCCTTGGACGCTTTTATACTTTCTAAATCTCCCCTGGCTGTATCAAATCCATCTCTACTTACAGGTGACACTCTCCTCCTCAACTTTCTATTTTAGTCCCAACATGATCTGGTTCTCTCAAGATTGCCAATAGTCCTCTCTGCTCCTCTCTATAGTTGCCACAAGAACTTTTACTGCACTACAACCAATGTCCCTATCAACCTCTGCTCCTTTATAAGATTCCTTTTTACATTCACTGGTTCTTCTGTCCAGTTACCCCCCTGCTGCTGCTATGGAGTGCTCCTGCTCTTCCAGTGTGTCCTGGCACTCTATGATCCTCACTGTTAGACCTGACATCATTGGCGTGAGTTTTCCTTCCATTTTTGACGGATTGCCTCCTCTGTTTTGACATATTTTTTGCTGGCTGTATGCTTTGGGCCCTGTGCCACTGCTAATCAGTGCCACAGCGCAAGTGCTCCCTATGTAAAATTGAGATACTGATTGGATTCCATGATTGGCTTATTTGATCTACTGTCAGCCCCTAGTACGGTGCACCATGTGTGCCCAGGGCTTGTAGAGCAAATGCTGCTGGTGGGCTTGCAGCACTGGTTGTGCCACCCACAGAAGCAGCTTGTAAAGTGTGTCTCAGGCCTGCCATTGCAAGGCCTGTGTGTAGTCTGTGACTACCATGTCGACTTGGCCAAGTGCACCCACTTGCCAGTCCCTAAACCTTCCCTTTGCTTCACATTAGACACCCCTATGGTAGGCCCAAGGGCAGGGTGCATTGTAAGTATAAGGTAGGACATACTCTGATGCGTGTAGCATGTTCTAGTAGTGAATTACAGCCATTTTTGTTTTTCACTATTGAAGGCTACCTGTTCTCATAGATTAGACTGGGCAGTGAAGATTGTTACATCCCTACAATCCTAACTGACTCAGGGAACATAGTAGAAATTCGAGTTTAGTATGCCTGAACTCAGAATAATAAAATACATCTTTTAGTAAAGTTTATTTTAATATTCTGTGTTTGCAAATACCACTTTTAGAAAGTAGGTATTTGCTTGCCTAACCATTTGAGCCCGCCTCTGCTGACTTGTGTATTCCTTGTCTGGGTTTGTGTGTGACAGGGCTGGGGAAATTCCAGGAGACAGTCTGGGACAGCCCAGTGGTGAATAGGGAGATTTACCTCCAGATGGGAGGGGGAGAGTGCACCTGGGACCTGAATAGGGCTGGGCCTTCCCTCCACAATGCTGGCTCCACCCCCTGTGGCTTGTCTGATGTCTCTGCCCTGCACAGTGAAAGGAGAAGGGGAATCCTATCAACAGAGTACTCCAGAGCTGCATCTTCCCTTCCCTGTGCTGGCTCCACCTCCTGTGGGGCGTCTGATGTTTCTGCCCTGCACAGTGAAAGGAAGAGAAGAGTCATGTAAACACAGTGCTCAGGAACTTGTTTGAACTAGGCAGAGGCCTCTCTGCCTTCAGAGAACAAAGGATTTTTTGGTATAAATATTAGGACCCAGTCCCACAGACTTTAGATCACTTCTGGAACAAGAAACCTTTCTGCCAAGGAGAAGAACCAAGGAAGCTGCAGGAGTTTGGACTGCCCCTCTGCCAGTGTGCTGTTTGGTGGGTTGGCATGCAATGGTTACTTCATTGCCAAGGGAAAGGAGAAGGAACTTTGTAAGGACTTTCATCTACAGAATATTCTCCAAGGGCTTGAACTGTGCTTGCCTCTTGCTGAAGTTTCAGGGCCAAAAGACTTCACCTCCAGCTCTCTCCTGAATTTCCTTGCTGGGAATTCTGACTCCAGTCACTTGCGTGCCGCTGGAAGCGCGACGCATCGAGAAGAAGCGTGTCGCCGCCGCAGCTGAAATCATCGCAACGCCGGAGAAGCAAGAGTTCGTCGCATCTCCCTGGAAGCGTGTGTTAATCGAAGCTGTCTGCTGTCGCATCGCCGGAGAAGCGTGATGCATCGAGAGAGCTGTCATCGCATCACCGGAGAAGCGCATCGCAGGGCCTGTCGCGGCTCCAATGTACAGAGTCGTCGCAAGGCTGCCAGGGCGTGATCGCATCGTCATCGCATCGCCGCATCAAGTGTGCCATCTTCTCACATCGCAACTGGATCATCGCATCGTCATCGCATCGCCTCAAGGCGCCATCTTGCGCACCGCAACAGGTCGAGAACCTACGCATCACCTCCGCACCGGTAAGGCTCACGACGAGTCCCCTACTCTCCGCATGCATTGAGGAAGGACGCAACCGTTCCCCCGGGTCACGGAACCGACACAGCTCCCCTTTTGCAAACCTTTTGTTCACTTTGCGTGCCGCATCCCAGAACTTTGTTGAGAACTTTGTCGCATTTACCATCAACTTGAACTAAAAGACTTTTATCATCTTTTAAGTAACCTTTAGTATAGTATTGTGGATTTTTGTCGTTTGTGGTCTTGTGTTTAAGTCTATATAAAGAATACCTATTTTTATAAAACCTGTGTTGTGTTCATCTGTAGTGTTATCACTGTATTACTGTGTATATTCACAAATGCTTAACACACTGCCTCTGAGATAAGCCTGTCTGCTCGTGCCAAGCTACCAAGGGGGTGAGCAGGGGTTATTAAGGAGAGTAATCCCCTTGTCCTGACTTAGAAGTAAGGGTCCCTATTTGGACAAAGGTGATAACCATTGCCAACTAGAGACCCCCAGATCTAACACTCACCTATTCATAGCTCTAAGCCATCTTATCAATTCGAACCTGGCACATTGAGTACCAATCCAAACTGCTACGGCGCTCTCCGACCCTCCTGCAGTCATCCCGGGCACTTTTGTTGCATATCAATTACCTCAGTACTCATTTCTTAGTTGACCCCGGCACACCGTTTTATTGCCCAAGCTAGCCCTCGCTAATAAGTGCCACTCATAGTCGTTTATTGTCACCCATAATAACACTGAAATAATGTAAATCTCACAGATAAGCAATTTGAAACCTTGGCAGCTGTGTAGAGCCTGACTATACAGGGACATCTAGTAATGACATGAGGTACTGCACCCTCATATACCTAACGGTGATATCCAACCACAGCCTGTAGTACTCATTCCCCGAACAAAATGAGTAGATGAAGAAATCATTGATGTTGAAGGTGAGAGAATGTTGTTAGCTTTTGCACTCTCCGTTCATGAGAGGATGTGGTCTTATGGCCAGAGCTGCCAACCTTGAAGCAGAGAACCAGGTTCGAGCCTCGGCATCAGCATTAGTTCAGCAATCTGTGGTCATCCTGGGCACTTTTGCTGCATATCAACTGCCTCAGTACTCATTTGTTAGCTGACCCAGGCACACCGTTTTATTGCCCAAGCTAGCCCTCACTAATAAGTATCACTCATAGTCGTTGATTGTCACTCATAATGACACTGAAATAATGTAAATGTCACACATAAGCAATCTGAAACCTTATCAGCTGAGTAGAGCCTGACTATACAGGGACATCTAGTAATGACCTGAGGTACTGCACCCTCATATATCTAACAGAGACTGTTGTTAGTTTTTGCATTCTCCATTCATGAGAGGATGTGGTATCACGGCCAGAGCTGCCGACCTTGGAGCGGAGAACCAGGTTCTAGCCTCGACATCAGCGTTAGCACAGCAATCTGTGGTGCTCGTAAAACACTCCAATATCTTCCACAGAAAACAGGCCCTTTGTTTGCAATGTGTCTAACTGTGGATCTGGGACCCTAGCTCAGCCAGCACCAAGGGAATCCTAGCAAACCTGTACATTTTTTAAAACTAGATACACAGAGTAATCCAGGATAGGGTCACTTGTGTGGCTCTCGCCAGGTTCTGTTACCCAGAATCCCTTTCAAACCTCAAACTTTGTCAAACAAAAACACATTTTCATCACAGCATTACAACAAGTCTCCCATTAAAATTTTTACCTCTCTTGTGTGAGTGGACCTAGTGCTGGTGACAGGAAATGGCCCAAAATGTACTGTGGAAACTTCAAAATTATTGATCACAAAAAAGACCTGGTTCTGCGAGGGAGTTCTGCGTTTTTAGTTCCAGGCTCAGCGTGCATCTAGAGAAACCTACCAAACCCAGACATTTATGAAAACTACACATCCGGGGGAGTCTATGGAGGAGTGGCTTCTTTGGATCTCCCAACGTTTTCGTACCCAGAATCCGCTGCAAACCTCAAATTTAGCAAAAAAGTCAAATTTTCCTCAAAATTCTTTATGGGATCACCGCACCACTACAAATTTCCTACCACTCCTTTCCTAGGCGGAGCAGGAAGGTGAGACAAGTCCTAATCGCGCAGTGCACTGTTTCTACTGCGCTGATTTAACATGTCCAGGAGCTAGCACGTTTAGGAACTCCCTCCCACCTCCAATCTACCAGCGCCAGGATACTCCTCGTGGAGTGACAGTCAGCGCTTTACAAATGCCAATTTACATTACAATACATTACACTCAGTATTACCCTCAGTCTCGCGATAAAAATTATACTTCAATTGCATTCGTGAGCCAAGTGCCTGTGACAGGGAAGGGCCAAAAATGTGTATAGATTGAGGGGGAACCAAATCAGGTTCAAAAAGGCAATTTGTTTATAAGTTTTAAGGCTGACACTGTTCTGGGCACTCACACGAGTAAGGTTTAATTTTTATTGGGAGACTGAGGGGAACGCTGGGTGGTAGGAAATTTGCACTGGTGTGGTGATCCTATAACTTTCCCACACAGAAATGCGAGGAAAATATGACTACTTAGGTAAAGCTGAGGTTTGTAGGGGATTCTGGGTAAGAAAACACTGGGGGATCCATTCATGCCACACCGCCATCCAAGCGACAGTCCAAGCACACCGCCAGCCAAGAGTCAGTCCACAGACACTGCCATCCACACACAATGCCAACCAAGTGCCACTCTACGCAAACCACCAAGCAAGCGTAGATCTACACACACCGTCACCAAGCGCAAGTCCACACACCATCAGCCAAGTGCAAGTCCATTCCCAACGCCAGCAAAATCCCAGCGAAAGACCAGTACAAGTGGACCGTCAGCCAAACTCCAGTTCACACATACACACACTTTCCCTGTTTGCTAGTGGTTTCTTACCCCACTTAGGGCAGATTAGCCTACAAATATCACTGAAACAGTCAAAATGTGTGTCTAAAAAAAAGGGGAGCGACCCTTGCCTATGGGGCATCTCCCTGGCATGCCCATACACATATCCCTGGTGCATAATGAGCTCCCTGCCCCCTCTTAGGGGGAGGGGGCAGATCGGGTGTAATAACCAACATCTGCCCCCCGGTAGGTGTGGGGGCAGAAACACTGTGCCCATTGTTTTTGGAAGGGGTCATTGGCATGCCCATTCTGGGAAGCCCCCACCGTTACACAAAGAAAAAATTGTCCCAAGAGTCTAGTCGGGTTGTTTTGGAATATAGGAAATCCCTCTGGTGCCCGTACCAGAGGGGTTTCCAGTGCCGTGTGCGTGGACACCAGGAGCCGTCTGACGTACACAAGCACCGTTGCGTAGGATGGGTTAAACACAGATGATGATCTTTGGCTCCTGATATTATCGCATCTCTCAGCTCCCTTCAGCACAGACAACCATTCCACGCACATACACGTGGCATCTCGAATGGCATCACAATAGACTTGTAGGGGCCTGATGTGCAACCAATCGGCCCTATAGGGTTGTAGGATGCCATCCATCCCAGAGGAGAGCTGTCTGGCAGTAGCCTGCAGACTACTTTGACAAATCAAACAAGGCTTCATGAGAGCTCCCATGTCCTAGTTTCTCTGTACTTGAACTATGTTACACCTTAAGCTTCCTGCTCTTGTTCCGTATATTTAGACTACCTTTCCCATAATGCATTGGGCGGGACCATGCCTCCCTGTCCAGTTCCCTTCCTTGTTGAAACCTGTGCAACCTGAGATCCCCTCGTCAGATTATTAGGCATTACTTGAACATTTCAGGACTTCAGCGCGTAGTAAATCCAAATACCGCTTTCTCCTGCATTTCGCCTCGCCTTCAGCGCGAGGATGCGCTGTCAGCTGTGAAGACTTCAGCGCGAGGACGCGGTGTCTGTTGTGAAGAGTTCAGCACGAGGACGCCCTGCTTTGACCTCCCACGCTTTGCCCTCAACCTTCTGCTCATAGTGCAAGGACACACTCTCTTGTTTCCTCTCCCTACCTGCCTGGATGTTTACCTCAGTCAGGTGAACACAAATTGTAAATATGTTCTTTCTTCTTCATGGGAGTTTACCATCAGAACCCAGCGGTGATACTTTTGTAGTCTCCAGCGCGAGGAAGCGCTGTAGACAGCCTTGTGCTTAGTCTGCGGCTCAGCTACGCCCCTTTTTCATTTTTGTTTTTTTTGGGTGGGGGTGTGTTTCTTTATCGTGTTGGTCAGAATTAGAGACGGTTATTTAGTAACCTCTCGAGTATTTATCCAACAGGCAGCAATTGTAAGGAGAAGTACAAATATGCGTGGTAACGCTGGATTATCATTGGACTCCTGTCTTTTCCCTTCAGTCGTTAAGGCTACATTTTTCCTCCTTCATGTGGCAGGCGTATGCCTATCGTGAATTGCATAGACTGACTCAGACCACAGTGTGACCAGTTTCTTGGTTGAATTCTCCTGGACTGTGGAGACCTTGATTCTTGTGGAATCATTTGTTAAGTTTGGGGAGTGTGGGAGTGTACAAAACTTGTTTTCGCTAATCCTTACTATTGTGTATAGTTTAGATTCCTTGACCCTTCCAGGTAAGTCGCTCCCCCTCCGCACAGCACCGCCTGTGCCTCCCTGCCCAGCTGATGCTGCCGAGGAAGTTCGAAGCCCTCCTCCACCCGCAGGCTACCACCTGCGCTTCATCCCTGGTGGCCAGTGGTAGGCCGTAGGTTTGCTCATCCTCCATTGTATTGCCTGTATTTTCTTTCATTGCTCCCGTTGTAGTGACTGCATTTTCATTGTTGTGTCTGTGACTGCTGTTGTCTGTCTCCCCCGCTGCCTGTACGTGGTCTGTGCCTGTTCTCTCCCTCTGTTCCCCTCGCTGCCCCCGTGTCTCTCTGCCCGGTTTCCCTTCTGCTTCCCTCACTGCCCCGTGTCTCTTTGCCCGGTTTTTCCTTCTGCTCCTCTCGCGGCCCCCGTGTCTCTCTGCCCGTTTTTGCCGTCTGTTGCTTAGCTGCCCCTGCATTTCTGTGACCTTTCTGCCTTCTGTGCCACTCGTTTCCCACCGTTTTTTGTGACCTTTCTGCCCTTTCTTGTGACATGTTGCCTTCTGTGCCACTCATTTCCCCTGTTTTTGTGACCTTTTTGCCCTTCTTGTGACCTTTTGCCTTCTGTGCCACTCGTTTCCCCCTGTACTCTTGTGACCTTTCTGCCCTCTGTGCCACTCGTCCCCCCCTCAATTGTTGTGCCCTTTTGCCCTCTGTTTCCTTCGTCGCCCCTTACCGCCCCCGCCGCTGCGTCCCCTGCGGCTCCGCCCCCCTGGCTGCCCATTCGCTGCCCCAGCCTCCCACCTCCCTGCTGCTCCTCACTCCCACCTCCCCAAACATGCCGGCCGCTGGGCGGTCGCGCCGCTGACGCGCGGCAAGCCCGTCTACGCCCGTCCGCGCCTGGACTGCGCCCAGTGCCAGAACCTCTGTCCCCCGCACCCGCCATGACGACCGCCGCCACTACGAAGCCAGCACTCTGCACGCTCTCAACCCTGAACGGACCCACAAATGCTTCAAGGCCACCCCGAAACGCACACACGGTCCCTTCACCTGCCGGAACTGCAGCTACACCAGCCACAGAGCCGCCGAACCACTCGCCAAGAAAGACCTCAACCACCTCCGATGCATACTAATGAACACCCGCTCCGCATGCAAACACGCCGTCGAGCTCTGGGACCTGCTCAACAGAACCTCCCCGGATGTCGCCTTCCTGATAGAGACCTGGTTGAACAACTCCTCCACACCCGTCATCGCCATAGCCATAGCCATCCCAGACGGCTACAATATCACCCGCAGAGACCGCACCAACGGAGTCGGAGGAGGAATCGCCATCGTCCACAAGAACAGCATCAGGGTCTCGACTAGCACCGACGACGCTCTCAGCACCGCCGAACACATGCATTTCCAGATCCATACAGACCCCAACTCCACCCTCAGAGGCACCCTCGTCTACCGACCCCCCGGACCCCGCTCCCAGTTCTGCGACTCCATCGCCGACTTCATCAGCATGCACGCCCAGACCTCCACCGACTACATCCTCCTCGGATACCTGAACTTTCACCTTGAGAACAACAACGACAACAACTCCGCAACCCTGATCGATAACCTCGCCAACCTCGGACTGAGACAACTCGTCACAACGCCCACCCACTCCGCCGGCCACATGCTCGTCCCCATCTCCTCCTCAAGCCCGTACCTCTCAGTCAGCCACACCACCAAACTCCTCTGGACCGACCACCGCTGCATCCACTTCACCTTCAAGAAACCCACCACACACCACCGCACCCAACAGATCCCCCGCCACCCTTGGAGCAAAATCACCAAAGACCAACTACATGCAAACCTCGCTCTCAGCCCAGCCACCGAACCCTCCAACACTGACGTCGCTGCCCACAATCTCAGACGCTGGATCGAAGACTGCGCCAACACCCTTGCCCCGCTGAAGAAACCCCCCCACAGAGACAACAGCAAGAGGGCTAGCTGGTTCACCGCAGAACTCCTAGATTCCAAGCAAGCCTGCCGGAAACTAGAGAAGAAATGGCACAGTGAACAAACTCCGGACAACCACACAGCACACAAGGACGCCGTCCGCAACCACCACCACCTCATCAGGGCTGCCAAAAAGATGTCCTTCAAAGACCGCCTCCACAACAACGCACACGACAGCAAGGAGCTCTTCAACATCTTGAAGGAACTCTCCAACCCCAGCTCCAACACCAACGACATCCCGCCTTCGCAAGCCCTGTGCGACTCCCTCGCAACCTTCTTTCACCGCAAGATAGCAGACATCCACGACAGCTTCAACACCCAGACAGCCCCAACAGACAGCAACACAACAGATCCTCCGCACACCATGGACCACATCCCCTTGCTAGCCTGGACCAGCGTGAGCGTCGATGACACCACAAGACCATGAGCACAATCCACTCCGGCTCTCCGTCAGACCCATTCCCGCACCACGTCTTCAACAAAGCAAGCAGCTCCATCGCACCCCACCTACGGAACGTCATCAATCTCTCCCTTGAGACCGTGACCTTCCTAGAGAGCTGGAAACCCGCAGAGATCAACGCCCTACTCAAAAAACCCAAGGCAGACCCAAGAGACCTCAAGAACTTCCGACCCATCTCTCTGATCCCCTTCCCGGCCAAGGTCATCGAGAAAATCGTTAACAGACAGCTAAACCGATATCTCGAAGAGAACAGAATCTTTGACCCTCCCCAGTCAGGGTTCCACAGTAACCACAGCACCGAGACCGCCCTCATCGCCGCCACTGACGACATCAGGACCCTGCTAGACAACGGGGAGACTGCAGCACTCATCCCCCTAGACCTCTCCGCCGCCTTCGACACCGTCTGCCACTGCACACTACGCACACGCCTCCACGCCGCAGGGATCCGAGAAAAGGCTCTGGAATGGACCACCTCCTTCCTCTCTGGCAGAACCCAGAGCGTCCGCCTCCCCCGTTCCGTTCCGAAGCCTCCTAGATCATCTGCGGCGTACCCCAAGGTTCCTCCCTCAGCCCGACACTGTTCAACATTTACATGGCCCTGCTTGCACACGTCGCCCGACAGCACAACCTCAACATAATCTCCTACGCCGATGACACTCAACCGATCCTCTCCCTCACCATGGACCCCATCACCGCCAAAGCCAACCTCCATGAAGGAATGAAGGCCCACGCCGACTGGATGAAGATCAGCCGCCTGAAGCTGACTCGGACAAGACGGAGGTCCTCATCCTCGGCACCAACCCGTCAGCCTGGGACGACTCCTGGTGGCCAACGGCATTGGGCCAGCCCTGACCCCCACCGACCACGCACACAACCTGTGAATCATCCTCGACTCAACGCTCTCAATGGCCAAGCAAGTCAACGCTGTCTCCTCCTCCTGCTTCAACACCCTCCGCATGCTCCACAAGATCTACAGATGGATCCCGACAGATACAAGAAAGACAGTCACCCAGGCCCTCGTCAGCAGCAGACTCGACTACGGAAACGCCCTCTACGTGGGAGCCCCGACCAAGCTCATCAATCGACTACACCACATCCAAAACGCCTCGGCACGAATGATCCTCGATGTACCATGACACGGCCACATCACCTCCCACCTGAGAAACCTGCACTGGCTCCCCGTCAACAAGAGGATATCCTTTAAGCTCCTCATCCACGCACACAAGGCACTCCACAAGACTGGCCCAGCCTACCTCGATTGACGGCTCTCCTTCTACACCCCCAACCGCCAGCTACGCTCCGCCGACCTCTCACTCGCCACCGTCCCTCGCATCCGAAGAACAACCACCGGCGGGAGATCCTTCTCCCACCTCACCGACAAGACATGGAACACCCTCCCACTGAGCCTACGACAGACCCAAGACCTGTTGACCTTCAGGAGGACATTAAAGACCTGGCTGTTTGAACAGTAGTGGCCCCACCATGACTGATTGATTGATTGATCATTATTATATGTGGACCCTTTCACTAATACCAGTCTCTTTTTCCCTTGTGTTTTTATTATTTTCTTGTTATACTGCAGGACTGGGAATATATTCCAGATTCTCATTGTTTCCTCCCATTGGCACCACGGCATCTTCTTCCTGGTGGTCCTGAGTTGTCTCTTATCTCCTTGAGGGTACTAGCCGGTATTCTGTTAACCCATACTTGGCTGGACCAGGCAGTA
Organism: Lissotriton helveticus; assembly: GCF_964261635.1. Taxonomy (NCBI): domain Eukaryota; kingdom Metazoa; phylum Chordata; class Amphibia; order Caudata; family Salamandridae; genus Lissotriton; species Lissotriton helveticus. Next base: position 1,437,752,726 of record NC_136068.1, read on the forward strand.
CCTTAGAGGAGAGTGGAGGCCCTGTCTTCAGTCCTGAGGATATCGGTTCATCTGCCTTGTGGATTCAGAATTCCGACAGAAAGCAAAGCCCACATAGTTACATATCCCCTGAGCAAAGATGGATAAAGGTGCTGTATTTGAGGCACTCATGGATAGTACCCTGTCTCCTAAAACACCAGAAACTACCATGAATGAATTGGCAACAGCTGTAGCTAACCTACAGACTGAACTTAGAGTCCTAAGAGGCGAAAACCAACGTTAAGTAACAGAGTTAGACCTCTTAAAGACACAGAAACTATTTGAGCCTGGAGGGGCAGATAGTACCCCTAAATATAAGAGAAGCTACATTCAGCCAACCCATTTCCAAAAGCCTTCCTCCTCTACTACTCCTACTGTAGCTGCCTCTTCTCCGGTTAATGTTACCATAGGGGGAACAACCATTACAACGCAACTTTTTCAACGCACTACCTTTACAACGAATCTTTCACAACGCAAGATCCTTCACAGTGTATGCTATTACAACGTAAGTATGGGTACGTTTTTTATTATATTTAAAAAAAAAGTTATTGTAATATATTTTAGTTTAATTAAAAATTTAAAAAAATGTAATTTTTATTTTTTATACCCCCCAATACTCCTACATAATCCAGCACTTTCACTAAATTTATACCCTTCAGGAGTTAGAATAGTAATTAATACTCCTACACTATCCATCACTTACCATACTTTTACACCCCCCTGGAGTTAGAATAGTAATAATACTCCTACACTATCCATCACTTACCCTACTTTTACACCCCCCTGGAGTTAGAATAGTAATTAATACTCCTACACTATCCAGCACTTACTTTAATTTTACACCCCCCAGGAGTTAGAATAGTAATTAATACTCCTACACTATCCAGCACTTTCCCTAAATTTACACCCCCATGAATTAGAATAGTAATTAATACTCCTACACTATCCATCACTTACCCTACTTTTACACCCCCCTGGAGTTAGATTAGTAATTAATACTCCTACACTATTCAGCACTTACCTTAATTTTACACCCCCCAGGAGTTAGAATAGTAATTAATACTCGTAGACTATCCAGCACTTTCCCTAAATTTACATCCCCCAGGAGTTAGAATAGTAATTAATACTCCAACACTATCCAGCACTTTCCCTAAATTTACACCCCCCTGGATTTAGAATAGTAATTAATACTCCTACACTATCCAGCACTTTCCCTAAATTTACACCCCCAGGAGTTAGAATAGTAATTAATACTCCAACACTATCTAGCACTTTCCCTAAATTTACACCCGCCCAGGAGTTAGAATAGTAATTAATACTCCAACACTATCCAGCACTTTCCCTAAATTTACACCCCTCAGGAGTTCGAATAGTAATTAATACTCCTACACTATCCAGCACTTACCCTACTTTTACACCCCCCTGGAGTTAGAATAGTAATTAATAATCCTACACCATTCAGCACTTGACTTAATTTTACATTCCCCAGGAGTTAGAATAGTAATTAATACTTCTACACTATCCAGCACTTACCTTACTTTTACACTCCAAAGGAGTTAGAATAGTAATTCATACTCCTACACCATCTAGCACTTTTCCTACTTTTACACCCCCCAGGAGTTAGAAAAGAAACGTATAATCCTACACTAAGCAGCACTTACACTACTTTTACACCTCCCTGGAGTTAGAATAGTTATTAATACTTCTACACTATCCAGTAATTAACCAATTTTTATACCTCTCTGGATGTAAATTAGTAATTAAAAAACCTATACTGTCTTACATTTAAATTTATTCTCTTGTTGAGTATTAATAGTAAATAATACTCAACAACATTCTAACATTTACCCTAGTTTTATTACCCCTTAAAAGTATAGTTTGAAATTTAAAAACCACTTAATCTATAATTTAATTTAATTGAAATGGTTTAACATTTCTTTCTTTTTTTTAAAATAAATTTGTTTTCTAATGTTCTACTATATTTTTTATTAATTAAAATAAATTGACATGTTAAAAATATTTAAAACAATAATTGAACATAGTTTCTCACGCTTTTAAATTGGCTGCAATGTGATGTTTTGTCCTTCATTTATTTCTATAGATGTCTATGTGTTTGCCGCGTGTATCATTTATGAACTCATTTCTACATTGATGCGGGATGCAACAGAAGTAAATGGGTGCATCATAAAGGTAAGTACATGTATTACAAATTAATTACATGCTTAGATTATTAATAGTTCAATAAATAAAATAATTTAAAAAAATAATTGCAATGCAAGACTTTGTTTAAATTTTTTCAAAAAAACGTATTGTTTATTAAATAATAATTTTTATTTTTTTTAAATAAAATGAGAAATACTTTCATGTATTTTATTATATAAAAAAATTCATTTATAAATATATATATGTTTTAATAATAAATAGTAAATAAATTGTCCTTTTTCTTTTCTCATAGCTCCGGATGACACGTAGACGTGATTCATTGAGGCCATATTGAGGAGCGTCACTGGACAGAGCAGAAGCAAGGAGACCTGCGCTCAGGTAGGAAACTTTTAAAACTTTATTTATAATGTGAAGGTTGTTGAGAGTGACATATATTGCAAGGAGAGAAGAGGGAGGATCAGATTAGTTATATATATATGTTGTTGTTAGCTTTTTAGTATGTCGCCGATCGTGTTGTTAGAGTATGCCGTTGTCGGGTCAAGTGTTTTTAGTTAGATAAATGATATGATTGTTTGAAAATAATAGTAAAGTTTATTGTACTGTAAATACTTGCTATTGTATGTATTTTTACGTAAAATAAATTTCGATTTAAAAAGACCGCAGAAAGAAGATCGATTTCGTTGGATTGGAATTATTCTTGGGAAAATGGATTGTATTTTTTCCCAATTTTTTTTAATCGAGGAAGCTTAATATGTTTATTGGGATTCTTTGGAATGTGAATTTTGAAGACTTGGATTTTTAAGAGAAGAAAGAAGATGGATCATTGTTTGTTTTTGATTTTCACTGCACGATCGTTTGGATTTGGAGAAGATTTTTTTGGGGGGATTTTGTTGAATCGATCTTTTTCCAAAGGTCTCTTTTTATTTCGAATGGATTACCATTTTTTGGCAATGGATCTTATTTTTTTGGAATCTATCTTACTATTGAGGAAATATCTATTGGCATTTTTTTGGGGGGCTGATATTTTTCATTTGGATTTAAAAAAAGCATGGATATGGTTTGGATTAATAAAAAAAAATAAAAAATTAAGAAATATAAGGTAAGGTGACCCGACTTTTTAATTTGAAAAAATGTCTTTGAAAAATGTCAATTTTAATTTCATTGTTTATGTAATTTAGGGCAAAACAGGAAAGTAATGGTGTAGGTAGAGTTAGTAATGTAGTATGTGAGCAACATTATCCAGGTAGTCTGAAGCCACACACAAAGTAAATTGTTCTAATGCACCCAATAGTCTTTCTGACATTTCTTTTGATATTTTAGAAATGCGTGGGTTTAGACTACCTGTTAATGCTTGTGACATTCTCATTTCTTGGAAACTTTGCTCCTTCCTCAAAGTTTCCAAAAAATGATAAAAGTTAGGGTGAGGTTTTCCAATTGTATGGTTGAAGGAGTTGTGCCATCCCTCTATGGCATTGTTTGTCTTTGCTCCTCCTTCTAAGCAGCTCGTGTAGCAGTTCTACCACTCCACATGGAAACGTGGCTTCCTCCTGCGACCCGACCTGCTTAGATGCCCAATCCATGTGTCTTCAAAATAATTTAGTACGGGTGCCAATTTTTCATTGCTTGCTGTGTAAAACTCTGATTCAGTAATTGCAGTGTAGTACTCGTCTACACTATCAGGAGGAACGAAGCAAAGTGCTGTTAGTTTTTTTAATTCGAATTGCAGTTTGCTATCTGATGCATAATCCACAACTAGGGATGTTTTTTGTATTTTACGCCAAAATGCCTGGAAAAAACATCCCTGAATTTGGGTATTCGTGTACGTTTTTGTAATTACATTTATCATTGCAAATTCAAAATTAATTAATATTTTCCTAGGACTTATGTTAGAAGTTTTAGATTTAATCACTGTCAAAAGTTCAGTGTACGTTGTGGATTGTTTATCAGGTAGCAAACTGTAAACTAAGGGGACTACTGTATTGTTAATTTTTGCATGTATGGTGTATATTTGGGTGAACGGATGTGGCGTGCTTTTAAATGCCCCATCCATCATCCAAATTTCACTATTCTCTAACTTGGATAGATTACGGGGTGTGCTAAAGATAATTATTCTTTTTTAGGGTTTTTGTTATTTTGCAGGATGAAAGGTTCGTTAGATATAGAAAGAGAGAGTTCAGGAGGAATTTTAATATCAGAGTAGGTTTGAGGTGCAATTCTTTGTGGGTTACTTGCCTGTTTTTTTCTTTGTATTATTCTCCTCAGATGAGGTATGATAGGCATACTGCTAGCAACATGACTAGGGCATGCTGAGCAACCTCCCTCAAAATAGAACCAGAGGAGTCCTTGGAGGTGCTTTCAATATCCTTCATTTCATTAATTGTTTCTCTTACCTCAATATCCATTGCAGAGGCAGAGTGGTTATGTTCAGATGCTTTAACAACTGTGTCACCCAGAGTAACCGCTCTGCCTTTGCAATGGCTTGAGTAATATTGCACGCACCTCCAGTGTCTTCTTGGTTCTGTAATTCTCTCCTTGCAATATATGTACCCTGCATGTTTCAACAGTCGGTTTCCTTTGCTTGAAGTAATATATTTGGCTGCCTTATCTGTGGACATTATCTGAAATGAGAAGAATGGTTTGAGAAAAATTTTAGAAATTTAAATGTTTTTTTTTAAGTCTGTTTAACACCTCCCAGGTCTATACTACACTTACTTTACTTTCTCACCCCCCTGTAGTTGGAAAAGTAATTAATACTCCTGCACTTTCCCTAATTTCTCACCTCACTGGAGTTAGAATAGTAATTAATACTCCAACACTACCCAGCACTTACCCTACTTTTACACCTCCCTGGAGTTAGCATAGTAATTTATACTCATACACTATCCAGTACTTTCCCTACTTTTAAAGTCATCAAGGAGTTTGAATAGTAATTTATACTTCTACACTATCCAGCATGTTCCCTACTTTTAAAGCCCACCATGAGTTTGAATAGTAATTATTACTCCTACACTATCCAGCACTTTCACTACTTTTTCATCCCCCAGGAGTTAGAATAGTTATTAATACTCCTACAGTATCCAGCACTTACCCTACATTTACACTCCCCAGGAGTTTAATTAGTAATTAATACTCCCACACTATCCAGCACTTTCCCTAAATTTAAACACCTTAGGAGTTACAATAGTAATTAATACTCATACAGTATCCAGCACTTACCTTACTCTTACAACTCTCTGGAGTTAGAATAGAAATTATTACTCCTACACTGTCCAGCACTTTTACTATTTTTTCACCCCCCAGGAGTTAGAATAGTTATTAATACTTCTACACTATCCAGCACTTTCCCTACTTTTTCACCCCTCAGGAGTTATAATAGTAACTAATACTCCTACACTATCCAGCATTTTCCCTACTTTTACAACCCTAGGAGTTATATTTGTTATTTAAACTCCTACACGGTCTAGCACTTTCCCTACTTTTTAAACATCTTGGAGTTAGAATAGTAATTAATACTCCTAAAGAATCCAGCATTTACCCTAATTGTACACTCTCTTCCAGATAGAATAGTAATTAAAACTCCTACACTATCAAGCACTTTCCCTACTTTTACACCCCCTGATATAAGAATTCGTTTTTTATTCTCCCTATACGATTCAAAATGTAACCTACTTTTATACTTATCTCGTGTATAACTTTTAATTTTGATTTGTTAAAAATGTATTTGTATTTTTTACCTTTTTAAAAGTTGCTTGTTGGTTTCTGGAGATGTATCTTGTTGATCCTCTTGTTGGTTTGTTGACCTTTGAATTCGTATAGCTGTTACAAATTAAAGCAGACTATATTTTTTTTGTGCTTATTTGCGAAGTAACTCTATGAGGAGTTAAAAGAGGTTAATTGATTACTCTCAACATTTTTGATTACTATTTACCTTTAGTTTTTTATTTTCGTTGTATTGTAGATGGTCTCGTTTTCAGAAGAAGATGGTCTTCAGCTGGTTGTTTTTTGCTTTTTTGAGTTGATATTTGTTTGAAGATATCTGTAGTGGGATATATGTATAAAAATGTGTTTATTTTCAAATTATTAAATCTCTATTTTTATGAGAAAAAATTATTTCATTAGTTCATGGATATCCTGCTTTGAATTATTTTGACATAAAATTGTTTTTACATTTTTGCTTCCACATTTGTTGTAATATAGCTTAGTAACAGTTGTCAAATTAATTCTGATTAATATAAAAAATCTTTAAAAAAAACTACATTATTGATTTAAATTATTAATTCTGTATTCTTATTTATTACCTTTGAAAGAGATGTCTTTATAAATTGTTTGCGTCCTTTCTTCAATCTTTTTTTTAAAGATATGTTCCAAAATAGTTTTATTTTGCTGAAATTACGAAAACGAGACATCGTTTAGGTTTGCTAATATGTTTACCTTTTGAAGAAAAAAAGATTTAGTTTTGGCTTTTTGCTTTTCATTTTTTATACACACTGTTTAATAAACAGTTTTAAAAAAAATACAACCTGGCCTCATATCATTGCTTTCTTTGAATTATTTTTTAACAAACATACATTTTGTGTGACATACTAACTATAATGTTTTAAATTTTTTTTTACTTACTACTAATATCTTTAATTGCTTGTCAATATTCTTGTTTAATCGATTTTCAAGTGTGTTCAAAACTGTAAAATATAATGAATCTATTTTTAAAACTGTTGAATATTAATTTATTAATATTTTGGAAAAAGGGGACCCCTATATATTATAGTTCTACTTGCTATACATAGGGAAGAAACAAGACATTTGAAAAAGGTCTATAGCCAAGTAGTACAGATTCTTTTTTAGATTTCAATATTCGAATGTTTAGGTATATTAACATATATCGTCCAACTGTAGAAAGACACTTCAAAAAAATTATTTATCTGATATTAAATTTTATTAATGATTTGTGTTTTACATACGAAAAATGTTTATATATCTTTTTGTTGATTTTTTGTATATTTCTCTTTTTTTGTCACATTAGCAATTTATGAAGAACAATACAGTGTTAAAGTGATTGATATTATACATAAAATTCGTGTATTTACATATTTATCTAAATTCAGGAAAAATTTAAAAAACATGAACACAGACGATAGAAGACATAATCAAAAAACTAAAAGAATTCAGCAATTGAGTTGAAGGCAATACGGTAGATAACACTACGCGCGTTTCGGCTCTTGGGCCTTCTTCAGGTGACCGTCTATTGCTCTATAGGGTATGGAAAGAGAACATGCATCACTCTTATTATATAACAAATTTATATACAGGTTTATATACAGGAGGACAGGAGAAGCAAAACATTTCTTCGTGAACTTATTTGACTAATTTATATACAGTAGTTCTAATCTATATACAGTGAATATGTATGTACAGTGAGACAACCTAGAACCTTTGAAGACAGCACACAAGGTATATATATAAAACAGTGACAGTAGATGTTATGCCTACTAATGATGAGACATCTCTTGAATTAAAGACATAGCAAAGTGAGATGGGCATTGAGTAGCTCTATCCCTGCTTAGACTATCAAGATGTGCAGTCTATTATTTAACTGAAAATCTATATGATTGTGGGCTTCTCACGTTGTTACTAGGGTAAATGGTGGAATAATCGATAGAGCCACTAATAATATAGGATGATCATATAACTGGATATAGTTAATTAAAGTATACTTACAGCAGGGCAAATTGATAGACCCAGACTAGATGTATGGCAGCAGTGAATTCAGAACAGCTGCAGAATGGAGGAGTTGTTCAGGTATAAGGATACGGGATATCTAGAGGTGGAAGATGTATCAATATAATATTTGAATACCACTAGGGGTTGATACGATTATGAAACTAGAGCCATAGAGGCCATCACTGCCTAGACATTAAGAGTCTATGATTAGAGTGGAATAGTTTAGTGAGAAGTGATACATGACTCTTTATGCGTGGAAATCACTGCTTAGACTACCAAGGTGTGGAGTCTGATATTTAACTGAAACTCTGTATGGTTGTTGACTTCTCATATTATTACAAGGGTAAATAGTGGGATGATCGATAAAACCACTAATACTAAAGGAAAATCTTAAGGCTGGATGTAATTAAATAAAGTGTACTTACATCAGGACAAATAGGTAGACCCAGACTGGATGTATGGCAGCAGTGAAAATAGAACAGCCGCAGAATCGAAAAGTTGTTCAGGTATAAAGATACGGGATATCTAAAGGTGAAAAATGTATCTATGTAATATTTAAATACCATTAGGAGGTGATACAATAATGGAACTAAAGCCATAGAGACCGCTACTGCCTAGATATTGGGAGTCAGTGATTAGGCAGGCACAATTTAGTGTGAAATAATACATGACTCTTTATACGTGGAAGTGCAACCAACTTATTTATCTGGCATTAAGAAAGGTCCATATATGGTATTTAAATGCAATGGATTCATTTGTCAGACAAATGTAAAGAAATGATGGAAGAGGGGGGTTGTTGTACTATATCTTGAGACTATAATAGTATCGATTTGTATTATACCTACAACTTACTAAATGAACACAGAGACAACATGTGTGTATATAATTGATGTGTACCTGAATGTTTACGTCTTCATATGTCGTAAACGTAGTTGGCAAAGAAGCATAGCAGTGATTCTATATCGTCTTTGGTAGTCTGTGGGTGAGCTAAATAAAGAGAAGCGGGGGGCGTTGACTGGCGAAGCAGTGATCAATGATGATAGCTCATTATATGTGAAAAAAACAAGTAAGTAAACTAAATAATATAGGTTACCTTAAGAGTGATGATCTGTTATATTTCAAACATAGTGAGCTTGGCCATTGTTTTAGCGGTATTGGCAACAAGACTATTGGAAACAAAGGGGGAGAAAGAATGTTTACAAGAGACGTACAATAAGAAATTCATTACCACGCTCTTGTATGTTGCTTGTATATAAGAGAGAGTGGTATTTCAATAATCTTTGCATGTATACCTAAATGAATAGCTTGACTCGAAATATGAGCGGGTGACAAATTACCTTGTAATTATGATTCTCGTGTTTTCCAGGAGTTCGGATCTGATATAGGTGTACTGATTGTTGCAGAAACCGTAACTGTAACGCAGAAATAATAGGGGTCAAGTCACGTAAATTATAACAAAACACCATATACATGGTAATATTTATTCTATTATGAGACTAGACTCAACGAATGGTACGTCTCTGCTCTGGTAATATCAGGACAATTTCCGCTTCATTTTTTAGAGAACAGATACCCGGAACCTCGTTGGTAGTATGCGCGATAGTTAAATGTTGTTTGACCGAGATGCGCGGTCAAAGTCTAGTGTGGGTTCGGATTTCAATATTGAAGCAAGCGTGGTTATCGCTTAAGCATTTCTGTTTTTAAGTCCGGAGCCTCATTGGTAATATGCGCGGTAGTTAAATATTGTTTGACCAAGTTGGGAGGTCAAAGTTTAGTAAGGGTTCAGATTTCATTATTTAAACAAGCATGGTTTTCGCTTAAGCATATATGCTAGCGGTAATTTAATGTTGTGCCTGAATAGGGCGAACGAAGTAAGTTCCGCTAGATGGTGAACAACAGATAACGTCTGTAGCAGCATGTCCTCTTAAAGATATGCGGCATAAGTTTGCAATCGAAAAATAAACATTCCTAGGTTAGCGTTTTTACCTGAGGGTAGTTAGTTGGTAGCGAGGAACTCCCGGTATTCTTACATCGGCTGTGTGTGAGCAAGGCAGTCGGGTTTAAAAGACATGCAGCTCAAAACGCCGTGTTTTAATAGAGGTCAGGTGTGTCTGCCTGACGATGGAAAAAGGTGAAAAGGGATAACAGACTCTAGAAGTTGCTTAGTGGAGATAGAAAAGGGAACCATATAAGTGACGATTTCTACTTGAAACAGATTTCTGGGCATAATCTTAGATGCGATCAGATATTCATTGTGGACGGTATATTATGCAGTTATAGAATCGCCTGATCCCAGGGGATTTCTAAATTTAAGCCGTCATTCACAGTGTTAAATATAAATATATAATATACCTCACGTTTTTGCCTTATTTTGTTGCAGCAGAGCCCTGCTGTTGGGGAGATTTTTTCTAGTATGTACCAGCGCATATCGTCTGGTGAGTGTTGGTTTTCTAAATAATGGCATACTAGAGGTGCTGTTGTTTTTTGAGTGCGTATTGCCGATCTATGTTCAGTGAGCCTTGTATGTAGAGATCGTGAAGTCTCTCCCACATAAGCTTTGTCGCATGGGCACAGTACTATATATACAACATTTTTACTTTTACAGTTCGTGATGTATTTATTTTCAATCGTTGTACCTTTATGACTAAACGATCTGTTCTCTATGGCCATAGGACATGATTTACAAGTGCCACATCTGAAGTTACCATGAACTGGCTGTAAGTCTGTAATGGTGCGTTGTATTGGTTGTTTCTGTTGTGGCATGCGGGATCTTACTATGAGGTCCTTAAGATTTTTGTTTTTACGATAGGCAAACATAGGTTTTGGTACAGTCTCTTTGGTTTGCTGATTGATGTTTAGTAAATGCCACTGAGAGCATATGATCTGTCGGATTTTATCGTTAAGGACAGAGTGTCTAGTGACAAATACTAGATTCTGATCTTTTGTTTTTGTATTTCCAGTGAGTAGATGTTGTCTGTCGTAGAAGCGAGCTCGCTTACAGGCATGTCTGATGATTCTATGTGGGTATCCACGATTTTCAAATTTGATTTTCATTTCTTCCGCTCTGCGATCATAATCTGCAAGTTTGGTACAATTGCGACGGAGTCGCAAAAACTGACCAAAGGGGATTGCATTTCTCTGAGTAAGGGGGTGGAAACTAGTATGGTGTAAGATGGTGTTACGTGCAGTGGGTTTTGTATATAAATCCACGTACAGTTGTTTCGTGTCATGTTTTATCATGATATCCAGAAATTCAATCTCTACATTGCTGTAGTGAGAAGTGAAGTGAAGATTTTCGTCACAGAGGTTAAGCCACTGTATAAACTCAGCCAGTACATCCGTGTCATCATTCCATAGAAATATGATGTCATTTATGTATCGTGACCATAGTGACACTGTTTCAAAAAATGGGGCCTCTTCTTTGAAGACAAATTGCTGTTCGAAGAAAGCCACATAGATGTTCGCTATAGTGGGAGCACAGGAAGCCCCCATGCTAACTCCCTTGGTTTGTTTATAGAGAGTACCTTGAAATTCAAAAATATTTTCTTTAAGAACAATGGTCAAACAGTCTAAGATAAACTTGCTATTACATTCGACTTGATAGGCTTCAATAAACCAGGCAGTTGCACACAAGGCCCCTTCATATGGGATGTTAGAATATAGACTTTCCACATCTAGTGTGACTAGCCATTGTGTATCTGCATTATATGGAGTATCTTCAAGGAGGTTGATAATTTGGCTAGCCAAATTATCAACCTCCTTGAAGATACTCCATATAATGCCTGGTTTATTGAAGCCTATCAAGTCGAATGTAATAGCAAGTTTATCTTAGACTGTTTGACCATTGTTCTTAAAGAAAATATTTTTGAATTTCAAGGTACTCTCTATAAACAAACCAAGGGAGTTAGCATGGGGGCTTCCTGTGCTCCCACTATAGCGAACATCTATGTGGCTTTCTTCGAACAGCAATTTGTCTTCAAAGAAGAGGCCCCATTTTTTGAAACAGTGTCACTATGGTCACGATACATAGATGACATCATATTTCTATGGAATGATGACACGGATGTACTGGCTGAGTTTATACAGTGGCTTAACCTCTGTGACGAAAATCTTCACTTCACTTCTCACTACAGCAATGTAGAGATTGAATTTCTGGATATCATGATAAAACATGACACGAAACAACTGTACGTGGATTTATATACAAAACCCACTGCACGTAACACCATCTTACACCATACTAGTTTCCACCCCCTTACTCAGAGAAATGCAATCCCCTTTGGTCAGTTTTTGCGACTCCGTTGCAATTGTACCAAACTTGCAGATTATGATCGCAGAGCGGAAGAAATGAAAATCAAATTTGAAAATCGTGGATACCCACATAGAATCATCAGACATGCCTGTAAGCGAGCTCGCTTCTACGACAGACAACATCTACTCACTGGAAATACAAAAACAAAAGATCAGAATCTAGTATTTGTCACTAGACACTCTGTCCTTAACGATAAAATCCGACAGATCATATGCTCTCAGTGGCATTTACTAAACATCAATCAGCAAACCAAAGAGACTGTACCAAAACCTATGTTTGCCTATCGTAAAAACAAAAATCTTAAGAACCTCATAGTAAGATCCCGCATGCCACAACAGAAACAACCAATACAACGCACCATTACAGACTTACAGCCAGTTCATGGTAACTTCAGATGTGGCACTTGTAAATCATGTCCTATGGCCATAGAGAACAGATCGTTTAGTCATAAAGGTACAACGATTGAAAATAAATACATCACGAACTGTAAAAGTAAAAATGTTGTATATATAGTACTGTGCCCATGCGACAAAGCTTATGTGGGAGAGACTTCACGATCTCTACATACAAGGCTCACTGAACATAGATCGGCAATACGCACTCAAAAAACAACAGCACCTCTAGTATGCCATTATTTAGAAAACCAACACTCACCAGACGATATGCGCTGGTACATACTAGAAAAAATCTCCCCAACAGCAGGGCTCTGCTGCAACAAAATAAGGCAAAAACGTGAGGTATATTATATATTTATATTTAACACTGTGAATGACGGCTTAAATTTAGAAATCCCCTGGGATCAGGCGATTCTATAACTGCATAATATACCGTCCACAATGAATATCTGATCGCATCTAAGATTATGCCCAGAAATCTGTTTCAAGTAGAAATCGTCACTTATATGGTTCCCTTTTCTATCTCCACTAAGCAACTTCTAGAGTCTGTTATCCCTTTTCACCTTTTTCCATCGTCAGGCAGACACACCTGACCTCTATTAAAACACGGCGTTTTGAGCTGCATGTCTTTTAAACCCGACTGCCTTGCTCACACACAGCCGATGTAAGAATACCGGGAGTTCCTCGCTACCAACTAACTACCCTCAGGTAAAAACGCTAACCTAGGAATGTTTATTTTTCGATTGCAAACTTATGCCGCATATCTTTAAGAGGACATGCTGCTACAGACGTTATCTGTTGTTCACCATCTAGCGGAACTTACTTCGTTCGCCCTATTCAGGCACAACATTAAATTACCGCTAGCATATATGCTTAAGCGAAAACCATGCTTGTTTAAATAATGAAATCTGAACCCTTACTAAACTTTGACCTCCCAACTTGGTCAAACAATATTTAACTACCGCGCATATTACCAATGAGGCTCCGGACTTAAAAACAGAAATGCTTAAGCGATAACCACGCTTGCTTCAATATTGAAATCCGAACCCACACTAGACTTTGACCGCGCATCTCGGTCAAACAACATTTAACTATCGCGCATACTACCAACGAGGTTCCGGGTATCTGTTCTCTAAAAAATGAAGCGGAAATTGTCCTGATATTACCAGAGCAGAGACGTACCATTCGTTGAGTCTAGTCTCATAATAGAATAAATATTACCATGTATATGGTGTTTTGTTATAATTTACGTGACTTGACCCCTATTATTTCTGCATTACAGTTACGGTTTCTGCAACAATCAGTACACCTATATCAGATCCGAACTCCTGGAAAACACGAGAATCATAATTACAAGGTAATTTGTCACCCGCTCATATTTCGAGTCAAGCTATTCATTTAGGTATACATGCAAAGATTATTGAAATACCACTCTCTCTTATATACAAGCAACATACAAGAGCGTGGTAATGAATTTCTTATTGTACGTCTCTTGTAAACATTCTTTCTCCCCCTTTGTTTCCAATAGTCTTGTTGCCAATACCGCTAAAACAATGGCCAAGCTCACTATGTTTGAAATATAACAGATCATCACTCTTAAGGTAACCTATATTATTTAGTTTACTTACTTGTTTTTTTCACATATAATGAGCTATCATCATTGATCACTGCTTCGCCAGTCAACGCCCCCCGCTTCTCTTTATTTAGCTCACCCACAGACTACCAAAGACGATATAGAATCACTGCTATGCTTCTTTGCCAACTACGTTTACGACATATGAAGACGTAAACATTCAGGTACACATCAATTATATACACACATGTTGTCTCTGTGTTCATTTAGTAAGTTGTAGGTATAATACAAATCGATACTATTATAGTCTCAAGATATAGTACAACAACCCCCCTCTTCCATCATTTCTTTACATTTGTCTGACAAATGAATCCATTGCATTTAAATACCATATATGGACCTTTCTTAATGCCAGATAAATAAGTTGGTTGCACTTCCACGTATAAAGAGTCATGTATTATTTCACACTAAATTGTGCCTGCCTAATCACTGACTCCCAATATCTAGGCAGTAGCGGTCTCTATGGCTTTAGTTCCATTATTGTATCACCTCCTAATGGTATTTAAATATTACATAGATACATTTTTCACCTTTAGATATCCCGTATCTTTATACCTGAACAACTTTTCGATTCTGCGGCTGTTCTATTTTCACTGCTGCCATACATCCAGTCTGGGTCTACCTATTTGTCCTGATGTAAGTACACTTTATTTAATTACATCCAGCCTTAAGATTTTCCTTTAGTATTAGTGGTTTTATCGATCATCCCACTATTTACCCTTGTAATAATATGAGAAGTCAACAACCATACAGAGTTTCAGTTAAATATCAGACTCCACACCTTGGTAGTCTAAGCAGTGATTTCCACGCATAAAGAGTCATGTATCACTTCTCACTAAACTATTCCACTCTAATCATAGACTCTTAATGTCTAGGCAGTGATGGCCTCTATGGCTCTAGTTTCATAATCGTATCAACCCCTAGTGGTATTCAAATATTATATTGATACATCTTCCACCTCTAGATATCCCGTATCCTTATACCTGAACAACTCCTCCATTCTGCAGCTGTTCTGAATTCACTGCTGCCATACATCTAGTCTGGGTCTATCAATTTGCCCTGCTGTAAGTATACTTTAATTAACTATATCCAGTTATATGATCATCCTATATTATTAGTGGCTCTATCGATTATTCCACCATTTACCCTAGTAACAACGTGAGAAGCCCACAATCATATAGATTTTCAGTTAAATAATAGACTGCACATCTTGATAGTCTAAGCAGGGATAGAGCTACTCAATGCCCATCTCACTTTGCTATGTCTTTAATTCAAGAGATGTCTCATCATTAGTAGGCATAACATCTACTGTCACTGTTTTATATATATACCTTGTGTGCTGTCTTCAAAGGTTCTAGGTTGTCTCACTGTACATACATATTCACTGTATATAGATTAGAACTACTGTATATAAATTAGTCAAATAAGTTCACGAAGAAATGTTTTGCTTCTCCTGTCCTCCTGTATATAAACCTGTATATAAATTTGTTATATAATAAGAGTGATGCATGTTCTCTTTCCATACCCTATAGAGCAATAGACGGTCACCTGAAGAAGGCCCAAGAGCCGAAACGCGCGTAGTGTTATCTACCGTATTGCCTTCAACTCAATTGCTGAATTCTTTTAGTTTTTTGATTATGTCTTCTATCGTCTGTGTTCATGTTTTTTAAATTTTTCCTGAATTTAGATAAATATGTAAATACACGAATTTTATGTATAATATCAATCACTTTAACACTGTATTGTTCTTCATAAATTGCTAATGTGACAAAAAAAGAGAAATATACAAAAAATCAACAAAAAGATATATAAACATTTTTCGTATGTAAAACACAAATCATTAATAAAATTTAATATCAGATAAATAATTTTTTTGAAGTGTCTTTCTACAGTTGGACGATATATGTTAATATACCTAAACATTCGAATATTGAAATCTAAAAAAGAATCTGTACTACTTGGCTATAGACCTTTTTCAAATGTCTGGAATATTAATTTATTTACAGATAATAGTCTTACTTAAATGTGTTATACTTGTTTTTGGGAGAATTGATGTATGGCATTTGCTGAGTCTTCGTTTTTCTGTGAATGTTAGAGTATTCGGAAAATCCATCTGCTCTCGCTGGTAGTCTGTAGACCACTGGCTTCAAAATGGTGTCTTACTCTTATTTATAGTTTTTTGTGTCTGTCACCATTTTAGGGGAAAAGAATCATTTTATTTGTGTTTTTATGCGATTTCTTTGATGTGAGAACCTCTATTTTAATTTAATTGTTTTAAATTTACTGTTTAATCTCTTCGACAGTGTTTACTCCTCCATTTTGTTTTCTGTGGCATAGGGTTCTTGTCATGAAAATTGTTGTAGAACTTGACCTTCACGAAGGTTTTAAAAAGGTGGCTCTTTTTATCGTTTATTGTGTATTTTCTTGTTGACTTAGCATTCTTTGAATTTAAACTGTTTCAAAATTAATATTTTTTGCTTCTGTTGTTTTTATTGATTTCTTTCAATATTGTTTGTTACTTGATTAATACTCGAGTATTAATTTTAATACCAGAGGGTTCATTTTAATTCCAGGGTATTCATTTCTTTAAAAAAGTTCGTGTTTTCATAAATATGTGCTTAGTTGCGTTACATATTTTAATACACTTCCCCACCCAAAACCCCTATTTTCCCTGCATCCCGTTCCAGGAGTTATTTTACAAAAAATGTTAAATATATTTTTTTTTTATGTGTTGTAATGGTATGCGTTGTATTGTTTTTCGATGTAATGGAACTTTTAATGGTTTCTAATTACATTGCGTAGTAATGGTATGCGTTGTAGAAACATTCGTTGTAATGGTTTTTGCGTTGTGAAAAATGCGTTGTAATGGCATGCGTTGTAATAGCATGCGTTGTAATGACATACATTCTTACCGTAGAAACACCCCCTCAACACCTTTAGGAATGCCCGAGATAGTAGTAAATAGGGGTTGTTTATGAATCAGTGTCACCTGCAGTGTTTGTGTAGAGCCACCTCCTTCCCAGATGATGATGCCAAAGTCGCCTTTATAATTTCTTATTTAAGTGGCAATGCAGCGATATGGGCAGTACCCCTAGTAGAGTATGATGATCCCATTCTGTATGACATGGCACAGTATAGAGACAGGATGAAGAGTCTGTTCGCTCGACACTCATATATGCAGGCTAGTGACAATGAATTGCTAGGACTTAAGCAGGGTTCATAAGGTCTATTAACGTACATCACCACCTTTAATAGGTTGGTAACAGAAACCCAATGGCCTGAAGAAAAGAAAACTTCATTGTTTTACAGAGGGTTGAGGGACTAACTAAAAGACATCTTAGCCCAAATAGTCGATCCTCCGGAAGACTGCCCTTCAATTATAGATTTGGTTGTCAAGTTATACTATAGTTTAACTGAAAGGAGAGAAGAATAGACCAAAGGCGAATATTCTCGCCTCTTCTTAGCCCCGAGTGAGAAAAAAAGTGAAAGATACTAGTGAGCCTATGCAGATAGG
The DNA here is from genome assembly GCF_964261635.1 of Lissotriton helveticus. NCBI lineage: Eukaryota > Metazoa > Chordata > Amphibia > Caudata > Salamandridae > Lissotriton > Lissotriton helveticus. The sequence continues at coordinate 1,437,770,479 of NC_136068.1, forward strand.
CGGCATCAGGGGCCCATTATCTAGTGAAGAACGAGAAAAACTTAGAAAACTAAGGGCCAGATGTAGGAAGCCAAATAGCGACCGCAAACGCCGTAATTCACAGAATTTCAGCCTTTGCGATAGCATTTTGGCTTTGAGCAATGTAGGTAAGATAAAACGTACTTGCAAAATAAAGGAAATGCAAAAATTGCGATTCCCTATTTTGCGATTGCATTTAAGGAATCGCAAATTGCGATTCCTTAAATGCAATGTAAGTAGCAACAAAGAAAGTGCACTTTAGCCCTAAGGAATCGCTAATTACTACCAAATTAAAGTTGGTGGTAATTAGCGATTTCCTTTAAAAAAGCACTTTTTTATTTTTTAAAAGTGCGATGAAAGTGCCATGTGGCACACATTCATGCCCTTAGGTCATGCATGTGCCCCACATGCGCACACATGCACATTTCAGCGTTGCAACAGAGTGTCCTTTTGGAACCCCTACACCCTTGAAATTGCGCCCGGAATTTGCGAGTGCCTCCTGGTTACTCGCAAATTGCGGACGCAAATCCTATTCTTTCCTATGGGCCTCTTGGAATGAAGGGGATGGTATTCCTTGATTGCGAATCTCAATTTGCGATTCGCAATCAAGGAATATTAAGGAATCGCAAATATTTTTACGATTCCCACCTACATTCAATTTTCCGACCCCTTAACAGCGATTTGGTAAAAATCGCTATTAAGGGCTCGCAAAATTTAATTTACCTACATCTGGCCCTAGATCTCTGCCTTTATTGTGGTAAATGAGGCCATTATGCAAAAGACTGTCCAGTAAAACCAAAGGCAATAATAAAAACTCCTGCTGTAAAGTCGGGGTCTGTTATCCACTCGGAAAACTAAAAGACTTGGAAGACACAGAGATCGATCTTCCAAGTCCGTCTCTTCTACAGATCGCGCAGTTTCTTGCTAATACCTTAGCTTCTATGCCTATACATTTTACCATAACAGTGGTACTTATCCTGCTATCTCAACATAAAAAGACCATGTCTTTTCTGCTAGATTCTGGGGCGACTGGAAACTTTTTGGATATTTCTCAGGCCAAAGCACTTGGTGTAGACTTTATCCCTAAACCGCAACCTGAAAAGGTAAGAGTGGTGGATGGTATAGAATTATCATCAGGAATATTAACCTATCATACTCCTGTCCTTATCACGTTATGTGATAATGGTCATTCAGAAAACATCACGTTTGATTTGATCAATACTCCTAATTTTAGTGTCATTCTAGGACTACCTTGGTTACTGGTACATAACCCTCATATTAATTGGGTTTCTAGGAAAGTTACCCTAAGGTCTCATTACTGTATGTTCATTGTTACCAGGAAACCTCTCACTGGCAATCCCCTCAATCCCCTATAAGTTGTGCTCTAGCTACAAACGTCCCTTCCAATTTACCCTCAGAGTACCAAGAATATGCAGGCATTTTTGATGAAGTAAAAGCCGTGGCTTTGCCCCCGCACAGATCCTATGACTGCAGGATCGATCTGGTAGCAGGTGCGGATTCAGCAGAGTATATGGCCTCACTGATCCCGAAACAAAGTACCTGTATGAGTATCTCCAAGACATGATCAAGAAAGGGTCTATTAGACATTCCACCTCTCCGGTCTCATCTCCTTTTTTTTTTTTATTCCAAAACGTGAAGCAGGTTTGGGAGCCTACCTGGACTATCGTGCCTTGAACAAGGTCACAATAAAAAATAAGTACCCTCTTCCACTCATCTCCAATCTCTTGGATCAGGTGCGCAAGGCCAAAATATTCCCCAAACTTGATCTTAGGGGAACTTATCACTTGATTCGAGTCAGAGAAGGAGATGAGTGGAAGAATTTCGCACAGAATTCGGTCTGTAAGAGTATTGTGTGATGCCTTTTGGCTTGTGCAATGCACCGGCAGCTTTTCAATATTCTGTAAATGAGATCTTGCGGGAGTATTTGGATGTATTCGTAATTGTCTACATAGACGACATACTGATTTATTCACAAACAGAACAGGAGCATGTCAAACATGTTAAACTAATACTACAACGTCTCCAAGATAATCATCTTTTTGCTAACCTGGATAAGTGCTTCTCTCATACCAAAAAGGTTGACTTCCTGGGGTTTGTCATCTTCCCCGAGGGAATCCACATGGATCCTTCTAAGTGTCTGCTAGAACCAGCTGGTCAAGTCCTACGACTGTGAAGGAAGTGCACTCCTTTTTAGGGTTTGCCAACTTATATAGGAGGTTCATCGATCACTTCTTCTACCTCATCACTCCTATTACACGACTCCTGAAACAAGCATTGGCATAGCGAATAGGTCTCGTCTTTGGGACCTTATAAGTGTTTAGCCATGCAACGGTTGATATTGTTGCACCAAGGATATTGTGCTGCGTAACTAAATACTTATAAGGTCCCAAAAGCGAGACCCAATGGCTATGCCAATGCTTGATGCTAGTTGCAAGAGGTTTGCTTGGCATGAAGTGAACCAGTTTAAGACTGCACCTTCAAGAACCATTCACCTCTAAAAAGTGTTTAACAAAACCTGGTGACAGTGCCAAAGGAAGCAGAAAGATTGGGGAGTACAAGAAGAAAGGAATTTCCATTGTTACATATGGGAAGGGATTCCTAAACGATCTGCAGACTTGCAGTCTCTTTGCTGTGGCCTTGATGGAAGCGGGATTGTTGAGAGTCAAGGAGGTTGTTTGCCTGGATGTGCCATGACGGCGGGCAGGTAACGCAGCTTTCAATTATCTTTCGTAAGGGGGCAGGGTGGAGACTGAACAGAAGTTAAGATTGTCTGAATCCAATTATTGTTTTTTTAGGAGAGGAGTAATTTGATCTATTTTTAAATGATCTGGGAACAACCCCTATTCAAGAGAGAAATTGATCAGTGTAGACCTTATTGGAAGTAGCTACACATTTTCTGATTGAACACAGAATCACGTTGCAATGATTGTTTGAGGGTTTAACCTTGGATAAAATTAGTAGTATCTCTGCCTCTGAGATTAATAAATTAATTTAACAAAATATTTCTTTGCATTGGAGCTTTGTTCTCAGACAGTTGCAGCTAGGAAACAGTGAGCAAGATTTCCATCTTTCTGTTTCTCACTTGTGCTGTCTAAAATAATGCTCCAACAAGGAGAAATATTGGTCTTAATGAATTGAATTTTGAACCTGCAGGTGCATTAAAACAGGCCAGTTACCCTGCACTGAGGCAGCAGAGAGCATAATGATGAATAACATACATAACTCCCCGATATTGTTATGTATTCTAATATTCTAATGGTCACTATTCTATCAAACAATCTTTGAATTCCGCATAGAAAAATCTGTTTATAAAAATCCATTATTAGTAACTGATATCTATTTTAGTGATAAAGTAATATTAGTTGAAATCAACATCCTATATATTATGCAGAAGCAAGTTCATGTTGCCCTAGAGCTTTATAAAATTGAACAGTGGAAATCTAATTAAACCCTCACAAAAAAAGCATTGAAAATATTGCATTGAAAATATTGAAGAAGCTATTTGATATTTGGAAACACTTTACGCCCTTCTGATAACTTTAAATAACTTTGAATGGGATAATGGCAACAAACAACTATCTTTAACACCAACACACTTCAAGACTGAATCAGCAAGTATTGTATCAAAATAAGGAAGTATTCATATAATATCATTGAAGATTAATTAGTTATATATTCAAATGATTGTTGGTTTGCTTATAAATAGCAAGTTTCTATTGGTGTGGCAAGAAGAGCGTCGCAGTGTGAGCACATACCCAAGCACAGTAATACTGTGAATATGCAGTATTTAAAGAATATATATTTACGCATACTCGTAAGTATTTTTCTGAATGACTAGAAATATAATAATGATTAAGCGCACGCCATAAGTTCAATAGTAGCATTTTAGGCCTTGCTGCTCAGTGCATTACCTAGTTAGTTGTGGATGTCAACAAACTGATACGTGTTCCTCTTTTTCAGGGAAACATTAGCTTCTCTTGCAAAGAATCGCATTCGGTGGCTGTCTTCTTCAACGCTACCAGCTATCTGATCGCACCTGGCCTGCCTAACGTGGATGCGCTCACCGTCAACTTCCATTTCCGCACTTGGAACCCCAGCAGCCGTCTGCTGTTCAGCAGTTACGCAGATGATCTTGGCACCGTCAAAATTGTCCTAACTGAGGGAAAAATCAGCACACACATTAATGTCACTCAGACCAAGATAAATCAAATCAACATCGCCTCAGGTAAGCAGAGCCTGTTAACCAGTGTACGTGTGACGGCTAGTTATTTTCTAAGCCATGATGACTGCAGCAGAAATGAAAATACCCTGCGTGGTGATAATTAAAAATAACACTTAACCTGAGCCTACAACATCTGGGGAATTAATCTAAAGTTGCTAGATTATCGAGTCACAAGGCAGATGACGTATGTTACCTCAGCTTCACCAATTGCAGCAATGCCGAATACACAATAATGTTTTAATTGTGTTGGAATAGGTTTAGAAATCTATAAGTACTCACATAGTTTACATCTCTGCCTCTCAATTTCAGCTGAGTTTACGGAAGCTTAACAAGCGAAGCGTTTCAGTTGCGAGAGCGAGCAGCGCCAGGAGCAATAATTGCTACCATATGGCGCCGCACGCTCCCGCAAGTGAATCGCCAAACGTGCACACGCTGCCATTGAAGGCAATGGAGCGCGTGCATGTTTTTGGCTGAAAAGCTGAAGTGATTGCTAAAGGTCTTTTTGCCTATGCAACGCATGCGCGCTGAGTAGGCGAGACCTAAAAAGGATACTTTTTTCAGTGGGATAAATCTGCAGAACAAGCATTCCAAACATTAAAAGACAGGTTCATTTCCGCCCCCATCATATGACACGCTGACGAAACTCAGTCATATTAAGTCACAGCTGATGCATTGCAATATGCAGTGGGTGGGGTTTTATTACAACGAGATCTAAAGACAGGTTCTCTCCACCCAGTGGCCTACTTCTCCAAGACCTTTTTACCGGCTGAGCAAAACTACACCATAGGTGAGAGAGAACTCTTAGCCATTAAACTAGCCATCCAGGAGTGGCGGCATTACCTGCTAGGTTCTCCTCATGTCATCACCATTTACTAGGACCATCGGAAGCTCGAGTTTTTTAAGTCCGCTAGAGCTCTTACTCTGAGGCAAATGAGGTGGGTCTCTTTTTTTGTGAATATGATTTTGTCATGACATTCCACCCTGGAACGAAACAAGGAAAAGCTGATGCCTTATCCCGCCTGGGAAAAGAACATAAGCATATGACAGACACTTCCTTGCCCATTATCCCCGATAGTAAAATATTGGCTGTAGGGGAATTGCAAGAGACTGAGTCCGAATCCTTTTCTGAGAAATTGCCCTAGCACACACTACTCCTGATCCTGAAGAATTGTTAGCAGACCCGTTTAACAAAATAGAGAATGACCTTTATTACCATGACAGTCGTTTATATATACCTTCAGAAGAACTTTGTGTCCTGAATATGCAATGGTGTCATACACTACCTTTGGCAGGGCATCCTGGAGTAGAAAAGACTCTTCAAACATGTATGAGATGGTTCTGGTTGAAAGGTATGAATCAGAACAACCACAATTTCGTTAAAGTCTGCCCAATCTGTGCTCGACAGAAATCCCAACATTGCACACCTGCTGGTTTATTACGTCCTTTACCCAATCCTCATAACCCCTGGTTTTCTATCAGTATGGATTTCAGAATTCAGAGATGTTTTCATAGAACAAATAGTGAGGTTACATGGTGTGCCCTCTGTCATCGTTTCTGATAGGGGCCCTAGGTTTGTGTCCAAGTTCTGGCAGGGCATTTGCAAGGCCCTACAAATGAACCATCATCTTTCCTTTGCATATCATCCTCAAACAGATGGTCAAACGGAGAGGACCAATCAGACCTTGGAACAATATCTACGGAGTTTATTGAGCACAAACAATAGTGACTGGGTCCAAGCACTCCCCTTGGCGGAGTTTGCCTACAATAACTCAACACATTCCGCCTCCAAGATCTCCCCTTTTTTCTTCTCTAACGGTTACCACCCAAAATTCCTACCTCTTCATCTTCTCTCCTTTACCTCAGAGACTTCTGCAGTCACAGAACACCACAGTCAGCTCATGTCTATATGGAACCAGGCTAAACAAGAATTACAAGAGGCATAAAACCAGATGAAAAAACAAGCAGACAAATATAGACGTCCTGCCCGTGATTACAAGGCAGAAGACCAAGTATGGTCAGCCACCAAAAACCTCAGTTGGCGGGGACCTAGAAAATTGCAGCCTAGATACATAGGGCCCTATAAAATACTGCACCTCTTTAATCCTGTAGAAGTGAAATTAAAGCTGCCAACAGAAATACAAGTGCACCCTGTTTTCCACACATCATTGATTAAACAGTATGAGGTTCCTTCATGCCCTGAGCCACCGCTCCCTCCCATCAATATAGAAGGTGAACTAGAATATGAAGTCAGACGCATCATAGATTCGTTGAGGCATATGGGTAAATTGCAATACCTGATAGATTGGGTGGGATACGGTCCTGAAGATAGAACCTGGGAACCTGCTGAGCAAGTACATGCCCCTTTGTTGGTAAGGAGGTTTCATGCATTACACCCCGATAAACCACGACCTATGAGAAGACCTTTAAGGAGGAGAACTGTTACACCTTAGGCTTCCTGCTCTTGTTCCGTATATTTAGACTACCTTTCCCATAATGCATTGGGCAGGAGAACGGGTTGTGTGCATTCCCATGCTGCACCAAGACAGTGTCAGCTGACCTCATGTGATTCAAATGAAGCCCGCCTACGTTCCAGAGTGCTTCACGCCTCCCTATCCAGTTCTCTTCCTTGTTGAAACCTGTGCAACCTGATATCCCCTCCTCAGGTTATTAGGCATTTCTTTTCGGGACTTCAGCGCGTTGTGAATCCAACTACCGCTTTCTCCTGCATAACGCCTCACCTTCAAGGAGGAGAACTGTTACACCTTAGGCTTCCTGCTCTTGTTCCGTATATTTAGACTACCTTTCCCATAATGCATTGGGCAGGAGAACGGGTTGTGTGCATTCCCATGCTGCACCAAGACAGTGTCAGCTGACCTCATGTGATTCAAATGAAGCCCGCCTACGTTCCAGAGTGCTTCACGCCTCCCTATCCAGTTCTCTTCCTTGTTGAAACCTGTGCAACCTGATATCCCCTCCTCAGGTTATTAGGCATTTCTTTTCGGGACTTCAGCGCGTTGTGAATCCAACTACCGCTTTCTCCTGCATAACGCCTCACCTTCAGCGCGAGGATGCGCGGTCAGCTGTAAAGAGTTCAGCGCGAGGACGCGGTGTCTGTTGTGAAGAGTTCAGTGCGAGGACGCGCTGCTTTGACCTCCCACGCCTTGCCCTCAACCTTCTGCTTGTAGCGCAAGGACACGCTCTCTTGTTTCCTCCCCCCATCTGCCTGGATGTTTACCTCAGTCAGGTGAACACAAACTGTAAATATGTTCTTTCTTCTTCATGGGAGTTTTCCATCGGAATCCAGCTTTATTTTTGTAGTCTCCAGCGCGAGGAAGCGCTGTCGACAGCCTTGTGCTTAGTCTGTGGCTGAGCTACGCTCCTTTTCATTTCTTTGTTTGGGTTTTCTTTATCGTGTCAGTCAGAATTAGAGACGGTTATTTAGTAACCTCTCAAGTGTTTATCTAACTGGTAGCAATTGTAAGGAGCAGAACTAATCTGCATGGTAATGCTGGATTATCATTGGACTCCTGCCTTTTCCCTTCAGTCGTTAAGGCTACATTGTTCCACCTTCATGTGGCAGACGTATGCCTATCGTGAATTGCATAGACCGACTCAGACCACAGTGTGACCAGTTTCTTGGTTGAATTCTCCTAGACTGTGGAGACCTCTATTCTTGCGGAATCATTTCTTAAGTTTAGTGAGCGTGGGAGTGTACAAAACTTGTTTTCGCTAATCCTTACTATTGTGTATAGTTTAGATCATTATTATATGTGGACACTTTGACTAATACTAGTCTCTTTCCCTTGTTTTTATTATTTTCTTGTTATGCTGCAGGACTGGGAATATATACCGCTGCATCTTCTTCCTGGTGGTCCTGAGTTGTCTCTTCTCTCCTTGTGGGTACTAGTGATGGAGCAAGGATTCGCACGTAAAGCGACTTGCTTGTATCAAGAACCTCAAATAATGTTAATAAGTATAACCAACCTGTTCGTGTTACTAATACTGCACAGTTTACATTACACGGGGTGTCCCGTAACGCTTGCTTATGTGTTTACTCATCCTAAAACGCTTGCCACTAAAATGGCTGCTGCTATGCGGTGAGTCGGTCATAACCATGTGACGTGACGTACTCGCAGTTCTGGTGGGAATCTTTTGCACTTGCGCATTAGCAATAAGATGGCTGCTTTGTGTTCTCACATGCCCGAAGCTTGCACTGCAGCTTTTTGCTATGCTGTTCGTTTTGCACTAATTCTAATGCTATAGTTGGTATAAAGTAAGGGGAGTCATATAGGGATTCCTGGTATACAGTGTAATCATTTATTTCTGTGTTCTAAATTGTTTTCCTTTACTATCCATGCATTGAATCCTTTGGGCCTGGGAGGTGCTTACTACTCCATCTTAGAAGTCCCTACTGCGCATGTCACCCTAGCAGAGGGAAGAAAACCTTGTACCAGTGGAACCCAGCCAGCTGGCAGCCACAGCCAAGATGCTCCTGGAAACCGACCTGTAACCCAGCAAGACGAAGCTGAACTGTACTGCATTTGAAACAATTGTATATGAAATTTGTATTAGCCATTGTTAGGTGAGAAGCACATGTCATGGGAACCCCAAATTCGATGGGAGGTCCCAGAAATGTAAATTGTGAGCTTGAGAAAGTCAAATCCTAGTTGGTGTGATGACCTGTCCTTTCTTTGGACCAATCGAAATTGGGGATTCTTACACTTGCAACATTTGGGGTTGGTACACTGACCCGAAAACAGTATAACTAGCCTAGGTTTAGCTAGAGAAATTGTCCGACTTGTCCGAATAGCTGACCTGTCACTGACCCAACGCACTCAATAGCTGATCAATACAGAGGTGCTGCAGAGCACTCTGTCCGAAATTTCCAGAGACCCAAACGGGGTTTTTGAAACCTTAAGTGCTGGCGGAGCACTTTGCTGGGAAATTCGATAACCCAATCGGGGTTCTGACTGATAGCTGCAGAGAGGGTGTAGCGCAGGCATTGCAACTGAACTGCGGGTGCTGGTCTTACCTTAGTGGTCCTGTCCTGATCCTAATCTGGTATTCCTGTCCTGGGTTTCCATTCTGCACCTGCCGGCTTACCGGCGACTGTCCTTCCTTGGGGTTCCTACTGTCCTTAACTGACCCGTGGCCAGGGTTGGTCTCCACACCGTGCTAGTTAAATATAAAGCTATTAGGGAAACACACTTGCATCCTTTATCCTTATCTTTGCCTGAACTTTTGCTAAAATCGTAAATTGCATATGTCCCTTGTTCTTACCCTACCCTTTTATAAATTACTGAAATCGTGAAAGTATCTTTATTAGCATGTTCCACTTTTTTCCCCTACCTATAGGTGAATAAACATTGTTTCTGAATAAATAGATGTTCCTTCTCTTTACCCACCCTTTACTGAATTAAAATATTTGCTCTGAATGTTAGCGTATTCCATTTCTCTCCTTCCCTATAGCCACATGGTAATTCAAATTCCTTTAGTCTTTTGAGGAATACTCAACTGTGATATTCTAGCAAGTTCCTTATCTCTCGTCCTTTAGACACCCTATATCGAGTTCAAACGCCGGAAATCTATTTTTCAGTATGTTCCCTGTTCTTACCTTCCCTTTAGAGTCCTAAATGGTTGGCTTTATCCTTTTCTTGCATAGCTATACAATTTTCGTGCTTCTAATCATTGATAGTTTAATTGCTGTAAACATTTTACTTTCTGACCTTGAAGAAGATTAGATAAAGACTTTGAAACTTTCCTGTGTCTCTGGTTATTACATGAGTGCAAATGATATAAATGGTATTTGTATTTTTTTTGGTGACTGCCTTCCTTTTACAGCTAGCTCCCTGATCCATAGTGATCATAGGTACCCGTGACAGTGGATTGGTAAGTCGGGTACATTAGAAATAAATAGGAAGGAACTGGGTTGCTGTTAGTAGTGTGTAGGTTACCCGATTAATGAATATGGTAAATTGAATTTATGGGCCCAATGTACTTATGGTAAAATTGTTGGTCGGGTGACCTGTGCGCTCTATCACTAGCCTGTATTCTGTTAACCCATACTTCGCTGGACCAGGCAGTACCTTAGAGGAGAGTGGAGGCCTTGTCTTTGCTCCTGAGGATATCAGTTCATCTGCCTTGTGGACTCAGAATCCTGACAAACTATGTCATTTAGTTGTAGGCATCTGGTGCCTTAGCTATTGAGCAATTCAGAAGCTGTATGGAAATCCTATTGAATTTTCTTGCAGGTTGCTGTGAGAGCCAAATGTTCAAATACAGGTAAACAAACAAAATAAATTCCCGAGATGGGCGACTACCTCTGTCATGCATATGGAGAAAGTGTGAAGAGTAGATATTATGCCAAATGGCAAGTTCTTTAATTGGTAACTTTAGTTATTTGCTACAAGCATCAAGGATTACCTCTGCTTCGTTACAATAGGAACATGAATATGTTCATCCTGAAGACCTGTTGAGCAATCTACTCTGCCAGATGCAAGAGTATATGTTGCAAAGCCAACTTTCAGAAAATCTTTCTTTGTTCTTCCCTTTACAGATTTCACGCTGAAAATGGTCTTAGTCGTTCCTTTTGACCCTTAATTCTTACCAAGAGCTAGTGGGAGTAAATCCTTTTGTATTTTTCTGATTTGGACACAATTACTTTTTTGTTGCGAGATATTCAAACCCTTTGATCCAGGACAGAAATAGAGAGTGTTGCTTGACCTTGAAGGAGGAATGTCTGGTGTAGAATTTCTGTAGGAGAGCATAACCATTTTGTGCACAATTCTGTACCATGTTGTTGCTTGCAGTGCTAAAACTGGTTTGTGGTGTTCCCCCAAGCGTTACCCTGCAGATTTGTTCTTCTCCCTACAATTGCTGCCAGTTAGATAAACAAGGCAGATATGTTATAGCAGAAAGAGAGCGAAGAAGTCTTCGGTTTTTCTCGGGAAGTTTTTCAGAAGTAACTAGTTGATCGTTCTTTCATGTGCTTCTTAGTTGGCGCAGTAAGAGTTCTGTAACAGATGCTGCTGCTGTTACTGATAACAGATTTGGAATTATTTCCAAATGTATTTCTTACATGATCATCCTCTGCATTGGGATCATGTGAAATCTTTCTTTTTCTGTAGGCCTTGCCTTTATGCTGACTACTTCTGTTTTTATTCATGGACTTCATCCTGTACACATGATTAAAATAAGTAAGAATACGAGAAACGCAGTATACAGCTTTCGGGTAAGCATCCAACATTAGGCCTGTTGGTCGAAGACAGCATGACTGATGCATCATGATGTCATGGCCTAGGGCTGAACAATCTCCCACATAAGCTACCATACTTATTATCTCGTTTGAGACTAGGAGATCCACAGTTATGACTTCTAACAGATATCCTTGGGCAAACCAAAAGTTTATGAGTACTAGTTGATGTAGGAGAGCCTGTTGGCCTTAATAGGTTATTACTTTTTCATGATGATTTGCTTTATTCTGGCGTTGGACGTTTCTTCATATTCTGATATAAGGTGATATCTCGTAGCTGAGATGTAATAGGCTTAAATGTTCCACAGAGAAAGCAATATTTCACTAATAGCTTGCAGACTTTTCTGGGCCACTTCTGGGTCCAGTGCCATCAATACTGTCTGAGGGAATCCTTAACAACTGTGAAGTCCTGAACTTTGAGGGTTTCTATGAGGAAGACCTTGATGGCAATAAATGCCTTGTTGCCCTTGCAAGCCACATCAATGCAGACCGGAAATGTTGCTGTTATAACACCACTTCTAAAAGTGACTCCTGGCATTGTTCAGTTGGTTCCACTAAGTTTTGAGAGAGAAGCAGGACTGCCTGGACTTTGTGCTGAGTTGGGACCATTTTCTTAGAAAATAGTACTAAATATGGAATGAACTGTCAAAATGCTAGGACTGTATGTGAATCCCCGCCCTGTCCCTCCGGATGCTATGTGACATATGCTGAGAAACAACACTCGGCTACTGTGTGAGAGTCAGGAAGACAATTTATGCAAAATAAACACGAATCTTTCTGTTTTTCCCCTCTGTGTGTGTATTTGTCAAAAATGGTTATCATGGTTTCTGAAGCAAAAAGTGTTGTTAAAAGTTCAATGTTTAGAGACCCTTTCAACACAGAGCAAGAAAATACACTGAGCACTAAATGAAACTGAAGGCTTACGGAGCAAACTTGCTGTCTTTAAGGCAGCATCAAATTATTTTGGACACTACCGTAAAATGGCAGAGTCAAATAATATTCTTATGCCGATCTGCTTAAATGTCCTTCTTAAATAATAAAGATGAAAAAGAGCTGGACAACCCAATTTCTTCCAACGTTAATTTGAAATCCAATTTAATTATTTTTAAAAGTGTTGTCCAGATAACCATACGAAAGCGTAATGGAATACTAGTTTTGGTTCACACATATCCTTGAACTGATCATGTCCCATCAGGAATATATCAAGGGCATCTACAGAAGGCTCCCAAACAAATCACTTTCAAAACTACAAAGAGTCCAGAAACATGTTGTTCCATCTGCTATTACCTTTGAAAATGCTACAACGCCGTCAAACCGTCACTAAAGACCCGTTCTTTGCTACCTACAAATAGACGGTAAGTCTTCTAAATACGCTTCCACTAAGTTTTACATTGCTGATCACCTAGCTATATATTGCACTAGCTGTTTGTTCCTCACCATCGATCTATAAATCTAAGGCCAGTCAATCATAACTTACTCATGATATGGCAGACTGGATAAAAAACAAATAGCATAAGGTTTCTATGTGAGAAATACTTTACTGCCACAGATGATAATCAAAAATTACTTTCTCAAATTCTGGAGAACCCTAATACGGAGCTTTTGATGTAGGTGTATAGTTAGTCATCTTATCCTGGACTGTGTTAGGGCCGTCCTTAGATTTGTCTTGCAATGGCCATACAACTAAAAACATCTCAGACCAATTATTAGGATGCTGTAGTTTGTCCACCAAAGTTTTTGACACTGTTTATTTTTATACAAGGATACAGGCTTTTACCAACAGACTCCAACCTTCAGATGCTCAGCTGACTGCCTTTAATCACCTGAAGTGTTATTCAATTTCCCCTCTATTTCTATGTACCCTTCCCAGGTGCACCAGACCTACTGCTTTAGAAAAAAATACATAAATAAATAAAACAAAGTACTGTAAAATATATCCAAGGGCCTTACTACTAGTTTTGGCGGTCCTGGAGGGGGCGGCACCCCACCACTCTGCCCCAGGACCGCCGAAAATCACTGCTGCCTGACCGCCAGATTGCAAGTAATTTTGTGGTCTGGTGGGTGGGCAGTATGGCGGTCCCTCAGCGGTGCTGTTTAAAGGTTCATTGTGAGCCTTAAACAGCAACGCCAGTGCACGTTCCTGCATGGGAAGGAATGCACCATGTCATGCATTTCTTTCCGTGCAGGAACTGAGGGTGCTAAAATACAGGGAGGCACAACATGTGCCCTCCTGAATGCACCCGGTGCACAGAAGCACAAGGGGGTACTGTAGGGCCCTCTTTTTTGCCTCACTGCCACACTTTTCATGGCGGTGCGACCGCTATGAAAGGGTGGCCATGAGGTACCTCAAAATATGCTTGGCAGTGCAGCTGAAGCTCCGCCAGCATATTTTAGCAGCAAACTGCTGCCAGACTGTTGCAGGATCCGTGATCTGCAGCAGTTCAGTGGCGGTCCTACCGCCACATTTATAATACTGTGGGCGGTTCGCCTGTGTGGCGGTGGTCGGACCGCCACCACGACCCGCCATAGCGATAATAAGGCCCTTAGAATTCGAAAATATGTCTTTGGGTAATCTATTCAAATAACAGATCACTGGGTGAGGAAACATCAATCTAGTACTGGGAAAGGGGACTGCAAGAGATGAAAAAAACTCTGTAGTCTCTGATTTAGTGTCTAAACTATTCTGATTTGGAGGCGTTCAAATGAGACCTTTCTCATCTTCCATCATATGGTCTGAACTGGTTGTGACAATGACAAGTGTTAAGGGACTCCTCCCCCTCAAGAAAACAAAAAAAACCTTATTATCAGTGGGTCAGTAAATGAGGAAGCATTTACTGCACAAGATAAATACAGATACCTGGAAGGTGCTGTATTTAGCTGTTGCGGAAAATACCTGTAGAATTACATGCAGAATCAGAGTTCATTTGACCAAATTCTCTAGGTAACTGAGTTTTTCACAGGTTTTCACCGGGTACATTTTGGCAGGTTAGACCTCCTGAAATTTGTCAACTAGGAACAACGATTCCTGTGCAAAATTACTGTTTCTGCAGGACTCGGAATTTGTTCCAGAACATAATTAGGGCCAAAGGCATAAACAAAGGACCAGGCAAATCCAAAGGGACCACAGAAGTATTTGGTGTGGAAGGAATTGTTACTTACCTGTAGTCTTAGTTTTTCTTCAGGGAATCTTCATTATAGTCATCAGCACAGAATTGTCAAGCTTATTTCACATTTTACAAAACATATTTATGTAATATGCTTTTCTTTAAAAAAAGCAATGTTTATTAAATAATGCAGAAGCCAAAATCCTCGCTAAACTCCTGGCGGCCAGATTGACCCCTCATCTCGCTGCCTTAATACACCCGGAACAATCCGGCTTCATGGAATACAGCCCTTAATTTAAGACGTCTACATGGTGTGATGGCACGTATTCCCTTTATTCAGGAAGCAGCTGTCATACTCTCCTTGGATGCCCGTATGGCCTTTGATATGGTTGAGTGACCCTTCCTCTTTGCAGTTCTGAGACACCTGGGTTTTGGCCCAAAATTCGGCACCTGGGTGCGATTGCTGTACTCGGGTCCTTGGCTCATGTGAGAGCGAACAGCCACTTATCGGAGGATTTCCTGTTGGGGCGGGGAACGCGTCAGGGGTGCCCCCTGTCACAGCTTTTGCTCGCCCTAGCTCTGGAGCCACTGGCCACATGGTTTCGGTGGGCACCGGATATCTGAGGGCTACATTGGGCGGATGGATCGGAGGACCGCATATCCTTGTATGCTGATGATGTGTTGTTATATATAGCATCCCCCAAATGGTCCATCCCTGTGCTGCTCAATATACGTGAGTTATTTGGTCAGGTTTCTGGGTACACCATCATTTGGACTAAGTCGCTTCTATATGTTCTGCATGGCCCACCGCCACGCTCCCGCAGGGGTGTAATTTACAGATAACAAAGGGAGGTTTTCAGGATTTAGGAATACATATCACGTTGCTGTCGGGGGAATTTGTGAAAAAAACCTCACACCAGCTCTGGAACGACTCAAACGTGATGCGGTACACTGGCACTCCCTACCGTTGACACTGCTCGGGAAAGCGGCACTTTTTAAGATGATGGCGCTTACCAGGTTTCTCTATGCCCCACAGAATACACAGTTTCTTGTTCCACCAAGCTACTTTAAGGCGATAGCGGCGGAAGTCTCTAATTTACTCTGGGGGGAAAAGCAGGCACGTATTCCCATGAACAAATTGGTCAGGGGCTGGTAGGATGGGGGCATAGCACTTTCAAACATACAACTAAATTATTGGGCGTCTCAGCTGACGGTAATGAATCAATTGATCCACGCTCCACAGGCAGATCCGCGTTTAGAGCAGACGCACATGGGTTGGGGAGGGAGGAATGATGCGGGTATTATACACTAGAAAGCAAGCTACCCCACTGATTGGACCCACGGCACACACATTCCAGATCTGGTACATAACACTCAAGAAACTAGGCTGGGACGGTGTCTTAACCCAACTCGCTCCACTCTTGGAAACAAAACGATTACGACGACTTCGGAATAGTAAGGGCTTCCGCCGATGGGACTCTCGAAATATCAACGGTGGGGAACTTATGGATCAAGGGGGAGGTAACTACCTTTGCCCACCTCCAAGAACAGTATGAACTGGCACCCTCTGAAATATTCAGATACACACAGATCAGGCATGCACTAAATGCAGCTATACCAGCTGGAAGTACACTTCCGGAGGCCTCCCCCTAGAGGATAGGTTATTGACAGATTACATGGCTAAGAAGGCCACTTACATCACCTACTGCAAACTCAACAACAATTTACCAGATCCTATGACGGCCCTCCGTGAACTATGGTCCAACGAACTTGGGGACTTAGATGACAGACTGGCAGGAGGCGCTCTCATCACCGCACAAAGTAGCGATTTCCTCCAGACTAAACATGATGCAACTGAAAATACTACACAGAACATACTGTACCATAATAATCCTACATAAAATAGGGGGGCCGAGAACTCGCTTTGTCTCCGGAGCTGTAGGGCGGAGGGTAAGTTTTACTACACAATATGGCAGTGCCCAGGAATAGTGCCCCACTGGACGGCCGTTATGCGAACTATTAGTGGGTGGAGTCGCAGTGCTCCCTGAGCCCAAGCGATGTCTCCTAAATGTCTGGGAGCCCACGGATCTCACTCACGCTTCACAGGACTAGGCAACGCTTGGGATGATGTTCGCCAAACGAAATATAGCTAAATTCTGGGGGTCACAATCCACTCCAACACTCCATAACTGGTGTAAAGATATGGACGGGGCTTTGGTGGTAGAGAAGGCGGCATATGTATGCCGCGGCTGCCCCAAGAAGTGGGAGAGAATATGGGGAGCCTGGAACACATATAGGGGGAACATCTGTACTCCACCTCAGACCGTGTCGGATACTGCTTCTGACTGAAGATGGCGGGCGGAATGGGACTGCTCGCAACTGCCTACCAAATATACTGCATTGAATGTAATGTGATCGTCTGTATATTAATATGAGACGAGACGTGAAATGTTTAACATACTGCAATTAGCAACAGCTTGAAATTATGCCCTGTTATTAATAAAAAGAGTTAAAAAAAAAAAGGCACTGTTTTAACCCAAAAATATTTTTGATAGTATTTAAAAGGCTAAACTGCCCATTTTCGACTCGGAAATTCATATAGGGACAAGAAAATTATTTAATTAATGATTTTTAAAGGGAGAGATGAAATACAGACAATGTAGCCTGATAGGTTGCAGTCCGAAAAGACTGGGAAACCTGATACTTCCCTCTTAAGGAATAGCAAACCACCATTTCCCATCATGCCCGGTCAGTGTTATTCGAGCCAAATCTCTTTCTTCAGGGATCAAGGATCATGGTACAACTGAGGTTAATTCCTTTGACATTCCTCTAAGAAAGAAGAAGGGCACACGTCACTGAGGGCCTAATTACGATGTCAACAAATAGGAAAAACGAACGAAAGTTAGTGCACAGCCTTAGTTCATAATGTTCAACATAGGTTAAATTCAATTGTGGGTGCTGCCTGGGTAACGTCTCTTGTCCAGGACGTCTTGTTAACAATTGCCAAAACAGTGCTTCTAATTGAAAATCAGTCGCATCCCCTGGTGCACACCTAATTACGATGTCGACATCCTTTTGGAGAAGGAACCGCCCGACCATAGGTCATCGGTTTCGACAACCCGATTAGAATGCGACCGTTAAACTTCCATTTTTTTTATGAGTGCTTGAGCGGAGGGTTGAAATGTCTCCAGCACAAACTGCCATTGAAAAATGGACGTTTGTAAACATCTCTGCACCGTGTGCCAGGCACCGTGAGTAGCCTGCTACACGGTGCAGGAATGTTTAGGGTGCACCCCCATGCCCAAATGCAGAGGGCTAAGGGGTAAGGGGCCCTGATAGGGGCCTCCAAAGTCAGTTTCCGTCAGCCAATCCATAACATAACATCCCATGTGTATTTGTAAAGCGCACGTTTACCCGAAAGGGATGGATGAAAGGCTGAGTGGATCCGCCGGGATTTGAACCTGTGAACATGAGGGTGAACACAGGCCCCTGCAGTGGATGCATTAGTCCACTGAGCCACCAGACCCGGATCCATGATCAGAAAGACCAACATGGACTGGCTTTTGAAAACCAACATAATAATCCAGATGGCGGAAACACCATCCTTAAGGGATTATTGTGCAGTTCTGACTGAGTCTGACGAGTGGGAGTCCCCTGCCAGTTTAAACTCCAACCAGCGTCATCCTAATCTGGTGGTCAGAGTTTAAAACTACAATGTCGGTCAGAAAGCCTCCTACCAGCATTTGGAGGCTTTCCGAGCGACACTGTAATTAGGCCCAATGTCTTTTGCAAATGGAGATTTAGAGAATCACAGAAAATAAGAAAGACCCACATTACATATCCTGGTATCACCAACCAGACACACTGAGTAACACTCAGATGGTCAAAGATGTTTGCGTAAATTTTTGCTCCTATCCTGCTAATTCCATCGGTAATCATTAAACTAATTAGAGACAGAGCGAAAACGATCTTCTTTGCTCTGGAGTGTCCAAAGCAACGGTGATACATCGACCCATCTGTCTGATCAACCGCACAAGAAACTGCTGTGCAGGAGTACATCGGCAAGATAGTCTTGTAAATAGAAACTACCACTCAAGTGTCTTCAGCACCTTGTACCAGCAAAGGGTGGATACACAGCAGTGGGAAGTGAGTTTCCTTCACGAGGGACAAAGATGTACACCAGACTGGTGCCTCTGGGTGAGAATGTACTGAACCAACTCGGATGAAAACACCACTGAAGAGAAAGCAATAAAGTGTATGTATGGTATGAAGATCTTGAATGACAAGATCAAAAGCAGTGTGTAGATCTTGATCGTTGAGTAGATCTTGAACAATATGACCTTGATTGCTGGAGAAGAGTGATGCCTTAAGGGCCTGGAACGGTGACATCTCCTACGGTGAGGATGCCAATAACGCCTCCCCAGAATTCTGTATCCACCTCTTGAAGAACAAGGAAGCCTGATTGGAGATAAGGGAGCCTCAGTATGAGGAAATTGAAGTAGAAAGGTTGACGGGGCAGCACAGGTTGAGGAGCCATCTGAGGGGCGGGCAAGACATACAGATGAGCCACCAGAGGTGTATCTAAGAACAGTTCAGTAGGCAGTGCAACTGGGCACATACCGACCTGAGGCAGATAATAGCATTAATGCCGGCAAGACTGTTCTGGGCAGTGAACATATCCTGAAGTAGTCTGAATCTTGCATATGTGGAACTCTCATAGTGCCGCCTTGATGTTGATGCAATCTTTGAAGTCAACATGCCAGTCTTCTTCAATGCGGAGTCAGCCCTCGACAGCGAGCAGTGTCACTGACCCTACCTTCAATGTCATGGATCTCAACTCTAAAATGGTGCGTCCACATTTTCCCTTTGGGATCTTTCCTTGGATCTTCCTCACAAGGGGGTCTTGGAAATGGTTGAAGGAGCTGTGGCAGATGAAGCCCCCTCTCCATATCCCTCACACGTCCTGGACGCTACTTCGTAATGCCTGTGCTTGTTTTCCTGCAGTCCCTACGATCTTTTCCCTGTCCTTCAGAGTCCTCCATGACATATGTTGACAAAATTGGCAGGAGTCTGGGTGAACGAAAAGTGGAAAGACACACAATAAAGTCAGCGTGAGAATACTTCACAAAGATGGAAGGCATTTTGTGAAGAAAACATACTTTATCTGCCAGAAAACAGAAAAAGTACATTTGGTCCCTAAAGACATTTAGTAAAGATATTTTTTAAAGGTTTGGAAAGGTTTTCAAAAAGAAAAAACCTTAAAAGGTCAAGGTCGGTGCTCTAGATCTGGTCATCAAGAGCTAATAAAAGGATTGGCTCCCCTGCCACTGGCAGGACATGATAGTATGTGGTGACATCCTATTCCTTAAAGGAGAAGTGTTAATTTTCCCAGCCTTTCCAGACTACATTGTCTCCATCGCCTCTCTCCCTTCCCTTAAAAAGTTTTGTGACTCTTTTTGTTTGTGACTATGTTAATGATAGTGACACTTTGTCTGCATTTTAGTGTGCTTTTCTTTTTTTAACAGAAATTAGGCAAAAATTGGGCAACATAGCTGTCTACATTGAAACATTTATTTTTATTTAAACAAAAAAAAAGCATATTTAGGGAACAATAACTATATTTAGGGAAAAGTGTTATTTGATTTCACGAGTAGGGAGGTACAGTTCAGTGCTTCTGACTGTAATGAAGATTCCCCTGGAGGAGAAGTGGATGTTTCTTTGAACATAGTCACAAATCTACTCAAATAAATGCAATCTCTGAGCTGTTCTCTTTGGGCCTACCTAGGCATGGAAGCACTGCCAGACCATATCAGCTGTGGCAGTTTAAGAAACACAGATGGAGGTGAAGACACTTGAGTGGTTGTTGCTAATTTACAAAACGTTCTTGCAAATGTAATCCAAACAATTGTTCAGGTGTTAACATTTTAGAACAGGCTAATAATTATCACTAAGCTTATTGTGCATTATTTTGCATGCTGCCTTTCTATGGTTTACGTTCCGAATTTGGTGAGGAAACTACTGCAGATGTAAACACATTTGTGTGTATTAATAAAATGTATTATTGAGTGCTTAGTAACACATCATTCAATAAAAGTTGAATTTGCCAAGGACAGAAAACAAGGGAGTAAGACAATGTGATAAATAACTACAATTATATGACTTGGGGTTAATTGGCAGAAGCACTACAAACAATAGTACATGTATACAACAGGGCGAGGTTATAAGTGAATTAATGGGAAATATATCTTCAGCAAAAATAAATTGTTTTATCCTACAAAAAATTAACAACTTGACGTGTATGTAACAATGAGAAGTTGACCAACAATTCAGCCCAGGGTTAATGCTACATGTTCTAATATATTGGTTGCATTTTACAAAATGTGCATTTCACAACTTTTTTAAATAAATAAAACATGTAAATGTTTTTATAGTCTTCTTATAGAAGTGCTACTAACTGTTGATGCAGCTCCCCTTGAATACATCCCGTAACTACAAATCAAGTGAAAGCACATAAGACAAATGTGATTGCTGTCAACAAATCTAATCCTCTTTAAAAACTTAACCCAACCATTATTGTTTTTTCCAGGGACACGTCCAGCATGTTTTATGCAACTGAGGTACTCCAATCTATGTTGGTGGCATCTCAGTGTCAGAAAATTGCTTATGCCATCCATCACAGAATCTTTAAGTAGCAAGCACTTTTACTCTTTGTTTAGGAAACCCCTATTTGCTTCCACATGAACAAATAGACTGGTAAATCTCTTTAGAAAAACCTTATGATCGTGTTGTGGTCGGTATGTCTCAGTAGCTCTAAATTGTACGAGAGGAGTACAACATTAGGGAGAAGATTTGGGAGTGGAAAACCAACACCCCTAAAAAATACATAAAAATGCACTCAGAATATAAACATAAGAAAATAATAACTATGTACATCAGAAGTCATAATTTATCAGCACTGGGGAAGACAGAGTTCAGAAGCTGTGCCTGGAACGTTCAGTAGGTCTGACAGTAAATGAGTAGCTAGTTGTGGGGATTGGTCTGGACCTTGACATTAACACAGAAGGAGACGCACGAGACTGGTGAGCAGGAATGTATGTGGTGGGCTTCGCCATCTGTGATAAGTGGCCAGTGGGCAATGAAGAAGGAATGTAAAAGAGGGGAGACTTGCTCTCCTCCCCCTGAGAAGAAGCCGCGGTTGTCTGTCGGTCACTTAACAAGGAGGCTTGTACTAGATTGTGGTTCAGATAATCCAAGCGGTTGATAATCTCCTGCTGTTGCATCTGGATGGAGCTCAGGAGGCGGATCATTTCGGTTTGTTCTGTGGGAAGCAAAAAAAGACACAAATTATTAATTTCTAGGAAGATAAATTTGGGATATTTAAGATGCAAAATGACAAGGACATACATATAACAGTTGAAATGTTCCAATTCCCAACACAGGGTAAACTGAAAGCAAAGCATTGCATGCTGCTAAAAATATGTTTCACTATCATTTGTGGTGAAAGCCAATCGGAAGGAGGACGATCGCACTCCTGTTTATACTGGATAATTCAAAAGTTTGTGGGTGCTAGTTGGTTAACCCTCCTGAGTATGAGGGTAAATGAATGAATGAAACAAGCGCTATACCTCGTGAGGGGAGCGTCTCCAAGTTGCACTCCAAAAGTAAAATTTCAAAAACTTTTTATTGAAGTTTATTTATAAGTTTTTCATAAGTTCTTATTAATTCATTTCATCATGATACTATTGTTTTCATAGAATGCATCACGTTTGTAATTCTGTATTCATTTCTGCCTAATGCATTTCGGGCTTAACCCATCATCAGGGTTTTTTTCTGAAAATATAAATTATGACATTCAATCAGGTACAGGAAAAATCGCTGTGATTTTTCAACACAACTAGTCAATTGCGTGCCAGAAAACAGTTGTTAAATCAGTGGCTGAATGAATTAGCATGCCATATGTGAAAATCATCATCAGATGGTGAAGGTACACATGCTTCAAACATGTCTATTCGAATGCGTGTTACACATTCAACATGAGGATAGGGTCAATGACATGAGACGAGCTGGGCGTGTGAAAGCTGTGTTAAGAAAGTGGTGAATGTGCCGTGAAGTTTAGAAATTGGTTAGGATAGTGAGGCGTCTTGGTGATTAAGGAAGGTGCCAGATACAAGTTTTACGAATCCCAACGTGCTGTCGACGGGAAGGGATCGTTTCAATGCACCGCGAATGCTTTATCAGAAATATAATGCATGCGTCTAAGAAAAAGCTCTGTAACCGTGCAATTAACGGTAACTGCCGAGTGAAAAATGCATTATAGTGCCACTCACGAAATATCAAAAAAGGCTTAGACTTATGCTGTCTGTAACAGTAACGTGAGTGTTCGTACAGAAACCTGAAAAATAAATTAATATCTTTCAGAACTTATCAAATGTTTCAAAATTATCGGGGTTATTCGGTGAAATAATGGTAAAATCATGGTAGTTGATTTCGGGATCTCAGCGTCATATAATGTAAATAAGGTGGTAACTTGTAAACGGTGGACAATCGTTACTCACTATTCTATTCCACCTTATGGGTAGTGTTAGCGAATATTGTTGCACTCACCGATGTAATGTGGAATGCATCACGACCAACTACGACGACACCCTCACCGCCGCCGAGCACCTTCACTTCCAGATACACACCGACCCCAAGACCACCCTCAGGGGTACTCTCATCTACAGACCCCCGGGACCACGCACCCAATTCAGCGAAACCATCGCAGACTTCATCAGCTAGCACGACCTAACCTCCTCAGACTACATCCTCCTAGGGGACCTCACCTTCCACCTGGAGAACAACAATGAGAGCAACACCGCAGCCCTACTGGACAACCTCGCCAACCTCGGACTCAAGCAACTGATGAACACCCCCACCCACTACGCCGGCCACACGCTAGACCCCATCTTCTCCTCGAGCAAGCACATCTCCTTCAGCCACGCCACCGGACTACACTGGACAGACCACAGCTGCGTCCACTTCAACTTCGAGAGAACCACGACCCACCACCACCCGCAACAAGTTCCCCGCAGAAGCTGGAGCAAGATCACCACCAACCAGCTCACCAACTCCCTCAGCCAGAACCCTCCCACCAACACGAAGGACCCCAACGAAGCAGCCCGCAACCTCACTCAGTGGCTCACCAACTGCGCTGATGACCTCGCACCGCTGAAGAACCCTCCCAGCAGACCCGGCAGCAAGAGGGCCTCGTGGTTCACCAACGACCTCATAAAATCCAAGAAAACCTGCCGCACCCTCGAGAAAGCATGGCGCCACGACCAGACAACAGAAAACATGTCAGCCCTCAAGGACGCCACCCGCAAACACCACCAGCTGATCCGCACCACCAAGAGGACAACATTCAAAGAACGATTGGACAACAACACCCACAACAGCAAGGAACTCTTCAGCATCGTTAACACCTTCAATGCTACAGGGTATTTTTCTCCTGTGCTGCATTCCCAGATTTACCATTGTTCATGACAAGGTCAGCTCGTCATAAGCACAGCTCCAGTGGTACTGCATGACGAGCTGACCTTGTCATTAGCATAGAAGGGGTTAAAGAGCTCTGCAACCCTAGCACCGTAAACAACGACATCACACCCTCGCAAGACCTCTGCGACTCACTCGCCTCGTTCTTTCACCACAAGATCGCCGACATACACAACAGCTTGGGCGAACAGTCCACGCACCCAACCACCGAACCAGCGCCCCCCACCACCACCCTCTGCGCCTGGACCCCGGTCAGCACCGAAGACACCACCCGCATGATGAACACCATCCACTCCGGCTCCCCAACCGACCCCTGTCCACACCACATCTTCAACAAAGCAGACACCATCCTCGCACTCCATCTCCGGGACATCATTAACTGCTCATTCGCATCCGCCACCTTCCCGGAGAGATGGAAACATGCCGAGCTCAGCGCCCTCCTGAAGAAACCCACCGCGGATCCCACGGACCTCAAGAACTTCCGCCCCATCTCGCTCCTGCCTTTTCCTGCCAAAGTCATCGAGAAGACCGTCAACAAACAACTCTCCGCCTTCCTCGAGACAAACGGATCCCTCGACCCCTCGCAGTCCGGCTTCCGAGCAAACCACAGCACCGAGACCGCCCTCATCGCAGCTACCGACGACATCAGGGCCCTGCTCGACAAAGGGGAAACAGCCGCCCTCATCCTCCTAGACCTCTCTGCAGCCTTCGACACCGTATGCCACCGCACCCTAGTACAGCGCCTCAGCAACACCGGAAACCAAGGAACGGCCTTGGAGTGGATCATCTCGTTCCTCGCCAGAAGAACCCAGAGAGTCCGCCTCCCCCCGTTCCGTTCCGCGGCCACCGAAGTCATCTGCGGCGTTCCGAAAGGATCCTCGCTCAGCCCCACCCTCTTCAACGTCTACATGAGCCCCATTGCAGCCATCGCACGCCAACACAACCTCAACATCATCTCCTACGCTGACGACACCCAGCTGATACTTTCCCTCACCAACGACCCCACCACTGCCAGAACCAGCCTCCAGGAAGGAATGAAAGACGTCGCGGAATGGATGAAGCTCAGCCGTCTGAAACTGAACTCAGACAAGACGGAAGTCCTCATCCTGGGACCTTCCCCCTCTGCCAGGGACGACTCCTGGTGGTCCCCGGCCCTGGGCTCTGCCCCCAAGCCAACGGACCATGCACGCAACCTGGGCTTCATCCTGGACTCCTTGCTCACAATGACCAAACAAGTCAACGCCATCTCGTCATCCTGTTTCAACACCCTGCGCATGCTCCGTAAGATCTTCCGGTGGATCCCCACCGAAACCAGGAAGACGGTCACCCAGGCCCTCGTCACCAGCCGCCTGGACTACGGGAACACCCTCTATGCGGGAACCACAGCCAAACTCCAGAAAAGACTCCAGCGCATACAGAATACTTCTGCACGACTCATCCTGGACATCCCCCGCCACGACCACATCTCTGCCCATCTGAGAGACCTGCACTGGCTCCCCGTCAGCAAGAGGATCACGTTCAGGCTCCTCACCCACGCACACAAGGCTCTCCACGACACGGGCCCCAAATACCTCAACAGCCGCCTCACATTCTACACACCCACCCGCCAGCTTCGATCCGCCAGCCTCGCCCTCGCCTCCGTCCCACGAATCCGCAGAACCACTGCTGGAGGAAGATCCTTCTCCTACCTGGCGGCCAAGACATGGAACTCCCTCCCCACCCACCTTCGGCTAACCCAGGACCATCTCTCCTTCAGGAAGCAACTCAAGACCTGGCTGTTCGAGCAGTAGCGTCTCCCCCTCCTCCCAGCGCCTTGAGACCCTAGCGGGTGAGTAGCGCGCTTTACAAATTTTACTGATTGATTGATTGATTGATTGTATTTAAAAGTGGATAAAGAAACTGTGCCGCTACTAGACGCTGGTTTATGTCGGGGGCGAACCCGGAAGTGTTAGTCATGTGCTCAGATGACAAACGTGAACGACATAGTGAAAGGACTTATGTGCATACTTATGAATAACCGGAAGAAGTGAAACGGAGTGAGCGTCCGTGAAAAAAATAAGTATAAAATAAAGATGAATACATTGTATACAACATTATCAATGTTTCCACATAACACTTTGTCTAAAATAATATAACTGTATGAAGAATGTGATAAGCCTGCAGGTGCTTAGCACGTGCATGGTTGAATTCAGTATCTGCATTCCTTCAAAAAATAAAAAGGTTAAAAAAACGTGTCCATCAGTTTTAAAGGTGAGTCCACGGGTTCTAATATGGTGAAATGTGCTATAGAAAGCAACTGAAATCTAGATGTTCATTGAGACCTTTAGGTTGCATGGTACTAAGATGACAAATATTGCGAATTGTCTCTCCCTTGAAGAACTGGTACACATTCTAGGATACAAAAACAAAGTTCACTGGGATTGTGGTTATAGGAATTGAAATGCGTTGCAACTGTGGATTTAGTGTTCTACATGCGAATGTAGCTTTTATGTTCAATTACTCACGTTTTGAGTTTTCGTTGTGTCTTCCCCACTTAAGCCAGTCCGCATGGACCTTTTAACATATATATAAGGTTACTGCTGACACATGTACCTGATACTTCCAGTTTGAAAGGGTTGCCTTTAGAGGGGTGTAATATTTAATTTCCCTTGATTATTGCATTGCAGTTTCTACAATTGTGGCATGGAAGAGTTCTCCGGTGATTACTCTCTGTATTTCTTTCTTTGTATTTAAGTAGTTCCTTGTAGTTACGCGTGTGCTGATACGCAAATCTGGGTTGTTGAGAGAAAAATCCCTTGAATTCATCTTCTAGCGTAAGTAAAGACCAATGTCTGATTACCGCCTTTTTGATTCTGTGGCTCCGAGTTGAACATTTTGACACAAATACGGATCGTTGTTCATCATTCTTTTGTTTATGTGTGAGTAACTCACTTTCTTCCTTGTTTTGAACTTTCATCATAGCTTCTTGTAAAATGATGTTGGGGGTATCGTCTTTGCTTACATTTTTCAATGGTTGTAATCTTTTTTTCTGTATAAGCTTCCTCAGTTGATGCTTTTCTTCTTATACGGAGTAAATGTAAAAACGGTAAATGCTTTTACAATGAGGGCTGATGAAAACTGGTCAAATGTAAGAGATTGTTTCTGTCAGTAGATTTTGTGTGTACTTTAGTTGTTAATCTTCCTTCTTGATTTAATATCAGTACATCCAAAAAGGCAATTTCGTGCCTGTGAATGGTAGATGTAAAACTGATTCTCTCATTTACTTCATTCAATTTGTCGATGTTAGTATGTTTAAAAAAAATAATTGTATAGAACATATACCTGGTTGTAAAATGTTTAAGCGGATTGCCTCTTGCGGTTGTCACTTGACTGGAAAAGGGTGGACCAGAAGTTTGTGATTCGCAGTGAACTGAAAGGAGCTGTAGCAAGTGTGGAAAATGTTATTCTTTGGCGTAATGAAGTACTGAGTGAAGTTGAAATGGCTGATGTTATGAAAAATGATGGTGTCCTGGGAAACGTGATAGAGATGATACGGAAATGTGTAAGTAGAGAGAGTACTCTGCCATTGGTCCAACAGCCTTATGGTAAAGTCATAGATGAGCTTTCCGAATTTGTGGGGATGACGGTGATGAGTGAAAACAGTATTGTTCCTCCCAGTGAAGTACACAAGAGGCATAGACATAGACATAGGCATAGACATAGCTCATAAGGGGCATTTGGGATAGACAGTCCCAAAGAAAAGTCACAAAGAAAAGGTTGAGAAAGGAGTTTTGGTGGCTAGCAGTGGACAGTGACATTGTTGAATGGGTAGAACGGGGCTCATAATGCAAGGAAATTGAGAAGATGTTTAGGGTTGGTGCACAATCTGATTTATGCAGAATCCACAATCCTGGGAGTTCATGGCACAATGTGTGCATGGACTTCATTGGCCCTATGCCAAGGCTTGGACGTGTCAGAAGATTTGTAATGGTTATGGTGGATGTCCATTCTAGGTGGTTGGTAGAGACATTTATGTCTGAAATTACTACATGGTAAACTATTGGGGTACTACGCAAGGTTTTCAAAGAGGAATGTTTTCCTGTGGTACTCTTCACTCTTTACTGACAATGGTACTTAACGTCAGGAGAGATGAAAGACTATTCCCTATCATTGGTGTGAGGCATTTGCAGACTTTACAATCCTTGGAATTGTGGAGAGAGCGAACCACATGATTAAAGGAGCTTTACAAATGGCAGAAGCTAACAAATTGGATGTGGAGGATATGATTTCAGATCTTGTTTGGGCTTATTGCACAACAGAAAACTCTGCAACAGGTGAAGTTCCTTTTTGTATGATGAGAGGAAGGAAACCTATTCCCAACCTCTGCTCTTCATACATATGAGATTTGATTGAAGGATGGGGTGCAGGGTCTAGCAGTTTCCAATCGGATGTCATTGGCAGTACAAGAATCGCGCCCGGTGATTGGGTGAAAATTAAGTACGGGCAAGAAAAAAAAGGTTTTAGTAATTTTCACTGGAATGTTGAGGTGAATACTGTTTACAGGTGTTATGTTGTCTTAACTAATGGTGAACGTTGGAAGGAGAGTAGCCAAGTATAGTACACAAGGGACTGTTAGGTGTTGCGATGAAAGTTAAGGATGTAGTGGCTTTATGCTCATGAAGGATGAAGAAGTGGTGAACTTGAATTGTACTGGTATGAAAGGTGGCAATCGCGCTGGGAGTGGTGATGGCGCCAGGCCAAGTGCTGATTCTGGTGCTGGCAGTAGGAGCTGGAGTGGGATCAGTAGGATTCCCAGGCCAAGGAGACCACCTTTCTGCCTGCAAGACTTTGTTTGATGAATGTTACTGCATTGCTCAAAGGATTTGTTGATGTGTAAGTTTGCACATTTTTTTCATATGCTAATCTTTAGCTTCTCTTTCAATTGTGTTTTCCTTCTTTTACAGGGTAAGCACTTGCCGTTTGGCAATACAGTGTATTGTTTAGGTCATGAGATGTTTAATTATATCTTGTATTTATTTGTTTTACCAACAACAATCCTTTTCTTTTCATTCAACACTGTTACAGTGTTCTTATTTGTAATAATAATGTAAGGGGATGTGTTGTAATGTAATTGATAGAGCAAGATTTCGCATCGCGACTTGCTCGAGTCAAGAACCTCGAAATCTGTTATAATCCTGTAATCCAAATTGTACGTTTTACTAATTTTATGTATTTTTGAATGTGCGTGTGTATCCTAGTGATGCTTGCCTATGTGTTCTACTAATACGATTAACCCTCGTCCTTAAAAATGGCCGCTGTTTTAGAATCTGCTTCTGCGCATGCGTTAGTCACACTCACGTGACTCTACGTAATTGGAGTTCTGGAGGGAAAGGGTGCGCATGCGTAATAGCCATAAGATGGCAGCTTAATGTAATAACGTGGTGAAGCTCGTGCAGTTGCTCTCGTGTTATTGTGTGTTGCTCTAACCTATGACGGCATAGAATATTTTTATAATGATAAACCTGAAGTGTGAAATCATGACATGAAATACATTCATTTATTTTCTATGTTTTAATTTGTTTTCGCTTACTTTTCATGTATCGCGGGAAATGGGGGTCTGAATGTACTGAGAGCCATCTTGAAGGTCCCTTTCGCGCATGCTCGCGCCGCCAAGGAAGAAATAACCTTGGACAGTGGAACTCAGCCAGCTGGCAGCCACAGTCAAGATGCTCATGAGAAAGCCACCTCTGACCCAGCAAGATGGAATTAACTGTTCTGAAACTGTTACAATGATATTATTCTATTGTATTCTGTGTATTCTCTCATGGGAACCCCAATCTTGCTGGGCGGTACCCAAAAATGTAGATTAGGCCTTAGAAAAGTCTGTTCTGATTGGTGTGTTAACCCATCCTACCTTAGGACCAATCGAAATTGGGGATTCTGACACTTTGCAACATTTGGGGGTGGTACACTGACCCAAAAACAGTATAACTACCCTAGGTTCACCTACGGAATTTGTCCGACTTGTCCGAATAGCTGACCTGTCACTGACCCAACGCACTCAATAGGTGACTAAATACAGAGCGCTGCGGAGCACTCTGTCCGAATTTGACCATAGACTCAAAGGTTTTACTAAACCTTAAGTGCTGGCGGAGCACTTTGCTGGGGAGTTCGCTAACCCAATCGGGGTTCTGACTGATAGCTGCAGAGAGGGTGGAGCGCAGGCGTTGCTTCCAAACTGTGGGTGCTGGTCGTGTCCTGGTGGTCCTGTCCTGATCCTAATCTGGTGGTCCTGTCCTGTCCTGGGGTGTCCAGTCTGCACCTGCTGTCCCGTTGATGTCTGTCCTTCCTGGGGGTATTTCCTGCCCTTAACTGACCCGTGGCCAGGGTTGGTTTTCACACCAGACTAGGTACATATCTTGCCGAAAACTCTAAAACTGCACCTTTCTATTTTCTGTCTTTGCTTCAATAAAGACATACCTTTGCACATGATAATTTTCCATGCTTTCCGCAACCATTGCATATCCTAAAGTCATTTTGCATTTAATTTCATAGCGTGTTCCTATGTTACCCTACCTTTTAGAAATCATTTTCTCCATTGCAGTTTGCAATTTTCTGATGTGGTCTATAATTTTCTCATATAAAACTGACTGAAGTCAATTTCTAGAGTTATAGCGTATTCCACCTTTCGCTCTTATTATAGTTGTTTAGGATTCCTAATTTCCCATTCATATTCATGCCCTGTAGTATAAATATATACTAGCTTAAACTTGCCCCTTTAAAGATGTCTATTCTTAAGTTCCCCTTTTAGCATATTTCCTGTTGCACTATCATTTAGAAAACCTAAATGTTTACCCTTACTTTGTTCCTTTATGGATATGTGATTTTCGTCATCTTGATTATTGACTGCCTCTTAACTGTGAACCTTATATTTTCCGAAACTGAGTTTTAGATAAAATTCTTAAAACTTCCCGGTTGTCCGTGGTTACTTGATGAATATCAAAGTTATTAAAATTGGGTTTTGTATTTTGCTGCCTTTCCTTTTACAGCTAGCTCCCTGACCCATCGTGGTCATAGGTACCCGTAACGGTGGATGGTAAGTCGGGTACACTGGAAATAATCGAAAGGGACTCAATGATTATTGGTAGTGGATTGTAAGGTCATCTGATCAATGCATATGGTGAATTGAAGTATATGGGCCCGAAACCTAAGTGGTGTAATTATTGGTCGGGTGACCTGCGATCTCTATCAGTAATTTTCTGGTAGCAGAGGATGGTTAGGGAATAGTTAAAGGTTAGGTAGGACTAGTTAGATTAGCCAAGTTGGATGCTGCTAGGTAGGGAATCTTAATTGCTGCTACGAGAGTAGGCAGTTCAAGGGAATTGATCACTCACTTGAAATGTTTCCTTTGAAAAAATTATGAAATGTTTTAAAATTGTTATTCTTGTTATTATACTGTTATATGTATTAATCCATTCGTTTGTAAAACGTTATATGTGTTGTCGGAATCCCCGGGGAAAAGAATAGCGAGTGGTGAATAGAATCCACTTGCTTCGAGGTCACTGGCTTTCAAGGAAAGTTGGTGCAGGTTAGGCAGAACTGGAAGCACTAACTAGGGTTTCTGAATGTATGATTGAATAAATGTTAGCAACGAGGTTCATTGGCAAAATTCCTATTGTGGCATAACCTAGTGAGGGTCACACCGGAAGAGTAGCAGGTTCATCGAAGCTTGGGTGAAAGCAAAGGGGTTCGCTGGTGAAACTTTAGACTCGGATATATCCCGGAAAGGTGGATGAGTCTAGGGAAGTAACAGGTTCTCTAAAGCTTGAGTGAAGGGTAGGCAGAAGAGATCTACTCGTAGTATATGAAAAGTAAATGGAAGTAGTTTACTTGCAGTGAAACAAACTCTTTCCTGTCTAGACACTTGAGCACAGTGGCGAATGTGTATTCGTTGTTAAATATCCAAGCACTAGCACTTTAGAAAGAAAGAAAGTTTACGTTACCTTGTAAAGGAGGGAGTCAGTTGCGAGGCTGCTCTGACATCACTCTGAGCCGCGTTGGGATTGGTAGACGCAGCAGGTGTGTAGCGGAGCTGGAATTGAAAAGGAGGGGTGAGTGCCGAAGCGTGAGAACTGTCTCGCGAAAGGGCCGCGCACCCATTGGTCGAAAATATTTGAACTCGTGCATTTCATTGGCCGCACGAAAATAAAAGACGCACTTAGATTGGAAGTGATTTTGTAAACAAAGTCACTCGTTGAAATCGTATGTGGCATTCGTATAGACCACATACTCGACCCGATCCACGGCATATGGAATTTGAGAACGATCAGTGGAAAGGTGTTAAAAACAACATTATGTACGGAAATAAGAGAAAATTGTCCCTTGTAAATAAGGTAAAGAATTTTTTCAAAAAAGACAAGCCGATTAAAACTAGAGAAGGTGTTGTCATTCCGCCACCCAACACTCCCGCATCTTTCATGATGTTCGATAAAGGGTACAACACATGTGTATGGTTGGAAAACTGGGCGGAATACACGAAAGATGACGGAGTATTGGCTTTTCCGTTAGACGGAACATTCAACAGCAGGATTCTATTCAATCTGAGAACCCAAATGAATGATTTACATCCCAGACCTAGATTAACGCAGTACGAAGCACTAGAGGAATGGGAAATCGAGGCTTTTGAAAGGGATAAGCCTAGAATGGATAAAGGGTTGACTAAATTTTATCCAAAGCTGAAGCAGGAAGCCCGAGCCAAAAAGATGAAACAGTGGAGACAGAATACGATTGTAGAAGGACTGTTTCCAATGATGCCAGCATGTGGGCCTCCTGGGGGGGAGAAGAAAACAGAAAAATGTAAACATTGGGTGCCCATTGGGGAATCGGATGATGAATTGTTAGATGACATATTTACAAGAAGCCCACCTCCTTATAATGAAGAACGTCGACCTTCTAGTGAAGGGGAAATTTTCCGAAGACCTCCTCCCCCGGAGGAGGCCAGATCTGCCAGTGCAGGAGGGGGTTGCATCATACCTCCCTACCCCGAGAGTCTAGGTCCTGTAGAGAAGAGGGATATTTATCCAAGGATACCAGTTAGTGGGGAGGCAAGATACTCCCGTGAAAGAGACTTTTGCTCTCGACCTCCCTACGGAGGTGAAGCGAGACCCTCAGGTTCAGGAATGCCGTTCTTACAACCTCTATATGAGGAGGAACCAAGATCCCTAGGCACAGGAAGTTTGTTCCCAAGACCTAATTATGGCGAAGGACCTAGTGAAACACATCCCACTGCCCCAAGTTATGCTCCCACTCTGACCCCGCAGGTGTTACATGACAAAACCTTAGAGAGAATATTGGAAGAAAAGGAGCGGGAGGTTCTAGCAAAGCAGAGAGCTGAGATAATTCAGAAAATCTCCCAGTTAAATACCAGTCCTGAAGCCTTGACAATCCCAGTAACTATCGGACCGGTGGTTCCGTTGTATGGGGACCGTCAAGGGAGTCCGAAAACTCCAGTCATTACTCCCGTCATAGCACAGCCAAGACCAGAGCCCTTAATTGTAGATGAACAGACGAGTGAGTGCGAATCTAAAGTCTCACTATTGGATCTGCCCATTAGAAATACAGGGAAAAGGATGCAGAAAAGACATAATCCTTTCAACACGAGGGAGATTCAAATGGAATCGACTTCGGGTACTAAGAGTGTCACGTTGGTGACTCCTGAGGAAATCGAAAGATGGAGTCAAGAATTAGAGAAACAAACTCCACAGACGAAACCTTTAGATCTCTACAAATTGAGAGTAGAAATAGAAGAGCTAATGGCAGGAAATGTAGGATTAGATAGATTAAATACCTACTCTGAAGAAGAGCTGCTGTTTATTTGCAAAAGTCTTACCCGAAATGCCCGAGTACTCCATGAAAAATTGACAGACACGGCTGCGAGCATGGGAATAGATATTTCAAAATCGAAACCTTTGCAGAAACCCTACAGAGCAGACTTTTCAGACAAAGATTTAGAAAACCTGAATGTGTCAGGAAAGAAAGTACAGGTCAAAGAACTATTGACAGTGTTGCAGAAATGGGGAGATGTAGAGAGATGGAAAGCCAGATGGGCTAGGAAAAAAGATGAGGCCAGGTCTAAGCAGGTAACTCCCGAATTCGTTCTAAAGGAAGCTGACAAGCCAGAACAGTTATGCCCTATGCGCGAAGTGCCAGGTGGAAAATATGTGCATGTTCCATGGTCCAGACAGGATATTGTGTCCTTTACTAATGACTTCCCGAAATTAAGAGAGAAGCCTGTGGATTGGTACCGGCAGGTAGAAAGATTTGTAAAAGTGCAGAAATGCTTGTGGAAGGACCTGGATGGGTTCTTCGACATTGTGGTCCCTGTAGATCTGTGGACTGAGTGTAAAATAGCCATAGCTTGGCCTAGTGAGGAATACCCGAGGGACTCTAGAACAGGAGAACCCTCTAAGGAAGTGATGAAAAAATATGATCAGGTAATTCAGCATCTGAAGCTAAAAGTGCCCGCAAAGGAAACTGATTGGACTAAGATAGATAGAACCACGCAGTAAAGGGACGAGACTGTGCATTCCTTTTATGAAAGACTGTTGCAGGTGTTCAAAACATACAGTGGTATAGATAACATCGAAATGAAGGACGTGACGCATTTTATTTACAGGTTTGTAAACGGTTTAAGACCCGAAATTTGCCAGTGGATAAAAGATAACAAAATCTGTTGGCAGTCCAAGAAAATGGACGAGGTCCTACGGTACGCAAAGTACTGTGAGGACGAGATGGCAGAAAAGAAAAAGGCGTTGAAGGAAAAGGTGATGTGGGCACAAGTAAAGCTCGCAGAACAACAAGAAAAGCAATTGAATAAGTTAAATAAGGCTACTCAGAACCAAGGCCCTGGGGGTGGGGGTGGAGGAAAGCCCCGAGCGAAAATGAGCAGAGAAGAAGCCAAAAAGAAATTTCCCTGCCATCAGTGCGGGGAAATTGGACATTGGCGAGACGAGTGTCCATATTTACAGCATGATAATTCCCAAAACCCTGATTTAATTCCACAGACGCAGAATGAAAAGCCAAGAAAGACCCAGCAGCAGGTAAAAACGATCCAAGTACCCCGAGCGCCAAAGCCAACTTTTAAGGGAAAATCACCGCAGGGTGATGACGTAGAGATCTGGGGGGGCAATGAGAACAGAAATGCAGCAACTTCGCAGTATTTACTAAATGACACTTTTTTCTGTGACGATCAGTACTGACGGGGCCTGAGAGGGGAGGACAAGGAGTGTGTACTTGGCGCCTCCTTGCCGGTAGACCAGTCAGGGCCATACATTGAAGGAAAGGTTGATGGAAATGATGTCACCTTTCTGTTGGACACTGGTGCTACCCGTTCTACTGTGAGAACAGCGGACGTTCCAAACCTACCCCTCTCAGGAGAAGCAATCCAGGTAGTAGGGGTGTCTAATCAATTGATTAGTACCCCCATTACAGAACCCATGGAGATTTCAATAGGGAACTTTAAAGAAATGCACAGATTTGTCGTCTGTGACACCAGCCCAGTGAACTTACTGGGACGTGATTTGCTGTGCAAAATGAACTGCACTATCTTTTGCACACCAAAGGGCGTCGAAATTCAAACCCCAGATGAAGATGGTATTTACAAGCTAATGTTAATCAGACCTGACTCAGAAATTAAACGTATGACTATACAGGACTTACCTGAAGAACTTCAACAGACAGTGAAATCAGAAGTATGGGACTTTACAGGAAAGGATGTGGGATTAATGGCCAATGTAGACCCAATACAAATAGCCATGAAAGAAAATGCAGTTTACCCCAACACTAAGCCTTACAAAATGAGTGCCGAAGTAAGAGCAGGAGTTGCCATTGAAATACAGAAATTGCTAGAAGCAAACATCATACAAGAAGTGATGAGTAGTCCATGTAACTCACCCATAATTGGAATCAAGAAACCTAGTGGCAAGTACAGAGTAGTGCAAGACCTGAGAAAGGTAAACAAGATCGTGGTTCCTTGCTGTCCTATTGTCCCGAACCCCGCAGTGATCCTGTATCAGATTCCCTGGGATACTGAGTGGTTCACTGTGATAGACCTATGTCACGCATTCTTTTCGATCCCATTGCATCCAGACAGCAAATTTCTTTTCTCCTTTGCTTTCAACAGTCACGTGTATGTTTGGAAAAGTGTCCCCCAGGGGTACACAGAAAGCCCCTCTATCTTTAATCAGATCTTGAAAAAATGCCTTGAAACTTTAGTCTTACCTGGAAAGTCTGTTTTGGTGCAATATATCGGCGACCTCTTGGTGGCGTCCAAAAGTCATAGGGACTGTGTAATTGACACCATTGCTCTACTGAACCACCTAGGTGAGAAGGGACATAAAGTGGCCCCTGAGAAATTGCAGTTCTGTTCAAAATCAGTGAAATATCTGGGGCACCAGATAGAAAAAGGCGTCAGAAAAGTCACCTCAGAGAGAGTCAGAATAATTCAAAATATGCAGTTACCCCGTACTCAGAAAGAAATCAGAATGTTCCTTGGAGTTGTAGGATACTGCAGGCAATGGATTGTGGGATTCGCAGTCCTAGCAAAGCCTTTGATAAAAATGACAAAGAAAGGAGCACAGGACCCTGTGGAATGGGATGATGAAAGCTTAACAGCATTCACTATTACGAGATTGTCTGTGTACAGCACCTGCTCTAGGGATGCCTGATTATTCCAAGGAGTTTGCTCTATTCTGTGACACTCGTGATAATTGTGCATTGTCAGTCCTAACACAGGAGCATGGCTTGACCAGACGACCCGTGGCATATTTTTCTGCCACTTTGGATCCAGTGGCTGCTGGATTACCTGGGTGTTTGAAAGCGGTAGCTGCCACTTGCACAAGCTTAGAGCAGAGTGAATCCATTGTCATGGGACATCCTGTAACTGTGTATGTTCCCCATGCAGTTGTAATTTTGCTGACCCGAACCAAGACTCAGTATCTCACCCCTAGTCGGCTGACTAAATACGAGAGGATTCTCGTGGGTGCTGCAAATGTGGCCATTACTCGGTGTAATATTTTGAACCCAGCCACTCTACTCCCTGACTCAATGATTATGGAAGATGGGGGAGAAAATGAGCATGACTGCATTAACCTGACAGAGTTCAGTACTAAACCCCGTCCAGACATTAAAGAAACACCCTTGCCTGTACATGATGAGGAATGGTTTGTGGATGGTTCATGCATGAGACACGAACTTGTAGGCCTAAGTGCTGCCTACGCTGTGGTTGCTTTAGACAAAGTTAAAGAAGCATCCTGTTTATTCGGAGTGAAGTCTGCACAAGTAGCCAAATTGATTGCCCTGATAAGAGCTTGTAAATTGGGAAAAGACCAAAGAATAACAGTGTATACTGACAGCCAGTACTGTTATGGGGTTGTGCATGACTTTGGCCAATTATGGCTACAAAGAGAATTCCTGACTTCATCAGGTACTCCCATTCGAAATGGAAAAGTTATACAAGACCTTCTAGAGGCAATCCAATTACCAAAAGACTTGGCAGTGGTCAAATGCGTTGCTCATAAAAAGGGCCTTGACCCTGTGTCATTGGGAAATGATTTTGCTGATCGAGTAGCAAAACAATGCGCTATGGATCGCATGTCAATAAATATCAAACTGGGTGGGATTGGAAACAGCTGCCAACTTATGGTGTTTGAAGAAGTGCCTACCTGGGATGAAGTGAGAGAATGGCAGCATGCTGTGCCCTGGGAAGAGAAAGAGAAGTGGAAGGAACTTGGTTGTCGACCAAGACGTGAGGATGGTGTCATTGTGAGCCCGGATGGTATGCCTGTGTTACCTAGACACCTGCTTGCCCCTATGGCCAGATTGATACATGAAGGATCACACATTGGTAGGGATGCCATGGTTCTGGTATTTCAACAGACCTGGTACAACCCGAAGTTCAGGAAGGTAGCAGAATCCCTTTGCCAGAGGTGCATGACGTGTCAACAGTTCAACGCTGGCAAGAGAACAGTAGTTGAACTGGGGAAGATTGGGAAGTCAGGGGGTCCCTTTGTGAGAATACAAATTGACTTCATCACCATGCCTCGTTGCGAGGGAAAAAGATATGTCCTTGTCATTGTCTGCCTATTTTCAAAATGGGTGGAAGCTTACCCTGTGCCACAGAGTGATGCCTTAACAGTAGCCAAATTGTTACTGCGAGAATTGATACCTATGTTCGGGGTTCCAGTCACTATTGAATCAGATAGAGGCGGACATTTTCAGAATGAAGTGATGGACCAACTCTGTAAAGCATTTGGAATCACACAAAAGTTGCACTGTGCACATCGTCCAGAGGCTTCTGGAGTGGTAGAGCAAATAAATGGCACTATAAAATCGAGGTTGGCCAAAATGTGTGACTCAAATGGAATGAATTGGATTACTGCCTTGCCTCTTGTTCTGATGGGACTCAGAAGTATTCCAGATCGGAGAACAGGCCTGAGCCCCCATGAAATCTTGATGGGAAGAGTGATGAGACAAGCATGGGTACCGGGAAACAAACTGTTAAGCATTACTGATGATTTGGTACTTGAGTACTGCAGGCAACTGGGTGACCAAGTGCGTTCTATCTCTCGCCAGATTGGGGAAGACGCCGTCGCCAACCCGACAACTCCAGTTCACAAATTGGTTCCTGCTGACTGGGTTAGAATCAAGAAGCACACTCGTTCGAATTGCCTTGCACCGAGGTGGGGAGAAAAACGCCAAGTAATACTGGTAACCACGATGAAGTGTGCAGGCGTTCCCAGGTGGATCCATGCCAGCCATACTCAAAAGGTAATTCCAGACAAGGAGCCTGGAGCTGAAGGTTGTCCAGCTGAGGGGTCTGCGGTCCTGAAGTAGCTGATGACGAACAGCCGAGCACCAGTCCAGCTGAGGGTCCTGCAGACGTTGGTCCGGAAGTAGCTGATGACGAGCAACCGAGCACCAGCCAAGATGATTGGATACCTATAATCGATCTCATTGAATACCCAATCAGAACAAGAGAGCGAATCTACGAAGATAGAGAGTGGGATAGAGAGGTCGAGACAGGCACAGGCGAAGACCCTCAGATTATTGAGATTCACATCAAGTCTGAGGACGAAGAAGATGGTCAGACAGGGACAGAACAGGTGATTGACACACCTCCACTAACTCCTGAAATCGAAAAGGGACAGACTACAACTAGTGTAAAAGTTCGAGCAGAAGAAAATCAAGGGATCGAAGTGCTTGAACAGGATCAGATAGAGTTAGAAGAACGTGTTCAGGACACAGAAACAGAGACATTCAAAAACCAAACACAAAATTCACCTGAACCAGGCCAGCTTAGTAACCAGGCAGAAGAAATAGATACAAGACCTGGGACTAGTCAGACAGGAAGGGAAGAAGCAGAAACAGAAGTGCCACAAACAAGTGAAAACAAAAGAGCATTAGAAGAAAACCAAATCACAGTGCCAGCCAAAAGACTTAAGAAAAAGAAAAATATCGAACCAAGATATATTAAGAGACTAAGGCTGAGAATAAAAACAGTAGAAGAGAAACTTGCTGACAGAAGAAAAAGCATACGAATAGCGGAACAAGCTGGAGAAAGCTCCAAACGAAGGAATGATCGAATAAAGAGACTGAACGAAAAATCCTGAGTGGACTTACTTGATTTTGGAAAATCTTGAGGATCTTGATATTACTGACGAAAGCGACGGGGAACCGATTGCTGTTTACTCTGCAGAAGAAGAGGACGAACCGCCGTGAAATTGCTCAGTATAAAAATACCTCAGTATAAAAATACCTGTGCAAGGCCACAAAGAGGGGTTTAAAACTTCTTCTGAGCCAAAATGTCTGATTCAAATGTGAGTGGTAGACCTAGCCGCAGTTGTTGCAAAACATGCTGCAAAGTATGTATATGTAGTATAGTTATAGTTATATTAGTTTGGATAGGCCTAACAGTTTTCATTCCTTTTATGGTAAGCAAAAGTACTAATATTGACCCTACTCAGACTACCGACACTGAAGAACTGACAACACGAAGTGTAGAAAGACGTGAAAAGGCACTTAGACAAACAAAACGAGACTTAGAAGCATCAGATGAGGAAGGACTACATTATCATGGAGTTAAGAACCAGACTCATTTAAATGTTTTCGCAAACCTGTTAGTACATTATGTAGAAACTATGGAGATAGAAGATTGCTATGTCTGCATGAAGCTACCTACTTCTGTAGCTGAAGGCATGACTTATCACCACTACCTTTGACTTACGGAATTTCCTGTAGTATTTTAGCAAGCTTATTTTACAAAAGAGGACCGTTGCAGTACTACTACTCTAACTCAGACGTGATATTTTCTGAACTTCCTATACGTGGAAATCTGAATCCTGTACATACTAAAAGTGACGTTACACGTTATATGGGAGAATACTTTCTGACTATAGGTACCATAGACCTAAATGACGCACACAGGGACAACTTGACCTGTTCATTACATGAACAAGAACAAATATTTTTGAACATGGCAGAGAAAAGAAGGGAGAGTTTCCAAAGAAAGGCAAATGACAAAAGACAGAAAACCCCTAAATGGGCTGAGGACATGGAAAGCACCTCAAATGGCGGAGCAGGGCCTGCTTTGTTGCTGGATTTCGAAAGGAAAGGGAAACTCTGTCTTCATCGCGAGAAGACTAGTTATTATAATAACATTTTCATTGGTTCCAGTCAATGTGAACACAATTACAAGGTAATTGGGGGTTGGGGTTTCAAAAATGGGTCAGAACCTGTGTTTCCTGGAATTTGTTATATATGTGGAAACAAGGCTTATTTCAAATTGCCGGATCACTGGTATGGAAGCTGCTACTTTGGCATTGTCTTCCCGAAAATATATCATGTGAATGAGATGGCTGGGAGCAACGAAAACACTAATGGCTTAGTGCGTAGCAAAAGAGAAAGCGTAGGTGAAATAATGGGTAGTATTTTTAGTGCACTGATACCTGGAGTGGGAGTGGTTCTGAACACTCACAGAATTTGCAAATTATCCACAATAGTGGATGTGTTGTCTACTGACACGGCTTATGGATTTCTATTGGTCAATACCGAAATGGTTGCGATCAGATCAATAGTTTTGCAGAACAGACTTGCGCTTGATACCTTATTAGCAAAAGAGGGCGGAGTCTGCCGGATGTTGAAGGTGCAACATTGTTGCACTTACATTCCGGACAAAAGTGTACAGCTCAAAAGATATGTGAAAAATATTACTAATTTGGAAAAGGAACTCAAACCACTCGAGGTTGACAGTGCCTGGAAGAGACTGGTTGATGGTCTCTCCAATATAGGTCATTGGTTTGCTAGCTTAGGTAAAAGCTTACTGTTTAAGGTACTGATG
Source organism: Lissotriton helveticus (assembly GCF_964261635.1). Classification (NCBI taxonomy): domain Eukaryota; kingdom Metazoa; phylum Chordata; class Amphibia; order Caudata; family Salamandridae; genus Lissotriton; species Lissotriton helveticus. The sequence continues at coordinate 1,437,812,001 of NC_136068.1, forward strand.
CCAATTGGAGTAATAGGTTTTATCCTATTTCTCATATTCGTCTTTGGCAAATGTCGCAAACACACCAAGAAGTATCAAGTGAATGCAAGGGGAGTGAAACGGAGTGCGGATGAACTTGAATTAGAAGAAATGAATAATCAGATTTACAAAAGGGTGAAAAATTCTCACCCTACCAAAAATGAGAAAGAGAAACTGAATCGCCTGTTGGAGGAGATAGAATTGTACAAAGTGTGAAAGAAAGTTGGCATCTGGTTCCGTTATTTTGTGATGATAGTAAATATCATCAAAGAGGGGATTGATAGAGCAAGATTTCGCATCGCGACTTGCTCGAGTCAAGAACCTCGAAATCTGTTATACTCCTGTAATCCAAATTGTACGTTTTACTAATTTTATGTATTTTTTAATGTGCGTGTGTATCCTAGTGATGCTTGCCTATGTGTTCTACTAATACGATTAACCCTCGTCCTTAAAAATGGCCGCTGTTTTAGAATCTGCTTCTGCGCATGCGTTAGTCACACTCACGTGACTCTACGTAATTGGAGTTCTGGAGGGAAAGGGTGCGCATGCGTAATAGCCATAAGATGGCAGCTTAATGTAATAATGTGGTGAAGCTCGTGCAGTTGCTCTCGTGTTATTGTGTGTTGCTCTAACCTATAACGGCATAGAATATTTTTATAATGATAAACCTGAAGTGTGAAATCATGACATGAAATACATTCATTTATTTTCTATGTTTTAATTTGTTTTCGCTTACTTTTCATGTATCGCGGGAAATGGGGGTCTGAATGTACTGAGAGCCATCTTGAAGGGCCCTTCCGCGCATGCTCGCGCCGCCAAGGAAGAAATAACCTTGGACAGTGGAACTCAGCCAGCTGGCAGCCACAGTCAAAATGCTCATGAGAAAGCCACCTCTGACCCAGCAAGATGGAATTAACTGTTCTGAAACTGTTACAATGATATTATTCTATTGTATTCTGTGTATTCTCTCATGGGAACCCCAATCTTGCTAGGCGGTACCCAAAAATGTAGATTAGGCCTTAGAAAAGTCTGTTCTGATTGGTGTGTTAACCCATCCTACCTTAGGACCAATCGAAATTGGGGATTCTGACACTTTGCAACATTTGGGGGTGGTACACTGACCCAAAAACAGTATAACTACCCTAGGTTCACCTAGGGAATTTGTCCGACTTGTCCGAATAGCTGACCTGTCACTGACCCAGCGCACTCAATAGGTGACTGAATACAGAGCGCTGCGGAGCACTCTGTCCGAATTTGACCATAGACTCAAAGGTTTTACTAAACCTTAAGTGCTGGCGGAGCACTTTGCTGGGGAGCTCGCTAACCCAATCGGGGTTCTGACTGATAGCTGCAGAGAGGGTGGAGCGCAGGCGTTGCTTCCAAACTGCGGGTGCTGGTCGTGTCCTGGTGGTCCTGTCCTGATCCTAATCTGGTGGTCCTGTCCTGTCCTGGGGTGTCCAGTCTGCACCTGCTGTCCCGTTGATGTCTGTCCTTCCTGGGGGTATTTCCTGCCCTTAACTGACCCGTGGCCAGGGTTGGTTTTCACACCAGACTAGGTAAATATCTTGCCGAAAACTCTAAAACTGCACCTTTCTATTTTCTGTCTTTGCTTCAATAAAGACATACCTTTGCACATGATAATTTTCCATGCTTTCCGCAACCATTGCATATCCTAAAGTCATTTTGCATTTAATTTCATAGCGTGTTCCTATGTTACCCTACCTTTTAGAAATCATTTTCTCCATTGCAGTTTGCAATTTTCTGATGTGGTCTATAATTTTCCGTATAAAACTGACTGAAGTAAATTTCTAGAGTTATAGCGTATTCCACCTTTCGCTCTTATTATAGTTGTTTAGGATTCCTAATTTCCCATTCATATTCATGCCCTGTAGTATAAATATATACTAGCTTAAACTTGCCCCTTTAAAGATGTCTATTCTTAAGTTCCCCTTTTAGCATATTTCCTGTTGCACTATCATTTAGAAAACCTAAATGTTTACCCTTACTTTGTTCCTTTATGGATATGTGATTTTCGTCATCTTGATTATTGACTGCCTCTTAACTGTGAACCTTATATTTTCCGAAACTGAGTTTTAGATAAAATTCTTAAAACTTCCCAGTTGTCCGTGGTTACTTGATGAATATCAAAGTTATTAAAATTGGGTTTTGTATTTTGCTGCCTTTCCTTTTACAGCTAGCTCCCTGACCCATCGTGGTCATAGGTACCCGTAACGGTGGATGGTAAGTCGGGTACACTGGAAATAATCGAATGGGACTCAATGATTATTGGTAGTGGATTGTAAGGTCATCTGATCAATGCATATGGTGAATTGAAGTATATGGGCCCGAAACCTAAGTGGTGTAATTATTGGTCGGGTGACCTGCGATCTCTATCATAATTACATAGGTTTCTAGGGAAATCGGCCCTGCGATCATCCCTAGGGTTCTATGCTCTATTTCCTTTGTATCAGTGTGGCATTCTGTTTGCCGGCGGTTGCCTGGTGACTGGCGAATGGAGCACCACATAAAGAGTCAAAGGCTTTACAAATAAAGGCCTGAAAACTTGTAGTCAGTGTGCTGACTCGGTACTAAAAACAACTTCTTTGGAACAGATGCTACTTTCTTTCTCCTGAGACGTGCTTAAGAATTTCTACGTATACTGCACTTAAATAGCCTAGGAGTTGGGGAAACAAGGGGTCGTTGACCACCTTTCTGCGTTCCTTTATCTGGGCACTCACTCTTAGTGGCTGCTCCCTTAGCTGTGGCGTAACGCAGAATGATGCCCCCTGAAGAAGCACGCTTCCACCAAAATTCAGGTTCTACTGTGTATTTCTCAAGTACAGAAATGTGACCAACCCTAGCAAGACACAGTCAGCTCCTGCCAGTGCTATATTCATTCAAGGCACGGCAGTTCTACATTAATCTATGTTTTATTTAATTAATTAGCAGCATGTTGCTAAGACTACTATTACATATGTACGTTCTACCATAATACAACTTATTTCCCTTCCCAAGAACCCGATTACATGTATAGCAAATAAAACCCACCTAATACATGAACATAATAATACTGCCTTTGCATAAATACACACTATTCATATTGTATAAATTACATTTATAACTATATACAATTACATTTTTTATTATACTACATTCACTTTATAAATTACATATGTAACTATATACACTTTGTTAGACCTGTCAGCCCTAGGGTGGTCTTTCCCTACTTTTTTAGCCCTTGCCTCATTTTTCCCACCTTCTTTTTGTTGGCCCTTAGGTCTTCGGGCACCTTTCCATGGCTAATCGATGTTAGGGTGCAGGTGCTCTCTACTCCAAACATGGCTGCCACTGGCCCCTGCTACTGTAGCGTGGTCTTCTAGTGTAGCACCCTAGTTGCCAGGAGCTGGCTGGGACCCCATACATTGTTGCAATGCCAGCCTGCCATCGCCTGCCCATAGGTAGAGTGGGGAAGCTCCTGGAACCTTCCAGAAGAAAGGCGGAGCTTATTTTTGCCGCCTTAGAGAGTGGTCACCTGACCTGGGCATACATAAGCAAGGAAGGGAACTTTTTTTAGTCAGTTGGGGCATCACTGACCTGGGGGACCCACGCAGGAGATTTAGGCGGTAGGGCCTAGTCAGGGACTTATGCCACTGGGAGTGACAGGACTTAGGTGCTGCCTCTTAAGTTGAGTGAGGTATCCTAGGCTAGCCCACTGATCTGGCCCGGCGGTAGGGGAGCCCAGGGATCATCTTCAGTGACCTGAGGAAACTTGCCAAGCCTCCAACTCAAACCCCCCCCTCTTCAAGAAACCACCTCATAAGGGCGCAGAACCAACCAAGCGCCGAGAAGACTACTTGCCCTTCATACAGAGACTACTGGGGGATCGACCAGGTACTGGACTGTGCTGCCCCTGCGCACTCCCTGCCTCCACCCGGGCCTGTGCTGTCCTGCCTGCCTCCCCCTGACTGAATTGATCAAATTCTTGTCCTGCCTCACCCACTGCTGAATCGATTGAGGAGCGCTGTATCCTGCTCCCCTCATCAGCACTGTAATCTGCCCTGGCTGAAGAGACTGCTGGGTGCTCGCCTGAGAACTGCCTCAAGTGCTTCCCTGCTGTGCCTCTTAAGGAGCGCTGTAAGCCCCCCAGGCGTGATCCTCACCCAGGGCCGTGTGCCCCTTCAAGCGCTTACCTGCGGTGCCCAGTGAAGCGCCGAAATAGCCCTCGGGCGGCCCTCGGTGCCAGGAGAGGGCCACCGGCGTGTTGCCAGGCCCAGCCCGATTGAGAAGAGATCCCGCGGCGGCCCCCGGAGCTTGAAGAAGGCCACCGCGTATTCCAGTCAGGCCTCGCTAGGCCTGAAGCCACCGCCACCGCCACCACGTGACGGGGGCGCCCGGCCTCGTCACTGGCCGCGCCCCGCCTCTCCTGTGCCGCTATTGATCCCGCGGCCCGGCCTTGTCACTGGCCGCGCCGCGATTGGTGGTTGACTCCCCCGCCCCCGAGGACGCGACCGGATTGGTCCCGGGCCCTCGCAACGGCCGAGAAGGAAGCCGGAACTGCTCTGGGGCCGGAGGTAGACTAGGGAAGAGCGCGAGAGTAGCGCGGGTCTCCCCCGTTGGCCTACCACCCCCTGGGGCCTGCGAACCCCGTGTTAGGGGGACTGTGTTCAAACCTGCCCCAAGGCAGGACCCAGGGATAACACTGCGGCAGGAATGTGCTAAGTGTGGAGAAGAGAGGGTTTCTACCTGTTTCTTCATGACTCTCAAGGAAGTGGTTACCCCTACACAGTGATAAGTGTATTCCTGCCGGGTGAAATGTTTGCTTGTGCCTAATGAAATGTTGGTTCTTGGCCTAAGGCGAGGTTGAAGATATGCCCACAGTTAACCCTTGACCTGGTCCCTTAATGAGATGGGTATACCTGCATAAGGAGATGTCTATTCTTGATGTAATGTTTAACTCCAGCCTAATGCAGTGACTGATGAATGCCGACAGTCATATGATGAAAACGTTATTGCGACAGGCTATGTTATTTACCGAATTGCTACCTTTGCTCCCATGATGAAAATGCTTTAGTGAAATACTCAAGGAAATGCTGATGTATTGATTGCCCTGATCCTAATCCTATATAAAAGCTATTGATTTTAATCCAAAGTACTGGTGTGGTCTCCATTATTGCGCACACTTATTGTCTCAGTGGATGAGTGTGTTGTGTAGCTACTTTACAATTAAGCCCCTGGTTGCCTACCTGCTCGAGCCAAGCTACCCCCCCCCCCGGGGAACTGGAGGTCCCAGTTCCTACACACTTCCATTTATTTGATACTACATTCACTTTATAGATTTCATATATAACTATATACACCTCCATTTATTTGATACTGCATTCAATTCTCACTCAACACATATTCTTTTAAATGCTCAAGCATCTTTCTTGTCCTATCACTCCTCAATCCGGACTTTTCTTTTAAATGCTCAGGTACCTTTCATGTCCTATCACTCCTCCTTGATTCATACATTCCCTTTTCCTCCTTTACCCTTTTTCCAATGTGTTCTCTTTCCCTCATCACTCTCGACGTCACTACTCGTCCATAGTTCCACATTTGCCTTACCACACCTTACCATGCTTCTTATATTCCACATTTTCTATCCTCCAACTCCACACTGTACTGCCTCACTTTCACAATCCCTTTTGGAGGTGACCACCTAGATAATCCCTTTCTACTGCCACTCAAGAAACGTGTGCACATAAAATCTCCATAAACGTACTAATTTTCACTGCGTCCATACTTCCCATCTTTCATGTACTTTGTTAGCTTTTCCTGTACCCTTCTAAATAATTCCTTCCCATTTACTGTTCTTCTTCCCATCCATCCTGGAATTGCTTTCGTAAACAGCGTTCTTCCCTTTAATAACACAAAAGGTGCCTCCGATGTAGTGAAGTTGGGAGTAGTGCAATAGCTCCACAGCAATTTTTTAACTTCCTCCTTCCAGGCTAATCCACTTTGCTCAGACAATTGTATGTTTTCAGTAAGAACTCTATTGAATCTTTCTACAAGGCCGTTTTTCCAATCGCTGTCTTCGCATACTGTTCCAGATACACTCCAAATTCTTCCGATATGAATTAAGGACCACTATCCGTCGTTAGTACATCACGATAACTTTCCCTTCGCCACATTTTCTCACAAAATTCAATTATTGTTCAGGGCTTAACTTTGCTCAGGCCAGTTGGAATAATAGTCCAACATAATTATGACAAACCTTTTCCCACTGTTCTCCAACTCAAACAAACCACAAAAGTCCATAGCTACTTTCTGCCGTGCTTTGCACAGAAAACATATCTGAACTACGGCGTTTCTTTTACTCCATGCGTTTTGTGCAACTCACATATTTCCTTACGTACCTTTCCATGTACCGGTTTACCCTCAGCTACCAAAAGCCTTCTCTTACCTTCTTCTTTATGCCAGACACTCCTTCATGACCTTCAAGCAAAATCTCTAACAATTTTTCCGTGAACTGAACTGACACCCCTAACTCGTCTCCTCTCCCCACAACTCCACCCTCAAATGTCAATTATGACCACACATTTTTATTATTTGTCAAATTGCATTCACTTTTTCCATCACTGACTATCCTTTCAGTAAATTTCTTACAAGACTTTGCATTTCTATGTCCTTTACTACTATCTCCCTCCATTTGTTCTCAGAAATAGCTTTAACTTTCGTGTATACATTGTCCGCAGCCATCCAATCTTCCTCTTCTTCTCCAGTATCTTTCTGTAATGGTTATCTAGATAAGCAGTCTGCATTCACCTTGCATAGACCTGGAACATACTTTACTTTAAAGACATACTTTTGCAAACTATGAATCCATTTAGCAATCCTTGGAGAAGCTTGCCTGCACCTTTTGTAGTGTAAATATCCACTACCGACTTATGATCAGTTGCAATTCAAACTCCCTACCCATACAAAATGTAAAAAATCTTGGACTCCCCATGAACAGGAGCGAGCTTCCTTTTTGATTGTTGAATAACTTGCTTCCGACCCCTTCAGTGTTCCCGAGGCAAACATCACAACTCTTTCTTTTCCGTTGCAGACTTGCATAGCACAGCCCCCAGTCCATTCATACTCGCATCTGTGGATATGGTATTATCATGCCCCTCAAATGGTTTCAAGTCTACCACATTTGCTATTTGTTTCTTAATCTCATCAAATGCTAGCTGACAGTCACTCCTCCACACATATTTTTGCCTCTTCTTCATTAACACTCGAAGAAGTTGCGCTTTATCTGAAACATTCCTAACAAATTTGGCGTAATACTCCCTAGGCCTAAAAAAAGATCTCAATTGATCTTTATCAACTGGAAGCGGAGTCTTCTCAACAGCTTCCATTAACTTGTTTTTCGGTTTCATCCCTTCGTATGATATTGTATGGCCAAATATTCAACATGGATTAGTTACTTACCTGTAATCCTAGTTCTCTTCCAGGGGTATCCTCATCAAAGTCATAAGCATTAGAATATTCCCGCCCATGCGCGGGACCCCGGAAACAATATATTATATGTGCCCCACATATATTATAGACATATATATAAATATATATATATATAAAAATAAGCAATTGCAGCCAAATAAACAATAGAGCTGGAATATGCAGTGAAGAATTTCCACAATACAGTGAATTCTGTATTAGAAACATGAGAAACAACACCAATGCTTGTTTAGAAACTGTTTTAATGTACAGAAAACAGTAGAAATTCTCATAACACACTGTAAGCATATACAGCTCCCAGGCTGCATTGCAAAATCCCAGTCTAAAAAGACTGAAAAGCTAACCTGTAGCTGAATGCACTAAAACTGACGCTGTGCCTTTAAGGCACCTCTGCCCCTAGCTTCCCATCATGCCTCAGGGGTTACAGTTAGGTCAGTTGTTCTTTTCGGAGACTGAAAACCAAACCATGGTAATAACAGGTTAAAAAACATCTCCTATTAAATAAACAAAGTCCTTTGCCCGGGGAGGCGGGAGGGTTGCTTATGACTTTGATGAGGATACCCCTGGAAGAGAACTAGGATTACAGGTAAGTAACTAATCCTTCTCTTCCAGGGGATCCTCATCAATAGTCATAAGCATTAGAATAGAGTAGCGAGCCTCACCTCATCCCTGCGGGCAAAGGAATCAACAGATAACATTTATATCCGTAGGCCCAAAAATAGGCCTTTTTCTACCCAAATAGGTTTCTCAAGGAGGCTTGCCCTACTTGAGAATCCGCTCTGGAATCAGACTCTAGGCAATAATGCCTTGTAAAGGTATGGACTGATTTCCATGTCGCAGCCTTGCATATTTCTGACATAGGAATGTCATGCAAAAAAGCTATTGTGGCTGCTTTCCCTCTAGTGGAATGAGCTTTGGGTGATTGCAACAAAGGTTTGCCAGCCAGCTGGTATGCTAGTTTGATACAAGAGACAATCCATCTGGAGATGGATCTTTTGGCTGCTGCAAACCCGGACCTCATTGCACCATAATTGACAAAGAGTTGGTCTGTCTTTCTGGTGTCCTTTGTTCTTTCTAGGTAAAACTTTAGCACCCGTTTAAGATCTAACGAGTGCAACGACCTCTCAGCTGGGGTCGATGGATTAGGAAAGAACGAAGGAAGGGTAATCGTTTGATTTATATGAAAATCCGATACCACTTTTGGAAGAAAAGAAGGGTGAGCCCTCATTACCACTCTGTTGTGGTGAAACACAGTGTAAGGTTCCTTGGTGCAGAGTGCTTGAATCTCGCTAACCCTGCGCGCAGAGGTTATTGCCACCAAGAAGGCCGCCTTCCAAGTGAGATGCTGCAAGGAGGCCTTGTGTATAGGCTCAAACGGTGTAGACATCAGTCTGGAGAGAACCAGGTTCAACTCCCAGGGGGGAGAAGGATTTCTCACAGGTGGATAGACCTTCTTTAATCCCTGAAGGAAATCTTTCACCACCGGGACCTGAAAAAACGATGTTTGTGTAGGTGATTTTCTGTACGCTACTATGGCAGATAGATGAACCCTAATAGAAGCGTATTTCAACCCTGATGTCGCTAAGTATAGGAGGTATGGTAGGACTACCTCTTCTTGCCCTTTGGTGGGATCAAAGCCATGGTCCTTACACCAAATGAAAAATCTTTTCCACTTGAACGCATAAGACGTCCTTGTGGAAGGTCTCTTCGCCTCTCTTAAAATATTCATACATTCCGGAGGCAGATTTAAGTGTCCATATTGCAAGACCTCAGGAGCCATGCAGTCAGGTTCAGCGACTGGAGGTTGGGATGCAGGATCCTCCCGTCCATTTTGCTCAGCAGGTCTGGCTTGCACGGCAGCCGTCTGTGTGGACACCGCGACAGATGTAACAGATCTGGATACCACCATTGTCGCGGCCAATCCGGAGCAAATAGGTTCATGTCCATGCTCGATCTGATGAGCTTGGCCACCACCTTCGGAATCAGTGCCAGAGGGGGAAAAGCATAAGCGAACATTCCTGTCCACTCCAGCAGGAGAGCGTTCCCTTGCGTCCCTGGCCGGTGGAACCTGGACGCGAAGGCGTGGCATTTGGCGTTTTCGTCGTCCGCAAATAAGTCTATGTCTGGCCGACCCCAGCAACGGAAGAGTTCTTCGACCACTTCGTCGTTTAGCACCCAGTCTGGCTGATCTTCGAAGTGCCTGCTGAGTGCGTCTGCTTTTGTGTTTAACTCGCCTGGAAGGTGTACTGCCACCACCGACAGTCCCCGAGCCAGAAGCCAGTGCCAGATCGCCTGGGCTTCCAGAGACAGAGGGCGAGATCGAGTTCCTCCCTGCTTGTTCAGATAGAACATAGTTGTAGTGTTGTCCGTCTGAACCAGGACTTTGTCCGTTGTTATTGCTGGAAGGAACGCCTTGAGCGCCAGATGAACCGCTCGAAGTTCCAGCATGTTGATGTGGTATGTCTGAAGGTTGGTCGACCAGCGACCCTGAATCTGAAGATGACCCATGTGAGCACCCCAGCCTTCTAGAGATGCGTCCGTTACCACAGACAGAGAAGGCAGAGGTTGCTGAAAAGGGACTCCCTGCAGGACATTCCGAGGGCGAGTCCACCACTGTATTGAGGTCAGCGCTGCTTGAGACAGGATGATTCGATCCTCCCAATCTCCAGACGCTTGGTCCCACTGATCCTCCACCGACTCTTGAAGAGGCCGCATTCTCAACCTGGCGTTCGGTATTAGGAAGATGCAGGACGCCATGGAGCCCAACAGAGACGCTACGTCTCGCACCTTTGGACGAGGAATCTGAAGTAACTTTTTGCATTTTTGTCCCATGGAAGAAAGTCTCTCTTGCGAAGGAAACGCTCTTCCTAACTTTGTGTCTAGAACTGCTCCCAGATAGTGGATAGTTTGTGTGGGCTGCAGGATCGATTTTTCTGAGTTTACATGGAGGCCGAGCCTGTGTAGCTGTTGGAGACACAGGTGACAGTCTTTGGTGGCTTGCCGAGGCGACGGACTCTTCAGGAGCCAGTCGTCTAGATATGGGTACACAAAGAGACCTTTTTTGTGTAGACACGCCGCTACCACTGCCATGCACTTGGTGAAGACCCTTGGTGCGGATTTGAGTCCGAAAGGGAGCACTTTGAACTGGTAATGCCTGGACCCTACCAGGAACCTCAAGTACTTTCGATGACCTGGTGTAATAGGAATGTGGAAGTACGCGTCTTGTAAATCCACCGAACACATCCAATCTCCGATCTGTAGATGAGGACATATTTGATGGAGTGCCAACATGCGAAACTTCTCTTTGACCACCACTTTGTTGAGGAGTCGAAGATCCAAAATTGGTCTGAATTTGCCTTCTTGGTCCTTTTTGGGAACAAGGAAATATCTTGAGTACACTCCTTTCCCCCTTTGGGAGAGGGGTACCACTTCGATTGCGTTTTTCTTTAAGAGGACGCTCACCTCCTTTTTGAGGAGCTCCAGATGGTACGAGCGAGACTTTTTTGGAGGAGCCGGTTGTGGTTTCTTCCTGAAACGTAGCGCATATCCATTGCGCAGTATATTCAGCACCCACCGATCTTTCGTGATGCTGACCCACTCTGCCAGATGTTGTGCAGCACTTCCTCCCACTGGAGTGGGTAACGGCGACAGAGGAAGCCACTGCTCAGGCCTTGCCTCCTCTAGGTGTGGTAGAGGATTGATTATGTCCGCCTCTACCTCTGCTTGACCTTCCTCCTCTGTATTGTGGCTTTCCTTGCTGCTTGTTTTGAGACCATTGAGGGGTTTGAACCCTCTGTTGGCCTCCCCGGTTCTTGTTGGTCTTGAAGCGTCGTTTGAACGGTGCTTTCTGTTTCTCCAGACCTACTGCCTTTACTGTGTCTAACTCGGTCTTCATCCGGGCCATTTCCTGATCGGCATGCTCCCCGAAGAGTGAAGATCCGGAAAAAGGCAGATTGAGTATGCGCTGCTGGGCATCTGGCTTGAGCCCAGTTAAACGCAGCCAAGAGGATCTCCTCGCACATACTCCATGTGAGTAGTTATGCCCAGCTAGAAGGGCGTTATCTGCTGATGAACTAATCATTTGGTTTGCCACCAAACAGCCCTCCGTCACGGTCTCCTCAAAGTCCTTCTGGTCCTCCTTGGGCAATTTCTCTTTGAATCGTTCCATGGAGTCCCATAGGGCTCTATCGTACCTTCCCAGAAGGGCTGATGCACTAGAGACTTTTAGGGATGAAGCTGCTGTGTTGCACACCTTGCGTCCCCAAGAATCTTGCGTCTTGCTGTCTTTGTCAGGAGGAACTGACGAAGAAGGAGCGACCGTGTGATTCTTCCTAGCTGAGGCTACAATAACTGAGTCCGCCGCAGGCTCACCTTTAACGAAGATAGGATCTGAGTCAGCCGGCCTATATTTTTTCTGGATACGTGCCGGAACTGCTCTGATCGTTGCTGGCGTGAGGAAAACCTCTTTGATTGGGTCCATTATTCCTGGGACTAATGGAAGCAACGGCCGTGCATATGATTTGTGATGAAGAGTCTCAAAAATCACAGTAGTGGACACCTCTGGAGTGGTCATTTCTATATTCAGCTTGTAAGCACCCCTTTGCAAAACGTCCAAATACGTGTTGACGTCGTCCAGAGGGGAAGTTCTTGAGCGGGGGCTGTCTGCCAGCGTCGGAGAGTAGTCCCCTTTAGAAGATCTAGGCGAAGCTGGAGGAGAGGATGAAGGAGTTCTTCTTCTCCTGTGGTGAGAATGCTCCTTCCTCACCGGAGATCTCCTAGGTCGTTCCTCCCTTCGAGGAGAACGTGATACCCTCTGATGTATTGGAGATCTCGATCTCACATCTCGTACCTCCTTTCTCGGTGTTCGAGATTTGGGTTGCTCCCTCCTTGGTGATCGGGAGACCCTAGGGGCATGTGACCTGTCCACTCTTCTCTCTCGTGAGCGTGATCGCTCTGTCTCTTCTGCTTGCTGAAGAGGAGACCGGTGGATTGGACTCAAGTACCTTTGAAGTCTCTCTGGTGCCTTAGAATCCTTCCAATTACTCAAAGGAGCGTACCATCTTGGCGAAAGTCTTATATGTGAAGTGTAACCCCGATGGGGATTCTTCTGAACCGGACTCCTACTCCTCGAAGATGACCCGGTTGACCCCGAGGCACTTGAGGAGGAATGGAGTGAAGCAGATTGTGTCACCAGGACTGTCGAAGGCACTGAAGGTGATCTCCGTCTCACCGGTGTTGGAGGACGTCTCAAAAGCCTTTCCCTCGACGTCGAACGCCTCTGTGGCGTCGACGGGGCTGTGGTCCCTCGACGTCGATCGGTGATGATGTGCCGACGACAGAGTCATCTCCTTCGACGTCGAACGGCGTTGTCCTGCCGTCGACGGAGGTCTCGACGTCGACCGGCGTTGTCCTGCCGTCGACGGAGGTCTCGACGTCGAACGGCCTAATCCTGCCGTCGACGGAGGTCTCGACGTCGAACGGTCTAGTCCTGCCGTCGACGGAGCTCTCGACGTCGGCCGACGTTGATCTGTCGGCGACGGAGATGTCATCGACCTGGCATGTGGCGATGGCGGAGGATCGGACATCCTCGACGACGAGCGCCGACGTGCCTTAGATGATCCCTTCCTCGACGACGATCGTCCGAGGGGGCTCTTGCTCCTCGACGCCGAGCGCCTCCGTGGAGACGTCGACGGAGGTGTTACACTCTTCGAAGCCTGTCGACGTCGAGACGACGGCGAGTGTGATCTGTCTCTCGACGCCGACCGTCGCCTGGTTGACGGCGGCGGAGTTGACTCATGTCTTGAAGCCGAACCTCTCGTCGACGGCGATCTCGTGGCTTCTCTCGACGCCGATCGTCGCCTAGTTGACGACGGCGGAGCTTTCCTCGACGACGGCGAACCTCTTTTCGACGACGATTTCCTCATCGACGCCGATCTCGACGCCGACGGAGCTTTTTCTCTTGAACTGTCCATCAGATGTCGTTTTTTCAGCGCCGAGCCCGGTGCTGAGGTTGATGGACGTTCTGACTTGCCTTTGGAGGGAGTTCTGGGTCTCTTTGAACTCTTTCTCTCCGCAGATCTTCCTCTCATGGATTTCTGGGCCAGACTATAGAGTCTGTTCCTCTCTCTGTCTTTAAGTGTTCTGTCAGACAGCTTTTTACAATGAGAACAGTCTTTAGGATCATGATCCTCTGGCAAGCATAAAATACAGACCTCATGAGAGTCTGTTTTTGCCTTCTTGTGGCCACAAGAAGGGCAATCATCAAAAAGTGAGGGCATCCTGAAAGGAAAAACCTCACTAAAAATTGACTGCTAAGCAGTTATTTACTTGACTATGATGTGAAAAGTCAAAGTAAATCAAAAAAATTGTTCTTTAGAAGATTTTCTGACTGAAAAAGGCAGAAAAGTGTGGAGCTGTGTATCCAGGGTCCTTCCTGAAGGAGCCGGAAAGAACAACTGACCTAACTGTAACCCCTGAGGCATGATGGGAAGCTAGGGGCAGAGGTGCCTTAAAGGCACAGCGTCAGTTTTAGTGCATTCAGCTACAGGTTAGCTTTTCAGTCTTTTTAGACTGGGATTTTGCAATGCAGCCTGGGAGCTGTATATGCTTACAGTGTGTTATGAGAATTTCTACTGTTTTCTGTACATTAAAACAGTTTCTAAACAAGCATTGGTGTTGTTTCTCATGTTTCTAATACAGAATTCACTGTATTGTGGAAATTCTTCACTGCATATTCCAGCTCTATTGTTTATTTGGCTGCAATTGCTTATTTTTATATATATATATATTTATATATATGTCTATAATATATGTGGGGCACATATAATATATTGTTTCCGGGGTCCCGCGCATGGGCGGGAATATTCTAATGCTTATGACTTTGATGAGGATCCCCTGGAAGAGAATCTGATGTACAACCTTACACTTGTTCATCTCCACTGAGAGACCCACCTTCTCCAATATGTCCCACACACCTTTCTTAAAAAACACGTCAGGCATCTCCTTGCTTTCTCTCTCTCTCTCTCTCTCTCTTAATCCTGAAAGAATCTTACATTCTATACCTCAGCCAGAAATGGATTCATGACCCGTTGTAATACCGCCGAAGCAGACACAGGCCAAATGGCATGCACACAAACCAGAATGGCACTTCAAGCATTATGACCAGGGTTAAATGTCTTGAAATATGCGTTTGAGCTGTTGAGAGTACAGTAAAAATGCCCTACTTTAAGACCTGCAAATAATTTATTTATGTTGGGTATTGGATGACAATCTACCCATATATTGTCGTTGCTACAAATATCACGGACATGGTAAGAATAACTGAATTAATCTCAGCCACTAGTGATCATGTGGGGCAGCACTCCAGTCCATTATTTTTAATTCACTATGCCGCTCTAAGTAGAGGCCTGCTATATGTAAACCAATCTTGTCCCTGCTCCAATAGGAACAATCCAGGCAGGTCCCCTCGAGCTGAGAACACAAGCAACCCTATATCGGTTTCAGCCTATTTAGACCTCTTCAGTGTGGTACTGCTTGTGTTATGTGGGACATGAAGCACAGAACTCACCTTTGCACTTACCTGACACACTTAGGGTGTCTACTGCAACAAACAACAAGGTGATAGAAGGAATGCTTAGATTAATCTCAACCACTGCCGATTACTAAGGGCCTCATTTTATTCCATTGTTTTTCACCCACTGTGGTACTCTAATCATCGACCAGCCATATGCAAATCTGTCTTGGTCCTGCAACAATAGGAACAGTCCAACTCAAACTGCCAGGCCAAGTCTGCTCCAGACACGAATGCAATCAATGAATGCTCATTTGCGTTTGGCTGGTCTCTGTCTGAGCTGGCAAGGCGGGCGACAAAATGATGGACTGGATTATCACCCAGGGTAAATACCAGTGACTGAAATTAATTCAAGAAATCCACCCATCACTTTTCCCCAATGCAACACCCAGAGTGTGACCGGTATGCTAAATATAGCTCCTGTGCTCACTGTGCCACAGGACTCGAGCAGCACTCTACTGAAGAGACCCGAAATAGGCAGAAACTAGCCTGGGATTGTTTGTGTTACTGATTAGAGGAGACATGGCCTGGCACTTCAGGCTGAACTGTTCCTATTGGAGCAGGACCAAGGATTATTTGATAATGGCTGATTCCTTTCTGAGGTGGCATGGTGGAAAAAAACAAAGGACTGGATTGCGCCTAGAGCAATGTTGTGGAGATTAGTTTAAGCAATCCACCTATAGCTTTTTTGTTTTCCTCAGCGTAACAACTTGGTTAAACAGGTTAAAATTACTGGTCCTTTTACACATTATTGCAAGTTTAAGGGTGGTTTGCTCTACTGATTTAAAGTGGGTCCCTCTGCTTGAACCATGTGTATTTAGAGTGAAGTTTGCTTTGTCAATCATCCCTAACTAATAATGGAAAATGAGTAAACGTTTCACCTACAAACACCCAGAGAGAGATCAGAAATGACTATGAATAATAAAAAACTATGCAAATACTAACATTAATTATAATTCCAAAGCTGTGACATGCCCCATTTTGTGAAAAGACATGATTCAGAGTGCAAAATACTCCATCATAACAGTGGATGTCCACTGGGAGTATTGAATAAACAAATTATGAATAGAAATGATCAACAGCTGTTTTAACTTTAATATTTATATTGCTACATGAAAATTACAGGCCTCAAAAGTTATCAGGAAAATCTGATGTTGTTAAAGGAAAAGCAATATATTTTGATATGTTTACAAGATGCATGCATCTCAATAGTAACAACTTAGACAGGGTTTTAGTCATAGGAGCTCCTGCTGCCGAAACAACTCAAGGTCAAGCTACTGCCAGTCCAACGATACTGATGAATGGGTATTATGCCAGGACGCATAAGAGGCTCATTATATATAATCCATTGATCAGCGTATAAAAGCATGGTTAGCAGAGAGTGATGGTGGGGTACTGTCCCCAAGCAAATTTTTATTGTAACTACAGGATCCATCAATCAGCACAACTAGCATGAAGTACTTACACTGATAAGTCCACTATTATTGCTGAGGTACTCAAAAGCGCTGATGTCTTCATAACTAGAAGTCAAGTCAAGTCAAGTCAAGTATTTGTATAGCGCACTACTCACCCAGAGGGTCTCAAGGTGCTTGAGAGGGGGGGGAGGGGTTCGCTACTTATCAAATAGCCAGGTTTTGAGTTGTTTTCTGAAGGATAGGTGGTTCTGAGTAAGGCGGAGGTGGGTGGGGAGAGAATTCCAGGTTTTGGCCGCTAAGTAGGAGAATGATCTTCCTCCCATGGTGGCTCTTCGGATGCGTGGAACCGCGGTGAGGGCTTGGTTGGATGATCGTAGTTGGCGGGTGGGGGTGTAGAAGGTCAGGCGCGTGTTGAGGTATTTGGGTCCTAGGTCGTAGAGGGCTTTGTGTGCGTGGGTGAGGAGACGGAACGTAATTCTCTTGTTAACGGGGAGCCAGTGAAGGTCTCTCAGGTGGCTGGATATGTGATTGTGGCGGGGTATGTCTAGGATGATCCGGGCGGAGGCGTTCTGAATGCGTTGGAGTTTATTCTGTAATTTGGCTGTGGTTCCGGCGTAGAGGGTGTTTCCGTAGTCCAGTCGGCTAGTGACAAGTGCTTGGGTGACCGTCTTTCTTGTTTCGGTGGGGATCCATCGGAAGATTTTTCTGAGCATACGTAAGATGTTAAAGCATGATGATGAGATGGCGTTGACTTGTCTGGTCATCGAGAGGGAGGAGTCTAGAATGAATCCCAGGTTGCGGGCATGGTCCGTTGGTTTGGGTGCGCTGCCTAGGGCTGGTGGCCACCAGGAGTCATCCCATGCAGAGGGGGATGAACCTAGGATGAGTACTTCCGTCTTGTCTGAGTTCAGTTTTAGGCGGCTGTTCTTCATCCACTCGGCTACGTCTTTCATCCCTTCGTGTAGGTTGGTTTTGGCAGTGTTTGGGTCTTTGGTGAGGGAGAGGATCAGCTGGGTGTCGTCTGCGTAGGAGATGATGTTCAGGTTGTGCTGGCGTGCAATGGATGCGAGGGGACTCATGTAGACGTTGAAGAGGGTGGGGCTGAGCGATGATCCTTGTGGTACGCCGCAGATGACTTCGCTGGCCTCTGATCTGAAAGGGGGAGGCAGACCCTCTGGGTTCTTCCGGAGAGGAACGAGATGATCCAATCCAATGCTTTTCCTTGTATCCCGGCGTTGCTGAGACGATGTACTAGGGTGTTATGACAGACCGTGTCAAACGCTGCGGAGAGGTCCAGGAGGATGAGGGCAGCTGTTTCCCCGTTGTCGAGTAGTGTTCGGATGTCGTCTGTGGCTGCGATGAGGGCGGTCTCGTGCTGTATTTGGCTCGGAATAATTTACAACAAGGGGTGGTGATGGACAGAGTCTCTGAATTAAGCAGAATACTCTCACCCAGTCAAGAGATCAGGGCTAGATCCAACACCGTTTTTTAGCTCATTGCACTATCCCAGTTTCAGAACCTGGCTGTATGCAAATTAGTCTGTCCCTGGCCCAGTGCATCATGGGAACAGGGCAGACCAGACTACAAAAGCCAATTCTTACACTGGGAAGGAAACAAGCTTCCGGGGACCGGTTTCTGGCATTTCAGCCGTCTTCGGCCCGGCTTGCTTGAATCCTGATGGTGCAATGAGCAAGGGACTCACATCTGAGTATACCCTTCCACGCTTAGGGTGGACAAAATAATTTACAACAAGGGGTGGTGATGGACAGAGTCTCTGAATTAAGCAGAATACTCTCACCCAGTCAAGAGATCAGGGCTAGATCCAACACCGTTTTTTAGCTCATTGCACCATCCCAGTTTCAGAACCTGGCTGTATGCAAATTAGTCTGTCCCTGGCCCAGTGCATCATGGGAACAGGGCAGACCAGACTACAAAAGCCAATTCTTACACTGGGACGGAAACAAGCTTCCGGGGACCGGTTTCTGGCATTTCAGCCGTCTTCGGCCCGGCTTGCTTGAATCCTGATGGTGCAATGAGCAAGAGACTCACATCTGAGTATACCCTTCCACGCTTAGGGTGGACAAAATAATTTACAACAAGGGGTGGTGATGGACAGAGTCTCTGAATTAAGCAGAATACTCTCACCCAGTCAAGAGATCAGGGCTAGATCCAACACCGTTTTTTAGCTCATTGCACCATCCCAGTTTCAGAACCTGGCTGTATGCAAATGAGTCTGTCCCTGGCCCAGTGCATCATGGGAACAGGGCAGACCAGACTACAAAAGCCAATTCTTACACTGGGAAGGAAACAAGCTCCCGGGGACCGGTTTCTGGCATTTCAGCCGTCTTCGGCCCGGCTTGCTTGAATCCTGATGGTGCAATGAGCAAGGGACTCACATCTGAGTATACCCTTCCACGCTTAGGGTGGAAAAAATAATTTACAACAAGGGGTGGTGATGGACAGAGTCTCTGAATTAAGCAGAATACTCTCACCCAGTCAAGAGATCAGGGCTAGATCCAACACCGTTTTTTAGCTCATTGCACCATCCCAGTTTCAGAACCTGGCTGTATGCAAATTAGTCTGTCCCTGGCCCAGTGCATCATGGGAACAGGGCAGACCAGACTACAAAAGCCAATTCTTACACTGGGAAGGAAACAAGCTTCCGGGGACCGGTTTCTGGCATTTCAGCCGTCTTCGGCCCGGCTTGCTTGAATCCTGATGGTGCAATGAGCAAGGGACTCACATCTGAGTATACCCTTCCACGCTTAGGGTGGACAAAATAATTTACAACAAGGGGTGGTGATGGACAGAGTCTCTGAATTAAGCAGAATACTCTCACCCAGTCAAGAGATCAGGGCTAGATCCAACACCGTTTTTTAGCTCATTGCACCATCCCAGTTTCAGAACCTGGCTGTATGCAAATTAGTCTGTCCCTGGCCCAGTGCATCATGGGAACAGGGCAGACCAGACTACAAAAGCCAATTCTTACACTGGGAAGGAAACAAGCTTCCGGGGACCGGTTTCTGGCATTTCAGCCGTCTTCGGCCCGGCTTGCTTGAATCCTGATGGTGCAATGAGCAAGGGACTCACATCTGAGTATACCCTTCCACGCTTAGGGTGGACAAAATAATTTACAATAAGGGGTGGTGATGGACAGAGTCTCTGAATTAAGCAGAATACTCTCACCCAGTCAAGAGATCAGGGCTAGATCCAACACCGTTTTTTAGCTCATTGCACCATCCCAGTTTCAGAACCTGGCTGTATGCAAATTAGTCTGTCCCTGGCCCAGTGCATCATGGGAACAGGGCAGACCAGACTACAAAAGCCAATTCTTACACTGGGAAGGAAACAAGCTTCCGGGGACCGGTTTCTGGCATTTCAGCCGTCTTCGGCCCGGCTTGCTTGAATCCTGATGGTGCAATGAGCAAGGGACTCACATCTGAGTATACCCTTCCACGCTTAGGGTGGACAAAATAATTTACAACAAGGGGTGGTGATGGACAGAGTCTCTGAATTAAGCAGAATACTCTCACCCAGTCAAGAGATCAGGGCTAGATCCAACACCGTTTTTTAGCTCATTGCACCATCCCAGTTTCAGAACCTGGCTGTATGCAAATTAGTCTGTCCCTGGCCCAGTGCATCATGGGAACAGGGCAGACCAGACTACAAAAGCCGATTCTTACACTGGGAAGGAAACAAGCTTCCGGGGACCGGTTTCTGGCATTTCAGCCGTCTTCGGCCCGGCTTGCTTGAATCCTGATGGTGCAATGAGCAAGGGACTCACATCTGAGTATACCCTTCCACGCTTAGGGTGGACAAAATAATTTACAACAAGGGGTGGTGATGGACAGAGTCTCTGAATTAAGCAGAATACTCTCACCCAGTCAAGAGATCAGGGCTAGATCCAACACCGTTTTTTAGCTCATTGCACCATCCCAGTTTCAGAACCTGGCTGTATGCAAATTAGTCTGTCCCTGGACCAGTGCATCATGGGAACAGGGCAGACCTGACTACAAAAGCCAATTCTTACACTGGGAAGGAAACAAGCTTCCGGGGACCGGTTTCTGGCATTTCAGCCGTCTTCGGCCCGGCTTGCTTGAATCATGATGGTGCAATGAGCAAGGGACTCACATCTGAGTATACCCTTCCACGCTTTGGGTCTGAACTGGGATGGTGCAGTGAGCAAAAAAACGGTGATGGATCAAGCCCTGATCTGTTGACTGGGTAGGAGTGTTCTGATTAACTCAGATACTCTGTCCATCACCACCCCCTTTTTGAAATTATTTTGGCCACCATGAGTGTGGAAGGGTATGCTCAGACATGAGTCCCTTGCTCACTGCACCATCAGGATTCAAGCAAGCCGGGCCGAAGACGGCTGTAATGCCAGAAACCGGTCCCCGGAAGCTTGTTTCCTTTCCAGTGAAGAATTGGCTTGGTAGTTTAGTCTGCCCTGTTCCCATGATGCACTGGGCCAGGGACAGACTAATTTGCATGTAGCCAGGTTCTGAACTGGGATGGTGCAGTGAGCTAAAAAACGGTGATGAATCAAGCCCTGATCTGTTGACTGGGTAGGAGTGTTCTGATTAACTCAGATACTCTGTCCATCACCACCCCCTTTTTGAAATTATTTTGGCCACCATGAGTGTGGAAGGGTATGCTCAGACATGAGTCCCTTGCTCACTGCACCATCAGGATTCAAGCAAGCCGGGCCGAAGACGGCTGTAATGCCAGAAACCGGTCCCCGGAAGCTTGTTTCCTTTCCAGTGAAGAATTGGCTTGGTAGTTTAGTCTGCCCTGTTCCCATGATGCACTGGGCCAGGGACAGACTAATTTGCATGTAGCCAGGTTCTGAACTGGGATGGTGCAGTGAGCTAAAAAACGGTGATGGATCAAGCCCTGATCTGTTGACTGGGTAGGAGTGTTCTGATTAACTCAGATACTCTGTCCATCACCACCCCCTTTTTGAAATTATTTTGGCCACCATGAGTGTGGAAGGGTATGCTCAGACATGAGTCCCTTGCTCACTGCACCATCAGGATTCAAGCAAGCCGGGCCGAAGACGGCTGTAATGCCAGAAACCGGTCCCCGGAAGCTTGTTTCCTTTCCAGTGAAGAATTGGCTTGGTAGTTTAGTCTGCCCTGTTCCCATGATGCACTGGGCCAGGGACAGACTAATTTGCATGTAGCCAGGTTCTGAACTGGGATGGTGCAGTGAGCTAAAAAAACGGTGATGGATCAAGCCCTGATCTGTTGACTGGGTAGGAGTGTTCTGATTAACTCAGATACTTTGTCCATCACCACCCCCTTTTTGAAATTATTTTGGCCACCATGAGTGTGGAAGGGTATGCTCAGACATGAGTCCCTTGCTCACTTCACCATCAGGATTCAAGCAAGCCGGGCCGAAGACGGCTGTAATGCCAGAAACCGGTCCCCGGAAGCTTGTTTCCTTTCCAGTGAAGAATTGGCTTGGTAGTTTAGTCTGCCCTGTTCCCATGATGCACTGGGCCAGGGACAGACTAATTTGCATGTAGCCAGGTTCTGAACTGGGATGGTGCAGTGAGCTAAAAAACGGTGATGGATCAAGCCCTGATCTGTTGACTGGGTAGGAGTGTTCTGATTAACTCAGATACTCTGTCCATCACCACCCCCTTTTTGAAATTATTTTGGCCACCATGAGTGTGGAAGGGTATGCTCAGACATGAGTCCCTTGCTCACTGCACCATCAGGATTCAAGCAAGCCGGACCGAAGACGGCTGTAATGCCAGAAACCGGTCCCCGGAAGCTTGTTTCCTTTCCAGTGAAGAATTGGCTTGGTAGTTTAGTCTGCCCTGTTCCCATGATGCACTGGGCCAGGGACAGACTAATTTGCATGTAGCCAGGTTCTGAACTGGGATGGTGCAGTGAGCTAAAAAACGGTGATGGATCAAGCCCTGATCTGTTGAATGGGTAGGAGTGTTCTGATTAACTCAGATACTCTGTCCATCACCACCCCCTTTTTGAAATTATTTTGGCCACCATGAGTGTGGAAGGGTATGCTCAGACATGAGTCCCTTGCTCACTGCACCATCAGGATTCAAGCAAGCCGGGCCAAAGACGGCTGTAATGCCAGAAACCGGTCCCCGGAAGCTTGTTTCCTTTCCAGTGAAGAATTGGCTTGGTAGTTTAGTCTGCCCTGTTCCCATGATGCACTGGGCCAGGGACAGACTAATTTGCATGTAGCCAGGTTCTGAACTGGGATGGTGCAGTGAGCTAAAAAACGGTGATGGATCAAGCCCTGATCTGTTGACTGGGTAGGAGTGTTCTGATTAACTCAGATACTCTGTCCATCACCACCCCCTTTTTGAAATTATTTTGGCCACCATGAGTGTGGAAGGGTATGCTCAGACATGAGTCCCTTGCTCACTGCACCATCAGGATTCAAGCAAGCCGGGCCGAAGACGGCTGTAATGCCAGAAACCGGTCCCCGGAAGCTTGTTTCCTTTCCAGTGAAGAATTAGCTTGGTAGTTTAGTCTGCCCTGTTCCCATGATGCACTGGGCCAGGGACAGACTAATTTGCATGTAGCCAGGTTCTAAACTGGGATGGTGCAGTGAGCTAAAAAACGGTGATGGATCAAGCCCTGATCTGTTGACTGGGTTGGAGTGTTCTGATTAAGGGTGATCTGATTAAGGGTGATCCCCTCACTGCTGCTCGCTGAGAGGTCGCTCCCCTAGTCTCCCTGGAGAGACCTGGTATCGTTGTGTTGCCTGCATCTGTAATTGCATTGTAGCGCTTCGCCTTGCTTCCACGTGTTGCTTGCAATTGTTATTGTATTGTAGCGCTTCGCCTCGCTTCCACTGCATTAATTTTAACATTAGAGCGCGTTTACCCCCGGCGCTGTGCTCTGCCCTCCCCTCCGCTGCCATTTTGTTTATTGTTTCTTGTTGTTGTCCTCGTAAGCCCGCCCCGCCTCCCAGCTGAGACGCCCTCCCACTAAGTATTTACAGCGCTCCCGTACTTGGAAGCGCTGTGATCCCCTCACTGCTGCTCGCTGAGAGGTCGCTCCCCTAGTCTCCCTGGAGAGACCTGGTATCGTTGTGTTGCCTGCATCTGTAATTGCATTGTAGCGCTTCGCCTCGCTTCCACGTGTTGCTTGCAATTGTTATTGTATTGTAGCGCTTCGCCTCGCTTCCACTGCATTAATTTTAACATTAGAGCGCGTTTACCCCCGGCGCTGTGCTCTGCCCTCCCCTCCGCTGCCATTTTGTTTGTTTCTTGTTGTTGTCCTCGTAAGCCCGCCCCGCCTCCCAGCTGAGACGCCCTCGCCCCTCCCCCTTTCCACTTCCCATTTATGACCTATGACTCAACGCGCAGCGATCGCGCCCCAGTCGCGCCGAAGGTGCGCCAAAGGTAAGCCCGTCTGCGCCCGTCCGCGTCTGGACCGTGACCAGCGCCAGACCCCCTGCCCTATGCCGCTCCCAACCCCCCAGAGTAACTTATGATGCCGCTACTCTCCTCGCCCTCAACCCCGGACGCACCCCACCATGCTGCGTTGCTACCCCAGGACGTACCCACGGCCCATTCTCCTGCCTCTCTTGTAAGTTCAACTGCGTCAGGACCCTCACCAAACACACTTCCTCCACACTCGGTCCCGAACCCAACGACTTGAAATGCATCCTACTGAACACCCGCTCGGTCCACAGACATGCAACCGAACTCTGGGACCTAATAGACACTGTGTCACCTGACATCGCCTTCCTCACGGAAACATGGATGAATGCATCTTCTGCCCCCGACATCGCCATAGCCATACCGGACACCTACAAGATCATTCGAAAAGACCGCACTATTAAAAAAACTGGAGGAGGCATCGCCATCGTCCATAGAAACACTATCAAAATTACAACCAGCTCCGACGACAATCTTGCAACCGCCGAACACCTCCACTTTCAGATCCACACCAACCCCAGGACCACCCTTAGAGGAACCCTCATCTACAGGCCCCCAGGCACCCGATCTCAATTCAGCGACGACATCACTGACTTCGTCAGCCCGCACGCCCTCGCCTCCGAGAACTACATTCTTCTAGGAGACCTCAACTACCACCTTGACAACATTCTCGACAACAACACCACCACCCTTCTGGACAACCTGTCCAATCTCGGACTCAAACAACTTGTTGACACCCCCACTCACACAGCCGGACACACGCTCGACCCTATCTTCACCTCCAGCAAGCACATCTCCTTCGATCACACTACAGCTCTCCACTGGACGGATCACAGCTGTGTTCACTTCAGATACAAAACAACCCTGACCCACAACCGTCCACAACCCATTCCCCGAAGAAATTGGAACAAAATCACCACCGACCAACTCCTCGCATCCCTCAACCAAAACATTCCCACCCTAACAACGGACCCAGACCAAGCGGCCACAAACCTCAGGCAATGGATTACCCACAGTGCGGACGAACTAGCACCCCTGAAAAAACACCAGTCGAAATCATCCAGCAAAAAAGCCCCCTGGTTCAATGATGACCTTAAAAACACTCGCACATACCTGGGCAGTACGTGGACCTACTGGACGGCGTGCGGATCGCCTTTGCCTTTGCCTCTGACCTCACGTCTTGCGGAACCCGCTGCGCGGGTCCCGCTTCGCCAAGGGGCGTCTGGAACTTGGGAGCTGCCGTTGTTGGGACAGACCAGGGCTAACGGCTGTGAGGGCTGCGAGCAGGAGGGGCTGGACTCAGTTTCCCAAGAGTCACAGCTCAGCTCCGCCCGCAACACCTGGGCCGCTCTCCCTCATCGCCCCGCCCTCAGCTGACCAGTGAAAGCAGCCGGATTCCTCCCTCTACGTGGGACAACACTCGCACATACCTGGGCAGTACGTGGACCTACTGGACGGCGTGCGGATCGCCTTTGCCTTTGCCTCTGACCTCACGTCTTGCGGAACCCGCTGCGCGGGTCCCGCTTCGCCAAGGGGCGTCTGGAACTTGGGAGCTGCCGTTGTTGGGACAGACCAGGGCTAACGGCTGTGAGGGCTGCGAGCAGGAGGGGCTGGACTCAGTTTCCCAAGAGTCACAGCTCAGCTCCGCCCGCAACACCTGGGCCGCTCTCCCTCATCGCCACGCCCTCACCCATTACCCAATTGTATCCAAGGCTATAAGTAAGCACACGAACACCGCTGCGCGGGAGCGCGCGGGAGCGTCCCGGGACAAGGGCGGGACCGTTTGAGGCCGTTCGAGGACTAGGAGGACTGGCCTGGCCCTCCTCCCTTGGTTCTTGTCACTGTCATCGTGCCTGGACTTTGAGACTAGTGAGTTCTTTACTGAAATTATAACTGTCGAACATTATGTGCACTCGGGGGAGTCGCAGTAAGACTGCACTGGGTTTAACTAAGCCAAATGGTACCTTGGACGATTTTCTAGTAAAAACAAACTTGGCCATAGATGCCGAAATCACAAAAATGCAGAAGAGGGTTTCTATCGAGTTAGACACTGCGCGCAGACTCTCCCAAACTTTTGCTAATTCTAAAAAATCTTCCCTGGGAAACATTGCGTCTGTTGTATCCCCCCAACATCCGTCATGCCCCCCCCCCCTTGTTGATTCTTGCCGATGTTCATCATTCCACCCCTTCCTCTTCTCCATTACCATTAGACTCTTCCTTTATCTTCTCACCCATGACCTCCAAACTTAGTGAGGGCCAATTGCTTACTGAACAGGGAAACCCTACCATTTGGCCGGATATTCCTGCCCCTTCCTTTTCTGTAACAAAAAGTAAAAACCTGCATCGCCAAAGTCTGAAAAAGAAAAACTATGCAAAACTTGCTTATGCTCGCAAGAAGGCAAAAATTGCAAGGCAGCAGTTTTTCAATCACAGAAGAACTCTGCCTAGAACAGGGGAGCCTAAACAAACATCACCTCCAGCTATTCAGCTAACAGGGGGTGATACCAACCTTACTCATTTCAATCCTATTACTGCCCCTGTTGTAGAGAATCCTGGCGTTCGTAGCGATAATTTAATAAGGGAAGGGCAAAACGAGCTAGGGAGGGACATTGATAAAGCGGGTGATGAGGAAGACTTTCTCAAAACAGTCTGGGTTACTTTAAAACAACTTTTGACACCTTTTGAACTCAGACTGTCACGCATTGAGAACCACCTTCTTGAAATGGATAAAACCTTAGTATCCCTGGCTACGCTTAGCCTGAAACAGTTAGAAGCAACATATCCCCAATTTAATAAGGGTGACCCCCAGGTTAGTAATGATGGCATCCAACCTGTACCAGCCTTTAATACTGCCATCCAAACGGCTCCAGTTTCTAGGGAGGCACCCTGTGCTCCTTTAATCTTGCCCTCACCTTTACCCCCCCCATTATCCAAACCTATTCCAATTCCTAAACCCCGGACAATTGCAAATGTCGCTGATTCTCCATTATCCAATCCACCAAAATCAGAGAAAGGGCCTTCTAAAAAACAGGCGCAGCCCAAATCTTTTTCTAGAGCTGACCAGAAGGTGAGTAATCCTATTACACCCCTGTTAGAGCGTAGACCCAATTCACATCAAAATCACCAGAATTTTCGCGGAGGCTATATTGACCTCCCACCTGAGGCCGGGCTCTATGTTGCTATCTTGGCTGGGGTACCTCCTCTTGACCCTAACACTGTGGAAACCCAGTGGTCCTTAAAGAACAAAGTGATCTACTGGCTAAATGTCAACAGGCAGCTCCCTCACAACAACAGGGGTAGGGTCCTAATGGCCAGGAGAGTCCCATGGGTGGGTCGCACTCACAAATCGATACCAGGAGATTGCATCGTGGTGTCATTTGCGGACCCCCATACAGCCCATCTCATCAACACATGGGATCCATATGCGACTAAACAAGCCATTGTTACTAAACCCCTTTCCTTTTTTTACCCTCCAAAACAGGTAGTAGAGTATCCTGGGGCCTGGACGATTGCTCACAACCACAGAGGGAAGGGGTATGGGCAGGGATGGCAACCCACTAACAACTGGTGGGAAGGAGCACCCACCATGAATAGGTTTGAATGCCTAGATCAGGTGGATTGACTGGGCACCGTAGATCTCCCACTCCGGTCGAGTGATCAAAATCACTCAACGAATGCCAGTATTAGTGATAAATCATCACTCAATGCTAACAATCCAATCCATTTGGTGGTGGAACAACCCTGCCCTGTCCAGCTCCCACTCTCACTCTTAGTGCAGGCCACACCACATTTAGACAGGGTACCTTCCAAAGTCCCAGCAGACGTAACGGGGGACATGGGCCATACACATCGGGAAGTTAGCGAATTAAAGCACTCACTGTTATCCTGGAATGTAGCAGGTCTGGGCAATAAGATCATGCACACACCTTGGTTGGAGACCGTGAAGAAGCATGGCATACTTTGCCTGCAAGAAACTTGGCTGGCAGAGGAAAGACACATCATGGGGTATCGAACATTCCATTCCCCCGCTGCGCCCTCTACACAGGGTCGCAATAAAGGGGGTTTGTGTATATACACTTCGAATGTAGGGGATATAAAGGTATATAACTTCCATTCTGACCAATATTTCCAAATCCTTTCATTTAAATGGGGCACTACACAAAAGGTTATACTGGTGAATTTTTATAACAACATGCCAGTAAGTGAAATGGAATTGATTTTGAATAAAATGTCAAATCATATCCATAAAGTGAGAGATCAAAACAGGGGTGACCATACAGTTCTTTGGGTGGGAGACTTTAATTGCGCCATCTGCCCACTTTCTGAGTTAGGTTTGTGCGGCCTTACAGATCACGAGGAGGATGGCCCTTTTCATTTCTCACACACTAAGCTGGGGTCTCTCCTTAACAGTATTATATTCTCTTTTGATCTTACCTTCATCAATCAGGCATGCTCCCCCCCAGTTCCCTTTGCCCCAACATATAATGGAAGAGGCTGTGAAACTACGATCGATTTTGCACTGATATCCCCCACTAAACCTGATTTTATAACTTTTTGGGAGATAGGGGATGACCCAATGAGTGATCATTACCCTATTACCTTTGGGGTTAGGCTCCTAGAGGAGAAAGCAAAGGAATCTGGCGGTTCACTTTATCCACTAGAGGTCGCCTTAACAAGGATAAATGGTTACGTGATCAAGTGGGAGAAACTGAACCCTACAATCTTCTTCCACAACCTTATATCATCTTGTTTTGCAGACATATCTGTCTGTTTGGAAGAAGATATTGAGCCCAAGGTGATTATGGCAGCATTCGCTAATATCCAGCTGCACATAAAAAATACTTTAACCAAGAGCCACAAAAAGAATGGGAATCACGCTTGCGGGTGGTTTGACTCTAGGTGTACAGCTGCCCTAAAGAACTT
Organism: Lissotriton helveticus; assembly: GCF_964261635.1. Taxonomy (NCBI): domain Eukaryota; kingdom Metazoa; phylum Chordata; class Amphibia; order Caudata; family Salamandridae; genus Lissotriton; species Lissotriton helveticus. The sequence continues at coordinate 1,437,840,835 of NC_136068.1, forward strand.
GAAGAAAGCCTTAAACACCATTCCGAAAAATAGGGTTCACATTTCCCAGGCCAGACGAGAGTACAAGAGGGAAATCAACCATCGGAAAGCTACCATGAAAAGGGAGGCCTGGGAAGCTTTGGGGGAAGCTGCCAGGAATAAGGACACTAACCTCTTCTGGAAAGTTATAAGATCAGTATACAATACAAAAGATACTGACAATTGTATAGATGTAGCAATCACGGCAGAGCTCTGGGTAGAACATTATGGCAAACTTTACACCAATAGCCAGGGGGACACCCAGAACAAACAAAAGGTAATCTCTTCCTTGAATAAATTAACTCAGGGATATCAGTCAAGTGACCCCCCAGTATCCCCATATCCAATTGATCTGGTCTTCACTACCTTAGAAGTGGAAAACGCAATCAGGGAAAGCCCCTCAGGGAAAGCACCTGGCCCCGACCATACACCAGTGGATCTTTACAAAACAAATTTAGAATTCTGGGCTCCCATGTTAACTAATGTTTTAAATATGGGAAACAAATGCGGCTTAATTAACACCTGGTCAGACGCAATTGTAGTGCCCATCTTTAAAAAGGGAAATAGGGACGATCCTGCTTGCTACCGTCCCATATCGTTGCTAGACGGCCTCATGAAAATTGCAGGAAGAATCGTCCTTAAGAGAATTCAGCATTGGGAGACAGAAAAAAAGGTCATCTCGGAATTCCAATATGGCTTCCGAAAGGGATTGGGTACCCAGGAACAATGTCTAAACCTGTCCTTATTGATGTCTAAATATACTGAGGCCAAAAAAGGGGACCTGTTTGTTACATTTGTTGACCTTAGCTCAGCATTTGATTGTGTGGATCATCTGCAGCTCTGGTCAACATTGGAACTTATTGGGGTGGATCCTACCATCGTCGCATTTATAAAAGAACTGTACAGAGATGCCGGTGCCAGAGTGAGGTTCGGGACTCAGGGGCAATGTACACAGAAATTTGCCATAAATAGAGGGGTTAGGCAAGGCTGTATACTTGCGCCCCTTCTATTTAGCTTTTATATTAACTCTATTGTAGACCATCTAATAAATCTGCCAATTGACTACCCACTCGTCAATGGTAGGCCTGTACCCATCCTATTATACGCCGATGACGCGGCAATTATGTCTAGGACTAAGCTAGGGTTGCAGAGAGCCGTAAGTGAATTTTCATCCTACATGGGGAAAAGAAATCTGAAAGTGAACATATCTAAAACTTTCTCTATGCCATGCACCCAAAAAAGTAAAAAGTCACAATGCTCGATATATCTTGACGAGCAAAGAATTGAGAGTACAGACACTTTCTGTTATTTGGGTGTTGTTTTTGAGAGGAAAGGAGCTTGGAAACATGCAGTGTCTGCTAGGAAGCTTGCCTTCACTCGTGCTATTGGGGCCCTGAGAACCTTTGCAGCTAAAATCGGGGGCAAACCAACTGCCGAGATGCTACAGATCTACCAAGCTAAGTGTGTAGCGACAGTCACTTATGGTGCAGGCCTATGGGGCTTCGAAAATGTGTCCTCACTCCAAATTTGTGAGAATCTTTTTATTCGCTATTTACTAGGTGTGAGTAAATCTACTTCAACTTTTTTTACTCACATTGAGACTGGCCTCAAATACCTTAGCGACACTATAAAGCTATCACCGTGTTTGCTTTGGCATAAAATCTGGACCACTATGGAATGCCAATTTAATAGAGAACTCATCACGGATTGTATGAACCTGGATGCTGCATCCAAAATCAAATGGCTACGACACGTCCGGCTGATGTTCTCTAAAATTGGACATCCTGAATATTATGATGACCCAGAGTCCATAGAACACTTGTCTAGGCCAGCCCTCAAAAAACTTTTAATCACACACCTGGAAAGCGTTAGATGGGACACTGAGAAACTCAAAAATACCACCTTGAGTTACCAAAAAATTACCCCTATTGAAGGCTTACAATTGTATCTTAAAACTGAAATTGCACCTTATCCTCGTATGCTTCTTACCAGGCTGCGTTTAGGCACTTTCTTCCGTATGGTCACTCTTCCAAAACAAAATGATTGGATTTCGTTGAATCTAAGTTGCCCATGCGATGATCACTCATTACAAAGTAATATTCATATTATGTTTTTCTGCAACCTGTATTCTGCCCCAAGGAAATTGTTCCTTTTACCTCTGCTTAAACGTTGGGGCATAAGAACATGCAAAAATGCTTATTTGAAGTTACTTTTGCTAGATGAGGTGTATGTCATCTTTGTTGTTTCTCGGTTTTTAATGTCAGTAATGAAATATAGAAATTCTATGATGTAAGCCCTACATGTTTAAATTTTATTAGACGCTTTAACATGAGGCTTTTGGCCATATCTTTATCTGTGACTTTTTACATATGGAAAACTGTTTTATAGTTTTTTTATAAATTTCTTGATGGGGAAAACCTTTTAAAATTTGTTGTATAAAATGTATTTGTATGCTTTTATGATTTTCGCAGATAAATCGAATAAAGCCAAATTTGAATTTGAATTTGACCTTAAAAAATCCAAGAAGACATGCCGCACCCTGGAGAAGAATTGGAGAAAAGAACCTACCTCAGACAACGTGACCTCCCTCAAAACAGCCACCCGCAAAAACCACCAACTGATTCGATCCGCCAAGAAATCAGCATTTAAGGACCGTCTCGACAACAATTCTCATAACAGCAAGGAACTCTTCAATATCGTCAAAGAATTCACCAACCCTCCTGCAGCATCCAACGACATCACTAACTCCCAAGACCTCTGCAATGCACTATCCTCCTTCTTCTACAACAAAATTGCCGACATCCACAACAGCTTCAAGAACACTCCCAATGACCAACTCACCCCACCCCCTTCTGTTCCCACCCCTCCAACTAACTACCTTAATTCCTGGAACCCAATCACCATTGAAGATACCACTCGCCTTATGAACTCAATCCACTCCGGCTCACCTTCTGACCCCTGCCCCCACTACATCTTCAACAAAGCTGACTCCATCATCGCTCCCCAAATCCGCGATGTCATCAACTGCTCCTTCGACTCAGCCACCTTTCCGGAGATATGGAAGCACGCCGAACTCAGCGCCCTTCTGAAGAAACCAACAGCAGACCCCTCAGAACTGAAAAATTACCGACCCATCTCCCTCCTCCCTTTCCCGGCCAAAGTCATCGAGAAAGCCGTCAACAGCCAACTCGCAGCCTTCCTTGAATCCAACAACTCCCTGGATCCCTCACAGAACGGCTTTCGAGCCAAACACAGCACCGAGACCGCCCTCATTGCTGCGACCGACGACATCCGAGAACTCCTGGACAACGGAGAATCAGTGTCCCTCATTCTTCTCGACCTCTCCGCCGCCTTCGACACTGTCTGTCACAACACCCTCATACAACGCCTCAACAACATCGGCATACAAGGAAAAGCCTTGGACTGGATCATCTCGTTCCTAGCCGGGAGAACACAGAGAGTCCGACTCCCCCCTTTCTACTCAGAGCCCACCGAAGTCATTTGCGGCGTACCTCAAGGCTCCTCACTCAGTCCCACCCTCTTCAACGTCTACATGAGTCCCCTCGCCTCCATCGCACGTCGACACAACCTCAACATCATCTCCTACGCCGACGACACCCAGCTGATACTTTCCCTCACCAAAGACCCCAACACCGCCAAGGACAACCTTCACGAAGGCATGAAAGAAGTAGCCGAATGGATGAAACATAGCCGCTTAAAACTCAACTCAGACAAAACTGAGGTGCTCATCCTTGGATCCTCCCCCTCAGCTTGGGACGACTCTTGGTGGCCTTCCGCTTTGGGATCAGCGCCCACACCCACTGACCATGCACGTAACCTTGGCTTCATTCTAGACTCCTCTCTCTCAATGTCCAGACAAGTCAACGCCGTATCGTCCTCCTGCTTCAACGTCCTTCGCATTCTCAAAAAGATCTTCCGCTGGATCCCCCTCGAAACAAGAAAGACTGTCACCCATGCACTGGTCACAAGTCGATTGGACTATGGCAACACTCTCTATGCCGGAATTACAACAAAATTGCAGAAAAAGCTCCAGAGCATCCAAAACGCATCAGCGAGACTCATATTAGACATCCCGCGCCAAGAGCACATCACCGGTCACTTAAAAAACCTCCACTGGCTTCCCGTCAACAAAAGAATTACTTTCCGCCTTCTTACCCACGCACACAAGGCCCTCTATAATCTAGGACCAGAATGCCTCAATTCGCGACTGTCCTTCTACTATCCCACCCGCCAACTAAGATCATCCATTCAAGCCCTCGCCGCAGTCCCGCGCATCCGAAAAACCACCATGGGTGGCAGATCCTTCTCCTTCCTGGCTGCCAAGACCTGGAACTCACTCCCCACCCACCTCCGCCTTACTCAAAATCACATCTCCTTCAGAAAAGAACTGAAAACTTGGCTATTCGATAAACTATGAACCCCTCCCTCTAGCGCCTTGAGACCCTCTGGGTGAGTAGTGCGCTCTACAAATGCCTGAACTTGAACTTGAACTATTAACTCAGATACTCTGTCCATCACCACCCCCTTTTGAAATTATTTTGGCCACCATGAGTGTGGAAGGGTATGCTCAGACATGAGTCCCTTGCTCACTGCACCATCAGGATTCAAGCAAGCCGGGCCGAAGACGGCTGTAATGCCAGAAACCGGTCCCCGGAAGCTTGTTTCCTTTCCAGTGAAGAATTGGCTTGGTAGTTTAGTCTGCCCTGTTCCCATGATGCACTGGGCCAGGGACAGACTAATTTGCATGTAGCCAGGTTCTGAACTGGGATGGTGCAGTGAGCTAAAAAACGGTGATGGATCAAGCCCTGATCTGTTGACTGGGTAGGAGTGTTCTGATTAACTCAGATACTCTGTCCATCACCACCCCCTTTTTGAAATTATTTTGGCCACCATGAGTGTGGAAGGGTATGCTCAGACATGAGTCCCTTGCTCACTGCACCATCAGGATTCAAGCAAGCCGGGCCGAAGACGGCTGTAATGCCAGAAACCGGTCCCCGGAAGCTTGTTTCCTTTCCAGTGAAGAATTGGCTTGGTAGTTTAGTCTGCCCTGTTCCCATGATGCACTGGGCCAGGGACAGACTAATTTGCATGTAGCCAGGTTCTGAACTGGGATGGTGCAGTGAGCTAAAAAACGGTGATGGATCAAGCCCTGATCTGTTGACTGGGTAGGAGTGTTCTGATTAACTCAGATACTCTGTCCATCACCACCCCCTTTTTGAAATTATTTTGGCCACCATGAGTGTGGAAGGGTATGCTCAGACATGAGTCCCTTGCTCACTGCACCATCAGGATTCAAGCAAGCCGGGCCGAAGACGGCTGTAATGCCAGAAACCGGTCCCCGGAAGCTTGTTTCCTTTCCAGTGAAGAATTGGCTTGGTAGTTTAGTCTGCCCTGTTCCCATGATGCACTGGGCCAGGGACAGACTAATTTGCATGTAGCCAGGTTCTGAACTGGGATGGTGCAGTGAGCTAAAAAACGGTGATGGATCAAGCCCTGATCTGTTGACTGGGTAGGAGTGTTCTGATTAACTCAGATACTCTGTCCATCACCACCCCCTTTTTGAAATTATTTTGGCCACCATGAGTGTGGAAGGGTATGCTCAGACATGAGTCCCTTGCTCACTGCACCATCAGGATTCAAGCAAGCCGGGCCGAAGACGGCTGTAATGCCAGAAACCGGTCCCCGGAAGCTTGTTTCCTTTCCAGTGAAGAATTGGCTTGGTAGTTTAGTTTGCCCTGTTCCCATGATGCACTGGGCCAGGGACAGACTAATTTGCATGTAGCCAGGTTCTGAACTGGGATGGTGCAGTGAGCTAAAAAACGGTGATGGATCAAGCCCTGATCTGTTGACTGGGTAGGAGTGTTCTGATTAACTCAGATACTCTGTCCATCACCACCCCCTTTTTGAAATTATTTTGGCCACCATGAGTGTGGAAGGGTATGCTCAGACATGAGTCCCTTGCTCACTGCACCATCAGGATTCAAGCAAGCCGGGCCGAAGACGGCTGTAATGCCAGAAACCGGTCCCCGGAAGCTTGTTTCCTTTCCAGTGAAGAATTGGCTTGGTAGTTTAGTCTGCCCTGTTCCCATGATGCACTGGGCCAGGGACAGACTAATTTGCATGTAGCCAGGTTCTGAACTGGGATGGTGCAGTGAGCTAAAAAACGGTGATGGATCAAGCCCTGATCTGTTGACTGGGTAGGAGTGTTCTGATTAACTCAGATACTCTGTCCATCACCACCCCCTTTTTGAAATTATTTTGGCCACCATGAGTGTGGAAGGGTATGCTCAGACATGAGTCCCTTGCTCACTGCACCATCAGGATTCAAGCAAGCCGGGCCGAAGACGGCTGTAATGCCAGAAACCGGTCCCCGGAAGCTTGTTTCCTTTCCAGTGAAGAATTGGCTTGGTAGTTTAGTCTGCCCTATTCCCATGATGCACTGGGCCAGGGACAGACTAATTTGCATGTAGCCAGGTTCTGAACTGGGATGGTGCAGTGAGCTAAAAAACGGTGATGGATCAAGCCCTGATCTGTTGACTGGGTAGGAGTGTTCTGATTAACTCAGATACTCTGTCCATCACCACCCCCTTTTTGAAAGTATTTGGCTCGGAAGCCGGTCTGTGAGGGGTCGAGGGAGCCGTTGGATTCGAGGAAGGCGGCGAGCTGACTGTTGACGGTCTTCTCTATGACTTTGGCGGGGAAAGGGAGGAGTGAGATGGGGCGGTAGTTCTTAAGTTCAGTGGGGTCCGGAGTGAATGGAGTTCATCAAGCGGATGGTGTCTTCGGTGCTGATCGAGTTCCAGGCGTAAAGGGTGGTGGTGGGGTGCTTCAGTTCGGTGTTAAGGGGGGAGGACTGGTCGCCGAAGCTGTTATGTATGTCAGCGATTTTTCTATGGAAGAACGAGGCTAGAGAGTCGCAAAGGTCTTGAGAGGGAGTGATGTCGTTGGTGTCGGCGCTGGGATTGGTAAGCTCTTTAACGATGCTGGAGTTCCTTGCTGTTGTGGGCGTTGTTGTCGAGTCGATCCTTGAATGCTGATTTCTTGGTGGATCGGATCAGCTGGTGGTGTTTGCGTGTGGCGTCCTTGAGGGCGGTCATGTTGTCTGTGGTTGGGTTTTTTCGCCAGGCTTTCTCGAGGGTGCGGCAGTTCTTTTTGGAGTTCTTGAGGTCGTCATTGAACCAAGAGGCTTTTTTGCTACCTGGCTTGTTGTGTTGCTTTTTCAAGGGTGCTAATTCGTGAGCACAGTGGGTGATCCATTGTGCGAGATTGATGGCTGCTTGATTTGGGTCCGATGGTTTGGCGGGAGGGTTTTGGTTTAGCGATGTGGTGAGCTGGTCGGTGGTAAGTTTGTCCCAGTTTCTGCAGGGGACTTGTTGTGGGCCGTGGTCTTTCTGAAGTTGAAGTGGACGCAGCTGTGGTCCGTCCAGTGGAGTCCTGTGGCGTGATTGAAGGAGATGTGCTTGCTGGAGGAGAAGATTGGGTCGAGCGTGTGTCCGGCGTAGTGGGTGGGGGTGTTTACTAGTTGTTTGAGTCCGAGATTGGCGAGGTTGTCCAGAAGGGTGGTGGTGTTGCTGTCGTCGTTCTTTTCTAGGTGGAAGTTGAGGTCCCCTAGGAGAATGTAGTTCTCGGAGGGGAGGGCGTGTGGGCTGATAAAGTCGGTGATGTCTTCGCTGAATTGTGTGCGGGGTCCTGGTGGTCTGTAGATGAGGGTGCCTCTAAGTGTGGTCTTGGGGTCGGTGTGTATTTGGAAGTGAAGGTGTTCGGCGACTGTGAGGGTGTCGTCGGAGCTGGTCGTGATGCGGATGGTGTTCTTGTGGACGATGGCGATGCCTCCTCCTTTTTGATTGATGCGGTCCTTTCGGATGATCTTGTAACCGTCCGGGATGGCTATGGCGATGTCGGGCGCTGATGTGGCGTTCATCCAGGTCTCTGTAAGAAAGGCGACGTCCGGTGTTGTGGTGTCTAGTAGGTTCCATAGTTCAGTGGCGTGTTTGTGGACTGAGCGGGTGTTGAGCAGGATGCACTTCAGGTGGTTGTTGTCGGAGCTCCGTTTGGCGATCGTGGATGTAGTGTGGGTCTTGATGCAGCAGAATTTGCAGGATTGGCAGGTGAAGGGTGCATGGGTGCGTCCTGGGACGGCTTGGTGGCAGTCGGGGAGTCGGCTGGTGTTGATTGCAGAGAGGGTTGCGGTGTTGTACGTTAGGCGGGAGGGGAGGTTTTTGCGGGGGCCAGGGGGTCTGGCGCTGGGCGTGGTACAGGCGCGGACGGGCATAGACGGGCTTACCTTTGGCGCACCATCGGCGCGCATGGGGCGCGTCCGCTGCGCGAGGGTGCATCTGACATAAGTGGAGAGCGGAGGGGGGGCGGAGCGAGGGAGGAGCAGCTGGGAGGCGGGAGCGGGGTGGCGAGTGGGGAAGGGATTGAATTGGAGATGCGGTAGGGGACGGGGGGTGGGGCCGCGGGGGAGCAGCGGCAGGGACGGGCTGAGAGGCACAACAAATGGCACAACAATAATGCACCCAAATGGCACAACAATAATGCAGCCGAGATCGGGGCACAGTCAGGAGGTCACTAGCATTAATACCAGAAAATGAAAATCGAAGCGCAGATGCAGGGGTGCGGAAACAGACGGATGAAATTAACACTTATACCAAATAAAATCAAAACAATGCAATGCTACTCTGGGCACAGATGCAGGGGTACGATACCAAGCAGGCAGTCCAGGCAGATGGAATTATGATGTTGGCAAAAGGTAATCAGTCACAGCGAGGAGCGGGAGGAGTGTCCGGTTCTGACCAGGTCAGGTCGGCCACAGCTCCTCTCGCGATCCTTATCTTGGGATACCAGTGGGAGGAAGGAGCAGCTAGAGACTTTAATGCTAAAAATTCTGAGTAGCTGCTGGCCTTGTGTCTAGATATGATCAGTTAGAGGCCTTGTGGATTCCACCTTTTATGTCTAGCCCTTAATGTTATGTGGCAAGATGGCGCTTCATTCTTTTATAAGGGCTAAATGAACTTTGCTCTTTAAAATTAAATGGACAACTTGAGGGGATAATCCTGCTTGTTCAACAAGAAAAGGTCCCGTAGGCTCGTCTTTAACAGATCAGATGATCCTGTCTTACTCGCTGTTCTTAAAGTAACAGGTTCAAATAATTGACTTTCAGTTGACTCACTGTGAGTTATACCTACAAATGGGTAATCCCCGTATCCTCAGGGTACAATGTACAACACAAAATATGGATTTTTATGTACATAGGTGAGGCTATGATATATTTATGGCCTACAAACCCGGCTGGTGGATGAAAATATCCAGAGGATGGTTAGAACCCCAAGAAAGATAATGACTCATGTCTTAACTAACTTAGAGTGATCCAACAGAATGAGTACTATCTTCACTGCTAAATAAATACATTCATTTACCATATAAAGAGAGAGTCGTTGTGATACAAAAGTGAAAAAAGCAGGCCTGTGCCTGAAGCTTAAGAAGATATTAACATGGCATGACCTGCAACTAACTGCTTAGAAAATATTTTACAACATTATGGTAGCTGATCTCTCTGGCCTGGGGGACATAAGTAATGGGTAACACTACAGCAATACTTGAGCAGGTTTGGTCTCATTATCTGTTTTATGTTCTACAAATGATAACTCCCCAGCTGGTACTGAGGTATATGTAAAATATGGTATCTGGAAGCAGTGACTTGATATAACTTCTGTGTTAATTATAAAGTCAAGAAAAGATCTAGGATAAGCCTCAGTTTACCTCTCCATTACACTAGAAAATCCAGATGTATGAACTCATCTGGTAATCCCTCCTTTTACTGCATGCTTGTTTAGTGCCCTAGAGCCAGATGTATCAAAGGGTTTTACCCATTCTGAGTCTATGGGAAAATGTGTTCATACATATGGCCCTTAGTCTTCTCGCAAACTATATCTTAAAAAGGGATTGTGTAACTTTCCTAAAGCTACTACTTGCCGTATGTGATGCACTAGGCAGATTGCTTGCTTAACACAATTGGGTTGTCTCCAGTCGTTCATTTTTGGGAATAATTTGTTGCCTGTGTAACAAACTGAATTTAAAGGGAATATATCCCTATATCCATGTTAGATAATGCTACAGAACACCTGTTCTATCTGTATTGATTACTCAATGGCATTTTAAAGAGTAGATCATCCAACCCTTTCTTGACTCCTGGTGTCCCAATAAGACTGTTGCACTTAAATATAAAACTCCGTACTGATAGTTGATGTGGAGTACTCTTGAGGGCAAACAAAGGGCTCTTTGCATGGAATAATTCAACAAATGAACAGAATTTCTGCTTCTATTCCCAAAGTACATCAATGACGTACTGGTATATTTAAGAACATATGAATGCATCCTCCTAAAGTCGGGGGCTGCTCTACCTATAATTCCTTATATGCAGGCAATGTTGTAACTTTAGATATGATGTCAATCAGAATGCAAAAAGGGTTGGACACAGTGCTTGTGTATTCAAAAAACATTTATTAAAAGTTAAGTTAACAAAGAACAAAGTGAAGACATTGAATTGGTATCTTGAGCAAAACAGGTTAGAGCAAGTAACTTGTTATGTTTTTTTATAACAGTTGTGTTTGTACAGAACCTTACTCCACTTTACATGTACAGCGCCAATCTAAGAGAGCAACTGCACGTGGAAATGGCATCGTTATCATGTATAAAGCTATGGGGTGAAAGTACTTCAGACATATGTTAAAAGTATATATAGTTAAGGCTCTGGCAATCACTGATCTTTGGCATTGAATGTGTGTGTCCTATTCTGTTGATGGTCTTTTTAAATTTAGTGGAAGGTAACATTGTAGTATTGTTAACTATTCACAGAAATGTCACTGTTCCGCCATTTAACTCGAGCTGGGAATCATAAATATGTTTGTAGAACCACTGGAACCACTGTGATGAGCATGTTGGATCCTAACAACCCCAGCTGAGCCTACCTACAGCCCTTAAACAGGAAGCATGGTTATTACATGTGCTGGGGTGTAACTGAATTTGATAAGGAATTTTATGTTTGCACAGAGCGCTTTTGATTTTCAGTTTGTTGAGCTTTTAAAATGTAATTCATGTAGTGTTATAACGCTAACGAATGCAATAAAATCAGCCACAATCTGATCAAGAACATTTTGCAGCACGTACTGCATTCAAATACACATGTTTTGTGGTAATGCTTAGTAGAATACAATCACATTTATAATTCATGGTTAAACAGCAAATTCGGAATTTTTTCTTTGATCTTCGCAATGACAGATTTATGATTGGAAGACAGAAAGGGAGCCTGGCAAGGAGATAAGAGAGAGAACTATGTTTTTAAACTTTGTAATGTAGGGGTCTCAAATTTCTCACATACATGTCCACCTCTGGAATAGATTTGCATAAGATACATTAATGTTCTGCTACAGAGGAATGAAACAGCAAATGAGAGTTTGCTCATTAAAGACTATATATATGCATTGTACAAATATATGTTTTTGCTATTTTTGATAATTTACTATTTAATTGTGGTACAATAAGACTCTATACATGCTACACCTGTTTTGGAAACATTTCTGGTAGCTCTAGATTCTCCTCTTTTATTGGATATGGTGTATGAACCCTTTAAAACTCGCTACGTTCCTCGTATAATAGGAATGATTGACCTACTCCCATGTTCCCAATCAGTGATGTCACACGCCTTGCACCAGCGTGCTCTGTTCGATGTGGTGGTGGCGCCCATACAGAAGAAGCAAATGAATTGCATATAAAACAGCCTCACCAACCGTGAATCGCACACCAATGCGGCAGTCAGAAGTGCAATAGCAGGAATCGACTCTTAAGAAGTAAGCCTCATAAAGTATGCATGTATGAGTTGCTGGCATAAAAGTTAATATGCGACTGTTAGAACTGGGGGTCTCTAGTTGGCAGAGGTGGGTACCACTATCCAAATAGGGACCCTTGCTTCTAGTCAGGGTAAGGAGGAACCACTCTTTGGATAACCCCCTCTCACCCCCTTGGTAGCTTGGCACGAGCAGTCAGGCTTATCAAAGGCAATGTGCTATGTATTTGTACCAACACTCACAGTAACACAGTGAACACATCACAAACTGACTCCATAACAGTGTAGAAAAATAAAGGTTTTTCATCTAAACTACACAAGACCAAAACGACAAATATCCAACATACACAGTTCAAGAATATGGTTTCAAAAGAGTTCTTAAGGTTGCGGTAAAATAATCCACAGTTGCGTCACATTTTAGCCAACAGTACCTTTAGATGCGACAAAAGTTCCAAGTGAAAGCTGTAGCGTCTCACTCCTGAGACCCTGGGGAGGAGATGCGACAACCCCGTGGACGCTGCGGCCGTATTGCGTTGACTCCGGTCTGTATGGGGAGGTATGCGATACCTTGCGTGGATTCCAGTGCACAGGTTTCGGTGGAAGCGGCTCGCAAAAGGTACGATCCGTCGATCTTCGGGGCGACGACGTTCTCCGCTTCGCCGATGATGCGCGGCCCAGCGTCGATCTTCTCCTCTTGCGGCCCCTCGATGCGATGGCTCTGCGACGATACTCGCAGCGATGGTAATCTTTCCGCACCGGATTGGTGCGTCCCTCGAGCGAAGGATGCGACGACTCCGCCAGCGGCAACAGGCGCTGCGACGATCTCGGCCTTCGCGGCAGCGGGAATTCCCTCGCAATGACGGGGATGCACTCTGCAACCGAGCGATGCGTTAAATTTTGCAGAAAGTTCTTAAAATCTTGGTTTCCAGCTTCCCAGCACAGGTACAACTTCCAGAGGCACCACAACTGGCCCAAGCACTCTAGGAAGGACAGAACTCTCTCAGTAGAGTTCAGGGAAGCTGGGGGCTGAAGTCCGTTTGTTCCTGGAACTTCTTAACAGGGAGCCAGCTCTTCTTCAGGCCCTTGGAGATTCCTTCAAGCAAGGGGACACAGCACAAAGCAAAGTCCTTCCCCTCTCCTTGGCAGTAAAGCAACTGCAGGTCAGTCCAGCAAAGCAACAGCAGGACAGTCTTCCTTCTTCAGTCTTCCAGCTCCTTCTTGATTCCAGGATGATCTAAAGTTCAGTGGTCAGGGGTCCTGTACGCCACAAAGTCTTTTGTTCCCTTTGTACAAGAGGGCAGACGCCCCACAGGAGGTGGAGCCAGCATTTTGGGGGGAAAGCACAGCCCTGGAGCACTTTGTTGACAGTATTCCTTCTCTCCTTTCACTGTGCAGGGCAGAGACATCAGACGCATCACAGGGGGTGGAGCCAGCACTGTGGGGGGGAAGGCACAGTCCTATTCAGGCCCCAGGTGCAACTCCTCCCTCCCATCTAGATGCAGTTCTCTCTATTCACCACTGGGCGGGCTCATTCGGTCTCCTAGAATCCCACAGCCCTTTCACTCACAAACCAGACAGTCAATTCACAAACAGCCAAAGGCACACAGAAAGGTCAAACAAGAAAGCAGCCACATTCTAAAAGTGCCGCTTTCAAACACAGGATTTATAAAACATCCTTTCTAAAAGATGTGTTAGTAAATTCTGAGTTCAGGGATACCAGACTTGAATTTTCCATCTTGCTCCTATGGGAAGATATGCAGGTAAACTTTATACACAGCAATCCCCATTATAGCCTATGGGCAAGATAGCCTTTCAATAGTGAAAAACGAAAATGGATGTAATTCACTACAAGAGCATGTCACCCACACTAGTACATGCTCTACCTTTCACATACACTGCACCCTGCCCAGGGGGTACCCTGGGCCTTCCATAGGGGTGTCCAATGTGTACAGAAAGGGAAGGGTTAGGCCTGGCCAGTGTGGACACTGGCCAGGGCAGCATGGCAGTTGGCAACTGCACGCAGGCACTGCGGTGGCAGGCCTGAGACACCATTGTAGGGCTACTCATGTGGGTGGCACAATCAGTGCTGCAGGCCCACTAGTAGCATTTGAATCACCAGCCCTGGCACACTCAGTGCACTTTACTAGGGACTTCTTGGTAATACAAATATGCCAATCATGGATAACCAATCACAATAACAATTTACACAGAGAGCACATGCACTTTAGCACTGATCAGCAGTGGTAAAGTGCCCAGAGTCATATTGCCAACAACCACAGGTCAGAAAAAATAGAGGAGGAAGAAGCAAAAATATTGGGGATAACCCTGCAAAAAGGGCCATTTCCAACATCGACTTCGAGAGAATTGCTATTGTTTCAGAAAGAGCAGCATGTACGTGATGAATACATATATCGGATTTAACGCACAAGAATGTGCATTTGTAATGTGATTATTCTTTAGTATGGTGGGCATAACATACAGAACCATATACCGACTCTGGGCCGTAAGCTAATTTACGAAGGACAGATATAACCTTTGCATGAATGACTGGTTGAGAGATCATCAATGTTCCCATGTAACATATATCTAAATGTATATACTGAAATGTAACATTAACACATGGATGATCTATAACACAACTAGGCTTCAAATGAGTGGGGGCTTGACAATGATCATCTAGCGATAACATGAATCCAGAATTAAGATCAGACACAAATATGGAGATTGTATGTACTACTTTATATTTTTACAATAAGAATGAAATTATGAGGGGCATCACCCCTTCTTCCTCGGTTAGGTAGAATACACTAGACATTTTACACCTAGACGCAACAGCTAAAGAGGGATCTATTACATCCCTATATGATTACCATATCTGAGGCTCTTGCACCCTATAGTAAATAAATATAAACATCTCTTGGTATTGCCTGTGAACATCAGGCTTTAATAAATGATGACCTTTTCACGTATTTAAGTGTTTGACAATGGTCCCCTCCTCCCCATTATGATGCTATTGTAACCCATAGCTAGGGTAAATGTAAAATTGATATGTAAATTAATACTTGTATAGCGCACTACTCACCCGCAAGGGTCTCAAGGCGCTTGTACGAATACCCCTGTGGAACCCATCCTGGCTTTCCCTGTGAGGTGTCCACTCCTGGGCACCCCCAAGGTGGAGGCCAGGCATCCTTAGCGTTGTGGGGGCCGTTGTGGAGATTAAGCAAGCTATTGCCCAGAGTTGCAGAGTGGGACTCCATGATTGGAATAGGCACCGAGGCGAGAATTATCAGGTCCGTGGAATTTTGAGCCCAAGACCCGCCGAGGCGGGGAATTGAACTCTGGTCCCGGGCTAGACCTCTGCATCAGGGTCTGCCGCTCTAACCATTGAGCCACACTTCTCCAGGGTAAGTTATATAGTAGAGTGTGCTTGTATTCACCCCATCATATTTGCAGTGTCCTCATCTAGTATTTTCACCTGAACCCTTCTTTCACCAAGGGAACACTGCTTTCATGTTTGTATTCACGTCAAGGATGACGTTATAGTTACCATTATTACATTCCTTGCTTTATGTTCATTACCAAGTATGAAAATATTCCGAAACAATGGCTTCGACTTTGTTTGCATGAGTGAATGTACAGTGTAGGTAGAGATCACGCTCAGCCCTGAAGAAGGCCTTTGACTCATAAAGTCAGCCTACAGGCCTAAACAGGGTGGTATATAAAGGGATGCTAGCCACAGCACTCAAGAGAATCATAACAGCTCTTTTTTTAATCTTATCGAGGGTACCTTCAATACAATAATTTTGTTTACCCTGGAGATAGTTTTGATATCTGAATCCCTATGACTATCCGGTGTCACTTTATCAGGAACTCCCTCCAATTTGAGGCTGAGTCCATCAGGTAGCATTACCTAACCAGGAAGGGATAGGGTTACAGATGATATGGCATGCCACAAGCATGGGTGAAGTTTCCTTATCCAGAACTGCTGAATTCTCTTGAACTTTGTCACCACTTGATTCAGGTCACCGCACCTGTTGTGAGATAGTATGACAAAAGTTTTGAGAAACTATTGACAGCACTCCTATAAACACGTACTCATAACCGTTAGGGCATAAATAATAGGCCCTGGATTCCAATGTTTCTAACTCTATTAGTTATAGAGTTATACAAAAGTTATTTTAAAGTAATGGCACAATAGTATCAACATAGATTTTAGTCAACACAGGGGATTCAAAAAATTATAATCCACTTCTTTCTCTTTCTTCAATCTTTATTCTTTCATTTTTCATAAAACAGGTATTCCCAGCAATAAGTAAAGATCACCAACACGTGTTTCGTCCTACACAAGGACTTTTTCAAGGCATTAGTAGGATAACCTGAGATGAACAAGTGGCATCAAAGTGTCGCAGAACCAGTCATCGTATATTAATGAAGCTTAGTATCTAGAATTGACATGAGTGTGGCGCGGTAAGTCATGTAACGCGTAGAGGACAAGAGGGGGGAGCTCCCGGTACGTGGCACCCTTCCCTGCCGTGAAAAGGCGTCTCGGTATAATACGCTAGTTTCAAAATGTGTAATTCAACTATGAAAGGGTAATGACTAAAAACGAATTCCCAATACGAACACTGGATAAAGTGGTCCACACAGTCAAGAGACAACCATAATAAGTTGAGAGGCGTGAGAACTAACGTCACATTGCTTTAGCCAAACGTCTCAAAGTCGCGATAGTATGCAATTGGTAGACCTCAAGTTGCGGTGAGTCAATACCAAATTTTAAGAATATCTGAAACTGAAAGCAAAAATTTAGCCCATACACAGGATTATAACCTGTAGAAGGACATAATACAGGAAAGCTCATTGTTTCTTGGAACAATAGAATCTCTGAAATAATATGGTGTCAGGGATGGAGGAAGACAATCTTGCTAAAACTATGAAACCAAAGCTTGGAATAAAACTCTTGCACGTACAAACAATTAAAAGATCTGCAAAGGTCTTAAAACCAAAGGACACATGCTTTCTTGTCTGCTCCTTCTTCCCATGTATGCAAACAGAAGTTGCTGGGCACTCAATAATGTTGTCCCATTATCATTAATATATGCTGGGAGTCTGTTCATGCCATGGTGTCCTGCAGCTTCTTTTACAGGTTTTTGTACAGAAGGGGCTGTCTCATCTTTCACCAACTTACTACTACCAACAATCGCTGGAAAAGCAAGGACCTGTATATCCTACCAATATAACATAATTTTATTTTACGTTTAAAAAGACATAACAATTTACTGAAAAAAAAACAAAGAGTAAAATGGAGTAATATGTAAGGTAGTATGATTTGAACAAACTTAGAGATTCACAGAAAAAACACAAAGGTAAAAGTGGCGTTATACACAGGCTGTCTAAAAATAAAAAATAAATAACGTTTTAAAGTAAATAAAACACTCAAATTCACCAGCTATATGTAACAGAAGCAATATTTTGGTGCCATTTGACGAATCTTCATGAAATATTTTCCCCGAAGCGTTCATCTACCTCAGCTCCTTACTGTAACGTTTCGGGGTGAACTGTTCAAGTGGGGGGCAAGAAAAAAGGGTGGGTCCTAAAAGCAAATTCCCCCATAGATTTTCCATAAATTATTTTTAGGCAGTGCTAACATAAAACTGCTGAACAGAATTACACCAAATTTGGTAGGAAGCTAGATCTTGGTCCAGAAAGCGTGCTTTTTGTTATTTGGTGAAAATCCATTCAATAGTTTTTAAGAAATTAAGATACAAAATAATTGTAGACATTTGGGTTCGAGGGACTATCGTGAGAGTCCCTCAAACCCAATTTTAAAATATAGAGCATTCTGATTGGCCCAAGGAGCTTTTTTGTTTCCTCTTTTTTTCACTCCCAAAGGAGACAAGAACCCATTGCAGCAAGCACTCTGATGATTGGCTGCCAGCAACATGACGAAAATTCTGCTGGCAGCCATTACAGGACTCAAAGACCCTAGTTCCCAGTCCTGAAAATGTTTGTTTTTAAAATATATAAGGGGGCAGGGTAGGTATACCCTGCAACCCCTAGAACACCTGCGCCCCAAATAGAAAACAAACAGGAATGTTTACCACGATCCTGCAAAACAAAAGAACAAGATAGCCTTAATTTTACATAAAATACTTTGGGGTGGGTGTGCCCCACCAAAGACCATTTTTGGCCCTTTGGACCCCATCCCCTGGGGCCTACTTTAAAAAAAAAAAACATAGATGGGCATGACCCCCATTCCCAAGCCTGAAGCGGCCCGTGGACTCCATCCCTGTTGCCAGTCACATTACTTGAAGGGGAGGGGGCATGGGCCCCCTCCAAGCCCAAATACTGGGGTCAAAAACTTTAGTTGAAGGGGAGGGGGGCATGTAGATCCCTCCCTGTGCCCGAATGGACCCCGGGGACTCCATCTCCAGGGAAAAACAATAAGTAGAGGGGAGGAAGCGTGTAGCCCCCTCTACTAGCCTAACAAGCTCCCAGGGACCCCCCCCCCACCATGGACAACTCACAGACTATGTCCCGGGGTTCCCACCGCGGAACACAGTAGTTACCCTACCCGCACGGGCGCAGGCAGGGACATATATGTTTGATCCCACCTGGCTGGAGCATTTTGAAATCTCTAGCTGAATGGGAGCAAACATGCCTTCCCTGCTTGAAGACATATCTGCTCTCACTCGGTGGCAGCTTTAAAAATGCTCCAGCTGGGTGGAAGTACATTTCTCTTTCCCTGCCTGTGCTCCTGCGGGCAGGGAAACAGATATTGCTCCTGCCTAGAGCTCCTGCCTAGAATCTGCAAGCAGAAACAATTGCTCCCTCTTGTAGGAGTAATACCGGCTACCGCAGCATGTTGGAAGACAGCTGAGGCCGCGGGGGTCCCCAGCAATGTACTTTTGTTGAGGTGGAAACATAATTCTTCAAATGATTTAGTTTGACGTGGTTTACATTTCTTTCGAGAGGAGGTGACAGGCTTTCCATGTCCGGCTAAGGACGAGGCTCGACTGATATGATTTTCTAAAACAGGTTTATTGTGAAGGGTAGCAAGGCAAGAACTGTCGAGTCTCAAGTGGTTCCCCGGCAGTTTCTCTCCATTTGCTAAAAATCCTAAAGCACCTTTGTAGCATAAAACGCAGTATTACACTCATGGATAGTGGAGGATTAAAATATGAAGTTTGTTTAAATGCAGAAAAGAGAAATGGCTGATTGCAGAAATGCGTGATTTATAATTAAATATGTTTAAAAAGTGCACCTGGAGTTCAGCCATTGAAGGTATCCTCAGTGGCCTAATGGATAAAGCACTCGCCTTGTAAGTCATGGATTGTTGGTTCTAGTACCATCTGAGGTGTAAATGTATTCCTTATAGATTTTTTCTGAAATCTACATACATGTTGACACTTCTTCTCAGAAGCTTACTACGGATCAGGTACTTTGAAATTGCCACATTCCACTTCTTCTCCCACCAGTGTCTGGCTGGTTACCCCAAGACGAGTGTATTTTAAAATGTCTTTCTTCTGTGAGATGCCTTTTTATTTTGGCTGAAATATATTCCTTCAGAGTGACTAATTTTGATCGGTGTGAGTTTTCTTTCTAGAGATGGTAACAGGCTTTGTGCTTCTTGTTTAGGTCAAGGCCCGATTCAGTTATTTAACAAAATGGTGTAAAATAGCAAGACAAGAAATGAGGTGCCTAAACTGGTTTCAACGCAGTTTCACTCCACTTCCCCAAAAAATCTAAGTCACAACTACAGCATAAAACTGAGAATTAACCCCCTGAAAAAAGGAGTAAAAACAGAAAAGGCAAATAAATTACAGAATATCAAACTCAGCGAATTTTTAATATATAGATAAAAAAGAAAACGTCTTCCTCAAAGGAAGATGAAAAAAGCTACGGACTGCACAACTAAATAACATTTCAATTATACGTCCTACATCCATTCATAAAACCTTAAATTTAATTTAGAAGGTGCCTGACCTTAAGAATGGGTCCCCACTTAGATTGGAATAGGCCCCGGGGGACGGGGTATCCAGGGCCTTTTAATGCTCGGGGAGGGAGGCCACACACCCCCTCCTTTATTATTGTGTTTGGGCCCTGGGGGATGTGTCTTCGGGGCCTATTTGGGCTCGGGGTGGGCATATGCCCCCTCCTCTAAAATAACTGTTTTTTGTCCCAGAGATAGGGTTCCTGGGGCTCCATAGATAGGGTCTCTGGGGCCTCATAAAGCTAGGAGAGGATAGCCACATGCCACATGAACAGGGGGATGTGGTCCCGGGGGCCCACTGGGACTTGGGGAGGGAAGCCATGGACCCCTCCCTCCTAATATAAATATGTCTGGCCACCGGGAAATAGTGTCCCCAAGGAGGGGGGCCATGCACCTCCTCCCATATAATTAATGTATGGCCCGGTGGATGGGGTTTCCAGGGCTCTTGGGGCTGGGCCACCCGCCCCCCACACTATAAATATGTTTGGCCCCAGGGGATGCGATCCTTAGGGCCTCTTAACACTCGGGAGGGGGGGGGGCAACAGCCCAGGCCCCATCATGGCCATAGGCCATTAGTGGCTGGGGTTTGCTGCCTGGAGAGGGTTGTTTGCAGGGCCTGACCACAGGCTAGGCCCTGTGGTCAACCGCATGCGGCCAGGAGCGTCATGACCTTGTTTGGCTGTGAGGGGTTGGGTTGGCCAGCCCTGCGGCTAAACCCCTGCTGTGCACGGCCAAAGGCTGTTTGCAGTGGGGGGTTGGCCTTAACTTTGGTAATATAGTATTACTTTAAGTTTTTTAAAAACTAGAATTTACTCAAAAAACAAAGGTTAAAGTGATGTTATACTTAGGTGAAAACTGCAGGGACAACATAACGTTTTGAACAAAAACAAAAACACGGAAATTCACCAGTTATAGTTAGCAAACCTAACAATATCTTGCGCCCCGCCATGCACTGCTTCTAACCTCCATATCACTCAAGACTTGTTCTATGACATCATTTATGACATCACTAATGACATCTTTATAATTCACTGAAAAAAATTAAGGTTAATGTGACATTATAGTTTGTAATTGTAATTATATCTTACTTTACAACCTGTTATTTGAAGCTTTCATAGGTGATGTACAAGTTGCTGAGGAAAGTAGATTTGAGAGCTCAAAAAATGTGACGTGTTTACATGATACAAGCCACAAGTATTTTGATGAAGACCATTATACAGATTTGTGGATTGATATAATGACTTGTGTAAATACCAGGACGAGCATATCCGGTAGAAATTGTGAGCAAAGGAAATAATGTTGTCAATATGTACATAAAGCGAGGAATTCATAGACAAATATTCTAAGATACCCTCTATTTCCCTCTCAGATGAAAGGTGAAGTCTGGGATTTGCAGGGGGGTGTCATGGTGCTGGTTTCCATTCGATATCTACATTCACAACACCCACCCACTCCGGCAGTCACACGATTTACCCCATTTTCTCCGCAAGCCCCCACGTCTCCTTCAACCACACTACCGAACTCCACTGGACAGACCATCGCTGCATCCACTTCACCTTCAAGAAACCCACCACGCACCACCGCACCCAACAGATGCCTTGCCGCTGCTGGAGCAAAGTCACCAAAGACCAGCTAACCACAACCCTCACCCAGAGCACACCTGCCGACCCCGACACCGCTGCCCGCAACCTCAGACAGTGGATCAACGACTGCGACAACACTCTTGCACGATCAAGAAACCCTCCAACAGTCACACCAACAAGAAAGCCAGCTGGTTCACTGAAGACCTCCGGGCCTCCAAGGACACCTGCTGAAAGCGGGAGAAGATCTGGCTCTGTGAACGAACAGCGGACAGCCACGCAGGCCACAAGAATGCCACCAGCAGACACCATCACCTCATCAGATGCGCCAAAAAGGCCTCCTTCAAAGACCGCCTAGAAAACAACGCGCACAACAGCAAAGAGTTCTTCAACATCATGAAGGAACTCTCCAACCCCAGCTCCAACACCAACGACATCCCACCCTCGCAAGACCTGTGAGACTCGCTGGCCACCTTCTTCCACCGCAAGATCGCAGACATCCACGACAGCTTCAACGCCATGATCGCCCCGACAACCACTGAGACCTCCGCCCCCACGACCACCATCCGCACCAACCGCCTGCTCTCCTGGACCAACATCAACGACGACGACACCATCAAGATCATGAACACCATCCACTCTGGATCTCCGTCAGACCCATGCCCACACCACATCTTCAACAAAGCAAGCACAACCATCGCACCTCATCTCCTGAAAGTCATTAACACCTCCTTCGAGACAGCAACATTCCTGGAGAGGTGCAAGCACGCCGAGATCAACGCCTTACTCAAGAAACCCAAGGCGGACCCCAAGGACCTCAAGAACTTCTGGCCCATCTCCCAGGCTCCCGTTCCCGGCAAAGGTCATCGAGAAGACCGTCAACCAACAACTTACATGCTACCTCGAGGAGAACAACATCTTGGACCCTTCCCAGTCCAGGTTCCGCAGCAACCACAGCGCCGAGACTGCACTCATCGCCGCCACCGATGACATCAAGTCCCTGCTGGACAACGGAGAAATGGCGGCCCTCATCCTCCTGGACCTGTCAGCCGCCTTCGACACGGTCTGCCACCACACACTACGAACAAGCCTCCACAACGCCGGGATTCAAGAGAAGGCCCTGGACTGGACCACCTCCTTCCTCTCCGGCAGAACACAGAGCGTCCGCCTTCCCCCCTCCTGCTCCGAAGCCACCGAGATCATCGGCGGCATACCCCAGGGCTCATCCCTCAGCCCAACTCTGTTTAACATCTACATGGCACCGCTCGCCCACGTCGCCCGTCGGCACGACCTCAACATCATCTCATACACCGATGACACCCAGCTGATCCTCTCCCTCACCAAGGACCCCGACACTGCCTAAACAGAACCTTCACGAAGGAATGAAGGCTGTCGCTGAATGGATGGGGAACAGCCGACTGAAGCTGAACTCGGGCAAGAAGGAGGTCCTCATCCTCGGATCCACCCGTTCGGCCTGGGACAACTCCTGGTGGCCGACCGCACTGGAAACCGCCCCAACACCCACCGACCACGCACGCAGTCTAAGGGTCATCCTCGACTCCACAATCTCTCCATGACTAAACAGGTCAACGCCGTCTCCTGCTTCAACACCCTCCGCATGCTCAGCAGGATCTACAAATGGATCCTCACTGAAACAAGAAGGTCACCCAGGCCCTCGTCAACAGCAGGTTGGACTACGGAAACGCCCTCTACGCAGGAGCCTCGGCCATATTCCTGAGACGGCTCCAACGCATCCAGACCACCTCTGAATGCCTGATCCTCGACATCCCTCGCCGCAGCCACATCACACCCCACCTGAGAGACCTGCACTGGCTCCCAGTCAACTAGAGGATAACCTTCAAGCTCCTCAACAACGCACACAAAGCACTCCACAACACCGGACCAACGTACCTCAACAGACGACTCAGCTTCTACACCCCCACCCACGAGCTCTGCTCCGCCGACCTCGCCCTCGCCACTGTCACCCGCTTCCGAAGAGCGACCTCCGGCGGCAGACCGTTCTTCCACCTCGCCGCCAATACCTGGAACACCCTCCCCATCCACCTACGGCAGACCCAAGACCTGCTGTACTTCAGAAAACTCCTCAAGACCTGGCTTTTCAAGCAGTAGCAGGATTCCCCACCCGAGCGCCTTAAGACCCTCACGGGTGAGTAGTGCGCTTTACAAATTATATGATTGATTGATTGATTGATTGATTGATTCACAACGGGTGTTGTTGTTAGAACAATTCGATTAAGACACCTTAGACAGCACGAGTGGGTAGAAGAATACTTTATGCTGTGATCTATCAGTCACTCGCAGGTGCATTCTGCCCAGCTTTGGCCTTTCAGTTGCAAAATTGTTGCTTGTCACTAAGTTTGTAATCTCATCTCTTTGGAAACAGTATGTCCCATTAATTTCAATTTGTCCAGATTGAATATGGAATCGTTAGGCACATGAGAAAATGACTTGTGCAGCTAATGCCAAATAGCTATATTTTATAGCAATTAAAACAGCCTTTGTTTGGCCTAAGCTGCTATACAAAACAGCCTTGCTGTTCCACATAGGACTAATGGAGCTGAGATCACTCGACAAAAGGAAGAAAGACACAACCAGAACGATTGCTCTATATGAAAGCTATATTGTGGAGAAATTACCTGCCATTTTCTTCGACTCTAACAACTTTGACCAAAAGGCTTTGTGAGATAAAGTGTCAGTTTGACAATATATTCTTGTCAGGCAAAAATGGTCTGAATTATAGACGTTCAATGATCAGGCAAACTAACAAAACGTTGCCAGCTACAGGACCCCTTTACAAAATGATGACACTAGACATCAGAAGGGTGCAGAATATTCACAGTGATTTGTGAGTTCACTTACTGGAGGTTCTGATTACTCAAGCCAAGCGCCCTGATATGCCAGCTCTCCATAGGAAGACGTCCTTTAGCGTGATCCAAGTCTTTCCTGTAAAGAAGTAGGCACTGCCAGGATCACGAAAAAGCACACCTGCTCATAATGGTGAGAAAAGAACCACTGATGTAGTTTTCCTGTCAGATTAGAAGCAAAAGCTTGTTTGTCATTATGCCTTTGTTTTCTCCAGTCCACTAAGTCCAATGCCGTGCGAGTAAGAAATACTTTGTTTACTCGTCATTCAAATGTATAACACTTTAACACTTCTATCACTTACAGTGGGGCACCAATTCATTTAAGAATAGTTTATTGGAAGGACGGCATCCATAAAATTAGCATTCGCCTATTCTCACACACTTTTTGAGGTACCATGGTGGAGACTAGAGAACTGTGAACAGCCAGAAACTATTGAGACAGTTGATATACAAACGTTGTTGATGGCAACATCAGCAGTGGGGACCAGTGACAAACAACACAATATGAGAATTTATATAATACCCATGTCAAGTGCCGCTCCCATACCCACTAGGAAGTTTCTTTACCCCAGGGAGAAACCTGCAGGAAGAAGCATGCCACATCATTTGGGTAAGGGATTGGCGCTGGTGTTCGTATTCTCCCCTCCCACTAAGGGTGCCACTGAAAGTACTGCTTGGCCCAGGGGTAATGAAGGAGACCAGAGGTCTGAGGATCACGTGGTGGGCTCATGGTTCTCAAGGATACGCTCTGACCTCTTTATGTGTCCTCTCCCTTCCTCTAGTTCGTGTGGTTTCTTCAATAGCCTTGTGTGTTATGACCAGATGATATCTCTCGTACTACTGGACTCTATTAAGATATAAGGAGCTCTAGCACAAAAGGTTTCCTTTTCCTCTGCCAAAAGAAAATAGATATTTTTATTATTTTCACTGACATACAACTGGTCACCAATATTATCGAAGACAACATTACCATAGTTCTAGTCAACCTTACCAATATCTTTTGTGCCGTGCTTAGTGCCCTCTCCCTCCCTTCCTCCATATCAATGTACATACATGTACAACTCTTTCACATGTCACAGAATGACTAAAGAACTTTTCCACATTACAATTCCCCCAGTACAATTACTGAGTCAACTGTCTACTCCAGCAATATCTGGCACCCCCACATTCCCGTCATGCTCCCCCTCCTCAATACTCACATCTGCCCCCGAATGCACTCCTGTCTCCAGATCCCCTTCTGCTTCCTCGATTCCCTGAAAGGCCTCCAACACTCCCCGCCAAGACTTCCATCTCCTCCCTCACCTTATCATCAAGCCTAGACAACCAGTGCCAACTGTACAAACTTCCACAGTGATGAGCTCTTTTGTGGTTTCTTAACTAGACCCAGGACGCATCCATTGGGTGTCTCTTCAATCACCAGTCACTCTTTCCACTCCATCCCTCACCTCTGTCCGAGACCCACACACCGTCGGACGCAACCAGGCCACATGCAGAAAGGACACCCGATCCACACTGCAGACAGTCTGCCACCCCACCCGCAAACATTCAGCTCAATTTAATCAATGTCAAATAAATACAGTGCAAATAATTAAAATGTAAACTTGAACCCAGCATTCCAGGACACCCGTCCAATAAGTGAGCAGGCCTGCTTTCATTCTTTCTCGTTCAAATTGTTCCCCACAGCTTCCCACCAGCCCTGCTTGGCCGGAATGTCCCACCCAGCACGGTCCCCTTCGACTATCCGATAAAACAAGAACACCATGCGGTGCCCAGAGATAGTATCTGCAGTGTGCCCGGCCCTCCTTTGGTCCCGAGACATCCCAGCAATCTTGGCATATTGTAGGAATTGGTCAGGCCCTACCGAGAGTTCTGTGCCCGCATTCTCAAATGTGATAAGAACCTGTCTTCTGGATACAGACCTCCTGTGTCTCACATCCCCGCTCTTCATCAGGTAACGGACATCGCCTCGATAATGTGTCTGAACTTCACCAATGACCAATAGCTTAGCTCTCTCGCAAACAGAGGTCTCTTACGCACCCTGCTAATCACCCTCTCCCATATTTACCCCATCTACCGGATCAGACAGGGGATGTGAGCCGGTGTCCTGGACCCCCTCATCAATACCTCTATTAAACGCATGAATCTCTTTTCCCAGTTATCCCTCACCGGGGCCCACCTTGCTGCATGCTGCTGCTTTGCCGCATAATAGTACAGCTCGAGGTCGGGCAAACCCACGCCCTCCTCCTCAAGATCAAGCTTGAGATTCATCAGTGCAACGCTACTTCTTCTCCCCAAGAGCTGGGAGACAGATATACAATACAGAGTCTTAAATACTCTGACTGGTATCTTGTACAACAAGGTCTGCACAATGTACAGACATCTAGGGAGGAAAACCCTTTTCCCAAGTGCTACCCTACACCGAGAGCGGGAGGGTACTTCAGAATGCAACTGACTTCTACAGCGCCTCCAACATCTTCCTCTTGTTATAGCTGTACTGGTCCACCGCCCTTCTCACCACCATTATCCCTAAATACTTAAAAGTCCTCCGTCTCTCAATGGAGCCCCAGCTGGAGCAGTTCCAACTCAGGCACCATGCACCGCGCTGTACAGTAACTTAACCCACCCACAGGACCAAATCCCATCTGTCCCAGTACCTGCAGCATATACAACCATCAAGCGTATCAAACACTTTAGCGATGTCCATGAACCTCAAAACCAACTCCTCCCAGCTATCTTCCATTGAGTGCAGTACATGGGCCAATCTGCATAGGTTCATAGCTGTACTACATCCCTGGATGAAGCCACACTGGACCTGGTGCACCAAGGCTCCCACCACCCCTCGCAGGCGCGATGCTAAGTTCTTGCAGAGAACCTTTGTGTACTCATTCAACATTGTTAGGGGTCTATACGCCGGGGGGTCAGTCACCACTTCCTCATAGACCTCCAAAAGAGATTCCATTAACTACAATCTATAGATATGATAATATTCCACAGGGAACTCATCCCCTACAGGGGTCTTCCCTTTAGTCATCTTCCCCAGCACTCCTCTCAATTCTTACAAAGTGAGCTTCACATCCAGTTCCTCATGCATCACCATTTGGCGCACAGGCAGCTCCACCTGCTCCACATACTCAGCCACCACATCCAGCCCCAAGTCCCTCCCTGTCACATACAGGCCTTCTAGTTGGGTCTTAAGTACTTCATTAATTGACTCTTGCGTGTTCTCCAGCATCCCGCCATGTCTTCTCAAGTACTTATTAGGGAGCCTCCGGTACTCCCTTTGAAATAGCTAGGCTAAAAGCCAATGCGGCCTGTCAACCTCCCTATGTCGCCACTATCTGTACTCCTTCCATGTAAATGTACGCAAACTATCCCGGGTTTCCCTATTCAAGTGCCTGGTTGTCATAACCTCCACCCCCAAGCACCAAATCCATAACCTCACATCCTTGTAGGCTTCCACTCGAGTGTCTTCAGATCCTCATTCAATTGCTTACTGATACCACACACCTTACTCATACATTCCCCCTAATGACAGCCTTCATCACTTTCCACTCTTTCGCTTTACAAGCCTTTGTGCCCCAGTTACCAATTATGTACTTTGTCAATGCTGCACATAATGAGGTGGTTCCCAAAATGTTTCAGCTCGCTGCTCCCTTGACTTATTGGTCGTGGTTACCCATGATGTTACTTTATTTAGGGGAGAGGGGAGATGTAAGCCTGGCCTTGGGAGTTCTTCCTTTTTTCCCCCTAAAAATAATTGGGATGAAGTCGATGAAAGTATTATAATTATAGATGTTATCCTATTATATCCACTGCGGATCCCCATGAGGTATCAATGACCGATTGGAGGGACAGGGGTTCGGAGAAGTGAACTGTTACTGCACAGCGATGTAGGGCTCTTTAAAGAGGTGTGTCTTTAGCTCGTCCCTGAGCAGGGTTTGTGAGGCCCTGATAGATACATGAATGTTGTCTAAGATCCTACGTGCATTGATAGAGAAGGTCTGGTTCGGCAGTCTAGATTTTTCTTTTTGGCACATGATTGCCTTCAGTCTGATGATCCCAGGCTGTCCTTGTTTCCTTGGCAGTGTGATCCTTGAGACTAAGTAACTTTGCGTTGTATTTTTTGTAGTGTTCGTTTTTCCTCACTTCAAGTGTTGCTGATTGCACACATGAATTTCTAACCTCATATCAAATTCAAGATGTGTTTAGAGTCCTTCAGCTTTCCCTTTGAGCATCTATTAAGTTTCTTCATACTAAGGGGCCAATTATGATCTTGTTCGGAAGGGCTTGCTAAATCCGATTCTAAACCCTTGTTTCCGACCGAATCGTACCTGTTAGAAGTGGCTGTCTCTAGTTGGCAGAGGTATACACTTCTGACAAATAGGGACACACCTTTTCTAGTCAGGGCAAGGGGATCACACACTTAGATAACCCCTGCTCACCCCCTTAGTAGCTTGGCAAAGCAGACAGGCTTATCTCAGAGGCAGTGCGTTAAGCATTTATGACCACATACAGTAATAAAGTGAATACACTACAAATGGACACGACACAGTAGTATTATAAAAATAAGAATGTTTATATAAGGCTTAGCACAAGACCAAACAACGACAAAAATATACCACAATCTTAATAAATACTCTTGGAAGGAAAAATAATAGTTCAAGCACGGTTTCTTCTTAGCACCAAAAAGTCTCTAGTAACAAAAGCAACTCTTCTTCTTTAAAACACAGTTCTTGGCAACAATGTAACCCACACGGGAGTCACACGACGTCGAGGCAAAGTTAATCCAAAGGTTCGGAGTCGACCGCGAGGAGCGCTACGTCGAGCCCGGAGTCGCACAGACCCCCACAACACAGTACCTTGGAAACGTGAAGCACTCGATGATCAGCGGCGTCGAGATGTCCGGCGTCGCGTCTTCAGCGTCGATCGGGCCTCGGAGTCGGGGCGATCTGCAGCGGCGTCGACAGATGTCAGGCTGGAGCAGCGCTCACGAGGTGAAGCAGGATACAGCGTCGTCGTCGATGTTGCAAGAGTGAGCAGCGCTCACGGCGTCGAGAGGGCTCGGCGTCGATGCGATCAGCAGCGGCGTCGACACAGGGTCACTTGGAGCTGGAGCCGAACTCGCTACTCACTGGCGTCGCTACTGGCGTCGATCGGGCCCGGCGGCCGGCGTCGAAAGTGCGGGACACTGGAGCCGTTACTCACGATGTCGAGCTGGATTCGGCGGCGTCCGTCGGCGTGAGATTGCTGGATTCTTCAGAGGTGCTGGATTTCAGGTTCCAGCAACAAGCACTTTTAGCAAATAGATGAAGTCCTTTGGCCCTGTGACTTCAACAGGAGGCTGGCTGTTGGAAATGGGATCCCCGGCTGGCCAGGGCTTTCGCCAAAGTCAGTCAGAGACCACCACTCCCAAGTCAGGGCAAGGGAGTTACACGCCAAGATAACCCCTGCTCACCCTCTAGGTAACGTGGCGCGAGCAGCAAGGCTAAACTTGGAGGCGATGTGAGTTAAGTATTTGCGCACGCACCCCAGCAACAACACCCAGGCCCACCACAAAGGAAACTCCACACAAGGTTATATAAAATTAGCCTTTGTATTACACCAAAACACATTAGATAAAACACACACTTTACAATGTGCCAGAGGCACGGGCAGAATTTACAAGGGATTATTTACAAGACAGGGCCACCTGGACCACTGTCAGGAATCAGCACTTTTAGAAGTAACAATACAATACTTATAGGCCTAGAACTTAGAACATAGAGCCTATCGGACAGTACCTTCCGTCCTGGTTGCGCGGGATAATGCGAGTGACCTCCTTAGTAAACTTGAGCGGGCGGCCCAGCGAAGCGGCGCGACTCAGGGGAGAGCGGCGCGGCTCGAGGCTTGAGCGGGCGGCCGGCAAGGTACAAGCGTTTCTCTGGGGCGACCAATGTGTGCGGCTCAGAAGAGGAGGGGAAGGCAGGATGCGGGCGACCCAGCGAAGCGGCGCGGCTCAGGGGAGAGCGGCACTGCTCGAGGCTTGGACGGGCTGCCGTGCACGAGCTGCCGAGGGAACGAGCGAGGCACACTTCAGCGAGGCCCCAGGGGCCCAGGGAGATCAGACAAGTCCCAGCAATTTGTCAGGGAAGGCACAATAGAGTCCACTGGTCCTGGGACTCTGGTCAGGGGGCGAGCTCAGTATCAAGCCCTTGGAATATCACTTAGACCATAACAGAAAATCACTGTAGCACAATATAAAAATAGAGCACACAACCAGTAACTACCACCTACGCAATCCTAACCACCTTAGGAACAGGTCACGCAGGGGGCCAGGACCTCACTAGCACCACCTGTACTAGCAAGCACATAACACATGATGCAATGCATAACATTCATTCAGAGGTGTAGGGGAAACACATGACGCATCAACACACGTTCAGCGGTGTAAGGAACAAGGCACATGATGCATCCACAACACATTCAGAGGTGCAGAACACAGGGTGCGCAAAACATACTACACATTGTACATTACCTAACACCCAAAAGCAATAGGACATAGATCATAACAGCATCTAAACCTCAGTTAGCGCATAAATCACCTTTAGCGCAGAACTCACAAAGTCCAGGTTGCGCCACTTGCGCCAAGACCTAAACGTAGCAGCTGCCCACAAAGTGCTGGGCAGCTGAGGGACAGAACAGGGGGCCTAAACGCTGCAGCTGGCACTAAATGCTGCGCAGCTGGGGAAAGGCCAGGGATGAAGGAGTGCGCCTCACTCCTAAAGTCCAGAGTACATGTCCCTAGGGAAAGAAAGACCTACACGGTGCAGCTGCCCACTACTTGCTGGGCAGCTGGGAATCATTTAAATGGGGCATGGGCTCTCAGAAGCCCTGAAACAACATGTGCCACACCTGGGAGCCATCTGGCTCTGGAAATAATGGCGTGCATGGGAGCGCTCTGGCTCCTTAGAAATAACTGTCCCCATTGTTGGAGCCCTCTAGGCTCTGAAAATCAGCATGTGGCCCCTTAGGTCCTCGGGGCTCCACAAATACAATAATGCCCCCTGGGAGCCTCGTGGGCTCAATCATCTCCCAAAGCCATCGTTGGAGCCCCTCACGGCTCTGCTAAAATGCCCGGGGACTTGTAAACAATGTCCGCTGGGGGAGCGACCCACTGCCTTCTGGGGCCACTCTACCCCTTCAGGAATGCCCTCGTGAGCCTCCCAGGGCTCCAGACCGTGACACCCTGCCACACGGAGCCTCCCCTAGCCCTTTTCACTTACCGGGCTACTCTGGCGGGGGCTCCTGGCGGGTTTCGCGCTGCTCCTCTTCTCGGGCTGCGGGGCTCTCCTCGGCCACGGAGCCCCGCCTGCCGCTTCCCTCTTTGCTTTCCGGAGCGGCCCCGGGGCTCTCCCTCACTCCTGGGAGCCCCGGGCCGCAGGGATTCGGCCGGCATTCTTCCTCCATTTTTCCCGGTGGCAGCGCTGGCCAATCACAGCGCGGCGGCGGGCGGGACTTCCTCCGGCAAACCGGAAGTCCCGCCCCGCATCAGGCACCGTCGTGCCTGACTTCCTGTTTTGCGGCGCTCGGGCCGCGGCGGTGAATCTCAGGGGCATTTCAGAGGGGTGGCACCCTCGAGATTAAAATAAACAGCGAGGTGGGCACTCGCTCGTTTTAAGTAATAAACAGGGGCAAATAACGCCGGGTGGGCACCGGCTGAGATCAATAGCCTAAAAGGCAAATAAAGCGCTCGCCCAGCGCTAGGCACACAGAATACCGCTCTCCTGCACCAGGGGTCAATGGAAAGCGCTCCCAAGCGCTAGGAAGGAAAATACAGCGCTCCCAGCGCTATGAAGGCACAAAAAGCAACAAGTCCTTCAGTATTCCAGCATTTTAGCAGTCCAGGGACTGGGCAGGGCTCAGGGAGGCAAGCCTTCCCCTGAGCCCAAGCAGCAGCACGCCCCTGGCAAGATTCTAGTTGGGAACAAGAACATTTTCATGGGGTCACAGCCCCTCTTTTATACACCTTTTCCCTTTGTCTTTAGGTGCAGGGTGGGGGCAGAACCAGTCGCAGCTGGTTCTTGAGCACTCTTGATGGCCCAAC
This sequence comes from Lissotriton helveticus, assembly GCF_964261635.1. NCBI lineage: Eukaryota > Metazoa > Chordata > Amphibia > Caudata > Salamandridae > Lissotriton > Lissotriton helveticus. The sequence continues at coordinate 1,437,873,257 of NC_136068.1, forward strand.
CACCCATTCTATTCACTGGCAGGGCTTGGGTCATCAGTCACACCACAGGGGGGCGGAGCCAGCATTGTGTGGGGAAAACCCAGCCCATCCAGGACACAGGTACACTCCTCCCACACATCACTCATGCTAATCTCACACTCACCACCGGGCAGACCCATCCAGACTTCCTGGAGCCTGGCATGCCAGCCAGCTCCAGCCAATCACGCTCCAGCACCCTCTCTGCACACACACATCAATGTCCAGAAGTAGCACTTCCCTTCTAGACACATACATGCCGCATACACCATCTCGCAGCATTCACTCCCCCGAGTTCACACATACCAAACTTGACCATGCACACCTCACGCATCAGGAACTACCAGGGACACAGACATTCCCCATGCATTCCTATGGGAGGGCAGGCCAATCTCACACACGCACTCAGGGAGAGCACGCACTTTACACTGCGCTGTAGTGTAGTTCCTATCTTCCCAATAGGCTCTGCGCATTGGAATAATACCTACAGCAGTAAAGGCCTAGGCCAGACGTTAACTAGGTCTACTACTGTCGATACTAGACTTAAGTTTTGGGTTTGCCAGCGTAGCTCAGAGTTCGCTAGAAACTTTCTCGAATGTTCAGGAAAGAATTAACTCCCCTGATTAGACAAGAAGGGATTTAGTTTCTGACAACCATAGAACATGACAACTTTGCTCTCCCCTAATCAAGAGTGTATCTCCAGAGTCGTGTGAGCACAAGGCAATTATTTTACTCAGTCAGTACGTGCATTCTTAGTCTCATCAGAATGTAGAGAAAAGGAAGAGACGGGCGTGTTCAATAAAAAGGTGTTATTTATTGATCAGTCTCTTTTCTCGTACAAGAGAAATGGATCGATATTATTGCAATACTTATAGTTAAGTAAAGTGCATACATTAAAAGCAATAGTATAAAATAATACTGTAAAAACATTGATATGGTTTCTGAGCCATATGATGTTTAAAATGATTAAAATATATTTACATACACATATACATTTGACTAAACGTACTCAACTGGTGTTTCTAGATACGCCTACCCCGTGTACCTGACCTAAGTCTAATACGTGGGCGGGAATAGAAAGTTACAGTTTAAGTTAAGTTTGTTTTTGCCAAGTGAATAACTAAAGAATTCTCTGTGAGGGGTTATTCAGTTCTGTACCTGGAATTTAGGATGAATGAGGAATGGTATCTCTTTCTCTGGTCTCGATATTCCAGGCTGCCTGCGAGGGCTGCCCGAAAGCGCCGGTGCTGGGTCTCTCGGCAGGAGATAGCAGCGCGTCTCTCAGCGCGTCAGGAAGGCGGGGCTGCTGCCAGCGGGGTCTGCTCTGCTCTCGGCTCGGCAAGTGTGGCTGCTCCGTCTCGTCACCACGCGTGTGTTTGCATAGGGCAAGATCGGCAATATTTATACCTTAAAGGTGCCGAGATTGACGTAAGGATGGACATAGATACGTCAATAAAGATGTCATACGACTTGCTCGTTAGCACATTCTTTTACTGAAGTTCTCTGTGAAATCAAAACAATGGCCGCACGGATTTTCCAGGTTGTCATAGATTTGATTTGTTATGAGAACGTCGTATGCCTTATCAGGGGCTGGAGGAATGTCGCTTGTCTAATTAGATCTCAAGCGTTATGACCTAATCAGATAACACGTTCCTGTGCCGTAGTGTGACTGCGTCAGATAACGGTATCTGCATCATGGGGGCTTGTCTTGCCTCATGGGCTGACTGTTAGTTAACTTGATAGTTAGTTTAACCAGAATAGGGTCAGGAATAGGGGGATCAATTCAGAACCTATAGGAATACATGACAGCGCCACAGGGCTAAAGTGCGCAAAGACCAGAAATCACTACCCTTCAAGGCAAAAAAAGTTCAGGGGTGAACCTGCCACAAGGCCCAAGTCCAACACAACCCCCTTCCAGCCAAAACGCAGGGTAGGCCAATCACCACCGTGATGGACTTCCCTGCTTGGGGCGATAGAACACGGACGCGGGCCCGCACTGCAGGGACACCCTCCGGTTCTACGCCAAGTTGATCCATAAGACAAGCACATCCTTAAAAAAAAACACAGGCCCAACTAGGCTACCCCACTGGTACTCCTTAGTTGTCCACGGCTAGGACCAGGCCCTAGGCCACCCAGATACCACTGGTCCATGCCAATCCACAGAGTGGGGGGTAGTAACCCCTGGCCTGCACTAGCCATTCTCCACTCCCTTTCTCAGTGTAGTTCCAAACTACCACTGATCCTTCTACCTAGGGTCCGCACCCTCAGGCTGACCAGAGGTCACGGGCAAGAATGCCCCACCCTACCTCTACTTCTGAAGCACCCTCCAGAACACAACTCTCCCACCAGTTTAGGACCTGACTTCCTCAGCAGCAGTGACCACAGTCAGACCAGCACAAGAACGGTGTAGTGAGGCGTTGCACTTTGCGGGTTGCCAGATGCGGCGCAGGTGGCGGCTCGCGGACCGCGTCGAGACGGGGACGGCGAGCGGCATAGGCTGCGCGGCCGAAGGCAGACGCGGCTCAGTTCGGTGCCTACAGAACACCAGGCTGGTCATGACAGAGTCACAGCTCCCTTAACTGGTCTACCACCGGGGATTCAAATTCACCGGATGCACAGGGGTCAGACTCCCTCTGACCCCCTTCCAGAGTTCTGCACCCTCCCACTGTAGAACAGGGTCCCTCCACTTAAGGTAGGCCCCACCTGCTCTCAGGGTAGTACCACAACACTCAGCCAAGAACCCTAAAGATCCCTGCTAGGCCTGTACCACCCCTTCTGGGAAACACAGGGTCTCTTCACTTAAGATGAGCCCCACCTGTGTTCACAGGGGTACCCCTAGAAGACAAACCGGCCAGGACACTGGCTACAGTCGCCCTGCCATCCAGGACAGGCAACACCTGAACCTGGCTCCCTAACCTAGGGACGCTACCCTTTTGGTTAGATGCCTGGCGCACCAGGACTTCTACAAGTTGAAAACAAAAATCTAAGACTTTCTCTCCTCCTTCAGCAGCAAGGCAACCACTGCAGGTCAATACCCCATACAGCTTACCCGGTTCCTTCTCTTCAGGCAGGAGTTCCCTCTTGTAACTTCAGGACACTACATACAGTTGCCCTTACGTCCAGATCCGGAAACACCGGCTACTGGCTCCCCAACCGAGGGCCGTACCCTTTGGTCAGATGCCTGGCGCACCAGGACTTCCTTGAGGGTGACACATAACTAATGGGTCGTGTACAAGTCTGCCTGACACTCAGGACAGAAGTGGCATCACCATGGTCACTCACTGGCGACACAACCCTTCTGGCTGGCCCCTGACCCACTGGCTTTTCCACTGGGGAACCTATCCCCCTCGCACCCCTCCATCTGGACTTCTGCACCCTCCCAACTGGAGCGGTACTGCCAGACACCAGAACTACTGGAACCCTGGTTACAGAGGTTCCACGTTCTCCAGACACTCTGGAAGATCCTCCTCAAATGACCTATTGGTACAGCCTATGCCCCCGACCGGACGTTCCCTTCAGAAACATTCCAGGCCCTGACACTGGGTTTCGGGCACCTGGAGACATGCAGTCCCACCCACTCCTTCTCCTCTTGAGACAGGACGTGAGCCCCTACACCGAGACCTAGCTGGGCTACACTGAACCTCTTCCACCACGCTGGGCTGGAAGACACCTCAGACACTCCTTTTGGAATCACTCCATCCCCTATGCCTCTCTCCTCCCAGAACATTACCAACTCCAAAATTCTGTCTCTCAACAGACCACAGAAATCAAAAAGCAGGCTCCACTATCTGCAGACGTTCTTGGGAAAAGTTCAACACACAGGACTTAGGTATCTGAGCAAAACTAGCATTCAGCAAGCTCCCCATCCAGAGAACTCACAAACACATCCAGTGCCACACACCATTCATCCACACACACCCCTCCCCAGACTGGTAAGGCAGTTTCTACCACCCCTGACTTCTCAACCTGACCACACTTGACACAGGTACCATTACTCCAGGACAGGGACGGGGGACACATGCACTGGACACACTTATGCTGCCACCACTGGATCCCACCCTTCTGTGAAATCCAGAAAACACACTGCACTTAGGGGGATGATCTACCCTCCCGAGCTAGGGACACCTAACTCAAAGTGCACAAGAAACACATTTCCACAAAAATGAAATTTTTAGCAACTCCATACAATAATCCCCAAAATGTGGTTATCTAAAATGCAGAGTTTTGTGGTGCAGCCAGCTGCTACTGTGGTACAACGCAAACACAAATCCTCATCCTCACCGCTTGCCGCCAATGTTGGAAATGGGATCCCCGGCTGGCCAGGGCTTTCGCCAAAGTCAGTCAGAGACCACCACTCCCAAGTCAGGGCAAGGGAGTTACACGCCAAGATAACCCCTGCTCACCCTCTAGGTAACGTGGCGCGAGCAGCAAGGCTAAACTTGGAGGCGATGTGAGTTAAGTATTTGCGCACGCACCCCAGCAACAACACCCAGGCCCACCACAAAGGAAACTCCACACAAGGTTATATAAAAATAGCCTTTGTATTACACCAAAACACATTAGATAAAACACACACTTTACAATGTGCCAGAGGCACGGGCAGAATTTACAAGACAGGGCCACCTGGACCACTGTCAGGAATCAGCACTTTTAGAAGTAACAATACAATACTTATAGGCCTAGAACTTAGAACATAGAGCCTATTGGACAGTACCTTCCGTCCTGGTTGCGCGGGATAATGCGAGTGACCTCCTTTGTAAACTTGAGCGGGCGGCCCAGCGAAGCGGCGCGACTCAGGGGAGAGCGGCGCGGCTCGAGGCTTGAGCGGGCGGCCGGCAAGGTACAAGCGTTTCTCTGGGGCGACCAATGTGTGCGGCTCAGAAGAGGAGGGGAAGGCAGGATGCGGGCGACCCAGCGAAGCGGCGCGGCTCAGGGGAGAGCGGCGCTGCTCGAGGCTTGGACGGGCTGCCGTGCACGAGCTGCCGAGGGAACGAGCGAGGCACACTTCAGCGAGGCCCCAGGGGCCCAGGGAGATCAGACAAGTCCCAGCAATTTGTCAGGGAAGGCACAATAGAGTCCATTGGTCCTGGGACTCTGGTCAGGGGGCGAGCTCAGTATCAAGCCCTTGGAATATCACTTAGACCATAACAGAAAATCACTGTAGCACAATATAAAAATAGAGCACACAACCAGTAACTACCACCTACGCAATCCTAACCACCTTAGGAACAGGTCACGCAGGGGGCCAGGACCTCACTAGCACCACCTGTACTAGCAAGCACATAACACATGATGCAATGCATAACATTCATTCAGAGGTGTAGGGGAAACACATGACGCATCAACACACATTCAGCGGTGTAAGGAACAAGGCACATGATGCATCCACAACACATTCAGAGGTGCAGAACACAGGGTGCGCAAAACATACTACACATTGTACATTTCCTAACACCCAAAAGCAATAGGACATAGATCATAACAGCATCTAAACCTCAGTTAGCGCATAAATCACCTTTAGCGCAGAACTCACAAAGTCCAGATTGCGCCACTTGCGCCAAGACCTAAACGTAGCAGCTGCCCACAAAGTGCTGGGCAGCTGAGGGACAGAACAGGGGGCCTAAACGCTGCAGCTGGCACTAAATGCTGCGCAGCTGGGGAAAGGCCAGGGATGAAGGAGTGCGCCTCACTCCTAAAGTCCAGAGTACATGTCCCTAGGGAAAGAAAGACCTACACGGTGCAGCTGCCCACTACTTGCTGGGCAGCTGGGAATCATTTAAATGGGGCATGGGCTCTCAGAAGCCCTGAAACAACATGTGCCACACCTGGGAGCCATCTGGCTCTGGAAATAATGGCGTGCATGGGAGCGCTCTGGCTCCTTAGAAATAACTGTCCCCATCGTTGGAGCCCTCTAGGCTCTGAAAATCAGCATGTGGCCCCTTAGGTCCTCGGGGCTCCACAAATACAATAATACCCCCTGGGAGCCTCGTGGGCTCAATCATCTCCCAAAGCCATCGTTGGAGCCCCTCACGGCTCTGCTAAAATGCCCGGGGACTTGGAAACAATGTCCGCTGGGGGAGCGACCCACTGCCTTCTGGGGCCACTCTACCCCTTCAGGAATGCCCTCGTGAGCCTCCCAGGGCTCCAGACCGTGACACCCTGCCACACGGAGCCTCCCCTAGCCCTTCTCACTTACCGGGCTACTCTGGCGGGGGCTCCTGGCGGGTTTCGCGCTGCTCCTCTTCTCGGGCTGCGGGGCTCTCCTCGGCCACGGAGCCCCGCCTGCCGCTTCCCTCTTTGCTTTCCGGAGCGGCCCCGGGGCTCTCCCTCACTCCTGGGAGCCCCGGGCCGCAGGGATTCGGCCGGCATTCTTCCTCCATTTTTCCCGCTGGCAGCGCTGGCCAATCACAGCGCGGCGGCGGGCGGGACTTCCTCCGGCAAACCGGACGTCCCGCCCCGCATCAGGCACCGTCGTGCCTGACTTCCTGTTTTGCGGCGCTCGGGCCGCGGCGGTGAATCTCAGGGGCATTTCAGAGGGGTGGCACCCTCGAGATTAAAATAAACAGCGAGGTGGGCACTCGCTCGTTTTAAGTAATAAACAGGGGCAAATAACGCCGGGTGGGCACCGGCTGAGATCAATAGCGCTTCCAAGCGCTAAAAGGCAAATAAAGCGCTCGCCCAGCGCTAGGCACACAGAATACCGCTCTCCTGCACCAGGGGTCAATGGAAAGCGCTCCCAAGCGCTAGGAAGGAAAATACAGCGCTCCCAGCGCTATGAAGGCACAAAAAGCAACAAGTCCTTCAGTATTCCAGCATTTTAGCAGTCCAGGGGCTGGGCAGGGCTCAGGGAGGCAAGCCTTCCCCTGAGCCCAAGCAGCAGCACGCCCCTGGCAAGATTCTAGTTGGGAACAAGAACATTTTCATGGGGTCACAGCCCCTCTTTTATACACCTTTTCCCTTTGTCTTTAGGTGCAGGGTGGGGGCAGAACCAGTCGCAGCTGGTTCTTGAGCACTCTTGATGGCCCAACCACCCATTCTATTCACTGGCAGGGCTTGGGTCATCAGTCACACCACAGGGGGGCGGAGCCAGCATTGTGTGGGGAAAACCCAGCCCATCCAGGACACAGGTACACTCCTCCCACACATCACTCATGCTAATCTCACACTCACCACCGGGCAGACCCATCCAGACTTCCTGGAGCCTGGCATGCCAGCCAGCTCCAGCCAATCACGCTCCAGCACCCTCTCTGCACACACACATCAATGTCCAGAAGTAGCACTTCCCTTCTAGACACATACATGCCTCATACACCATCTCGCAGCATTCACTCCCCCGCGTTCACACATACCAAACTTGACCATGCACACCTCACGCATCAGGAACTACCAGGGACACAGACATTCCCCATGCATTCCTATGGGAGGGCAGGCCAATCTCACACACGCACTCAGGGAGAGCACGCACTTTACACTGCGCCACAGGGCTAAAGTGCGCAAAGACCAGAAATCACTACCCTTCAAGGCAAAAAAAGTTCAGGGGTGAACCTGCCACAAGGCCCAAGTCCAACACTGGCACTCTTCCAACCCTTGGAGATTTTCTTTAGCAAGTTTGAGAGTACACACTCAGTTCCTCTCTCCTGGTTCCTTGGCAAAAATGAAGAAGCAACTGCAGGATTCCCCCAACAAACAGCACTCTGGCAGAAGGGGTAGGCAGTCCTTGGATCAGCAGGCTTCTTGTCCTTGGTTCAGGTTTCCTTGTCAGAAGTGATCTAAGTTCTTGGTTCAGGGGTCCTTCTCTTGTACCCCTTTTTGTCTTTGATCCCTTTGTCCATGCAGGGGAATTTCCCCCCATCTTGGGTTTGTTGTGGGTGTTGCCAGGCCGAGGCACCTGGCCTATTCACTGTGCAGGGCAGAGTCTTCAGCCGCCCAGCAGGAGCGGAGCCAGCATTGTCACAGGCAGGGGCAGGGCCATCAGTCGCCCGGTAGGAGGTGGGGCCAGGAAAGTCCCTGGCAGGCACAGAGTCATCAGCCGCCTGGCAGGGGGGTGGATCCAGCATTGTATCAGGCAGGGCAAGCTATCAGGAGCTACTCTTCCCCTACTCTCAATGCAAATGCCCCACTCACCCCACACTGACTCATTCAGACCTCTGGAGCCACCCAGCTCCTGTCACACGCACACCAGAACCAGCAGAGACCGGTAGACAGTTAGACAAGAAAATAGCTACTTTCTAAAAGTGCTATTTTCAAACACAGAGTCCAAAAACCATCCACCCAAACGGATGCGTTATTAAACCCTGAGTTCAGGGATACCAAACTCGACATTGCACCATGCTCCCCGAGCCCGCTAGGATTATAGCATTAATAATCCTGGCAGCCCATTCTAACTGATGGAGAGCAGGTAACCTTACAATAGTGAAAAACGAATATGGCTGTAATTCACTATTAGGACATGCCAACCTTGTCAGGCTTGTCCTACCTTATGCTTACAATGCACCCTGCCCTTGGGCCTACCATAGGGGTGACTAACATGAAGTTAAGGGAAGGTTTAAGGACTGGCAAGTAGGTGTACTTGCGCAGTCTGCGTGACAGTACTAGACTGCACGTAGGTCTAGCAATGGCAGACCTGTAAACATACTTTTACTAGGCCGCTTCTGTGGGTGGCACAACACGTGCTGCAAGCCCACTAGCAGCATTTGTATTTACAAGCCCTGGCACTCCTGGTGCACTCTACTAGGGACTGACAGTAAACCAAATAAGCCAAACATGGAATTCAATCAATACAGTAATTTCACATTGGGAGCACTTGCACTGTGGCACTGATCAGCAGTGGCACAGTGCCCACAGCAATATACCAGCAAAAACATCGTAAACAGAGGAGGCAAACAGAAAAAATGGAGGAGAGACTCATGCCAATGATGTCAGGTCTAACAGTACCCAATTCCAAATGTCCGATTATTATGCCCAGAAACCGTAAGGGCTGTCCGAACAGGTTCCAAATGGCATTCAGACAGGTCGAGCCTTTCGAAGCTGAATCGTACAGCTCTATGTACTCGGATTCCGATGAACGATTCAGACAGCCGTTCCGATTCGGTTTGCCTGGAGCAAAATGGCTGTCGGAATCTGTCTTGGGGGTCCATAGCAGGACCCCACTTACCCGGGGCCCTCCAAATGGGACCCGTGGGGGTAATCAGGGGTCCCCTCTTTCCAACCATACACAGTGTGGCAAGCACCACGGGTGCCCCCACAGGGTGCACGACTTTCCCCACCCACCCCTCTTTTCAAAGGGAGCCTGTGTTCGCATTCGGACCACAGGCTCCCATTGAGGTCAATGGGAGTTCGAGCAAATCGTATACGGTTGCATACAAATCACTCGGTCGGACTCCCCCGATGCGAGTCGTCCGGAAAGCATTCCGGACAAGTTCATTATCGGCCCCTAAGTCTGTTAGTTAGTTCAAGGTGTTTCTCTCTCTGCTGATTCGAACGATGACTGAATTAGAACTGGCATGAGTATCAGATAAGTGTTCAGGACAGTCTACAATGGCATCTGTAAGTTGCTGACTTGTGTTAATGTATCTACACTATGGGCAATTTTTGTTTCACCTTTCTCAAAGACAGGGCAATACCATGATGAATAAAGCTGCAGGGTAACCACTGCTGAAGAAATGCATCTGCCTGATGTATGCCGGGAAATTAGTTTAGGAAGCAACGTGCTCATTGCTGGCATCTGTGTGCATACTGCGGGCCACATGTTTACATCCTGCAAAGGCCATTTCAGAATTTCGGCCTTCTGAGGTGTTGAGAAACTGACAACAATTTAGGCCAGTCTGGCCTTCTTCAATCAATTTCCTAACTATGGTTCCAGACATCAACAGTACCACAACATTATACTGCTTAGAATTGGAAACATCTGATATAAAACAGTAAAACAAAAAGTTGTTACTTTAAAAATAGGCTCTTTTACATGATCATTACCTTCGGTTCGGGGCTCCCCTGGCTAATTTTGACGGCACAAACGGGTGATACCGCTCACAAATTTGGGAACCAATGAACGTCTCCCAGCATGTCCTGTCATAAGGGCATCCGGGGGCAGCCGCCAACAACAGGGGCCCTGCATTGTTCTTCCCCTCATCGACTCCAAGAGCAAAGGCTTATGGTCAGATAGGTAACGCCCCAGATACATAACTGTACGCATTGAGGAGGTGATGTACTCAGTGCCCAGTGCTCTGTCTAGCCTACTATGGGTACGTTACGTCAGTGAATGACATGAGTATTCCCTGGTCATTAAGTGCATCACCCTCCAGATATCCACACATTACACATTCTGCATAAGTGCACTTAGCGATTCCACCACTCCTGGTTTCGTCAAATGTTTTGGTGGCTTCCTATCCAGCTCCCCATCTATCACACAGTTAAAATCTCCTACCCACAACAACCTGGTGCCCACCGCTTCCATTAACAATCCTGGATCTTCAGGAAGAAATCTCAATCATCATTGTTAGGTGCATATATATTCAGAATACAAAGAATCATAACTTCCAGCTTTCTTGCACCAACATATATCTACCCGCAGGTTCACCTCTGAATATTGCAGCTTAAACTGGACTTAAGACACCACCCATATGACAAGTGCGTTGATGAGCACAACTGGCCCCTCCACTTTCTTCTCAGCTTACCAAATTCCTCTTCTATCAAGTATGTTTCCTGGAGGCATGCTATCCCAATCCCTGACTGCGCAAGTAGGACATCACTCTATGCCTCTGCAAATACCCCCCCAGCCCTCTAACATTCCAAGTGACTATTTTGTAGCCTTGTGTCATGTTGCTTCCTCATCCATCCAAGACCATGCCTAGCTCCTCCACCCCACCGACTCCGGTCGCCGAATCCCGTAACAGTGAATCTTGTAAAAAATGCAAACTGAAAATACTGATACCAACACCACCGCTCCCTGACTCCCCCCCGGGTAAACGTCACAAAACAACCTTACCTTGTGAATAGCCACCTATAATTGGTCAGCGACACAGCAATGACCTGCCCCACCCTCTCCACTGCAAGCAACAGCAAACTTCCTTACTCCTCAAGGACTACAACGTATTTAAACGCTACCTAACAATTGAAATATGCAAAAGTAAGACAACACCTAGCAGGTCTCCAATCCTGGGAGGATGAAATACCACTAAGAGTCGTACTCCAGCTGCCCTACTGTACCCAAGCTAAGTACCACAGCATCCCACATTATTGCCTTCATCCTGTCTCAACAGTATTCTTACATGTTATTTGATGTCTGCGGAAAGTGTTCTCCCATCCAGAATTCAATGCTGCCCCTCTCCAATATTTACAGACCACACCTGCAATTCCAGCAGGGCTGACTGCACCATGCCCCCACCCCTAAATGCAGCAGTTCAACCAACTTCTTCCGAGTCCACACAGTACTCCGCCGTCGCTCAGTCATAGTCCATAGTCCTCTCCTTGTCACCACCACTCTTCGTCTCTCCACTGAAGGTACCATCTTCCTGCACCATCACTATCAGCGTGAGCCCATGCCTCTGCACTCCCACCTCAAAGGGGCATTATTCTCATAACCTGCTGGAGCAGTCGCTGTTCATTCACACTCTCCGATCTGTGCAGTCCCTTCTCACGTCCAGGTACCTTGTCCCACATCTCCAATCAAGACCACACCTTATATGGTTTCTCAAAGAATTGTGTCCTGCCATCTGCAATCACTTTGAGACGTGCCAGGTACAACGGCATGTATGGCAAGTTCGTGGCTCTTAGTTTCTGCTTGGCTTCCAAAATGACTTGATTGTGTCTGCACCTTACAGGTATAATCTGGAAAGATGATGATGCTGCGGGTTTCATAACACATGCCACTCAGTCCACGTGCAGCCCTCAATATGATGTCTCATTCCTTATAATTGTATATTCTCGCAATTATAGTTATTGGCGGTGCCCCCAGCAGCGGCACCACTGTAAGCGCCCTGTGGACCTTTTCAATAGATAATATGGGTGACAGATCAGATAAATTCAGTTTCGTTTTTAGCAAGTCCTCAAGGACACTTTTCACAATCCATGTTCCACTCACACCGGGATCCTCAAAAACCAAGGGTTATTCCTCTACAATCTTCGTTCGGCGTCCTCCCCTTGCTTTCCAGCGATGCAATGGTCACTATTAGATGAGACACCTGAGAGTTGTATCTTCCATCTGCAGGTCCGTAATTGTATGTTCAGCATAGGTGACCCTTTCCACTACTTTGCAGAGGTCCACATGGAGCAGCCCCATCAATTGACACTGCATCAGTCTTCCCCTCCAGTGCTATTTCGGAACCGTGGTTTTACCTCCAACAAGCCCGCACGAGTCGGCTCCTCCTCCTGCACTGCCACCTCACCAGCAGTCCTTGTGTAACTCCCTCGGGGGGTGGCACACTCATGATTGTGTTGCCCTGATAACTCTTTGCCATCTTGTCCTTCCCCATTCTAAAATAATCATGCCAGCAGGAAGTCCCCCAACCTTCAGTCAGGATTTCTTCAAGTTCCTGCTTTGTTGTTACTGCACTTTACTGCACCACATGCAGAGCAAACGTTAAGGCACTGTGTAGTAAAGGAGGACTGTGGACACGGCAGGTAAGTCTTGTATACTTTAATCAAGTACAGAGCAGGATGAGAGCGTACTCTTCGAAGCAGGTCAGGGAAACAACTACCTTGAAAGAGAACACTCACATTCAAACAATGACATGGAATACAAACACAGGCACATTCTTAAAAAACTAGACTGTAAAGCATATACTACACATCTTCAAACTAGGCAAGACAAAAAAAACAAGAAAAGAAAAAAAAAACTAACAGACAAAATCCTTAATATAGGTAGGTGTGGTGACCGGATATTTTGCCCTATTTCTTGAGTGATGGTGACTGTGGTCTACTACCATCTTAGTATAGTGGATAGATCCCTATTTGTAGCCTATTCTTAGGGTTTGCCTATTGGCTTTAACATGATTCAGTGCCCCTTTCATTGCATTTGGGCCTGAAAACTTACATTAGAAGATAGATGCTTTATTCCTGATTCAATATTATCTATTGGTAGGGCTTGCCTATGCGCTTTGACAGAACTGTACGTCTCTTTCATCTTTTTCGGGCCTGCAAGGCCCAAACGAGAGAGACTCCATTTTCCTTTTTCTTCTCGGTTGTCTGAGGCGCTTGTAGGTCAAGAGTGATGTTTTAGTTATGAGCTGTTGTTCGCTGGAGAGGAACCGGTCAGAGCTGGCCCTTATCGGAAGAATGTAGATGGGGCTCGAGTTCGAGACGCAACAACAGGTGGCCGCTGTGGGAGCGGCGAGAGCTCGGGGCCTGGTACAGAAGTCTGGTGGGCGGCAGGTTACTGTCTGGAAATTTCCACGAACGAAGGGCTCTCTATATTATCGAAATGCAGCAAGGTAGAGCAGGCAGACGATTCTTGGAAGAGAGACGAGACAGATGATTCTTAGCCACACTGATGATCCTTTGGAGAGACCGGAGTTATATCAATCGGTCTGTAAGAATAGCTGGAGCTAGTTTGTGGCCAATATCGGCATACATAGAATGAAGAAGTTAGTCGACGGTTGGTTCTCAGAATAGTGGAACTTATAACAGCGGAGTGAAGCTTGAAGGTGAAGACAGTCCACGGGAGAAAGAGGAGAAGAGAAGTCAGTGCAGTTTGGACGGTGCAAAGCTGAGAGATAGAGGCGAAGACCAGAGAAGGGTTCCAGTGCTTTGAAGGGGTGACGGAGGTGGAGGTGCATAGCGGTGCAGACGTGTATCCGTGAGTGCAGAGCAGAGTCTGAGATGAGCCAAGGCACGAATGAGAGAGGGACCCAGACGACAGCCAGAGTCGGACCACGTAATTATAAGGTGAAGTCTGTCCTGCTATTATAGTGCGTAGAGAGATGCTAATTCTTTCTTTCCTTTTCAGGCTATGCTTAGAATTATTAGGTGCTAGTATGAATGCAATGTTTATTTTTACTGTTTAATAAAGGGACCCCAGTCCTTAAAAGAACGTGTTTGTATATTATTGTCATAATAAAGTTAACCTTTCTTCGAGCCAGATGCTGATGAATGGAAGGATGGGTACGTTACCTTCCACCAAGGTAGCAGTAGACGGGAGGGGGAGTTAACCGAGTTAGGCTTTAATGTCCAAATGTGGTGATTGGCTATAATAAATCATATAAGATAGATACTTCCAGTAGATATCAGATACTTAGAAAATTCCCCAAGAGAGAGAGAGAGCACGAGGTATTATTAGGACCAATGAGCTGCCCTCCAAAAGGCGTGAAGGTAGAGTAGTTCGGGCAGGAGCCGCGGGGCTACCAATGGAGATATAGAGAGAACTGCCTTCCGAGAAGCATGGAGGTAGAATAGCTCAGGTAGGGACCGTGGGGCTCGGAAGTGTGGAGAGCTGCCTTCCGAAAAGCGAGAAGGTAGAGTGGCTCAGTCTGGATTGTCATGCGGTCACAAGTGGGGACACTATAAATTAGCTGCCCACCAATGAGAGAGGGGGTAGGTCAACCCGAGCCAGGGTGCTGTAGGGTTGTAGTAAGATAATAGGACATAGGATGGAATTCCATAGTTTCTTTAGGACTTAGTCGTATGGTAGTAGTATAAAAGTGTATATACAGTGGGTTCCCCATTCCCAGGTAAGTACCCCAGGTACTGTTATAAATAGGTACTGGGAAGGGATGGTGTTACGTAGTGGCCGGGTGTGTAGTATTTAGGGTAGGCTGCCAGCTTGACCAGAGAATTTGGCTATTACAGTAGGCGGTTTGCGGTACCTAACAGAACGTGAAGACAGGAACCCTCAGTGCCTAAAACAGAACCATTAGTTTGAGAAAAATTCAAGCTATCTGAAGATACACCCACAGGAATCAAAGAATCCCCCCCAACAAGAGCGGCACCAGACAACCCTGAACAGGGGACATCCTCAAACCCCTGAGCTAGAACATATCTGCTACTACTGTGGGGAATCACCTGTTTGCAAAACACCAACGATTTATCCTGTTTTTGTACTGCACCACACTTTTGGTAAAGTGCAACACGTCAAAAATTCCGACGTACACCATTATCTAAAACAACACAGTGATCAAGAACTTTACACACAGTGTAGGGCTGTTTGAACTTGGAGATAGCTCTCCCAATTCTACCACTCTTCACTTTCACTAAATCACCCTCATTGAAGCGACAAGGAATATCCAAATTCCTTTTAGGCTCAATCGAAATTCAACGTAAAGTAACTAACTGCTTCATCCATGTGGGATCTAATTTAGAGCCAGGGGCCTGTTGTATATTCTTACTTGGTTCAATATGACTACTTGGTGTCTGTAGTCCTTTCTTAGTGTTCCTACCTTCTCTATCTCCCATAGTACCTAAGTGTGTTCTATCTGGTGTGTGGAGATTCCAGCCTTGGCAGTTGGTCTGGTCAGCTGTGGGGTTTTACTGCTCTGCTGTCTTATCCTATGTAACTTAATAAACCTATTTTAATAATCTGAAGACGTGTCCTGCTGCCTACTTAATCTACTTACAACAGTGCCCTCCCCCTCATCAACTCAAATGGAGATTTCTCTCCATCAACAAGAGGAGTAGTCCGATAGGCCCAAAGCATTTCATCCACCATCTTGCGCACAACAGAACCATTCTCAGAAGCCATCTGGATGATCCCTTTCACACCTTTGTTAGCTCGCTCACACAAATCATTCCCTAGAGGGTTATACAAAGAAGTACGGTGATGAGCGATTCCACAATTTTTCAAAAACCTTTGCATCTCTCTTGACAATAATTGAGTACCGTTACGTGTAATGAGGACAGAGGGAATGCCCTCATCCCTAAATAATTCACCAAGAAACTTGATGCCCGACGCACAGTGAGCCTCTACTGTTCGCCCCTCTCCTATGTATCTCTCTCTCAAGCATCTCTAGTCCTGGGTCCCCTGCTCGATGTCAGATCTTCAGAGGGGCTGCTTCCTCATTGCAAGTCCTCTGCAGACTCAGAGGTGTTCTTTCTCAAGCCCTTGACCCTCGCAGCTTCTCACCTCCTACAGATCTTTGTGTAAGATGTCCACGGGGACTCGGCACCCCTCAATGTCTTTCTGCTCCTTTCCGCCTCGCCCGCAGGCTAAAGAAGCCCTGTTGTCCCCTGCCATGACTCTAGCCACAGTTCTCACTGGGCGCAGCTGCAGCCAGCGACCCGTTGCTCGCTCAGCCCTCCTTCTGCAGGCTCACTGCCGCGGCAGGATCAGACTTCCAGGATTACCGCTGGTCACAGCAGCTCAGCATCGCGGTCCAGTTCTCTGGTAGCTGTCCTCAAGACGTTCGTGGCCTAACTATGCTCGATGTTGCAGGATACTGACTGGGGGCAGTGGTGCACTCTAAAAGTGTGTCCGATCGGCCATCTTGTCACGCCAACAGCAATAGTTCATTATAAATTGATGTATACTGCTACTTTTGACTAGCTTTTTGTATGCCAAAATGCCTCAACATTGATACAGATGATAACAATAACAACAATTAATACAAAAAACATAATGCAGGGTGCTACATTGCCTCACAATAATGATTACATGTACAATAAAGTATAAATGTAAGCCTCAAACAGAACAGTACGTAGTTTCAAACATGTAATATATAGTACCTAAAACATACGAAGCATTTGAAGTTGGGAAGGTATTTGTAACAGAGGCTAAACACAGCAGTAAGACCTGAGTTTTATACCTTCTGTAGCACAAACAGAACCACATTTAGGTACCTGTGAAAGACCAACATCAGTCTGCAGTATAAATAGATGCTTACGTGAAGGTGACGTTGATGGATCCCTCTCGCTATCTTGAGCTGGCAGAGGAGTTTGGGGCCACAGTGGATCTGGTAATGAAAAATGGCGTCAGGTAACACAGCAATGTTACAAAAATAACAATACCTGCAGGAATTAATTGTTCTAAAACAAGACTAAAGAGTCACAAACGCAGGATGTCCTGCAAAGGTATTCAGGGACATTTAATTAAAAAAATATATATAACCTTTTGACTCGAGCATTAGTGTCCTCAAGGATGTGATTCTAAGTCCACAGAAATAACACAATATGTGATCTATAAAACGTGGGGACAAAACTGCATGTGCGTAGAATGGAGAACAACAGTCATGCACTCTCACTCTTCAATCAATAAACATGTTTGCATTTATTTATGTAAATTTACTAACCTTTACGGTTACATATAATTCATCATTAAACTTAATAGATTATTCATTTAAACAATTTAGGTAACATCTTACAGTGGGCATAAAAGCTAGCAGACTTTGTTTTCAAAATGTTTCAAATGCTTGTGGGTAGGAATGAAGCTTCAAATGCCACCACAATTTACTGTTCCTCTCAGGGAATGAATGCTGTGGTGTGAAGCCCACCTTGGGTGTCTTAAAGAAATACAGGAAGGCATAAGATATTATTTTGTAGGTGTGCATCCGACTGTCTGACAACTTATCAGTAAGAGCATGTATCCATTCCTGAAATACCCAAAATCAGGGTTGGTGCTTCCAGGCAAATGAAAATCCTTAACTTACTGTGATGTAGCTCAAACTTGACCAGTCAGCCATCAACACATGGTGGGACATGTTGCTCTGCGTGGCTTAGTGCTAAATCAGTCCGTAGTCTCTATTTTGGCTATCCGGGAACAGTGGTGAAATGTAGCTACCAAGGAATTAATAATTCTAGAGGCTCCAGATTGTGTTCAGCAGCTGAGTTGTAGGTAAGGAATGCCCTGGGGTTGCACATGCAGAGGCCCCTGATCTGTGTATATGCAGACCCTTGAAGATCATGTTCAAGATCTAGAGCTGACAAGCGGACAGGGCAGACTCCATGCAGACATTTACCCAAACCCTGGGTTTCTGCTGTGCGGTCCAGAAATCTGTATGTGTCTGTGTTGTGGCTAAGCCTTATCAATATCCTATATGAACAATAGCTATCGATCAGGTTTTTGCACGGATCTCTAATAAATGCATTAATATCTAAATTAGAGAAGCCGTGTGCATGAAACAATTATGAGGTCTGGCATAATAGAATGTGGGTGTGTGTGTTAAGTGAGAACCTGAGCACGATGCACAGATTATCATTAAAGGAAGTCACCATGTGCTAACTAGAAATAATAAGAAGTGGCAGTGACGTATTACCAGAACATAAATGGAACTGATCGCAATGTTCTACCTGGACATGACAAAAAGTGTCAATGGACTTTTAAATAGTGGAAAGTGGACATGGTGGTCAAAACGGAAGCCTCCCTAGATGTCCTGAATGGATATGTTGGTAAATATTATTGCTTTAAGAGGGTATAATCAAAACTGATCATGATGTTACACACAGCTGCATGCATGCGCGTGCTCTTCGTGGCTTTATTAACCCTTTCTTTTTTCAGTTGTTGCATTGCATCAAATAAGACTATAAGATATATCACAATTCCAAAAATGCGCTGGCATGGGCTAATGGGGCAAGGAATGGGTATAAAGATGAAGATAAATGCCTATCACATGGCACCATGGGCCACAATGCTGGAACAGAAAGCCTTGTCCAGCACTAGTATGTGATTACAGCTGGTTTTAGTGGAGTGCTCCCACACTCTGTGTTTTTGTTTTTATCTCTGACATTGTCTAGGCGCAAGTGTGACACTCTGAGGGGAGAGGCCCCCTTACAAAGTAAGGCTGCTATGGAACAAGAAACATACACTTTGCAATGTAAATCAATCGCTTTTAAACCAGCATGGCTACGTTCTTCAGATGAGTTCCAACAGAGAAAACACTTACCAAGAGTTGAATTACAAAGTACTGCCTACTAAGCCAAGGGCTATGCACAAAGATGAAATGAAAGAAAAACTGGAAACTGGCAATTCACGGTCAGGGTAGAAGACAGGATCAGGACACAGAAACGGGCAGAAACAAGTCACAGTCAATTACCTTCTAAACTTACAGGGACAAAGATCAATACAGAAGAACTCCCAAACACGGTCAATTTGTTATGCCAGACTCGAGATCCAATTGTGAGGAAGCTACATCCCTTGTGCTTGAGGAAAGTCACATGCAGCAATGCAAACACTTTGGGAAATACGTCCAATGAAGGACAGGGAAATGCAGGAGGCCAGGTCCATCTTAGACCAATGCAGCCTGCAGCGGAAACACCTCTGTCTGCACTGTTATGTACGATTTCTTGTCTGACACAATTTCCACCCACACTGTGAAGTGGACAACAAAAAAAGATTACTGTCATTCCAACGAAAGTAACTGTGGAGTAATGTGAACTTGAAGTAACTCACCTTGCTTGTATATGGTGGAAGGCTCCAAATGCTTGATTTTGATTCTTTTATTTTTAGGATAAACAGTTCCCTGATTAAGGGTCTTTGACCCAAAATGCATTGGGATGATTGAAAAGAGATGCAATATATATGTGATACCAATAAGCAGTTTACATGATGTACATGCACATGTGAGAATTATCATAGTGATGCTGTAACATCCAATAAAAGGAATCTTTTTGGATAAAGAAACAGTGAACAATTGTGGATCTTATTTGAATTAGAGACAGGTTACTTTAACCCAACAGGAGTGCAATAGGGGGGACACTAAGGAAGATAAACGTAGTGCTTTATTTTGAGTATTGAACTTACTCCCTTAGGCCAGAGGGGAATATCCACGTGCACCCAAGAAGATTACACGGAGTATGAATTTTCTTCACCCAATTTAAAATAGTGTGCCTCACTACTCCTGAATTAAATATTGTTATAACTCATTGAAATTCTTTGTAGATAGTCCTGTATGAACCACAATTGTCCTTCAGCAGCTGGAGGTTCATTTTCAGTTTTGACCACAGTGTTGTATGATATAGGTCTGCTTCAATAGTAACATGTTTTCAAGTAACTTAAGTTTGCTTGAACCTTTCACAAACTTTCATACATGCTTGTTTAGATTAAAAATATAACTCAACTTTTACAGGCTAATTTCTAGGATGAGAGTTGATTATGGGTTGGTGGAGATTGCTTGACGCGAGGGCTGTGCTCTGGTCCGACTCCCATCCCTGACTTCAGCCATGTCCAGTATCCATTGTATCCACAGTGCCAGGGCTCCAGCTATGGCCCACGCCCAGCAAAGGAGCATTCAACACCCACAGGACATTGACTTTTCTGTGCCATGCCGACACAGTGCCCAGTACTTGTGCCCTGCACCCAGCAGCAGTGTCAGCAGGTCCCTGCCCTGTCAGTAAACATAATGCCCAGACCCAGCAGCGTGTGAATGACCTGCCTGCTATGTGCACCCCTACCTTATAGAGCCTTCATGAAAAGACTGATGTATTTGCTAAACACAAGCTCTTATCTCAACAACTTCAAAAAGTATACTGTAAAAGAAAAGGAAAGAGTGTGTGGACAGTGAAAGATACAACCATGGAAAATTTTGCGACTACAACAAGATGGTAAATCAATTTGAAAATATATATGGTGGCTGTATCAGACACTAGACATTTGCCATTTGTTAGCAATACCCAGCATGTGATGTTTCGCATATGGTTACAATTTATGACATATAGACGTGGCTCTGGGGAATTTCAATGGGAATGTACTTAGTGCAGACAATGTGTAATGGGGTATGATGTATTTATGGACATGCGATGTTGTCCAAAAAATACAATACTGACTCTACGTATGGGAAGCTGTTCCGTTAATATAACGTGAGTCAGTATTAGGAAATGTGAAGCTGAAACCTTGCGCATGAACAGTTCCTGGCATATTAAGGGGTATTTTGGATTATGTGGCACTACATGGATATATGAGTATCTATAATGGCTGAACCTGGCAACATGAAGCTGAAGCTGGCACATGATGGTAACTCCCCATCTATGATGACATTACTTATAATACAATGGTGATACCTGGAATATGATAGTGATGCATTATGTATGCTGGATAGTATCTAATGAACACGTTATTTACCTTTAGTAACGCTCTTTCTGGTGGATACTATATTTAACCACAGATTACTCACATTTAAGATCCCCCAGGCGCAAGACTGGATGTCGAAAGTTCTTTGATTTGGGACTTTTTTAGATGGAAAAAGAGACCCTTCCAAATACTGTGGGATGAAGGAGGGCAGTGATGAATCTGCAGTTAGATAGAATATCCACCAGAAACAGAATTAGGGAAGGTAAGGAAGGTAAGTAACTTGTTTTTACGATGCACACGTCTAACTACAGTTTCCTCACCTGTAGAGCAGATACCAAACGAGAACCCCCAAGATGGAGGGTCTGGGAAATGGACTCAAACCAAAAAGTTTTCCAGGACCAAATAGGCGAAATGCTATTCTCATCAGACCTGGTTGTCAAGGCACTGGCACTATCCGAACATGTGCACTGAAACCTATGTCACAGCCTGTTGGATGTCAAGAACAGGCACTCCACCTGAAAAAGGAGTGGTAGTAGTCTTTGCCTATGCTTCTTGGCCAATGCAAGCCGATCTGAATGCAGAGGACTGTCCACCTTTATAAGTCCTTTCCTGCACTGCTTTACCTTTCTTTGCCCCAGAGAACTCAGACCAGACCCGATGGTCTTTGGTACAAATGATGTGAAAACTAAAGGCTCTTTTGTGGTCCAGCTAATGAGATGGTATGTTATGTTAAGGAATTTATTGAGCCCACGTACACCAAATGGTTTCATGGCACTGATCTCTCCTACTCTTTTAAGGGGTGAAGTGGAGTAAAGAAAGTAGGAAGAGTGATAGCTTGCCCAGCATGAAAGGACATTACAAAAAGGTCGCCATGGTTCTCAACACCAGATTGTGAGGAAAAAAGAAGGTGTTTAGCCACTGCATCAAGAAAGTGTGGTGCTCACCCATGCAACAAGCTAAAGTGATAGCAATGAGGAAGATGGTTTTTAGCGTCAGATGGCACAACAAACAGCTGTGCATTGGCTTGAAGGGGGTGCACAAGAGGAATGCAAGGACCAAATTAAGATCACCCAGTGGCATCACAAATGGTATGGAATGATACATGTGTGTCAAATCTTTAATGAACAGCATCACAACAGGTGATGTAAGCAAGGACAGTTGGTCTGGCAAAAGCAAAAAGGCTGAAAGGGCCCTTCATGATGTCCACTTGCAAGACCTTGTTGGACCTGGACCAAAGGTAACACTACCAACAAAACATGTGACAGTTTTGCTTGCTGGGGTTCTATACTGCAGACTTCACACCAGGTCACAAGCTTGTCCTGGTGTCCTGCATAAACAGATTTTGTAGAGGAGCAGCTGGCTGCAAGGATGACATCGGCAAGGAGGTAGGCTGAACTCAGTTAGATGTCGTCACTCAATCTTCATGCATGGAGGTGTAGATTGCACAGGCTCTGCAGCAGAACCCTGCCCTTCTGCTGCGACAGACGATCCTCCCTAAGCAGTGGCCTGATCGAAGAACAAATGCTGAGGCCAAGAAGTTCTGGCCCAATACGGAGCCAACAGGATGACAGTGGCCCAGTTGTTACTGATCTTCTTCAGAGCTCAAGGCAGAAGAGGCAGAGGCAGATAGCTGTACCTGTGCCCCACTCTAGCCTGAAAGCGTCTTTTAGAGAGAGTGCTCTTGGGAACTCCAACATGCAAAAGTTTTGAAACTGCACATTCTTGACAGAGGCCAAAAGATCCAGCCATGGCTCACCTCACGGTCCTAAGATGTCCCGCGTCACCTTTGGATGCAACCACTATTTGTGATCCACCAAGCATCACCAGCTGAGACCATCTGCCCTGGATATTAAAGATATTACCAGGTGGTTCCCAATCAGGGAGATGCCCTGATGCTCCAGCCAACTCCTGAGGCATAGAGAATTTTGGCAAATGACCTAGAACCACACTCTACCCTGCTTATTGCTGTACCACATTGCTGTGGTATTGTCGGTAGGAACCTATACCAGCCTTCCCTTGATGGACAGTAGGAAAGTCTTCAATGCCAGGTGAATGGCCTGCAACTTTAACAGATTGATATGGAGTACATTTTCTGCCAGAGACCAGAGTCCTCTGATCTCCACCTTTATAGCTGAACTACCCAACCAAGCAATGATAAATCTGTCACTACCGTTAGCTCTGGGTGGGTTGTGATCAAGCTGCCACTACAGCAGATTTCGAGTTCTCTCCCTTGAAAAATGGATTATATCCAACAGGTTTCCTCAAATAATTCATATTCCAATGCAGAGCCTGCATATGCCACCTGGCATAGTTGATAAGCAGGATGTATGAGGCTAAGAGGCCAGAACCCCGAGAATCACTCTAACTAAGACCTAAGACCAATGCTGAAACATTGGGATCACAGACGTAAAGTCCAGTACCAGTTTTGACGGAAGGAAGGCCCTGAACTACACCATAGCCATTGCGACTCCTATGAAGCGAATCCTCTGCAAAGGAGTCAGGTGTGCCTTCGGCACGTTGTTCATGAACCCCAAAGATGTCAAGAAGTTTGAGGTCGTCTGAGGAGGTCTACGCTGACTGAGGAGCGAGCGCTTTGAACAGCTAGTTTTGTGACATACTGAGGGGCACTGGTTAGGCTGAAAGGGAGCACGGTTAACTAAAAGGGGTCCTGGCCGCCTTGAATTGCAGGTAAAGTCATTAGAGCTGCAGGATGGTCTCATAAAAGTACAGGTCCTGCAGTTCCAATGCTACTATCCAGTCACCCAGATTCAGGCCAGACAGAACGTGGGCCAGTGTGAGCATCTTGAACGTGTTCTTCGGCTAGAAGGTGTTCAAAGGGTGAAGATCTAAAATAGGATGAAGGCATCCGTACTACTTTGGTACGAGGTGTTCAAAGGGTGAAGAACTAAAATAGGATGAAGGCATCCGTACTACTTTGGTACGAGGTGTTCAAAGGGTGAAGATCTAAAATAGGATGAAGGCATCTGTACTACTTTGGTATGAGGACATCGTGGAAGTAACAACCAAACTTGATTTCCAAATCACCTACCCTCTCTCTGGCCCCCTTGGACAGTAGAAATTCCACAACTTGCAACATAATTGTCAGGTGCTCCTCTGAAAGCACTCTGATGTGGGTGAAAGATGCAGTGGGTCGGGAATGAGCGTAAGGGTCTAGCCCTGCTGGACAATCTCAAAGACCCATCTGTTGGATATGACAGGTTGACACCCTTGGAGGAAATGTCTGATCCTGCGCCCCACATAATGGTGTGCCACAAAACGGTTTGGAAGCTGATCTTGTGAGGGAGAGGCACTGGGAAGATCAGTGGCCACTGGAGACCTGTACGTTGCATACCTGATCCCATCCACAACATTGAAAGGGCTGGGTTGCCTGTTGGTGAGGTGTGTGCTGTATGCTAGACTTTCTGAATAGCCCGAAAGGGCTGAAATTATTATGAAAACTCTCTGGCAAGGGTTGGAAGGCCCTAAGTATGAGCCACGCCACTAAGAATGAGTGGTGGCCCATCTCTCCTAGAAGCATTTGAGGGCAGAATCAGACTTCTCACCAAATAGGTGAGTTCCATTGAATGTAATATCCATAAAGGCTGCCTTGATATCTCCAGAAAAGTCTATAGAGGTCAGCCATGCATGTCGACGGACCACTACACTAGTGTTGAATGCTCATCCCAAGCAATCAGTGGTGCCCAGGCCAGAACTAATTTGGATGAATTCTGAATGGTTGGCGCAGGGAAGGTCAAAACCCCTCAGGGACTGATGGCAAGATCTCACTTGCCATGTCTCTGAGGGCATGTGTTTAACCCCTTGCATGCGTCGGACGGCCGGCGGCCGTCCGACGTCACGGTGGGCGTGTGCGGAGCGGAGGACGGCCGGGGTCCGTCCGAACCACGCCCACGCCGTAAATCACCCGCACCGCGGCGGAATTTTCACCGCGGTCAAGGGGTTAAAGACTAGGTAGGCAACTGGCACTGATCAACCTTACGGCTAGGCTGGTCTGCCTGACTGGAACATTTGTTTTCCTGAATGTCTCAATTTTCTTTGATTCTCTGTCCATGAGGTTGTGGGGAATGAATTAGGGTTCACTTTGCAGGTGGGAGTCTGTACCACCAATCTCTCTGGTGTACGGTACGGAGTCAATAAATCAGGGACACCTAGTGCTGGTCTGTGGAATCTGGATACCTACCTTTACACCAGTGGGCAAAACCTGGCTTAGACTAGGCGCCCATTAATGTGTCAGTTAGGGCTCCACTAAATGGTAGTGAGGATTCCAAAGTGGCCTGCCCAGGCTGCAAAACATCTACATTAGTTTGCTTGTTTAAAATTCTAGAAAGGGCAATTCTAGATAAAAGACCGAAGCTGCACATTTAATCATCACAGCAAAAGAAGCACTTTCTTCTGTTGGTGGCTGTGGGAGGGGAAAATACACTCACTATTAGGAAAGGATCACGCATACTGGCCTTTTGTAGGTATAGGTTGTCATCCACAAAATGTGGGAGAAAATCATCCCCAGAAGCTCCATTATCATCTCCAAATGGTGGTTGGCTTTGAGCCGAGCCGGAGCCAAAAGAGGACGGACCACTTTACGGTGGCCCTGTGGCAGAGGCAGTGCTCTATTAGACTCTGACTAAATGGAGTTCAGATGCATCAGGGTGAATTTGAGACGCAACAGCGGTCGAGGCAGAGAAGAGTTGAGTTCAGTTTGGAGTCAGACATCGGGTGCTTCCCCTCTGGAACAGGTGGCATCATAGCTGGTGTTGATGTTTGATGTACCAAAGGAGATTGTGGCACCAGAGGGGAAGTCAGCAGTGGAATTGGTGTGGAACCTGAGGTCCGCTCAGGAGGCACAGTTGGTCTTGAGGACAGATCCACTGGTGGGAGCCTGACTGGAGGCTACTGTGAATCCTTGAGATCCAAAGACAGGCCAGAGGGAACCATACGAGTTCCAAAGATGTGCAACATGGCCCTCCGAAAACCCTCAATCTACTGTGGCTTTGCTGATGAACAAGGGGAACTCGGAGTGCATCGGTACCAACTGCAGAATTGGCTCCTCGGATGAAAGATAGAGAGCAAGTCCCAGTGGCACCTTGACACGTTCGTAGAGAAAGGCGGGATGGGACTGTGTCCCGCTAAGCTTTCTTGTGCTTCTGTTCTGATTTTGGCTTACCAGAAGACATTGACAATGAACAGGATCTGTTGTGTAAACGGATCTACTTCAAGGAGTAGGACTTGCATGGGTTCTTCAGAATTTTATGCAAGGTGAACTATTCTATTTAATGAGGACTCCCACAACCTGGAGTCGTGTCTCGAGTCCAGACACCAAAGACAGACTTGGGGCATGATTTAGATCTTGATGGACAGGTTACTCCACAACAGGGAATGATATCCCGTCCACTGAAATATACATCCCATTGTATCCTATGGGATTTATATTTCAGCGGACAGGATGTACATCACATTTGTGACAGAGTAATTCGACCGCCAATATCTTAATCAAGCCCTGTGGATGGTTCTGTCACCAGAATTTGTTTTCGGCAGTCACAACAAGGTTTAAATCCTGGAATTTTGGAAGGGAACACTGTTTGCTTGCAAACATCACTTACGGGGTGGAAATGAGTCACTATGGAGCCGAACACACCACCTGCCGTTGCGCAGGAGCACTGCTGTGAAATCTTTCCGGATCCAATCTTGTGCATGGGAAAATCTTAAAGGTGAAGAATCTGCAGTTATAAGTATATCTCAGAAAGGCAACTTGTGTTTAACTGAAGAAATGTGGCATATGGACATACTGAACAATACATGTGCATGTGAGGCTGTAAAATTACAGACGGCTGGTCATATGAAGTTGTTCCTAGCATATGCCTGGCCTGGGAAATTGTTCATTATTATGTGTGATTAAATTAGGCCTCCATATTGTTGTGGAGTTGCATGGGGTAATAGAGTATTTAATGAAAATACGTAAATATTTGGGGCACATTCAGTCAATTTACTGAAAGTGGCACGCTGATATTGCGGGGTATCGGAGAACACAATTAGATTACTAAAAATGAAAAGCTCTTTGTGGAACATGAAAAGAGTATTTTTAGACAATAAATAAATGTACTAAAACGACCTGCTGAATTTCGGTGACAAAATGAGTTTATGCACTAAAAACTAGACTCCGGAACTGGCTCGGATTATATTTGATAATTTACATGGATTCAAAGCAATTTTAATGCTTGTGCCATGCCATCTTTTTCTTGGTGCTAGAGGAACTTATCTGATGCAAACCGTGATGTTTTGTGACCTATGTTGAGTCCAAAGGTATGTCATAATGTGCAATCACTAAAACTGCTGTACTGTAACTTACTCGTCTGAAACTTGAAAACCTCTGTAACCTAAGCAGTAGCTTCTTTGTCAAAAACAGTAAGATACGACTAATATGAAATATAATTTATGATCTATATCTGTGAAAGTGTATGCTCCTAGTCTGCCCTTTGCAGATAGTACTATTTTATGATGGACATTCTATTTGAAATGGAAAGTTTAACAAATTGAAAGTAAGAAAGATGTAGAAGTGAATGTTAAATAATTTAAGCATTGTATAACCCCATGCCAAACAGTGAACTTAGATTATATTAATGGCTGTATAACTTATGCAATTTTGGCCAGCTCCTTCAGCAAATGGAGCAACACAAAGCAATAATGGACGGAATGCTGAACATTGTCACACATTCATCCCCAGTCACATATCTATGTGAAACCCATTGTTTTTTTGCTCATCACGCCACCCCAGTTTGGATCCAGCCATATGCAAATGGGAACAGTCCAGCCCGAACTGCCAGGCCAGGTCCTCCCGGAACAGAAACCTAGCTTCCTGGCAACAGTTTTGGGGTTTCACCTCTCAGCCAGGCTAGTTTGAATCTAGTGGCAAAGCGAGCACAGGATACACATCTGGGCATACCTTTCCCTAGATGAGACGTGCTCTAGTGCAGGGGTCTCAAACCTTTTCTGTAATGAGAGCTACTTCTGATCAGTGAAAATATTTGGGAGCTACGGAGGGCCAAGTAACTCGCACATTGTTTCCAGACAGCACCTCGCTCAGCTTCATTGACTTTAAACCTAATTTTGTTGGAGCCTGATACTAAGGTTTGAACAAAATACTGTGACTATGGGTACTATGATAGGGCTGTCATGTGACAGTAAGTGCATGGTCAGTGGGGATGTATGAACATGTGTATGAATAAATGGGATATATATATGTATGGGAGACTGAGAGCCTGTGTTGTATGTACTTGTGGCACAGGACATACCTTTCACCATATGTGGCACCGTTACACATACAACAAAACATTTCCTGCAAAAATGCTGCTAAAAAGCAAACATTTTCTGAAGTTCAAGGGAACTTTTTTTGCATTTTTTAACTTTCTCCCATTTAAAAATGAAAATGGCTTGTCTGCCAGGCACAGGGAGCAAGATATCTGCTAGGTGTAAGTGCGATACTATGAAATAGAAGAAAATTCAAGTGAAGAGTTAACTTTATGTTTACATGCATTACATAAAACCATCATTTTCATTTTCTTCTATGTCAAAGTGCCTTAAAAATCAGCAGGCATTTTACTCCCAGTGGCCTGTAGACATGGTGGTATATTTATAATAGAAAAATATAGTCATTTGTTTAAATGTGAGGCATTTAAAGTGAAGAAACATGCTTCAGAAAACATTAGGACTTAATTGGCAGAAGAAACATTTTTCTTCACTTTCACTTTCTCCCAATTAAAACAAAATGACTGTATTTTTCAGTTATAAATATGGCACTGTCTAGAGCTACTCTGAAGGTTTATGCGAGCTACTGTTAGCTTGCAATCAACTTGTTGGGAGAAACCTGCTCTAGTGTGTAGAGTCCACTTAAAGGGTTCCAGTGTGAAGTCTTTGAGGCCATGGAGGAGGGCACCACCATCATCCAGATGTGAGAGCATAAGTGCTTGAAAAGCAATTCAGAATTCTCTTTCTCGAACAAATGGTCCACTTTCTTTAAAGAACAGCTGGTACCAGGCTCTCTGTGTTTTAAGCAGTGTGATCCTTGAGGGAGAGGTTAATGTCGAGGTTGAAGCAAAGAGAATTGACACACATTGGAAGATGAGGTTCGAATTCATCAAGAATCATGTCTTTTTTGTTGTCTTTGGCAAATAACATCAATAGATATATACATAAAAGCTGTCTGACAACAGATATGTGTTACTCACATGGTGGGATTTAGTAAGGCAGTGCAGCTACAACCAGGCAATAAAAGCTTACTTGAAGAGAATGCAGCTGGGAGTCGCTCAGCAGCCTTTGTTGGTAGGGGAGGGTGGGACCACAGCCTCTCTGTAGGAGAAACAATGAAAATAATTTTTGTAAGCAGCGCTGTCTCTACAATCGATCACATTCTGCCCATGCTTTACTAAAATCACAAATTTGAATTTAACTTGCAACCTGGTAAAGGAGCAACCAAAACATTTACTATCAATTTCACTTATCTGTTGATAGGGATCATACATCGTTTGACAAATCCAGATGGCGTTCATGCTTTATTTTCAAGTCTAAGAACTGATCATTATTAAAGTAATCCACCTATCAGAAGAGCAGAAGGAAAAATAGCTAATTTATGTAAATGTAACCCTGCACTTTTC
The DNA here is from genome assembly GCF_964261635.1 of Lissotriton helveticus. Taxonomy (NCBI): domain Eukaryota; kingdom Metazoa; phylum Chordata; class Amphibia; order Caudata; family Salamandridae; genus Lissotriton; species Lissotriton helveticus. Next base: position 1,437,902,861 of record NC_136068.1, read on the forward strand.
TAAAACATAATATCATTTTTGAATTTGTACACTAACTGGCACATGCATCAACAATGCCTTTTGCGATTCCTTATAAGCGAAAAATAAGGATTCTCTAATAAGGAATAGCAAAAGACTATGCATGTAGAAATTGCTTAAAAATTGCGATTTCTAAACATTCCTTAATTGCGACTCGCAAATTGCGAGTCGCAATTAAGGAATACCTCCCCATTCATTCCTATGGGCCTAGAGGCCCAAGGGCATGTGTGTGTGTAAAATGGAACTTTGAAAAATGCACTTAAGTGCATTTTTCAAAGTGTTTGCAAATTACCATGAAGTTCAACTTCATGGTAATTTGTTCGCCCTATTAGCGAAGTCGTTAATTTTTTTACTTTAATGCATTGCATTTAAGGAATCTCAATTTGAGATTCCTTAAATGCAATCGCAATTTAAGTAATCGCAATTTAGAGATTACTAAAATTGCGATTTTTGCATTTGGGATGATGCATCCCAAATGCAAAAATACCGGTCGCAAAGGGGCAGATTCGGAGAATCTGCCCGTTTGCGACCGGTTTTTGCTTTGATGCATGTGGGCCAATGTGAATTAAACTGCTTGAACGAAAACGTTTTCTCTGCGAGTAACAGCAGTGATGAAATATCACTAAAAATGTAGTGACCATCTAAATGGTAATAGCCTTTGTCATCTTTTAGAAGCAAGCTGGCACTTAGGAAATTAAATCTAGTAGATGTTTATGGATCACAGTTCATATCCACATTGATATAGCATTATTTCTTTCTTTTAAAGTATATAGATACATATCAGATAAAAAGTTGAAATGTACTGTGTTGGGAGTGAATGGACTTCCTTTGTGGTGGGAGAAGATGTTCCAAACACTGTTACCTCGCTTTTAAACCTTCTTCGCTTGGATTATTTGACAATAATGATGGGTTTGGGATACAGACTGGAGTAGAGAGTGAATTACAGAAGTTTATGCAGCAGTTGAAACGATTAATTTGTCTGTGTTAGAAATGGGAAGGTTTAGGGACTGGCAAGTGAGTGCACTTGCCAAGTCGACATGGCAGTCCCAGACTGCACACTGGCTCTACAATGGCAGGCCTGAGCCATATTTTACAAGCTGCTTCTGTGCGTGGCACAACCAGTTTATTTACTGGCCCTGGGTACACATGGTGCACTGCACTAGGGTCTGACAAGTAAATCAAATAGCTAATCATGGACTTACTAATCCATTATAACAATTTACAATAGGGAGCATTTGCACTTTGGCACTGAATAGAAGTGGCAAAGTGCCTAAAGCATCTAGACCAGCAAAAACATAGAAAAACACACGGGCAACAGCAAAAAAAATGGAAGGGAGACCCACACCAATGGTGCCAGGTCTAACACATGTCCCCTCAAGCTGAAATGTGGGGAAAACTACTCACCCCATGGGAGTTCTCTTCAATAAGGCGGAAAAATCTGGACAGACCATCAGAATTGGCGTGTTCTGTATCAGGGCGGTGTTCCATCATGAAGTCCATCCCCTGTAGGGAAATGGACCACCTCAACAGCTTTGGATTCTCACCTCTCATCTGCATCAACCATCTGAGGGGCCTGTGGTCAGTCTGAACCCGGAAGTGAGTTCCAAACAAGTATGGTCTCAACTTCTTCAGTGCCCAGATCACAGCAAATGCCTCACGGTTGATTGCACTCACCCTCTGATCCTGTGGAAGTAACCTCCTACTGATTAAGGCTACAGGTTGGTCTAGGCCCTCCTCATTTATCTATGAAAGAACAGCCCCTACACCATGCTCTGAAGCTTCTGTCTGCACAATGAATTCTTTAGAGAAGTTGGGTGCCTGAAGCATGGACGCCGTGCACATGGCAGTCTTCAGGGCATCAAAAGCCTTCTGACAGGTGTCAGTCCAGTTCACTTTCTTGGGCTGCTTCCTGGAAGTCAGCTCTGTCATGGGTGCAACAATGCTGCCATACCCCTTGACAAACCTCCTGTAGTAACCTGTGAGTCCTAAAAAGGCTGTCACCTCTGTGTGGGTCTTAGGGGGTGCCCAAGCCAGGATGGTATCAATCTTGGGCTTTAGGGGTGCCACCTGGTCACTCCCAACCTGGTACCCAAGTACACCACAAAACCCTGACCAATCTGGCACTTACTCGCCTTGATCGTGAGGCCTGCTCTCCGCAGCACCATCAACACTTCCCAGAGGTGGCACAGATGTTCTTCCAAACTGTCGCTGAACACTGCCATGTCGTCCAGGTAGGCGGCACTGAAATCCTTCAGACCAGCCAAGACCTGGTTGACCAACCTCTGAAAGGTGGCAGAGGCATTCTTCATCCCAAAGGGCATAAACCGAAATTGGTAGTGCCCATCTGGTGTGGAGAATGTTGACCTCTCCTTTGCCCCATCAGTTAAGGTGATCTGCCAGTACCAAGATGTTAAATCAAACGTGCTGAGGTACGGGGCAGCCCCTAACCGATCAATGAGCCCATCAGCTTTGGGGATGGGTTGTGCGTCAGTCCTGGTGACTGAATTGAGTCCTCTGTAGTCCGCACAGAACCGGAGTTCGGGTGTGGCACCAGACGCGGCAGACTTTGGGTCCAAGACCACTGGGCTAGCTCAAGGGCTGTTAGAGGGTTCAATCACCCCTAACGCAAACATATTCGAGACCTCCTCCTTGATGCAAGCTCTGACCCTGTCAGTCACTCTGTAAGTGTTGTGCTTTGCAGGACTGTCCCCAGTGTCCACATCATGGACGCACCAATCAGTGACACTAGGAGTCAAGGAGAACAGATCAGGAAACAGTCCCAACAGTTGGCGACAGTCATACGCAGGGGTCAGGCAGGTAGAGAGGTTTACACCCTCCACTGAACCATCTTGCTCTGTTGCAGACAGGAGGTCAGGAAGAGGCTCAGTCTCCTCCTCCATTACATCATCTGTTGCTAGGAGCATGCCCACTTCAGACCTCTCTAAGAAGGGCTTCAGGCAGTTTACATGCAGGACTCGCAAAGGGTTCCTAGGAGAACACAAGTCCACCAAGTAGGTTACATCACTCTTGCGTTCCACCACCTCAAATGGTCTGGTCCACTTATCCTGGAGCGCACAAGGCTCCACCGGGGCCATGACCCAAACTTTCTGACCAGGCGGAAACTCGATCAGAATGGCATTCTGAGCATACCACCATTTCATCTCTTCCTGGTGGACTTCCAGATTCGCCTGAGTGAGTTGTCTGAAACGCCCGGTTTTGGTTTCTGAAGGCTAGCATGTAGCAATATACATCCAGCGGAGGTTTACTGGGAGCTTTCTACCAGCCTCTTTTACCAAACTAAGAGGTGTCCTTACAGGGTGACCATACTGCAGTTCAAAGGGGCTGACACCTAAAGACTTCTGTGGCACCTCTCTGTAGGCAAACAGAAGGCATGGCAAGAGCCCATTACCTTGGCATTGGTAAGGAGTGGTGAACTTGTAAGTTACACCACACTCCTGCCACAGGGACTTCATATACTTGGAAATTTAGTTGGTACCTCGGTCAGACACCACCTCTCTGGGGAACCCCACACAGGAGAAAATCCCCATCAATGCACGTTCCAACATAGGGGCCGTCCCCGTCCGGAGAGCGATGGCTTCCGGGTACTGGGTGGCATGGTCCACCAAGACCAGGATGAACCTGTTGCCCATGGCTGTCTTGGGATCCAGAGGCCCCACAATGCCAATGCCCGCCCTTTCAAAGGGGGTGCTGACCACAGGGAAAGGCTGGAGAGGAGCCTTGTGCTTCCTCCTACTCTTACCACTTGCCTGGCAAGTCTGACAGGTCCTGCAATGAGTATCTGAATTCTTGTGTATTTGGGGCCAATAAAAGTGGGTGACAAGCCTTTCAAAAGGTCTAGTCCTGCCCCAAATGTCCTGCTAAAGGCACATCATGAGCCAGCCCCAGTAGGAAGGCTCTGAACCGCTGGGGTACCACCAGCACAAGGGCTGACCAAGGCTCAGCAACCTTAGGCGCGCTATACAGGAGACCATATTCCCAGTACATCCAATGTGATCCAGACTGATCACACCTGCTGCCTGGTTTGTGGCCTGTTGCCACAAACCCACAAGACGAGGGCACTTCTTATGCTCCTTGAAGAACTCTTCCCTGAAGGGTCTTCGTTCCTGCTGCCAATGGAACAGCTCAGGCAGGTCCCCCAGTTCAGCTTCCTGTTCCCTTGAAGGTTCCAGGGCATCCCCCTCAAGGTCAGCCTCCTCCTGGACCGTGGGAACTTCGGGCCGGTTTCCAGCTCCCCCTGCCTCTTCGCTTTAAGGCAGTCACCTGGGCCCCTCTTTCAGACTCCAGGTCCTCTTGAACACCCTTACTGGCTGCCATGGACCGAGTGGTCACACACACCCCCACTCAGGCAGACCCAACATCTCTGGATGAGCCCTTCGCTCCACTTCAGCCCAAGGGGAGCTTTCCAAATCATTGCCTAACAGTCAACAGGCATGGCTGGCCTCACAGCTACTTGAAAGGTACCTGAGACCCCCCACCCACTCAAAGGTAACCCGGGCCACCTTACAGTGGCTCTCTGAGATTTCAGAGGCAACTACAGGGTAAAATGCATGGGGATCACCTGCTCTTCAGACACCAGCCGACAACTGACAGCTGTCACACTAGCTTCGGTGTCTCTCAGAGCCTCCACCCTATGGCCATTGATGGTCACCCACTGCCTGTATTTTTTGTGTTATCAAGCAGCTGGGTCCTAGGGACCATCTCACTGTCTCCTAAAAAGACTAGGGACATCTCTGCGGGATCCCACCCACATTGGGCTCCCATCTCCTCTCCCAGGGCTACACTAGCCATCTGCCGGGAGGTGCACCATTGGGTGCTGTATTCGCTTTAATGGGACACTTAGGATCTCAGAAGCAGTGGACCACCTGATCACAATTATAACATTTCCTGGGCCCCTTCTGAACAGGCTTATCTGTCAGGGCCCTTGACTTCTTTTCAGGGGGAGGCTGGGAACCCTTCCCTTGGTTCCCTTGGGGATTACTTTGTGGCCCTTTCTGTAACTCCCTCTGTTTACCCTTGTCCCCCGCACTTTTCTGCTGGGGATCCTGCCCACCTTTGGCAAAGTCTCCCACATGACCCTTGTGGACCCGGGTGCTAACCCAGCGACCCGCCTCCTCAGCAAGCTTCCTCTGGATAGTCAGCTTACTATCAATATGGTGCTGGCGTAGCTCTGGAAAACGATTACTAGACAAGTGCTCCCAAGCAATCAAATCACAGAGCACTTCAAAATCATTCACTTTGCTACCCTTCATCCAACCATCCAATGCTCCGCAAAAGAAATTCACATATTCCACCCAAGTACTTGACTCCAGTTTCTTACAATTCCTAAACCTTTGTCTATAGCGATCTGGGACAACCCATACCTGGTCATTAAGGCTTCCTTCATGTGGACATAGGAATTCTGCTCCTCAGAGGGCAAGTCAAAGTCAAAGTCAAAAAGTTTTTATTTGATCTGGTACTCGACTGAGGACCACAAATCTTTAAAAACAATTTACAAAAAGTCAATATACACATCAATATAATATTAAAAAAGATTTCAAAAATTTGTAGAAATTATAACAAACCCATTCATCTGTCGGTTGTTTACATAATGATAGTAAACTTTTAACTGTAGTAATGTTATATTTCTGATATATCGGCCCTACATATCTTTTCCGTGCTTTAACTACACTTACGTGTGGGCAAACGAATAAGATGTGCACTATATCTTGAACTCCACCAAAACACAGATTACACATAGGGGAGTCTCCTGGTGACCATTTAGAAGTAAAGGCAGAAACCGGTAAGATGCCTAAGCGCAACATAATTATGGACCTTCTAGCTCCGTGTGGTGGCAAGTCTAACAAGGTATCCCGCCCATCACTGAGAAACCGCCCCACAACCACACTCTCCAATCCTTCTCAGAAACCCGGTGGGAGGTCATAGCTACTTCATAGGCCTTAAACCATTGCCCAATATCTTCATGCTTTTGGAACTCCTTAATGACATCTTTGGGAATAAACACTCGTGCTTCTGCAGGCATAGGTGGTGTGCTGCCACCAGAGGGACTGGTCTCTAAACTTTTTGCTTTCAGATCCAACCCCCTCAAACCTCTGTCATGCTCTAAAAGGAACTTTTTCTCTTCTGGGGGTAATTTTTCTCTCTGAAATGCCAACTCCTTATCCTCGCTCCCCAGCTTGAGCTTTGTGAGCTCCAATTCATGCATCCTGGTTCTCTCCCTGCCCTCCAGCTCTTCTGGAGACAGGCCCTTAGAATAAACACTGCTGCCTGCCCTGGAAGGTGCTTTCCCCCAGTCAGACCCAATGGCCCCTTCAGCTGCCCATCCACATTCTCTCCCTCCATTCTAGCCTCTTCAGGATGCTCACTGGTATCCCTAGATTCCAACCGGGCCCTCTTTCTCCTGGAGATTTTGAATTGTCTAAAAACAGCTTTAAGGTGTGGCACAATGTTGGTATCAACTCTCTCTTCTTAAAAATCTAAATCCATAGGTGCATTGGATGCTGGCTTACTCATGGTAAGTATTGGGAGTTCTCAAAAAATAATCGCAGAAAAATTCTACCAAATGTATGTGGTCGTGTAATGGTCTGTAACTCACTAGTAGTGTACACCAATCACTGTATATGTGTCACAAATGCAAGTCCAAAACCTCACAGCTGACCACCAATGTTAGAAATGGGAAGGTTTAGGGACTGGGAAGTGGGTGCACTTGCCAAGTCGACATGGCAGTCCCAGACTGCACACAGACTCTGCAATGGCAGGCCTGAGCCATATTTTACATGCTGCTTCTGTGGGTGGCACAACCAGGGCTGCAAGCCCACCAGCAAGCTTTTGATTTACAGGCCCTGGGCACACATGGTGCACTGTACTAGGGCCTGACATGTAAATCAAATAGCCAATCATGGAGTCACTAATCGATTACAACAATTTACAATAGGGAGCACTTGCACTTTGGCCCTGAATAGCAGTGACAAAATGCCCAAAGCATCTAGACCAGCATAAACATAGCAAAAACACAGGGGGCAACAGCAGAAAAAATGGAAATGAGACCAACGCCAATAGTGCCAGGTCTAACAGTCAGTGTTTGTGTTGAATGGGGTGCCGCTCTCAGCCGTTCCTGGGCCCTTTACGGACAGCACGGTGAATTGGAGACCTGCCAGACTTCGCCCGGATCTATTGGTGGCGTGAACTTGTGAAGGGGGACTGCTTTTTACTGGTGAACCGAGGGAGCGGGACTGCGAGTCCCAGGCGGCAGTGCGCGAAGGTGATCCAGCGCACCTGGGACTCTTCCCGCCCCCCTCCCCTTAGCAAATAACTACGCCCACATACGCGCCTCGCGCGCCGCGCCCGTACGAAGCCCGGGCAAAGGGCGGGCCGTCTGAGGCCGTCCGAGGTCGGCTGAGGTTGGGTTGGGCCACCCCCTTGTCCTACTGAACTTGTTTTTGTCTATTATTCCTGGGTGGTATTGTTGTTCACCTTCGGCTCCCTTCATAAATTGTTGGCCTCCTTTCTGTCATTTTAAATCATGTCCTTACGTTCGGGGAATGAAAGATCAGTGCAATTGCAGACTTCTAGCGGGGTGGTAACTGGCTCCCTGGACGCCTTTATAATTAAGGCGACCGGTATTTTGGAAAAGGAGATAGCCTTTGCTGAGAAACGGCTATCGCTAGATGTTATTTCGGGGAAACGCTCCTCTATAGGTCGCATTGCATCTGTGGTCAGCCCCCATGCATCCACTATTACTTCCAACCAGCTTCTGGACCCTGTGTTGGTAGATGAGCACCCCGAGGTTGAGGGATCGTTTTTGAACTCACCTGATGGTGACTCACAACTTAGTATCTCTTATGGTAGTGGGGATGGGGATAGTGTGTTAAATGCTAGCCCAGTTCATCTTGATTCTACTAATGGAGAGTCACAAAGGAATATGCCCTGTAAGAGGAAGAGAAGGAAGGGCCCACAGATGGGGGGGTACCTCAAAAATTCCCAAATTAAATAGCATTTCCCAGCCCATCCTTGCCTCAGAAACAATTACCTGCTCCCAACCCCCACTGGTTATATGTAGTTCTCCGTCTCCCCTTCAAGTACCATACAATTACCTGCTCCCAACCCCCACTGGTTATATGTAGTTCTCCGTCTCCCCTTCAAGTACCATATAGGAATTTAGTTACTAGCCCTGAGTGTAACAGTAAAGACGATGGCTTCCTAAGCAAAATGGAATTATTAGTAAAAACACTTATGCTACCCCTTTTAGAACGTACTAGACTTATGAATACGAAACTGGATTTACTGGAGAATCTTGTTAACGCTAATACAGGCATATTAAATAAGCTAGTAAATGCTCAAGTTACACCCTCTATTCCATCTAGCATACTAAAACCCCCGGGAGCTGTTGTTGTTACAACCAAGCAGCCACTTCAGGTCCCTGTCAAACAAACCAATACTCGGCCTGCTACAAATAATCCTGTAGGGGTAACCTCTAAGGGTGGGAGTTTGAAAAATTATACAATACTTAACACCAAGTCTGCCACTGTTGCCCAAGTGAACCCCGCGAAGGGTAGTTCTAAATCGATCCCCCTGACAAAGTCAAGTGCTAGAGCATCGGGGAGTCAAGACAAAAATTCCAACGCCTTAGTCCAGAAGGTTAAAAAACAGGGTCCCCCTTGTATCGACTTACCTCCTGAGGCCACTCCTTATACGATTGTCCTAACAGGTGTCTCAACCACTAGGGAAGACTTACCAGAATCCTATGGGGATCTTAAAAATAAAGTTGTTTTCTGGTTAAACAAAAATAGACCCCTTCCACCCTCCTCTGCCACGGAGATATTGAGTGTCAGAAGAGTAAAGTGGGTGGGACACAGCCCGAAGGACCTAGATAGGGATTGCATTATAGTAAACTTCAGGGATCCTTGGGTGGTGGACTTTATACATAGGGAAGCTAGATTTGGGAGGATGGGCGACGTGCAGTCATTGGGTCTTAGTTATTTTTACCCCAAAAGAAATCTTGTGCCCTTTGCCAACCCCCTAATGCCTAGTAGATCTTATGGGAGATTCGCGGCAGACAGGAGTATATACACCCCATTCATTCCCCAATTGTTTAACCGCTTTGAACCACTCTCTGGTTTGGAGGGCATTGACTGACTCCATCCCGTCTTCGGCAGCGAGAGTCATTCTGGCAACTTTGCAAATAGGGAAGTTGGATTACACAGTATGGCTCGTTTAGCCAGTCAGTAGGGGGGTACCCGAAGATGGATGAGGTTGCGGAGAGTGTTATAGATGGTAACTCCTTGGTTTTTTTTCGTCTACGGAGGATGGGGATTTTGGCCGAGAGACGAGGGTTTTGAATCAAGATGCTTCTTCCACTGAGGATATGGTACTTAAATTAGCATCATGGAACATTTCAGGGCTAAAGGGGCGAATAGGTTCTGAGGACTGGGCAGATTTCGTGGATTCTTTTGATATTTTATTATTTAAAGAGAGCTGGGCTCCCGAACCAATCTTTAGGGCAGGCTATCTGGGTACCAAGGGTAGAGCGTCAGGGGGCCTAGTAATTTGGGTTAGGCAGTCCATCAGTTATAGACCGGTTGAAATTCTAGTGAATAATCCCGACATTTTGGGGATTAAGTTATGTAGGGAAAACCACCAGGATATTATTGTTATCAATATATATGCTCGAGGCGTTCCCGGCGGGCGACGCCCGACTATTATAGATGAGCTGGACTCTTACCTTGAACTGATTGGGAGAGATAATCTAATACTTATAGCGAGGGATCTAAACTGCACCTTTGAACCCCTGATGAGTGAGGGCGATGACTTGTGTTCTGGGGAAGATGCTGTGTGGAATATCCCGAATTTGACACTGAACCATGTTAAAAAGGGTACAGAGGCTGCTTTGCATTGGTTAGGGTTGTGCTTAGAGTGCGGTATGAGAGCGGCCAATGGTCGAACGATTTCCGACAAAGCTGGTAATCCTACATTTGACAATGGGGTTAGTAAAAGCAGGATCGACTACATTTTGGTTAAAAGGGAGTACTGGTCTCTCCTGGAAGATATGGTAGTCGTGGTTCGCCCTGAGAGCGACCATAACCCGTTGTCTCTAAGTTTGAAGCTTACTGGTGGTTCTGGCAGGTCTCCTGTAGCTACGTGCATTACTGCAGAGGCCGCTTTAACCAATGATAGAAGGAGGGTAAGATGGTGCAGGGTCGTGGCGGATCCCGCCTTGTTAGCTGGCATATCTCTGGAAGTTTCATCTACCTTGAGTGCCATACATGATCTATCTTCTAATATGGAAGGAGTCCACCAGATTAGTGACCTACATGAGCAGTGTTTCAACAAGCTGAAGGCCCTCCTTACTCTACCCCTAAAGCACGGGAAAGAGAAATTAACTGGGACCAGTAAGAAATGGTATAATAAAAAATGTAGGGAGGCGCATAGTGGGCTCATAAAAGCCACCAAATCTAGGGTAACGCTTGATATCAAACTGGCACGGCAAAAGTACAAGAAGGTTCAGTGGGAGGCGAGGAGAGAGTGGGACTAGTGTTATTGGTCTGACCTCTATGAGGCCTGCCTATCCTCTAATCAGATTAAGTTCTGGGAAGTTGTGAAATGGGGCAGAAACCCTGACTCGCAGACCCCAGTAAATTATGTCTCTGCGGAAGCATGGGTGGACTTTTTTTCGTCCCAGTTTAAAGACCCAGAGTATGAACCCCCCGATGCCCCGGTGATTTGGGCACCATTGTCTCCTTCTCCCTGTCATTCTTTGGTGTTTACGAATCATGACACTGAGTCTGCTCTCCGTTTGGTTCAAGCAGGGAAAGCTCCTGGGATGGATTGTATCCTGGCAGACTTATTCAAAATTGATTCCCAACTCTGGGTTCCTTATATTACACTGATTGCTAATGCTATCGCCAAGGGGGCAAGGATCCCAGAGTCTTTGAAAGGTGCGGAAATTCTTCCGATTTTCAAAAAGGGGGATCGATCGGTCCCCGGAAATTATCGCCCTATTAGCCTCATAGATTCTATGCAGAAAATTGTCGCTAGGATGGTTCTTGCCAAAGTCCAAGGGTGGATGGAGATGGAGAGCATTCTCTCACCGCTGCAGGCTGGCTTTAGATCAGGCACCAGCACCATCGACCAGGTCTTCAGATTCACTCTGATATACCGGAAGGTGGTGCTGTTGGGCGGAGGGTCCATCTATGCTGCCTTTGTGGACCTTAAGTCCGCCTTCGATCTTGTGCCTAGGGCAAAATTGTGGGCTGTATTGGGTAAGCTGGGACTGCCGCCCGAACTCCTTGAACTCATGGTAAGATTGCACGAGGGCAATTTTGCTAGGGTGAGGTGGAGGAGACAGGGGCAGGTGACAGATAGCTTTCCCGTAACGAGGGGTGTCCGCCAGGGGTGCGTTTTGGCACCTACCCTCTTCCTATTATTTATTAACGAGGTGGTGAAGTTTTTTGCAGACACCCCTACTGACGCACTGACATTGGGTGGGACCAAGTTCCCATTGCTCATCTTTGCAGATGACACTTTAATCCTCTCCAAGACCCGTAGTGGTCTACAAAAGGCGATTAACAGATTTGAAGATATTTGCAAATTAAATGATCTGTAAATAAATGTGAGCAAGACAAAATGTATGGTTTTAACTAAAAATCGGCCTATTAAAAGCCATGTTAGCATGAATGGAGTCGCCCTTGAACAGGTGGATGTCATGACCTACCTTGGAGTGACCCTAGACTATCGTCTACGCTGGAAGCCTCAGGTTGATGCTCTCCACTTAAGATTAGTACGCCTTACGGGCTGCCTAATCCAGGAGCAAAGAATGTCTTTAACCAAAAGAGTAACACCTGCACTAAAGATTTATGAAGCAAAAATTAGTTCTGCCATTTTGTATGTGGCTGACTTGTGGGGTTCTATGGCCCTAACCTCCTTGGTAAGAGTCCAAAATAAATTCCTGCGCAAACTGGTAGGATTACCCCAATCCACACCAATTAAACCCCTCTTGTTGGATATGGGCTGTAAGCCGATAAATGTGATGGCACGGTACCGGTTGGTAGCATTGTGGAGACGGATTTGGACGTCGCCGGATCTAAGCCTCTTTGCCAATGAACTCGCGGAAGTGAGATCAATCTTGGGTTCTGGTAATATTCCATGGCTCCGGGAGGTGAAATTAATCTTGGAAAGCATGGGTCTTAGCCAATTGTGGGCTAACCCGGGGTCTACTGCTTTCCCCCCCAAACAAGAATTTAAAACACTCTATTGGGCATCTGTTAGATACGAATCTGTCATGCTGTCTGATGCCGCCACCCTTACGGGTAGATTCTTGGTGAATAAATTGGATCCCCTACTGGAGAACTACTGGGATGTTATTACCAGGAGCCTGGACAAAAAATGATACCACCAGTTTAGAGTTGGGTCCTTGCCAGTAAGGTCCTTTTCCAAGAAATGGCATGGCCATTCAACCGAGTACTGCCCCTGGTGTAATGATCAAAAGGAGAGTGTGGGTCATTTTTTCTTTGCTTGTCCTGCCTATTCAGCCCCAAGGAATAAATGGATTGGGCCCATTTGTCGTCAGATGAATATTGGAGGGAGTGCAGAGGCATTGTGGGCTTTAAGAACAAACACTTCAGAGATTGTAGTTATAGGTGTAGCAAAGTACCTAGGGTGGGCTTGGGTTATCAGAGCTAGACACCTTCATGTATCTTGATTATCAATTTTATTTATGGACATTTCTTATACTGCGTCTTTAAAATTACAGTTTAATTTTTCTTAAAATGATGAACTGTTTTGGAAGAAATATTGTGTTTCGAACTATATGTATGTATGATCTGGTTTTATTCCTTTTATGTAGACTGTCTTTTATGATGTAAAAAATCGAAATAAAGACGTATAAAACTGAAACTGAAACTGAATGGGTATTTTGTAGGTCGTACCTACATACAGGTTTAGCTGTCTACTGTTGAAGACGTACTATCTACAATTCAGTATATACAGAGGACGTTTTCTGTCAGTCGCTTGCTCATACCTTGAAGGCTTTCAAGTCTATCTCAGCTTCCTGCTCCCTGTGCAAGAGTTTTCTTCCCTATTTTTGTGTTGTCCTGCCCCAGGAGCATTTGTTTTATACATGATTTCTTACTGGATGACTTGTACCCTTCCACTGCTAACATTAGCGGACTCTTTTTAAAAAAAATGATCTTTACTCACTTCACTCCCATGCTCATCCATTGCTCTCACACCACCTACTTAATTTTTTTCCTTATTTTATTAATTACTTTTGTAAAGACCCAGGAGCGGAAACACACAACAGGTGATGGCAGGCTGCTTGCAATCTAACCACTGGAAATAGCTTGGGTAGTGCTTCAACCCATAGTTTTGTTGCTCACTATGCCACCTCAGTTTGGATCCAGCCATATGCAATCAGTTTTGACCTGCTCCTCATGGGAACATTCCAGCTCGAACTGCCAATTCAGGTCCTCTCTGAACCGGAACACAAGCAACCCTAGACCGGTTTCGCCCTAGTTATGAGTTCATCAGCTGGGTACAGCTTGGTTCCAGTGACACAGTTAGAATAGGACCCATGTCTGGGCATACCACTGTCACTTAGTGCAGTACATTAACCTGTTCCGTGTTTGCGTCGGCCATCGGCCGACACAGCCCCGCCCACCCATTAGAAAGCCCGCCGTGGTAAACGGGTTAAACACACAAAAGGTGATGGGAGGATACTTGCAATAAGTCAAACCACTGGCAATAGCTCGGGATAGCACTCCAAACCAACATTCTTTTGCTCACCATGCCACTTAAGTTTGGACCCAGCCATATGCAAGTCAGTTCAGGCAGGACTGCCTTTTGTCGACTTCATGTACCGTCCTAAGTGGCATGGATATGCCCAGACGTGACTCCCATGCTCACTGTCTCACTGGTACCTGGCTGAGCCCATAAATAGGGTGAAACCAGTCCTGGATTGCTTGTGTTCTGGTTCAGGGAGGACCTGGCGTGGGAGTTCAGGCAGGACTGTTCCCTTGAGGAACAGGGTCAAGCCTAATTTCTGTATGGCAGGGTCGAAACTGAGGTTGGATATTGCGTAAAAGAATAATGGCTTGAGTACTACTGCAAGCTATTGCTAGTGGTTAGACATATTGCATACAGCCTCCCATCACCTTTGGTGTTGTGTGTTTCATGTACTGCCCTAAGTGGCATGGGTATGCCCAGATGTCAGTCCCATGCTCACTGTGTCACTGGAACCAAGCTATACCCAGTTAATTAACCCATAACTTAGGTGAAACCGGTCCTGGGTTAACTATGTTCTGGTTCAGGGAGCACCTGGCTTGGCAGTTCAGGCTGGACTGTTCCCATGAGGAACAGGGTCAAGACTGATTTAAATATGGCTTAGTCCAAACTCAGGTGGCATGGTGAGCAAAAGAACGATGGGTTGAAGTGCTACCCAAAGCTATTGCCAGTGGGTAGGCCTATTGCAAGCAGCCTTCAATCAACTTTTGCTTCAAGACCCAGGAGCCTGACAATGCTCCTGGCCCGCTGATTTCTTTCTTTTAGCGCAGATGCGCATACATTTTTGGTTTTAATTGTCAGTTGGAAATTACAATAGCCTTCTTAGAATTGGAAATTATAATGTCATCTGTTGGCGTGCCACGACACATGCAGTCAAGTCAAGTCAGTCAAGTCAAATAATTTATATAGCGCGCTACATACCCAGAGGGTCTCAAGGCGCTTGAGGAAGGGTGGGGAATTACTTGTCGAATATCCAAGTTTTAAGTTGCTTTCTGAATGCTAGGTGGTTCTGAGTGAGGCGAAGGTGAATGGGGAGTGAGTTCCAGGTTTTAGCTGCCAGGTAGGAGAAGGATCCGAGTTCGTAAAGTGCTTTGTGTGCGTGGGTTAAAAGGCGGAATGTTATTCTCTTATTGACGGGGAGCCAGTGGAGGTTCTTCAGGTGATTAGAAATGTGGTCTTTACGCGGGATGTCTAGTATGAGTCTGGCTGAAGCGTTCTGGATGCGTTGGAGTTTTTTCTGAAGTTTTGCGGTGGTACTGGCGTATAGGGTGTTACCGTAGTCCAGGCGGCTCGTGACCAGTGCGTGGGTGACCGTTTTTCTAGTTTCGGTGGGGATCCAGCGAAATGTTTTTTTGAGCATGCGAAGAATGTTGAAGCACGATGATGAAACGGCGTTGACTTGTCTGTTCATCGAGAGTGTGGAGTCCAGGATGATGCCCAGGTTCCGTGCGTGGTCCGTCGGGATGGGTGCTTTTCCAAGGGCCTCTGGCCACCAAGAGTCATCCCAGGCGGAAGGGGAGGTGCCTAAGATAAGGACTTCTGTTTTGTCTGAGTTCAGTTTCAGACGGCTGAGTTTCATCCACTCGGCTACTTCTTTCATTCCTTCATGTAGGTTGGTTTTGGCGGTGTTCGGGTCTTTGGTGAGTGAGAGGATCAGTTGAGTGTCATCAGCGTAGGAGATGATGTTGAGGTTGTGTTGGCGTGCGATGGTCGCGAGGGGGCTCATGTATACGTTGAAGAGAGTGGGGCTGAGTGAAGATCCTTGTGGCACGCAGCAAATGACTTCAGTGGCTTCTGACTTGAATGGTGGAAGTCGGACTCTCTGAGTTCTTCCGGTAAGGAACGAGGTGATCCAATCCAGTGCTTTTCCTTGGATTCCGATGTTTCTGAGGCGTTGTAGGAGGGTGTTGTGACAGACTGTGTCGAAGGCTGCGGAGAGGTCAAGGAGGATGAGGGCGACTGTGTCTCCATTGTCCAGTAGGGTTCGAATGTCGTCTGTTGCTGCGATGAGTGCGGTCTCAGTGCTGTGTTTTGCTCGGAAGCCGGACTGTGAGGAGTCGAGGGATTTGTTGGTTTCGAGGAAGGCGGCGAGCTGGCTGTTGACGGCTTTCTCGATGACTTTGGCCGGGAATGGTAGGAGCGAGATGGGGCGGTAGTTTTTGAGTTCGGCACATGCAGCACAAACCAATACAAGATGCACGTGCCATTGTATCATCCAGGGCACTGGCCCTACGTATCTGCGGAGTCTCCTTACCTCCTATATGCCTGTACGGCCTCTTAGATCAAGTGGGACTGGCCTGCTGTTAGTCCCTAAGGTTAAGAAGGCCAGGATGGGTGGTAGGGCCTTCCGGCTTTTGGCTGCCCAGAGCTGGAATAAACTCCCTCTTAACCTCAGGTTGGATTCATCCGAGATGAAGTTTAGGAAGGATCTCAAAACGTATTTGTTCCCACATTAATAGATATGCTCTGACGTAAGCCTAGGCTTTGTGGCTCTGCCTCTCCCACTCATTCCAGCGCGGGGACACACCGACATGGTGTAACCAGGCACTTTATAACTTTCGTTGTATTATTATTATTATTATTAAGATGGCAACTTTTGCATTTGAGTGTATGGTGAAGTGCTGGTGGCTATCTTGGAATAATTTTTCTCATAAAGAAACACCATTGCAGGATGGCCTCCCATTCATGCGCATGAGTTGTGATGCACAGATGGCTAGGTTCGATTTTTTTCTTTTTAAAAATGTCAATGGAAAAAAGCATTGGCAAAGCCAATAGCACTGGAATCAATTTTTAAAGATGAGATTTCTACCAACTAAAGTCTCATGGTTCGTTAAAATCATTTACTAAAATAGCTACGAAATGTGGTATTTCGCACAACAAATGCTATAAGTGTCTACAAATTAAAGACAGCCTTATGTCAATTAGGATTATACTAGATCCTGAGATCTTGATTCCTTTCTAACATCTGCTCTTTGTTCATGAATTTTGACATTATCAAAACATGTTCCTTTTAAGGAGACTTCGTGGAGGCAGAGGACTACCAGCTGCTGCATTGAGATCAAATGGTGAGACTGGTTGGGAAAATATATCACCCATGAGACACTAAGACTAACCCTGTCCATGTTCTCAGTGACATCATAGCCAAAGTTAGATTACAACACTATTGTAACCTCTATGCTTTTATATCATTCCACAAAACATTAATAAATGGAGACCCGATCAATCCGCTGTGTGTCCCAGAAGTCAAACTCAGACAGCATAAATGTTTTAGCTAGCCTTCCTGCAGTTAGAACATGCTGGGACTCTGTCTTGGGTAAAATCTCTGTGGCAGATTATATACAATGATCTATGATTAAATTAGGTTGGGAATAACACCTGAATTCAAACCCAACATCGTTCTTCTAGCCATTTGCCCGTTTACAGTATAAACTCCACTGGAAAGATTCCACACGGCCAAAGATCAATGGTTGAAGAATTCCATCACATATATTCATTTAAAGTAGGATGTTTACACAAAAGTGAACTAAGAGATTCAGAAAAATGTGGAGATAATTCAATGTAAAGGGCTCAGTAACAACGAGACGGGCATAATCCTGCCATGACGAGCTGACAATGGTAGCTTACAGAGATTTTTACTGTCAATGGTCTAGTTTTATTTTTGTTGATTTTCCTTTATAATCCGTTGTTCTTCCATAATAGAACATTACATAGGCACGATTTATTGACGGTGCCAATGCTAGTTTAATTGTGGGTGTTTGAAAATTGCATGTTTTAACAATTTTGACTTAGATAAGAATTTATTCTAACACAAAGATGGATTTAAAGACATATCCTGGGTCTCTGAGTGCACTATTGTGCCCAAACAGTACCGGCAAAACTTCAATGATTGTAGGCTGAGAAAGTTTAATAAGCAGGCAGGGATATCAGGGATGGCACTTCCTTGGATTTGCTCATTCCTGCAAAGCCAAGACAACAACTTTGTATAAGGTCAAATTTTCATCTTCCTGCAAAGCACAACATAGAGGACCTAAAGGTCTTCCCACTTTGTTGTACTCCCCTGGCTTAAGGAAAGGAAATGTACTCTGCCTGGACGGACTGAAATCATAACCCAGGAGAGGCTAGTACATAGTTACTTCTCTACGAGTTGCCAACCTATCCTGCGCATTCTCTTTCACCGCTTTTCAGCAAACAAAGGTGTGATCATCAATTTAGATCAATTATGTCCCACAACTCAACTCAGTTGTCAAGGGAACTAACTTCCAAAGTCCTCTCCTCTGAAAAGTGCTTGCATACCTCCAACCTAACCATAGGACCGATCTTACAAATTCGCTGGTTATGGCACTTCTGCATGAACCTAACAGACTACACTGGGCATTTAAAAAAACTCTTTTACCAAGCATAAATGAGCGCAAAATAAGGCATCCAAAATGTGCCTACATTAACACTGACATAACCCTACTAAATAGCTGTAGAGGCTCTCCACTTGCTTCCCCAGGAATCCAGCATTAGCTAGAAAGCACTGTGCTTTGTGAAAACACAATATGGTGCAGTTTGTTGTTCCTTGTGCAAATAAACTCACCACTACCAACCATCCTGGAAACTGTGGTGCCTTTCAGCTCAACTAATCCACCCGCACCCATTCAAGAGACCAAAGTACAGATCAAGATCCAGCGAGGTCCGGAGCCTGACTCCATGGAATGCCTTTAGTGCCCAGTCCCAAGTAGAATGTCACTATATTCAACTCAAGAAACAACCTTAGCATTGGAACAATTGAAGAAAGCTGATCCACGCATGCACCAGGACTCTAAGGACAACTTGTAAAAAATGTAGGAATTGCAATTTCTTAATTGCAATTCTTATGGAACCGCAATTAAGAAATCCTGATTCGTAATGTAAGAAATCTTAAAGTTCTCAATAACGAATCCTAATGGTTTGCAAATCGGCCTACCTCATGAATATTAATGAGGACGATCGCACATTGCAACCCATTAGAAATGACAACCAACACAGGGATGGTGGCCTGCCTTGGTCAGTAGACCACCATGTCTTTGACTGCTTTTTAATAAAGCAAACTTTTTAAAATTCAGCTCCAAAAAGTGTTTAACACCATCTTGAATGGGGGAGCCATCCCGGAAACTTGGCGGGCGCTGAAATTATTCCCATCCACAAAAAAGGTGACAAAGGGTCACCATGTAATTACAGGCCCATTAGCTTAATAGATGTCCCCCAAAAAATCTTTTGTAAAATCATTTTGACCAGAATCCATAATTGGATAGAGGATAATAATGTTCTATCTGACTTACAGGCAGGGTTCAGGGCCTCCACAAGCACCAATGACCAAGTCTTTAGATTCCTTCTGCTAATGTGGAAGGAAGTAACCATCAGAGGAGGTCATTTATATGTGGTGTTTGTGGATTTAAAAACGGCCTTTGACTCAATAGACTAGTCCCAACTTTGGCTAACCTTGAGCAAATTAGGACTACCATCCTATATACTCAGAATCCTGATTCGGCTACACCACAACACCTATGCTAAGGTTAGGTGGAATTCCGATGGCAGCCTGACCAATAACATTCTGGTTCGTAAAGGCGTGCGCCAAGGTTGTGTTCTTGCCCCGACATTATTTACCCTCTATATCAATGGTCTAATTGGTGAACTCTATAACTGTGGCAGCGCCACTCCCCCTCCCCCCCCCGAAATTGGCAGGTAGAGTAGTGCCATGTCTGCTATTTGAAGACAGCACACTGCTTATTGCTAGAACACCTTGAGGAATCCAAAACCTCTTAAATAAATTCGCTAAAGTCTGCAAAGAAAAGGGCTTAGAAATAAACTGCTCCAAAACTAAATATATGTCCTTTAATCCCTATAAATCTGGTAAAGGCAAACTTTTGGTGCGCAAGTTCTCCAGTGATATATCCTCTCCAGATTCATAACCATAAAACCTCTCTCCTCTTCGAGGAGTTCATTGGAAACACTGCAAAAATAACTTCTTTTAACAGTTTTCTTTCTAACTTTTATTCTTTCAAAAAGTGCATGAGGTGAAGTAACAAAAGAAAGAAATATATTTGTCTACAATCACCTGGGCTTTTTGTTTAGAAAGAGTGATCAGCAACGAGGCAATCATTTTACTTTAACTCTTTTTTTCAGTAGAAGATATCCAACACAACACCTAGGCAAGGATGGGTATCTGGTATCTTAAGGAGTATGGGAATCTGAGGAGGAACCCCCCCCCCCTTCCCTCACTGCAGAACTAACATTACAGGTAATTAACTTCCACTTCGGCAGCAAGTAACTGCGCCCAGATTCATAACGTTAAAACCAAATTCATAGCAGTACAAGGGCACAGGATGTTCCGATAAAGACCCTCAGATGATCACACCTTCCGCTGTAGGCCAGTGTGGGAGAGGTCTGACCTCAGAGGGAAAATCGGTATACCATAGAAGATTTGGGGCAGGGCTGAGCTCTTCTGCTCAGGATTAACTTGCTTTGTAAATATGGGCACCTTGCGGAGACACTACATGTTGTGAGCGTCACTCTTAACTTGAAATAAGATGTTTGATTTGGAACGAACCTGTAGCATATATGTTAAGTTGCTGTTTACCTACATTATGCTGCAGAAAGAAGCCAAAGGTAACGGTATGCTTGAAAATAAATACTTAAAAAACACGAGGCAGATGATTAAGGTCATGGTATTATGTATGGACACTGGCCTGGAGGACTAAAGGCAAAGGTGTCTCACTATAAGAAGACCTTCGAAGACAGGACCAAAGACGGTCGAAAACAGAGGCTCTGTTGGACACTCATATCAATCAATCAATCAGGGGTTTATATAGCACGCAACTCACCCGTGAGGGTCTCAAGGCACTTGGGGGGGGGGGGGGAGGCGGCTCCGGATCAGTCTAAGAGCCAGGGCTTGAGGTCCCTCCTGAACATGTGCAGGGTTGGGGAGCGTCTGATGTTCACCGGGAGCTCGTTACAGGTCTTAGCTGCCAGGAGAAAGTTCTTCCTCCGGTTTTGTTTCTGCAGATGCGGGGAACTTCTGCCAGGGCAAGGTCAGCGGAGCAGAGGTTTCTCTTGGGTGCGTGGAAGGAGACTCTCTCGTTGCGGTATTTGGGTCTGATGTCGTTGAGGGCTTTGTAGGCGTGGGTGAGGAGTTTGAAAGTGATTCTTGCCTCGACGTGGAGCCAGTGAAGGTCGAGTAGGTGTTGGGTCATGTGCTCTTGCCGCGGGTTTCCGAGGACGAGTCTGGCTGCGGCATTCTGGATGGTTTGGAGTCTGCGTAGCAGAGTTCTGTTGATTCCGGCATAGAGGGTGTTTCCGTAGTCAAGTCTGCTGGTTATGAGTGTGTGTGTGATGGTCCTTCTGAAGTCTGGGGGATCCATTGGAAGGTCTTACGGAGGATGCGAAGCCAGTTGAAGCTGGTGTAGGCGACAGCGTTGATCTGGCAGTTCATGGAGAGGGAAGAGTCGAGGCGGTGGAGCAGGGTCAGAGGATGTGGACCAGGGTCTTCTCTGAGTTGAGCTTCAGACAGCTGTCCTTCTTCCACGCTACCATGTCTTTCATTACTTCCTGGATGCAGAGTCTGGTGTCTTCGGGGTTCTTTGTGAGTGAGAGGATGAGCTGTCCGTCGTCGGCTTAGGATACGATGCTGAGCCCATTCTGTCTGACAATGGCGGCGCGGGAGGCCATATAGATGTTGAAGAGCGTAGGGCTGCGAGATGATCCCTGGGGTACTCCGCAGTTGATATCCGTGGGTTCGGAGCGGAAGGGAGGGAATCTGATCCACGGGGTTCGGCCGGAGAGGAAGGATTTGATCCAGTCTAGGGTGGTTCCTTGTATCCCGATATTGTGAAGTCTGGCTGTTAGTGTGCGATGTGAGACAATGTTGAAGGCCACGGAGAGGTCTAGCAGGATGAGGGCCGCCATGTGTCCTTGGTCCAGTAGCTTGCGGATGTCATCAGTGGTGGCTAGGAGGGTGGTCTCGGTGCTGTGGTTGCTGTGGAATCCAGACTGGGAGGAGTCTAGGATGGAGTTATCTTCGACGAAGGCGTTCAGCTGGGTGTTTACGAGTCTCTTTGTGACTTTGGCCGCAAAGGGGAGGAGAGAGATGGGCCAGTAGTTTTTCAGGTCCGTAAGGTCGGCTGTTGGTTTCTTGAGGAGGGTTTCACCTCAGCCCCTTTGCATTCATCTGGGCAGATGCCGGATGTGAGGGAGGTTTTGATGGCGGTGGTGGGTCGAGGGGTGGTGTCTGGGGCTGGTTCGCTGAAGTTGTCGTAGAGGTCCTTGATCTTCCGATGGAAGTAGGAGCTGAGCTCATCGCAGAGTTCCTGGGAAGGTGTGACGTCCTTGGCTTCGCAGGCGGGACTTGCGAACTGTTATATGAGGTTAAACAGTTCTCTGCATCGGTGGCGTTGGTCTGGATTTTGTCTTTCATGAATGTCCGTTTGGTGTTTCTTATGTGCTTGTGGTATTCCTTCAGGGCGTTCTTGTGGTTGTTCCGTGCTTCTGTAGTCTTCTGGTTTTGCCAGGGTTTTTCTAGGCATCTGCAGGTGCGTCTGGCTTCTTGGAGTTCTGTGGAGAACCAGGAGGCCTTCAGCGGGCGGTGCTTGGTAGGGGGGAGGAGGGGTGCAAGCTTGTCCATGCAGCAGGAGATCCAGCGGTGAAGTTTCCAGGCTGAGGTGTTGGTGTCGGTCGTGGCGGCGGGGGGTTTTGACTGAGGGTGGCGTTGCGGTGTTGTTCTGTGACCTTGCTTCAGTTCCATTGTGGCGGGCGTGGGGCGGGCTTGTGTGTGTTGGTGGCGTTGAAGGTGAAGTGGACGCAGTGGTGGTCCGTCCAGGGGGGCTGGATAGTGTGGCTGAAGCGGATGTTTGCTCCTCCTGCGAAGATTGGGTTGAGGGAGTGGCCTGCTCTGTGGGTGGGTGTGTTGACGAGTTGCTTCAGTCCTAGGTTGGCGAGGTTGGCAATGAGAGTGCAGGAGTCGGGGTCGTTGCCTTTGTCTAGGTGGAAGTTCAGGTCCCCGAGTAGAATGTAGTCCATGGAGGTGATGGCGTGGAGGGCAGCGAGCTCGGCGATGGTTGTTGCGGGCTGGGTGCGGGGTCCTGGTGGTCTGTAGATGAGGGTGCCGCATAGCGTGGTCCTGGGGCTGGTCTGGATTTGAAAATGGAGGTGTTCTGCATTGGACTGGTGGTCACTCGAGCTGAAGGTGGAGAGTCGAAGGGCGGTCTTGTAAGCGATGGCGGGTCCCCCTCCTGGTCGGTGCGGGCAGTCCTTTCTCTGGAACTTGCAGCCGCCGGGGATGGCAGTGGAGATGTCGGGCCGGAGGTGGCGTTGGTCCAGGTCTCTGTGAAGAAGGTGACGTCTGGAGAGTGGGTGTCGATCAAGCCCCAGATTTCAATGGCATGTCGGTGCAGGGAGGGCATGTTGAGGAGGATGCAAGTCATGTTTCTGGTGGTGGATGCATCGGGCGTGCAGTCTGTGGTTGCAGGAGCTCTGTCGACGGTGAAGGATATGCAGCAGGTTATGCAAGAGAACTGCCCGTGGGTGGTGGTAGGTGAGGCTCTTCCGCAGTCGGTGTGTCTTCCGGGATTGAGTGCGGTGAGGCTTGTCGAGTCGTAGCGGTGGGGTCTGGGCGGACCAGTGTTTCTGGCGCTGGTCGCGTCGCGGATGGGTGCAGACGGGCTTATGTAGGGGAGGGAGGCGGGAGCAGCGGAAGGGAGGCGGGAGCGGGGCTGGGTCAGGGCCGCAGGGGCAGCAGCGGCAGGAAAGGTGAGAGTAGGTCGCGGGGGGAAGAACCCCAGTCAAGCAGTAAATACAGAGGAGCAAAACGAATCAAGTAGCAATCACAAAATCACAACACAACACCAGAATGCACAATAAAAACAATTAAGGGGAAGAAATACCACAGAAACGCAAGGAGAACCTGCGGCGCAGGGACAGCAGCCTGGTCGAACCCAGCCAGGAGGGAGCACAGTGCCACGGTCGGCTGATCAGGCGGAGCTGCTGGGGAGAGTGCTGGCCTTGGCCCAAGAGGTCAAGGAGTCAAGTGCGCTCCCCCGAAGCAGTCAGCATATGTAGGGGGGGGCGGGCAGGAGCAGCGGAAGGGAGGCGGGAGTGGGGCTGGGTCAGGGGGCGGGAACGTTGAGAGTAGGTGGTGTGGGGGAAGAACCCCAGTCAAGCAGTAAAAACAGATCTAAGACACAAGGACAATCTCAACCACTATGCAGTCTAAATCACAGTCTGACTGGAACGCAGGATTAAGTTGCTTGGGAATGCATCTTGGGTGACACATTTCAGGGTTCTGTGATTTCCACCAATAATGGAGGCCTTTATTTCTTTCACTCTCGTCAGACCAAGTAGTAGGGCTTGGAGTCTTTCTTTACAGAGGGTATCTACTAAGTCACCCCATTGCTAATGAGAGGTCCTGGGACAAGAACCCCCATGGTGGGAATATCTGAGTTGGCGATACCAATTTAACGAGAAACCATTACCCACGTCGTATTCCAGAACAAATTTTGGTATTTGCAGATCTTAGTCGAATATGGAAGATCAAAGAAAGGAGCTAAATGATATCCAAAAATAAAGAATTGTCCTTTAGTATATATAATAGCACTATGGTTTCCGCAAAAAAACAGAGAATAACCTCGGACAGTAAGATCTGCATCTTCAGTGGCCCATGGGCTGCATGTGAATTTGTAGAAAGCATAGAAAGCAAAAATGCCTGAAACGTAGGTGAAAAAATTACAGGGTTCATGATTGGTAATCGTTAATGACTGATTGGCTGCATGATTTTGCCGACTATTTCCTTTGAGGAAGGTTGGTGATTTATATGCATATCTGAGTGATAATATTGTGTAAAAATCTGTTGTCCCCCTTTGCTCCCTACTACCCCTCTTCTACCTCCCATGGTGGGGTGCTACTGTAGTTGAAAGACCTTGAGAAGTTGCTGAAGTGAAGATAGGAACTTTCTTTGTTTTCTGAGCAACACTTTACATAATGTGTTTATATTGTGAATGGCAAATAAACATGATGTAAGCATTAGCTACACCAAATATTCCTTTGAAACACCTCATCATTGGCTAAATAGTGTACATAAAAACCCAGAATATCTGCAGCATGGTGAATAAACGATGAAGATGTCATGCCATTCGATAAAAAGCCTGAGCCTTCAAACTTTTATTGTCAAGTAGGAACTAAAAGAAATTCTCATTTGTGGCTCATTTCCTTAGATGTTAGCTATCCTTGTCCGGCAGCAGGTTTGCCCATTACATCACTCACTGGATACTTTTTCGAAAATACAGACGCTACCACACAGTCAACTGATCAACAAACTTGGAGAAAAATACAATCCAAGTTTAGAGGTTTACATTTTTGCTGTATCCTAGAGGGCACACCCTTAGCTTGTATTAGAAAAACTGAGCTGATCTTCTCTAATACTCCCTTTACCATAGAAACAGATCCGTTCTGGGCCGCAGGCATCTACAGAGCACCATAAATAAAGCATCAAGCGGCTTAGAATGCTGAATGCCTGCACTCCTGATTTAGGTAGGAGACAGTCAATTCTTACAGCAAACATTTTATTATTGTATCATATTTTGTGTTTAAAATGTCCTCTTCCCAATATAAGTTAATGGTAAAATGTACGTCTCATAATTTCTTTCAATAAACATCCATCATATGCTATCTCAAATGTTTGTAGGTATGTGAAGGGGAATCCTAAACCCTCATGATGATGTGCCCGGCATGTCATGTCTGGACGGCCTAAATTAGGTAAGGGGTTAAGAAGACCATGGATTCTTATTTTGAGCCACAAACAGTTTCAATAGTCTGTTCATAATTTCTGTACCTCATTTTCAAACAATACTTGTATGCAAAAATGACTTGGTAATGGGGCAGGCAAGTTGAGGTACCTGGATGTCCATCCTCATGTGACATCTTCTAATTACTCAAACTGAAATATTTGAATAAGCCCATTTTATTAAGGAAGGTTAAAAATGCCACTCTAACCTCAGCAAATAGTAAAAAAAGAGGAAAAGAAGTGCAGAAAAATCCCTCAAAGAGTGAAAATTAATGTCTTTGGAAATTAAAACGTTGTGGAAAACATAAAATATGTTCTGTGTCCTTTTCTTTGAAGTAGGCAGAAAAAGAACAAATGTAATGGTTGTCTGAGGACTGGTCTATATGCCCAAATGTAAGCCCAAGTGACTTCAAAAACGTTTTAAAGAGAGAGGCATATTTTCCATGCTGATGTTCCTTGAGGTGGGTTTCTCTAGTTTTTATACTTCATGCCTTTTTTTTTTCTAAACAGAAAAAAACACATTCAAAAGTTGGTTTGTTGGTGTTTCCAGGGTCCAGCCAGGTTACAGGGAATGATTCGAAGGGTGTAAATTTGAGGAGGATCCCTTGGGGAATTTGGCATACACTAATCTAAGGGAGGGCAGTATAGAGATAAACAACCACGTGTGCGAAAATGTATTTTTACTTTTAATTTTACCTTCTTTTACCATTGTATCCTGCTCTTGCAGATCCTCCTCTTCCTCAGGACTCCATGAGGGTATTCGTAGCTGCTCTGAAAGGACAATTTGTTTAGGCTTAGTCTTTAAGATTTCAGAATAATGTTTTAATATTTAATGGGGCTATTAAAGAGTCCATCTTCAATTAATTTACTTGTTATGAGGTAAATTATTCAGTTTCTTTAAAGATCACTGAAGCTTTTAAAATGAAAATGACTCCTACAGGGCGGTTACAGAAAAGTCCTAAAGTAACAACCATAATTTAATTACATTTGTATTTGAAGTTTGTCATGAACGTAGTTTTGGAAAGTAATGGAGCACCCTACAAGGAACAAGGTGCCATGAGAAAACCAAAATGATATATGATTTACTGGTCAGAGGAGTACGATTCAGAGAAGATTTCCAGTGAGAATAGCATATTTTTTGGGCAATAGAGAATGTAAAATCCCTTGTCAGAGAAGCAATAATTTTACTTGTTATCCAGTTAAAAATTTTAATTTAATTCAACTAAAATTGCAAATTTAGATCCTGCTTTCTTAACTTTTAACGGGTCACCGACTGCTAAGTTACAACCTTGGTTCATATCTTTACTTATCTACACTTATGTTTTTCGTTAGAATATTAGTATTAGCAAATACATTTGCTTTTCTGTACATCTCTATATGCAAGACTGGGTTAATATGACAAATAAGCCTCTTGGGGTTCTAACTATTGTCAGATTCCTACCTTTCACAAAATAAAAGTGACACCCTGTGATATTATGTTGTGTGCAGTGTTAAGACTATATTAACTTACTGATGTGTTCTAGAACATCTACACCTAACTTCATTGCAAGTTGGACACCTTCCAAAAACAACCTATTAAATCTTTCAACGGACCCATACATACTGGGTAAATACAATGTGCTGCACTTGTGTTTCACTCCCATGTCTTTAAAGACTGTGTCAAGGTTCTGGGAAACAAATTGTACGCCAATGTCTAACCTAATAGATCTGGGAATGCTTTCTATGTGGAAACACTCCTTCAAAAATTCAATTGCAGATTTAGTATCGAGATTCTACCTTGTTCAACTTTGAAAAATAATATATTAAATTCGATCTTCATATGGACATGACAAATCTGTTTCTAAATCCTGTAAATGGGCTTGCAAAAACTCTGACTGTAAGAAAAAGTTACTTCCCTTCCATCACGGTCTTTCTAGTAGATACTACATCTAAATGCAGGATACTCACTTGCTGGATCCAGAAACTTCCAAAGTTCTCTTGCACTGGGGGGGGGGGTGGGGGGGGGGGGAAGAGGGGAAAGGCACTGGATCCATCTTGGAACCAGAAGAGCCATGTAGCTTCCACTCAGAGCACTGATGTCAGCCCCACGTATGTGTTTTTTTTTTACAACATTGAAGATAGAAATTAGCACTGAAGCTGAAAAATGGTGTATAGTGCCGCAATCCAAATTGGAATCTTTTTACTGTGTCCTCTTATGATACCTGGGTCAAGTACCCTTTTCTTTTTTTTTAACTGCTTTTTATCACGCTGAATTATTTTTGTAAGAAAACTACTGTCACTCAGTGTATTCTACTGTGTTGATAACTGAATTTGTGGGAAACTTTGAAAGTGTTTGACTTAAGCATCACTCTAAATAAGCCTGATTACTGTGTGTGTGTGTGTGTGTGTGTGTGTGTTGGGGGGGGGGCGTACTACAGCCAGGCAGCCATCTTAGTGTGCCACCTGTTCCGTGCGGTTAGTGCTCCATTAGTTTCGCTCCCTCTCTCTCGCACCCAACCTAGTTATTCGCGGTCGTGGCGCAGGAGGCTCTGTCACCCATGTGGTACATGAGGCACCTCTTCTTTTTTAACTGCTTTTTATCATGATGCATTATTGTTTAAGAAAACTACTGTCATTCTGTGTATTCTACTGTGTGGATAACTGAATTTGGGGGAAACTTTGAAAATGTTTGCTCTAATAGTCTCTGAAATAAGCCTGATTACCGTTGAGGGGGAGACAAATCACATCCAGCGGCCATCTTAGTGCGCCACCTGTTCAGAGCGGTTAGCGCTCTAGTCGTTTCTCACACCCAGCCTGCCTATTAATTCGCAGCCATGGTTCGGGGGTGCCTAAGGCAAGCCCGTCTGTGCCTGTCAGTCAGCGACCAAACGGGACCAGAGGCCAGGAAGGCTGGTCGAATGTTCTCAGGTAGGATGGCCTACTTTTCATCTCAGCTGCTTACCATACGCCCTTCAACACCACAAACCCGCCACTTCCCCAGGAATCCTGATAGAGCCTTATCAAAATCCCCACACTGTAGTTTTGCACTTTTCGACACTTGCACAACACCCCAAGCACAAAATATTGGACAGTGATCACCGCCGATAAGGGATACTGTGCATTTAACTAATTACGCCCATCTTAGGTTCATTACGGAAACAACACTCTGAACTTTTCAACTCTCTAACAGATCATTGCCGGAACCGTGTGCCCTCTGACATTCAGATTGTTAGAGTGGATCGCCACACAAGAAAGGGGGCGGCATTGCTCTTAATTTTAAAGCACAGTATGTCTGTAAAATAGACAAGATCAATAGCCCAGACTGTTGAGCTCTATTGCTTTCTCTGACTTTCTCCAATACTTTGACTAGGTCAGGAACTCTGCTTTATAGCCCTCCTGTTCTGACTGGCACCAGTAGTTCCACTTTAACAGAGATCGTATCCCCTTACATTGTAAAGTATGCTAGCTTTACAATTCTCGTAGATTTTAATATCCCTTAAGACAATGAGGCATGCAAAACTGCGTCCTCTCTTTTTTTGTAAAAACGATTTTTATTGGTAATCAAGTGAAGAGGGTACATTACAGGATAAAAGCAATTCAGGCATCAGCCAACGATTCGGTAAAGCAGCACAGCTCCCACAAGATACCTTTTATATAAAACAGTCCCCAACTGACCCACCCCACCCCGCAATCCCCCCCCCCGTAGCCAGTGTGCTGTACTCCTCCTTTCCAGTCGTTGACATATTATCATTACTTGTCCGGGACAGGGACCTCAGGAAAGGGTAAGAGGCGCCCCTCAACGGAGCGTCCAGACCCCCAGGTCTGCCATCAGTAGGTGTAAGTAGTGCGTGCATCCTGGTGGGTGTGTGGAATCCCAGGCTCAGTGCTCTCACCCTGGAGTCCCTCCCTCATCCTCGCTCTGGTCACCATCTGGCTGTTGGAGCGCTACTACTAGGGCCTCCCACGCCCTGGCCACCTCCAGCGCCCTGTCAGTATCTAGGCTCCTAGCCTGTCGCAGCCGCAATGTACTCTCCGCTTTCGCCCAGCGCTCTAAAGTGGTCTTCCAGCGCAGGTAGTTGGGGCCTTGAGTAGATTTCCAATGCATGGAGATTTCACGCTTGGCCAATATCAAACCCAGGTCGCAAAATTTGCTGGTAACTCGAGTACGAGGGGTATGAGGGAACCATAATAATAGGCATGTGCCCATGTCAAGAGCGATCTGCCGGTCGTCCGTGACAGCATTCAGGCAGGACATCACCGCCTCCCAGTAACCCGCTAGCTTGATGCAAGTCCAGAACATGTGGGCGAAATCCGCATCCGCGGTTCCGCATCGGGGACAAAGCGAGGAAGCCCCCCTCGAAATATTGCGAGATTTTCGTCGGCGTTAGGTACGCTCGGTGTAGGGTAAAAAACTGGACCAGTTGGAACCTGGCGTTCCTCGTGCCCTTCCACGCTCTGCGCAGTAGCTGTGGCCACACCGTGTCAGGGATGGATCGCCCGATGTCCCCCTCCCACTTGGCTTGCAGCCCGTCCAAGGGTTGCAGGGCAGTAGACGACAGCCGTCGGTAAAGGCATGTGACAGCCTTATAAGTGCCAGCGGCCGACACCACATATTGACAGCATTCCGAGGCCGGCGGTTCAGTGAGCCCAGACCTCCAGTATCGGCGAATACCAGCCACCAATGCAGCATGGAGCAGATATCCACCCCTCGGTAGATCGTAGGAGTCCCGCAGCTCCTGAAACGGGAGCAGCGAGCCATCCCTGTAGAGATCGCCAATCATCTGCAGGCCAAGTTCCTCCCAGATTGCTAGTGCGGACCAGTCGCCGCCATGTGGGAAGGCCGTGCACATCCCGAGCGGAATTTCTGGGGCGTAAGGGCGAGCGGCACCGGAACGCTTGTGTGCCCGAAGCCAGCAGCTTCGAATCGTCCGTTCCTCCAAGGTGAGCTGAGCTAGGTCTAGTCTCTGTCCCAAAACTATAAAGGAGATGATGTGTCTCGGGAACAATTTGCCTGGCGCATCCTCCGGGCCACGGAACTCCAAAGCCACCGCCTGGGTTAGCCACTGCAGCTGCGCTGCCAGATAATACCACTCAAAGTCCGGGGCCGCAAGGCCCCCGTCCGCCCTGGGGCGCATCAGCGTGGTCAGCGCCACCCGTCTCCTGCCCGATCCCCAGATGAACCTCGTCGTCAGGGAGCGGAGTCTGTTGAAAACTGACACGGGTATCCAGACCGGCAGAGTGCGGAACAGGTACAACAATCGGGGAAGTGCCACCATCTTTAACAGTGCGACTCGCCCCGCGACCGAGAGCGGCAGCGTCTGCCAGAAACCCATGCAACCCTGTAGATTCCGAATCGCCCTGTTGATGTTACCGTCTAGGATGGCCGCCGGCGAGTGATAGATGAGGGTGCCCAGATATGAGAGGCAGTGGTGCTCCCACTGCAAGGCACCCTCCAGCTGGGTGTCATCGGCCCTCGGAGTCAGCGGGAAGAGGCAAGACTTCCCCCAGTTGACTCTCAGCCCCGAGAGTTGACCAAAGTCCGACAGGAGCCATTCGGCCCCACGCAGGGAGTCGTCCGCGTCCGCCAGAAACAACAGACAATCGTCCGCATAGAGAGAGATGTAGTGGGTGTCATTTCTCAGCGGAAGCCCTGCATACGCCCGGCCCAGCCGGGCATGCGCAGCCAGTGGTTCTATGGCCAGTGCAAATAACAGGGGTGACAGAGAACACCCCTGTCGGGTTCCTCTGCCCACCGCGTAAGAGGCTGAAATGGTGGTCCCCGTTTTGACCCGGGCCGTGGCCGCGGCATAGAGCAAGGCGGTCCATTTCACAAAGCGGTCACCCAGCCCAAAGGCCTCTAGGACACGGAGCAGGTACGGCCACTCGACGCTATCAAATGCTTTCTCGATGTCAATCGAGAGGACTGCGGCATTCGGAAAGCCTGCGGCCTCACCCCCCATGATCCTGAGCAACCGGCGCACACAGGTGGCAGTGGTGCGCTGAGGAATAAAGCCCGCCTGGTCGCTATGCACCAAGGAGCGCATGTGGGTCAGGAGCCGCGTCGCGAGAACCCGGCTCAGGATCTTATAATCCGTGGTGAGCATGGAGAGCGGGCGGTACGCCGAACGGCAGCTCGCATCACCCCCTCTCTTCAGTAAGGGTATCACTAAGGCTTCGCGTGTAGACGCCGGCAAGCACCCTGAGGTCCAGGCCTCTTGGTAAACCGCCTGCAGTCGCGGAACCAGCACATAGGCCGCATAAAATTCAATCGGGAGCCCATCCGTACCCGGAGTCTTGCGGCGGGCCATGTGTTTGATGGCCACCCTGATTTCACCCTCGGAGACATCCCCGCCTAGCAGTTTCGCGTGCTACGGGTCGAGCCTGGGCAACCGCGCCGTCACCAGGAACTCCTCCAGCGCCGCTGGGGGATCCGGCATCCTGCTCCTGTAAAGGTGTTTGTAATACTGAAGAAATTGGTCGTTAATGTCCAACTGCGTGTAGACCATGCGCCCCTCCGGCGTGGCGAGCGCCACTATAGGGGAGCCACGGGCCCCAGGGCTGGCCAACCACGCCAGTAGCGAACCCACTTTGTCCCGCTCAGCGTGAGCCCGGACCAGGAACTCCTTATAATCAAAGCAGCGCAGTTTTTCCAATACTGTCGCCACCACCTCACGTGCCTCTGAGACCGCACCATGAGCCTCGGGGTCCGCGTGGCTGCGCCGTTCCTCCGCGCGCAATCGGTCCTCACTGCGCTCTACATCCTGCAGTAGGGTTTTACGGACACCTGCGATAGCCGAGATGCAGACGCCCCGAACCACCGCCTTAAAGGCGTCCCACTCCATAGCCCTGCTAGATGCCGTGTCCGCATTGGTGTCGAAATACCCCTCCACCCCACTACGTACACTGGCCTTAAAGGCCGGGTCCTCCAGCGTCAGTGGGTTCAACCGCCACGTTGGGATAGCTTGGCGTCGCCTCATCCACTGTACCGTCACTAGGCAAGGGTTGTGGTCAGATACCGTCCTGGTCAAGTACTCACTGTGGCGGACCAGGCTCTGGACGTCCTGTGAACACAGAATGCTGTCTAGGCGAACATGCAGATCGTGCGGGGGGGAGTATAAGGAGAAATCCCTTTCGGTCGGGTGGTGGGTCCGCCACGCATCGACTAGGCCCCAACTACTCTGCCACTCTCTCCTACTCTGCGCCAACTTGTGAGCTGTTGCCTGCGCTAGCGGTGGGTGAGAGCGATCTAGCCCCACGTCCAGCACAGAGTTAAAATCCCCCCCAAGCAGGACCGTGCCAGCCAGGACAGTCGCCAGCTTCCCAGACAGGCGCGCAAAGAAGGCAGGCTGGTCCACGTTCGGGGCGTAGACGCTGCAGAGCGTCACGTCCCTCCCATCTAGGCGGCCCTGTACAGCAACAAACCTTCCCTCAGGGTCAATTATCGTCACCAAAGGCTGAAAGGGAACCCCCGCCCGGATCCAGACCAAAGCCCCCCGTGCAAAGGCCGAGTAAGTGGTGTAGAACATATGCCCCCGCCACCTGCGCTGCAGGGCCCGCCCCTCAGTATGATCAATGTGAGTTTCCTGCAGGAAGGCAACCTGCACCCCCCTGCGGACAAGATGGGCATGGACCCTGTGGCGTTTCAGCATGGAATTCAGACCCCTCACATTCCAGGTCACACACTTCAGATCAAGGAGGGTCCCCATTCCTCGTGACAAGCGCAACCCCCATAAAAGCAACTTTCGCACGCACCCTGACTACTCCCCAACAAATGAACCCCGACATTCCCCAACAACCCCACGTCCCACCCCTCCCCAGAATAGGTCCCCAACAGCAGAAACCCATCCAAATAAGTAGTGCCCAACAGTAACAATCCCTGGTAACTACCAGAGTCCCACAGTAGGCGCGGGAGATGAGGGGGTGGCCTGTCGCCTCTCTCAACAGATCGCAAGCAGCTCACTCCTTCGAGTCAGGTAGGCCTCCCCTACATGCCCCATGCGCCCCGCATCCCCTCCACAAGTAAAGCAACCAGCACCACAGAAGGTGGCCGCCCAACCCCAGTCCCAGGCCCAGCAGGTCAATGCCGCCACCCCAGGTCCGGAACACAGCAGGTCATACGATACCATTGCAAGGGAGCATTATCCTCACTCGTCCAGCAAACCGTCCGCAGTCCCAGGCGTGACATGTGGTGGTGCGGGGTCCCCAGTCACCGACTCCTCCGAAGTCCCCCCGTCAGTGCCACCTCGGGACCCCGACTCCACAGCCGTCGCGGAGTCCAATGTCTGGGAGATGTCGGAGACCGCCCGGAGGGCATCCCTGCGCTCCTGCTCAGTTTGTGAGACCGTGGGTGTCCGAACATTCGGTGGTCGCTTCTTGCGTCTCCTACCCCGCCGAGGTCTCGGTGGCGCCCTCCGCTGTTCCCCAGGCGCGTGAAGCGCATCCGCGCCGGTCCTGTAGAGCTCCAGCCAGTTCCAGACGTCGTCGGGATTGTCGTAGAAGGAGGATTTGCCATCAAGCATGATCCGTAGGCGGGCCGGGAACAGGAGAGAGTAGCGGACTCCCTCCTCCCGAAGCGCCTTCTTGACCGCCAGAAAAGTTGACCGCTGCCCCTGGACTTCCAAGGAATAATCAGGATATATGGAGACCTGGGCGTTGTCCACCTCATAGGGCCCCAGAGCTCGCGCCCTTTGCAGAATGAGGTCCCGATCCCTGTAGTGCAGCAATCGCGCCACCACCGGGCGGGGAGGCCGGCCCTCGGCTGGAGGACGAGCCGGCACGCGGTGAGCACGCTCTAGAGTGTAGAACGGCGACAACCCTTCCGGGACAACCACAGCTCGCAGCCAGGCCTCCAGATAGCCCAACATGTCGGCCCCCTCAATTTTCTCCGGCAGGCCCACCACGCGAATGTCGTTGCGGCGGTTGCGCCCTTCTACATCCTCCGCCCTCTGCTCCAGTTGGTGTACCCTCTGCTGCAGCTCCCCCAGCAAGGCGTCTGCCGCTTTCGACGAAGGTTCCAGCGCATAAATCCGGGCTTCGGTCTCCTTGACCCGATCCGCCAACTTGCCGTGGTCTGCACGCAATAGGCCCAAGCTCGTGGACACCTGCCCGATATCATGACGCAGGGCCTCCCTGGTATCTGCGATTGCCTTCAGGATCTGCTCCAGCTGGCTTTGCGGCAGACCCGCCGCCGCCGGGACAGTGTCCGGAATGGGGCCCCCATCAACCTCTGGCCCCCCAGCAGCCTCAGGGGGGGGTTTTAAGGGGCGTTTCCCCATGGGGGCGGTCGCGTCTCGCCCCCGCAGCAACAGGGTCGGCGTCCTACCCCGTGTCCTACTCGCCAGGCCGCAATCCTCGGGGTCACTCGCCGCACGGCACTTCCTCTGGGTCTGCCGGCCCCCAAAACCAGCCACTCTCCAATGGTTCCCGGACCCCACTTGTCACCATGCAGCCCACCGACCACCAGGAGCCCCCCTGGCCGCAACACTCCCCCAAGTCCAAGTGCAATGTGTAAAGCCACTGGCCCAAAATGGCGGCAGGGGCGGCTGTGCAGGGATCCAAGCGCGTGGGGGGTCAGGGAGTAGCGTGCCCGGGCTCCAAGAGACAGGTCCCCTCGGGCGTCCCCAGTGCCAGGTCACTAGGCCGCTCGGCGGCGGCAGAGTCCCCCGACGGGAAATGGCCAGGGGTCAGCGCAGGAGCGCTCCTCTTCAGGTCGGTAGCCTCAGAATCCGGACTCGTCCCAATCACGGGGTCCGAGGCCCGCGACACCACACTCCTCCGGACTGCACAGGGCCGGGCCGCACTCTGAGCCCGCGCTCCACAATCGGCGCTCAGCGGGGGCCCCCAAGTTCAAGCTGGCAGGGGGCAGCGCCGGGTAGCCGTGTCCCAGGCAGGCCGCGTGGGGAGAGGTCCGAGCTCGATCACGAGCTCCACGTCCGGTCAGCAGCAGGGCCCCCTCGGGCCGGGGGCCGCACCCGGTCCTCACAACTGCAGGCGCCCCCGTCGGGTCCCCGCAGGCACACCTCAGAAAGCGGCTCAAGCTCCGCCGCCGCAGCGAGCTCCAAAGCCAGGGCTCCGGGTCACGTGGTAGCCGGCGGCCGGCCAGGTACCGCTGCGGGTCGGCTTCCGGATCACCTGAGGCCGGGGATGCGGCCGAGCGTCAAGGCCGCAATATGGCCGGCGCCGCCCGCCGATCCGCGGGCGTAGCGCAGGCTCCTCGCAGCCGGGGGTCCGCTCCCGCCGTCTCCGGTCAGGCCCCCAGGAGTGCAGGAGGAGACGCGGGTGAAGTCAGGGCGTCAGGGCCGCCAGGATCAGCAATGACAGGATTAATGGGGGAAGGCCGCTGTGGAGCTCAGCGCTCACACGTCCACCTCCATCGGCTACCAAGCCACGCCCCCAACTGCGTCCTCTCTTATTGAAGATCTCATGCACCAGGATATCCAACTTGTCAGTTGTGGTCCTTCCCACGAGGCTTGCCATATTCCTGACCCCAATTGTTACAAATAAGAACCTGCGACACGACCAAGCACTACCCCTACCCTGTTCTGACCACTACACAGTTCCCTTACGATTTCAGGTGTGCTCAGGCCAGGGGCAGCCCAGTCCTCCTCCTCTGGCAGGAATTGGTTGAAGCTCAATGTGTCTGCCTTGAACTCCATCCTGGAGTCCAACCTTCCAATGCTATACAATTCAGTAGGTCCAGACTCGTCCATCATTGATAGGTGGATCAAATCTGTGCTAGACTCCCTAATTCCAGTTACAGCCAAAAATCATCACAGAACCCTTCTACCAGGCCCCCGGTTCAACCATACATTATGCAATGACAAAAAGATGTATATATCTCTTTAGAGAACGCGCTGAATGTTTTAGCACAGATTCCAAAGCAAAGTATAAGTTGGTCATAAAATGCATCACAAAAGCTGCTAAGTAGCTAGAGCCTCCTACTTTTCGGATAGGATCAGCACAGCCCAAAATAACAGGCGATAACTTGATAGACAGTACTGGTACTCCCCTCTTCACGGTAGAGATTAACTCACGACAGGGTCCTCATGCTAGGACTTGCTCACTAAGCTCATTTCAACCCTTGGACCTCCCAACTCTCAAATCCCTACTCTCTTCCATTAAGTCGGGCTCAAATCTTGACCCCTGCCCTCCCTCAGTGTTTAGCACATTTGAATCTTCCTTGATGGACCTTCTTACACAGCTTCTTAATGCCTCACTTCCAGAAGGTATAGTCCCAAGGGCATGAAAACATGCAATGGTCAGACCCTTACTCAAAAAAACAAATCTGGACCCCTCCATCTGAGCTAACTACAGACCAATTTCCCTTTTGTGCACCCTGTCTAAAGCTCTAGATAACTACTTGAACAAACAACTCACGATGTACATGGAAAACAATGGCCTGCTCCACCCCTCACAATCGGGCTTTAGATACGGACATATACAGAGTCTGCCTTAATGGCCTTAACAGAATATCTAAGGCAGCAACTTGACAATGGTGGCACCGCCGCACTGATCCTGCTAGATATCAGTGCAGCATTCGAAATGGTGAACCACAACCTTCTTCTCCATAGGTTAGTGGCTCGAGGGGTTCAGGATACAGCCCTGTTCTGGCTCATCTCATTCCTTCGGGACCATGGCTTCCAAGTTCACACCTACCAGCATCGCTCTAAGCCACACCTTCTACCATCTGGGGTCCCTCTGGACTCCATTCTTATCCCAACCCTCTTTAACTTGTATGAAAGGCCTCTTGCGGACATTGTAGAAACGTGTGGCCTCTCCCTTCTATCTTACGCCGACAATACTCAGATCATTGTCTCCCTGCCATTCCAAGCGAACCATGGAACAGAGGCACTGAATAGCTGCCTCAAACAAGTCTGCTCTTGGATGAATACTTACTCTTTGAAGTGAAACGGATAAAAGACTGAGGTCCTATTGCTGGGCAACCTTCTTCACCTGTGAGGTCCACATCTGTGGCCAGATGTGATGAGTATTTTACCAACCCTGGCTCCTGTAGTCAAGAATCTGGGAGTCCGGCTGGACGATAATATATCCATTTTTTTTTTCCCCCCAGAGTTTTATATAGCGCGAACTAGAACCGAACCGAATCAGTTATAAGAGCGCTTTACATAGCACCAGTTACGTTACCGCTTTACATAGCACCAGTTACGTTACACGAGGACACACTTTCATTTTAGGCACGAGATCCATGAGTCATCAAATCACCAAAGTGGCTACTACCTGCTTCGGTAACTTGAGTTAGCTTAAAAAAATTCTGGGAGATCTCCCTTCCTCGACCCAGTGGACAGACATCCACTCCTTGGTCATCTTGAGGCTTTATTACAGAAACATTCTTTACATATGGGGTCTCAAAGTGCCTTCTAAGAAGACTCTTACCTTGCCCCATCCTCTCCTGTCTCCCAAATTCTATCCCACTGCTAGCCTGCCCCACAATCTGCACATGCTCCCAATTGAGCGTCAAGTTCTATGTGCATAACTATCTCTCAGACTCTGACTCCTCCTACTTAAGATCACTTGTGACACCATACACACCCAACTGGCCCTTGCGTTCTAGTAGTTTGAATCTCGTAGTAGTTCTTAGAGTTATGAGATCCTGTAGTGTAGCTCCTATCATCCCAATAGGCTCTGCGCATTGGAATAATACCTACAGCAGTAAAGGCCTAGGCCAGACGTTAACTAGGTCTACTACTGTCGATACTAGACTTAAAGTTTTGGGTTTGCCAGCTTAGCTCAGAGTTCACTAGAAACTTTCTCGAATGTTCAAGGAGGACTTAACTTCCCTGATTAGACAAGAAGGGATTTAGTTTCTGACAACCATAGAACATGACAACTTTGCTCTCCCCTAATCAAGAGTAAATCTCGAGAGTCGTGTGAACAAAAGGCAATTGATTTTACTCAGTCAGTACGTGCATTCTTAGTCTCATCAGATTGTAGAGAAAAGGAAGAGACGGGCGTGTTCAATAAAAAGGTGTTATTTATTGATCAGTCTCTTTTCTCATACAAGAGAAATGGATCGATATTATTGCAATACTTATAGTTAAGTAAAGTGCATACATTAAAAGAAATAGTATTAAGTAATACTGTAAAAACATTGATATGGTTTCTAAGCCATATGATGTTTAAAATGAATAAAATATATTTACATACACATATACATTTGACTAAACGTACTCAACTGGTGTTTCTAGATACGCCTACCCCGTGTACCTGACCTAAGCCTAATACGTGGGCGGGAATAGAAAGTTACAGTTTAAGTTAAGTTTGTTTTTGCCAAGTGAATAACTAAAGAATTCTCTGTGAGGGGTTATTCAGTTCTGTACCTGGAAGTTAGGATGAATGAGGAATGGTATCTCTCTCTCTGGTCTCGATATTCCAGGCTGCCTGCGAGGGCTACCCAGAAGCGCCGGTGCTGGATTTCTCGGCAGGAGAAAGCAGCGCGTCTCTCAGCGCGTCAGGAAGGCGGGGCTGCGCCAGCGGGGTCTGCTCTGCTCTTCGCTTCGGCAAGTATGGCTGCTCCGTCTCGTCACCACGCGTGTGTTTGCATAGGGCAAGATCGGTAATATTTATACCTTTAAGGTGCCGAGATTGACGTAAGGATGGACATAGATACGTCAATAAAGATGTCATACGACTTGCTCGTTAGCACATTCTTTTACTGAAGTTCTCTGTGAAATCAAAACAATGGCCGCACGGTTTTTCCAGGTTGTCATAGGTTTGATTTGTTATGAGAACTCCGTATGCCTTATCAGGGGCTGGAGGAATATCGCTTGTCTAATTAGATCGCAAGCGTTATGACCTAATCAGATAACACGTTCCTGTGCCGTAGTGTGACTGCGTCAGATAACGGTATCTGCATCATGGGGGTTTTTCTGCCTCATGGGCTGACTGCTAGTTAACTTGTCGGTTTGTTTTAACTAGAATAGGGTCAGGAATAGGGGGATCGATTCAGAACCTATAGGAATACATGACACCCACTCCACGCTAACTATGGTCATATTTACTAATCTAGGCATAGTATAACATAGTACAACATACTATAGAGTAGTGTGTATACCTTACCACCCCAAAATACATAAATGCATTTTGAAATTTTTCAAATATACGGAATAATTGCAGACATATATATTGTATGCACTCAAGCTGTAGCTAAAGTAATCACGCATTTGTATACATTATTGCTTATTTGGTATATGAGAATTACACATGAAATGGTTTCTTAAATACAGAAAAAAGTTTCGAGACCATTCCATCACAGAATAAAATATTTGTGAACATACCAGCGGGCAGCTAAAGTCTATAAAGTATCTAAAAATAGAAATCTTAGTTCTTTAGGAATAGTTTCTTACTTTAAGCAGAAGATAAGTGTCCCGAAAAACCGAAAAAATAATTTGGGGCTTCTGAAAGAGTTGCTGTCCGTGAACTGGAGTGAAAAATAGTTCATGTGACTTTATTTTTTAAAGTTGAAGGCCGAATTCAGGGAACGCCGTGTGCGAGCTTGCTCAAAAGTCTCTATTTCTGTTCGGGTGAGAACATCTTTAGGCTTTCGAAAAAACTGTCAACAGCTTCTGGGAAAGTTCCACTAACTCGGATATAGGTGTAATCATGCATTCGTGCGCATGATTGTCTCCATTGACATTCTGATTTGCATTGCTGACAGAAGGTCGTACCTGTTCGATGCTGCTTTCATCTTGAACTTCACTACCCATCAATCGTAGTGGTGAAGCTTCCACGAATGCCGTCATCAGGATTGGTAGCCTTTGAGGGCAGCACAAAGCGTGAACCTTGATCGGGCTCAACAATGTTTCTGCATCCATTGGCGCATCCGATTGTAGCGTCAGACAGGTGTCTAACACGCATTCTTCTCCGCATAGCAGACACCTTAATACAGGTAAAACACATCTTTGCCACATTGGTCGAAATGATAGAAACCAAGTCATGTTCAGGTCTCTAAGCCGGGAGAGTCCCAGGATTTTTGATATCCGGTCCCGGTATCCAATGGCTAGGATTGTTTATTCCCTTGTCGCAAGAGTTTGGTCTGTGACATGGGTTGCCATAACGAAAAATAAGGACTAAGAATAGGATTCCTGCAATTAGTCCCAAGATCAGGGGAAGTCCGCCAAAAATCGAATGGACGAAATCTGGAAAAATACCCAGTATGGCTTTGAATGGTGTTAATGCCATCGAAAATACTGTCTTAAATACCTTTGAGACCCCATTGGTATCAGAAATATTTAAGATTTCGTTCAGGATTTCCGCGAAATGTACGGGGGAATTAGTTGATAATAATGTATGTATCTCTGCAGTCGTCCTTGCGACTTGTAGATCATACGTTTCTTTT
This sequence comes from Lissotriton helveticus, assembly GCF_964261635.1. Taxonomy (NCBI): domain Eukaryota; kingdom Metazoa; phylum Chordata; class Amphibia; order Caudata; family Salamandridae; genus Lissotriton; species Lissotriton helveticus. The sequence continues at coordinate 1,437,943,801 of NC_136068.1, forward strand.
GATGACGAGAGCCTGGTAGGCGTCTGAAGAAGCACTGTTTTCATTCTGCTTAAAGTATCTATTCGAATAGAAGTAATTTTCAAATCGGGCCATGCCCTTGCCTCCCTGTCTGGAAAGGAGCTGGGGAACAATGAGCGTCCACAGCACTTGACCTTCGCAGTCGTAGTTACTAGATAAGGAGTCCCGGGCATAAGACTACAACATCTGCGGTCTACAATAAGAATGTAACTCCCATTATAGAGTCTTTGAAAGAATGGTTCTATCTCTGTTGCAGGTGCGCCTTGCTGTTGACATGAAAGGTTGTATGAATTCCCTTCACAGGCTCCATGCAAACTAATTCCGTTACACAGAAGCGTGCCGCTTAGTGACATCGCACAATTGTTGCCACTGAGAAACACTTTCTGTCCTTTATTACTGACACATGCATGTGAATAGGGCAGGTTCCAAGTTGTTTTAAGGTACCCCTTTCCTAATTTCTCGTACATGCCAGCCTGTATATATTTTTGGCAGTATTGAAACCTGAAGGTTGAGATTGGAATATTTATTATCCCATGTATTATCCATTCACTGACATGTCGTTCTGACATTGTCACTGGTAATCTTTCTAGTTTTTCAATGCTCAAGATTGTATAATCAGCACCCTTTTGCGCCATACTGATTTGTCTATCAGTAAGGTTAAAGATTTGGAATAGTGACGTTGTGTTGATTAAACGCCAAGGCACATAGCCTGAACGCAGATTTTGTAACGTCCAGCCAAGCTGTACAATAGAACGCAATTGTGACTGACCGTATTGTAATAACAGTAAGTCCTGCGATAATATGTCGATTGCTGAAGACACAATGCTGTCCAAAGAAAATATTCTGGAGGACAGAGTCATTAACCCATTGTCCACTACAGAAAGTGATTTTTCCAAATTAATACGGTCAATTTCCCGTATTCTCTCTGCTGTTTCAATTTGAGTAACCTTCCAGGCCTCATTGTATGCTGCATATACAGAGGCTGCTATGAAACGCTTTTGACGCTGTTTGCGTGGTCCCATTATGAAATCACGCAAGTCAGCACCATCAGTAAGTAAAGTTAGGTGTTGCTTAATTTCTGCCAGTGTGGAAGTTTGAAGCCATTGAAGGCATAATTTGCCCACACTGTAGGTGGTTATTATCCCTGGGTGATGTCTTTGAGGATATCTAGGGTCTGGCCTGGTCATTTTGAACCCCTGTGTTTTGTTCAGGAATCTGTCTTGACAGTTATTAGTATCTGTGGGCCAGATCAACCATTGTTTCCAATCAGGATGTGTTCTGTTTTGGTTTAATATATGGTTTACGTCTATCTCTTCATCTGTAGAAGTGTTGCTAAACATTGTTGGCTTTGGAATAGACGGTTTATTTAAATCTTTGATTTTGGCTAGGCCAAGACAGGTGGTTTGTTGAACAGTGTCATTTAAAAATATCATTTGTTCTGGGATCATGCAGGCTCTAAACAAAGCTTCTATACCCTGTACTTGCCAATCTTTTGTACCCCAAACACTTTTTAATTCAACATTTTTGTCCCAATAATCAAAACCAAAAGTATTCATTTTTTCAAAGAATGAGTCTGAATATATCAATTTTGTGTTTGTTATCATGGTCTTGGTCCCTGTTTTGTTTGACAATTTAAAATAAAATGTTTCAGCATTACTTGTGTTCAACCCTGAAAAGTATGAATATTTGTCGTAAACGGTTCTTGAGCTCCCTTTTGGAGGTGTTGCACAATGTTCCCATTGATTATAATTTAAAACATTTCTTGGTTGTGCAGATTTATGTAATTTGTAGAACCCTGCAAATAATCATGTTTGGTAAATTTAGCAGACATTACTAAGTCAGACATCATATTATTAATGCTTTCGAAGTCCCAATCATCAGCAAATGAGTTTGGTTTTACAAAGTCACTCAAGGAGATCTTAATTTGGTGTGGATATTTCAGGATCTCGACCGGACCATAAATTTCATAGTCAGTGTTGTCCCAGGCTACCCCACCAGGTATCGGATTGGCTGTGAAGTTGGCTGAAGAAAGTTCTCTTTTCTCGATGTGTGAAGATGTGTGTGGTTTGAGGATCAAGTTGATTTTCTGACTTGCTGTGTCCATTTTAGCATATTTTCCCTCAATGAAGCGTCCCAAAGTAAGTACCATGATGAGCCAAAGTATGAGGATAAATGCACCAAAACCCACCCAAAAATAAATCCATGGAGAAATCAGATATGTTTCTTTCAGTTGTTTCAAAAGTTCCTTAGCTTTATCTTTAAAGGTTTTTGATGATGGCTGTGTCTTTGATTCACTGAGGCCTTCAGAGGAATCATCGAAGTTTATGAAGTAGCCGGATGCAGTTCTGTCAATAGTTCCAATTGCTTCAGGATTTCTGTTTTTTGCATGTTCACTTGGTACTTCATTGTAGATTGGTGTGTCTCTGCTAAATGTTTTGATTTGGGTTTTCAGAGGTCTGAGTTCTATTGCATTATTGCATAGTCCTTGTTGTTCTTCTGTAGGCGTTTCGAATGTGATGAGCCTCTTCGTTAGGACCTCTGTACTGGTAGCAAACCTTGGTGTTCTGCTACTTATTGGGAGTCCACTTGGCCTACTGTTTGTTATCGGCCACATGATTGTGGTTTTACCAGGTCGATGGATACAACTCGGTTCTCCTTTTTACCAGCAAGTGGCGGTAGTACAACTGATCTTGTCCCGTTGACAGATAAGACAGGAACTGCTTTTCTGTAAGAAGGCCCAAATTCCTTCTTTACCGCGATCTTCTCCCTGACTAGATCCCCGACTTTTGGAATCCAGACAGGTCTTGCTGGGACAGGTGGTGGTTCTTCAGTGGTTGTTGGCTGTTGTTTCAACTTTATGTTGCTCAGGTCTTTTCTTGTTTTGTTTAAGTCCTGCAAAATAGCCAAACGGTCTTTGATATCAAAGCTTTTTTCTTTCACCACTGAAGTCTGACTGTCAAGGTCAGAGATAATCATCCTAGTTCCGAATAATAATTTGTACGGACTGAATCCCTTCAGAGAATTTCTTGGCAAGTTATTTAGACTACGTTGGACACTTATTAGATGTTTGACCCACCCAGCTCCCGAACCTACTATCCTTTCCGTTATAGATTGCTTTCTGCCTTGGTTTTTTCTTTACACCATCCCGTACCCTCAGGAAGGAAGTGAGAAGATTCCCGCTGGGCTATGCTCATTTGGTCATGTTTCCCCTCAGGCTGTTGGGCTAGAGTGAAGACAATGGTCAAAACGTAACATGCTCTTAGCGTATATGCCATTTAGACTCGCAAATCTTGTATAACAGTCCAGACGTCAGCCGAGTGCTGGTGATCTACATTATAAGTGGAAACTAGCCTGTGTATGTTAATCGCAACCCTTCCTTTTTACTCTTGATTTTTTCTGGAGAAAACCGACGAGGTATTAAACTGTTTCTCTCCCCACTGCGATCTCTGTTGCAGTTTGGGCAGTTTTTTACAAACAGGGTGTGACGCAGGCTCATGCCTGGCCACCAGTACCGTGATTGTAATTCTTCCAGAGAATCTTTTAGTTTGAGGTGTCTGAGACCCTCGCCCATATGTGCGTCTGCGATTAACAAGTTTCTCCTGTCCATGTTTGGAATCACTCTATCCCCCACTCCAGGGATTCGAGCAAAAGGGACGGAGTTTGCATCGATTATGTATGTATAATTGAGTGGATAGTTGATCGGTAACGCTGAGCAGTCGCCTTTTGATGACGTTTTCACCGCCAGCACTGTTTCACCGTCAATGTATTTTAATGTAAGCTTTTTTCGAACTACGGGAGCCGATTTAGTGGCTGCCGCTGCGGCTGTTTCAGCCAATGAATTCCCTACAACGTGAACGCCATCACGCTGATGACTCAGTGAGTGAGTCACGTGAGTCTTTGGTAGTTCTTTTTGTAAAAGAGCTATTTGTTCCCAGAGCAGTTTCTGCTTTATTGGTGCATCTGTGTCATCTTTGTAACCGTTTTGAATCCATGTCTGCAAATCCTTGTTATATGATTTGACGCAGTAATATGAATCTGACACTATAAGTGTCGGGAATTCGCGATCCGCATTATCTAGCGCCATTTTCAAAGCTAATATTTCAGTTTGTTGTTCTGAATTAGTTTCAACTGAGTGTGTTTTTGTTAATAGAGGTCTTAGTTTACCTCCGCGCCACACTTCTTTTGTAATCCCACATGTGGGGTTGTATGCTTGTTCTCCCCAAACGGGGGGTTGAGCATGTCCGTCTGTATAGATTACACAGGCGTAATGTCGTAAAGGCAAAATGTCGATTGGCAGAGGGTATGTTTTTTCATATTCTAGATTTTTTAATTCTTCTAGTTCTGGATCAAAGTAATAGTATACTTTGTCCGTTGTGATTGAATTCACCCATTGTATCCATTCTGGATCCAATGTTGTTGTTGGTAAATTACACGGTGTTGTTAATGCCTCAAAGGCTGATTCAGCTGTTCTGACTGTGGTATGTCTACCGTCAGCTATGTCTTTTTCTCTAGCTATTGCGGTTTGAACTGTATGAACAATTTTTTCTTTGTTGCTGAATTTCTGTTCAGCTTCTGTGTACAAGTGTGATTTGAATGCAATTGGTACCTTTTCTCCCTCATTAGAGGTTAGGTATGTGAATCCGCATCTCCCTGGGATGACTCGAATCACAAGATTGCGTGTGTTATCACGTGTTTCTAATTTTGTTTTAATTAGCATGTCTGTTTGTAAGGATCTCAGAATTTCTGTGTGAATTTGAGTCCAATTGGATCTTTTAAAATCTGGTTTTATCAGATCATAAAGGGGTTTGACCCTTTCTGCGTAATTTGCAATGTATGTTCTTCCGAAATTTAGGAAGCCTAGAATCGACTGAAGATTTTTTAGTGTTCTAGGTGCTTGGATTACGGCACATTTCTCTAGGAAATTGTCTGCCAGGCTTTTGCCTTCACTTGATAATTCATATCCTAAGAACAGGACTGTCAGATGGGCAATTCTGGATTTTTTAAAGTTGAATTTGTAACCCTCTGCTGCGAACCCAAGTATTATGGTGTTCACTCTTTTCAAGTGAGTCTCCAAGTCATCATCTGTTAAGTAAATGTCATCGACATAAGATAATGCTTCATCATCATATATTTGTAGTAATTCTGTTACTTTCGCTGAGAATACCCCCGGGCTGTTCTTGTACCCCTGGGCTAACCGACAGAATTGCTTTTGAGTGCCATTTATTGAGAATGCAGTTAAATATCTGCTCTCTGGTGCTATGTTTTGACAAAAGAATCCATTAGAGATGTCTAATGTTGTTTTGTATTTTTTGCGCGCTATGTTATTCATTAGTGCAGCACTGTGTGAGTTTTGCACTGCAAAAGTTTTGCAACATGTGTTAAGGTGTCGGTAATCCAAAACTAGACGATATGAATTGTCTGGTTTGGAGACCGGAAACAAAGGGTTGTTCATTTGTGAGGTGCAAGTTTCTATCACCCCCTGGTATTCTAGCTGATCTAGTATTTCATTTACCTGTTTTTTAGCTTCTTGCTTAATTGGGTACTGCCTTTGTGCAGTTGGTTTTGATTTTAACTGGATTTTGTGAGGAGGAGAGTCCTCATCCCATCCCACGTGATTTTTATATAAAGCAGGAGCTAGAGCTACTGCCCACTTTCTGGCAAGTGTGTATTTTTTATGAATTGGAATTTGATTTGAGAAGGCAGGCATAATTATTTCTTCGCCATGAGGGCACTCCCTGACAAACTCTGGTGGCCAGTCTTTTTCAGCTAGAAGGATATCATAGCCCTTGGAGAGATTATCCCAAAATAGTCCCCTTATTTTCCTAGTCTTATCTCCCTCTATACGTAATGTTATTTCGTATATTTTGTGAGGTTTGCTAACTCTGGTGTCTGCAGTTTCCACTTGAAGATATTCATTCGTGTCCACTGTCTCCAGATGATTCATAAGGACTTTGCGAGCTATGCGCACTTCTGCTGCGCTGTCTAGCATTGTCTGAGCCCATTCTCCGTTTTTCAGTTGTGTCCTCAGTATTCTCGGCATTGTTAACTACCTTGATACTGGCTACCTTCTTTTTTGGAAATTGTAATTTCTTTTTTAGCTGAGCAGGTTCCTTGTCTTTGGACTTGGCGTGCTCTTCTCTTTGTTCTGATCGTCCTCTTCTTTCCGATTTCTGCGAGGAATTCTGAAAAGATTGAGAGGGACGCGTATCAATGTCTTGATATCTATCAGGTTTTTTTATATTATCCCTATTTCTAAGGTTATATCTTTTCCCAGAGGGGTCACTCTGGGGTGACCTGTGTCTTTGGTTCGGAGATTTTTCTCTTCGCCTAGGAGACCTTCCTCGGGACTGGAATTTCTTTTCTTTAGGATTGGATTGTTTGTTTCCATCCCAGTTCTTTTTTGGTGAATTATTATTAAAAAATATTTTTTCTGGACTTTCAGTCAGTTGTGGTTTTACTGGTATTCCACCTAAACTATCTCTACCTAGTTCCTCATAGGATTTTTCTATGATTCTGGCAATTTCAGCTGGTTGGTCTGCTATATCTGTCTCTTTTAACCTCTGGCGGATCGCCACGTTTGCTGCTTCTCCCTTTATGTTGGCTAATAATATAGCCGAGACCTGCTTGAAGTCTTTCAGTAGTTTCATACCAAGAGTTAAAGCGGGTTCAGGACCATATTCGTCTTGAATTTGTTTTAGCACATCTGGTATCACCGAAATGGATGGAACACCGTGCGTTTTTGTGTAGATAGAAGCAAAGACTGTACCCCAAGTGTCACAGTCCTCAATGTGTGGTGCGATTCCCATTGGAAGACATATAGTCAGAATCCTGTGTTTTTCTAGCGGGGTGGTGTCAGGAAACACCGCCTCTATTTGGGTAATTTTCTGTGCCAACCAGAATGGTATTTGTTCCCGTTTAGCCGGTACTTTACCTAGGCAGGACTGGATGTTCTGTGGTGTAATCTTATTTGTGTTCCCCTGGTGAGGGGTCAGCTGTGGAAGTTTAATCGCTGGCTGGATTGTTGAAGTCCGCATCACATATTGTACTAATTGTCTATGAATTTTTATTAATTGTTTTAGCTGTGTTAACAGCTCTGCTACAGACATCCCATTGATGTCTGGATGTGGTGTGTATCCGGCTAGGACCGGCCACGTTGCTCCTGGTCTACCTAAAGGACCGAGCCTGGTGATGTGATTGTTATGTTTTAGGGCGCCATCAAATAAGAGCAAATGCTCTTGGAATTTGAGTGGTACTTCCACCTCCTCGAAAGGAGTGTACTCATTAGGAGGTTCCTCTATTTTGTAATAGTGGAAGTACTTTGTTACAGCATTTGCTGCTGGAAAATGTATCCATGAATAATATACCTCTGTCTGCCGATACTCGTGTGCCTCAATTACGAATATGACTGTGCCACCTCTTGCTGTCAGTCCATTTTCTATAAGTTTCAGGGTTATAGATCTCCTTTTGATGACCGGGATGAGTATTATATCCCCGTCCGCATCGAGTGCTGCAGCATCAGCCGCTGCGAGTTCAGCTGCTAATCTAACTGCCTCTCTTTCCTCTTCATTGTCTGACATTTTACTGTCCTGAAGGTTATTATGTTTGTTTGCAGATCAGGTTTCTTATGGAAACAAAGATTAGATGCACAATATTTCGGAACAGTTTTTATCCTTCAACGTTGACTATACCAAGAACCATACATAGGAGTTCCCTCCTGCGAGGTCTGGCGGATATAACCTTTCACCCACTCCAGACGTCTTTGGAGTATTGTGGGAAAAGGGGTCTGAGTGAGAAAGCACGACTGAGTTACTCTAAATGTCTTACGTTAGTTTTATCGCCCTTTCCAAACGCGTTGGGCGCCATGTAGTGTAGCTCCTATCATCCCAATAGGCTCTGCGCATTGGAATAATAACTACAGCAGTAAAGGCCTAGGCCAGACGTTAACTAGGTCTACTACTGTCGATACTAGACTTAAAGTTTTGGGTTTGCCAGCTTAGCTCAGAGTTCACTAGAAACTTTCTTGAATGTTCAAGGAGGACTTAACTTCCCTGATTAGACAAGAAGGGATTTAGTTTCTGACAACCATAGAACATGACAACTTTGCTCTCCCCTAATCAAGAGTAAATCTCGAGAGTCGTGTGAACAAAAGGCAATTTATTTTACTCAGTCAGTACGTGCATTCTTAGTCTCATCAGATTGTAGAGAAAAGGAAGAGACGGGAGTGTTCAATAAAAAGGTGTTATTTATTGATCAGTCTCTTTTCTCATACAAGAGAAATGGATCGATATTATTGCAATACTTATAGTTAAGTAAAGTGCATACATTAAAAGCAATAGTATAAAGTAATACTGTAAAAACATTGATATGGTTTCTAAGCCATATGATGTTTAAAATGAATAAAATATATTTACATACACATATACATTTGACTAAACGTACTCAACTGGTGTTTCTAGATACGCCTACCCCGTGTACCTGACCTAAGCCTAATACGTGGGCGGGAATAGAAAGTTACAGTTTAAGTTAAGTTTGTTTTTGCCAAGTGAATAACTAAAGAATTCTCTGTGAGGGGTTATTCAGTTCTGTACCTGGAAGTTAGGATGAATGAGGAATGGTATCTCTCTCTCTGGTCTCGATATTCCAGGCTGCCTGCGAGGGCTACCCAGAAGCGCCGGTGCTGGATTTCTCGGCAGGAGAAAGCAGCGCGTCTCTCAGCGCGTCAGGAAGGCGGGGCTGCGCCAGCGGGGTCTGCTCTGCTCTTCGCTTCGGCAAGTATGGCTGCTCCGTCTCGTCACCACGCGTGTGTTTGCATAGGGCAAGATCGGTAATATTTATACCTTTAAGGTGCCGAGATTGACGTAAGGATGGACATAGATACGTCAATAAAGATGTCATACGACTTGCTCGTTAGCACATTCTTTTACTGAAGTTCTCTGTGAAATCAAAACAATGGCCGCACGGTTTTTCCAGGTTGTCATAGGTTTGATTTGTTATGAGAACTCCGTATGCCTTATCAGGGGCTGGAGGAATATCGCTTGTCTAATTAGATCGCAAGCGTTATGACCTAATCAGATAACACGTTCCTGTGTCGTAGTGTGACTGCGTCAGATAACGGTATCTGCATCATGGGGGTTTTTCTGCCTCATGGGCTGACTGCTAGTTAACTTGTCGGTTTGTTTTAACTAGAATAGGGTCAGGAATAGGGGGATCGATTCAGAACCTATAGGAATACATGACAATCCAGGCAAGGAGACCGGCCTTTTACGTCTTATGCTCAAAACTGTGGAACTCTCTCCTCCTACGATATGAGAGTATGAAGCTTGCATACAATCTTTTTTAAGAGGCTTAAAACCTGGTTTGACATAAGGAGCAGCCCGTTGTGTCTGTGGGTAGCTTTACTGTGGTGTAGTGCTGGGAAACCCTTGATTTGGTAGCCATGCGCTTTACAAATCTGATTAATAATAATAATCACCACCCTTCAGAACAGAAAGACGGGTGGGATTGGTGTGGAATCTGCAGGTAGATAAGAGTATCCACCAAAAAGATGTTTTCAGAAGGTAACAGACGTTTGCAGCTGATGGGCACTTCTACCTGCAGATTTCTCCCCTGTTGAATGGATTGAAAAGCGTTACCTCACTAATTAGTTTGTCCGAAGGAATGGTCAAATTAGGAATTCCTGGGTCACCAATCATGCGAAACGACTATTCCTTCTCACATTTGAATCTCAACAGAAGCGCATGCTGCTACCCGACAGACATGGAACCCCTAGCTAGTGCCAAATTGGAAGATTTTGCCCAGGCAGGATGGGCTGAAGTTTTCTCTGGCAGTTTCTTCTTAGCAAGAGCATGGCATATCTTGATGCACAAAATCATCCAAAATCATCCATCTGGACAATGTGATTGTTGTGTCTTTAAGAATTATTGTACTGAAGATTCTTGTGTTGCTTCCAGGAGCGTAGGTTTCTACCTGAGGCAGTTACAGTTTGTGGCTGGCTCAGGGAAGTCAAGCTCCAGCAGGCTGAAAAAACTCAACTTATTTGGAAGCCATTCTTGGTGTGGACAACATTATTACAATTTGGCAACAAGGATCCAGCCTATTCAGCCTGCCAGGTAACTCTGGACCCGTGAAGACGTGTTTGCCGGTGATCATCCTGATGCTCGTGTTGCTGAGTGAAGAGTAGATCGGGAGGATCTCAACAAGTGGGATTTGTGATTGGCTCTCTGCACAGGTTGAGTATTTCTTTGTGATTCTCTTCCACGCTTCCTTGGTAGGGAAGTGAACAATTTTAGCAGTGACCAGCCCACCCCCTGTAGGATGTGACCAGTGCCACACTTGCGAGCCTGTGCACGAGACTCGCTGGAACGTTGTCACTCATTCAGAAGATTGAAAGCCTGCACCTCTTACCTGTATCAGGCTCTTATGAGGCTGGTGTGCGCTGGCAACAGGGAGTGTCGTATGAGTGGTAATCCTAAAATGTAAACGATGCGCTCACGACACTTCACTCCAATAGAGCTCTCTCTATGGTGCTTGGAGTGGCGCTGGTGATTTGGCTTGCCATATCGTAGCAGAAGGAACAAAAATAGTATCCCTGCAACAAGTCCCAAAAGGAGGGGCAGTCCTTCAAACACAAAGTGCACGAAGTTTGGAAATATTACGAGGACTGCTTGAAAAGATGCTAACAGTCAGGAACATACGTTCTTAAATAGATGTACAATACCACTCGTATCAGACATGTTTAAGATACAACTTAACATTTCTGAGCAATGTATAGGGCAGTTTGTATTTAAAAGGGCATGTATCTCGGCAGAAGTCCTTGCGACTTGTAAATCATAGGTCTATTTGGCTGAGGTCAGTGGCACAGTTTTTTGCAAAAGGCTTCTATTCTGCTTAGAGTATCAATTCGTATAGAAGAGATGTTCAGTGAAGGCCAAAAAGGTGAGTCCCTGGCTGTCTTGGTTTGAGGAAACAATACTTGCATATAGCAAGTGACCCTGGATGACACAGTTACTAGATATGGTATGCCTGGCAACATGCCACAGCAGCTGTGATCGTTGAGATGAGGTAACTCCCATTTGAAAGTTGTCCAAATATTGGATCAATCACTGCAGCCGGTGAACCTTGCAGGTGGCAGGATAAGTTGTTAGAACACCATCCCAGGCACCGTGTAAATTAATACCCTGACAAAGGAGAGAACCGTTTAGTGTGTTTTCGTAGTTTGTACCACTTAGAAACACTTCACGTCCCCCACTCCAACATCTGTGTGTGTATGGTAAATCCCAGGATGTCTTGATGTATTCTTTACCCAACCTTTCATATGTGCCTGCTGGTGTGTTTTAGGCAATACAAAACAGGCAGAGTGATTGTTCCCTGTATTATCCATTCAGTAGCTGGTTTTCTGCGACTGTAAATGGCAATCTTTCCAGTTTTTCAATGGGCAGCAACGTATAGTTTGCACCCCTTTGTGCCAATTTTATCTGTTTATCAGTGAGATTAAGTTCTGAAAACAGGGACGTAGTATTGATTAAACGCTAAGGCACATAGCCTGCACGAAGGTTTTGCAACGTCCAGCCTAATAGCTTGATAGAACGTACTTGCGACTGACCATGTTGCAGAAAGACCAAGTCCTGTTCCATGATGACTATGGCAGAGGATACTATGCTGTCCAATGAATATATCCTGGACGACAGAGTTGTTAAACCATTGTCAACTACAGAGAGAGTTTTCTCTAAATTAATACGATCAATTTCTCGTATTCTTTCTGCAGTCTCTGCTTGCGTAATCTTCCATACTTCGTTGTATGCAGCATATATACCGGCATACATAAAACGTTTTTGAAGCGGTTTTCTTGGTCCTAGCAAGAATTCCCTAAGGTTTGCGTCATCTGTAAGTAAAGATAAGTGTTGCTTTACATCCTTAAGTGCACATGTTTGTAGCCAATCAAGGCAGAACTTCCCTACACTGTATGTTGTTACTATTCCAGAATGCTGTCTTTGAACATATCTTGGGTCTGGCCTATTGATTTTGAACTCTTGTGTTTTATTCAGGAATGTATCTTGAAAGTTGTTTGGGTCTATGGGCCAGATTAACCATTTTTTCCAATCTGGATCAGTTCTGTTGTGAAGCAAAATAGTATGTACGTTGACTTCCCCCTCTGAAGTGTTATCACTCTCAGGTGTAGGTATGGATGGGTTGTTCATGTCTTTGATCTTGGCTAACCCAAGACAAGATGTCTTTTGGACAGTGTCATTCAAAAACATTTTTTGCACAGGTATTAAACAGGCTCTAAATAAAGCTTCTACCCCCTGTACTTGCCAATCTTTTGTACCCCAGACAGTTTTTGTCTCAATGTTGTCTTTCCAAAAGTCAAAACCATGAATAAACATAGTTTTCAGTCCTGTTTTGTTTACATTTTTTAAGTAAAACAATTCTGGATTGGATACATTGAACCCTGAAAAGTATGGAAACTTATTAGCAAACGTTTTTGAGCAACCCTTTGGTGGTGTAGGACAATGTTTCCATTGGTTATACATATATACATTTCTAGGCATTGTTGATTTGTGCAAGAAATGTTGACCATAGTGATTATAACAATACATTTGTTCACAGTCTGAAGAACCTTCTAAATATTCATGATTGGTGAACACTGCAGACATTTCTAGGTCTGACATCATATTATTAACAGTCTCGAAGTCCCAATCATCAGAAAAGGTACTAGATGAAACAAAGTCACTTAATGAAATCTTGAACTGGTGTGGAATCTTCAACAGCTCCGACGGGCCAAAAATATGATATTCTGTTCTGTCCCAGGCTATACCATCAGGTACAGGAACGGCTGTGATGTTCACAGCTGACAAGTCTCTTTGTTCACGATGAGATGATTTGTGTGGTTTGAAGAGTAAGTTGATGTTCTTACTTGCTGTGCCCCTTTTGACATATCTTCCATTTATCAGCATACCTAGAGTTATTACCAGAGCTAACCAAAGTAGAAGAAAGATTTATTCCCTACACAATCCAAAGTTCAATTCATGGTGAAACCAGATAAGTCTTTTCCAGGTGATGAAAAAAATCAGTTGCTTGTTCTTTGAAAGTTCTTTTTGCTGGCGTTGTTTCAGGTTCGCTGGGATCCTCAGAAAACTTATCAAAGTTAATGAAATAGCCAGAGGCAGTTCTGTCAATGGTTGGAATAGCATCAGGATTCGTTGAAATCGCTGGAACCACTTGATCACTTGTTACTTCGTTGTAGACAGGTGTTTCATGACAAACTGTTATTTGGGTCTCAAGAGGTACAAGTTCCATAGCTTTCTTGCATAGTCCTTCTTTTCTCATTGTAGATTCTTCAAAGGTGACGAGTCTCTCAGTTTGAACCTCTTGGATTGTAGCTAGAGGAGTGTGTCTGCTACTTGGTCGGAGTCCACTTGGCATACTGCTTAGCATCGGCCACATTGTGTGGTTTGATCAGGTTGATGGACACCAACCTGTTATTCTTTTTACCAGCAAGGGTCAGCAGTAAAACTGTTCTTGATCCGTGGATTGCTAGGACAGGTACTGGTTGTCTGTAAGAAGGCCCAAATTCCTTCTTGTCCGCGATCTTCTCTCTGACTAGATCCCCAAGCTTTGGGATCCAGACAGGCCTTGCTGGGACAGTTGGTTTTTTCCCAGTGGTGGTAGGCTTCAGGAATACGTTGCTTTGTTCTTAATTCATTTAAGTCCTGCAAAACAGTCAAACGATCTTTGATATCAAAATTCTTTTGTTCCAGCACTGATGTGTGACAATCAAGGTCCGCAACCAACATTCTTGTCTCAAAAAGGCCCTCATAAGGAGTGATACCCCCTAGAGAACTTCTTGGCAAGTTATTAAGACTATGTTGGACACGTATTAGATGTTTGACCCGCCCGAACCTACGACCCTAGCTGTTATAGACTACTTTATGTCCCGTTTTTTTCTCTCCACAACAGAATTTCCCTCAGGATGGAATGGACTAGAATAACGCAATGCAACGCCCAAATTGGCCATGCTTCTTAGTAAGCTTGAGAGCTAAACGCAGGACCCTGGTCAGAATGTAGCGTGCCAATTGGGTGTGTGCCGATAAAGACTCACAAATCTTTTATAACAGTTCGAGGGTCAGCCGAGCGCTAAGGCCACATCCAAATGAACCTTGATTTAGTATTTTTGGGACTGCATTCGTCCATAAGGATGCCTACGTGTAGAAAGTCTAATGCTGTCTAACAATGGTGTCTGTACTGGGCTGACTATGCTATAGTGAGGTAACTGGTGGCGTTCTGTGCTGCGATCTCTATTGCAGTCTATGCTGTTTATTACAAAGATGTGAATGTGTGCATTAATTCCTGGCTACCAGTACATCTCTTTTAACTTTAATATCGTTTTAGAGATCCCTTGATGTATCAGACCCTCTCCCAGATGCGCTTTGTAAATCAAAGTTGTCCTACGTTCCCTGTTTGGAAATACTCTATCCCCCACTTCAGGAATTCGAGCAAAAGGAACGCTGTTTGCATCAATTATATATGAGTGGACATTTTTGAGGTAACGCTGCACCGCTGCCTTTGCATGTAGCACTGACAGCTAGCATTATTTCACTGTCCATTTTCATTTTTGAACAAGTGATTGCAGCTACGGAAGCTGTTTGCACAGCCCCTTTCATGGCTTCATCAGCCAATGAATTCCCTTCAACGTGACCCCATTGATGACTCAGCCTGTGTATCACGTGAGTGTTTTCTAGTCCTTCTCGTAACTGAACTACTTGTTCCCAAAGCGTTTAATGCTTAATTGTGCCACCTTTTGCATCTTTAAACCAGTTTTGAAGCCGATTCTGTAAATATTCATTATAAGACTGTACATAATAGAAAGAATCGCACACTATGAGTGTGGGGAATTCGAGATACGTATTTTCAAGTGCCATTTTGAATGCTTGTAGCTGTACGATCTCCTAGAGATTGTGTTTTTGTGACAATAGGTCTTAATTTGCCATCGCGCATACGACCTTTAACGATCGCGCACGCCGCACTATAAGCTTGTTTACCCCCCGTAGCGGGTTCAGCTGATCCATCAGTATAAATTATACATTCAAACTGGTTAAGAGGCAGAATTTCAGTAGGCAGAGGACATTCTTGTTCGTATTGTAGAAATGCTTGTGTTTTCAAATATGGATCAAAAACATATTCAACATCTGTTGCAGTGAGAGAATTAACCCATTGCATCCATCTCAGATGTAAAGCTTTTGCATTTGGAATGCTCGCTTTTGTCACTGCCTCTAAGGCAGGTACAGGAGTTACAACCATTATGCGTTTCCCCTGTGCCAGGGCTTTTTCTTTTGCTACAGCGGTCTGAACAGCTGTCAAAATTTTTTCTGTTGAAGTGAATTTCATTTCTGCTTGTGTTTCCAAATGTGATTTGTATACGATTGGTACTTTTTAACCTTTGGTAAAAGTTAAGTAGGTGAATCCGCATTGACCCCGGAATGATTCAGACCACTAAGTTGCAAACATTTATCCGTGTTTGTAAATGTTTAGTTGCTAACATGCCTGTCTCTAGCGAACGCAAAATTTCTGTGTGTTTTTGTGTCCAATTTACTGTTTTAAAATCAGGTTTGATTAATTCGTAGAGAGGTTTAACCCTTTCTGTGTAGTTTATAATCTAAGTTCTTGCGAAATTCAGAAAACCTAGAATCAACTGTAAGTTTTTCAGGGTTTTTGGAGGTTGGAGCAGCGCACATTTCTCTAGAAAGTTTGCTGCCAGGCTTTTGCCTTCACTTGAAAGTTCATCACACACACTCCCAACATCCCGTTAAGCATGTCACGCTTCCACATTACAGGATAATCTTTACTTGTACCTTTAAAGGCTCCTGAACCACATTGTAAACATCTATTCTTTGAACCACCCTTGACCAAGTTTATCTTTAGATTTTTTATTCTTTCCCTTGTCTCGAACCCCTTTATTGAATACAGCAGCCACTTCCAGCTTAGACCCATTATCAACATTAAGTGGCTTAATTGATAATATTAGCATTGAACACTCTTAGCCACATCTTTTGTCCCTGCTAGAGTGGGACTCCTATGTCTTTAACGTTTTTCTTGGATTTTCTTTTTAGAACAGTAAATTATAAACTGATCTCATGATGCGTCTGTCCAGGCAGACATGTGGAAAGATTATCACGTTCCTGCAAGACAGATATCCAGGACAGGGACTCAACATGCTAACGCAGTGGTTGCAGCCTTAGCTCTGGTGGAGTGAACACTCAAACCCTCAGGCGGTTGCTTCTTGGCCAATGTGTGCCAGATCTTAAAAACACTATCCATTGTGAGATGGTCAGTTTCTGGACGGCCTCACCTTACTTAGCTCCTATATACCCCTACAAGACTTGATTGTCCACCCGGAACTATTTTGTACAGTTAAGGTGGAATGACAACGCTCTTTTTGGGTACAGACAGTCTCTTCTCCTCTTTGGAGGAGTGAGGTGGAGCAAAGAAGGTAGACAGGGTGATCATCTGGCCTACATGGAAGGGGGGGGGGGTCACAACATTCAGAAGGAAGGTGGCACCTGTCTGGAGGACCAGTTTATCCAGGTAGAAGGTGGTGTAGAGAGGGTCTCCAATTAGCTGGCCCTCCTGGTCAAGGTTTTGGCCACCAGAACAGTAGTTTTGATTTTGAATAGCCTAAGAAGGAACTAGTGAAGAGGCTCAAAGGGTGCGCAAATCAAAAATGTGAAAATAAGATCTAGGTCCCACTGGGGCATGATTAAAGGCCTGCGGGGAAACATGAGCTGCAAAAGTTCAAGAAACCTAGCCACAACAGGTGACTTAAATGAAGAAGGTTGGTCTGCCAACTGCCAAAAATGTTGAAATAGAGAACCTTTAACTGTGCCCAGAGCCCCTCTGTAGATGAGCCGCAGCCACTGCGATTACTTTTGTGAACACCCAAGAGGTGCTGGTAAGGCAGAAGGGGACCACAGCACACTAAAAGTGCTCTTGGCCCACAGTGAACCACAGATATCGTCTATGGGCAGGGAGGGGGGAGATATGGAAATATGTGTGCTGCAAGTCCAACGCTACCATCCAGTCCCCTGGGTCCAGGGCATGCAGAACCTGCGCAAGTGTGAGTTTCTTGCATCTTTCCTTTTTCTGGAAGTGATTGAGAAAGTGCAGGTCTAGGATAGGACAAGTTCCTCTGTCCTTCTTGGCTACCAGAAAGTAGCAGAAATAGGATCCATGACCTACTTTTGATGCTGGCACCCTCTTTATGGCTCTCTTGGCCAAGACAGCCAGCACATCCTGAAGGAGCAAGTAGAGGTGATCCTCCTTCAGTCAGTCGTAAGTTGGGTAGCATGGGTTGTCACATAGGGGAGGGAATAGGCCCTTGGGACGATTTGCAAAACCCAACGGATTGATGTTAATGGCCGTCAGTGGTGCAGATGATGACGTTCCCTGCCCTCTACTGGATGTGCATAAAGGTCTGAGGGCAAACTAAAGGGGTTTGAAGGCTGCGGCTGCTGGGGGTGGTGGTGGACTGACCCGACCCCTGACTACTGTCCCACATGGTCTATGGGACCCTTGTCCTCGGCCAAAAAAGACTGGGAAGCCTGTTGGCCGTAGTGGCTGGGAGGCTATGGACGTGGTAGGAGACCACTTCTGTGGCCACAAAATAAGCAGAAGGTTAACTGGGGGTGACATGTGGCTACAGACAAACCCAAGGACCTGGCTGTAACTCTACCCCCTTAATGAGCTCCAATGCTGAGTCTGCTTTCTTTCCAAAAAGAAAAGAGCCATCAAAGGGCATGTCCATAAGGGAGGTTTATTTACAACAAGGGGTGGTGAGGGACAGAGTCTCTGAATTAAGCAGAATACTCTCACCCAGTCAAGAGATCAGGGCTAGATCCAACACCGTTTTTTAGCTCATTGCACCATCCCAGTTTCAGAACCTGGCTGTATGCAAATTAGTCTGTTCCTGTCCCAGTGCATGATGGGAACAGGGCAAACCAAACTACAAAAGCCAATTCTTACACTGGGAAGGAAACAAGCTTCCGGGGACCGGTTTCTGGCATTACAGCCGTCTTCGGCCCGGCTTGCTTGAATCCTGATGGTGTAATGAGCAAGGGACTCATGTCTGAGTATACCCTTCCACGCTTAGGGTGGACAAAATTATTTACAACAAGGGGTGGTGAGGGACAGAGTCTCTGAATTAAGCAGAATACTCTCACCCAGTCAAGAGATCAGGGCTAGATCCAACACCGTTTTTTAGCTCATTGCACCATCCCAGTTTCAGAACCTGGCTGTATGCAAATTAGTCTGTTCCTGTCCCAGTGCATGACGGGAACAGGGCAAACCAAACTACAAAAGCAAATTCTTACACTGGGAAGGAATCAAGCTTCCGGGGACCGGTTTCTGGCATTACAGCCGTCTTCGGCCCGGCTTGCTTGAATCCTGATGGTGCAATAAGCAAGGGACTCATGTCTGAGTATACCTTTCCACGCTTAGGGTGGACAAAATTATTTACAACAAGGGGTGGTGAGGGACAGAGTCTCTGAATTAAGCAGAATACTCTCACCCAGTCAAGAGATCAGGGCTAGATCCAACACCGTTTTTTAGCTCATTGCACCATCCCAGTTTCAGAACCTGGCTGTATGCAAATTAGTCTGTTCCTGTCCCAGTGCATGATGGGAACAGGGCAAACCAAACTACAAAAGCCAATTCTTACACTGGGAAGGAAACAAGCTTCCGGGGACCGGTTTCTGGCATTACAGCCGTCTTCGGTCCGGCTTGCTTGAATCCTGATGGTGCAATGAGCAAGGGACTCATGTCTGAGTATACCCTTCCACGCTTAGGGTGGACACAATTATTTACAACAAGGGGTGGTGAGGGACAGAGTCTCTGAATTAAGCAGAATACTCTCACCCAGTCAAGAGATCAGGGCTAGATCCAACACCGTTTTTTAGCTCATTGCACCATCCCAGTTTCAGAACCTGGCTGTATGCAAATTAGTCTGTTCCTGTCCCAGTGCATGATGGGAACAGGGCAAACCAAACTACAAAAGCCAATTCTTACACTGGGAAGGAAACAAGCTTCCGGGGACCGGTTTCTGGCATAACAGCCGTCTTCGGCCCGGCTTGCTTGAATCCTGATGGTGCAATGAGCAAGGGACTCATGTCTGAGTATACCCTTCCACGTTTAGGGTGGACAAAATTTTTTACAACAAGGGGTGGTGAGGGACAGAGTCTCTGAATTAAGCAGAATACTCTCACCCAGTCAAGGGAGGTTTAGCCATCCCCTCACAAAAACAGTTGTTTTTAGCTAGGTGTGGTGCCACAGGGCAACTGACAATACAAGTTGGCTGTGTCCAGTCCATACCGTATGGGGAACTTTTCTTTGTCTCTCCTGTCAGCAAAAGCTTGGAAGAGTATGGCTCGGGCCTCCTACAAGACCTAAGGTAGCACTTGCGCAACCGAATCCCAGATCGTATGGGAATAGCAGCCCAAAAGACAGGCAATGTTCACCATCCACAGTGCAAGATTGGCAGAAGAGAACATTCTCTTGCCAAAAGGGAGTGTGCCAGGGTTGATACTAGAGGTCGATGCTTAGACCACTATGTACTCCAGGGTAAGGTGCTGGGTATGGAGCAGGGAGATGGCTGTAGGCAACTGTCCTATGCACAGGAGCCCCTGTACAGGGTTTGGACCAGGTCCTGTGGAGGAAGTCGGTGAAGGCTTTTAAACAGGAGAAAAGGTTCAAAGGGGGTGACTACCAGCTAAAGCACCTCTGTCAAGACGTTTGTTTTGACTGCCACTGTGGGTAGCTGAAGGTCCAAGATCTCTGACTCCCTACGCACCACCATAGCCACAGTAGGTTGCAAGCTGAAGCCAGTGTTAGGAGAGGTCTCTAACTCACAGGCCTCCACCAGTTCCTCATACCAGTTGTCCTCATTCTCATCTAAGGGATGCTGGTATCCATAATGGTCCTCAGACCCCTCCCATTTGTCTTTCTTTCCACGCCTGTTAAAAGTAAAAGGCAATGGCTACGATCTGGACAGCATGGTCCCATTTGGCGCAGGAACCGGCATCGGAAGGGGCCCATCCGACTCGGTGTCGGAGTCAGAAAAGATGATGGGGATGGTGTTGCTGTGGGGCGTTAGCACTGGAGTAGGCACCGAGGAAGATCTTGGTCTCCCTGCCAGCTACGTTCTGGATCTAAGAAGGGACCCATGGGGCCTGACTGGTACAGAGGGCGAACCCGCAAGCAAGGACCAGTGGGGCCTCCTCCCGAAGCGTTGGGGCCCGAAGGTGCTCCAGATGGGCAGGGCCACCCAAATATGAAGTATTCTTTAAGTTAGGCAGGGGTCACTCCGTCTATGGGAAACTCACAGACGCGCAGAGCGACACTGACTTAGGCTCCGACAAAGCAGGAGGCCTGGAGTGCCGATGCTCCCATTCCTCTTTGGAAAATTTCTACAGGCACGGCGAAGTCAAAAAACTCTTCGACTTCTTTCAGTTCTTAGGCTTGTGGGACTCACCTAATAACTTTGACTGCGACAATGATCGCTGGGTGCGGCACTGCGAATGATCCCAGAACCTTTTGTGCGATCATTGCTGGGTCATCTGACACCAGCCAGCGAAGAACTTGAGGGATCGCTCCCATAGCTTCTTCTCATGCATGGCGCAGCAGTCCTCACTGGTCTTACAGTTGTGGTCCTACTCTAAGCACTATAAGCACACCAAGTGGGGGGTCTGTCACAGACATGTATATGTGACAGGCCCCACATAATTTGAAACTAGCTGTATTTTAGGTAACATACTCACACCAAAAGAGATCTCCCAGAAAAGCCGACAAATAATCTGAAAAAGACAGTAAAAAAATGTAGTTCTGACGGATCAGCACTGTCTGGCGCAGAAAAGTAAGAACTGTCAGAGCACCAGGGTGGCACCTATATAGCTACCACGCATGTCACTTCTAATGTGCACAAAGCTGACGCGGAACCGAAAGACGCCGCCTGCCATCACGCGGGGTACTGCTCATAAACTTCTGGATCCAGTCTGTTGCCTGTGGATAATTCTAAGATAAGGAATCTGGGACTAGAAGTCTCTATTAGATCAGGGTTTATAGTAGCAGCCATGCATTTGATTTCAACATGCTTAACTGATAGGCTGCCATCTTGAACATGGAACTTCCTTCAAGAACATGTTAATCTCAAGGATGAAACATTTATAAATTCCTTGTAATGTGTAATGTATGAAAATGTGATGTGTGTGAGTGAATGTGAAAAGTGTACTGCGTGGATGCATTCGACAAATGCAACTAAACATGTACTCATTAGCAAACGTACTTACTATTACAGAACACCACGACAATCAAACTCATAATGCATAGAGGGGTATTAACAAGTTTTGTGCCTAAATTGTACCACAATTGACTTTGATGGTCCATCTAATCTTGTTGGAAAGTGTAAAGGAATGAATGCATTTTAGTAAGGATGGTGTTTTACTATTATGTGATTAGTGCACCAGTATGAGTCATACATTAGCAACTCTCTCTTACAGGCTGCCTACAAAGTTTCATCAAGTTAGGAGGCAAGGAGGATGCACTGAAAGTTGCGTAGCTTAACAGAAACACCCTGTGGAAAACAACTGTTGAGTGACACTCAAGTCTGAATTTCACGTGTCAAAAGAAAATTTCACAGGGCTATACATCACTGGTATTGGGTTCCAGCCTTAGTGACGTATCAAAAAGACTCAAGGGCTCTTGTGGACCAGTGGATGCGCTCTGTTGCCCATAGGACCTGGAAAATCAAACGAGCAACTTCATGCTTGATGTTCCAACAAATGCTGTTTGCCAAGTGGTTTGTTCAGTGAGGTTGCCTTTTATAGGCAGAATTCAGACGCACTTGGGAAATGTAGTGCTAGCAAGGTAAAGTTGAAATAGTATGTGGTTGTTGCACTATTAATAGCAGTGTGCAATAAAAGCTACATTATGACGGTACACATGCTATATCGTCAAAGCTACTGTGGTGCCCGGATAATTTGTGCTATTTGGACTGATGGTGACTGTTGTCCACCGCCATCTCAGTATATATTCATGAATCCTTTATTTCAGCCTTGTGTGTGCCTATTTGTAGGGTTTACCTATTGCTTTGGCATGATTCTGTGCCTTCTTTGCCTCTTTTCGGGCCTGGAGGCCTAAACTAGAGAGAAGCCATCTTTGTTCTTGCCTCAGCTGCCTGAGATGCTTGCAGGGTAAAGGTAATGTTTAGAGTTCAGCCTGTTATGTGCTAGAGAGGAGCCAGTGAAGACTGGTTCTTATCGAAGGAATGTGTTTGACTCTTAGGCCTAGACGCAACACGCAAGTGGCCACTGCGGTTGCGCAGAGATCCTTGGAGCTGGCACAGGAATTTGGTGGGAGGCAGCTTTCTGCTGGAAATTTCCATGAGTAGAGAGCATTCTATATTACTGAAGTGCAGAGAAGTCAGTTTGTCAGTTGGTCTTCGGAGCTGGACCAGTCAGTTGGTCTTTGGAGTTGGAGCAGTCAGTTGGAGTTTGCCAGTTGGTGAGATGAACTTTGGAGTGGACAAAGGCAGTTGGTCTTTGATTGATTGATTGTGGGTTTCTAAAGCGCTAGAATCGACTCCCGAAGGAGTATCTCTGCGCTGTAGACCGCTGGGGAACCCGTCCTGGCTTTCCCTGTGAGATGGTCCCTACTGGGTATCTCCAAGGTGAAACCAGGCATCCCAGGCGTATGTGAGGGGCCGTTGTGGAGATGAGGCAAGCTAATGCCCAGAGCTGCAGAGTGTGATCCCTAGTTAGAGTAGGCACCGAGGCGAGAATTATCGAGTCTGTTGACCCTGGTCCAAGACCCTGCCGCGTCGGGAATTGAACCCTTGTCCCGGGCCGTCCTCTGCTCCCGGGTCTGCCGCCTCTAACCAGTGAGCCACACCACTCCACACTCCTCTTGGAGTTGGAACTGTCAGTTGGAGCTGCCAGTTTGTCAGAATGTGTTGAAGCAGTTGCCAGTCAGATGGAAGAGTTGGAGCTGCCAGTTGGAGCTTTTGGAGCAGTTGAACCAGTGGAGTGAAGTTAGCACGTTGGTGATGGTGCAGGAGAGAGAGTCCTGATTCCACCAGAGAGAGGAACAGACAGTTGGACCCTTCTTAACAGGGTGAGGTATTCTTAGTTAGTTTTCAACATATAATTAATCATTCACCCCCCTTTTTGCTTTCTGAAGTGCAGAGAAGTCGGGTTGTCAGTTGGTCTTCGGAGCTGGAGCAGTCAGTTGGTCGTTGGAGTTGGAGCAGTCAGTTGGAGTTTGCCAGTTGGTGAGATGAACTTTGGAGTGGACAAAGGCAGTTGGTCTTTAGAGTTGGAACTGTCAGTTGGAGCTGGCAGTTTGTCAGAATGTGTTGAAGTAGTTGCCAGTCAGATGGAAGAGTTGGAGCTGTAAGTTAGAGCTTTTGGAGCAGTTGAACCAGTGGAGTGAAGTTAGCACGTTGGTGATGGTGCAGGAGAGAGAGTCCTGATTCCACCAGAGAGAGGAACAGACAGTTGGATCCTTCTTAACAGGGTGAGGTATTCTTAGTTAGTTTGTAACATATAATTAATCATTCACCCCCTTTTTGCTTTCTAGGTGAAGTCTGTCCAGCTATTATAGTGCACACACATACATTAACTCTTTTCTTTACCTTCCAAGCTATGTTTGGGTTGCTAGGTGTTCATATGATTTCATAATGCAATGTTTTCTTTGTCTTGTCATTCTATCATTGTGTCATAAAGAGCATTAGTTGTTTAGCTTCTTGTCATTTTATCATTGTGTAATAAAGAGACCCCTTTTGCATCTGAGTATTATTTCCATGATGGAGCTAACCTTTCTTTTTAGCCAGATACTGTCGTATGGAAGGATGGGCTATTCCCTTCCTACAGGTAACTGATGACGGAGAGTAATGTAAGTTTCACCCTAGGAGATAATTCTTGGATGTGATGATTTGGATAATAACAACAATTCATATGAGATAGATACTTCCAGTAGATATTAGGTACATAGGAGATTCCCCAAGAGAGAGAGAGAGGTATCAATAGGACAGTGGAAAGATGTATTTTAGAGCTGCTCCCCGAGAAGGGAGGGGGTAGAGTAGTCCAGGCAGGATAGTCGTGGGGCTACACGTGGGAACACTATAAATAGTGCTGCTCCCTGACACGAGAGGGGGTAGAATAGCCCGAGCCAGATTGCTGTGGGGTTATAAAGTGAGATAAATAGTGCTGCTCCCCGACACGAGAGGGGGTAGAATAGCCCGAGCCAGATTGCTGTGGGGTTATAAAGTGAGATAAATAGTGCTGCTTTCCGACACGAGAGAGAGTAGAGTAGCCCGAGCCAGATTGCTGTGGGGCTATAAGGTAAGATAATAGGATGTAAGATGGAATTCCGTAGTTTCTCTAGGATTTAGTAGTATATTAGCTGTATAAGCTTGTATATATTGTGGGTTCCCCATTCCTAGGTAAGTACCCCAGGTACTGTTGTAAATAGGGACTGGGAAGGGATGATGTTACATGATGACTGGGTTTGTGGTGTTTGGGTGAGCTGATAACTTGGTCAGAAAATCCGGTCATTACATTTGGCGTCACGAACAGTTCGGATAAGGTGCAGGGAAGCGTCCTAATTGTCATTACATTTGGTGTCACAAACAGTTTCGAATGAAGTGCAGGGGGAGTGTCATACTTTTCATTACATTTGACATCAAGAACAGTTCGAATGCAGTGTAGGGAAGTGTCATGGTTTTCATTACACCTGACATTAAGAACAGTCTCGGGTGGAGTGTAAGGAAATGTGGTGGTACTGCACTACATCTTGGCCCCTTACTTACAGGATTGAACAGGTGGAGTGTAGGAGATTGCTTACATCTTGGTGTTTGAACTTATAGGATTGAAGGGTAGAAGTGTGTAGGAGAACCAATTACATCTTGGCATCATGACTAGGAAAAGTGCAGGGAGAAATGGTGTACATCTTGGCATTGTGACAGTTGTGAGGTTGAAGAGGTGGACTGTATTCTGAAGAAAAATGTCTGTGAAGGTCCTGCATGGGAAAGAATTATTTGTATTATAAAATGTATTCTGTATAAAGAGGCTTGTACATAGCTTGCTGCGTGGCTTATGCATTATTAAATGTGAATTGTATTCTGTATAATATGGCTTGTGAATAACTTGTTGAATTATTCAGTGTGCAATGTATTCTTTATAATATGGCTTGTGAATAGTGTGTTGAATTACATGTTAATAGCGCCTTGTACATAAGGCTTGTGAATAGCTTGTTGAGTTACTTGTGAATAGCGCCTTGTAAATAAGGCTTGTGAATAGCTTGTTGAGTTACTTGTGAATAGCGTCTTGTAAATAAGCTTATGAATAGCTTGTTGAGTTACTTGTAAATAGCGTCTTGTAAATAAGGCTTGTGAATGGCTTGTTCCATTGGGCAGAGAAGGGCTGGATCCCTTCCAACTGTTCAAGTAAATGTGTTTAAAAAATGTGCACAAGTGTTATGTGTAAACGTGAGAGGTAAGTTCTTGGATTACCTATGTGTCTGCAGCCATCGGGGAAAAAGTGTGTTTGAGCTGCCAAATGGATAATATCTTGAATTGGGATGGCAGTGTTTGTTTCAATATGCTGTTTAATATGCATAATTACATGAGCTGACACAAGAAGTCAGTGAACATTTAGATTAAGGGTGGTTTGATTGGCTTTTCAATTAGTTGCCATATTTAGCCTAGCCATTAGTATTTTTGTTGCTGTTTGTTGTTGAATTCTGGGTGTGCCCTCCTTTTTCCATATATTCTGTCCATGTGTTATGTCCGTATCTTTTAGTATGAGTTCCTGTTATTGTTTTACTGTTTACGTCCTGTTTAAGTTCTCCCTTATCTTTCATTTTGATGTTAGTGCTCATAGTCAAGGGTGGACATTAGTGACAGGATAAATTGTTCTATTTTGACTGGTGGTGATTATGACCCACTACCATCTTAGTGTAGTGCTACATATCCCTTATATTAGTCTAATTTGCAATTCGTTGCAGGGTTCACCTATGTACTTTGACAGGCAGCTGGTGGAAAGGTGACAACTTGCATGGACATAGCAGTGTTCATTTAAACATGCTGCTTAATATGCATCCACAGTTGTGTGTGGATATACCTTTGAAAACAGGATTAAATGTGTCTGGTTCAGAGGTCACAGTGTTATAAATCAACCAGTCAGGCTGCGAGGTACACACGGGTGGTTTCAAATAAACATTCAGTGGAGGAATTTCAATTGGAATGTGCAGAGAAATATGTAAACCCAACAGTGCATGATAATTCATTTTTCAAAAAAGGTAAATGCACCACCATGTGTGCAGCAGTTAATTGGGTGTGACTGGTTGTGTGGATTAACAGAAAATGTATTCTGTGTTTTACCCTAAAGCAAATTGCCCCTTTTTGTGTTAATCTGAATGCTAGATAAATGCCCATGTTTCTGTATATTTTGTGCATTGAAAAATGTTACACAGAACGGTATAGGAGGCAATGTGGTCTGCCTACGGGAGATCGCATGACTTAAGAATGTAGTCTTGATAAACAGAAGCTAATTTGGTAACTTCAATCACAAAATATGTTTCTTCCCCTTTTTAAAATTGATGTTGTTTCAAATGTTGTTACAAAAAATTGCCATGTCATTTTATATTTAATTTTTAATGTTGCTAAATGTTTTGCCCTTTAGCTGTTAATAATGTTAGACTGTTTGCTTTGCTTTCAGTTAGTATTTTATAAGGCTGTAGACAAATGTTAGTTTAAATTCGTCTGCATTAGTAAGACAAAAGTGTACAGCATTTTTTAGAAAGTAGAGCTTTTTTAGACAGTAGAGCATACGGCTTCTGTGAACAGCTAGGCTGTGACCTTGAAGAGATAAGCATGCATTCCACAAAGCCTTCTCTCCTCTCCGCGGCTTTTTATGAGGGAGGGGTTGCATACGAGAGCAGAGACATCTCAGTTTGCTATTGTTGGCCATAATCCATTCTTTTCCGCGGAAAGATGTTGACATGATGGGAGAGGTTAAGTCGCTCCTGTTCACAGTGGCCCAAAAGAGCTTCCTTGACTTAAGATAAGGGATGCTTGCAATATGAACAGGCTCTCTCTTAGTAGTGTAAACAGAAACTTGGCAGACGCTTCGCTCCTGCAGTGAGATCAGCATTGGCAGCGACTCAATTTTAGATCACGGAGAGCTGCTGGCTGTGTAGGAAAAATTAGATTTTGCCCAAACCAATTTAGTGAATATAATGCAGGTAGTTTTCTTACACTATTCCCCAAACTTAGAGTAGGATTTTATAAACCACAAGGTTCTTGGAAGGAAATTAAAAAAAAAATTACTTTTGAATTGAAGTTTTTTGCAAGATGAGTGATGCGTGTCTCTCGTTTCAGGTTGCCAGATCATAACGGGGTGTGTGTGGGGCCCTCCCCTTCCTTCCTTTTGTTATTTTCGTTTCTTATTTTTGTTTGTTATTTTTGGTGTGAGTGCGCCCAACGCCCAACCCCCACCCAAGCCTGGAGCCAAACCAGACCGGAGCGGATGGCGAGAAGCGGTGTCTTGTGGCGGATGGCTGATGGGTGCTGATGTTTCTGGATGACCAGATCGGATGGGATTCTTCCTTGGCAAAGGAATACAGATGAAGATGGATTATACCTTTTGGAACTTTTTCTTACACAAAGAACTTGAGAGCGGTGTGTTTATCACACGTGAGAACTGCGGTTGTTTTATTTTTTCTCTTTTTCACAGAAAAGAACTGTCTTTCAATAGAGACATTTTGGAGTAAAATCTTTTTAGGCTACAGACTGAACTTTACAATACAGTTGGCTGCCTTGGCAGTTACATTTGCATTTCCTGATTAGAAATTCAATGCTATAAATATCAAGATTTCCTGACTCTTTTTGAGTGATCTTCATAATGATCATTTTCTCCATTCATGTAGTGAAGCCCTGAAAGAAACCATCATTTAATGGTGATCATATTTGCTATGTTTTGCATTTCATCACACAAGTAGTCTGCAATGTGAATTCCCTTATTGTTATGATTTTATGGCCTGCAATCTTGTGCCCAATTTTTTCCCATGAGTTTGCCTTTCAGTGAATGTTCCATAGACATTTGGACTTTCCTCAGATGCTGATTATTTTGTTTTGATGCCACTCTTGCAGTCAACAGATACAGGGCCCCAATGATAGTTTTCTTTTTCCTGCCCTGTTGTTTGATTATGATTCCAATGTTACAAATTTAAAGATGCAGTGCCGTTTTGATGGTTGAGCCATTGGTTCAGCAATTTATATGTTTATGTTCGAGAGTCATGGGGTGCAATATAATTAGTGAAATGCTTTTGAGATCTGATGCCCTTTGATACACATCAATCACCATCATGATGTCCTGATTTTAGTATGTTATGCTATCTTAGCATTAGTGTAGATTGGCCTTGCAATTATTCAGTTCTTATCTGTCCTATTCCTTTGCTGTTTTTCAGTAGGACAGTCTTGCCTGAGAATAGAAGCTATGGGATGTTGAGGTGTAGTGTCCCGGGTGGTGGTGCATACATATGCTCCATAGTGGATACTGAGGGATTACGTACATACTGTTCTTTGGGTTAGATGAGTTATGACTTCCGCCTATTGCCTTTGGCGTAGTCTACTATCACTGTTTCCAACTCTGAATCTCTTAGTTCACTTATTCCAGTTGTAGAGTTTCCTGATCTGATGTTAGGGTTCTTGATAGACTGACTTATCTTTTTAGATGAACATGTTAAATACACCTTGACATCTTTATCTGATTTCCTTGCTTGATATGCATAGTACTAGATTTGCTGTTTAGTAGAAATTGGGTTGTTCTTCTTTCTTGTTATTGAGCTTAAGGGACCCTTGATAGTGGTCAGTGGGATAAGTTCCTCAGGTGGTTACCTGATGTTGTTACTTATTTTAGGTGGTGTATCCCTTGGTTCTTTGTTTTTAGTTGCATTTTGTTCTTGTTTTCCTGATACTTTCGATGTTGGTAGACAATAGTCACGGGTGGAATGTGGTGCCCGGATAATTTGTGCTATTTGGACTGATGGTGACTGTTGTCCACCGCCATCTCAGTATATATTCATGAATCCTTTATTTCAGCCTTATATGTGCCTATTTGTAGGGTTTACCTATTGGCTTTGGCATGATTCTGTGCCTTCTTTGCCTCTTTTCGGGCCTGGAGGCCTAAACTAGAGAGAAGCCATCTTTGTTCTTGCCTCAGCTGCCTGAGATGCTTGCAGGGTAAAGGTAATGTTTAGAGTTCAGCCTGTTATGTGCTAGAGAGGAGCCAGTGAAGACTGGTTCTTATCGAAGGAATGTGTTTGTCTCTTAGGCCTATACGCAACATGCAAGTGGCCACTGCGGTTGCGCAGAGAGCTTTGGAGCTGGCACAGGAATTTGGTGGGTGGCAGCTTTCTGCTGGAAATTTCCATGAGTAGAGAGCATTCTATATTACTGAAGTGCAGAGAAGTCAGTTTGTCAGTTGGTCTTCGGAGCTGGACCAGTCAGTTGGTCTTTGGAGTTGGAGCAGTCAGTTGGAGTTTGCCAGTTGGTGAGATGAACTTTGGAGTGGACAAAGGCAGTTGGTCTTTGATTGATTGATTGTGGGTTTCTAAAGCGCTAGAATCGACTCCCGAAGGAGTATCTCTGCGCTGTAGACCGCTGGGGAACCCGTCCTGGCTTTCCCTGTGAGATGGTCCCTACTGGGTATCTCCAAGGTGAAACCAGGCATCCCAGGCGTATGTGAGGGGCCGTTGTGGAGATGAGGCAAGCTAATGCCCAGAGCTGCAGAGTGTGATCCCTAGTTAGAGTAGGCACCGAGGCGAGAATTATCGAGTCTGTTGACCCTGGTCCAAGACCCTGCCGCGTCGGGAATTGAACCCTTGTCCCGGGCCGTCCTCTGCTCCCGGGTCTGCCGCCTCTAACCAGTGAGCCACACCACTCCACACTCCTCTTTGGAGTTGGAACTGTCAGTTGGAGCTGCCAGTTTGTCAGAATGTGTTGAAGCAGTTGCCAGTCAGATGGAAGATTTGGAGCTGCCAGTTGGAGCTTTTGGAGCAGTTGAACCAGTGGAGTGAAGTTAGCACGTTGGTGATGGTGCAGGAGAGAGAGTCCTGATTCCACCAGAGAGAGGAACAGACAGTTGGACCCTTCTTAACAGGGTGAGGTATTCTTAGTTAGTTTTCAACATATAATTAATCATTCACCCCCCTTTTGCTTTCTAGGTGAAGTCTGTCCTGCTATTATAGTGCACACACATACATTAACTCTTTTCTTTACTTTCCAAGCTATGTTTGGGTTGCTAGGTGTTCATATGATTTCATAATGCAATGTTTTCTTTGTCTTGTCATTCTATCATTGTGTCATAAAGAGCATTAGTTGTTTAGCTTCTTGTCATTTTATCATTCTGTAATAAAGAGACCCCTTTTGCATCTGAGTATTGTTTCCATGATGGAGCTAACCTTTCTTTTTAGCCAGATACTGTCATATGGAAGGATGGGCTATTCCCTTCCTACAGGTAACTGATGACGGAGAGTAATGTAAGTTTCACCCTAGGAGATAATTCTTGGATGTGATGATTTGGATAATAACAACAATTCATATGAGATAGATACTTCCAGTAGAAATTAGGTACATAGGAGATTCCCCAAGAGAGAAAGAGAGGTATCAATAGGACAGTGGAAAGATGTATATTAGAGCTGCTCCCCGAGAAGCGATGGGGTAGAGTAGTCCAGGCAGGATAGTCGTGGGGCTACAAGTGGGAACACTATAAATAGTGCTGCTCCCCGACACGAGAGGGGGTAGAATAGCCCGAGCCAGATTGCTGTGGGGTTATAAAGTGAGATAAATAGTGCTGCTCCCGACACGAGAGGGGGTAGAATAGCCCAAGCCAGATTGCTGTGGGGTCATAAAGTGAGATAAATAGTGCTGCTCTCCGACACGAGAGAGAGTAGAGTAGCCCGAGCCAGATTGCTGTGGGGCTATAAGGTAAGATTATAGGATGTATGATGGAATTCCGTAGTTTCTCTAGGAATTAGTAGTATATTAGCTGTATAAGCTTGTATATATTGTGGGTTCCCCATTCCCAGGTAAGTACCCCAGGTACTGTTGTAAATAGGGACTGGGAAGGGATGATGTTACGTGATGACTGGGTTTGTGGTGTTTGGGTGAGCTGATAAATTGGTCAGAAAATCCGGTCATTACAGCTACTTACACCAATTTGTGCACTTCTTGACAACTTAGAGTGGACATGTCAAGACAAATTAACCAATCTGCATGAGCAGAAAACAATTTTTTTCCAGAAGAATGTACCCTATGATTGGACTTAGAATGACGCCTTCTGAAAGGCTTTTGCAGTGTGGAGACGAATTCTTAGTACAGAACACATTAACAGCTTGGGTTGCAACAAGCACATCATACACTACCGAGAAATTTAGCAGCAACAAACAAGAGACACTGCTACTTCCAAAATGAGGAAAGGGCAGTCGAGCACTTAGAGGGTCACATAGTCAGTGCTGTAAATTACACGAAATCCAGACTTCCAAGGGCCAAAAGAATACAATCAGCCAATAATGTGTTCAAAGGAAGTGAAACAATTTCTTTCAACAGTTTTTCCAAAGAAGGTACATTTGTAATACGGCAGTATTTTACATATGCACATTATTCATTGCATTTGGAGTCAGGAGATGTTGTGTGAGGAAGTGACAACCCCTTAATGAAAATTAACCCTTCCTAAATACAAGAAAATAATGTAGAAGAACAAGAACTACCTGAAGAGCCATTGTGCATATTCCTATACCCAGTCCGAGGAGAGCGGCTTGAGCGAGGCATTAGGAATGATTTGACTTCCTCATCTTCCAAATGCGGATTTTGCTGCAAAACATCTGTTTAAAATGGTGTATGTTAGTTCAACGCATGACACTACAAACCCATTATTTTAAATGCTTCCATCTTGCGCTACAACGCAAAGAAATCAGAAGTTGCAATGCTACATTCTAAAAGACTGACAAACTGATATGGACATCAAAATGTGTGACCAATTGGATTGAAATAATAAATAAATATCTTGGACAGCAATCAGCATGCCACGAAGCTGGTGTTATTTTCTTGCCCAGATATCTCAAACCTATGCTTGGGATATATGGATTGTTTCAAATAGAGTCTCTGAAAACATGGATTTCAGACTGTACATGGACTGAGACAGAATACAACAAAACATTAACAATAAACATTGCCAACTCTGACTTTTGAAACATCCTAATACTATGTTACAAGGCTTTTCCTACATGAGAACATTGTTCCTCGGTTACATGGGATTAAATTTCAGCAATCTGTGGCAAGATATTAACTTTGATAACAAACGGTGTGGAAGATGGGGGAGCGACAGTAAATCTCAGTTTGTGAAAAAATGAGTTGTCTGATGGCTGCTTAATACAGCTCCTCTCAAAAATCATAATGATTTCAATATTCTCCACACACACCCTATAATCTCCAGATCAGATTCAATGTCTGAATCGTACTGGCTAGTGTTCCAGTCTATTGCCGAGGCTCATAGCTGATACCGCTGGCGCCCCCCTGAGTGCAGCTAGGGTGGTAAAGGCAAGCACTATTTGCTCAATGGAGCGGAGTGTAGATGTCAGGAAGATATCATCAACCTGCACCTGTTTCTAATCGATGTCAGCATCCTACAAAACTACAGCAACACTGACATATTGGCGTGTGCACATCGCACGCAAAGTGGCGGAGGCCGACTTACTTTAATTTCCCACCATCTGTGAGAATACATAACTGTGTTGTAACTCACTCACTGCAATATTTTACCTTCTTGCTAATCAATCATCCAAGCATAGTCCAAGTAGGGGCTATAACCTTGCACGACGAAAGATTCTAATATACTGGTTTCGCCTTTGCTGGCGATGGCCATCAGTAATGACCATGATACAAAGAAGTGCTCTAAAGAGCCAAAAGATCCATAACTTATGTGTAATATTTTGAGAAGCAATTATGAGACTTTAAACTAGTCATAATTCTCTTGTGTCAAACACATCTACTAGACAAGTAAAATATATTTATGAACTCCGCGCTCTTCTAATGTTAAGTGGCTCAATTCATATCGATTTTTTAAAGTCTATGATGAACTACAAGAAGTATTTACCAGTGCAACTGAATCCCTCAATTATTTTTCTTCAACTGGTCATTGTTCTTTCACTGATGCAACGGTATTTAGCATACTTGCATGTGTCACAAAATAATCCTTAGCACCTGTTACTTTGGACCCATTACATTTTGTCCTCACTTTATTAATGAGTCCTTGTGAATAAGAATGCAACAATCAGACAAGATTCGCCTCGCTCCATGGACTACAATATATAATAAATGTATACACGATACTTGTAGCTGCCGCATGGCTAGGCAGAGGAACTCATTGCTAGAGGAATGCTAAAAAACAGGGCTCTGATTTCAGGCCTAATTTAGTAAAGGTCGAGGGGCATCACATGACTCGACAAATATATTCTAAAATAATCTGTTGTTCAATTAGCTAAACGTAATAAAGCTAGGGGTTAGACTATTTGGTTAAATGTGTGGGATGAAATATATTTAGGGGTATCATTTACCCGTTCATCTATCTTGTTTGCTGAGTTAATAATAATTATAATTTATACTCCGTATTTGTAGGAGAACAGCACATAATAAATATTAGTTTGTTGCAATGAGCTACATTCTTTCCCAGAGAAACAAGCCCTGGCTCACCATTCAAATCTCCAAGCCTCTTCTCATGCGAATAAAAACAGAGGAATAGGAGATTAACACTCCTCAAACACACCTTGTTCTGCACTAAGGAGAAACAATAAATAACAATTGAATCTACCCGTAGATTCAGCTGATAAGAACAAAGAGCAGGGCAAGCAAAACCCTTTTATGTGACTCATGCACCTAATCTATTTTCTAGTGGGCGTGAAACAGAACCACAGATTACCTCAACACCCCATTAACGTAATCTACACCAATGAAGACACATAAAACATAAACCGAGCTCTTTAATTGTTACTTTTATTAACTTAGAAAACTACTGGAAAATCAAATAAATAAATGAGGTGATTTTTATACTTAATTCACCTACAGCTAAGATTTGTGATCTATGACTCTTTACACTTTCACCAATAATTTCAGTATGATAATTGTCCAACATATTTAAATGGGGCAGAAGTACTGGACATCAACACTGAAGATTTCAAATTTGGTTACTTCGTTACGTTTCTTGACATCCTCGGACATTAAATTATTACTGTTTTTGGAAAGCAAACATAGTCTTCATCTTGTTATTACTAAACTAAAATGTACATCCAAAACCATATATGTTTTTATTTCGTCATTTAAAGTGAGGATCTTTGTATAGAGATAACACCTGACCAGATGTGGTCCATTGTTTGGACTCCTTTAATTCAGTTTTTCTCTAATGGTCATTTACTAGCAGATAATGCCCCTCTTCTCAAGTGGCAGTAAGAAGCAACAAAGAAAGAAGCTGTGTTCTTATTTCTTCATCTCTGTTAATTTGTCTAATAAAAAATGGAGGCTTCAGTACTACAGACCCAATGTAGGTTAATCACCACTGTAAAAATGTCTACAAAGAAGATGCTGATGTTGATTGGGAGAGATTACCATAAAATGGCTTGCATAATAAAATGTCCCATTGACTGTGGTTTTCACGCGAATCTTGGAATACTGCTGCCTATAATACCACATCTATACAATTGTTCAGCCAAAGAAAAGGCATTTTGGTATACCCTATGGTGTCAAGCAATGCATAAAAAACAACCTTCAACATGTAGTACGCACATTTATAGGCATTGAATCTACCTTAGCCTTAAGAATTAAACTGCAACTGAGTACAGAAGTGTTTGTATTTAAAACTATTCTGAATCCCAGCTGGTAATAGTGAATTAGAACCAACCAATCAAGTCATACTTTATTGTAATTCATTTTCCGATTATGCTGAACTATCCTAAAGGACTAATATCAAGGACAAGTGACAAAGTACATATAGTGGCCAAGACACTTCCCACGAGCAGCAGGGGCAATAGATACAGATTGGCAAATCAATAAATCATGAATTTCTGGGGGGGTGGATGATGTGAGGAGCAAATTACTTCTAAAATGTATTGATATTAAAATTAGACATTAAATACTCACATTAAAAACAATTAATCTCTGTGGCTGCTAGGGTCTCCATTTCAGGTTTCGTACTTTATAATTACACTTGGTCTTAGCATTTTTAAACCACTGCTGTGGCTTCAAGTTTGTACACACCAATGAAAGTTGAGTTGAGTTGAATTGAGATTTGTAAAGCGCAACTTAGCCCATGGGCGTCAAGGCGCTAAGAATGGAACAGAAGAAAGCTGGGTGAGGGGAGGGGGAGGAGGAAGTGCGTCAACTATAGGTAAGCCTCCCTGAAGAGCCAGGTCTTCAAGGCCTTTCAAAAGAGAGGATAGGAGGATTGGTCCTTGACCTCCACCGGGAGGGCGTTCCAGATCCTGGGTACGAGGGAGGAAAAGGCCCTCCCGCCCCACCTTGCCTTGGAGAATCTAGGCACCGCAAGGAGCTTTTTATTTGCTGAGCGGAGAGCCCTGCCGGGGACATATAGAGACACAAGAGATCTGATGTCTTCAGCCGCAGCTCCATGCAGGGCACGATGAGTAAGACACAGGGCCTTGAACTCAATCCTGGCCTGCATGGGAAGCCAGTGCAAGTCTTTCCTAATGGAGGAAAGTGACTATTTCCTTCACCGTATTTTATTTTAAAAAAGAGTTGCTTTTTGCAAAGTATCAGATTGCAAATGTATCCCTTCTTTCTTTGGTTTTCTTTAGAAACGTTATTTGATCGTTATCAAATAAGACCATAAAAGTACATAATACAACAATAAACTATGAGTTATTCCCGTGAACAACGTACAGTAACATTTCATCATTTCTAAAAAAGACTTATTCAAAAAAAGAAAAAATACAGTTCATTCTAAGTTTCAGTATACTACATTGTTTAAAGTTACGTCTCTTTAAGATTCGTGTGATATGCTATTTCTCTGTGATATCCACTAAAAATAATAAATGGAGATCAGTTTGAGTAGAATTCATATCACAGGGGCACATATACAATTCTGAATTGTTGAACCTTTTTGCTGGGAACCCTTACATCAGAGGAATAAGGTTTAAGCGAAACCGCAATTGTATAAATTTGTGTTGCGGTATTGAGACCTCCTCTAAGTAAAAATATGCTCCCTCTAACATAGGAGGAAAGGATTCATAAGCAAGGACTGACCTTTTTCTGTAGTTCTTCTCCCTTCGTGTGTACTGAGCCTTCACATTAATATGTCCACCAGCCTTTGTCTTGAAATCAGCCTACGGGCTAGTGGGTCCTTCAATAAATCTTTCAACCCCATCGTGGTGAGCTCTACTTCGACATAGTTTAGCCAACTTATCGTTTTGTAATCTATCACGCGAAACTAAGTCTGCTGCAACTTATGGCGCAGGTGATTGGGTTATGGCTCATGTTGATTCATTACAATCCATTGAGAATAAATAGTTTAAATCACTGGTCTCTCTCCTGCAGTCTACCTCAAACTACATATTACACATGGAGCTGGGCTTACCCTACATTATGGATATAATCAGACTGGCCCACTCCTTTTGTGGGTTTCAATTTGGCGAAGGGACACAGAGCCTTTAACCCGAAATATAATAAGAGACTGCCTAAGAATAGAAAATTACAAAATGTATCCCTTCAAATTTGAGTTATTCGACATTCAAATGTTAACCCTGTTTAAAAGAAATATACTGATCCATCTCTAGTACCACATGAAATTGAGGATGGTTATCATTCCTTGGTAAAAGCATTATATCTTTCTATACAACAACAAAAAGTTCCTGTGTGGTTAAGAAACCAACACTATAACAATTTGGACAATGTGGATGTTCATCTAAAGGAGTTCCAGATTATGCAGATTTTAAACCATATAAAAATCAAATATAGTATTTAAACATTTGACAAAACTTAACAAACAATTTGTGCATCTGAAGAATTAGGAACCAATGTCAGTTGCTGTGGGTTTATAAGACGTGACATTGTGGTAAACTTGTATACATAGGCATTTTAACACCAAGAAGTTAGTTCCAAGATTATTAATGAAACTTGTATTCATTGCGTGTCTAATTCACATAGGAAATTTTACTGTTTTATTCTATAGCCAAATACCATCTCCTTTACAAACATTAAAATGAAAGTCATGCCCAGACAAGTGGATTACCTTATTAAGACAGCTAAAGGTTCCAATGTTAAGGCAGCAGATGGCCTGTCTATCAACATTCAAAGAAGGGTCCTCAGTGGTGGGTTTATCTTCCGCTCCCTTTG
Source organism: Lissotriton helveticus (assembly GCF_964261635.1). Lineage (NCBI taxonomy): Eukaryota > Metazoa > Chordata > Amphibia > Caudata > Salamandridae > Lissotriton > Lissotriton helveticus. Next base: position 1,437,981,263 of record NC_136068.1, read on the forward strand.
TTCAATACTACACTTGACGAAATTTACATTCCAGAAGTATGGCAGGGTGCCGTCTGTGTTGTAATTTTTCAAAGGGGTACCTCAAAAACTTAGATGATTATCAACTATTTACTATGCTTTGTCTCGCCCAATGAAATTCTTTTCCAAGATAATTCTTGGTGAACGGCAACAGTGGACAGAAGCTAACAAAATACTATGGGTCATACAAATGTATTTGGCAATGGCGCATAGCAGGATGATCCTGTGCCCATTAGCTAAGCAGGCTTTAATTTGTGGCAGTGGATTTTTTATAAACCCTTTGTTTTGACTGAACCAGAACCTTTTATAGACAAAACTATCCTTTCCACAAAACCTTCACTTACATTTGTGAACATATCCTCAATGCAAAATTAAACAACTCTGCCTAGAATGTCAGTAAGGCAGGGCTGTATGTTTGCCTAAATGACTATTTGGTTTTTTGAAAACCAGGAAAACTGAAATTTTGTTCATCCGACATTAACAGGTGAATTACTAAAGTGCTAAACAGAGAACATGGCAATTTTGTTCCTCGCTGATGCTAACAATTGAATTACAAAAGTGATTAGCAGTGCAAAACAAGCAAAGATAAAGTGAAAAATGCTAGAAAAAGTACATTAAGTTATTGAAGTATAACAACTCTATGACAAATAGATAAAATTTCCTATTCCAGTACATAAACACTTACTTTCAAAATTCACCTAATACTTATTACAATTATCCTACATACTGATCAAAAGGAACCAGATTGCATAACAATGGGGGAATCTGGTTTAATGGTTATAAAAGCAGCAACTAGCCTATTCATGTTCAGTGATCTGAAAAGCTCTCTCACAGTAACAAGGAAACAAACAGCAGTGATGGGAGGAAAACAATATTTTAGGAATATATGTTCACGTCATGGTTGTGCCACCAAATGAAACTTAGTGTGAAATGCAAGGAGTGCTAAGAATAGACCAAGAGGTGGGGCTAATAGGCCATTATGACAGGTTCACTATATGTTAGATTACTCCTCTCAGCATAGCCGAACCAGTTGAGGTGTGCTGCCGCTAGGCTAAAGATTCAGATGTCTTCCACTTAGAGCTTCTCCACAGCAGCAATTCCAATTCAGTGGATATTGAGAGAAAGGTGTCTAGCTTTGTTGAGTCAGTCCTCTTCTGCTACAACCTGCACATTTGCCTCGCTGAAGGATTCGAACCTCCTAACCCAAGGATAAATGTCGAAATCTTGACTGGGAGAAGGCATCAAAAGTACCCAGTTGGAAAAGGACCTTCTCTGGGAGTGAAATTCAATTTCTCCTGCTCTGAATGTTCCCACCAAATACCAACAGCTTCACTGGGACTGCATACAATGGCTTGTCCAACCCTCCTCAGTTACAGCCTTGCTGAAGATTTTGCATTTCCATTTTTGAGACCAATAAAGTCAGGTGGAGAACATGCTAGTTAGTACACATGACTGTTTGGCCGGCCAAAGATGGCCAGCCAAATAGCCTTGCGCACTTAAGTGGACCAACCACTCCTTCCTCTGCTGCCTGAGACCACAGCCCAGCCCTACCCCACCCCATAAAACTGCCTCAGTATGGAAAAATAAATAATAATATTGTGTTATTATCGTTTTATTTTTATATGCGCTCCTCGAAGAGCAGTGTGGTGGCGCTCCTCCACCTTAGCGGAAGAGCCGTCTCTGTTCAGAGGTCCAAAACGTGGTTGGCTACTTTAGCCTTTAATCAGAAAAAGGTTGATACAACTTACCCAACTTGGGAGGACACTGTTTGCTATTTATGGTGCTAGGAACCTGCAAGACTGTAGCAGCACTTGACCTCTGGCAGCAAGTTATTATTAATGTTTGAAGGGGTATGCAAAAATCAAATGGGTTCTTGTTCATTTGCAGAGCATGGAAAACATTTTAGACTGGTCTGATTAAAGAATGAAAAAAATCAAATTACCACAGTCGTACCAGGTAGGTAAACGACTGTGGAGAAAAAACATACTGGCATCAGGATTTACATAAAAAACCTTATTGAAAAGTGGCTCTAAATGCGGAATTTGTAGAAGGGCAGAATGATTTTCAATTGTCTGCAAAGAGTCACAACAGAAACATGATCTGTATATTTTTTACTTGTACTTCCTGGTCTAATGAAATTGCTTCAGTGCAGCATAGCTTAAAGTTTAGAAAAAAGACACGCTATGAAGCGGCCAGCGCTGGCCACATTATAGAGCTTTTCTTTTCCTTGTGGCGGTATGGGGGGACATGGAATAAGCAACAGGAACAACAAGGGTGTGGGAGGGGAAGAGGCAACTCTGTTAACGGGTGAATGGGGTGGGATGGAAGTTGTCAATTGTATAATTTATTCCGCACCATATCAGACATACGTTTGTGCTCAAAGGAAAGATAAGAACGCTAAGCTAGGGTCCGAATGATCACTGACTGCTGACGATCAAGAAAGCGTCCAATATCAGAGCTTAAGAGCACCACTGACAACAGCAATTGATTACCTATTCTGGTGCATTTAAGCTCCTTACAGACCCGCTGACCATTGAAGGAGGGTAAAGTCTGTAGCTAAAACAAGCAAGGGAGAAGGAGGGGCTGGAAGGACGGGTGCAACAACACAGGAGAGAGGGCCCCGGGAGCCAAGAGTCAACAAGCAACAAAGAAAAAATGGAAAAAAAAGAGAAGCAACAAAAAAAGTACCTCTATCTGAACGTAAGAAGTGAAAGGACACCAATAAAGCCCTTAATCAGTACTTGGTCCATGCGCCATGGAACAGAAAACCCACATAGAGGAAATGAAGTCTGCACCCATGTCTGCATGCGTTGACCAATGAGCAGCAAGAAAATGAAAGTGATAATGAAGCCAATCAATGGTAAGTAATGGCTGGGCTAAAAGCCCCTTTTTAGATTAAAAAAATAAAAGATTGGCTCCAACAATAATGCATGGGCGCTGTCTGAAAGGCGAGACCTAAAAAGGGAAAGTGCACACAATGCTGTATGAAGAACCAGGCGTGGCTCAGATAATTCCAGTAACAGGAAAAAACTATATGCTTAAATATTCTCTCATCATTGTGTTTCATGTTCAGAAACGAATACAGCATTTATGTACTATATATATTTGACACCATACTATAGAGCAAGTACGGAAGCATACCACCAGATGAGCCATTGAGTACACTTCTGTATCCAGTACTAGGAACTTGGCTGGAGTGTGGGGACATAAAAGTCTTCATCGCCTCACCCTCAGACTGGGAATGCTGTAAAGAAGCTGGATACGGAAAAAGGTGAGAAAATCAATACTATTTTGTTGTCAACCCTGTGTCCTTCTAGCCACTGAATTAAAGAGCACAAATGAACTGAGCTTATAAACATTTGAGAGATATCAGTACAATGATGAAAATAGTAACAATTTTAAACAACATTTTAAAATTATGAGTGATGTTTTAAACGTCAAATTTGGCATAGGCACATCTGTTGTTTCCACGAAAATTGTTGAAATTTAAGAAATAACATGAAGAAAAGAAAAAAAGACGTGAAAATTGTTGAAATTTAAGAAATAACATGAAGAAAAGAAAAAAAGACATGTGGGTTGATGTTTTCTATTCATTCCGTCAGATATTTAGAATTTTTAAAAAAGCACTTTTTTTTTTACAAATTCTATCTTCCTTTTTTAGGTCTTGCCTTCTTTGCAGACCTTTTGGAATCGCTCCAGGCTTTTCTTGAAACTCGTGCATGTTTTGCACTGTTTCCTATTAGTCCTCGTGCATGTCTGGAGTTTACCTTGCGGGAGCGAGCAGCAGCGCCATCTGTTAGCATTTATCACGCCTTGCTGCTCGCTCCCGCAAGGTAAAGGCTGTCCATGGACTTGTTTTGGCCGCTCTCCACTTAAATTCCTCTCAGGGGTATCCTGTTACTAATGATTTTACAGCTTTCATTGCTTGTTTCCCTGGCAGTGACCTGTCCTTGTTTCTGCTGTGGGACACTAGGCTGCAAGCTGCCTCCCGAGAAGCCATAGCGCGGTGACCTCATTAATTAAGTAAGGGGGGGGGGGTAGACTTAACAAGGAGGTAAGGCCACATAATATAGCTCAAAGATTTTATGGGCCGCCTGACAAATAACAGGTTTACATTTGGGTTTTTCCTCTCACATACCACAGAGGCCATTTTGAGTCCATTACTTTATATGTAAGGACCTCTTGATGCGTCTGACAGACGTGGCCTTGATATGCCTTTTCCACAACTGACTTAAATGTAGGATTTTGGTTAAAGTGGCATTACAATTTTCTGCTAAACAGCGCAGCTAGATATAAAGACTAGTGCTAATCGGAAAGAATTCAACCTTTTGCTGGTGGCAAATTTGCAGCTGTCATTCTTTCTAAGCTTTCTGGGATTTGTAGGCTCTCACTGCTAGCGAGATAAGATAAACTACAAGGCCCTTCTTGCTTAGTGTTGTCGGCAGATAAACATGATTGGTTTAAAGTTGCTCTCGAGCAAGGGGTGCAGCCGAAGTCAAAATAACATTTGTAGTTAATCAGGCAAAAGTGAGCAATATGGCACATTATGAGAGTGATATAATTAAGCTGCATAGCCTGTAAGAACTGTGGGAAATTAAAGAAAATAGATTAATAACCTGAGCTATCTGGCTTTTCAGCGTCAGCTGTGGTCGTCGCTATGAACTTCAGCACTTACAATAATGCAGCCATAAAGGCAAAAATAAAACTACCAGTACCAGAATGCAACGTGTTGTGATCTATAACTTCATGACTGGCTTTACATGTGATCTTAGCTAATAATGCTATCAAACTTCCTTTGATTCTCTCAAATGTGCACGCTATGCACAGAGGTGAGCAGGCATGTTTGACTTGGGGGCACTTAGTTACGTTCAAAGCATTTTAGGCAGCTCTTTGTATATGGTGCTTTCTTTCATTTATTCTGAGAAAATGTCAATAGTGGGCAGTCCTAACTGACAATTTGCATACCCATATCTTCCTACTGCTTGATTCGGAGGAAGTAAGCGGCTTGTTAAAGTCTTACCGAAAATCTGTATAGATGTAAAAATCATAAGGAAACCATCACGAACTCTTTACACTGTTGCTTAATTTATTTAACTATATCCTTGAGAGAGTTTGAAAACAATAGGTTGCCACTTTGGTGTGTTGGATTACGTATATAAAACAATTTAAATGTCTTTGCGTGAGGAGGGGTTTCACCCCTGTGCTTTGATTACTAAATGGCACAGTGACGATGCATCTTGAGGTCTTTTTTTTCATTCAAGGAAATGTTATTGATTTTACTTACAACACAAAATACATTAAAGAACGGGCAAAGTATTGTGTGTACATCACGTCATTCATGTAACCAATTCTAGAAGACAACGTGTGGTGGAACGGACGGAATATTACAATCAGTTAAATGCAAAGGGAGACAAGAAATAGATTAAGCGACCAGGCACGCAGAAGGCCTTAATTCCCGAGAACTTTGATAAGATAGCATGCACACTTGATGAACTTGGTAGGATCGTGTCTGGTCCATATGCTAAGTTGTACTTTCCTCTGTAATGTTTCGCTGGGGTACAAGATGAATGTGACCGGACGTCATGCACAGCCTAATATCATGAATTAGCTGATAGACCAAATTCTAGCAAGGGTCGAAATCTGAACAGTGCAAGGCCCGCAGTATAAAGTTAGAAAAAAAAGAAGGAAAGCGGAGAGTGCAGAGGTACAGAAGGAGGTGAAATAGAGAGGAGAGAGGGTAGAGCTAGAGGTAGTGTATTAAAGTCAAATCAAAAAGGGGGGAAGCCTTCAATTAGTTCTCGTGGGAGGTCTCCAAGGGCAGTGGGGGGTGTAAGGTGATATGGAGCATGATCATTTTGGTCTAGCAGCTCAAGGGGGTTTAAAAACCTTAGTGTTAGCCTCAAGCACCTTCCATAGTTTCCTGTGTCTGGGCTTCCAGAGGGAGGTATTTAAGACAATATTAACTGCTCCTCCTAAAAAAATTAACCATTTTTGCCATTTCTTGAATGCGATTTTCCCAAAGCTCTTCCAATTACAAAGGACTATTTTACATGCAAGTGTCAACATTAAGTCAAGCAGAAAGCGTTCATCCTCCCCTGTCAAGTCAGGGTCCAAAAAGCCAGCCAAAATAAAAGATAGTTCCTTAACCGGGTGGATGTTAAAAGTCAGTGAAATGTATTTGAAAATTTGATCCCAAAACTTTTCTAGCATTGGGCATAACAGAAGCATGTCCAGTATGACCTGTTTATGATCATAAATTTTGTTTGTGAGAGAGTAGAGGAGATTTTGTGTTTGAAGGGCATTGTGTGTATTTGCTTCCAGTCCAGTATAATTGTTTTGCTGTTAGGTTCTGCTTCCCACTTTGCCACATTATTCAAGTGTTGTTTGCATGGCTCTCGGATCAGAAGTTTGTAAATCCTTGAGACTGTGTGACCTGCTCCTAGTAATTGGGTGAGTTTTGAGGGGAGTGGGGGGGGGTTTAAAATTAGAGGCAAGTTTCGTGATCTGGACTTTCAATTTCAGGAAGTCATAAAAATCTAACTCGGTAAAGCCCTTATCTTTTTTAAGTGTGGAGAATGGAATAGGACCAGTCTTGTTGTATCGATCTTTAAAGAAGTTGATCCCTTTATGTGACCAATCTTTCCAGAATACCGTTTCTTTATTTATTTTTATTGCAGGGTTGTTCCAGATCGCCTGTAAATTTGAGGCACCCATTTTTGTTGTGAGGAGAGTCTCCATACGTTTTAGGGCTTTTTTGTATTTGCTATGATGTATTTAGAGTGTTCTATTTTATTTGTCTGCATAGTCATAATCGCTTGGAGGGGGATTCCTTTAGTGAGTTCTAATTCCACATCTACCCATTGCGGTTTGTAGTTAGGGTTATCTATGAACCATGCAACTCCCTGTTTGCAGAGGAATGCTATTTGATAATTTCTGAAATTAGGAAGGCCAACTCCTCCCATGTTCTTCCAGAGCCTTAATTTACTTGTGGAGATCCTTGCTTTTTTCCGTTGCCATAGGAAGTTATTAATAGCCTTATCCAGCTTATTTAAAAAGTTATCCGATAGCATCATGGGGAACATACTAACGAGATAGTTTATGAGAGGAGCGATCATCATTTTAACCGTTTCGACCTTTCCCCACCTTGATAAGAATTTTGGAGACCACCCTTCTAGAAGATTTGTGATTTTTTGTAAGATGATGGATTCGTTAACCTCTAGAGTGGAGTTGAGGTCGTTTGTGAATTCCAGTCCTAGATACTTTATTGGTCCAGGTTGCCAAGACAGTTCAGACTTGCCCAAGATTTCCCTGGAGCCATTTGATTGAGTAATTTAACTTCAGTCTTATCCCTATTTAGGGTGTACCCTGAAACCTCCGCATGGTCTTGGATCGACTTCATGAGGGTCGGTATGGCTTTTGCTGCATCCTTGGTCACAACTAGAATGTCGTCCGCGTATGCTGCGACCTTGAATGTGTTCTTTTCAAAATCTATGCCTTGGATCTCCTGATTGGCACGTAGATGTTGGAGGAGAGGTTCAATCGCTAGTAAGAATAAGGAGGGCGATAATGGGCAGCCTTGCCTGGTGCCCTGTTTTAACGGGAAAAATTCTGAAAGCGTTCCTCCTGCTCTCACTCGAGCTCTTGGTTCATGGTATAGTGCCATGATCATCTTGATCATGTTCTCTCCTAGATTATATTTCCTAAGTGACGCCTCTAGGAATGTCCAGTCGAATTTATCAAATGCTTTTTCAGCGTCAAGCGTTACTGCGACCGTCGGAGAGTTTAGTAATTTCGCTTTCTCTATTGCATGGCAAAATATTCTGGTATCACTGGACAACCTGTTTTTTAGAAATCCTGAGGGGTGGATGAGTTTAGTTATATATTTTTGTATTCTGGAAGATAAAATCATCGCATATAATTTGCAGTCAAGATTTATTAGCGAAATTGGTCTATAGTTTTTTGTCAATGAGTCATCTTTCCCTTCTTTTGGGATGACTGTGATTATGGCCTCCGATGGTGTGCCATTTATTTGGCCAGAGGTTGCAAACTGTTGGTACAGGGGTAGGAGGGGTTCACAAATGTGTTCCTCGAAGGACTTACAAAAGGATGCATTATACCCATCGGGTCCTGGGGCCTTATCAGTTTAACACATAAAACACAGGAATACTTAGAAAAAGCAGCATTAAACTCACTAAGTGACCATGAGAGGGACTCCATTAATGGAGTAATCACGATGCATATTGAGGTCTAATGCAGTTTCCTACCTGGAAAGTGTGCGCTGTGCGCTGGAGATGTGTGCGCCACAGGCCAGAGGGTATGTGTTGTAGACGTTGGTATTGTACAAATTATTTGTGCTATCCAAGTATCCAAGTATTTATATTCCTGAGATCGTTCGTGTGCCAAATGGGTGACAGCTTGACTGTCGTGCTTTCAACCCATGGTAAGTGTTACCACTGAGGCTGTAGCTTAACAGCTGGAGCAGCGGACTTCAAAGCTGGGGAACCAAGTTCGAGTCTAGCGGGAGGCTTGGACATCCTGTGATTCTTGGCAAATCACCTCATCTCCTTGTGTACGTCTGTAATGCAACTGGTGCTCATGTAAAGCGCTGTGAAACCTTCGGGTTGAGTTCATGCTTTATAAACCTGCAAAAAAAAAACCTCCATGGCACAGAGTTCATCTGGTTCCAGTCCTGGGCAAACTACTTAAAATCAATTCTAAACTGTTGCTCAGTGTATTTAGTTCAACTCCAGTTCATGAAGGATACAACTCCCAGAGTGTATTTAGTTGTTAAATGAAAGCGAAGGGCTGGAGTATGAGGTCCTCTAAATAATAATTTTTCACTTTTGGTTGGATGCTTTTAAGTTAAATATGACTGCTATTGGTCAAAAGCACAGATTTCAAGTTGGCCCAGGTGGGGTGTAACTCGTTTGCTCAGTCATGGGATTTTCCTTGTGCTTTTGCTATTAGCGGTCCTAAATTCATAATTGTAGCACTCCAAGCTGCAAGTAATAGAGTGATAAGAGAAACCTGAGTCCTGTAGATTACTTCGCTGACCTGACTGGTTGGGCAGTGGTCGGTGATAAATGAGTTTATGGCCGGAGTTCAAAAAGGTAGCACTAATGCACATATGATGATCTTATAAGAGGCCAACGGTTGAATGGGCATGGGCACTCACTTCGCCTCTACCAAGCCAGAGAGGCCCTTTGCACATAATCATTTTTTTACAATAGCAATGAGGCCTCCAGCTTCCCCTTGTTAGGTGGGAGTTACTCATACATTTATGGTTTTGTTTAATGTTAGGTTTCTGTAATTGTCATAATACGAAAGAAAAACTACAAATCCCAGAATGCTGTGTGGAGTAGGTAAATCAAAGGCTCAGAGAGCATCTAACGGGTCACTAGATAAACAGAGAGGTCATCTCACCAACGCCGTGTCTTTTTTAGAAATATTATAATAATTTGTTTGGGGTTTGCATAAGATAAAACATTGTGTGTGCCTTTACAGGCATTCGAGAATGTACTTTTGTTTCATGAGGTCTGCTTTGCGACCAGTTGTGATATCATAACATAGATGGCCCGTTAAAACACTTTTTTATATAATTACACTAGCTTACCCGTCGCGCGTTGCTGCGATCTCAGAAGAAAGGAAATTTAAGGAAACTTGTTATGATAACATTTACATTGTGTCATTTTTATTGAAACGTATTCATTTTAATATGGAAAACATTTCAAAGTGTTGTTTTAATTCTGTTTTTTTATTCGAGTGCTTGTGGATACATAATATTTTTAGTTTTTTCTTCTGGTGCGTAGACAAATAAATCAGAATGTTTTCCGACGCGTGAGCTGGCCACATACAGTTGTCCATGTGAGAAGCACGGATTCTCCAAATCTAGTCCATACACTTGCAGCGGTTGCCCTTGTGCTTTGTTGATGGTCATTGCAAAAGCGAGTCGCACCGGAAAGTTTAAACGTTCAGTATTGGAAAGATTATGAGGGCCCTGGGTGGCCAAGGGGGCCGATATTTAACAATTTCTTCTTTTTTTTGCCAGAAACCTTTGCGGGAGTGTACTCAGCAACTTTTAACAATTTTTATTTATTTTCTTGTTAGCCAGAAACCTTCGCGGGAGTGTACTCAACAACTTCCCAAAGTTTCATGCCGATCGGATGAATGGTGTAGTAATGCATAAAGGACAAACAACATACTTTGGTTTTTATATATATAGATTGGAAATGTGTGAATCTTTTACAGTTGAACATATGGGCAGTGCTCAGAGTGCTACACCGGAGTTGCCCACATTCACCCTTCGACAAGTCATCATCAATCAGCCCATGGCTTCTCGGATGATCCTGTGTTAACTGCAATGGGTCGAAGCATCTGCAAAGGCTTCATGCATCACTTTAGAAGACCATTATCAGCTCATTAATATTCATAAGAGGCATGCTATATTTCAATGGACACAGAGTCTTCTCCGTGTGTTATTTTATTTTAAAGTTTTCGAAAGCGCCAAGCAAGTCTATGCGCATTTAGCACTAGGCACTAAAATAATCACATCAAGGGTAACCACGGCCTATACAAAGAGTCGAATGAGTCGAATTTCCATTATTCCATATGTATTTCCATTATTGTCAGATGAAACGAGTTACGGTCGCCACGGTCATATTGGAGAGGAAGAGGATTTCTTGTTTATGGTCTCTATAGTGGAATACCAAAACATACATAGGGAATGTAGGTATTAAATCTTTGGTGCAGGGATTGTATTCTTTGTAATAGATACTCCACACACATTCTGGTATAAGAATTTTTTCACTTGCTTCCAGGGTAAAATAAAAATAAATGTAAAACTTTCACCTTGGTGCATAAGTCAAATCTGAGTTCAGCACCGAGTAATTAACAAGCATTGGCAAAGCTAATAAGTCTTGCTTTGGCCGCTAGCCTTTTGACTTTATTAATGCTTGTTTTGTCAGGATTTTTGCAAAAGCTTATTTTAGGGAAAGGTGCTGGGGCATCGTCAATCCAAAAAAGAAAAAAAGTTGGTTTAACATTTTTTTGGGTCCCAGCACAGAAAATAACTACTTGTGTGTACATGCACTCTTGTGAAAGGAGATATTGCTGTCTCTCACCGAGACGTTAGCTAGTGGATGACACATTGCCCTGTGTTGTAGTGGACGAAGGAGAAATGTGAATAACACAATAATAGACCAAAGGCTAAGGAGGCCTGTCTGAAGGCTCCTGTCAGTATATTTTAAATATAAGTTTAGTAAAGTTAAAACTTCTTGACCAATACCAGACCTAACAAGCATTGGCATAGCCAATAGGTCTCGCCTTTGGGACCTTATAAGTGTTTAGTTATCGCAGCACAAAATCCTTGGTGCAACAACATCAACTGTTGCACGGCTAAACACTTATAAGGTCCCAAAAGCGAGACCTTTTGGCCATGTCAATGCTTGTTTTTTATTCTAATGGTAAATCGGTTGTGTCTTTGAGTTATGTTTTTTATGATTTTACCAAAAGTAGAATAAAAATCACTACAAACTTATCCTAGATCTGCTCAATGTATTTCTTGCCGAAAGTTCATAAAAACATAACAGATCCACCATTTAGAGTATCAATATTTTTTATGGCTGCTTACGTGAAAATCTTCCTTAATATATTATTTTAAAAAAGCAACAATTACCTTTCTTACAAATAAACGGAACACCAATGAACTCAGCAGCTACTCCATTGAATGCAAATTTGTTTGTGGCCAAATTCAAGACCAATTATATTTACACATACTCAAATTACAACAGTGGTCTAATTTTGTACAAGCGGTTTTTGATGATATTTTGATCTTATGGTAATATTCAAAACTGGATACCTGAATAGTGCACTTGATGATGCTGTCCTGTACTGTGTAGTCCAACTAACTATATGAGCTGACATTTGGTTTAGAGCACACTATGAGTTCACATTTGGTTTACAGTACACTATGGTGCCCTGTGAGGAAGAGGAGAGTGATTGGAGGGAGTGAGGTTTAGTGGGGGATCCTAGTGAGTAAATCCCCATAGCGAGGTGGGAAGATGAGCAACATGGACCGTAGCCCATATGCAGGTTAAAGTTGGGGACCCCGCATGACAGAGGGGGCCGCCATGAAGAGTGGATTACTGCCATGTCAATCGGGCCATAGCCCTTGTGTGGAGTAAAGTCAATGAACCCGTATGCCTGAGGATCTGTAGCTCGTGTGTGGAGTAAGTCAGTGACAGCATATGCTGGAATGGGGGCACCATAAAGAGCAAAGGACGTCACCTGGTTTTGCTGATGCCAAGAGGGTAGGCTGTCATGGTGACCTGCGAGTGCCCAAGCCCCAACTGAAGCATCGGAACCCAAACGCTCGCCTCCCTACCTATGTGAGGAATCATAGGAACTTACTCCATCATCATGAGGAGCGCCGCGGATGAACAGCTGATAGTGCTACTCATTGCTGGCAGCCACTGCATACATCCAGAGAAGTCCAAGCGCCCAAGGACTCGGGGGAACTTATTCTGCTTTGTAGCATGGTGAGCACTGCAACACTTTTGACTTTGAAAGAATAGGAGTGAGACTCCTAAGACTAAGACCGCTAGCGGGGCCTAACATGAAGGTCGCCTATTGTGAATGGGGAATAACAATAAACCAATAGGAAGAGGGAAGTGGGACCCAGGACCTGCTGAGCTAACACTCGAGCACTGACCACAGGAGGACTATATGTAATTTTTAAAAAAAAATTTTGTAGAGTTTTATATAGCGCGAACTAGACCCGAACCGAATCAGGTATCAGAGCGCTTTACATATTTTCCAGTTACGTTACACGAGGACACATTCATTTTAGGCACGGTATTAGGTAATATTTGTGTATGCTGTATTTTACTTTGAGTTCACATATGAATGCTCCTTTTTTTCATAAAACCAGTATTTGATTGAACAATCATTTATTGGTGATATTGAAAGTATTTTAAGTTATGAGCCTGTCTTCACCCCAGCATCTGCCTCCCCTCCGAGAAGCCTTGGACTGTTTACCCTACCCTACCATTGAAAGGCAAGTACTGAAGGGACACTTAGCCCAGTTGCTCAGGACCCATAGTAAGTTGGGCCCGGGGACATCAGAGTACTAAGATCGAACCTTCACGGTTAGACCCAGTAGCTCCTGCTTGCCCCATGGCCCTCTGAAAGGTGTTCTGACACTCACCCTTGAGCAAGATTGGGGAGTGTTGTTCAATAATCTACTCCACTGTGTGGAGAAGTGTGGCTCAGTGGTTAGAGGCGGCAGACCCGGAATCTGAGATCGACCGTGGACCAGGGTTCGATTCCCCGCCTCGGCGGGTCTCGGGCTCATAAATTCCACGGTCTCGACAATTCTCGCTCCGGTGCCTACTCGACTCACGGGGTCACACTCTGCGACTCTGGGCAATAGCTTGCTTAATCTCCACATCGGCCCCTCGCGGCGGGATGCCTGGCTTTCACCTTGTGGATACCCTGCCGGGGTTTCTCACAGGGAATACCAGGACGGGTTCCCTAAGCAAGCGCGGAGATGCCCCAGGGTAAGTCCTGCGCTATATAAGTTTCATACATTTACATTTACATTTACTCCTCGCACTTTTACAAGGAAGGGGAACTTAGGGAACCTAATTTCAACCTGGCCATGGTAGTTGGGTGGAGGTGCATGAATAGCCACAGTTCACATTTGGGCAATGCAAGGAGATTGTAAAAACCTTCCTTCTACCATTTCCTATACAAATCTATAGATGTTTGTGAACATTGGTCCAGATTTCAAAAACATAAACCACCACACCTTTGGGCCGAAAAGGATTAGGGCTTGTTATGCCGCCGCTTCATTATGGAAGGCAGAACCATTATCAACAAAACTGCAATTTCTTTGAAAAATAATTTTTGTTTTACTTTACTTAGCACCTCTCCATAGGTCTAAAACACTGGTACACAAATAAAACAATAATAATCATAATAATTATTATTTGACTTTGGGCAAGGAGGGGTTGGGATGGGGGCTAAACAGCCTTCCATGCTTGGACATGGCAGGAGGGGCTAGGAAATAATCCCAACCAGCCCTAAAATAAGAAAGAGAGAACATCCCATTCGCAATTACATCTTATGGCCTTAACACCTCACCACTGATGTCATCAATCTTGGACGCTTTCACAAACTAAAAATACCTTCACACACAAAGACAAAAGTACAAAATCACTATTTTATTTATATGTTGAATCAGTTACTTAGTCACATCATTGTACAAACTCTTACACACTCATATGAACGTATTCAATCCCTCATTCACATCCCATTTCCACCTTTCACAAAGCATAGCATGGGTGTGAATGTGTGTTAATGTGGTAAAATGTGTTATCAAATTCCTGTCTTTTAGATTTTGTGATGTAGCAACTACTACAGCACTGAAGTCCTCATGAACGTTTTTAGGGATAACTATTGTTAGATATGGGGGTCTCTAGTTGGCAATGGTTATCACCTTTGTCCAAATAGGGACCCTTACTTCTAAGTCAGGACAAGGGGATTACTCTCTTTAATAACCCCTGCTCACCCCCTTGGTAGCTTGGCACGAGCAGACAGGCTTATCTCAGAGGCAGTGTGTTAAGCATTTGTGAATATACACAGTAATACAGTGATAACACTACAGATGGACACAACACAGGTTTTATAAAAATAAGTATTCTTTATATAGACTTAAACACAAGACCATAAATGACAAAAATCCACAATACTGTACTAAAGGTTACTTAAAAGATGATAAAAGTCTTTTAATTCAAGTTGATGGTAAACGCGACAAAGTTCACAACAAAGTTCTTGGATGCGACACACAAAGTGAACAAAAGGCTCGCAAAAGGGGAGATGCGTCGGTTCCAGGACCCGGGGGAACGGTTGCGTCCTTCCTCAATGCTTGCGCAGAGTAGGGGACTCGTCGTGAGCCTTACCGGTGCGGAGGTGATGCGTAGATTCTCGACCTGTTGCAGTGCGCAAGATGACGCCCTGATGCGATGCGATGCCGATGCGATGATCCAGTTGCGATGCGAGAAGATGGCGCCCTTGATGCGGCGATGCGATGGCGATGCGATGACGCCCTGGCGGCGACTCTGTACTTTAGAGCCGCGACAGGCCCTGCGATGGGCTTCTCTGGCGATGCGATGACAGCTCTCTCGATGCGTCGCGCTTCTTCGGTGATGCGACGGCAGACAGCTTCGATGAACACACGCTTCCAGGGAGATGCGACGAACTCTCGCTTGTACGGCGTTGCGATGGTTTCAGCTGCGACGGCGACACGCTTCATCTCAATGCGTCGCGCTTCCAGCTCCCAGCGGCACGCAAGTGACTGGAGTCAGAATTCCCAGCAAGGAAATTCAGGAGGGAGCTGGAGATGAAGTCTTTTGGCCCTGAGACTTCAGCAGGAGGCAAGCACAGTTCAAGCCCTTGGAGAATATTCTGTAGATGAAAGTCCTTACAAAGTTCCTTCTCCTTTCCCTTGGCAATGAAGCAACCACTGCAGGCCAACCCAGCAAACAGCACACTGGCAGAGGGGCAGTCCAAACTCCTGCAGCTTCCTTGGTTCTTCTTGGCAGAAAGGTTTCTTGTTCCAGAAGTGATCTAAAGTCTGTGGGACTGGGTCCCAATATTTATACCAAAACATCCTTTGTTCTCTGAAGGCAGAGAGGCCTCTGCCTAGTTTAAACCAGTTCCTGAGTACTGTGTTTACATGACTATTCTCTTCCTTTCACTGTGCAGGTCAGAAACATCACACGCCCCACAGGAGGTGGAGCCAGCACGGGGGAGGGAAGATGCAGCTTTGGAGTACTCTGTTGACAAGATTCCCCTTCTCCTTTCACTGTGCAGGGCAGAGACATCAGACAAGCCACAGGGGGTGGAGCCAGCATTGTGGAGGGAAGGCCCAGCCCTATTCAGGTCCCAGGTGCACTCTCCCCCTCCCATCTGGAGGTAAATCTCCCTAATCACCACTGGGCTGACCCAGACTGTCTCCTGGAACTTCCCCAGCCCTGTCACATACAAACCCAGACACGGAATACACAAGTCAGCAGAGGCGGGCTCAAATGGTTAGGCAAGCAAATACCTACTTTCTAAAAGTGGCATTTGCAAACACAGAATATTAAAATAAACTTTACTAAAATATGTATTTTATTATTCTGAGTTCAGGCATACTAAACTCGAAATTCTACCATGTTCCCTGAGTCAGTTAGGATTGTAGGGATGTAACAATCTTCACTGCCATTCTAATCTATGAGAACAGGTAGCCTTCACTAGTGAAAAACGAAAATGGCTGTAATTCACTACTAGAACATACTACACACATCAGAGCATGTCCTACCTTATACTTACAATGCTACCTGCCCTTAAGCCTACCATAGGGGTGTCTAATATGAAGCAAAGGGAAGGTTTAGGGACTGGCAAGTGGGTGCACTTGGCCAAGTCGACAGGGTAGTCACAGACTACACACAGGCCTTGCAATGGCAGGCCTGAGACACACTTTACAAGCTGCTTATGTGAGTGGCACAACCAGTGCTGCAAGCCCAACAGCAGCATTTGCTCTACAAGCCCTGGGCACACCTGGTGCACTGTACTAGGGGCTGACAGTAGATCAAATAAGTCAATCAGGGAATCCAATCAGTATATCAATTTAACATAGGGAGCACTTGCACTGTGACACTGATTAGCAGTGGCACAGGGCCTAAGACATACAACCAGCAAAAATATGTCAAAACAGAGGAGGCAATCCGTCAAAAATGGAAGGGAGACTCACGCCAATGATGTCAGGTCTAACAACTATTATACCTCTTTTTATTCTTCAACCATTTCAGACTACTGGAATAGCAATTTCCAAAAGATCTGGCTCCAAATGGAAAAAACTTTTATGAGGGGATCAAGTACTTTGTTTATCAATTATTCAGAATAGGACTCGACTAACGTTGATCAAATGTAATTTTTCTCACCATTGGGCTTTCTGCACGTTAATTATTGCTTATATGTATAGTCACAAAATATTTCTAGAGGAAAGAGATATATATATATTGTATTGTTTCACATATCCCAATATATATATACATAGTTATAAATGCTTTCCTTCAGATGGCAACAATATAAAAATGGAATCTGCAAGAGGATTTCGAA
Source organism: Lissotriton helveticus (assembly GCF_964261635.1). Classification (NCBI taxonomy): domain Eukaryota; kingdom Metazoa; phylum Chordata; class Amphibia; order Caudata; family Salamandridae; genus Lissotriton; species Lissotriton helveticus. The sequence goes on from NC_136068.1 coordinate 1,437,998,444, forward strand.
CTTTACACATAGTTTTGGGCCTAATTGTTAAATCATAAATGTATTATCCCTGCAAATTTCACTACTGTGTGATCTAAATGTTACACTGTACCACTTGCGTGTATCCAACATTTTCTCCTCACTTACTTTAATTTATTTGTTTGTGTGAGGCTGTAGATATCCCACTTCATTTAATGGTAAGCCATAGAGACATTTCAAATTTCTGTCATCATGTGTTTCAGTGCGTTTAATTTCATTACAACATGAGAGGCTACCATTATTCCTTTTGTGACACTCCATGCAGCCACTTAAAAGTAATACATCGTAAAGAAAACTGTTCCAGAACAGAACCTTCAGGCATCCAACAGGCTCATGCACATACCAATCTGCCTCTTTTAAATGTGGCTCCACACAGATAAGTACCTTTGTTTTATTTCCTTGTTTGACATCCTTACTGACGTTCAGTGTGGCTAAGTACCTTTGTTTTATATCCTTGTTTGCCATCCTGTTGTTGACTTTCTGTGTGGCTTATTTACAATGTGGTGACACCCTCTGGGTTAATTTATCCTCTGTCTTAGCTTGTTCTATGGGAATGTCTTTTGACCTAAAGGGCTTTATTTGGGGCCTTCACACGCCCCTCCCGATTCATACAGCCCCGGTTCCTGAGCATATTTTTCCCTTGAAATATTCTTCCCCGGACATCCCTGCAAGGCTCAGGCCTTGTGGCTTGCTCAGTCCCGTCGGAAAAGCTGTGCCTCTTCAGGCCGGTAGCCCCGCTTGGCTGTCGGTGGATGCCTGCCTCCCACACACCCCAACGCATTTTCTTGCCACGACACGTCAGGGGAAGGGTGCAGTTATTTTCAAGTAAAGCTTTTATCCAATGCATCTCTTCTGCATGGCGTGTCGGGAAAAATGGAATTAGAAGAAAGCGCTGGGTAATGGCTACGGCTCGGCCGTACCAGCACACCTCAGGCTTTATTTCTTTAATAGGGCACAGCTGATCAACGGAGAGACACTGTGACATCACGATGTTCCAGACCATGGGTCAGTTGCTGCCTGTATCTTGGACTGGAAGCTGTGCTGCCTGGCTCCCGCCTGTTCTACTTCTGCAATAAACTTCTTACAGGGTTAACTGTTGTCCCCCTTCTTAACAACTGGCGAAGACTGGGTTACCAACGTGTGCAAACCAAGGAAGAATTCTATATTTTTTTTTTTTAAAGGAAAACTAAATTCAAGGAAGGAAGTATTCCCCGAGCGGTTTTGCATTTTTTAGCGAAGTAGTGGCAAGAAGGCAAGACTACGCTACTATCATCTTCACTTAAAGACATTCTGGGATCAAAGAAAAACTGTGAGTAATTTAATTTTAATGTACGGGCTTAGTGGGCCTCTTACCGTTACAACTGCCAGTCAGCCACATCTTTCGAGCGGTGGCAGCATTCGGAGACCGTGCGCGCCCAGTCAGCTGTGACAGAGTTACTGAGACGCGCATGACCGGCGTGCGCATTTCTGCGCGTAACGTCATTACATGGGGTTACGCTACGTGACAGACATTTTGTATTTGTGGTTGTCGTGGCAACTCCAGGTGTTCATGACTTTTCGGAATTACTAACAAGATCGTCGAGAGATTTTCTTTTTTTTTCCACCATTAAAGGAAATAGTAAAAACAGAACAGGTGAGGATGTTAGGCAGGCAGTTTAAATTAATTGAAGTTATTTTGATGTTTTATTTTACATATCTTTAAGCGGACGTACACTTTTCCTTTGAGTTGTTGTTAACATTGGTAAAGTTATTGACTATGGCATGGTTATTCTTTTGATGATTACAAGAGAACCACTAAAGTAGATCTACTCTGGATTACAAACTTTGCATACTTTTCTATATTCATTTTTATGTGGAAGAAGGTTGTCACCAAGAAGAAGAAGTTATGGCGGAACAGAATTTTACAATCAGTCATCCCCATTCCTTTTGGCCAACTGGACCACATCTCGCAATGGGATGGCTGGAATAGAAGGAGTATTTTGTTAACTACATCAAAGCTGTAGACGAGGCAGGCAAAATGAAAGCTGATCAAATGAAAATAATTTTGCTACATTCCTTAGGACCTATAGGGTTGAAAACTTATTCTCATATGCCTTAAACGGTCATAAGTGGAGAAATTAATGTTTTTGAAGCGGCTTTAAAAGACCTAGATAAGTACTTTGCACCTAAAGTTTGCATTGGTGTTATTCGCTTTAAATTCTTCCAAAGGAAACAGAACAAGGGTGAATTAGTAGATAAATACGTAGATGAACAAGAGACGTGCAATTGACTATAAGTTTGGGAATTTACATGATGACTTTCTACAGGATCAACTTGTGATGCACTGTAGCAATTCTGCAATCCAAGATCTGTTGTGGATAAATGGTGATGCAACTTTTGAAGATGTATTATCCATAATAAGGAAGGCTGAAATGTCTGGAAGATACGCTACACAACTTAAGGAGTCGGATAAGTATAATGGAAGTGTTTTCAAAATCCAAAACTCGAACTGGGGAAAACCGCAACAAAATGTTGCCAGGAGCTCTAACCAAGCACAAAGGAGTTCTTGGAGATGAAAAGAACCAGAGGACAGACATTGGTATTGTTGTGGCAACAAGGATCATTTAGCGTTCAGCAGGAATTGCCCAGCTATGAAAAAGAAATTTACATTTGTGGTCTTATTGGTCATTTTAGTAAGAAGTGTAGAAGAAAGATAGGAAATGTATAATTCCTGTACGAGGTTGACTCTCCTATTGAAGTTGAGGTTGAGAATGAGAATCCTGAATGGGAGTGTGTAAAAAATGTACAAGGCAATTTTGTGATTAACATTACAGATAGTTCAGTTAAGGAAAAACCTGTGTGCGACATGTCCATAGGAGGTGTACCTATCAAGAATTGTGCTGACTCAGGGTCACCATATACATTAATTAATGAAAGAATTTGGAAGGAGAAATTTGTTAACAAAATAGGCCAGCAATTAATTCCCACAAATGTCAATCCAGTGAGTTTTACTGGTGAAAAGATTAACACGTTAGGGTTCAGATGGTTAACTTTCTTGTTCAAGGGAAGGTCAGTAAGAGGGAAACTTTATTTAGCTCAGTTTGGTCCCTCTGTCCTAGGTTGGCTGGACCAAAATAATTTGCATATTATTTTAGATCCAAATAGTGAGGAGAAAGTACTCATTGTGGACGATTCAAGTAAACTACAAGAGAGAATGGTAGCATGTTTCCTAAAGTTTTCAATAAAGATGTAGGTGCTCTTAAAGGGTTTGAGCACACTATTGTTCTTATAAAGGATGCAGTATCCAAGATACATAAAGTGAGGCCCATTCCTATATTAATAAGAGATGAGGTTGCAACAGAGTTAGAGGGATTGATGGAGAAGATTGTGATTGAAGAAGTGGAAAGTTCTGAATGGATTTCTCCAGTGGTGGTGGCACGCAAGGGGAATGGCAAGATCCATTTGTGCATTCATCTGCGCCATTTAAATAACAACATTGTCATCAATAGGTTTCTGCTACCTTAAGATCAATGAGATGGTATCATCTCTCAAGGGAGCTGCTTGGTTTTCCACCATTGATCTTTTAGCTGATTACCATCAGGTTGTCTTATCGCCTAAATCAAGAAAGCTTTCTGTTTTCATAACACCTTATGGCTGCTACCAATTCAAACGCATGCCTTTTGGCCTTGCATAGGCGGCTGCCGTCTTCCAGCGCTTCATGCACAAGTTGTTCGGGAAAATGAGTGGGATCAAATTTTCAGGCCGATATTTTAGTCTCTGCTATATGCAAGGAGCATGATACCAAACTTAAGGATGTTTTGAGTGTGTTAAAAGATATTGGATTAACAGTCGAAATAAGTAAATGCAAATTTGCACAGAGAAGTGTATCCTATTTAGTACATCTTATGAGTGAAGATGGTGTTAAACCCAAATTAGCCTTAGTGAATGCAATTGTTGGTTCGTCTGCTCCAACTAACAAAGAGGAGGTGAGATAATTTTTAGGCATGGCTGAGTACTGCGCAAAGTTCATTCATAATTTTGCAAGTAAAGTTTTTAACATGCGTTTCTTGTTAAAGAAAAACTCCACATTTGAATGGACTAGCGAGTGTGAAACAGAGTTTGGTCGAGTAAAAAGTGATTTACAAAATGTGGGTTCTATTAGCACTTTTGACCCCAATCTAGAATGTATTTTAACAACAGATGCAAGTGATAAGGGTTTAGGGGCTGTTTTGTCGCAGAAGTGTGTGAACAATAAGGAGAAAATAATGTTGTTTGCTTTAAGATCCTTGTCCCCTACGGAAAGCAGATATCCTGTTATCGAAAGAGAAGCTCCGGCTTGCGCGTGGGCTTTGGAGCATTTCCGTGATTTTGTTTGGGAGAAACCTGTTGTGATCTGCACTGATCACCGCCTATTAGTAAAAATCCTTACCACTGAGTGTTAGAGCATCAGCTAGGTTGCTTAGAATCTCCATGAGAATGAAATAGTTTGTCTATAATTTAGTGTATGTACCAGGCAGAGAAAATGCCATTGCACATTGTCTTTCTAGTTTGCCAGTTCCCATGGAAGGGTGTTCTGATGATCCATGGGGAGATTTCAGCATTGCACTCATTCAGGACGCTAGTATACCAGCTATTGGGAAAGCTGAATGGGTGGAGGAACAATCCAAAGATTTTAAATTACAATTGATTAAGGAATATTTATGCAAGGGTTGGCTCAAGAAGGATGATGTTACTGATGACTTGAGACCTTTCTTGGAAGTTAGAACTGAACTGTCCGTGGACAAGGATTTAGTCATGAGGTGTGACAGGGTCATAACCCGAGAGTCTTAGGAACAAAGTGCTACATTTGTGCCATGAAGGGCATTTTGGGATTGTAAGGACTAAGATCATTGTCAAGGGTTGATAAAGCTGTGGAAATATGTGTCAGAGATTGTGTAATGTGTTCTACTAGTCTTTGAAAACTTTAAAACCCCCAATGAGTGAGGGTTTGATTCCAAATGTTCCATGGGTAGTGGTTGCAGTAGATATATTTGGTCCTGTTGGAGAGTTTAAGGAGTATGGTTTGGTTGTCATTGATTTGTTTTCCTAATGGACTGTGGTGAAAATCGTTGAGAGAGTGGATAGTGACACTGTTCTTAAATTCTTGGATAAAATGTTTGTGATGGAAGGATTACTTGCTTGTGTTTTGAGTGACAACGGAGTACAGTTTACGTCCAGGAGTGCTAAGGAATATTTTGAAAGGGTGGGTGTCAAGCACAAAACCACTGCCCTTTACAACCCCAGTGGTACTGGTACTGTGGAGCGCTTTAACCACGTTTTGGAGGGAGTCATCCAAGCAGCTATTTCCAAGAGGAAAGACGGGAAGTTAGAATTGCAAAAAAGTGTTTGGACTTACAGAATAACCACTCATGATTCCACAGGTTTGTCTCCTTTTGTCAACATGAGAGGATGGAAACCTAGGTGTAAGTTTTCCCTTGCTTGGCTTTGTGATGGTTCTTTGCAACAGTGGTCTGTGGAGGAAGTGAGGAGCAAATTGGCGCAAGTGCATGAGAAGAGTAAATGATATTATGATAAGAATCATGCTGTCAAAGAAGTGCAGGTCACGGTCAATGATTTGGTTCGTGTGAAGAGACCTGGTAAGGTTCCCAAGGGTGAGAATCAGTTAGGGCCACAACTCAGGGATGTTGAACTTTTGCGTTATGCTGTGTGTTTGGAGGAAGGCAGAGTGTGGAATCTAAAGAGTATTGCATTGTGTTCTGGAAAAAATTGGAATGTTTTACGAGAAGGGTTGTTGTGTGCTGATGGTGTAAAGGATACCAAATGGATGGAAGAGTTTCTTGACTCGAGCACTTTCTAATCTAGTGTGTCTTCTGATATTTCTTTGGAAAGGGAGGTGGTGGAGAGTGCTGTGAGTAAAGGTTTGGTGGATACCCAGGATAGTTTTGAAGTTCCACATGTGGATGGTGCTAAAGAGGTTGGGGAAGGAGTGAAATCTGGAATGAATGAGCTGTCCTCTAGTGACACCGATCCGGTTGAAGCACCACGCAATGATGCTGTGAGCGGAAGAAGGAAGAGAGTACTTCCTGGTTGGCTAATAGAGTATGTAATGTGGTTATAGTTAGTTTTTGCTATTTACTGTATATGTAATTTGGAAAATTCTATTGCATGTTTATTTTGGCTAATCTGTTTTGTTTTCTTTGTAAGGGGGGGTTTGCTGTGTATATGCTTTCTGTTCTTTCCCTGTTGGGAGCGAGGCATGGAATTCTTACACGGTGTTCCAGTCCATGGGTCAGTTGCTGCCTGTACCGTGGACTGGAAGCTGTGCTGCCTGGCTCCCGCCTGTTCTACTTCTGTAATTAACACACTAGATGAATAAATCTTTGACTCAGACCAGGAGGACATAGATGTGGATGACCTCCTTACAGAAGATGTTTCCCCCTCACAATATCAGCCACCCCAGAAAGGCAGAGTGGTGGCCCCAGGATCACGTGGGTAGGTTAATCAGGTAATGGATCAGAAACCCCCTGGAAAAGGAGGCTTGTAATATTCTTAGAGCTGAATGCTAGAGGCCGGTGATCCACTAATAAAGTATGTTTAACTCCTATCCTCGAATCGGAGCTTAATACTTTTGTTTTCAACCTTGGCAGGGATCCTACAAAAGGTCTGGAAAGGCTATTGCTGCGGATAATAGGAAGAAGTTATGTTATTTGCAGGGCTAATTGCAGAGACAGATGGTCAGTGGAAATGGGTCTTTCCATAAGGGCCATCCTGCTCTCCAGCATTTATGGGCCAGCATGATCATGGTCATGGTCATAAACCCTAAAAAGTACAGTCCCATGATGGTCTGGCTGACCGGCTAGTGATTCTCACTCGCTCACAAATCAATCACCTACTAAAGTCAAAGGAGGAGTAAACTTCTGAAGTGGAGCTCCTCCAAACATGGATGACAAAGGTTCCATTCTAGGACTGCCTACAGGTACAGAGCTGTTTCTTTTGAACAGCAGTCAAAAAACATTGTCGAAGATGAGGTGGTCAAAACAGGAGGTTTACTGTTGCTGTGTATGTTGGTGTTATCCGTGGTCGAGGCAGGAAACTGTTGTCAGGCAGACACGTAGGGTAAGCTACTTCAGCTGGATTGTGCAGGATGGCAGAGATACAGTCCAAAGATGAAGCTGCTGGGAGCTGCAAGGATGGGCTGTTTTACAATCTAAGCCTGGTACTAGCCAAAGGCCATCTGTCTCTCAGGAGAACAGGGAAATCCTGATGTAGTTCATCCATGATGCATCAGGGATGTGGAATTTCTATAGCCCGACGCCTAGGACATATTGTTTGGGGTCAGGGCCAACAAGTTTTCATGTGTATTTTGTCCTTGGAACAAGTAGGCCCAACACCCTGCAGCACAAACCCTTTGGCTGCCAGTTTGCAGTACCACATTATGGATCAGGGAAGGGCACTAACTGCAGTTAATGTAATATTTTTGTCCATATGCTAATGCAGCTCAAACTTGTATTTATGGTTCATTAATTGAAAGCCTTTATTATTAGGGTGAGCGCTTTAAGTAAATGTTGTAAGCTCTGGCTGCACTACTGACAGTGATTCCAGTATAAATGTGTACACACGTTTTCAAAGTTTAGCAATATGAGGCTATGTATAGTGCACCCAGAATGCTCTCTGATTTGATGTAAAAATTTGCAGAAGCTTAAAAGCAAGATTGATGATTCTTTGCTTTCAAAATAAAATGTTCATAAAAAAATGAAAGTAGAAAAAAAACATTTCGCTAAACTACTGTAAAATGTCAGGTTCTATTTCTTTGCAGCATCATTTAGTAACATGTGTTGATGCATGCTAGTATTTCCCCAGAATATTCATAATGGAAAATCAGTGTAACCAGTTTCAATAAGATTAAGGGAAACAAAAATAAACAAGCATTGGCAAAGTCAGTAGGTCTGAAATTGGTGGTCAGCTTTTGTAACTTGTTTTGGCATGGTTTTTGCAAAACCTTATTGGTGTGGGAGTTGCCGGGCTTCATCATTATAACAAAAATTGGCAAAAGCAAAAATAGATTCTGGTCTCAAAAAGCAGACACTGCCACAGTAGTTACTGGTACTGAACAAAACTACTTTGTGTGCCGATATGCAGAATACGGTCACACACAGTGAAGTCAGCCGATACAGAGAGAGAGAGACAGAATTTTAATAAACACAAAAAGGTCACGGTCAATGCCAGACCAAATTAGGGTCCCAATTATTAACCCCTTCCATGCTCATGACGAGCTCAGCTCGTCATGAGGTATACCTCTAGGGTGCTTATGACGAGCTGAGCTCGTCATGAACAATGGTAAATCTGGGAATGCAGCACAGGAGGGGAAAAGTTAAAGCAGCCAAGGTGTTAAACAAAGTCTCAAAAGTGCACCCATGGCATATAACCTTCCATTAAGTGAAGCTATACTTTCGTGAATTCCCAAGATTTTACAGAAGTAGGACAAGAAATAGTACTTCTAGAAAATATTTATGAACTGCATTTTAGCATGAGCAAATATGCATGTGTAGACTTGCTCATACGAAAATCTTGAGTGTTTGAAAGTTCACTTTCCCTCCAATCATTTTAGTCCCAACTCTAGGAGAAGGTTTACGTCTGTCATTTTCAGGAGTAAATTTCCAACATTTCTCAGTATGGGAAAAGATTAGAGAAGAGTTGTTCAAACCCCTTAAAATATGGAAGTTAGTAGGTTTGCACAGACTCGAAAGGTCACTCTACCCCTGGAACTATTGCTTACCACTACCTTCAGCGCCAGTATGTTGATCTGCGAAAATGTGGCAACATAAGGGGATTGCAAGTATTCAAACACTACTATAGTATGAGCCCTGGTATAATCAGAGAGGCTATATCTGAGCTCTTATATAATGAGATTGCTGCCATAGTTTGTTGCCGCAATACATGGCACCAGAGGGACAAGTGGATTTTGTTACGGGACAAGTGGATTTTGTTACAGGACAAGTAGATTTATGAAGAAACCTGCCCCATGGACAAGTAGATAGTTTACTAAATTCCAGACTCCTGATGCATGCTTTACAGGGATGCAGAATATACTGAAATAGCTGAATCCCCTATTCTACTGGTGAACATGGAAGTAAAGACAAAAAGGTTTTGCCAGACCTGCCTGACTTGATAAACCAAATGGTTGGACAGGAGGAACTACAATGGCACCACAACCACTACCCTCTGAGAATCTCTGAGAACCTCAGGGAATAGGCGCCTACATCTTGCCATAAAACCTGAAACTCTACAACTAAGGAGTACTACAGTCCCTGTAGTGGCAAAGTCTTTCACGTCCATCCTTTCTTGAAGTGAGAAGGTCCATCTCTAGGAGGCAATGTGGGTTGAAAGATGGATGACTTACCATTTCTCCCCCTCCTAATGCTTCAAAAGCATTGGGTTGTAGGGGTGATTAAACAAGGCGCTGAAGAATATGATTTGTGTCTTGGAAGATGCCATAAAAGGGTAGTGACATATTGGAGGGTGCCACATAAATATCTTCAATTATAAACAAGAGAGGGAATGAAGAGGTTCAGTAAGTGGTGGACTCACCCTCCTCTGTGTATCATGAATAACCAAAGAGAATCCACCCTTGTAAACAGAATATTATTATCGTTCCTAGATCTGTTCAACAATGTCACAAATTGTGTGTCCCCTAAAGATGTATTGGAAAACACAATGTTTTGTTAAAATATACTCACCCAACAAAAGGTCCCTTGGTGGCATTCTTCATCATCAGGTTCTTCCCGCCCGCTGTGGGGCGGGGCCTGCTACAACTGACGGAGACATGGAGCACTTAATAGTGAAATGATACTATGTGTAATGTGAGAGTGGAGGGGTCAGAGTGAATAAAGTGTGATTTAAAAAATACCTGGCTGTATGGAAACTAGAATGTAGTTCTCCCTCTAGCTGGTTTTGTTAAAAATGGGGAGTGGAGGATGTATGCTGTAATGGGCTACTATCTCCTTAATCTACATGTTTTGGAGCCATTCCCCTGGGCTTCTCATCAGGACCAAAAAGGTGATCCCTACGCCACTCTAAATAGAAAACAACAATGTGGTCTACCTATTCAGTATTGCAGAATGTTGTGCTCATTCAAAACATGCACTTATACTGTACACAATTGGTATAGTCTCTTAAGTTAATGCTATTATTACCAAACTATAACCCCGTGAGCTATTTTCACGGGCAGGGAGGAGCGCTTGTATTCACACATTTGTCAACGCTGCTCTCTCACCCTAGAAATGCCATTTTCACCTGTACTGTCAGTAATTGAACTGGCCAGCACAAGGGTTGGTGTTTTCATTCTGATATATGTCCTCACACATAATATAAGGCTTCCTGCCCGGTTTGCCTCCTGTGCAGCAGAAATATAGAAAAAGTAGAGTGTCTTCGACCGCCGCCACCCAGTGCCAAAAAGTACCTCTGCACCCAGGCTCCAGAGCCCGAGTACAAGGGAGGTGACAGTGCCAACGGTGTCACCAGACCAACAAGAGCAAAGCCCACCCCTGGTTCTGACCAGACTGGACTTCCAGTTGCCGCCTGCAGCTTCTCTCTGCACACCCCCTACAATCACGATTGTCTCCAGCACAAGATCCGATGCCAAAAGTCACTACTGCACCTGTGTTCCAGAGCCCGAGGAGAAGTGGACCAAAGGTGTCCCCCCATGCCCGAGCATCTCAAGGGTTGAGTCCCCCTGTGGGTTCTCTCAAACTGGTCCCCTAGTCCCTGCTTGCAGCCTCTTTCTAACCGGACATCCAAAGCTGTAACACACATCTTCAGCCGAACGCCCCAGACCCTCCTGAGGTGAAATGTTGGTGTGACCTTGGACCTTGCCCCATACTCACCTTAAGTCCTGGAGAACAGTCTTGTAAGTCGCTGTAAAGTCCCAGAATGCAGTACATGTTTTTGACCCACAGGATAACATTACTGCACCCAAAAAATCCACTGTGGCAACTTTTGAAAACAGTAAAAATGTATAACCCGAAAAGTACTTACCTGATTCGGATGATCTTGATATCTAAAGTCATATAAAAGTAGGTGTTACTTTTATAAATTAGCGTTGGATTTTATTGAGTGCGTGTCTCATTCACTGCCTTTGTGTGTGCAATAAATGCCTAGCACTAAAAATAATCTGGTATTTGTTATGCACAAACAAATCACCCCTAAGGGTCTCAAGAAGCTTGAGGCCAGCGGGGAGATTAAGTGAGCTATTGCCCAGAGTCACATGGTGCTGAGCAGTGCTGCCGCCGGGTATCGAACCGTGAAGCCCCACACTCTGGAATCATCCGCTCTGCCTGCTGTACCACACCACTATCCTCGCATATGCCTAACTGCTCGTCCACACTACCATTCGGGGTATCATTGGTGCCTCTGTAATTCCTTTGAGGTTTGCCTGGACTCTTTACACAGTGTACCTCTTTTTGGTCCACTATATAAAGCTTCCTACACAATGTTAGTAAATAATTTATTTAATTGAAACATGACAATTCAGCTTGCTTGCACATAGTAATGTTTTCATTTAACGTGGCCTGTCTTGTTCTTCTATTTATTTTTAAATCATGAGCAAGATTTCAAAGAAATTGTTATCTTGATTATTTGGTTTCTGTTTTCTAACGAAAGCAATGTTTAATAGACTATAAGTAGGTGAAAGGCTAGAGGGTCTTTATTATCGTTTATTCTGAAGATGTTAAATAATGTGCAGACAGAGTATAAAAACTGGAACTAAACATGTTTAGATACAGAGGAACTTTTCTCCAGGGATTCAAAACGAAGGATCATCCAGTAGCTGTAAACACATTTTCTTGATAAAGGCTACAGGAGGGCACACCACGTCCTTTGTGCATCTGAGCTTATCTGCTGGCCTCGAGGACATAGGCACTGAAACATGGATACAGGACCATCAGCTGCTGCATCTTTATTGAACACTGCTTCAATTGTTCAGAAAAGGGATGAGAGTGTTAACCATCTAGGAAACTCAAATAGGCCCCATTTAGGTATTATGTTTAGCTCAGTCAGCTAAGGGAACGGAGGAGTTGGGGATGCAGGAATACCCTAAAATACAGTCATAATGTCACAATATTTTCTGTTATTCTGCCTGCTTTCAAATATTGTCGCCGCCATCATGTTTATTTTTTATAATAACCACAATTCACATTGTGTGCACTAGGTAAGGATTTTTATTTGAATATATATTAAAACTATATTGCTAGTTTTTGAGTGTTCTTGAGTGTTTCTATTTATAATGGAAGAGGCTTTGGGTTCCACTAACTACAAGGTCTCATATGTTTGGGTCTCATATGATTGACCATTGCATAATGAATACCTCACTCACTCAGTGTGTTGCAGGAAGCTGCCATCCACTGGGTTCTCTGTCTCATATTGGTGCATTGACTACCTCCTTGGTGCAAGAGAGTCTGAGAACCCTCTCTCGGGCCATGTTCTGGACAGAAATCCAGAAAACATATCAAAAGCCTCCTTGAAAGAGGTGATGTGTGTGGGATGTGGTGGGAGAAGAAGTAAGAGCAGGGGCATGGGAGGTGACAGAGATTTCTTGTGCAATTTATGCACAAACTAGTGTAAAGCTAAAAATAATAAAAAGATGATAGCAAAAAAGTGATCTCTTTTCTGTAATGTAACCAGCCAGGAAATTCCATATACATCTACATTATATGTTCTATAGTTTGTTGTGTAGTCTGGGTTATTTTTAGAGGTAACATCAGAGTCCTGTCAAACAGCAAAAACGGTCTTGAGCTAGACATTATAAACACACAAACATATGTACAACTGCTTTACTCTTGTATTGTAGGACTAATATTATCCTGTTACAGCATGATCGAGCAGAGTTGCATAAAGGGTCAATACGCACAAATGACAGTGACTGTAGGAAAAGTGCCTCTTTTGACATGGTTAGCCCCCTACTTTTTGCCTGATGACAGATGTAATTTCGAATTGTAAATGCACACGTCCCTGCTAACGCTATTCCCAGTGCCAGATCTCCTTTCCCTAAAACTGTACCTCGATTGGCACATCTTCTATTTCTCCTGTAAGCCTCCAGAAAATGGTACCAGAGCATGGGAACAGAAGATCGTCCCCTCGGGACTCCTCACCAGGACCAGGCGGTGCTGCTATCAGAGGCTGTGTGTCCAGGTGCAGGACAAACTGAAGATCCGACATGTTCCTCACACTGCATAAGATATAGGGAAGCCACCCCTACTGCAGGCATTTAGCCCTAAGGCAGAGTGCACTATATCCTATGTGAGGGCCTAGCAGCATGAGCAGATATGCCCCTACACTGTCCAGTCCATTCTGGGTGGTGTAAGTGAACAGGGAAGTCATAAAGAGTACATGGGCTGGATACTTGTCAACACGACTTTCCTATCTCCATGACTGCTTCACTGATTTCTAAGACGTTTGATACCAAACATCTTGTCTTAATAAATCCTTGCTGATGCCAGTATCTGACTGGCTTATCTCAGAGGCAGTGTGTAAAGCATTTGTGAACACATACAGTGACCCAGTGACAACACTACAAATGGACAATACACAAGTTGTAGTATAAAAATAAGTATTTTTATATAGACTTAACACAAGACAACAAACGACAAAAATCCACAATACTGTACTTCAAAAATGGTAGAAATAGCTTAGGTCTCCTTAGATATAAAATGTGACACTTTAAGTTCAATGTACCTTTGGATGCGTAACGCTATACAACGAAAATGTTGCATGGAAGGTGATACGTTGGTTCCTTATACGCAAGAACGGTGATGCGTCGGGTCCCTACTACTTCGTAGGGAATGCGTTGGTTCTTCTCAGCGTGTCGTGGTGATGCATCGGTTTCTTACTGCACTTCTGTTGCGATGCGACCAGCAGCGCCGTGATTCGATGAAGATACGGTGCAATGAAACAAAACGGCGTCTTCTTCTTGATGCGACAATGATGCGTGCACGCCCGACGGCCGTGCGGCGACTCAACGATTCTTCTGAGCCGCGACAGGCCCTGCGACACGCTTCTCCGATGATGCAACGGCGTCTGCTACAACGGTGACACTTGTGATGAGAGACGCTTTGGGTGATGCCATGGCGACAGTGGCAGCACGCTTCTCCGGTGATGCGATGGCGTCTGATGTGAAGGCGACACTCTTCTCCGATGATGCGACGACAACGGCTGAGGCGGCAACACGCTTCTTCATTTTGAGTGGCGCTTCCAGCTTCCAGCGACACGCAGGTTCTCAGAAGGCCCAGCTCAACAGTAGGCCCTTCAATTCCCAGAAAGTGAAGGCAGGGGATCTGGTTGGTAAAGTCTGTTGTCCCTGGGACTTCAGCAGGAGCCACACTCTATCTCAAGCCCTTGGAGATCCTTTACAAGTTAATTTGAAAGTAGCACAAAGTTCTTTCTCCTTTCTTTGACAGTCAGGCAACCACTGCAGGCCAAGCCCCCAAACAGCACTCAGCTTAGGGATAGTCTCCTCCTCAGTTTCTCTGGTTCCTCTCCTCAGCAATGGTTCTTCTTGTTTCCCAAAAGTGATCTAAAGTTCTGGGGTCTGGTTCCCCATATTTATACTATCAAATCCTTTGCTCTCTGAAGGCAGAGGGTCCTGTACCCAGTCCAAACCAGTTCTGTGCAGTTCTGGAGCACTTTGTTGACAAGACTCCTTCTTTCCTTTGACAGTGTGGGCCAGGGACATCAGACGCACCACAGGGGGTGGAGCCAGCATTGTGGAAGGCAGGCACAGCCCTATTCAGGTCCCAGGTGCAACTCCCACCCATCTACATGACGACAGCTCTATTCAGCACTGTGCTGACTCACCCTGTCTCCTGGAATCCCCCAGCCCCTGTCACTCAAACTCCAGACAAGGAATACACAACCTAGCAGAGGCAGGCTTGGACAGTTAGGCAAGAAAATACCTACTATCTTAAAAGTGGTCTTTTCAAACACAGAATGTTAAAACCAACTTACTAAAAGATGTATTTTGTCATTCTGAGTTCAGGCATACTAAACTCGAATTTCTACCTAGTTCCCTGAGTCAGTTAGTATTATAAGATGTTATAATCAAACTGCCCATTCTGGCCTATGAAGAACAGGCAGCCTTGCAATAGTGAAAAACAAAAATGGCTGTAATTCACTATCAGGACATGCCACACACATCAGGGATGACCTTGCAAAAAGGCCCAAGTCCAACAGAGACCCTTTTAGAAGGTCCCCTAAAACCTTAAGAACAACCGGTGTTGTCCCTGTCTAGTTTTAGGCAGTCTGCCATCACCTGACATGTTTCTGGACTCCTGGGTAGAAAACCAGAGATGCCTGCACTAAGTGGAGGTGTTCACACCTTTCCCCCTGCCGGATCTGCCTTGGCAGAAGCTGAAATGTCAAAGTACATGCCACCTTTGAACCCTGCTCCCGGTCTACGTGGCTGAGGACTGGCACACTCCGTGTCGACATGACTCACCACCGAAAGAAACGTTGCAGCATCCCAGGCCAGTTATTTCACCATTCCGGTGGAACTGACCCCTGCACGCCTCCATCAACTCGAGAGGTCCTCGACGCACACCGACCGACGCTGGAAACAGCTGTACCTGAGAGCCTGTACCCTCTTGCTGATGGAGTAAAGCAGCGACGTTGGCATGACCGCCTCCTCCGTCACAGTCTACCCTGCATCACACCTGTGCCTGACCGCTAACAGTGACCTCCGAAACTAGCACCCATGACTATGGTCATCCTGCTTAAGGTGCAACCTGACTACCTGCTGCACCCGAGTCCCGGGTCTCTAAAGACCTTCATTCCACCAGTGAAGATGACCTCTGACCTTCAACAGGACTGTGGTCACTGAAACTCCTTGGCGGAGTCCTCCTACCAGCGACCACGAGGGTAACTGAGTTGGCGGTCCCCCGCTATCCGAATCTTCCCCATCCTCCAGCAACCACAACTGCTGGGTGTTCCAAATCCATTCATGTCAAATGACCTGCTATCGGAGACCGCGATGGTACCAGAGTTGGCAGTCTACTGGACTCTATTACAGCTATACACTTCCATTGCTTTCCCTGCCGACCGCAAAGGCAAACATTTAACGGTATTGACCGCCGAATGCCTAGATACTGAAAGTATTGCATTTATTTCGATAACCACAAGTATACAAAGTATTTATTCAATTATTGAAACTGTACAAAGTATATTTCTGATTTGAAGTCCTGCTTCTCAAAACATGCCTAAAGAATCTTGGACTTTTTTTTCAAAATTGGTATCGGATTGATTCTATAGTGTTTGTCACATTTATTGCCTCTGTGAGTACAACAAATGCTTAACACTGTCCTCTGATAAGCCTAACTGCTCGCCCACACTACCACACAAAGAGAGTTAGTATTATATACTTGTTGCCTTGCTGCCTCTTCCTCTGGGAATTTCTTGCACTCTACATAATGTACTTAATTTTAGTACTCTGTACAGAGAGGTGGTATCGTACATTGGTGGATCAGCAGTAGGGTACATGACTTTGCATTTGCTGGACAACTTTGTCAATAAGTGACCACACGAGTAAATTCAAAAATTGCCTTTAGATAGTCTAATTTTGCATTGGTCATTTTTTTCTACATTTCTAAAATAAACTGCTAGTGCCTTAGTAACGTCCCTGCAAAAACAGTTCAAATTTAAAAGTAAGTAATTTAGTTAAGACAAAGTATTTTAGTTATTTTTTTTTAACGTCATAAAAAGGTCCCACATTTGGAACAAGGAAAACATGGCGGCCGCCGGCTAGGGCAGGTCGCGTCTCTTCTACGGAGCTCCTGCAAGCCCAGAGAAACGTAACATAATCGGCATAATCGGCAGTCTTTCTTGCTAAAATCAGAAAAGATGCAGTAATCCCCGTTCGGATTGTGGTTGATATTGTGATTTATTCGGCTGCCCTAAAGCAACTCCAACCTCACGGAGCCTATTCGGCGTTTTACCTTTCTCGCCTCTCGGCGTCTGGCGTTCGGCACCCTTTCCGTGGCAGGAGCCGCTCTGAACGAGCGGGCGCTGTGGCTGCTTGTCGGCTGTTCATCAGCTGTCTCTGGGGGGGCGTAGGACGGCCGCGGTGGTCTGCATAGATCCGCACAGACTTCTTGGTCTCCCGCTAAAGGGACAGTGCGGATAGCGGCTCCAGCCCTTGTCCACACGGGTGAGCCCAGCCTCGAGTGATAACGCCTATCTGGCGGATGTGTGGATGTGTGGATGTGCGGCTTCAAGGTCCCACCTTCCGCTTCTTTTTCCCGGTGGGTAGAGGCAGCCGTGGAGCTGCGAAGGGGCCGCAGAGCGGCTGCTCGCGGTGTTCTTGGGGGTTTCAGTAGCCTTCATTTTTCACCAAACTGTGGTAAATAAATAATTAATTACCGGATCTATTTTTCAGGATACTCATATAAACATATAGCTCAATAAATAAGAGTCAAGATTCGAGGTAGCTGGAGTTTACAGGCTTTAATCAGGCATAGAGGACAGGAACAGGACAGCCTGTACGGGAATAGGATGGCAGCTGCCGGGGGCAGGATCTGGGAATGACTAGCAACTTTTTAATATGGGTGCACAACATATATAGTTAAACAAAATACATTACATTCAATACAGTAGGCGTAGCAGTAGGCGTGGTTTGTAGCAGTCGCGAAAGATAAGGGCAAAATGATGTAACAAGAAGGCGTGTACAGGGCGTATACATAGACATGTGATGCAAACGTAACAGAATATGTCATAAATGGGGCGGAAACATGGAGGGGGCTACCTGAGCAGCTGGGACCTCTAACCTAGTGGTGCGCGCAAACGGGCAATGACGTGTTACCAGGGAGAACTGGGGGCTATGACTTCTGTGCTAGAAGAGGAGACTAAAAGTCTGGAGTGTCAGAGCGACATGTACCCAGGCATATCTAGTATCTGGTGTTTAGAGTACATGTTGATAGAATCCAAAAGTTATCAGGGCAAAGGCTACTTGACTCTAAGACTGGTGCCTGCATTATTCTACATGTATTGTGGGCGAGGAATATTCTATGAATATTAATACAGTATTTCTCTTACATGGAGACATAAAGGCTAGACCATGACGGAAACTATTGATGCGATTCAGTAGCTTAGGAATGCAGAGAAGGAGGGCTGGACTGATAACTAGAATCATAACATACTCTTGGCAGACTGAGAGACAGAGCCAGGCCGGGCCGGGCACGGCGAGGCATGAAGTAAGTGAAGGGTCAGGGATGCAGGTGGGGGCTGTATCGCTCCTCAGAGAGGGTTCAGGAGACAGGAGCTGAATCTGAGTCCGGGCCCTTTTGAGGCCTAGAAACGGGGACAATTCAATGAATTAACGTGCACACTGTAAAATGTGGCAACGTAGTTTTACATAGGCCTGATATTCGTTGCTTTCACGAGAACTGGAAACTGGCATACTAGAGATGGACACAACTGTAATTGCGTCTTTAACCGATCAGAGAGGAATACATATGCATATCGATCATGCACATATAACATAGGATGGGGAACACGTAGGTACATATAACATGCCAAAATTTACTTTTCCACATTCCCTCCTTGTGCCCTACGTTTCCATCAGGAAACATCAACATTCATGATACCATCTATCATTTCATATAGCATCATTTGCTCGTCTCGAATTGTCTTGGAACGGGACTTAGGACTAGGAATACAAGAGGTAGCACAAATGCCGCAAATCGCAGGGCCACATTGTATACAGAGGCAGCAACTGAATATGATCATTACTGCAATACCTAGGAATGACAATACTTTCCATCCCCAGGCAGATATAATACTCCAGAGCCAACCGGACCATGTCCAGGTGCCTGGATTCTGGTGTAACTGATGGGCAATTTTGTGAAGTCTGGTTATAGCTGAATAAACAGACGGCGCGTTATTAGGAATGAAAATGCAGCAACTAGATCCGATGACTCTACATGCTCCTCCTCTATCGGCCAGTATGACGTCAAGAACGAGACGATTTTGGAGCACGACAAATCTCATAGCAGATTGCTCTTCAGTTAAGTTACCTAGAGCAGAAGTAGTCTCATTCACTACTGCTTCAAGGGTTCTGGTTAACCTACGGATTAGCTTACTATTCTGGACAGGTCCTATAAAGAAGAAGAAACCTTTATTGAAATCTTGATATTGTTCTAGAGTAGTTTCAGTTTGATCGACAATTGGGGACTCGATCTCCCTTTTATGTCTGACGTGTACTAGATGTGTGTTTCTATGATAATCGGATGGGGCTAGAAAAACTGGTGGCAGTAGGAAGGCAATATAACATGTTCCATCCCAATCTAGGGGCAGACGAACATATGCGGTCTGACCACAAACAAAATAAGAATGACGTGAGGCTTTGAAAATAGATTTCCCACTGTCACTATACTCGACAGTAGTAGTACAATCACTATGTCCTACATGTGCGGAACCATTCTTTCTGACACATAATTCGCCTTTGACTGGTAGTACTGAAATAGCAGGCAAATCTGGAGTAGTATCAGACTGAACATTCAGGACCATAAAATTCGAAGAATAATTACCTAAATCATATACTTCATTTTCTAGATCTAACCCTGTTCTATGGGGGAGACCTTGCTTGTCTGGAAAACATGTTCTATTCAGAAGGGACATATCATTAGAGGATGACGTTAACGTGGACCACGCTCCACACGAACCATTATGTGAAAATGGATAAGGAAAGAGTGGCAGAACTCCCTTCGGTGTCTGGAAAGGGGGAAGTCGACCACACACCCAACAATTAGTGGCATTGCTGGTCTGGTGTGAATAGTGTAACATTCTAATGAATGTATTGTTTCGCATAGCAAGACGATAGGATAGCTCGTGAGGAGGCAGATCACTAAATGTGTGCTCTACTGTAGCATTAGAAAACTTATTTACATGTGAAATTGGAAAACATAAATGTAATGCATAACTTGTGCAGGTAACCATTAAACTCACATATAATAGAAAACTTAGAATAATGATACATCTTATAGAGTTTTGACTAACTCTCTCACTATGGGGGTCTATCTCATACATGTCAGAAACCTGTCTAACCGTTTCACCCGAGAGGGACTTAGACAATTAAACTGGCTGACTTATTTTACTAGACCTGAGTTTCAATTTATACTCCTGCTGCGGAGTTTCCTCTAACAGGGGAACTTTCAGTTCCGAATCAAGTTCAGAGTCTGGTTTCAGGAAGTCTTTAGAATTTTGGCAGTCCTTTTCGAATGTCTTTTTACGAATTCCATGGAATTTCTTGATATGGGACAGATGGACCCACCCCTTGCGGCCCTCCAACTTCACGGCCGTGCGGGTGGTCAGAAGGACTAGTCGTGGCTCCTTCCAACGAGGCTCCAGTGGACTTGAACGATCAAAGTTCCTGACGAGGACAAGGTCGCCTGGAATGACCTCATGCGGTTTCACTTCAGTATTGTCTGGAAATGCAGCGGCAACCTGTGAACGACAAGAGTGTAGGGCAGACATCAAGGAAGCTAGGTAATCTGTCAGCATATTACTGGAAACATCTGTAATACTGCGGGGTCTAGGTGTACCCCACATGTTTGGGGGGCGGCCGAATACGACCTCATACGGGGACAGACCTGATCTGGAATGTGCAACCATTCGCATATAAAATAATGCAACTGGCAGGGCAACTAGCCAGTCTACACCTTTCTCTTTACATATTTTGGCAATGCGGATTTTCAGGGTTTGATTATGTCTCTCTACGAGACCGGCTGCTTCAGGATGGCGCACACAATGGAACTTCCACTGGTACCCTAACAGAAGGGAAACATGTTTCATAAGCTCAGATGAGAATGGCTGGCCGTTATCTGAATACACGACCCTAGGGAGTCCATAGCGGGGAAAGAATTCACGAACCAACTGCCTGGCAGTGGTCGCGGCTGTGTAATCTGGAACTGGATATGCTTCTGTCCACCTGGACAAAGCGCATACAACTACGAGAACATACTTGAAACCTCGACATCGCTCCATCTGGATATAATCCATCTGGAGGACTTCAAAAGGGTGGTCAGGAGGTTGGAATCCACCTTGTTCCACCGGGACACTTTTACCTGGATTGAATTGACAACATATCATACAGGTACGGACTTTCTGCTTGGCTGCAGCTCGTAAATGCTTGTTGAACCAAAGGTTCTGAATACTGTCTAACATAGCTTTTTCTCCTAGATGTGCTGGACTATGTGCGGTATTAATAATGACTTGAACCATAGAGTCGGGGAGAAACCATGTGGCTTTTCCCTTCGTCACCCATCCCTGATCTGTCTGGACCCCTCCTTGTTCGGACCATTTCTTGATTTCTTCGGGAGTAGCATGTAACTGTATGTCTATGACATCTTGTGTAGGGTCCTTAACTGTCATACAAGTAGTCGGATCTGGAGTGAGTGTCTGTGTCGTGTTAACTGGAATGTCTGGAGTCTGAGCTGTAAGCTTGGCTGTTCGATCGGCTAGATCGTTACCTTGGGAAATAATGTCAGTAACTTTCGTATGTGCTTTGCACTTCATGATGGCAATAGCTGTCGGTAAATGTATTGCATCTAACAGAGCTTGAATAAGGAGACCATGCTGAATCTTGGTTCCATGAGAAGTCATGAAACCTCTCTCTTGCCAGAGCACTCCGAAGTCGTGTACAACTCCGAATGCATAACGTGAATCTGTGTATATGTTTACTTTCAGGTTCTTAGCACGTATGCAGGCTTGGGTCAGAGCAACTAGCTCTGCTGCTTGAGCAGACAGGGTGTCAATACGATGTGTTTCTATAACTTCAGTGTCAGTAGTCACTGCATACGCGGCTACTAGTTCTCCTGTACTTGTTCTCATACATGAACCATCCACATAAAGTGTCAGGTCGGGATTAGGTAATGCAATGTCTGTCAGGTCTTGTCTTGGCTTTGTCATAGTGTTAACAACTTCCACACAGTCATGTGTGGCAGGATTTGAAGTAACTGACGGTAACAGTGTAGCAGGATTTAGAATGTTGCAGCGTCTGATTTCTATGTGTGGCTGGAACAGTGTCTGTTCATAACCTGTTAAACGTGCAATTGTCAAGTGCTGAGTCTGTGTTCGGTTTAAAAGAACTTCCACGGAGTGTGGAACTTGTACTGTCAGGGAGTGTCCTAACACTATGGAATCACTTTGTCTGATAGCTAGAGCTGTGGCTGCAACTGACTTGAGGCACGCAGGCAAAGCCTGGGCTACTGGATCTAATGTGCTCGAAAAATAAGCACAGGGCTTGTACTGTCCGGCTTGATCTTGTGTGAGAACAGATAATGCAGTACCATCACGTTCTGTAACAAAAAGTGTAAAAGGCTTACTGTAGTTCGGTGTTGCTAGAACAGGTGCTTGGCATAAGGCTTTCTTTAATTCATTAAAAACAAGTGTATGTTCCTGGGTCCAAGGGAGGACAGTCGATACGGCTGCCTCCTGTGTCGTTAACTGTATCAGTGGCTTAGCTAGAAATGCATACTGAGGAATCCATTGTCTGCAGTAAGAAGTGAGGCCAATAAAAGCTCGTACCTCCTTCTGTGTCTTGGGCTGTGGAAGACTCGCTATTAACTGGATACGGTCTGGTGTCAACTGCCTACCCCACTTGGACAGTAAGTGGCCTAAGTAGATCACTTGCTGGACACAGAATTGAAGCTTCGAAGGGGACACCTTGTGCCCCTGCTCGGCCAGAAAATACAGGACTGTACGTGACGCACGCTCGCAGTCACGTTCAGAACGGGCTGTGATCAGTAGATCATCGACATACTGGAGCAGGGCAGTGTCAGTTGGCATGTGAATATTGTCTAGTTGTCTTTTAAGTGCTTGACTATAAATACTAGGGCTTTCTGTGAAGCCTTGAGGAGCTCGTGTGAATTTATAGCTCCTTCCATTTAAACAAAAACCGAAAAGGTACTGGCTGTCTGGATGAATGGGGACACTGAAAAATGCGTTCTTGAGGTCGATAACAGTGAAAAATGTAGCTTCAGAATCAATGGCTGTCAATAGGGATGAAATATCTGGGACTACTGGGTACTGGGGTATAATACACTTATTAAGTTCTCGAAGGTCAATCACTAATCGATATACTGGAGGTGCATTTGGATCAGTACGTTTCATGACTGGAATGATAGGAGAATTACATACATTGGAGTCAGTTTCTACAACCACTCCTTGAGCAATGAGCTCGTCAATAATTTTGGATAAGGCTGCTACAGCCTCAGGGGGCAATCTATACTGTCTGATTCGTGGCAAAACTATACCTTGCTTGAGAGTCACACGATGGGGTGTGATTTGCATATAACCGACATCAGTTGGACCTTGCGCCCATAAATGCTGTGGAACATTCGATAATCTTGGATCAAAATCACGTAATACATAGTGACCTTTGAAGTCTCTTAAAAACAATCTGACTCCTTCTGGGGAACAGCATATAACTGCTCCTAATTCTTTTAACGTCTTGATGCCTAACAAATTTTCTGGACATGATTTAGTAAGTAATAAATCAGTAGTTCGGGACAATGGACCAACTTCTAGAGTAACTGGTTTCGAAATCTCGTTTACAATAGGCTTTCCTGAAAATCCAAGGGAAACATTTCTAGAGCCTGAGAGCGGAGCCCCTGGAACCTCGTCATGACTGATAGTAGTCCTACTTGCCCCTGTATCAATCAAAAACTTTCTGTCTTTCCCTAATACTTGACTGTGTACATAGGGACCCTCTTGATCTACAGGTATCTCGATGAGAGGCAAGCCTACCTCCCTCTCTAGGCTGTTTCATGAATATGGCTGATACTCTGGATACTCTGACTGAGCATACTGGTACATCTGCTGTGTAACATGCTGTGTTGCAGCGATAGGCTGCGGTACTGGAACTGTCTGTTGTGCATTCTGTGGTGACTGAGAAGTCTGTGAAACTTGTTCTTGTCTAGGCGGACGTGGTCTTTCTTTAGTCTTACCAGTAGCTATGTTGTGTTTCAGAACTGCACACTCGTTTATAAAATGACCTGGCTGTTTACAATAATTGCAAGTCCCTTTAACGGGAGCTGCAGGATGACTGGCTTGATTCGGACCCCTCTTCTGACTGTCTTGCGGAACAGATTGGGCAACTAATACTTTCATTTTCGTGTCTTTCATACGTCTCCTTTCGTGTTCTTGCTCTTCCCTGATTCTGTTCTGGTGGTACTGGAGCATCTGAAGCATTTGTGACGGGGTATTAGCTTGCTAGGTACTTTCGACTTTCAAAACTCGATTTTTAACTTGTGGACTTGAATTCTCGACTAGTTTAGTAACAAAAAGATGAGGGTATGACTCGCTACCTGTCTTCAGACCACTGTTAATAATAAAACATTTTTCAAATCTAGAATAAAAATCACTAGTGTCTTCATCCTGTTTCTGTTTGCATGCTGAGATTGCATCCCAATCTTCCTTTTTCGTGGCTAGTAATCTTGGCAAAACTTGTATCAATAACTCGGGCAATTCTTTACATTTGTCCCCTAGACCGGTACCTGGTACTCGTATATTATCTTCAGCTTCTAGAGCTGTCCAATCAATCTTTTTCTCTCCCACCTCCCATTCCTTTTCCTTGAGTTTTTCATATACCCCTGCGGGCAACAGGACTTTTAACATTTTAATGATATCAGGATACGTGTATTCTCCCATACGGAGCATGTCTTTTAATTCTCGATGGAACCCTGCTGGATCTTTATCGTGACAGGGAATTAACTTTTTCATCTCTAAGAGTTCCATCTTTGTAATGGGGGTGTAAACAAATACTCGTTCTAGTCCACCACCCGTTCCTCTAACTGGGTGTACTTCTCGTAACGGATGCTGTCTATCTATGTAGAATGGTTTACTTTCTGGAGGTGAGACATGAACAAAATGCGGGTTCAGAAATGTTCTATATTTGTGGCGCTGTTCTAGAATGATACTAATTAAATCGGTACCTAGACCTCTCCATCTATACTGGAGTAACTCGTTTAGAACATCATGTAACGGACCTGGATCAGAGTGTTGTCCCTCATACAGTGTAATGAGATGCTGGATCATATACATACCCACCAGTCGCTGCTCGGCTGGGGGCAGTTTCAGAAACATTTGTGCCACTATTTCGTCTGGAAAAGTGGTAGAATCAGTAGTCCATCGGACTGCTGATCGGACTAGTTCTTGTTCATGCATGGTACTAAGTTCACTATAACCGATTCGTGATTTCAGAATGTGATCGGTAGCTTGAAATACTTGTTCAAGAGAACCTTGTTCTGGTGCTGGAGGAGGAAAAACTTTCTTGTGTTCTAGAGGTGAATGTCGGTCGGGAAGTCTAGTTTTACCTACATACGCTATTCTGGTGGGATTCTCGTCGTTTACCTCTTCAGTATCAGAGTCGTCTTCTTTCTCGCTTACTTGTGCTGCTTTGCGTTTCTCGTGTAACCTTATTATTTCCTTACGAATTTTCTTGTACATACTCTCTATACAACTTAGTGTCCTGTGTCTTCCCTCGGCTATATTATCACTCCACCTTGTCAGGACTTTCATTTCGGTCGGATCTTTAGTCGGATAATCTTGTTCCCTTATTAAACAATTAATCAGAAATTTTAAAAGCATGAGCTGAGTCTCAGCTTTCCTTTGAGACATGGCTTCGCCTATACTTTCTGGATCTGTTCCTGTACGGATGAAACGATATATTCTGTCTAGATCTTCTTTCATATCTGGTAGGGTGTCCAAATACTCGGTCACCCGTCTTACACGCAATGAATATATAACCATATTATCATCGCCTGGGACTGGATCATAACGGCATTCGGTGAGAGCTCGCTTGATATCTGCAACGGACTGGGGTTTGGGCGTATGCTGTAACACACGTTCATGTAGCTCGAGTAACGTTACACGTTTGTGTTGCGGCGGGGTTCCAGGAGGACTTCCCCCCGTGGCCCCTAGACTAGAATCATCAACGGGTATCGTACGGGCTGGGAGAGTGACTGATGTAGCGGGTACTTGTACTGTGGGCTGGACCGGGGGTACCGTGACAGGTGCTGTAACAGGTGCCCCGGTGGCTGGAGGAACAGGAATTACATTATTTACAGGAGCTGGCGGAACAGGATTTGCATATTCTGGGACTGTGTCGTCCAAATAGGACGAGAGAAAAATATCAGCTGCGGTCGGTTTGTGACGTAGCTTAATCGGAACTAATGGCGGCGGAAAATTACATGGTGCTTCCGGGGTTGCTTTCGGCAAGCCCTCAGCAAGAAGAGGATACATACCCTTAATAAGGGCATTTCTCTGTCTGTCTGACTGTTCGGCTTTAACTCGTTCACCTATTTCGATTAATTCCCTTTCTTGGGCTCTTTCTGAGGATTCCCTACTTAACTCTGTTTTTCTGATTTCTTTCTCGGTTCTTTTATGAGATTCTTTGCGCCATAACTCGATGGCATCTTTCTGGGACTGTCTGGATTTCTTTTTCCATAATGCTTCTTCTACTCGCATGATGCACTCGGCATCCCATGTACCTGATACAGGCCATCTATATTTCTCTTCTAGATCTTTAGTATACTCGACCCATAAGTCTAGATATAATATGGCACTTATGCCATGCTTATGATACATAAAATGACCTGGACTGTCCCTAGGCGGGACAGGAACTGCTTCTTCGAGCAGACCTTTTCTGGTTTTTAACTGACGTAACTTCGAGAACAGAGGCATGACTTAGACTGGAATCTAGACACAATACAATACACAATAAACACAATAATAACTTGAAAACAAATCACTCATACCACGACATTGAAAACACATGAAATAACATTTAAAATAACAGTTCGAACAGAATACTACCTGGAATACTGAGAACAGAAACACATGAATTTCTCGAGAACAGAACTTACTGGAATGACTAGATGCACTGCTAAAACAGTACGAAACTTACCAGTCTCATAAAGAGACACGTCAGGACCCGCATCCACCTAGGTGGACACTTCGTGTTGGATCTGTGTACCCAAACCCACGGACCAGAGACAAATTAATTGACCCTGTCTAGATACTACCCCAGCAACGGTACTCACCGGGCAGCAAGAACGGAAGGCCTCGGACTGGACTGGACTGCTACGACGACGGACGGACGAACTTCGGACTTCAGTTACAGGTGGGCCTCTGGATACCTCGGACCTTGGACTCTCGGCTTGGGCTCTGGTCGGGACTCGCCGCGTTCCTCCACCGCCTCGTCTGGATGCTGGACCGCAACCTCCGTCTCCTCCGTGGGCCTGAGGGATACTTGAAGCAGAAATATCTGCACGTGGCCGGTATGGTTCCGTCACGGCTGCAGAGGATCAGGGGGCCTGCGTGGCTTCTCCGGCGCGTGGGGAAAGGGCAAGTCCCTATTCGGGCGCCATTATGTGGTAAATAAATAATTAATTACCGGATCTATTTTTCAGGATACTCATATAAACAGATAGCTCAATAAATAAGAGTCAAGATTCGAGGTAGCTGGAGTTTACAGGCTTTAATCAGGCATAGAGGACAGGAACAGGACAGCCTGTACGGGAATAGGATGGCAGCTGCCGGGGGCAGGATCTGGGAATGACTAGCAACTTTTTAATATGGGTGCACAACATATATAGTTAAACAAAATACATTACATTCAATACAGTAGGCGTAGCAGTAGGCGTGATTTGTAGCAGTCGCGAAAGATAAGGGCAAAATGATGTAACAAGAAGGCGTGTACAGGGCGTATACATAGACATGTGATGCAAACGTAACAGAATATGTCATAAATGGGGCGGAAACATGGAGGGGGCTACCTGAGCAGCTGGGACCTCTAACCTAGTGGTGCGCGCAAACGGGCAATGACGTGTTACCAGGGAGAACTGGGGGCTATGACTTCTGTGCTAGAAGAGGAGACTAAAAGTCTGGAGTGTCAGAGCGACATGTACCCAGGCATATCTAGTATCTGGTGTTTAGAGTACATGTTGATAGAATCCAAAAGTTATCAGGGCAAAGGCTACTTGACTCTAAGACTGGTGCCTGCATTATTCTACATGTATTGTGGGCGAGGAATATTCTATGAATATTAATACAGTATTTCTCTTACATGGAGACATAAAGGCTAGACCATGACGGAAACTATTGATGCGATTCAGTAGCTTAGGAATGCAGAGAAGGAGGGCTGGACTGATAACTAGAATCATAACATACTCTTGGCAGACTGAGAGACAGAGCCAGGCCGGGCCGGGCACTGCGAGGCATGAAGTAAGTGAAGGGTCAGGGATGCAGGTGGGGGCTGTATCGCTCCTCAGAGAGGGTTCAGGAGACAGGAGCTGAATCTGAGTCCGGGCCCTTTTGAGGCCTAGAAACGGGGACAATTCAATGAATTAACGTGCACACTGTAAAATGTGGCAACGTAGTTTTACATAGGCCTGATATTCGTTGCTTTCACGAGAACTGGAAACTGGCATACTAGAGATGGACACAACTGTAATTGCGTCTTTAACCGATCAGAGAGGAATACATATGCATATCGATCATGCACATATAACATAGGATGGGGAACACGTAGGCACATATAACATGGCAAAATTTACTTTTCCACATTACTGCCCTGCTACAACCAAAGGAGCACAATCAGGTGATGCTCCCAACGTGGATAAAAAGAAAAACCAGAGGACTCGTCGTCTTAAACCTAAAACCGGGACTAAGGCAGCACCAGAGGAGGAAGGAGCAGGAGAAACACTTGTCCAAGTACTACCCCCAAGTAAGGTGTTCGGGCAGGGGTGTGAGGGGGTTAAAGGTGGTAAAGGTGTCAAAGGTGTCAAGATATCAGTGACTGGAGATGATGAGATACAGACCCTAGCTAGAGATATTGTTGATGATAACATCCTCATTGATACTTTCACTGAAGTGGGTCCTGATCCTGGTAACGCAAAGGAGGGAGTTAAAGATTCAGATTGTGGTTCTAGTGAGATTACCCAGGGCTCTTCTATTTTTGTTTTTTCCGGTGTCCACACCGTCAACTCTGCCAATACAGTCACTGCGGCCATAACTCCTCGGCTGTCTGTTTTAAAAGGGTTAAAAGACTTAAAACTAGGTGCTAAACCAAAAGCTAAAAACACTAAAAATAGTGCGGTGAGGCTCACCCCCTCACTTAGATCATACTTTAAGGTGTTGCCTCAGGTCCTAGAAATCTCCTGCAGACCTCAAGAGGAGATAAGAAAGATGAGTGGTATAGACGATACCCAAGGGTCTGCCCCTGTGGAAGTTGTGGATATGGACTCAGGGGTTCCTGCCCATAATATTTCGGAGGAAGTCGGGCTTTCAGCCCCTCAGGCTAAGGTGGGTGTGACCCCGGAGATGCAGGAGAAGATTTCATTGGAAGATCTACTACACGAGATCCAAAGTGGGTTCGCTGAATCTAAGCGCAACCAGCAGGAGATAAAAGCGGCGGTCGATGCCCTTGATAAGAGAGTAGATCTTCTCTCTGAGAGGACAGATACTCTTGAAAGCACAGTAAGTGAACTAAAAGCCAAACTAGACTCTGCAAACGAGAAAATATACTACTTAAGGCGCGATGGAAATGCAACAAAAGAGAGAGTGGAATCTTTGGAGAATTACTCACGGAGGAATAACATCAGAATCTTGAAAGTTCCAGAAGGAAAAGAGGGGGGTGAAATGAAAAAATTTGTTGCTTCCCTGCTTAAAGAGTCTCTGAATCTGGAGGAATCTGTGGAAGATCTAGAAAAAGACATTCAACGAGCTCACAGAGATCCGTTCCGTTTAAAACAGGATCCTAGTCAACTTCCTAACCTATTCGGTTAAAGAGAAGATATTGAATGTAGCTCTTAAATCCACAGCTCTAAAAGCTCCAGACTTCTCTTATGTTGTTAGATCTGACCTATCGAAAACTACTCTTGATAGACAATGGGAGTTAGGCCAGAAAATGGAGAAGTTTAGGGCTCTGGGAGCCACTGTCCAGATGAGTTTTCCTGCCTTCCTGAGGGTTATGTATAACAATAAAATGCATAACATTCACTCCCTATTGGAGGCAGATGAACTTCTGACATCTATTAGCGATCATCAACAGGATAACATCTAGGGGTAGATTTCAGGTAAAATAGTAAGGAGACACTGAGATACAGAGATAAATGATATGGAGGAAAAAAAAAAGGGGAAAAAGGGGAAAATAGAATAAATATATAAAAGAAAATATATTAAAACAAGCATTTGCAATGCAGTAGGTCTCGCAGTTACGCAAGTTTGAGCTATTGGCATTGTAAATGGCTAAGCCTTTTATTTTGGTATCGTTTTTTGAAACATAAATAAAAGACGTGTAATTTGCAATGGCAATAGCTTAAGCTCGCATAAATGCGAGACCCATTGCATTGCAAATGCTTGTTAAACCAGTGATGAGATGCATTTCGGGAGTTGCAGTTTAACTTTTGGCATTTCTGATATATGCTCATAAATCCTAGGTGCAAACTGCTGTTGCTAAGGAATCCATCATTCAAGGTGCCACACACGACGTGAGGCTTCTTGTTGGCGATGGAAAAACAGGTACTCTGCAGTTGTAACGGGCCCCACGTACCGGAACGCCTCGGTTGTAACGGGCCCCACGTACCAGAACGCCTCGGTTGTAACGGGCCCCACGTACCGGAACGCCTCGGTTGTAACGGGCCCCACGTACCGGAACGCCTCGGTTGTAACGGGCCCCGCGTCTGTAGGAGTTCCTGCCACTTCTATCGAGCCGCGTGCTGCACAGGGGTGCTGACAGTCACTCACTTATAATGAGAAGCATCGAAATACGAGTCTCAAAAGCCAGGGTCGCCGGCTATCTGAAAGGACTGCCAGAGGGTGCTCCAGGTAACATGGCACCAAGTGATAATCTTGGAAGAAGGCACCAGGAATGTGGTATGAAGCGCAGTGTCGTGAGTGGATCCTGCGTTAGATGGAAGCAGAGAATGGACCCATTTTTATCTGAAGTGCACAGAAAGTCGTCATTCTTTTTTGGGAGATTTCGGTGAAATGTCTGGCATCTGTCAGATCACTGGATCACCAGAGAAGCTCCTGAAGATAGTACATGAGCTGGGCGAGTAAATGTGCTTTTTGAAGATATATCTGCATGCCTTGGAGGCCAAAGGCTACATACACTTCCAGCAAACTGCAAAGATTGTGGATGCGCCATCTGCAGAAACCCGAGATGCACAGTCCGAGTCTGTTTAGTCTCTAGGGCTCAACATCCTGATTCCGGGCAAATCACTTATTTTGCCCGGGTCTACAAACAATTCTGACCTTGTGTAATGTAAGCTGGTGCTGAGGCAAAGCGCTACGATGCATTTAGGACAAGTTAAAATGGGGCAGTGACAGTGATTCACATGCAATAAGTCATCCGACTGGTTTATTTTGCTAGGTACGGAAATACGTGCGCGCAGACCGCAGTTCACATATTGCATTTCCAGTGTATACGAGAGCTCGCGGCTAGATGAAGCCCGAGAAGTCCGCCATAAAAGTGGAACAAGTAACATCTGTATTTTTTACAAGTACACCCCAGTCACCTCCCTGGTGACAGCCTATGGCCACTTTTCTTCTAACCGCAGGGATGTTTGCTTCAATTACAGGTCACCGGTTCTACTCCTAGTAAGACAGCTCGGTTGGTTAGTGTGCGTGCTGCAGAGACCTTCCTGTTAACTGCAGCCCATGGGTTGCTATATTTAGCAAGCTAGTTTCTAAGACTCCTTCCACCTGCTATACAGTTCTGATTTGTCTATAATCTGCAGTTTTCCTATTCCGATCCCGGCATGTCCGCCTTTCCATGTCCAAAGGTCAATAAAACTGAACCCCCACAGACATTCCATTTAACAGTAATAGCACCTAATAACAGCCCAGTTTGTGGTTCGCGCTGTGTAGGCTCTGCTCAGTAGTAGTATGGGGTACATTCCTATAGGCAAACATCACATTTTACGGGCACTCACCATTTTTCAATGGCGACCTTGAGCTCTGCGCAGGGGGTCTCGGGCGCTTCCGGTGCTTCCTGGGTGGCCTGCGGCGTGTGGGTCTCACTGTCAGACATGCTGGAAAGTGCTTCAGTTTTATGCTAGGTCTTTTTTATGCTTTTCTGTGTCACTTGTTTACTCTCCGCCATCTGTTTGTCCACTGCCTCCTCCGGCCAAGGACTGAGGGAATCTTTCTGGCACCGGGCTTGGCACAGATCCTGCCGACATGTTAGCATCGGCGAGGGCCTCAGAACTGGTGCTGGCGACCCTCTATAGCCACACGGACGCCGAAGATGGGCCCTGACGCCAGGGGAGTGACACCCAACCACTCCGGGGCGCCTCAGTTAGATTCCTGGCCCTAGTGATCGGATCAATGAGAGCACGAAGGAGCCACCCTGGAACCGATGAAGGGCCACTAGGGCGGACTGATACCCCAAAACAATGCAGACCCTCGGGTGGACTCACGGCCCCAGTGATGATAACCGGCGCCCGGCTGAGTTCCCAACAAAATTACAGTTCTGCTGACTGGAAAAACAAGTCATAGTTGCTGCTTATGCAACTAACAACCATTGACAAAGCCAATAGTCCTGACTTGTAGGGATGTTACTTGTTGCAACAAAGAGTGATCCCAAGGGGTCTCTGTGGTGTACTCAGTGAAGGACGTGAGTGCTGTTGGTCTTTGTTGTTTATTTGATTCTTTTGAGCGAAATAATTAGTCAAGTATCTGGCTTCGTTCTGAGAGGCTTCTTTTTCGCTTTCTCTGAAATTATAGCTGGAAACGTGTGTGTATTCTGGTAATTGGAGGCAGCGGGTCTCGACGAGCCCGGTGTATTGATAATTGTGCAGTTTCCAGGGTGGGATTGTGAAAGGACCGGGCCTGATAACTCCTGCTCCTGAAGCATGAAGGGGAGGGGGGCTTGCTTGTTTCGTGCTCGGGGCATTGACGGACAGAAGTCGCATATACTGTTACCATGTCTTTTCTAGCTAAGCGTGTGCCCGGTGCATTAGCAGGGTTCCCATTACACGTGTGCGCGCGGAATACTCGTATTTCAATTTCAACAGTGACAATGCGGCAGCTATTAGAACAAGCAAACAATAAGCAAAAAACAAATCCCCCCTCGGGCCTCACTTACCTACGGCCACAGAAACGCTGGAACACGCTGTGACGCACACCGCAAGTCGGCCTGGAGCGCGCCTCGGCAGAGACGCGGGAGGACAGGAGCGTGACGCGCGTGAACGTGCACATTGACGTTCCCGCGCGTTCATGGACCTGAGTCGGCTCGTTCACAGGTCTGGAGCTGCTCGTTCACAGCTCACACTCCCTTGGCAGGGAGGAAGGTGACTATAGAACTCGCTGGCGGGAGCGCTTCGCGCTCCAACGCCAGGCGAGCCCTAAAAAGGGAGGTTGGGGAAAGAGGGATTTTTCACAGAGGGTGTCTAAATCTACAAAAAATAAAAAAATAAAATATAAAGGAGAAGAATTAAAAAAAAAAATATATATATATATATATATATATATATATATATGCACGACAGTCTTTCCCGAACAGAAAAGGCGGAGGCCACACAGGAACAGGTAGGAAGCCTTTATTTAACAAAATTCCACTAAGGCGTATGCATTTCGGCGTCTTGTTGCCATCATCAGCGCCGTGGAAAATGAAGGGAAGAAGGAAGCGGGTCCGCACCTATAGATGTCCTGCTGCCGTTGGATTGGCTGCCTTAACTCCTCCCCCGTGAGGGGCTCCACAGCAGGTAGTTAGTCCAGTCGGTAACAGAACTACCGGACCCAGAATGCACAGTGTTATTCCAAGGTCCCGCGGCAGTGATGAAAACAGGAAGGGCCATTGAGCAGGGCGGTGCACACCCGCTGTCCAGTGTTTCCCGGCTTGTCAAAGAAAAGAGCCTCCTTCCGTCCCCACCGCACCACCACACTTCCCAGATGTCTCTTACGCGGGGGCATGCGGCGGGTGCAGCTAGCCCAGGTCAAAGAACAGTGTCCTCAACACCGCGTCCATTTCACCCGGATGATGTGGTGGGCCTGACAGTGTCCACAAGACCAAGTCCCTTGCCGAAGCATTGCCAGAAACTCGTCAGGCCACTTGATGTGCGGGGGCCTCCGAACACGCCACTGGCAGGCGCGTAATTGATGCACGACAGTCTTTCCCGAACAGAAAAGGCGGAGGCCACACAGGAACAGGTAGGAAGCCTTTATTTAACAAAATTCCACTAAGGCGTATGCATTTCGGCGTCTTGTTGCCATCATCAGCGCCGTGGAAAATGAAGGGAAGAAGGAAGCGGGTCCGCACCTATAGATGTCCTGCTGCCGTTGGATTGGCTGCCTTAACTCCTCCCCCGTGAGGGGCTCCACAGCAGGTAGTTAGTCCAGTCGGTAACAGAACTACCGGACCCAGAATGCACAGTGTTATTCCAAGGTCCCGCGGCAGTGATGAAAACAGGAAGGGCCATTGAGCAGGGCGGTGCACACCCGCTGTCCAGTGTTTCCCGGCTTGTCAAAGAAAAGAGCCTCCTTCCGTCCCCACCGCACCACCACACTTCCCAGATGTCTCTTACGCGGGGGCATGCGGCGGGTGCAGCTAGCCCAGGTCAAAGAACAGTGTCCTCAACACCGCGTCCATTTCACCCGGATGATGTGGTGGACCTGACAGTGTCCACAAGACCAAGTCCCTTGCCGAAGCATTGCCAGAAACTCGTCAGGCCACTTGATGTGCGGGGGCCTCCGAACACGCCACTGGCAGGCGCGTAATTGATGCACGACAGTCTTTCCCGAACAGAAAAGGCGGAGGCCACACAGGAACAGGTAGGAAGCCTTTATTTAACAAAATTCCACTAAGGCGTATGCATTTCGGCGTCTTGTTGCCATCATCAGCGCCGTGGAAAATGAAGGGAAGAAGGAAGCGGGTCCGCACCTATAGATGTCCTGCTGCCGTTGGATTGGCTGCCTTAACTCCTCCCCCGTGAGGGGCTCCACAGCAGGTAGTTAGTCCAGTCGGTAACAGAACTACCGGACCCAGAATGCACAGTGTTATTCCAAGGTCCCGCGGCAGTGATGAAAACAGGAAGGGCCATTGAGCAGGGCGGTGCACACCCGCTGTCCAGTGTTTCCCGGCTTGTCAAAGAAAAGAGCCTCCTTCCGTCCCCACCGCACCACCACACTTCCCAGATGTCTCTTACGCGGGGGCATGCGGCGGGTGCAGCTAGCCCAGGTCAAAGAACAGTGTCCTCAACACCGCGTCCATTTCACCCGGATGATGTGGTGGGCCTGACAGTGTCCACAAGACCAAGTCCCTTGCCGAAGCATTGCCAGAAACTCGTCAGGCCACTTGATGTGCGGGGGCCTCCGAACACGCCACTGGCAGGCGCGTAATTGATGCACGACAGTCTTTCCCGAACAGAAAAGGCGGAGGCCACACAGGAACAGGTAGGAAGCCTTTATTTAACAAAATTCCACTAAGGCGTATGCATTTCGGCGTCTTGTTGCCATCATCAGCGCCGTGGAAAATGAAGGGAAGAAGGAAGCGGGTCCGCACCTATAGATGTCCTGCTGCCGTTGGATTGGCTGCCTTAACTCCTCCCCCGTGAGGGGCTCCACAGCAGGTAGTTAGTCCAGTCGGTAACAGAACTACCGGACCCAGAATGCACAGTGTTATTCCAAGGTCCCGCGACAGTGATGAAAACAGGAAGGGCCATTGAGCAGGGCGGTGCACACCCGCTGTCCAGTGTTTCCCGGCTTGTCAAAGAAAAGAGCCTCCTTCCGTCCCCACCGCACCACCACACTTCCCAGATGTCTCTTACGCGGGGGCATGCGGCGGGTGCAGCTAGCCCAGGTCAAAGAACAGTGTCCTCAACACCGCGTCCATTTCACCCGGATGATGTGGTGGGCCTGACAGTGTCCACAAGACCAAGTCCCTTGCCGAAGCATTGCCAGAAACTCGTCAGGCCACTTGATGTGCGGGGGCCTCCGAACACGCCACTGGCAGGCGCGTAATTGATGCACGACAGTCTTTCCCGAACAGAAAAGGCGAAGACAAATAAAAAGGAAAAATTATTAGAACACTAACTCCGATTGGAAAGCTATGTGACAACTACCCACCTCTAGTTTTACTATTCTCTACAATTATGACGGTTTCCCCTAAAAAGAACTTATCTAGGTATGCCGGGCTATATTTCATATATGTAACAGACCTGGGCAAGGGGAACTTCTTAGAGAGACAAATCTGGCACCAACGGCCAGATTAACTAAGGGGGGGTTTTCCAGGGAGGAGAGGGGGGGGGAAGGGGCAAAACTATAAAATATCCTCACCTTTCAGTCACCGTTCCAAACTCACAATTCCTATCAAATACATTTTTATTTTTATTCTGTTCAATCCGCATTGGGAGATGTAATTTTCTAATGAGCTGGGGTAAGGGTATGGACATTAGCTGATGGGAATAAAATTCTTGTCCTGGAATGTCAATGGCCTGCGTGTTAAGAGTAGGAGCTATAGAATATTGCAATATCTGAGGGACTCTCCAGCGCAGGTCATTGTCATCCAGGAAACACATCTTCTTCAACATGAAGTGAGGGATATGTTGAGCAAAATCAGATGGGTAGACTGTTTTATTTGCACTAACCACAATGCGAATATTCGTGGTATATTAATTATCTTTAAAAAGCAAATAAGAGCTCAGATTCTTGCCTATGAGGAGGACTTTAGTGGGAGGTGGCTATACGCTAAAGTTAGTCTAGAGGGCAATACATATAATTTGGTTGGCTACTACGGTCCCAATCAGGATGATCCCTCATATCTGAATAAAATTCAGAGCCACCTACTAACAACTCAAGGTCCAATAATTTGGATGGGAGACTTTAATTTGGTACTTAACCCAAAACTAGATAAATCCCCCAACTCAAGGGCATTAACCTATAAGAAATCCAGGCAGGTATTGGGGGTTGTTATGTCAACGCTCGGATTGGCGCATCCATGGAGGGAGAGAGCTGGCGAGACACTCGGCGTATCATACCATAATTATAAATATAATCACAAGTCGAGAATTGACTACGCTCTTTTCAGTTACTCATTAAGAGACCCCCTAAAGGACTTAACATATTTGCCCTCACACTTATCAGATCACTCCGCTATATTTTTCTCTTTACAATCGGCTTAGCAATCCTCCCAGACTTTATGGTCATTTGATCGCACGATTCTCTTAGAGGATGAAGAAATTGACCTCCTCATCCAAGAAACAAAATTTTTCATGGATATCAACATAAACTCTACTCAGTTAAATATAGTATGGGAGGCCTATAAAGCCTATTTGAGAGGTTACATAACTAACAGGGCCTCTTATCGAGGGAAAATATATAGGGCAAAGATCGCCAATATCGAAAGAGATATAGCATCATTGGACCAACGTATTGGTTCCGGAAATGGGACCAACATGGAACAAGAACAGCGTAAAGATTTAAAAGAGAAGCTAGATAATATTCTTCAGGAGAGGGTTGCACTGAGATGGGAAGTAAGTAAGCTCTCCAACTTTGAATACGGTGAGTCCGCGGGTAAGGTCCTTGCTTGGAAAATTAAATCTGAGCAGGCAAAAAAACATATAAAGCATATCATTGTAGAGGGCGAGACACTTGAAAGATCGTCCATCAAAGATATTGGAGAAGCATTTTTGGAGTTTTTCCAGCAAATATATAAGGAAGAGACCTTGGAGGACCCGATATCAAAATCTAGATGGTTGGAGAAGATTACTCTACCCATTCTTAGCTCTGAACAAAGAGATCGTCTTGACAGGCCTATTTCAGAAGAAGAAGTGAGGGAAAGTATTAACAAGGTGAAGAGGGGTAAGGCAACTGGCCCTGATGGTCTCCCTGGCGAACTACTACGCGTTCTAGCACCCAAAATAGTTTCGGTGCTGACAAGACTTTTTAATGACATCTTAATAAACGGTGTGACCCCTCCTAAATCATGGGGCGAGGCGATTATTGTCCTGATCCCGAAACCCGGGAAAGACCCAGCTAAGTGTGGCTCATATAGGCCAATCTCGCTTCTAAACAGCGATTATAAGCTCTTTGCAGCTGTGTTGGCAAACCGGTTAGGGCGAGAGGTTGGCTCAATAATTCACACTGACCAAAAGGGCTTCATAAAGGGTCGACAACTCTCGGACCTTACGTATGACCTAATTGGGGCAGTGGATATAGCCTCTACGTTCTCTCTTCCTTTGGCCATTATGACCCTCGACGCTACCAAAGCGTTCGATCGAGTAAATTGGGCATACCTAGCTGAAACCATGAAGAAATTCGCATTTGGTCCAAATTTTCGGAGATCAATTGGACTCCTATATGCAAATCCTAGTGCAAGCATTATGGTCAACAGTGTATGTACCCAGCCCTTTTTGATTACCAGGGGAACAAGACAGGGGTGTCCCCTGTCCCCTTTACTTTTTAACATATACATTGAGCCATTTGCACAATCTTTTAGGGACGATTCAAGAATTTCTTCATTTAAATTCGGCGGATGGGAAAGGAAAGTAGGGCTATACGCTGATGATATTGTAATCTACACCAGCGATCCAGCAAACGTTTTTCCCATAGTGGTCGAAAAGGCCAAGGAATTCAGAAGTATTTCAGGCTACGACATCAATGCTGATAAGACTGAGCTAATGACATGGAATATTGCCAATCCGGGTGTTGGGGTGACGCCCTCAATCTGTTCAATGCGTTACCTTGGAGTTAAAATAACACAAGATATTGAAGCCTTAGCAAAAGCAAACCTAGACCTGGTCGCCAGAGAGTGTAGGGTCCTTTTGAGATCCTGGGTGGGTCTTAGATTATCAATTTTTGGGAAAGTGAACATCATAAAGATGTCTATCCTTCCGAAACTGACTTTTATTTTTAACACAATTCCCCTTGCATTTGACTCTAAGCAACTTCTTAAGTGCCAACAAGAAATAAATTCCTTCATATGGGGCTATAAAGCCACGAGGTTGGCTTGGAAAAAACTGAGGAGGAGGAGGGAAAAAGGTGGATTGGCCCTCCGAGACTTGCAGTACTACTCCTGGGCATTCCAGCTTTCCCACTCAAGAATGCTCTCGAAGTCACCAGATCTTACTTCAAATGGGAAGCTATTTAAAGCAATGCTGGTAGGGGCAAACCTCCCATTAGATGGGTTTTTATTTAAGTTTGGAGATCGAAAAATTTTCAAGAAGGTGAGGCTGAAGACTCTACTAACACAACTGAAGTCATGGGTACAAATTAAACGTAGAGTGGGGTTGGCGTACTACTCTAATCACGCTCAAATTTGGGACTCTCCTGGGCTTCCATTGTGCCTGCAAGATTCTCTGGCAACCCCCCTAATTATAGCTGGGCTTTCTAGATGGGGTGAATTGTTATATGGAGGCATCTTGATACGGTGGGAAGTCCTTAGGGAGAAAGTAGGGCCGACATTGTCAAGATTTAAATACACACAAATTAGTAGCTGGGCCAAAGAATTAATCAGGAAAGACTCTAATACCGGGAGAATTAGTCCTCTAGAACAACAGCTAGTCGAAAAACAGATAGGAGGTAAGGAGGTGGCTCTTTGGTATTGGTCCATACTGGAAGAGATAGATGGGGACTTTCATCTCCCAATGGAGCTATGGGGTAGAGAAATTGCGGCATTAGATGAGGACTGGTGGACAGAATCCTTTTCCCTTCTGTATAAATTGGTTAAACCCGCTTGGCTTAGACGAAACCACCTGTTTACTTTACATCGGGCTTATCTCACCCCTTTACGTTTATCCAAATATCAAGAGGGGAAATGCTGTAATAAATGCCAACTGTTAGCAGCCTCCGATATACACATGTTCTGGGACTGCCCCCATATATCTACTTACTGGATGGAGATCAAAGTAACTTTGGATTCAATTATTAAGACCAACATTTCCTTAACTTTACCATTTGTCATTCTTGGTTTTGACCAGAACATCACTGGGGCAGCACGGTCCTTTATATTCTATGCCATCCTGTTGGCAAGACGGCAGATATGCATGCACTGGGTGGACACCACCCCTCCCACTCACTCAGCATGGCTAACCTTACTTTATGAAACCTCCAAGGTAGACTTGAAAAGATCATGTAGAGTTCAGAACCTCACATTTTGGAAATTTTTGACAGAGTGGAAGTGAGTTTATTTTAATTTTTTTATTTTTATTTTTTATTTTTTTTTCCTTCCCCCAAATATCCGATGATTAAGCCCACCCATTCAATGGTTCAGTATGGTGGTCTGCCCAGATTTCGACACTTACATACTGGCTTTACTGGCACGAAGCTGCCTTGAGATATCGTTACAAGATGCATGGTTGTTCCCACCAACTCATAAAAATTTCTGCCTAGGTGTGTAGCGGCTCAATTTCCAGGGCATTGCTCCCAATGGCAGTGAGCTGGTCGGGTGGTTTTCTCTGCATCTAAGGGACGTGTGTCGGGCAGATGAGGATATAAAAAAAAAAAAAAAAGGTCCCACATTTGGTAAAATTATGCCTGAAACCAGTAGAGAGGATCAGGAGCTCGACCTGACCCTTACAAGGACCTGTACCATGCGTGTTGCAGAACCATCTGTAATGGCTATAGTATCAGAACAGGCAAATGTTCCAATGATAAAGGTAGTGAGAAACGATGTGAGACCGCACCCTCAGAAACAGCTGAGGTCCTCTCAGATGAGGACCTCGAGCTCGAAACATTGGCCAAGAGACTGAGTTTAGAAATCCAGCTTCTGGAAATAGAAAGACAAAGAAAAGAGACGGGCCAAGGACCTATCTCTAGTGACAGCATATAAATAAATAGGGAGAGAGAGAAATCTTTTAACCTAAAACTCCCCAAAGGAGTTGTCCCCCCATATGCAGAGGGTGATTACATCACCAAATGGCTCACTGCTTTCGAGAGAGCTTGTTTAGCTATGGAAGTAGAGAAGAAACATTGGGACTCTCTCTTATGGGAACTGTTCTCAGGAAAATGCTGGGCCACACTGCTGACATTGAGGGAGGCAGATGCTGAGACCTATGAACTCATGAAGGGTACCCTGATTGAGGACTTTGGTCTTACCTCTGAAGAGTAAAGGATAAGGTTCCGGGAGACTCGAAAAACCCAGCATCAGTCGAATTTGTCGACTTTTCAGTGAATGGTTGGT
Source organism: Lissotriton helveticus (assembly GCF_964261635.1). Classification (NCBI taxonomy): domain Eukaryota; kingdom Metazoa; phylum Chordata; class Amphibia; order Caudata; family Salamandridae; genus Lissotriton; species Lissotriton helveticus. The sequence continues at coordinate 1,438,039,605 of NC_136068.1, forward strand.
TAAAAGGTAACTTTGAGGCGGACGTGGACGTGACGGTGGTCTGGGAGGCCATGAAGCCCACATTGCGGGGAGTTGACATTGCCTGGTGTGCGACGGCCTGTCGCCGACGTAAGGAAGCCATAGTTGCTGCCGCGGCACGCGTGGAGGTTCTTGAGGGGCGGTGTCAAGGGGGGGGGAGACGATGTGGCGGTGCGGCTACTCTTGCAGGCACAGCGGTCCTACGCGTCCGTGTTGCTGGATGAAGCCCGGCAGGCGTGGCTGGCCACGCGAAGTAGGGTTTACCAATTGGGAGACAAGTTCTGCACTATGCTCCATAGGCTGTGCCAGCGTACACTGCAGCCACTGACGCTGCCGGGACTCACGGATGATGCCGGGGTCACTTTAACGGATCCAGTGGAGCTGGTGGCTAGCTTTGCTCGATATTACGCGGGGCAATACGCGCCGCGGGACTGTCTTCCGGCTGCTGAAGTAGATAAATGTATTGCTGATTTTCCCCCTGAATACCGTCTCTGATGATGCGCAAGCGGCACTGGACCTCCCTCTTACAGCGGAGGAATTGGGTGATGCGCTGGGTCAGCTCAATCCGGGAAAGCTCCTGGGCTGAGTGGCTTCCCGTGCGAGTTTTATAAGAAATTCCACCTCCATTTGGGGTCCCACTACAGAGCCGTGTTGGAGGCGGCGCGGGAGCTGGGGAGGTTGCCGGATCGCCACGACTCCTACCGCCCTATCTCCTTGCTTAACATCGAAGCTAAGCTGCTGGCTAAGGCACTGGCGAACCGTCTTCTCCCTTACGTGGCGGTGTTTCAAAAGCCGGGTAGGCCGCCGGATCGCCACGACTCCTACCGCCCTATCTCCTTGCTTAACATCGAAGCTAAGCTGCTGGCTAAGGCACTGGCGAACCGTCTTCTCCCTTACGTGGCGGATCTGGTCCACCCGGATCAGGCGGGCTTTATGCCGCACAGGGCAACGCGACACAATATTCGTCGGGCACAGACGGCAGTGGACGCGGTGGGGGCCACGGGAGAGAGGGCGGTCCTACTACTGGCAGATATTGATAGGGCATTTGACTCCGTAAGCTGGACCTACCTGTTTGCGCTCCTGCCCCATCTTAACCTGGGCACGGTTTTTATTTCCTATCTCAAGCTGCTATACACCGACATCACGGCGTCCGTGCGAGTCTCTGGGGCTGTCTCCGAGAAGTTCCCAATCGGTCGGGGGACCCGCCAAGGTTGCCCGCTATCCCCGTGCCTATTCGCGCTGGCTATGGAGCCCTTGGCCTCCTGGGTGCGAATTGACGCACAGCTGCGCGGCTTTCAGTGGGGCCGGGGACTCACGGACAGGATCGCACTTTATGCGGACGACGTCCTCTTTTTCCTCACGGATTTGGATAGATCGGGCCCTCGGGTGTTAGAAATTATGCGCATATTTGGCGAGGTATCAGGTCTTTATCTTAACCCTCGTAAGTCCACCCTATGGGTGTTGGGAGACGGAGCGTATGCGGGCTCTTGGGCGTCGGCTTTGCAGGTAGCAGTTGGAGGCTTGCTGTATCTTGGCGTGTTCCTGTCTGAGTCTATGGCGATCTCTTGGGAGCGCAACATTCTGCCGGTGTGGGAAAAGGTCCAATCGGACATTAAAACGTGGTCCCGCATGCCCCTCACCATTTATGGCAGGTCTGTGATCTTTAAAATAGTTGCACTCCCGCGCCTCCTGTATCGGCTGCAGAATCATCCGCACCTGGTCGCACCCCAGTGGTTCCGGCAAGTTAATTCAGTGCTGGGGCGCTTCTTGTGGGCGGGAGGTGCAGCCAGGGTGGCACTGCGTACCTGCTTTCTGTCCACCTACTGTGGTGGCCTCGCAACGTCCGATGTGCTGTCATACTACCAGGCCTCCCACTTGTTAGTGTTGAATGACTGGTGGTACGGAGATAGGGAGGATCCGGCATATGCATTAGAGAGCTCCTTGATGGGAGCTAACACCTTGCATACGCTCTTGTACTCAGCCGCACTGAGGAGGCAGTTGCCTCATGCCACGCAAGTGGTCTTTGTGGTATGGCGACAGGCGCTGCGTCGCATGGGCTGGTGGGGCAGATTGACGGCGGAGACTCCTCTGTGGCGTAATGGGCGGCTCCCCGCTTTGGCCGTGCTGGCAGGGTTTGGCGGATGGGATTCTATAGGGATCTCTTCGCTGGGAAACGTCGAGTCCGGAGTAGCCCTCAAATTGTTTCAGGAGCTGAGGGACGAGTTCCATATGCCCAATACCCAATTTTTCAAATACCTGCAGTTACGCCACGCGCTTGAGCCCAGCCTGGTCGGCCTGGAATCGCTACCGGAGTTCAGCCCCCTGGAAGCGAAAGTCTTTATGGGGGATCTTGGAGACAAGAAGGTCTCACGTATTTACCAGACCCTTGTCACCCATTGTTCCTCTACTCTATGCACACTGAAGGAAGCCTGGGAAGGGGACGTTGGACCCCTGGATGAGGATGACTGGAGGGAAGCCTTGGAGTCCCCGCGAGGGACTGCTGTCGCGGTGCTTCTCAGGCTGGTCCAATTTAAATATTTGCATAGGGCCTATTACACGAGGGAGCGACTGTGGAAGGCAGGCTTGATTGGATCCCCGGAGTGCTTGCGGTGCGGAGCTGAGATAGGTACCCTGTTGCATACTGTATGGTCATGTGTGGGCCTGACCAGATTCTGGAGGGGTGTGTGGAGCTGCCTTTCGGAGGTGCTGGGATGGGATCTTCCCCGTACCCCTAGACTGGGCCTGTTACATGTACTGGAGGGCGTGGGGGGAATACTTACAAGCGCCACCTTTTATTGTTAGATCTTATAGTGGCGAAACGGGACTTGGCACAAGCATGGAAGAGGGATCGTGCCCCCCCGGTGAATGCGTGGAAAGCAGGGATGGACTACTTTATGGGACTAGAGCGCCCTGTGTTTGAGGCCAGAGGATGCCCCCGGAAACATTACAAAATTTGGAAGCGTTGGGCGGAGTATCGGGGTCTGACTCTGGTGCCTCCAGTGGAACCTGAGGATGGTCTAGATGTGGACAATGGAGTATAGGCCCGTGGGACCACGAGTTTCCTGGCTGGACACTAACTTTCTTGGAGGCTTATTGAGATCACGTGCGCAGGGTTAGGGAGGGATAAGGGGTGGGTAGGTGGGCCATGGGGTGCGCGTGGGAGGTGGGGGGGGCTATGTGGGGTTGTTTCTTTGATTGGGTTTCGGTGCTACTCATACCAATGTTGACATTTGGCAGGCCCTCCTGACTGTGGAGAACTGCGTACATGCCTTACCTGATCAATCAAAATAAAAATGTTGTTGTGAAAAAAAAAGGTAACTGTGAAAGACTGTGAAGAGCTTTACAATTTAATTATGAAGGAGCATCTTTTAAGTAATTGTTACAATTAAAATTTACATCACCATCTGGTAGACCTAGGTCCACTTTCTCTTCTAAAGTTGGGGAAGAAGGCAGATACTGGGTCAAAACTAGGGTGACCAGACCTACAACTGGTGGGGGGGACCAAAAGAAATAGGCCAAAAGGGCCTCTCAAGGGAAAGAGGATAACCCTAAAAACAAAGAGTCATCGTTTTGCCCCCAAAAATCTGTTCAGGAGGGTGGGCCCAGAGATTTTTCACAGCCAAAGAGTGGGTACCAGGGGAAGGACTGAGATCCCAAGACAGCTTGGTGTCAGGATTGTAGGTACTTGGGGCACCGAACTGGAGACCCTGGCTGTACAAACAAGATACATGCCTCTAGTCCTCCTGCAGTAAATGCAGTAGGCAATCTCCAGATAGGATCTCAGGAGGGCCCTTGACCATGTCGGAGAGCTCACTGAGGAAACTCTCATAGAGGATGTGGACTTAGCCACCTTAGCTGCCTGGCCCACTAACATGCAAAAGTACAGACAGTATCCTGTTGTTAATGGGGTTAGGGTGAAAGGATTAAGAGACACTGGTGCTATTTTCACCATGGTGACCAAGAATCCATGCTGAAATCCTTGGAATCACATACTGGGCATGTGTAAGAACCTGAGCACAGAGCAGAGGTCAGAGTGAAAAAGAGGTACTGGAGTCTGGAAATATGGCCCTGCCATCCAAAAGAAAAGGGAGGAAGACTGGGGAACCAGCTTCCGAACAGACACCGACCTCTCTCCTCAGGGAGAAGAGTCAGCCTCAGGGGGAAATGAGCCACAAAACTTGGAGCCTAACTAGGCTGACCTCTTGGGCCCTGGGGGAACCTCTAAAGAAGATCTTTGCCACGGGCAGAGGACCTGACCCACTCTTGAAAGCCTGTGACACAAAGCTGCTGCACAGGAAAGTGGTGATAATAGTGGCTTCCACAAAACCTATTGGGAGGTTGGGATCCTTTACACTGCGGCCAGAGACCCTAAACCCGGTGCCACTCAGCGAGAGGTAGTGTCTCAGATGTTAAGAGAATTCCTCCTCACATTGGCCCACTATATCCCACTAAATGGACACCTTGGTCAGAACAAACCGTGGAGTAGGCTTGTCATTCACTTACACTGGCCAAGGATGAACCAGAAGGTGTAGGAGTTCTGCAACTCCTGCCCCATCTGTCATGCCAGTAGCAAGACCGATGGACACCCAAAGGCCACCTTTTTCCCACTCCCAGTTGTTGAGGTTCCCTTTGAAAGGGTAGGGACCGACATCTTTGTCCCTTTGGCCAACCCACAGCATCTGGGAAGAGATATAGTCTGGAGGTAGTGGATCCTGTCACCAGGTATCCTGAGGCTATTCCCCTTAGGACTCCCACTGCCCCTGCAGTGGCTATCGCTCTCGTTGGTGTCTTCACCAGGGTGGGCTTCCTTAAGGAGGTGGTGTCAGACAGAGGTACCAATTTCATGCCTGGCTAACTAAAACACATGTGTAAGGAGTGTGGAGTGACTTCTAAGCTCACTACCCTCTACCACCCACAATGTAACGGTCATGTTTAAAGATTCAACAAGACTATGAAGGGTATGATTGGTGGACTTCCTGAAAAGCTCTGAAGGAGATGGGATGTCGTACTGCCATGCCTGCTTTACACCTACAGGAAAGTGCCACAGAAAGGTGTTGGGTTCTCCGCATTCAAACTTCTGTTTGGTCATCATGTCAAGGGACCATTGTGCCTTGTGAAGGAAGGATGGGATAAGCCTCTCGTCGAACCCAAACAGGACATAGTGGACTATGGGCTTCTCCTTCGCTCTTGGATAGCTGAATACATGGAACAAGCAAACTAAAATATAGAGGCGAGCCAGGAGCTCCAGAAGCACTGGTATGACCAAAAGGCTGCCATGGTGGAGGTCCAACAAGGGCAGAAGGTATGGGTGTTGGAGCCAGTGGCCCCTAGAGCCCTCCAAGATAAGGGGTCTGGGCTTCTGCAGGAACCCCAACAGGGTCATTCATGTAAACCGCCCTAAACTCTATTATGACAGGGAAGATGTGACATGTTCACGGTTACAGATGAGGATAAGGAAGCAGAGAGTGAACCTCTCCCTGACCTCCTGTCCAACAACCCAAAAGATGGGTCAGTAGAAGGAGTGGTCTTCTCAGTCACCCTCACTGCCCGATAGCAAACTGATTGCAGGCAAGTCCTAAATCAGTTTTCTGAGCTCTTCTCTGTGACCCCTGGTCAGGCTCGGTGGTGTACCCATGACATGGACACTGGTGAAAGTCTAATTGTCAAAAACAAAATTTACAGGCAGTCTGATCATGTGAAAGAGAGCATCAAAGTTGAAGTAAGCAATATGCTGGAATTGGGAGTCATAGAGCCATCTGAGAGCCTCTGGGCCAGCCCTGACGTGTTAGTCCCCAAGCCCAATGCCCATGGTGTTAAGAAGGAAATTATGTTTTGTGTGGAGTATAGGGGTCTCAATTCCGTGACCAAGACTGATGCACACCCAATTCCTAATGCAGACTAATTGACGGACAGGTTAAGAGTAGCCAATTAGCTGAGTACCTCACATCAGGGTACTGGCAGATAGGCCTGACTCCAAGAGCCAAAGACAAATCTGCATTTTCTACCCCAGATGGGCATTATCAGTTTAATGTAATGCCTATTGCTCTGACAAATGCACCTGCCACTTTTCAGAGGTTGGTGAATAAAGTCTTGGCTGGCTTGGAATTCTATAGTGCAGCTTATCTTGACAATAATGCTGTGTTTAGCCCCACCTAGGCAGATTACGTGGTTCACCTTGGGAAAGTATTGTGGGAAGAGGCCAGGTTCAAACATTACAGCCCAAGTTCCAGACTAGTCTGGACTGGGTAGCTCCAACAACCAGATTCAAGGTAGACCTGCCTTGGCTGATTGGATACTGCCAGAGGCTCGTGAAGGATTATGGCACCATGGTGGCACCCCTCACAAAACTAAAAAAAAAAAAGAATGCCCAAAAAGGTGAACTGAACGTGAGCTGTCAAAAGGCTTTTGACACTCTGAAGGAAGCAGTGTGCTCTGCACCTGTTCTGAAAGCTCTAGATTCTGCAGCAATTCATTGTGCAGACTGATACCTTTGAACATGGGATAGAAGCGGTCCTATCCCAACTAAATCATGAAGGTCAAGACCAGCCTGTGGCTTTCATCAGTAGAAGGCTACTACCCAGGGTACAGCATTGGAGTGCCATTGAGAGGGAAGCCTTTGCTGTGGTCTGGTCCCTGAAGAAGCTGAGGCCATACCAGTTTGGCTCTCACTTCTTTGTTCAAACCGACCACAGGCATCTCAGATGGTTAATGCAGAAAAAAAGGGGACAACCATAAATGGCTCAGGTGGTCCATATTCCTACAGGGAATGGACTTTGAAGTGGAACACCGACACGGGACTGCCCATGTCAATGCAGATGGATTTTCTAGATTCTTCCACTTAGATGATAAAAGCTCACTAAGGGAAGTGTAGTCTCATCTTCTTTCATTTGGGGGGCGTCATGTAGGAAAGTGCCTTTATTTACATGGTTAGTCCCCCACTTTTTGCCTAATGTCTGACATAGCGGGGTCTGTTGGCTCAGTGGCCTAATGCATCCACTGCAGGGGCCGTGTTCAACCTCATGGTCACAAGTTCAAATCCCGGTGGGTCCACTCAGCCTTTCATCCATCTGAGGTCGATAAAATGAGTACCATTATTTTCATATAAAGTTTTTTATAGCGCGAACAAGATCTCGAAGGATAACAGCGCTTTACAAAGGAAGGAAGGAAGGACATAAATCCAATATCGACAGCAAGTAAGAATACACAACAGGAATAATTGCATAAATCCCAGACAAATAATCTCATAATTCTCAGACTAATGAATCAAGGAGAGTAGTACAATAAACGGGTATGTAGCAGGCTACTAAAGGGGGTAACAATGCGGAAAAGAGGAGCATAGATCCAATATCGACATCAAGTAGGAATACACAACAGGAATACTCGCATGTTTCCCCAGACAAGTGAATCAAGAAGAGTAATACGATAAACAGGAATATAACGGGCTACGATGGGGGACACACAATGCGACAATGGCTGTAGAAACAATGATTTTGAACAAGTGATCCTAGCCCAAGTTAAGGTAAAAATGTGTTCATTAGTAATCTTTTGGCTTCCAGTTTGAAAGCAGTCGTTGAAGAGATTCTGCTTATTTCCGGTGGAAGAGAGTTCCATATCCTTGGGGCAGCGCAGGAGAAGGCTCGGAGACTGCTAAGGATGGGTGGTTTCAGGAGGAGAGTGATGAGTGACAGCGCTTCTTGAGGCTCTCCCACCGCAGGATAATTCAAGCTTTTGCACTAGGTACCTGGGAGTTTTGAAATGCAGAGCTTTGTGCGTCAGAACAGCAATCTTTAACTGAATTTGAGCTTGGTAGGGCAACCATTTAAGAGATTTTAGTATTGGGAATATGTGCTCATTTCCTTTGGTACCTGTGACCAGTCTGGCCGCAGCGTTCAGTGATGCCCTTAGGGGAGAGCCCGGGTGTATTTGGAAAGGCCACAGAGCGTAGCGCTGCCATAGTCCAACCTCGGCAGGACCAGTGCTTGTACTACCTGCTTGAAGTCCTTTTGTGGAAGGAATGACTTGATGTTTCTAAGTGTCCTCATCAAGTGATTAGCTTCCTTACACACATTGCTGATATGATTTTTCATATTCAGGTATTTGTCCAGGGTGATTCCGAGAAATTTGGCTGAGTCTATGATGAGAGGGGTGCAATTGAAGGCAGTGAGGTGATTCAGTCAAGGGTTTAGCTTGGAGATGTGGTTCGGGGAGAGATGAAAAGGAATTCTGTTTTGGAGGGGTTGAGCAGTAGATGGTTCTCCGTTAACCAATTTTGCGAAGTATTTAGGGTAGTGTTGAGTGAGATGATGTTGTCCATATGGAAGAGAATGTTCGTGGAATTTAGAGAATTCGCTAGTGGTTCCAAAAAAAGGTTGAAGAGGATAGGATATAGGGCGGACCCTTGATGGACACCCATGAGTACTGTAGAGGGCTGGGAGAGGGAGTGGTTTGCCTTGATTCTTTGTGATCTGTGGTGAAGGAAGGATGAGAACCATTGTAACACCCGACCTGAGAAACCCATCCTGTTCTTCAGAGTGGATAGAAAGGCTGTCGTGATTAACCGTGTCGAAAGCAGAATAAAGGTCAAAGAGGATTAGGAGGCAGGAATCATTTTGGTCAAGCATTTTTAAGATGTCATCCATAACATGCGTGAGAGCCGATTCGGTACTGTGCCCCTTCCGAAAGCCGGATTGATGCTGGTCTAGGAGTTCAAAATTCTCTATATGAACACAGAGTTGGGATTGTACGCATTTTTCAAGTAGTTTGGCTAATGTGGGATGTTGGAGATAGGGCGGAAATTATTGAGGTCAGTTTTATCTGTGTTCGTTTTTTTAGTATAGGTGACACCAGAGCTGCTTTTAGGCAGTCTGGGATCGTGCCTTGTGATAGAGAAGCGTTTACAATCCTTGTCCAGGTGGGGATGAGTACATTCTTGATTTCTTTGAAGATGGCAGGTGGCAGCGGGTCACTGAAGTGGTTAGATGGATAGATGCTCTGAAGAATCCTGTTGATGTCTTTTTCACTGAATGGGGTAAAGGTGCCCCATGCCGCACTGAACCGCATTGAAACCACAGAGTTGGGTATCAATAAACATCTGTTATTCTGCGCCAAGAGACCTTGTTGGGGTGAATGTGCACATTACAAATACACATGTTATGTTAGCTTATGTAATTTCGACCTCTAAGTGAACTGAGTCCCTGTTAACCATATTCCAAGTGCCAGATCTCCTTTCCCTAAACTGTACCACGATTGGCACAACTTCATTACCCCTTTAAGTCCCCAGTAAATTGTACACCTGATACCCAGGGCATGGGGAAAGAAGAAGGTCCCCTAGAGACCCCGGACCAGGTGGTGCTGCTATCGCAGGCTGCTTGTCCAGGTGCAGGACAAACTGAAGAGTTGACATGGCACACGGTGCCATGCCGCCCTCACACTGCATAAGATATAGGTAAGCCACCCCTAATGCAGGCCTTTAGTCCTAAGACAGGATGCACTATGTCTATCAGCATGAGCAAATATTCCCCTACACTGTCAAGTCTGTTCTGGGTGGTGTGAGTGAACAGGAACGCCATAAAGCGTACAAGGGCTGAATACTTGTCAACATGACTTTCCTAGCTCCATGATGGCTTTACTGATTTCTAAGATGATTGATACTAAACATCTTGTCTTTATAAAGCCTTGCTTATGCCAGTATCTGATGTATTGATAAATTCGCACATGAGACCCTTTTTGAGGGTTCCCTGAAATCTAACCAACCACTGGTGCTGTTCCTGTCTAGTTTTGGCCAGCCTGCCATCACCAGACATGTTTCTGATAGAGAGCCAGAGCTCTCCAGATCCAGAGACAATGCCTGCACTGGGTGGAGTTGGTCAGACCTCCCCCCCTGCTTGATCTGCCTTGGCAGAAGCTGGAACTTCAAAGGACATGCTCCCTTTGAATCCTACCCCCAGCCTCTACTGTTAAAAGCAGATGGCAACCCCCTAGTCCTGCTCCACTTTTGACAGGAGGACTGATGGGAAAATTAGGTAAAGTAAGAGGAGGGTCTACCTTCACCCTGTACCACACCCTCAGGTGGGCAGGCCAGGTAGACCCCACTTTTCACAATTCGCCATTAGGAGTTAAGGTATGCCCACTCGGCACATGGGGTGTGCATAAAGAGGGTGTAGGCACCCTACAGGTAGGCAGGCCTATGGCTACTACCTGACCTCCCCTAAATTCAGAATTTAGGTGGCTCCCCGAGAACCTGACTTCAGATTTGACGGACACAAGAAGACAAGAAAGAACACCACTGTGGTTCAAGAACTGAGACAGACACAGAATCAATCAATCAATCAATCAAGGACATTTATAGAGCGCACTACTCACCCAGAGGGTCTCAAGGCGCTAGGGGGTGGGGGGGTGCTGCTACTGCTCGAACAGCCAGGTCTTGAGCTTCTTCCTGAAGGAGAGGTGGTCCTGGGTCAGGCGGAGGTGGGTCGGAAGGGAGTTCCAGGTCTTGGCGGCCAGGTAGGAGAAGGACCTTCCTCCTGTTGTCGCTCTTCGGATGCGGGGGACGGCGGCGAGGGCGTGGTTGGTCGATCGGAGGTGGCGTTTGGGAGCGTAGAAGTTGAGGCGGCTGTTGAGGTATCCTGGGCCTTGGTTGAGTAGGGCTTTGTGTGCGTGGGTGAGGAGCCGGAAGGTGATTCTTTTGTTGATTGGGAGCCAGTGCAGGTCTCTCAGGTGTCTGGAGATGTGGCTTCGTCTGGGGACGTCGAGGATGAGTCACGCCGAGGCGTTCTGGATACGCTGGAGTCTCTTCTGGAGCTTGGCGGTGGTTCCGGCGTAGAGGGCGTTGCCGTAGTCCAGACGGCTGGTGACGAGTGCCTGGGTGACCGTCTTCCTGGTTTCGGTGGGGATCCACCGGAAGATCTTACGTAGCATGCGCAGGATGTTGAAACAGGACGAGGAGACGGCGTTGACTTGTCTGGTCATGGAGAGGGAGGAGTCCAGGATGAAGCCCAGGTTGCGTGCGTGGTCTGTCGGTTTGGGTGCGGTGCCCAGGGCGGGGGGCCACCAGGAGTCGTCCCAGGCGGAGGGCGAGGAGCCCAGGATGAGGACTTCCGTCTTGTCTGAGTTCAGTTTCAGGCGGCTGGTTGTCATCCACTCGGCTACGTCTTTCATCCCTTCGTGAAGGTTGGCTCTGGCGGTGGCGGGGTCGTTGGTGAGGGAGAGAATCAGCTGGGTGTCGTCGGCGTAGGAGATGATGTTGAGGTTGTGTTGGCGTGCGATGGCCGCGAGGGGGCTCATGTAGACGTTGAAGAGGGTGGGGCTCAGCGAGGATCCTTGAGGGACGCCGCAGATGACTCCGGTGGCCTCTGACTTGTACGGTGGTAGGCGGACTCTCTGTGTTCTTCCGTCGAGGAAGGAGATGATCCATTCCAGTGCCTTCTCGTGGATTCCGACGTTGCTGAGGCGCTGCACTAGGGTGCGGTGGCAGACAGTGTCGAAAGCTGCGGAGAGGTCTAGGAGGATGAGGGCCGCTGTTTCTCCGTTGTCCATCAGGGCTCGGATGTCATCGGTGGCAGCGATGAGGGCGGTCTCGGTGCTGTGGTTGGCTCGGAAGCCAGACTGTGAGGGGTCGAGGGATCCATTCGTCTCGAGGAAGGTGGCCAGCTGTTTGTTGACGATCTTCTCGATGACTTTGGCTGGAAACGGGAGGAGCGAGATGGGGCGGTAATTCTTGAGTTCGGTGGGGTCCGCTGTAGGTTTCTTGAGTAGGGCGCTGAGTTCGGCGTGCTTCCAGCTCTCCGGGAAGGTGGCGGTGTCGAATGAGGTGTTGATGATGTCCCGCAGGTGGGGTGCGATGACAGCGTCGGCCTTGTTGAAGACGTGGTGAGGGCAGGGGTCGGTTGGAGATCCGGAGTGGATGGAGTTCATCATGCGGACGGTGTCTTCGGTGCTGATCGGCGTCCAGGCGCGGAGGGTGGTGGTGGGGGGCGGTGGTTCGGTTGTGGCGTGCGTCGGTTGAGTGCTGAAGCTGTTGTGTATGTCCGCGATCTTGTTGTGGAAGTAGGAGGCGAGGGAATTGCAGAGGTCTTGCGAAGGGGTGATGTCGTTGTTTCCGGCGTTGGGGTTGGAGAGCTCTTTCACGATGTTGAAGAGTTCCTTGTAGTTGTGTGCGTTGTTGTCCAGTCGGTCCTTGAATGCAGTTTTCTTGGTGGTGCGGATCAGTTGGTGGTGCTTCCGGGTAGCAAGCTTGAGGGTGGTCATGTTGTGCGGAGTTGGTTCCCTTCTCCAGTCTTTCTCGAGGGCTCGGCAGTTCTTCTTGGAACTCATGAGTTCGTCGGTGAACCATGGGGCCTTCTTGCTGCCGGGTCTGTTGGGCGGGGTCCTCAGTGGGGCGAGTTCGTCCGCGCAGTTGCTGATTCACTTCGTGAGGTTGTCGGCGGCCTGGCTGGGGTTCGCTGAGCTGGCGGGAGGGTGCTGGCTGAGGGAAGCGGCTAGCTGGTCGGCTGTGATCTTGTTCCAGCTTCTTCGAGCAACCTGTTGCTGGTGGTGGTGGATCGTCGTTCTTCTGAAGGTGAAGTGGACGCAGCTGTGGTCCGTCCAGTGGAGTCCGGTGGTGTGGCTGAAGGTGATGTCTTTGCTGAATGAGAAGACGGCGTTGAGTGTGTGTCCGGCGAGGTGGGTGGGGGTGGACACCAGCTGCTTGAGACCGAGGGTGGCGAGGTTGTCGAGCAGGGTGGTGGTGTTGCGGTCGTTGTTGTTCTCCAGGTGGAAGTTGATGTCCCCCAGGAGGATGTAGTCGGCGGAGGGGAGGGCGTGCGGGCTGATGAAGTCGGCGATGTCCTCGCTGAATTGTGTGCATGGTCCCGGGGGTCGGTAGATCAGGGTGCCTCTGAGGGTGGTTTTGGGGTCCGTGTGGATCTGGAAGTGCAGGTGTTCGGCGGTTGTCAGGGTGTCGTCGGTGTTGGTCTTGATGCGGATGGTGTCCCTGTAGATGATGGCGAGGCCTCCTCCAGTCTGGTTGTCGCGGTCTCTTCGGGTGATCTTGTAACCCTCTGGGATGGCGATGGCCATGTGGAGTCGTTCATCCAGGTTTCAGTGAGGAAGGCGACGTCTGGGTCTGTGGTGTCGAGCAGGTTCCAGAGCTCGACGGCGTGTCTGTGGACGGAGCGGGTGTTGATCAGGATGCACTTCAGGTGGGTGGTGCTGGTGTTCGGCTTGGTGGGTGCTGGTGTGGCGTGGGTCCGGTTGCAGGTGAACTTACAGGAGTGGCAGCTGAAGGATCCGTGGGTGCGTCTCGGTGTGGCTCGGTAGCAGCCCGGGGTTCGGCCGGTGTTGAGTGCGTTGAGTTCGGTGGCGTCGTAGGTCCGGCGGGTCGGCTTCCGACGGTGGGGGGCAGGGGTCCTGGCACTGGGCGCGGTCCAGGCGCGGACGGGCGTAGACGGGCTTACCTTTGGCGCACCTTCGGCGCTCATTCGGTGCTCCCGCTGCGCGCGTCCGCTGCGCGGTCGCTCCGGGGGCGTCATAAGAAGGGAGCCGGTAGGGAGGGTCTGCGGGGAGGCGGGACCGGGCCGACCAATCGGCTGGCGGGGGGGCGGGGCCGCGGGCTGGCAGCGGCGGGAAAACGGGAGGCCGAGGCTCGGAGGGCGGCCCTGCGGCGGCTGGGGCAGTGTCAGCGGCGAGGATATGGTGCAGCGGGCAGCGAGGATCTGGTGCAGCGGGCAGCAGGTAAGCAGGTAGGCTGAGGGGGCGACCAGGCCAGAGGTGCAGTGGTCGCTCCCTTGGAAGGGTCTGGGTCCCCTTAAGAAGGGAGCCGGTAGGGAGGGTCTGCGGGGAGGCGGGAGCGGGCCGACCAATCGGCTGGCGGGGGGGCGGGGCCGCGGGCTGGCAGCGGCGGGAAAACGGGAGGCCGAGGCTCGGAGGGCGGCCCTGCGGCGGCTGGGGCAGCGTCAGCCGCGAGGATCTGGTGCAGCGGGCAGCGAGGATCTGGTGCAGCGGGCAGCGAGGATCTGGTGCAGCGGGCAGCAGGTAAGCGGGTAGGCTGAGGGGGCGACCAGGCCAGAGGCGCAGTGGTCGCTCCCTTGGAAGGGTCTGGGTCCCCTTAAGAAGGGAGCCGGTAGGGAGGGTCTGCGGGGAGGCGGGAGCGGGCCGACCAATCGGCTGGCGGGGGGGCGGGGCTGCGGGCTGGCAGCGGCGGGAAAACGGGAGGCCGAGGCTCGGAGGGCGGCCCTGCGGCGGCTGGGGCAGCGTCAGCGGCGAGGATCTGGTGCAGCGGGCAGCGAGGATCTGGTGCAGCGGGCAGCAGGTAAGCAGGTAGGCTGAGGGGGCGACCAGGCCAGAGGCGCAGTGGTCGCTCCCTTGGAAGGGTCTGGGTCCCCTTAAGAAGGCAGCCGGTAGGGAGGGTCTGCGGGGAGGCGGGAGCGGGCCGACCAATCGGCTGGCGGGGGGGCGGGGCCGCGGGCTGGCAGCGGCGGGAAAACGGGAGGCCGAGGCTCGGAGGGCGGCCCTGCGGCGGCTGGGGCAGCGTCAGCGGCGAGGATCTGGTGCAGCGGGCAGCGAGGATCTGGTGCAGCGGGCAGCAGGTAAGCAGGTAGGCTGAGGGGGCGACCAGGCCAGAGGCGCAGTGGTCGCCCCCTCAGCCTACCAGAAGACACTGGTTCAAACCCCCGCTGCTGCTAAGGATTCGACCATTGCAACCTGCTGTCTCTTCTGAAACCTTCAAGGTCCCCAAGAAACCCCGGAGCCCTCCAGCCTTCTCCAAATTGCCAGGAACCTCCCTTTGGACTAGGCTCTAGTCCCCGGCATCCGCTGGAAAAGAAACCGCCGTGGTTAAGGACCGCAAAACACACAAGATGATGGACGGAATGTTGCACAATGGCAAAACATTCACCCCCTGTCACTGATCTAGATTTAATCCATCGTTATTTTGCTCACCAAGCCACCCCAGGCACACTCCATGTCGACACAGTGCAGCGAGATGCCTGTTGGTTCACCACTCCAGTGGAACCGACCCCTGCACGCCTACACCAACTCTAGGGATCCTCTCAGCACAACGGCCAGCGCTGGAAACAGCCCCATTCCTCAGAGCCCGTACCATGTAACCTATTGCCAGTGGCATAGATGGCATTAATCAGCAACATTGGCATGCCTCACTCATGAGGCCTAACCACTACCGGTGACCTCTGAAACCAGCACCCATGACCTCTGGTACACCTGCTCCAGGTGCAACCCGACTACCTGCTGTACCCGAGTCCTGGGTCCCCAAAGACTTTCATCCCACCTGTGAATATGATCTCTGACCTTCCACAGGACTGTGGTCATCTGAAACTACATTACAGCTATTCACTTCCATTGCTTTCCCCGCTGAACATGATGGTAAATATTTGATGGTATCGATCGCCGAGTGCCTAGATACCGAAAGTACTGCTTACTTTGAACTGCACTGCATTTATTTCAATAACCACAAGTATCTAAAGTATTATTCAAGTATTGAATCTGTACAAGGTATATTTACAATTTGAAGTCCTGCTTCTAAAAACATATATAAAGAATCTCGGTATTTGTTTATAGAAAACTGGTCTTGGATTTATTCTTGTGCATGTGTCTCATTGTATTGCATCTGTGAGTTCAACAATTGCGTGACCCTGTCCTCTGATAAGCCTAACTGCTCGCCCAAACTACCACAAAAAGAGAGTTAATATTATCTACTTGTTGCCTCTATCTTCGTTTGGGGATTTCTTGCACTTTCTACAGTGTATTTCATTATAGTACACTGTACAAAGAGGCGGTATCTTACATTAACACTCACTGTCCATGCTGAACAATGAAAGCATTTCTATGGCAAAGGAATGATAGGTGATGCATCCGTTTCCTGCTGCGAGTGTCGTCCCCTTCTTCTACTATACCACTCCAATAGTTTTGCTCTGTGCCAAACAATAAAATGAAGAAACTCTGCAGCATATTATGCCACTTGTAGCAGAAAACAAAATACATAACTAATGAGCTGTGCAGGGGAGCAGATGCTATCAAAATAAAAACCTCAGGGTTATATATGAGCCTTTTGCATAAATTAGAAAGAACATTTTTATACTCACTAGTTTTTTCGTGTTGCTCCCTGAAGACTGGACGGCCAGCCTGCTGCCACATTCGTAGCATAATACGGTAGCGGGGAGTTCTTTTGCTGTTATGTGTCCCATAAAGGAGTCTATATTCGTGCTCCAAGTGGAAAGCACGGCGCAGAACCTTCCACTTTGCACGGCATTGTTTCCAGGTGCGCTGATACCCATCTCTCACTAGATGCTGAGTAATTGGACCCCACACAATGACCTTAGCATGGCGAGAGGACATCAGAATATCCAGATTTCCTGACTTTTGGACACCATTCAGAAGACTCTTGATCTCCTCCTGAAGCCATATTTTTCCTCTAGGCATCCTGGGCCGACCAAGTCATATGCAGAGGGAATGACTGTCTGTACAGAACCCTTCATGCAACCTAGAGTCACAAAAACAAAAATAAGTTTGTTATGAAGTTGTATAATGTTCACTTATAATAATACACCATCATATCAGAATGAAACTGAACTTATTTCAGCATGCCTGGTGGCTCACTTGGCATGCAAATCTACTTCAAGGGCCTCTATTTAACCAAGTTAATGACGAAATTACAGGTTCAAATCTCGGCACGTCCACTCGTCCTTTGATTCTTATGGGCTCAATAAAATGATTAGACTCAAAGGAACCACATATAACGCCACAAAACAGAACAAATGTAACTGTTTTGAAAATACTGCCCTCACTCACACACCGAAGTGTGTGACATGTTTCATCATCGGGTCTGCTTACAATACGCCCAGGTGTAGCCACACTCTGGACGGGGCATAAGGGAGGGGTTAAACATAAAAGACCAAAGGACACAATACAAAACCAAACAACATATACACTCAACAAAAAGTGATCAGTGAATGTCACCCTGTGACTAGAATTGGTGTACAACACGTGCAGTTAATAGGGAAGTGTTTAAAACTGGTTTGGGGATACCAAACAAAATTTTATTAATAGGTTCCACAACCAGGATTAAAAGGAAAAAAAAGGATGGGTAGTGTTTCCAAGCGAAAATAAAGTTCTCAAAACAGCCATCCTAATACCGCTAGTGTCAACATGTTTCGACCGACTTACTGCGCCACGAAGGTCACCCCGGTCTTCTTCAGGACATATGTTGATACCAGTCCTGCTATTGGCAAACCGTAGTTTGTTCAAAGTACCAAATAACTGATCACATGGGATTCCAATTGAATCAACATGTGTGGAGGGGATCCCAACAACACGGGAAACAAAAACTGGAATGATAACATTCCTACATAAGTATGTTGTAAAAGGGTGTGTGCCCAATATTATTCAGCCACCCCATTGATTTTGACAAGAGAAATCCTAGAATTGGTCCGTTTCATGTAGCTTAAGGGGATAATGTATTCATCACCCATCAATTTGAATCAAACAACTATTACGTGCAATGCTATGAACATATAGAAATCTACATATCTTCATAAGTCCGGAACGTATATCCGGTAGTGGTATTAGCTTACAGGATATATAACCCAGATGCAACGTCACTGAGAGATGTATAATGTGACTCCCGTTCATGTACTCACTGAGTTTATTAAGGATGTAAACTCGACATGGCGCCCTGCAGGTAGGTGTCCCAAGAACACAACCTGTATGCACGGGAACAAAGTAAGAGAGACAGATAGCACCCAACACGCTCTATCATATCAAGCTCGAAAAATGATGAGCCTCAGATCCAGGCGTCAATGACAAAGTGTAAGTGAGCCAGGCATAACGAAGTCACCCAGCGTTAGCCCATAGAGGAGCGCCCGTATCAGAAGGTAGAACAGTTGCCAGCCCCCATCCACACTCCTTACTGTTCCGAGGGAAGAACCTCCTACGACTGCCTGCTTCCGGATTGCCGCGAAGGTAACAGCGGCTTCCGGGAATTCGTTAAAATACCCTCTGTGTTCTGCCACTGGTTTGCGCACTACGCACATCACGTGGCTCCACGTCCGACATCATTACGTCCGACGTGGAGACCACGGTAGTCATGGGAGATTGAGTTCCCGGTCCCGGGTGCCGGGAAAAACAACCGGACCAATTGACCGATGCGACTCAGTTCGACTTAATGCATTCTGCAAGGAGAAGGCATCACAATACGTTGGAGTCTAAACAGAACCCGCAAACTGCCTGAAAAGGTGGTTAAGACAGCATCACAGTCTAAACAGAACCCGCAAACTGCCTGAAATAGTGGTTAAGACAGCATCACAGTCGATAAAAATATGGAATCACAGTGCCCTCAGATCGCCTGAAACAGTAGTTGATACAGGGTTATTTTTCATATGTATCATAATGCAAAAAGCCAAGTATACCGCCATGTAAAAAAGTATAGAGGGACCCCTGCGACAGTGTACAACGACAATATTAGCAGGTCGCATGGTAAACAAGCATTGGAAATGCAATCGGGCTCGGATTTATTGGAGTTTGAGCTAATGGCATTGTAAATGGCAATGTCTTTTCGCCATGTGTTATGGAGTGTGTGCATGTGGTGTGTAGTGGAATTATGTGGGTTAGATTTGAATTGTAGTAATGGTGGCATGCTGTGCTTTACATGAATATGTTTAAAAGTAAAGTGTACCATACTGAGATTGCTACAATAGTTAATTGTGTATGCGTTAACAATTGATGCGTGCATGGATGGCTGGTGGTGTGTGTGACTATGCCACACTGGTGCCACTGCACCTGCTGCACAATGCTAGCTACGCCACACTGGTGGTACTACACCTGCTGCGCAATCATAGGTAAGTAACACTGATAACACCTCACCTGCTCCACAACAGGTAACTACGCCACACACTGGTGCCACTGCACCTGCTGCAAAATCATAGCTAAGCAACACTACCACTGCACCAGCTCCACCAATGGTAGCTACCACTCACCGGTACCACTGCACATGCTGCGCCAATGATAGCTACGCCACACTGGTGCCACTGCACCTGCTGCACAATAATAGCTAAGCAACACTACCACTGCACCAGCTCCACCAATGGTAGCTACCACTCACCGGTACCACTGCACATGCAGCACCAATGATAGCTACCACACACTGGTGCCACTGCACCTGCTGCACAATCATAGCTAAGCAACACTACCACTGCAACTGCTCCACCTATGGTGCTATGCCACACTGCCCTCTAGTGCTGTACATGGTGCTGTTCACGTTGATTTTCCAACGCGGGACAAACACCCAGCGCTAAAATCAGCTCGAACTGCGCGGCCGGACGAAAACCCACACACTACGCCGCATAGCGCGGGGAAGTTTTTGGTGACCGCGCCCAGGCCTAAATCAAATATTGCGGAATTTAGAACACAGGCCGACCCCCACAAGTAAGTGCAAGGTACACACAGGGAAATTTACACAATAAAATGTCTGTCCACCACCTCCTCCCACCAAAAGCCGGTTGGCCAACCTGTAGCACCAATTGCGCTGAAAAACGAGTAATATGTTACTTTATTATTGCTATAGTTCACATTTTCAGTTTCTATTACCATCTCCCTCCCTGGCCTCTAGCTCAGGCTGCTTGGCAGGCCCCTTCTGACATTTTAAGCCCCTCTCCCACGCGCATTGACAGGTCATGTATTCTTCGCGACTGCCATCTTCGGTTTATAAACACGCAGCAAATCTATTTTAATATTTTTTTTAATTCCGCAATCTCAGTGGCCAACTCTTCAAAACTGGGTCACAACTTATTTAAAACCTTTAGCCACCAGCCACTTAATGAAATGTAATTTGACAGTCAAACACAGACGCCATTCACGCTACATGCCGCTACAAAAATGTTTTGCAGAGAAGAGTAAACAGGCACAAGGAAAGAGCATATATAAAACACCCTAGCACTGACTCCATACGAGCTAGAGGGGTGTCCAGTTCCTTTTGCATATCTACAGTTCCTACACTGCATCTGCGCTGCTTCTGGTCACTCAAGGGAGAGGAACAAATGTTAGGCGGGACCATCGATAATGTTGTCGCCGGTGAATGGTAGTATAGGCTGTCGCGCTGGCATTGTGGCGGAGAGCGCGTTCGCGCAAGCAAGCGAATCACGATGAGCTCGACATGGCATTATCATGGGTCAGTACTTCTGAGGGGCAGCGCATGCTATATCTAGTGCACCACTACCATGCCTGTGTGTGTCGAACACATAGGGAAAGAAATACTGTGCACGCCTTCTGCCTGGGTTCAAGGGAGCGGAATGCATTGATAAACCTCGCCCACAAAATTGTCTGCAGTGATGGGCAGCCTCTGTTAGTGCTTATACCCTGGCTATTTCAGGATCGCCACTGGTGGTGTCACCTTTTTAGCCCGGACCCCGCCTCGGTGCACGCTCCCCCCTTTCTGAGGGTCGCAGCAGTGCCGGGCGACCCGCCTGGCCACGGAGACTAGGGGAAGCGGGGCGAAGGGTTGCCGTGAGTGTCCCCCCTCGTGCATCCCCCCCTTTCAGTAGGTCGCAGCACTGCCGGGCGGCACGCCCGCTGCGGGCCGCCAGGCTGGGAGCAGTCGGTTGTATATTTTTGGGGGGTGCGGAGGCTGGGGGAAGCGGGGCGAGTAGTTGCCGAGGGTGTCCCCCCTCGTGCCTTCCCCCCCTTTCGGGGATGTCGCAGCAGTGCCGGATGGCACGCCCACTGCGGGCCGCCAAGGCTGGGGGCAGTCTGTTGTATATTAGGGGGGCCCTATCCTGTGTGACCATGTTTTGTGGTCTTCTCCTGATCCCAGCCTCCATGCGGTAGATGGGGTTGGTCCCGGGGCACCGCGAGACTGCAGCTTAAACCGTGCTAAAACAAAGTTCCAATGACGGACCCCTGCTTTCCATGGCAATCGCAAGGAAAATGCCCGCATTCGGAAGGGTCCGTGCGCCGCCCAGGCGGCAGCAGTGCTGATACTCAAGCCCGACCGAGCCCCCCCGATAGCACGCACCGGGCATCGCGGAGACCGCCGGCCCGCTGCTTCATCTCCCTGTCCAATTCTCTCTCCTACAAACAGCGAGGGATGCAGGCACGCAGGAAACGGGGCCAGATATCTCCCCCCCCCCACTGCAATGTCTTACTACCCCCAGCTACATGGGGTTCCTCATCTTCTTTACGGGGCAGGGGTGCTCAGCCGCGTCGGGCAACAAAGACAAAGCACGCGGCCGAGTCGGCTGGTACTGGGACCCATCGCAGCGATGCCAGGACGCGCACACGGAGAGGCAGGCAGGACAGCAGCTGAGCGGGAACAGAGGCGGCCATTGTGCGTCTCCGGAGCCCGGCCGAGGTGGGCCAGGGGGGGCCCCGCCGGCCCTTTGTTTCCCCAGCGGCCATGAAAGGAGTTTTGGAAACAGGAGCTCAGCCCTTGTTGCCTCACACATGCTGCGGAATAAAGGAGGGGGGAGGGGCAGAACCAAAACAAGCTTCACAACGCCGGACCACAGATCGCGAAAGCGATCCAATTGTAAAAAAAAAAACAACAAGGAAGCTGCGCGCGCTGAGCGCTGCAGAATTGTGAACGCGCCCGGCCATCTGTATTCACTAACGGAGGCACCCTGACAGCTCCTAATTATAATTAATGTACTTCTTTGCGCGAGCACGCACGAAATATGCCTCAAAATGGCGGAACAAAACTACATTTACCCTATCACTTCAAGCCTATTAAAAAGAAAACACAAGGAAGACGAATCACTGGCCACATGACATAAAACGCTAAGGAATGTCTGGAATTTCTCTCTCCAAGGCCCTCTTCTTCTTTTTTTTCTCCTTTAACATTAGTTCTCTAACTCCTCCCCTTTCAGGGGGAGGAGTCCGAGCCCTAAAAAGGAAGTGTATATCTAGTCCCGATTATAGTGGGGTAACAAGGCAACAGATCCAGTAGCCATCAACATCAATTATCTAATCCCGAGTAGGGGCAACACGATATCCAAGTTCAGTTAGTATTGCAATACCAACTTATTCGTGATGGATTGGCTAATGTCTTCTTGATGATTGCCAAGGTATGTCATCATTAAGACCTGTAATATGGCTTCTCAGGCGGTAAACCCATTTCTGTTCCTGATTAAGTAAAATGTGTTGTTCATCTGCCATATGCCTACCTAAGTTCAGTTTCTCAATGACAGTCCATCTTAATTCATCAGCAGAATGTCCCATTTCTAAAAAATGTGCTGTCAGTCTGGTGACTGACCTGCCACATCTTATTGTACTCTGGTGCTCTGTAATCCTAGTACGCACCCTCCTACTTGGAGAAGCCTCTTTTCTCGTTCAGACGAAGCCAGAACCTGAAGGACTTGCTAGTCCACACGAGACCCAGAGTTACGAATGCCACCAGGGATATCGTGTCAGTAACTGGTCTTCCTAGACTGATGGGCCATACCAGATGTGGTTGCTGCAGTGTATGCACTTTGACGTCCAACATCAAACATATTGACTTGGGCCTTCCCACCCCCTGTGAACAGAGATCCCACACTAACTGTAATTCCCAGGGGGTGATCTATCTCATCATATGCCCTTGCAATAAATTTTATGTGGGGATGACAAGTAGGAGGGTGCGTACTAGGATTACAGAGCACCGGAGTACAATAAGATGTGGCAGGTCAAACACCAGACTGACAGCACACTTTTTAGAAATGGGACATTCTGCTGATGAATTAAGATGGACTGTCATTGAGAAACTGAACTTAGGTTGGCAGATGAACAACGCATTTTACTTCATCGGGAACAGAAATGAGTTTACCGCCTGAGAAGCCATATTCCATGTCTTAATGATGACATACCTTGGCAATCATTAGGAAGACATTAGCCAATCCATCACGAATAGGTTGGTATTGCAACACTAAATGAACTTGGATATCGTGTTGCACCTACTCGGGATTAGATAATTGATGTTGATAGCTACTGGATCTGTTGCCTTGTTACCCCACTATAATCGGGACTAGATATACACTTCCTTTTTTACCATGCGACCTGCTAATATTGTCGTTGTACACTGTCGCAGGGGTCCCTCTATACTTTTTTACATGGCGGTATACTTGGCTTTTTGCATTATGATACATATATAAAATAACCCTGTATCAACTACTGTTTCAGGCGATCTGAGGGAACTGTGAATCCATATTTTTATCGACTGTGATGCAGTCTTAACCACTATTTCAGGCTGTTTGCGGGTTCTGTTTAGACTGTGATGCTGTCTTCACCTTTTCAGGCAGTTTGCGGGGTCTGTTTAGACTCCAACGTATTGTGATGCCTTCTCCTTGCAGAATGCATTAAGTCGAACTGAGTCGCATCGGACAATTGGTCCGGTTGTTTTTCCCGGCACCCGCGACCAGGAACTCAATCTCCCATGACTACCATGGTCTCCACGTCGAACGTAATGACGTCAGACGTGGAGCCACGTGATGCGCGTAGAGCGCAAACCAATGGCAGAACACAGAGGGTATTTTAACGAATTCCCGGAAGCCGCTGTTACCTTCGCGGCGATCCGGAAGCAGGCAGTCGTACGAGGTTCTTCCCTTGGAACAGTAAGGAGTGTAGAGGGGGGCTGGCAACTGTTCTACCTTCTGATACGGGCGTTCCTCTATGGGCTAACGCTGGGTGACTTCGGTATGCCTGGCTCACTTACACTTTATCATTGACGCCTGGATCTGAGGCTCATCATTTTTCGAGCTTGATATGATAGAGCGTGTTGGGTGCTATCTGTCTCTCTTACTTTGTTCCCGTGCATACAGGTTGTGTTCTTGGGACACCTACCTGCAGGGTGCCATGTCGAGTTTACATCCTTAATAAACTCGATGAGTACATGAGCGGGGGTCACATTATACATCTCTCAGTGACGTTGCATGTGGGTTATATATCCTGTAAGCTAATACCACTACCGGTTATACGTTCCGGACTTATGAAGATATGTAGATTTCTATATGTTTATAGATTTGCACGTAATAGTTGTTTGATTCAAATTGATGGGTGATGAATACATTATCCTCTTAAGCTACATAACACGGACCAATTCTAGGATTTCTCTTGTCAAAATCAATGGGGTGGCTGAATAATATTGGGCACACACCCTTTTACAACATACTTATGTAGGATTATTATCATTCCAGTTTTTGTTTCCCGTGCTGTTGGGATCCCCTCCACACATGTTGATTCAATTGGAATCCCATGTGATCAGTTATTTGGTACTTTGACCGAGCTACGGTTTGACCAATAGCAGGACTGGTAGCAACATATGTCCTGAAGAAGACCGGGGTGACCTTTTTGGCGCAGTTTGTCGGTCGAAACATGTTGACACTAGCGGTATTAGGAGGGTTGTTTTGAGAACTTTATTTTCTCTTGGAAACACTACCCATCCTTTTTTCTCCTTTTAATCCTGGTTGTGGAACCTATTAATAAAGTTTTGTTTGGTATCCCCAAACCAGTTTTAAACACTTCCCTATTAACTGCACGTGTTGTACACCAGTACTAGTCACAGGGTGACATTCACTGATCACTTTTTGTTGAGTATATATGTTGTTTGGTTTTGTATTGTGTCCTTTGGTCTTTTATGTTTAACCCCTCCCTTATGCTCTGTCCAGAGTGTGGCTACACCTGGGCGTATTGTAAGCAGACCCAATGATGAAGCATGTCACACACTTCGGTGTGTGAGTGAGGGAAGTATTTTCAAAACAGTTACATTTGTTCTGTTTTGTGGCGTTATATGTGGTTCCTTTGAGTCTCTCCACCCGTTTATGTGTGTATGATTGTGGTTCAGAGGGTTCGGGGTGGTAGAGTTGTAGATACTGTGGACCCTCTCCCCTCACTTGTGTTAAATGAAACTCAATAAAAATGATTACCACTGAATTAGGTAACAATAAACCTCTTGTAAGTGGTAGGAAATTGATTCAACGGTGCACCAACAGACTGTTATGTTATAAAGCATTTCAGAGACTGCTACAGTCTGTCAGTCACAAAAACGTTATTCGGCAATTGCGGCTATAAATAACAGATGATAAATACATTACACAAATAAACAGAGCAGCATTACAAAATATAGGACACATTCAGGGATAATACAGTTATTTTCAAAGAAGGCACTACATAAGGTACATCCCAAAGATGAGATGCATAACATTTATAAAAGGGCAGATGGATCTCATACTAAAGACTAATAAGTTTTAAAAGTTCAAAAATTAGATCCGATCCTAACTTACATATATATACAAGAGGTGGGGTAGTTATATTGAGCCATATTTCTTTCTAACACCCAGTGAAAGGCAGGCAAAATGTCCCACTGCCATGCAAATGTTATCATTCTCTAGCCCTTGAAATGGATCTTTATGGGAGTTCATATTAAAGGAGCGAAAATTGGAGCACAGAAATCGCTTCCTAGAGTGAGCATACAGAGCGCAAAAAGGAATAAAGTGCAATGTCCTTTGAGTGGCAGTGTTGTTGCTACAGTCATAGAGATAATCTGCCATATGAAAAGAGGCACATAGAAACCTAGTTTATACCAAACATGCTCCTTATATTCTTTGGCCAGCAGTTGAGCCACTTCTGCATGTCAGCCCCACTGATCTGTCAACTCCAGACTGCGTCTTTGTTTACAGAAGAGAATGAAGAATTAAGAATTAGGGCATAAAATGTAGGCCCTTCTCATCCTGGGTCCAGTCCGTTATGCGGACACATATGCTAAGCACCATGGTTATTGGTTACATCTCCTAGGCTAGAACACAAAGCATTTTTTGGTTGGCACGCACAATAACACGTCTACATGTCCAGTAAGCGGAGAGATAGCTCAATGAGCTGCAACGCAGTAAAGCACATGATGTCACAAGTTTGAATCCCGGCAAGTACAAGCAGTGAGTGGATAATTGTAACAAATATTATTTACATTGCTTAAAAACAGCAGAAATGTGGCATGAAGTGCTATATAAAAAAAAAGTAATTATTTGATACACAGTAGACAAGAAATGGAAAAGACTATTGATTGTTTTCATTACTGTGAATCAAAATACCTAACTCAATAGTACTCATTTCAATACCAGAAAGAAACACAATAAATGGTAATGGCAAGATTTGAAACGCAGACGTTTTACAGATATCTGTTCCACATGCTGATGCTACTGAATGAACTGTGTGGAATGAGTCACCCACTTTAAATTTACTAAGGGGTGAAAAATGAATTGTATGTCTCGGCAGCTCCCGGCTTGAGCGGACACCCACACACACAACACCCCCAAACTCGTTTAAGGAACTCCTCTTTGTCGAACAGCTTCAAAAGTATCCCAAACCAGCCCCGAATGCACACCCACCCCAACACTGCTGGGGGTTGAATCAAATACTGACCACTCACTGGATTACAGACATCATTTGAAGCAGGGGTGCCTAGACAGATAAACACGTGTTCAAAAATAAAACACACAGCCCGCGTGGCATCAGCCCGTGCAGATGCAGCTGGGAATGGGATAACAGAATTAGCATTTTGCTTGTGAAGTTTCCAGTCGGACCATTTTGATTTCAATTACGGGACAAATAAAATACCTAGGAAGCTACATTTCAATAAGTATAAAAATATGTTCAACATTTTGCTCAGTAAAATTCACCACTCAACAATGACTGATTTTTCAGTACAGAAGAACGTGATTGCCCTTTTAAGGGCTTAGATGACAAGCAGCTTAGTTATAGATGCATCAACAATGCCATTTGCGATTCCTTATTAGCGAAAAATAAGGATTCGCTAATAAGGAATAGCAAAAGGCTATGCATGTAGAAATAGCAAAAAAAAATAGCGATTTCTAAACATTCCTTAATTGCGAGTCGAAATTAAGGAATACCTCCCCATTCATTCCTAAGGGCCTAGAGGCCCATAGGAATGAATGGGAAGACATTCTCAATTGACTAGTCTCTAATTGAGAATCGCAAATTGAGAATGCAATTCCAAGGGTGCCAGGGTGTTAAAAGGACACCCTGTTGCACCCCTGAACTCTGCATATGAGAACATCTTGCACACACACATGTCCCAAGGGTGCACTTTTCAAAGTTTTTGCAAATTACCATGAAGTTCAACTTCATGGTAATTTGCTACCCCTATTAGCGAAATCGCTAACTTTTTTACTTTGATGTATTGCATTTAAGGAATCTCAATTTGAGATTCCTTAAATGCAATCGCAATTTAAGTAATCGCAATTTTGCGATTTCTTAAATTGCGATTTTTGCATTTGGGATGATGCATCCGAAATGCAAAAATACTGGTCGCAAAGGGGCAGATTCTGAGAATCTGCCCCTTTGCGACCGGTTTTTCCTTTGATGCATCTATACCTTAGTCCCACTCACAGGCTGGTTGCCGAAACCATGGGCAGAGATAACAAGTTGCAGCAAAACATTGAACTCTGTGACGTGTTTCAGCTGTAACATAACAAGTAGGGGGCTCAACAATCCCAGCATACAGAGCGTTACTGGTTCAAAAGCCAGCTCTAGGCAGCAGTGGTCTGGCGTGAAACTTTTAGTCCTCTCTCGGCAGGTGAGTCCTATGCTGAAGCATGGGCACATGCCCACGAGGGGAAGGGACTGGTGTTAAGTCACTGCATTAGTCAGTTAACATAACAGACATGGTAGAGTAGAGTAGATCTGCGTTTATGACAGAACATCAATAAGGTCAGTCAATAGCATGACAAAAGAAGAGCAACTGAACTACCTAGGAACCACACAGTGCATTGTAAGTAAAATAAGTCACATCATCAAATTCCACACATGCATTAACATGACACTATGATATAGAATACCACACGTCTTCCTCCTACAAACATAACTGAAACACAATAACAAACCCTCAACTCACTTTGCCCCTCACATACTGTACAATGACATCACTCCAACCAACCATCAAGCACCCAAAAAGTCTGGATATGTAAACCCCCCTCCATCAGCAAAAATGCTCTTTCATCAACACACAATTTTGGAGCATTTACCATACACCAGAAATAGCCCCTGTACCAGGCTTCCTGTCATTACTCATTCTAGAGCCATTGACTCTGTCCCGCTCAAGCATTACATCTTTTTCCATAACCTCTACAGTTTTACATAAACCAACGCTTTTGGCCCAATGTTAAATTCAACACTGCCATATCTCAGTTCTACTGCAGTGGACCAAACCCTTACCACCTCCTCCGGCTCTGACAAAAATTCACCTTTGCGGTCTACTCATGAATTCCTGACTGATAACATATATATTAATTGTATGCTTACCAACACCTCTGGTCACAGCCCTTCCTTCTTATGAAAGTACATTTGCTTCATTCTCCCTTAGGTAAAAGTCAACCTTCATCTGAAACTTTTCTTCCAACTTCTCTCCAACAACCAAGCTCGACATAACACGCCTTCTCTTCCAACAGCAAAAACAGGCTTACTTTAATTAACAGTATGTCCGGGACATTAACAAATTGAATTGCAGTGTTCTCTTCCAAGACACATATGCTTCTCGTGCCCACTGAATAAATATTTTAAGTACCAAGTTCATTCTCACAACATGTTCACTGGATTCTGGGCGAATTAAGTCAATACTCATGTTCTATCCTGCACTTAATAAAAAAAAATACTTCCTTATTTTTAAAAAAATATTTACTTGGATATTCATAGCACTTTTATCCAAAGAGCTGTTGTAGGGCCAAATCGGGACGAGCACTGGTGTGAGTGTGAGTCTTGACGTGACAAGCTGTAGCTGCGACTAAGGCGCTTCTAAAAAACTGCATTTCTTTACTTTAATCTATTTTATCTACTTGCTATTTGCACAAGCACTGCCTACCTGCTCATTTCTGACGCCCTCTTTTTGCCGCACGCTCCCCCGTCCACCACGGGTTTTCCCAATTGCTGTGGAGGGAGCGGCAGCAGGTTTTCCTTCCGGGCTAGAGGTGGGGGAGGCAGAGCATAAATTCAAATGCTCACTGCTTCGTGCAGCGGACGAGCCGGCGGTGCGCCAAAGGCAAGCCCGTCTGCGCCCGGATGGGGCCTGGGGCCAGAACCCTTGCTCCAATCTTTAACGGCTAGAGAACTTATTCTCGGGACTCACTACATGCTCTTCGGCCCTAGCCTGGCCCTAACTGCTCACCTCTCATTCTTGATACAGTTTCTTCAAACTGCTACTATTGTGGCTACACCTTTTCTACGTGTCGAAAAGATAATTTGATGCCTCTTTTGGCCAATAAGGATGCTGTTACCTGTACTGAATTTACATTTTTCAGTCTCAACTATAGGTCACTCCCTAAGCATAAGGGAGATATACATGACCTCCTGGTTGATTCTCAACCTGAACCCATTTTCCTAACGGAGTCTTGGCTAAACGAGAGTTCGGGCCCCAATATTGCTTTTGCGCTACCTCCTAACTACATGTTTCCTGGTAAAAATTGTGTAGACAAGATTGGAGGGGGCATAGCAATACTTTTCAAAACCTCTTATGTGTGTAAATGGGAGGACTTACGCTTCAAGGACTGTGAAGCCGGCCTGTTCAAACTTTTACTCTCCCCTAATTTTACCCTTTCAGGGACCCTAATCTACTGTCCACCGGGACCAGCGGGACCATGGGTAGCTGCATTCCCTGATGTCATTGCCCCCTTATTACTGGAAGCCACTAACTTCATGATTTTAGGCAATCTTAATTTACATTTTAATTAAGCTTCTTGCACTACCAGCTCCACGCTTATTTTTGACTTGGCTGCAATGAATGTTTCTCTCACAATTCAGGCTCTACCCATAAGGTCGGACACTTATTAGACCCCATTTTGTCTCGTGCCAGATTGCCATTCCTATTCCTTGGTCCGAGTATTTTCTGGTGGAATTTAAGGTTAAACATGAAATGTGCCTGACCAATTCCTCTCTCCATCCGGGGTCTAGGAATTGGAGAAATTGGAAAAAGCTAGATATTGACTGTCTGAACCTCCATCTAAATAACACCATGCCTGTTACCTCGATAACTCATGTGATGACCCTGATGTCATCCATAACTGGCTGACATCATGGATTGACGCATGTCTTCCGTTGTCCAACAAAAAATTGGATCACCATCACCCTCCCGACCCCTGGTTTTCCGAAAAACTGAAGATAGAAAAAACGAAATGTAAACTTTTGAAAGACGTTAGAGGAAAAATTACGAGCCGGCAGCCAAATCCTCATATAAATTAGCTTTAAAAAGCTATCATTCAATGTGCATTGTTGCTCGGGTTGAGCACGCTAATCCCAGTATTTTACGGTCACAAAATTGCCCTAAAGTTTTGTTTAAAGTAGTGAGTGAACTGTCAGGAGCTACTTGTCAACCTGAGCCTCAGGGTCTTGATTCTAAACACTGTGATGAACTGGCGGAGTTTTTTGTCGATAAAATCGATAACATTTATTCTGAATTTATTAATATTCCTACAATGTAGACTTGCAATCCAAAAATTCTGCACCACAATGTGATGGCTCCTCTACGACCCTGTCGCCGGAAGTCCTTCAAGATAGGCGAGGCAACCTGCTCGATGAATGGACTCCACTCGACATCTCCTCCTTTTGTAGCATTCTTACCAGCATTAAATCTGGCTCTCCTAAGGATCCGGTTCCCTCTTCCGTGCCGCAAAAACTGGACCTCCCGATACTCAGTTCATTATGGAACTCCTCAACGCATCGTTACGCAAAGCAAGGGTACCAGCAGCCTGGAAACATGCTATGGTCCTTCCTTTGCTAAAAAAGGCTAACTCTGACCCAGAGGTCTTATCAAACTTCCGTCCTATTTCCCAGCTTCCTGTTCTCTCCAAAGTCTTGGAAAAGCATATTAACCTTCAGTTGACGAAGTTTGTTGAGTCACAAAACAGTTTACACCCATCTCAATCAGGTTTTAGAGCTGGCTTTTCCACGGAATCCACACTTTTGGGAGTCACTTAGATTATTCTCCAACATGTCGACAAAGGAGACGCTGTAGCACTTATTTTACTGGACTTGAGTGCTGCGTTCGACACAGTATCCCATGCGTCTCTTTTACAAATCCTTCAATCAAGGGGCATTGTCGGCCCAGCGTTCAAGTGGTTGTCCAGTTTTTTGTCTAACAGGACCTTTCAGGTCTTTTCCTCGATTGCTAGCTCCCAGATTCAGCCTTCCCCGTATGGAGTCCCTCATGGCTCCATACTCAGTCCATTGCTTTTCCACATCTATGTCAGCCTCTTGGCTACGATAGCAGAGGAAGCAGGGCTGACAATATATTCTTATGCGGATGACACCCAGCTTATTTTCTATCTTTCTTCCAAAGAGACTTCGATGGGATCATCTCTCCAGCTCGGGCTGAAAAAGATAGCTGACTGGATGCTTGCAAACAAATTGAAACTGAATGGTGGGAAAACAGAGCTCCTCCTCTTTGGTGGAAATAAAACTCTCTGGGTCCCCAACATTGGCCTCCTCAAATGGGTGATCCCCCCCTCCCGTCACAAACAGCTCTCAACCTTAGCGTTATCATTGACGATCAATTGTCCATGAAGCAGCAAGTGGTTAAGGTTGCATCTACCTGTTTTATTATTTTTAAATGGCTCAAAAAAATCCTCTGGATTCTTCCTTCCGCTACGTAAAAAACAGTCCTCCAGGCTTTGATTGTGTTCAGATTAGATTATGGAAACGTGCTATACCTGGGTGTTAGTAAGGAAGTGCTTCGTAAGCTGCAAGTGGTCCAGAACTCTGCGGCCAGACTGCTTTGCCAACTACCTAGAATGACATCCACGACAGCGTCACTCCGCGAACTTCACTGGCTGAGGATAGACAATTGTGCTAAATTTAAAGACCTCTGCTACATGCATAGGATAAATATGGGTTCAGCTCCTCACTATCTAGGTGTTTTGGTGCACCATTACCGTCCTTCACGCCTTCTACGATCTTCTAATCAACTTAAATTCCAAGTTCCCAGGATCAAACGAGGTAGAATGGGCGGTCGCTCTTTTGCCTATATGGTTCCTTCCCTGTGGAACTCACTTCCATTACATTTACGTTACGAAAAGAGTTACCACAAATTTCGCAAATATCTAAAAACATGGCTTTTTAATCAGTAGTGTTTAGGCCCGTGTCCGTAGGCGCTGGGAAACCTCCGGGTATCTGTGCGCCATATAGATTTAAAAAATAAATAAAAATCGGTACATACAAAGGAATGGAGATAGGACATGTGGTAGTAGTAAAGTGGACCAATATTCACAGGAGAATATCATCAATCTTACGGCTGAAACACATCAACTAAAGCTCCTAATAAGCAAGAAGCATCCTCTACGACAAGTAAAGCCCCCATTATCACATTTTAACATTCAGAAGCGGACTAGGATGCCTTGAGTATTCCAGGCAGGATGTCCCTCCTACAACCCTGCAAACATGAGCTATGCAGAAATCTCTGTGATGGCTCAATCTCTTTTTACGTATCGACAAGGAGGGAGCGGTTGCAGCACAAAAGGCATCATACACTAGAAAATTCTAGAAAAAAAAGATTTACCTTGAGAGAATTTAAATTATTAAAATAACAGTTTAGTTTATGTGAATACTTTGTTTATAAAGAAGCTTTCTACAAGAATTCTAGGTAACACAAGATGTAAACAGAGGGCACAACCTGTGAGACAACGGAGGACTTCGCCTCATTTTAAACAAATAATTTATCTTAAGACTCAGGTGTAATCACGAAACTCGTGAAAAGTTATAACAAGGAAGTACTTACTATGTAACTAAAAATACTGCTATTGCATGAACATCTTGGGTGAACATTTAGCTAGAATATAGAATAGCGCTTTGAAACAGCAATATGTGGTGGCAAAGGTTTAATTGAAATGGAAATATTGTTAATGGCCCTTTAAAGGGCCTAAAAATTAGGGCAATGTATTTACCTACTTAAAGCTGCGGTCAATCCCTAGCCTCTTTAATTGAAATAACTGTGAACAATTTACATATAAAATGGAAAAAAACAGATCCCCAGCCAATCTCATACTACTAAATTATTCTGCACAGCACACAGACAACTGATCACACCAGCCATAGTAATATACCAACATACCATCAAAGAAAGCCACTAAAAGAAGTAGAACACTCTTCAAAATAAACAAATACTGCATTCCCCCTTGCCTGATAATACGATCCCATACGCCACCGACAATGCCAACTATTTCTTCAATTAAAAAATACAAAAGATACATGGACGACAGCAAAACTCCTTCTCCTCTTGACACCCTCTCATCCACGCTGTATTACACAATGGTCATCCTCAGAGAACACACCAAACTGTGCTAAATCTGAGCCGGTGGGGCGCAGGGGGCACTCATATAGGAACAGAAACTTATATTTCCTCATCAGACATTGACAGTAAACAATCAAAAGAAAAACAAACGAAGGGGAAAGAAGAAGGAAAAGAAAGGTGGATGAACCGCCACTAAGGGAGAAATCGGGAACCTCCAAGAATAAAATAAAATGTCAGGGAGTGTTTGCTAGTGGATTAAAGGGGCATGAGGTGGATTCCAGACTATGCAGTATCAGTACTAGGCTTGCCAAAATTTCATAGCACTAGCCATGAGCTTCTGAGCAGAGCTTTGGGCTCTAGGCACTCATTCTTTTACAAATGATGCACTATCTCAACTCCCTTGCCAACAATCTCAACTCCCTCAAAGTCAATGCATTTGAAGAGGTCTGACCCTCATCCTTCAGCAAAGCTGTCTCTGGAGAAGCTCTATCATAAATGTCCACCATCACTGAAGCCTCGCTCAGTGGCAGTATCTTTCCTGGAGCTCTTATAATAGGCAATATCCTTTCACTCATGGAGAAACGTACACTAAACCTTGACGGCCTCGCCAACTATCTTCCCATCACTCACCTACCTTTCATCTGTAAAGTTATTGAAAAAGCAGTCTATGCTCAATTTGAACATCACGTCAACCATCTCCTAGAAGACTATCAGTCCAGCTTCAGATCACGCTGCAGCACGTAGACAGCAAACGTACAAATAACAGATGGCACCCTTCTGGGGTCAGGTTATGTGCAGACACAGGGAAATAGCAATGGGATAAGGGAGAAAACAGAGACAACGGATATCGTCACTTTGACGTATCACTCTGCTCAGTACTGACATCTATGCGGCACAGTGGATATCTAAAGACAAAATAAATGTTTATTACAGCATCACTAGTGTGCGCCATCTATCACTTTCTTTGAAACTGATGTGCCTTCAGAATATCTCTATGTTTTAAACTCTCTTACCTGAATATGACTATCAGGAAGTGCTGAAAACTGGAATATAAATATTGTCTCTGAAATCGATGTTATTTCAACATTGGGCTTAACTCACTCTCTTTATGAAATGGTAATCACCAAAGTACACACTCTCTGTTACTGGCCTTTATTCAAAATAACTTTTATGAAGTTGTAATGCAACACACATTCTTTATAATTAAATATCTCTTAATGAAAACCTATTAGTCTCTTCATTAAAAACACTGTCCCAATCGCTATTACATTATGTGCACTACCAATATTTCAAAAGTATTGCAAATAGGAAAAATTATTTCTGTTGTGTTGTGTAAATGTTATCTAATAATGTTCAATAAAATAATATACACAAGTGTGAATTTTTATTAAAAAATCTAGGAAGTTTTATAAAATATCTACTTAGCCAAGGGGAGGATGTTTCAGAAATCTACTTGTCTGTTGTGGTGGCAGGCATGAGGAGTCACATGTTAGAAGCCTTCTCATTATACCAGAGCACTGATAATAGCCTCTCTGATTATGCTTAGGGTTCAGATTATCTCACGATTTGTATTCTAGCAAGACTCAGATGTTGCCACCTTTTTACAAAGCTACATACAGTGGCTAGTGGTAAGCAGAATGTAGTAGATTCTGGGCTGGAATCTGTGAAGCTGTGTTCACTCTAACACTTACTTGACACAAAGCCTTTTGTTATGCGCCTCTGACACTTTGGGACAACTTCCAGCCTTTTCTTCCCTTGACTGCACCAAAAGCAGGCAAATTTGGAGTATGATGTTTGAGCGGCTGCCTTGTTAAGGTGAGTCCCATATCATGCATATCATGACTACTGACCACAGATAAAGGTAAACCCTCCTTCCTGATACTACTGGAACACTAGGCTGCCTTTGACATCATGGATCACACCACCCTCTTCCGCACACGGAAATCTCAAATGGAATTAACTGGAAATGCCCTTCACTGGTTCTCCCACCAATCCAAACAACACCAGTTTATTCATATGGGTACCTTCAGGTCCCAGAAGATCATGAGCAACTGCGCGGGTTCCATGGATTCCATCTTGAACACTGTCATCCGCGCGCTGGATTTGAACACCCTACTAGTCAGGTGAGAACAGGGAACGGGAGGTCTACTGTGTTTGGGGAAGCGCCGAAACTGCTTAACGGGAGGGACGGTTTTATTCCTTAAAGACGGCAAAGTACGATTGTTTTGCTTAATATACCTTTCAGAAGGGAAGCAAACTAATGGGGTGACTAGTAACACGATTTTAGGAGGGGGGTTCTAAACGGAAATCCCGCCCCATGGTCGACATAATGTTAACAGTTTTGATTGGACATAGCGCTTGATGAGTAGTAGCATGGGATATTAATACATGAGTCAAACTTGACTGCACATTTGCATATATATTTTTTGCATTACGGATGGGTGCTGGTACTGTGTTTAGCACACCTGGGTAGACAGCTAAGTTGGCGCAACTCGCCCAATTGTAATGGGCCTGGGACATGAACGTGTGTGTTAATTTCTATCACATACATAGACATATATATTTATTGTTTTGTAGAAAACTTCCTCATTAAAGGGATTGATGGAA
Source organism: Lissotriton helveticus (assembly GCF_964261635.1). Lineage (NCBI taxonomy): Eukaryota > Metazoa > Chordata > Amphibia > Caudata > Salamandridae > Lissotriton > Lissotriton helveticus. Next base: position 1,438,075,471 of record NC_136068.1, read on the forward strand.
CAGGAAATTCGGAGCAGATTATCAATACATAATTTGGAGGTATGTTTTCTGAATCAGTAATTTTAAGGGTACTGGTTACTGGCGCTTGGGATTTGGATTAGTTGATTGGATCAGACAGAACCATTGACACTGAAGGGGGGTGATGGGACACTATTAATATATTCGACTTTGGGATATGGTATTGACTAACTGCAATTATAATGAATTTGTATTACGACTTTTAAGACATATCTGAACATGTTCTGATCAACTGTGATAATAATAGATTGTATTAAGATGGTATGTGAAACATGATATGTTCTCACGAGGCAGTGATGGGCACCAGGTGCACACTATAGAATTATTATGTTGGTACAAGGGGATTTTATGCCCTTGGAACAAGGAAGGGTGTAAAGATTGGCTATAGGCAGGCATTACTGTTTAAGAATTGAGTTAATGTAATAATTGTGGGGCCACTGATTAATTCTTGTTTTTGAAAAAGATTGTGTGGACCTAACAATTTGAAACTTTTTTTAAAATAAACCACAGAGTTTGAAATTCTTCAAAGACTGCCTATGAACCTTTTTTTAGCACGAAACCATTACTTGAATAATAGATTTGTGAACATTGTGAACCGAGGCGCTCCTTTCAGGATAGGTTATGAATTCTTGCTGAATAGTGGCCCGGTGGGGGTGGGGCGATTGTAAGTTGAGCGTGGATGAATTACCTAATCGACTAGCCGGTATTACACACCAGTGCGCACACCTCCTAGCCCTCACCGCCTATCGAGTTGGATTAAACAAGAAAAATATTGCCAACCAAACAAAGACAGCTGAATATCAGCTTTTTCCCCTTAAGATGGTAAAATGATTGCTCCCAGAAAGCGACATCAGAACTGCTGTTCAAACCCTCATGCTCTTACATCTGGATGGTAGCAATGTCATGCTCCACAGACACCAGAAACCACACTGACACACCTCAATAAGCGCCTGAATAAATACGACCACACCTGTACCCACCCAGATGCAACTCTGCACCAACTTAAAACCAGCTACATATAGAAAGATAAGTGAGAAAGAAAATGTTATGAAAAGAGATGCGGAAGAGTAAATGAGAAGACAGTGAGACAGGTAAAGCGAGAATGTTAAAGATTGACAATCCAGAGGGGAAGGAGTTATAAAGACATTGAGATTGGTCATACCATTCAGCTTTAGGGATAACAGGTAAAAGTGGGGGCAAGTGAAGAGGAGTTAGAAAGGATGAAACCAGAGGGGTGCTCTAAGAGAAGAGAAAAAGAAGCTATAAAGTTAGAAGAAGAAAGAAAATGATGTTAAAAAGAGGAGAAAATAGTCATTCATCCTCCATGTGATAATTTTCAAAGCAATAAAAGCAACCGTAGGTTGGTGCAGGTTTTAAGTTATTTATAGCCTTTCCCTTGTGGCATAACTGCACTGGCTCTGGTATCCAGGTAGGCAGTACAAACGACAATGTAGCTCTTGCATGATTTCTGTAACACAATGGTATGTGAATGGTGACATGACTACTCTCAAATAACCTTTGTTGCTCGTTGGAGAGTATCCATTCACAACTATGGCTTTATAGAACATATGAGCTGTCCATCAGTTGCTAACAAATGGGGCTGGAAAAGTCAGTGTGTGCCCTAAATGCACCTCCCCCTCGGTGGGTGGAGGAACCCGTCCAATTGCTCCTTAGGGTTAGGGCTGGCTCACGTAACTTCCTTGAATCTTTCACTGAGTAATAAAGCAATTGTAATTAGACAAACCACTTAAACAAGTTGGACACCCTTGCTAAGGAGCACCTACCTTGGAGTCCTTAATGAGTGCACTCTTGTGGATTGCCCCTTTGCTGCTCAAATCCAACTTAGACCCAGACTTTTCCGTCTTTATTACGAATAGCAAGGCACCATGCGTATATACAGTTCATGCTACTTCATTGTATTCCACACTTAAGCCCAGCTACATAACAGCAGTGACAAAAGGGGGATATGTACAAGGAAGTGGGGAAGAGAGGTGTTGGCCTTCCTGGCTTAATGCCTCTCTCCGCCACTTCTGAAACGCAAGGCTGCACCATATTTACAAGAATGTGGTGCAGCCTTGCTTTTCCCACTGCGATGGCGCTAAGTTTAGCAACTTAGCGTCAACGCAGGCACTCTTGCACCACAGTGCAAAGGTGTCTGTGTGCAGTGGAGGATTGTTTATGTGTAGGAAGGTGTCCCTTCCTGCACATAAACAATTCTAAAATGCCATTCTATCACTTTTTATGTGTACTGCTTCATACAGCACACATAAAAGTGACAAAATTGCATTTTTTATAGATTGTTTGTGTACAGGATGGGACACCTTACTGTACATAAACAAACCATGGCATTTTGCTTTTTCCATGTGTGCTGCCTTGTGCAGCACACATGGAAAAGGCAAAAATTAGCAGAAATAATAAAGGTTTCCTCTTTTCGCCAACTTAAGACCAGGATTTACCTAGTCTTAATTTTGGCGCTGCCTCCTATGTGTGCCACCCTTGTACATAGGGGACAGCATCAAAAACAATGGGTGTTGCGGTGGATTGCCTACTGCAACACCCACTGACCACCCGTTTCACGCTATGCATAGAGTGAAAGCGGGCCTTATTTACAAGGCAGCTGCCTAGAAAATAAGGCGCAGCCCCTGTCGCCACCACAACGTCAGTAAAAGTGACGTTGTGGTGGCAATAGGGGCTTGTACATATGGCCCTAGGAGTCCATTCCACTACGACGCACAACATTACACACTTCCCACATACAACACATTCACAACCTACACCCTTTCAACCAAACAAGATATATGAATGAATAGCATTCCACTCTAGCTCCTCGTCCCACCGTGGCACCCCTAGGCACGGCGTGCTATGATAAGTTAAGAGAACCACTGATTCTGGTCAATGACGCGTGATACCATAGAGCACATTGCAGTTTAACTCTTTACCACAAGTCACTCCCACTGGTGTATCTTGCTATGTGTCCACTAATGCGCCTTGGCGCCTCATCGGGGGAAAGCACGTCATAAAAACGACACCAAAACAATACACACACATCCACTAGACATAGTTGGCATGGATCCTGTCAACATAGGAGCACTGTACCTGTCAATCTACAGGCTCCAAAATGAGGGTGAAGTCAGGTGTTTAGAGGCCGATCCCATGAAACTCAAAGGAGATTTTAAAAGGGTAGGATGGTGGCTCTGCTATGCAAAGGAGATCATCCCTATAGAAGTCTCAGATTCATTTGGCTGGTTTAATAGGAGTGCGAGTATTACTAAAAGGACGATGACACTCTTCAAATGAGGACAAGCAGGCAGTGTAGCAGTGTAGAGAGTCCAGGGCCGGGCGAGGAACGGCGGCGTTTGGTCGCATATACAGGACCATTCACACCGGCAAAGTATAGGGCGGGACTTGAAACAGGAGCGAGGCTAGGACCTGGCCGGGATAAGCAAAGAGGCGAACAGCTGGAGGGAATGAAACAGGAGATGACGTACTCATGATGAAAGTACAATCCGGGTGGTGCTTGTGCACTAGATCGCGCGCAGAAGCCGATTCGTGGCAAAGTCTGGGTCTAATAAGACTAAGCTTGCCTTGGTGACAAATCTGTTTACGCGCACTGATTGAATTGACCCGAATCACTGTCCTGCTTGCCTAAGGCTTCGGCTTGATCTGGTACACAGGGTGGCTAGACCTTGGGAAGCAACTTTCAGCACTACAAAAACTCAGCATACGAGCACACTGTAACTACAGCACGCCTACCCACGCTAGGCAGGTATGGATTCACTAAAACCCGAAAGCGAATAAAAGGACTAGCAAGAGCAGCCTAAACCAATCCTAAGCCACGGTGCAGACTCTGAAGCCGGGGGCATCCAATGAACAATTACGAAGGACTCCTCAACCAACCACCTGACAAGAGTTCTACCAACCAATTGAAATGTACTGTACTTTTTCAGAACTGAAAGCATTTGTATCTGCCTTCCTGATTGGAAATAATCACTTGGTTTCGGAGACCCGCAGTGTACGTAGAAATTACCGTAAATACGGTACAAAAGCCGGCTACAGAAGAAGCTGTAACTGTCCAAGGAAATTCTGAACAGCTGGGCGCCAGGGCACAGGCATGAGGACTCCTCTGCTGCCTGCCGTACTACTGTGTAGTCTTCTGGCCACATCACTGGCCTGGGACAGTGGCGACCTGGAGCTTTTTGACCTGGTGGAGGAGATACAGCGCAACTTCTACGAATTTCTGGGAGTGGAGCAGGATGCCTCCTCGGCGGACATCAGGAAGGCCTATCGCCGGCTGTCGCTGCTGCTGCACCCGGACAAGAACAAGGAGGAAGACGCGGAGACCCAGTTCAGGCAGCTGGTGGCCATATACGAGGTCCTGAAGGACGACGAGCGGCGGCTGCGGTACGATGACATCCTGGTCAACGGGCTGCCTGACTGGCGGCAGCCGGTCTTCTACTACAGGCGCGTCCGGCGGATGAGCAATGCTGAGCTGGCACTGCTGCTCTGCATCATCCTCACCGTGGGCCACTACGCCGTCGTCTGGTCCATCTACCTCGAGAAACAGCTGGATGAGCTGCTGAGTCGCAAGAAGAAGGAGAAGAGGAAAAAAGCCGGGGGCAAGATTGTTGACGATGCTCGAGCGGGCCAGCCGGAGAAAAACGAGAGGCTGCTGGAGAAACCGCAGTGGCACGACCTTCTCCCGTGCAAGGTGAGCATCTGGATCTACCTGGCTGTGAAGTCGCTGCCGCAGGCCTTCCAGGAGGCCCGGCAGCTCTACGTGGACTATAATGAAAAGAGGGAAAGGGAGAAGGAAGAAGCCCTGGCACTGGCCGAGCTAGAAGCCCTTCAGAAGGAGAAAAAGCCGAAAATCAAGAAACCCAAGTCTGAGTTTCCAGTTTACACTGTCGCAGATTCTACTGCTTATGTCCCTTCCTACGACCAGGGTGGCAGCATCGAGGAAATCGAAGACCAGATTGACGACTGGTTGGAAAACAAAGTGCAGAAAAAGAAGGCATCTGGCTGGGCAGAAGAGGACATTTGCCAGCTTGCAAAAAGTATGATGAAGTTTCCCGGGGGCACCCCGGGTCGCTGGGAAAAGATTGCCCACGAACTGGGTCGCTCAGTGGCAGATGTGACTTCGAAAGCCAAGCAGATGAAGGATTCTGTTACTGTTCCTTCGGGTACCGTTAGACTCTCAGAATTAAAATCCACTGCACAGAGTCTGAAAGGTACAAAACCAAGCGTGAACATGCCCGACGACATCATCACACAGCGGGAGGAGGAGGAAGACGTGGAAGAGGCGGACGGTATAAACCAGCGCAGCGATGTCTCAGCCACTGAACCCCGGCATCGAAAACGGAAGCCCATGAAAAGCCCAGAGGCAGCTCTCGCGGCGAAAGACGAGGTGACGGAAAAGAGCAGAGGGAAACGCCAAAAGGATTTCGATAGCTCAAGCCAAGCCGATGACGACAGCGAGGACGAAAACAGAAAAAGGGACAGAGGGCCCATTTTGGAAGAATTGTGGACCCAGAACCAACAAAAGCTGCTGGAGTTAGCGCTACAGCAGTATCCAAAGGGAACTCCGGAGCGCTGGGACAAGATCGCAAAATGTGTCCCAGGAAAATGCAAAGAGGAGTGCATGGTTCGATACAAGATGCTGGTTGAGCTGGTGCTTAAGAAAAAGCAGGCTAAAAGCTGAACCATTCTGAACAAAGTGTTTTTACATGCATTTCACTGAGCATGGGGTGTGGTGAATGTCATATGCAGTAATGTGCATTTTGTACCTCAGTATTTCCATGTCATGTGCCTTAGGAAAGGAAAACAACTAATATAACGCCACCCTTCTTAAACATATGCCGTGTCAAAATGTATTTTTGTATCAGAAATATTTATAAATAAATACATTTGCCAAATATGCTTTTGTTCTCACGCTGATTGTTGTATTTTGTCATACATAATTTCCACCGCTTGTGGGTGTGGTACACTGACCTCATCAAACAAGAGCGCTCATGCAGGGCACTTTACTTGAGGCTTCTCGTTCACTTATTTCGATCAATCAGGATGTATAAAGCGCAGCTAATCACCAGATAGGGTATCCAGGCGCTTGCATGTCCCGGAGGCTTATCCAAACAGCCAGGTCTTGAGGGCCGTTTGGAATTCCAGAAGTGAGGTGGGGGTGCTTGGGGAGGCTGTTCTAGGACTTTGCTGGGATGTGGGAGGAGTATCCTCCACTTATGCTTCTGTAGATACAGGGAGTATGGGCAAGTGAAAGGGAGGCGGAGCGTAGTCTTCTTGACGGTTGGTGGAAGGTCAGGCGATGGTTGATGTTTTTGGACTCTTTTGAGATCATCCAGACACAGGTGCTAGTACAGAAATGTTAACAAAAGGAATGTGTGCCTGTTCATTACAGCTGAGTAAAAATTGTGCTCACTTGACGTTTCCTCCTTCATTTTGCTGTTGCCAACAGTGAGTTCAAAAACCAGAACTGGGGCAAGTAATGCATGCAAAATAGAACCAAAAATGTTGCACTTGTTATTCCCAGATGTCGGTGCTGATATGCATAAACACTGAAAGATCTGTTGAATCCAATGATATTGTTTGGTTTCTGTTTTTGGGTATTCCTTGCCACCATCGGCACAGTTGCTCTTGCAGTGTCTTGATTGTAATTGCTAATCATCCTTCACTCCTGTAGAGACTAATGACGAAGAGATTACAATGCGAAAAAAAAAAAATTTAAGCCCCAGTGCTCTTAATTTAGTGACCTTTTCCATGGGGCATGTCTTGAGACGCCATCTAGTTTGTTGATAGTTGGAGGGGAAGAGTTGACTGATAGCTCTGCTGGGTTTGGCCGTCATAAGCACACCTGTTTGCCCTTACAGTCTCCTTAATTTTAATATATTTTACGCGTTCAGGTATTCAATGTTTGGTGATGCTGTGAAAGGCCGGCAGATGAACACTAGACAAGCTCTTATTTTAAATGACCATTTCCACTAGTGGTGTCCAACCAAGGTCCATATCGGTCTGATCCATACCCCCGATTTTCAGGATATCCATATAAAATATATTTAAATATAACGAATCCAAACAGAGCTCATTGGCTTAGTCATTATGAAAATCTGACGTGGATTAGGCCCTTAGTTGAACACGAACTGATAAACAATATTATGCGTGCCATGATGTAGCATGTTGCAAATGTCCAACCAAAACATAAATATGTTTCAGGTATTTCCGCTTTTGGATACATTTTCTTTCAACACCCTTAGACTAGAGCAGCTTTCACACGGAAGTTAATGTATCAGGCAGTGAGTGCAGGTCATGGGGTAGGAGTGCCTTATGCAACTCGTAAGCTACTGTGCACTTTCTGGTCTTTGGTTGTGCGTGTGAATCGGAAACATATTGGTGCAAAAGACAATTTTTTAAAGCGTACTCATAATGTCATTCAGGTAGTTCAGCTGTAATGTATAAGTGAGACCCCAAATTGAGAGTGGGAGATTCATTTTTCAATTAAGAACAACACGCCCTCACTTGTTTCTTAAAAAATAACTTCTCTGCACACACACACACATTTACTTTTAATAATTGACTTAAATTAATTTTTGCCTCTGTTTTCTCACTTTTCAACACGATTTGAAATCATTAGCGGCGTAAAAAAAAAGCATCGCCAGCCAAGCCCCACAATTACGCAATATTCCAAATATGCCCAAAAAGATTAAGGGATGCCGCCATATTGCCTAGTGATCCGAGAAATAACATTGTAGCAACCCGATTTACACTTTCTGGAATACTTGGCTCCAGCCACTTCTCTGGCTGGCTCTTGTCCCATGGGAACCTGTTCCAAAATGCTCGAAGGGATTTGTGAAGTTTAAAAAGCATCTTTCTACGTTGCAGCTATGCAGATTTTCTGTGAGAATCGGGTGAGTTCTCTTTCCCGTTTTTTTTATTTTTGGGACATTAATTTGTGGTTTGGGGTTAGTAAAATAGGACTCTAATAGGGCATTTTTGCTCTTTTCACAATAGGAACTCAAGCAGGAACTTTCACTTGAGTCTTTCCTCACGGCCAATTGACATAAGGTGAGCTAATTTTCCCTTTAGTTATATTGGCAGATTTGTGCACTTAAGGTAGGGACACTACAATCAATTAGTGGGCTCAATTCCTGCATTCCTAGGGCTCTTATTAATTCTCCTGCAGAGGAGAAGCCAGCTGGCCTTTGACACCTATATGATTAATTCATCAGATCACTCACCGAATGATTGATAATTCCAGGCGACAGTGTATTTACCATAGGGCATAGCTACAATCACGCATGCTTATAAATTAATTTTAATGTAGTTCGGCATATTGTCCTTTCTCCAATAGGTTGCTCCTCTTCAGTCACCCCGTCCTGATGAAGACCCTATGTTGAGGATTAGATTGGCCCTTATCCCTTTTGCCGTGTCGAAACGTCAACACTTTAGACAGTCTAGATTGAATATTTGGTCCATAAAGGGGCAATTATGATTTAATCAATTATCCTGTACTAATAAAATAACATTGATGCTGTAAAATAAATGTAACTGACAGGCTTCTCTGTAATTTGTGCTATATATGTAAGAGTTCTATTTTCTCCATCCTTTCTCTATTGCAATTCCACTCACGGGCACTCTTTTCTTCAAGCACCTTTTTTCTCTCTTGTTTTCTAGCTGGAGTGACCAAGTGAAAATAATGTATTGATACTGTTGATTTTTTATATATATATATATATATATATTATCCCAAAAGTTCCAATATGGTAACACACGCTCTCAGAGACCCAAAACACAACGCAAGCCAGCAGAGTCCAAGGGTGTTTATTAACACCTACAACATGTTTCGGCTTCCATGAAGCCTTGATCACGTGATCAAGGCTTCATGGAAGCCGAAACATGTTGTAGGTGTTAATAAACACCCTTGGACTCTGCTGGCTTGCGTTGTGTTTTGGGTCTCTGAGAGCGTGTGTTACCACGTTGGAACTTTTGGGATAATTTGACTACCGGTGGGCTCGGCCGGTGTACACGCCACCTCCCTCGGGGCCACGGCAACTCACGGAGCAACGTTTTGTGTGTATATATATATTCACTGAAAAAACCATAGGTTATAGACCATATATAGTTAGGAATTAGCATTTAAAAAACCTTATTTTACTCACACAAAACCATTGAAATTCCATATATAGTTAGTTGCACTAACTATATATCGCGCACCCGCAATCCACTGCTGATGATGTCACATATTACATCATTCATGACATGGTCAGTGACATCACTGATGACATCACTGATGACATCTCAAATGACATCACTGATGACATCACTGATGACATCATCCAGTGACTGTGTGTTTCTGTAAAGTTTAAATATGTTTTACATATTGAAGAATGAGTAGATGTAGAAGTGTCTGGATGAAGGATTTAGTAGGTGCGTGACTGACTGTATGAGTGAGTGATTAAATGTGTCTCACTGAGTGCATGGGTTAGTGACTAAACTGTCTTAATTTGTGCATCATTATGTCTGTTGTTCTGTAAACTGCTGCATGTGTTGATCAGTAGCTATATGAGTAACTATATGGGTTATTGATTGATTGCCCAAGTATTTGTATGGGAGACTGAGTGTGTGTGTGGCTGGCTGGGAGGTGTGTGACTCTGTGCAGATCAATGTGTACTTGTATCAATGATTGTATAAGAGAGTAATTATGTGTTAGTATATGTTTCAAAATGTAAGGTGCTCTATGTTTAACTGTATAGATTAGAAAATGGAAGTGTGATTGATTCTTTACAGGACTGACTAGGTGTGTGAGTAACTCCATGGATGAGTGACAGAGTGTGAGAGTCTGTATAGGTGTATGAGTGCATATGATAGTGTTGTAAAGATGAGTGATTGTATGTATGAATGATTGTATGGGTAAATGAGTGAATGTGTGTGTAAACATAGGAATCACTGAGTGCGTATGTAGTAACTAGTATTGGTGTGTCAATGGTTTCAAAAATTATACTCTGTATTTAACACTGGGTGTAACAGAGGTTATATTAAAGTGTGAGGAGATGCATTGTATTGTCACATGAATGATATCATCAGTGATGTGGTCATTGATGTCAAATGAGATGTCATCAGTGATGTCATCAGTGATGTCATTTGAGATGTCATCAGTGATGTCATCAGTGATGTCACTGACCATGTCATGAATGATGTAATATGTGACATCATCAGCAGTGGATTGCGGGTGCGCGATATATAGTTAGTGCAACTAACTATATATGGAATTTCAATGGTTTTGTGTGAGTAAAATAAGGTTTTTTAAATGCTAATTCCTAACTATATATGGTCTATAACCTATGGTTTTTTCAGTGAATTTTCAAGGTTTTGTAAATGCTAATTCCTAACTATATATGGTCTATAACCTATGGTTTTTTCAGTGAATTTTCAAGGTTTTGTAAATGCTAATTCCTAACTATATATGGTCTATAACCTATGGTTTTTTCAGTGAATTTCAATGGTTTTTTAATAGCAAATATCATAAGCTGTCGAATGTCAAGTACGTGGTAAGTAAAAACATTTTCGTGTTTATGCACACTGATCTGCTTTGATTGCTGCCCCCCACCCCTCATTTCTATTAGGAGTACTCTCTCTTTGCAGATAGTGAAGGGTAGTTAACGCAGCCCTTTGCCCCCTTTGTAATCCGTCGTGCCTGCTTCTCTCTCCATTTGATTGATTGTTCTCTTTGGTTCATTCTCTATTTACAAACAAGCACAGAGTCGCAATACTCTGTTTAGTCTTTGCAGATAGCGAAAAATCGTGTAAAAAAACAAAAGGAATCGAGCAAAATCAGTAGGCCACTAATGGGATCTCTTTTGACCTCGCTAAAATAGAAACATTAGGAACAACCTGTTGAAAATAGCAATGCGTATGTATATAAGCGGCGTTCATTTGTGTTCACAGTACCCCTTGTTGATTGTTTCAATCGAGCATTGAATTGTTCGAAGTTAATTCTCTTAAGGATCTTCTCTACCTGCAAACGAGGAAGAATAGGAATATTCTATCTCCCTTTGCAGATAGTGAAGGGTAGGTAACGCAAGCCTTTAACACGTCGTACCTATTTCATTCCTCATTGATTGATTGATTGTCCGAACATTGACTGTTTGGGAATTAGTTCTTTTTGGAGGTATTCCCTGTTTGCAAATAAACGTAGGAAAATCTTTGCAAGTAGTGAAAGGGTACGTAATGCGGACCGTTCTCCCCCGTTGTAATCTGTCATGCCTATCTACTCCCCACTGATTGATGCACCTTTTTCACCCGGACCATTTACTAGAGATACGTCATCTGGCCCGACCAGAGAGCACCCCTAGTGAAAAGGACATATGCAATAATAACGAAGTGATCACTGTATCCTGTTAACAGAAACTTTACCATGAAACAACCTGGAAAGAAAAAAATAGGAAAACGAAAATCAGTAGGCCACTGATGAACATGAACTTTTATTAAACAACGAACAAAGAAACGATAACATAACGTAATGATAAAACCTATTAATGTCCTAGAAACAAGAAAACGTTAAAATATGCCAGTGGTGAGAGACCAGAAAAACAGTAAGAGAAACCAAATCACCCCTCGCTGTCCCACCGCCTGCCACGCCAAAAAAATCGATAGACTAGGGAAAATGCAAGTCAGTAGAACATCCGCCCCCACTCTGGAAACTTCCAAGGTGGGGCAGGGTTCCGGCTACGCCCAGCCGGGAGCAGCCCATATAAGGGAGGTCCTGCTGCCACGCCTCGGCCAGGAGATCCTAACGTAGGGTGTAGCCGAAGGAGAGGCCGAGGCCAGCGGGACCCGGCCAGGGGATTGCCTTTACAACGCTGAACAGTTGCAGGGGGGGGGAATGTCTCCTCGACCCTCCCCTCTCTCTCCCAGTCCGGCCGCGGTGGCCCTTGAGAGTTGCAGGTAGTCCCGCCACATGCTCTTCCGGTCCGACCACCAACGGTCGGGGGGCCGAGGCCGACGGGATCCGGCTGCAGCCGATAAACCAAGAAACCCGTTCATGGGGCCAGAGCCAGGGGCGTCCGGCCGACATCCACCGGAAGCCCGGCCCGAAGACGGACGGGACACTTCTTTCTTTTATAATGGCTGCGACAACACTGGGGGGGGATGTCTTGCACATGCCTCCGACCCCCCCCTCGTCCTCATCGCCTGGTCCGGCCATAACAAATCTCAAGCGAGACGCCGTGGGGTGCACTGGGAGGGAGAGACGGTGCGAACAGGCCTCTCCCGCCTCCCCAGGTGGAGACTTCCCAGCTGCACCCTCAGCGCTCCAGGCGCCCGGAAAACGGTTCTTCCACTGTGGCCATGCTGCAACGTCTCGCCCGGCAGGGTGGAGCCCGTCCGCTCATGTGACCCCGCGATCGCCGGTAGCTGCCGAACTCTCAAAATGGCGGTCGACCTGGCAAGAGCGGGCCCAGCATAAAGAAATGGCCCGGTCACTGGTTGACTCCACCACCGTAGTCCTCCACGACCTTGAAGATTCTAGAGGAGCCGCGGGAGTCTCCGACCCCCGATGGGGAATGACTGCCATGATCGCCCGTGGAGTGACGAAACTGTATCCGCGGGACGTCGGCGCTCCCATGCTGGCGCCAGCCTCACTTTGAATTACTAGAATCCTGCAGACCTCACTTCCGGTGAAAGCACAGTGTGACCCGGTAGGAAAAATTATTGCACCCCCTCCCCTTTTTGACTGATAGTTCAAACCACCGATCCTTTCCTTTGCCCTTTTAACGGAACTTTGGACTGCCTCCCCCTCTTTTACATTTTCTAGAGAAAACAAAACATTAACCACTACATTAGCATAGCAGTTGACACCAGAACTGTTTTCAAATTGAAAACCAACAACATCTTCAACAGAATCCTTTTTGTTTCTGCTGTGACCCTGCTACAGCACAGGCATTGTCCCCAGCAGTAATTCTGCAATGCCGGTAAGAATAGCTGTGGTGCCTACTGGACTCACTCACCCCCGCGGCGCCCCACGCCGTTTTTTGCTGGGCGGCAACTTACTAGACATCACCTTCGTGCCATCTAGATTTCAGCGCGTTCTGCTGCCTTGGAACTATTCGCACAACAGACCGCTACTGACAACAATATTTCATTATTGGTGCTGTCAATTTCAATAAATCTATTGGATAATTCAAAAGAAATTGCCACGGTCTCTTCGTTGTTTAAATGTTTTTACTGTTTTTGTTTTGTTGTATATATTTATATGTTATTAAAGTTTTATATTCCTACTACTTTGTTGGAGTGCTATATATTTTTAATGTGACACATAATTGTAAAAACTTTGATGTACAAAGAGTCATTCCTGGAATCTTCCGCTTCAGGCTCGGTCCCCTCCCCAATCACAATACAGGATGGTTTTCAGATAGTAGGAACACGTGTGGTGTGACGGATCTCATCGAGTGTGGGCCTTGATCTACTATAACTCCTTTGAAGAGGGGTGATTCTTTACAGCTGGGGCCATAAACTACATCTGCAGGGCTAGCTGATAGCCTGGACAATCGGACACAGAGAAAGAGGAGTGTCAGAGGGTGCGGTAGTGAATAGGGCGAAAGGGAGGTGTCGGGCGGGCACAGAGTGTGATTCTCAGGGAAGAGCAGCGCAGATGGGGGGAGGTTTATTGCCCATGCATAAGACAGAGAGCGGTGGTGACCAGTGCCTAGGGAAGATGCTTGCGTGGGTGAGGAGCCATGCTACGAATCGACAGCGTGCAGAGAGTGGGTCTGGTCAAGACATCTAAAATGGCTGCCGTGCACGACAAAAGTGTGGCATTTCAAAAAAGGCAAGATGGCGCAGACAATGTTTTTCAACACTTCCTCATTTCCTTCGAATCGAACGTTAACAGACGTTGGGGCATATTACCAAAGTTAAGCGATATTTATCGCTAACGATGCTTACCAACCAATTTTTTACCACTAAGCATCGTCAGAAATTATCGAAGATAAACCTTACTATTATCAAGGTTTATCGCAAATGCGATAATAAACGGCCGCAATGCATGAATATCGCTAAAAACTCAGCGATATTCATGCATTACCGAGCTAATGCTCTTAGCCATGTTATCCACCTCCCATTGGATAACATGGCTAAGAACTGCTCAGGGCAGGTGTTACTTTTTGGAGATATTCGCGCTTAGCGCGAATATCTCCAAAAGTTGGTAATAGGAGATAGATATCTTGCATGTTGTAATGCAAGTTATTGTGGTATATGGAACTCATACCATAATCTCTCAGGAAAGCAGAAACTGATCCTTTTGGGACCGCCTAAAAAGGCCTAGGGGGTGAGGAGTACTCTACTTTGCCCCCTTTTCACGTTCCGAACTATTTTATTTTACTCTCTTCTGTAATTACACAAAATACCAGCGATAAGATGCATCGGAGACACACAGTGAGAGAAAGGAGGCCGGAGATGAAGAAGACATGTCAAATACACATTGGAGATAATATAGTGGCAGAAGGGAAGTAAATATGAGTAAACTTACCATGTAACATAAAAATGTTGCACTCTATACTATAAGTCTCATTTTATACTACAATCACTTCGCTACAACCTCATAAATTAAAAATAAAAATGAATAATGTCTCAAACAATTTTTGATTTCTAAATATAAATTTATTCTTCAGAATTTTCTAAATTTGAAAGAACTAGTAACATGTCCTCATCAGCAATGTCCTCATTAAAAGTCTCCAATGATGATTCTTGTAACTCTATGGTCTCCAAACACTCGATAAATTCGCCATCAAGAGATTGATCAAAAAAATCATTCAAGTCATCTCCTCCTTGTGACAATATTTCATTATTGGTGCTGTCAATTTCAATCAATGTAGTGGAATCATTCAAGTCATCTCCTCGTGACAATATTTCATTATTGGTGCTCTCAATTTCAATCAATGTAGTGGAATCATTCAAGTCATCTCCTCCTTGTGACAATATTTCATTATTGGTGCTGTCCATTTCAATCAATCTAATGGAATCATACAAGCCATCTCCTCCTTGTGACAATATTTCATTATTGGTGCTCTCAATTTCAATCAATGTAGTGGAATCATTCAAGTCATCTCCTTGTGACAATATTTCATTCTTGGTGCTGTCCATTTCAATCAATCTAATGGAATCATACAAGTCATGTCCTCCTTGTGACAATATTTCATTATTGGTGCTCTCAATTTCAATCAATGTGTTGGACAATTCAAAAGAAATTGCCACGGTCTCTTCATTGTGAGCCATTTTATTTTGAAATTGCTTGCTGTAAATTGCAGAAAAAAATAATCACTTTCATTTATCGTTTTTAGTAATACATAATATAAAACTAACTTTATCAAGTATTTAGTATAACAGAAGGACTGCAAATAAATAACAGAAAACATTTTTCAAATTATCTTCAAGTGTACAACATAGTTCCCCTTACAAATTAACAACTCACCTTTTTAAAAGTAGCAGAAGTGTTAGTACTGTGTAAATCAAACACCAGAAATTCACCACCAAAAATTCCTCACAAATGTACCTCAGACAGTAGTATCACAAAATGGCTGTGGTTTCCTCTCATTTGACATATATACATAACCAATTAACTTTCATCACACACAAATACAAAACCAAAGTAACATTTTAATTGGTTCTAAATTTCAACACTTCCAAATGTGTTTTCCCCATGCAATTTTCCATAGGACATTTACATACGTCTACAGCCTGAATGGCTGAACGGAATTACACCAAACTTGGCAAAATGGTACATCAAACCTAAGAGGTCAGGAAGGATCTACTATGCCCCCTTATGGTCATTTCCCCCTTCGCTTTGGCCTCCTCTTGTCTCTCAATCCTACCGAGGGACAAGATGGCGGCCGCTACGGACTGTTTGGAATGTTGACAGACGCCGGAGAACCAATCAGCTTCGCAAAGCTCCGTAACGCGAAAAGTACGCGAAGCGGAGCGCTGTTACAGATATATATCTTTTTTTGAACGTTAATTTCTCAAAATCCACTGGAGCACATATATTGAGACCTAGCAAAGGCACATCGGGCTACCAGTCCCTAATATTTTGCCAAGTTTCGTGCAAATCCATTCAGCCGTTCGATTATTATTATTTTGGTTTTTTTTTGCCCCGCGGGGCCCTTTTAAAACCTCCACATCAAACCTAGGGGGTCAGCGAGGATCTACTATGCCCCCTTATAGTTATTTCCCCCTTTGTTTTGACCTCCTCTTGTCTCTCGATCCTACCGAGAGACAAGATGGCGGCCGCTACGGACTGTTTGGAATGTTGACAGACGCCGGAGAACCAATCAGCTTCGCTTCACAAAGCTCCGTTGCGCGAAAAGTCCGCGAACCAGTGCGCTGCCCGGTCCGCTGTTACAGATATATATCTTTTTTTAAACGTTAATTTCTCAAAATCCACTGGAGCACATATATTGAGACCTACAAAAGGCACATCGGGCTACCAGTCCCTACAATTTTGCCAAGTTTCGTGCAAATCCATTCAGCCGTTCGGGCTAAAAGTGAGGCCAACCGCCCTATGGAAAACTCAGTGTTAAAAACACGTTTTGGGACCCCCCTTTTTTCTCGGCCCCCCCTTGACGAACCCCCCCCAAATTTTCAAGGGCTGCTCAGAAACAAAATGTGCCATTTTCCTGAAAATTTCAGCCAATTCCGTCCACAAACGCCAAAGTTATTAGACATAGAATTTTCAAAAAACCCATAGAGAAAAAATCCTAACTATATATACCTACTGGCGACCGCCAGTAGGTAATATATATATATATATATATATATATATATATATATATATATATATATATATATATATATATATATATAATCATTCATTTACCGTTTTGTGGGTAATAAGAGTTGATATTGTTACATATGCTCTCCCGTTTGACAGAAGCAATATTTTACTCCCTCAGAGCAGAGGAGGTTTTGATGAATGAAACGTTAGGTAAAGTAACTAGTTTAGCCTTTTCCCCTTTTTTATGGTCTCTCCGATTGGACCATTGTTGTTACGTATCCCAAAATGGAGCCAGGCTATGCACCCGAGGCTCTGATATATTATTGCTTTCATCCAGTTTTTGAAACACAAACTGTTGAGCACATGACAGCTGGGTGAGTTTATATAATATTTAGCTGGAATACAGCTTCTCTTTGTAGCCAGTTGCACTTTGTATGTGTCTCACGAAGACCTGTAGCAGGTGAGCACCCTTTGAGGGCTCTCCAAGGTTTGTTTGCTAATGTCTGGTTGTCACATTGAGGTGTTTATGGCACACCTGTTTTAAGTCAGCGATATTATGAGCACCACTCATAAAAAAGTAAATCTGCAGCTGTTGTTTACTCCTGATTTACTAGTTTTTGCTACTCACAAATATTCCCTCTATAACACCTGGAAAGGTACTCTACATGGACTATCAAGTGATTCTTCTTGTGGGTACCTGTTCCTGTTGTGCAGAGCTCGCCAGAGAAGGGTGCACAAAGAAAATGAAATGAATGAAAAAGTACTTATAGAGCGCGTAGCTACCCTGAGGCATCCCAGTGCTAATAGCAGCAGCGGACAGAGAAGACAGCTTAATTAAGCGGGATTTTGGAAAAGCCAAGTTTTGAGGAGTGTCTGGAAGGACAGACGGTTGGACTCCCAACGTAAGTGAAGAGGAAGGGCGTTCCAGAGCTTGGCGGCATTGTAAGAAAATGAGCGGCTGCTACTTCTTACTTTTTTTTTTTTTTTTTTTTTTTTTTGGGGACTGAGGCAAGAAGGAGGTTGGCCGAATGAAGACTTCTGTTAGATCAGTAAGGGTAGACAATGGATTGCATAATTGTTGGTCCTTTCCCCCAGAAGGACTTGTGGGTGATACATAGAACTTTAAATGTAATTCTCTCTGATAGAGGTAGCCAATGGAGAGCCTTCAGTGCCGGCTTGGTGGATTGCCGGTAGGGGGTCTGGAGGAGCAGTTTTGAACAATCTGTAACTTGGAGGTGGTAGCTCAGGGCGCTCCATAATCGAGGGCATTCCCATTGTCCAGGCGGGAGAGAATTAAGAGCCTGGACTAA
This sequence comes from Lissotriton helveticus, assembly GCF_964261635.1. NCBI lineage: Eukaryota > Metazoa > Chordata > Amphibia > Caudata > Salamandridae > Lissotriton > Lissotriton helveticus. Next base: position 1,438,093,570 of record NC_136068.1, read on the forward strand.
TAACCTTCTATCAAGGAAGGGAAGAAGAGGGAGGATTTTGCGAAGCATCCTAAGAATGCCATAACAAGTGGCCAATAGTTTTGCCGCCTGATGTTCAAAGTTCAGGGAGCGATCCAGCCACATGCCCAGACTTTTGATCTGATTTTTTTGGTGCAGGAGCAGGGCCGAGACAGTTTGGCCACTATAACCCTGAGTCGAAGATGGGTGAGTTGCCTAGAGCGTAAGCTCCGTCTTTTCTCCGTTCAGTTTTAGGCAGGAGAGCCCCATCCACTTAGTCATCTTCCCCAGACAGGGGCCCAGGCCTGAGGATGAATTTTCCAGGTGGTTTAAGGACACAACAAGTTGTTTGTCATCAGCGTATGTGACTTTTTATACCAAATGGACGCTCAGGGCAGAACCCTGAGGACCACCGCAGCTGAGAGACATACACTGAGAGATGGTATTTCCTTCGAAGACCTGAAAAGACCTGTCTTCCAGGAAGGATTGCAGCCAGGTGATGACACCCTGTCACTCCAGGACTACTGAGTCTAAGAGTCAGGATGTTGTAGGTGACGGTGTTGAATGCAGCGCTGAGGTCCAGGAGGATGATAGCCACTGTACCTCCTTGGTCTAGAATTTTCCTTCAACCACCGCTAAGAGAGCGGTTTCTGTCCCCTGTTGGGGCCGGAAACCCGTCTGTGAGGAGTGCAGAAGGTTGAGGGACTCTAAGATTCCAGATAAGACTGAATTAACATGCCTTTCAAGGATCTTACTAATCGCTGGGAGGAGGGAAATAGGACAAAAATTCCCCAGGAGATCCGAGTCCAGATTAGGTTTTTTTGAGTAGTGCTTTTACCATAGCACATTTCCAGGACGGGGGAACTACTCCAGAAGAGATGGAGGAATTAATCAGTTCCAGAATTACTGGAAGAATTGTTCCTACGGCTAGATTCAGGGCATGGGGTGGCAGGGGCAGGATCCTTGGGGGAGCCTGATTTTACAAGGGCTGGGAAGGTCCATCAGGAGAATTTCCTCCAACAGAGCGCTAGTGTAAGGAAGAGAGATATCCATAAGAGACTGGTCCTTTTGGCAAGCCAAGAGATGGAAGGTGATATATATATATTTGAAAAACATTGCCTACTAAAGGAATCAAAAATGCTTTAATTCTTCAACACATGGAAACTTACTAAAGGAAAAATGTAATTCGCACCTATGACTCCATGCCCCATAATGCCTTATGGACTCAGCTATGAATTACGCCTACTGGGGGTCATGGAAATAAAGGTAGTCAGTAGATGGAAAAATGCGAATATTTCATTTGTCGAACTGCAGCCCGAGAAGAAGAGGCTTTCTGCCTCGAAACGCATTGGTGAGAAAATGAAAATGATGTTTTGGAAAGGCTGTCTGCATACTAAAGCCGGATGGCAGAGTGTTGCTGCGTGACCTCTCATTGCAAGGGCAACTTCGATGGAAATATATATATCCACTCCACACTCGCTTGTAATACAAGAAAGTAGAGCACACTCGGGTCTCCCAGAAGCTGCTTTAATTAGACCTTTGCATGACGTGTTTTGTCATAAATGACTTTCTCAAATGCGGTCAATTTCACAATGATTCACCAGTCCACAACTTAAAAACACTATGCCCCTCTGCGATTGGTTGGAACACAGCTGCCTTCTGCATGGGAAGACCCGGACTCGGAAATCCAAGTTCGAGTAGGAGCGGACAACTCACGTAAGTACTGCCCCCAGTGGGCCGTGTCCGCTCCTTTTACCATGCCGGTCGAGATGTTACTGTGGCAGCAAGCAGCTCTTAGGGACCCTCACCCCACCGCAAAAGTCCCGAATCACACCCGTAGGTACCACTTCAGTGAGAGGCTCCCCCTGCGTAGTACTGCGTCGACATACTTAAAGCCTTCCTGTCCGGCAGAGTCCAGAGTGTGGCCTTAGGAGAATATGAGTCAAAACCCTTCATCCTGCACTGCGGAGTTCCTCAGGGCTTGTCTTTGAGCGCTACGTTATTTAACGTTTATGTTATTTCATTGGCACCAGTAATCCGGGCATATGGTTTTGATCTTACATCATATGCTGACGACACCCAGATTGTGGTGTCCGTACTACCAGGGATGGAAGAAGATGTAGCAAGGAATTTCCAGGACTGTATGCTGGCGGTTGGAAACTGGATGGCAGTTAACTGCCTTAAATTAAACTCGGCTAAAACCGAAGTCATAGTGTTTGGGTCAAACACTAACTTCTGGAGCCCAAGCTGGTGGCCAGACCAGATGGGCAAGGCCCCCACCCCAGTAGCAAAGGTGAAAAACCTGGGGGTGTTGATCGATGATCAACTCACCTTTCGTCCCCAGGTCAATGCACTATCTTCCTCGGTGGCCTACCTGCTCAAATCCATCCGTAAGATCCTTCCATTCATCCCTGGCAGCGATAGAAAAACAGTGGTCACAACGCTGGTCATGGCAAGGTTGGATTATTGCAATAGTTCATTTCTTGGTGCCCAATAGGGGGTACTCAATAAACTGCAGGTATTACAAAATGCGGCTGCTAGGCTCATTTTGGGATCCCAAAATTTGTCCCCGTGTCCCAGGAGCTGGTTAAGCTTCATTGGCTCCCAATGCGAAAGAGAATTCTTTTTAAAGCATTATGCCTAGTATTCAAGTCCTTACAAGGCAAGGGACCCTTATTCTTTCGGCGGTACTTTCATTGGTACCGTACGACCAGAAATCTCAGATCAGCTGACCTGGGGTTGATCACGGTGCCTCGTATCAGGAGAGCGCGCTGGGGAGGCAGAAGCTTTGTGCTGGGCGCAGCCAAAGCTTGGAATACCCTGCCTCACGCCCTCAGAAAAATGACGGACCTCATGGCCTTTAGAAGAGCTTTAAAGACGTGGCTGTTTACCAACTGATTCCCTAATCTGCCTCTATCTCAGGAGTAACACTTAGCGCCAGGACACCTACGGGTAACCGAGCGCTGTACAAATGCCAAAATAAATAAATAGTCGCAGTCCACACGGCGATGGCAGGGCACAATCCCAGGTATGCGGTGGTTCAGCGTTCCCAAAGTACTTTTAGGCTCCCAACTGTTTGCCACAGAGTTCTGCCGAACTGCTTTAGGGGTTGGTACTCCTTGGCGCTTGTGGCCGCGCCTAAACATCCACTCCACACTCGCTTGTAATACAAGAAAGTAGAGCACACACGGGTCTCCCAGAAGCTGCTTTAATTGGACCTTTGCATGACGCGTTTCGTCGTAAATGACTTTCTCAAATGCGGTCAATTTCACAATGATTCACCAGTCCACAACTTAAAAACACTATGCCCATCTGCGATTGGTTTGAACACAGCTGCCTTCTGCATGGGAAGACCTGGACTCGGAAATCCAAGTTCGAGTAGGAGCGGACAACTCACGTAAGTACTGCCCTCAGTGGGCCGTGTCCGCTCCTTTTACCATGCCGGTCGAGATGTTACTGTGGCGGCAAGCAGCTCTTAGGGACCCTCACCCCACCGCAAAAGTCCTGAATCACACCCGTAGGTACCACTTCAGTGAGAGGCTCCCCCTGCGTAGTCGCAGTCCACACGGCCATGGCAGGGCACAATCCCAGGTATGTGGTGGTTCGGCGTTCTCAAAGTACTTTTATATATATATCTTGGATTTTCTTGTGAAAGAATTCTGCCAGTTCGTTGCAGCGGGTGAGAGCTCCATCAGTGGGGGCTTGTGGGGAGGGGAGTTTGAGGAGAGTCTTTGCGATGCAGAAGATTTCCCGCGGGGAATTGGACGCAAGGCAAATTATTTTCCTCATAGTAGGTGGATTGTGCGGTTTTAATTTCTGCTTGATCGGTTTTGAAGGCCTCCCTGTATTTTAGTTTCCTAGACGCTGCGTAGTCCCTTCTCCATATTCTTACTAGTCTTTTACAGACTTGTTTATATTCGCGGAGCACCACGGGGAGGTGTTGGTCCTGACTTTTTTCTTTCGGGAGGATTTTTTGGGGAGAACCTGGTCTAGAGAGGACTCGATCCACTTATTAAACTTATCATTAGCAATGATGGGATTCGATGCACAAGAAGGTGTAGTAGCTTCAAAAGCTGAGACCCACTGTTCTAGGGGAAGTTTAGCCCATATGCGTTTCTGGCTACTAACCGTGCTAAAAGAGGAGAGTGGCCCCGTCCGGCCGCAGACCGGCACAGATGGGCTTGCCTTTGGTGCGCCTTCGGCGTGCCAGCGGCGCGATCGCTGAGCACATCCGCTGCGCGTTGCGGTAGACATGTGTTTAAATAGGTCTAGCAGCTAGACTGCTGACCGTGTGGCTCCGCCCCTGCCGGAAGTGGAGAGCCGCTTACTCCCTCCACACTCTGAATAACCCATGGTGGACTAGGGAGCGTAGCGGTGGGTCACTTCGGGTGAGCTAGGAGTGCACGTGGGGGAATCGAAAGTGCCTAGTGCGTGTGTCTGAATAAAAGTAATTCAAGTTTTTTAACGAGCTGAGGTTAAAACAGCACACAGCACGCAGCATTACTCTGTCGCACGTCCACTGCGCATTGTGGTAGAAGTGTTTAAATAGGTCTAGCAGCTAGACTGCTGACTGTGTGGCTCTGCCCCTGCCTCCTGCTGGAAGTGGAGAGCTGCGCCGCCACTTACTCCCTCCACACAATCGGAAATAACCTGTGGTGGACCAGGAAGCGTAGCAGTGAGCAAATAGTGCGGGTGGGGGAATCAAAAGTGCCAAGTGAGTCTGTCCGATTAAAAGTAATTCAAGTTTCTTAACAAGCTGAGGTTAAAACGGTAAAAACAGCACACAGCAGGCAGCCTTACTCTGTTGCGCGTCCGAATGCAAATGCACACTTTTATTTTATCTCCGCCAGGAAAACAAAACATGTTTCTCAGTGGAGAAGGTCCATACTCCTACGAACATGAAACCGGTAGCTGATCCCTTTTCCCCTTTCATCCTGGAAGCGGAGTTACTCCAGCAGGTCGCTCGACTACATTTATGATCCTTCTCATGGTGGGAAAAGGAGGGTGATGATTTTTGGAATGCCAGTAAACATACACGATGGGTGCCCCAAAACTTCCAGGACAATCCAAGTATTGGAAAATCCACTTCCCTCCCCTTGAGTGGGATTTACGACTGCACTTGTGGCAGAGAAATTCCCACTCATTAACACCTGCAAGGGATCCCTCTGAAATTTCCTGTCAACTGTAAACAGGGTAAATTTGGTCACATGCTTGCAGCTACATTTACTCTTGCGCATAGGGCCGGCAGTGTCCTGCCTGCCTTCCTGTTCGATGAACATTACACTTTTTTCTAGAAATACTTCTTTTGTCGAATTGATTTAACATGATAAGTGTATTTAGTGCATCTAGTTGACCAATTTAGATCTGTGGAAGACCGAGCACACACCATTGGCCTTCCTTCTTGAATTGGAGACTGAAAGTGCGTGAGGTAAGAGGCAGCAGTCGGAGGGACCAACCAATGCCTTCTGACGTCAGTCGAAAACTCCTCATAATCCTTAAGGATGGCATTTCCGCCATCGGGATTGTGATGTTGGTTTCTGACAGCCTTTACATTGTCAGCCTTTTCGACATGGAAAGGCTGTCGGAAAGCGACATTGGGGACTCCTAGCAGGGTCTCCATTTCCCTTGGGCCTCCGCATCTGGGCTGGGTGGGCACCTGTGGTGCCCCCCTGAAAATACCTGCATTGTATGACAGGCACTGTGGTTTCCGCCATCAGCACACGCTCCCATTGAGAAATGGGAGTTTGCGACCGCACTATGTGCGGTTGGATCGTAATTCGGTGTGCAGCACTGCCAACCTATGTTCGGGTGGTTCCTCCACGAAATGGTGTCGGTTGGAGGCAACTCAGACTGACATCGTAATCATGCCCTTAGTTGTTTAATTTTATTGAGTCATTATCAAATTTCTACATGACTTTTGTTGTGGAATGTTTTGTAAAAACCCAAATATATTCAGTGGCTTGCTTTGACCTTTGGCACCTAGAGACATACCAGACCCATGTCTATGCTCTCTCTATGAATTTTCTGGCATACCCAATTCTATATGTAACTGTGTGATGCTGTTAAGGGAAACTAGATCATATGTTAACCCTAATGAGGACGCAGCACTCTCTGAATGACTGTTGACTGTGTGGGTGTGAAGAGCCTATGTGGGTGTAGGGCTATGCAAGAGAGGCCTCTTTCAGTGGCGGCTCCTCCGCTAAGGCAGAGGAGCCTAGCCCCAAGGCTTTAAAGCAGTGCAAAGGATAATAACGGAACGTTATTATCTTTTTATTTTTATTATTTCGGTCAAAGCCATGTTAGGGTGGGGCTGGGCACCCGTGACCCAGAGGGAGGAGGAGTGATTCCTGCTGCACCTTACGTGTACTTGATGGTTTGGCTGGCAGTATCGGGCCGGCAAAACCGTCATGCTAACTTTGCATGTTCTCCACCGGCTGTATCGTACAGCCTGGGTGGAGAACATACCCGGACTCCCGGTCCCTCTCTGAGTACCAAACCACACAGTTTAAACCAGTAGCAGTGTTGTGATTGGCTATGGGAGTCTGGAAGCCCAGATGCTTTCTGTTCCTGGTTCATGCGATGAAGGAGAGGCGGCGGCTAGCAACGGCATCCAGCAGGTAAGTTTTTTTATTTCCTTACCGCCCCCCATTCCACCGCTACCATTCCCTACCAGCCTTCACTGCCTCTGACATGACCCAGTAAGTAATGAAAACTACACTACCATTTGGCTGGGGTACTACTAAGATGCTGTTATGTCTAAAAGTTACTCGAGCATTTGAGAGAGCCTCTGTACTTTTATGATCAGTCCGGTAAAGTGGTAGTGCTGCTCATCTACAAAGACTGGCTTCTCAAACTATATTAGTTTTCCTTGCTTGCACTAGGGCCAATAGCACCCTTGCTGCACCACTGTTTCGCTCTGTAGTCTTTGCACAATGTGCCTTTTAAAAATAGTTTGTGTAAGTACGCAGGGCAGAAGTCCTAAAAAAAGTCAGGTGACTAACCACGTTATGGTGCGTGACATTGTACTTGGCATCACAGGAAGTGGCACCACTTCAAAGAAAGTGACATCAGATCTGAACACCTCAGATATATGTTTAGCAGTTCTATCATTAGTATATTTGAGTGCATTAAGAGATTTAACAAGTGACATTTTGCCCCAGGGTTGTGCCAAAAAAGTGATGCAACCCAGACACAAAATCTGGGCCTCAGCCTATTCATTTTTTTAAACTGCCACAAAGCAATTGGCAGCTAAGAGAAATGTGGCAGCAAATCTGCTATGCTTAATTGGTTGTAATGTCTGCATTTAAATTATCATATGGGTTAACGCACCTGCTGCAGAGATCTTTGTGTTCCCAGTAAATCTTGTGTAATAATAATAATGGTAGATTAACTTTGGAGGTTAACACATTTGCTGGAAAGATCTATGTTTTGTCTATTCCCAGTTTTGAATCAAAATATCATAGAGGGTTAATATGTCTCCTGCACAGCACGTCATGTAACATGCAGATGACAGATTTATATTTTATATAGCTAGATAAGTGGGTTACTGATTTTAACACAAATATCTTTTTGTTACTTGCAGTTGATACATTGTAATCCTTCTAATATACCACAGTGAGCTATTAAGGAAATGTGGCTCCTACACCTTATAACCCTCACTGTCTGATGTAACACATCCTGTACATTTAATTTACACACATGTGATCTATTGTCAATGTATAATGTTTACATGTGATGTAAAGTGCTCCGACACCCTGCATTGGGATGAATAGCTCTGTGAAAGAAATAAAACAAAATACTGGTATTTAAATTGTTATTTGTGTGAATACTGGGACACACCAACCCAGCGGATATTCTTACAGTGTACACATATCTCTTATATCGGGACTGAACTTAGTCAAAAACATGCCTCTATTACGTACCTGTGAAGTGATAAGCTGTGTGCCTTTGATTCCCCTCCATTGCAATAAGGTGGGAGGTTACAGATAGCTCCCAGCCAGGATACTCGAACAAAAGAAGGCCCGATGGCTCCTTAACTTCGGTCTTTGTTTTGGGTCAGCTGTAATTTAAAATAAGAAAGCCCCCTTACCACCTTCACTTTGCTGCTTGAAACAAAAGCGGACAACGTGCAGGAGCTGTTGAATGTGTCCCAGTGTCCGAAACCTACACTGGGACGAATTCAGCATATTTAGTGGGTTGTTGGACATCCAGGCTTTGAGACTTCCGAAGCCAATCGCGATGCTGCTGATAGCAGCTTCATGGTTGCTCTCAGCTCCATGGTTTGGCACTCAGAGAGGGCCTGGGAGCCCAAGCATTTTCTCCACCCAGGCTGTACAATACAGTTGGTGGAGAACATGCAAAGTGCGCATGATGGTTTGGCTGGCAAGAGACTGACGTCCAAACCTTTATGCGCCTTTAAGGTGCAACAGGAACCACTCCTCCTCCCTCTGGGTCACAGACGTCCACCCTGTGAAAATAGTGGGTGGACACCGTCTACCATCGTGTACCAGCAACTTGTGCTCTGTGAACATATTTTGATTGCTCAGCAAGACAGAAGGATTTAAGAGTTATTTTAAATAGATTGTCATCTGAAATAACATTGTAAATATCTCAACGATTACAACAAATCATCATTCAATTACTTTGTTAACTAATTTCATAATGAAGTCCTATTTGTTTTGTTCACAGTTGTTCTACTGTTTTAATGCCCTTTTTTTACATCTGCCAAATGAACATCATGCATTGGAGCGGGTGCGGGGGGCATGGGGGGTTGAGGAGCTTGCCTACATTTGATATAAAGCTCCCATGCCTGAAAACTACGGGGGACCTTAAAGGACTGGTTTCAGCCCCTTATGGCATGCTCGTTCATCCCTATTATTCTGTCCCCGACTAAGGGTTTGTTCTGCCTGAACGGACGATCAGAAACGAATATTCCCGCACAGAAAACCTTTAAATTAGGCAATCAAAACTGTCCAATAGACTATATGTTCATGTTTGCATGGAATTTTTCTCTCATAAAAGGGTTTGAGATACTCCAAATGGAAGGTAGTTATCATAACCAGCTACAGTTGGAGTTGCAGGGGGGATCCCCGCGCCTCCAAGATAAAGTAATTCCACAGCAAATCGAGTACCCTAAAAGAGTGACCACCAGACTAACGGCTGTATATATAGAAAAATTAGGGAAGCTACAGCAGAAGATAGACTTGGGAGCTATAAGGAGACAACATTTAGAATGGTATGAGGAAAAAATAGATCAAGTGGTGCAATGCATTAGAATTGAACTAACAAAAGGTAAAATAAATAAACATTCATTAATAGAAGGACAACATAAATTGTTTTCCATGGAATGCCTAAAGAAAAAAAGAGAGATAAGGAAAGTAACTAGAAGCATTAAACAAAATATGATGGGATGAGACAACTATATCTTAAAAAATTAAAAAGAGAATATAAAAAGCTAATTACCAATGCAAAAAGAGCGTATAAGAATAAATGCTGGGAAAATCTTCTGGAAGCTATTGAAACTAAGAATACACGACAGTTCTGGAAGCTGGTACAAGCTGGTGCCGACCACATGGTGGGGGCAATGAACTGTAGTAGAGGAGGCTGCATGAGAGAAATATTTGAAGGAACTCCATGGCCCTCATAGAGAATTGGATAAAAGAGGGCCCTAGCCCTGGCAAGAGTTAATGGAAGAACTAAAAGCAGACTGCTACGAAATGCTTGCATATATTAATAGACTGTCAAAAATGAGTAGTCCAGCGAAAACAGTTTTTACGACCGATATTTATAAAATATAGCATGAGCTCCTCACAGATATGTTTTACCTTGATATTGCCATTGCGGTGGCGAAGTTTATCCAGGCTGTTAAAAAGTTGTTCATGGAATAGGAAATGGAGGATTAGATCAAGTAATGAAGAATGGAGAATTAAGTTTTATTTTTTTAATATTTTAAAACAGGTTTTAATGAAGTCGATCTACCCTTAGGATGTTGGAATGTATTTTATTGCTGTATGAAATTGGTTTTAACTATGATGGAGGATATGGAACATCATAAGTACATATGGAAACGATATGTGGTTTTAGTAATTATTTTAAGAATTTTTAAATAAATGTGTATTCCTTGTGGTTTAGAGATCAATGATCTAAATAAACTTAACATTTTGACTTTGACTTTGAGACCTAAAAGCAGACTTCACAGAAATAAATGTAAAAAATACAATAGTGAAATTAAAGTTAACCAGAGCAGCAGGCCCAGATAACCTCCCAGCTATTCTAATAAAAACAGAGTTGAATTGGTGGGCGGGTTTTTTCTCCCACATGTTTTTGGTTATCCTTGACTTGGGCAAAATACCCCAAAACTGGAAAGGTGCAGTAATAAGACCCGTGCATAAAAAAGGCAATATGAACGCACCACAAAATTGTAGGTTAATTAACCTTTTCGACATAGGGGAAAAGGTCTTTGCAAAAATAATACTGCTTAGACTGAAGGACTGGGTGGAGCAGTTTTCGATCGTACCAGTGGAACAGGGGGGCTTTAAAGAAGGTCACTCTACGATCGATCACTGCTTTGCCCTGAGGGCAGTGGCTCGTAAATCAGTTGAACAAAACGGCAAACTGTGCTGCTGTCTCATTGACTTTCGAGCCGCATTTGATTCAGTCGATAGGAACTGTCTCTGGCAGACATTAGTAAATATTAACATCCCAGAAAACTTGTTGGACATTATAAAAGAACTACATAGCAGAAACTGGGAGCAGGTAATTAGAGACACAGGAGGAGCTTTGAAGCCAAAAATAACAATTGAGAACGGTCTCAGGCAGGGCTGTGTATTGGCCCCCTTGCTATTCGCAATTGTTTTGGCGGATTTACTTGCAACCCTGGAAGTTGATAGAAGCGCTAGCCTGAGAATGGACGGTAAGAAAGTGTCCTGTATGCTGTATGCAGACGAACTGGTGATAATGGACCAGACCGAAATTGGTCTCCAAAGGAAGCTAGATGCCTTCAGAGAGTACTGTGAAGGCAAATTTTTAACCATAAATATGGATAAAACAAAAATGTTATGTTTTGGGAAAAAGGATACTTGTTTTACTTGGTTTTTAGGAGATTTGCAATTGGAAACAGTCAAGGAATATCGGTACCTTGGACTATGGTTTGATAAAACTCGCAAGTGGTATACTCATCTTGAAGCACAAAAAGCTAAAGCCTTCGCTTCAATTTGTGGGCTGAAAAAAAAATGTAACCGAGATTATGGAGTTATGTCCCATACACCACTAATAAAAGCTTTTAATGTGATGATATCTCCACAAGTTCTTTATGGAGCAGAAATCCTTTTCCTAAGCGGTAAACGAGACTGGGATTTAGAGGAAGGGAAGTGTTTGAAAACACTGCTCTCCCTACCTTGCTCATCGATGATCCAGGCAATAAGAACCGAGATAGGTGCAACTGCCTGGAGCATACAGACTCAAATGCTCTTAATTAGATTTTGGAAACGGCTAGATACAGAATCAGTCCAGAAGGTATCTCAATGGTGCAGAAAGGAGACAGAATCTAGTAGCCTAAAGTGGGCTAGGGATGTAAGAAAGAAAGTTCTATTGTTAGTGAGAATTTAAAGGTGCCAATCTGTCAGTTATCATTACATGTAGACTTTACCAAGAGTGATCTTAGAAACCAAGGTCAAGAAGTGTCTAAAAGAGCTGACAGAGTATCTGAATAAGAAAACATCTGTCCAATTTATGAGAGAATCATGGTTAAAGGAAAACTGGTTTCCTTATTTGGATAGTCTACCTAATTTGAAATTTAGACAGGAGATTTTAAGATTAAGTTCAGTTCAGTTCAGTTGATACGCCTTTATTCGAAATAGTTCATCATAAAAGACAGTTATAAAAGTAGCTCAAGATTAAGAACTGGCATTAATCCTTGGTTGATTAACGAAGAAGTAAAAGCTGAAATGTTATTTTGTGATGGATCATGTAAATGTGCAATGGGTCCTAAAGGTGACATAATGCACATCTTGTTAGACCGCCGAATACTATTAGACCAGCGTAAACGATATCTTCGCCCAATATTTTTAAAATATGATACAAGGCTACGGTCTCAAGCGGCAGCTATACTTACAGAATTGAAGTGTAGTTCCTATATTCCCAATAGGCTCTGCGCATTGGAATAACATAAACGATAGTTTAGACGTAGGACTGAGGTCGACTAGGTCTCTGTTGAATATGTTAGACTTAATTATGAATGCCAGCTAGCTCAGAGGTCACTAGAAACTTTCTCGAGTAAACAGGAAGGAGTTAACTTTCCTGAATAGACAAGAAGGGATTAGCTTCTGACAACCGCATTAACATGACAACTTTGCTCCCTACAGAATAAGGAGTATATCTCCAGAGTCGTGTGAAAGCAATAGACCGCTATTTCACTCAGTCAATCGTGCATGCTTAGTTTCACCAGAGTGCAGAGAAATAGAGAGACGGGCGTTTTCAATAAAAGTTGTTATTTATTGAGCAGTCCTCTTTCTTGTGCAAGAGAAGTGAACTGCCACAATTGCAATACTTGTTATAAAGTAAAGTGCGTACAGTAAAAGGAGTAATATGAAATAATACTGTAAAAGCATTTATATGAGCCATATGATACTTAAAACGGATAAAATATATACATACATAAAATCATTGACTAAACGTACTCAACTGGTGCTTCTAAGATACGCCTACCCCGGTGTACCTAACCTAAGCCTAGTACGTGGGAAGGAGTAAGTGAGCTGCAGTTTAAGTTAAGTTAGTTTTTGCCAAGAATCTGAATCAAGAATTCCCTTAAGGATTTAATCAGCTCCGTACCTTCGTTATAGAATGAAGGAGGTCTTGTATCTCTTTCTCAGGACTCGATTTCCCAGAAACCCGCAAGGGTGACTGGAAACACTGGGGCTGGATTTCTCGGCAGGAGAAAAGACAGCGTCTCTCTCAGTCCGTCAAATGGGAGGGTCGGCTTCCTTCGGCTCTCGCATCAGCTGGGCATCGGGCAAGTAGATAGCCGCTCTGCTCCAAACCACCATGTGTTTGCTTAAGGCAATGTTGGTATATTTATACCTGGAAGGTGCCGAGTTTGACGTAAGGTTGGACATAAGACGTCACTAAGAACTTACAGTTCTTTCTGGACTCCAGGAGTTCTTGTTCAAATCAAAACAAAAGCAGGGGGATTTCTGGGGCTGCTGGAGGCTTGGTTTGTTTAAAGAACGCGTTGTGCTTTCTAGGAGTCAATGGGAGTAGCCTTGCCGTATTTGGACTGCATTGGCTATGACTAAATATGGGTATGATTCTTATGCCTTTATAAGGATATTATTGGTTATAACCACATAATAGCATGAATCGGGAATATTTAATTAGGGTCCTAGATACGTTTACAACACCCACTCCACGTATTATGTCAATCATTACTAAAATACTAAGCAATACTGAACATATAATGATGCATGTGTTTTCCAACCCACCCCAAAAAACATAAATTGCATTTGAAATGGTATATGTTATATACACAAAAATGAGTATTTGTACTGTACGGTTTTCAAGCAGTGGTATCATTCAGATAAAGCATACATAAATATTTGTTGAATGAATAGCGAAAATTACATTTATGAAATGGCTCTTAAAACAGAAAAGAAGGTCGAGACCATTTCATCACATATTTATACAATACTGTACATATGCTAGAGGCTGAATCAAAATATTGTCTTTAGAGTTTCAAAAATAGAAGTTCTGTTCTCTTGAATAGTTCTACTTTAAGCAGAGTATCGTGTGCCAGAAAAAAGGTAAATATTTTGGAAATGGAAAAATAATTTCGCTTTCAGGGGAAAAAATAGTTCCAATTGTTTTCAGTATTCTTGTTTATAAAAACTGAAGGCCGAATTCAGAGTTCAGGGAACGCTGTGAGCTCGTTGTTTTTAAAAGTTATTCTCGTTGTTCGGAGAGAACATCAAATCAGACAGGCTTGCGAAAAATTGATCTACAACAGTAGGTGAAAGTTCGACCAAGTTCGAAAAAGCTGAAATTGTGCATATGTGAGAATCATTGCTATCATCGATGTCTGGATCAGCAATGCTCACAGAAGGTTGTACCTGTGTGGTGCTGCTTTCATCTTGTACTTCACCGCCACCTAATCGTAATGGTGAAGTCTCAACGAATGCCGTCATCAGAATAGGTAGCCGCTGGGGACAACACGTTGCATGAGCCATTAACTAACCAAGCAAAGTATCGCTATCCATAGGTACTGCTGATGGTAGTGTAAGACAGACGTCCAACACGCATTCTTCTCTGCATAGCAGACATCGAAGCACAGTTAAGATGCAATCTTGCCAGATTGGTCTGAACGAAAGAAACCAGGTAGTACTCAGATCTCTTAGCTGGGCAAAGCCGAGGACTTTAGTGATCCGTTCTCGGTATCGTATAGCCACGATCGTTTCTTCCATTGTAGCCTGAGTTTTGTCTGGGGCTTGATTTCCATATCCGAGCAGAAGGAACAAAAATAAAATTCCTGCTACGAGTCCCAAAAGAAGAGGCAGTCCGCCAAATACAGAATGCACAAAATTCGGGAAGATGCCCAAAACTGTTTCAAAGGGTGCTACCAGTCCCGAAAAAATGGTCTTAAATACATGTGCGATGCCACTGGTATCAGACATGTTTAAAATTTGACCTAACATTTCTACGAAATGTACGGGGCAATTTGTCGATAATAGGGAATGTATCTCTGCCGCTGTCCTTGCAACTTGCAGATCATACGTCTCTTTGGACGGGGTTAAAGGCACAGTTGTCTGTAAAAGAATAGACTTCATTCTGTTTAAAGTATCAATTCGAATAGGTGAGATATTCAGAGAAGGCCATATTGCTGCCTCCTTGTCTGGTTTGCTGTTTGGATACAATACTTGCATACAGCAAATGACCCTGGAAGTAACGCTCACTAGATAGCCTAATCCTGGCACCATGCCACAACAGCTGCGGTCATTTATTACAACGTAGCTGCCGTTGGAAAGCTGTCTGAAAAAAGGCTCTATCTGTGTTGCAGGAGTGCCATGCAGGTGACATGAAAGGTTATTTGATGAACCTTCGCAGGCTCCATGCAAGTTAATACCTTGACACAGAAGTGTGCCGCTTAGTGCATTTTTACAGTTATTACCACTAAGAAATACCTCTTTTTTCCCTTCACTATAACATTTATGTGTATAAGGTAATTTCCAGGTTGACTTGATGTATCCTTTACCCAACCTTTCATACAGGCCTGCTGGTATATACTTTTGGCAATATTGAAACTGAAAAGTTGTTATCGGAATTGTAACTGTACCACGTAATTGGGACTGGCCATGTTGTAGCATTAGCAAGTCCTGCTCTATTATATCAATAGCAGATGACACAATGCTGTCCAGTGAATAAATTCTGGAGGACAGAGTCGTTAACCCATTGTCCACTACAGACAGTGATTTTTCCAAATTAATACGATCAATTTCTCGTATTTTTTCAGCAGTTTCAATTTGCATTACTTTCCAAATCTCATTGTAAGCTGCGTATATACCGGCGTATATGAAACGTTTTTGACGCTGTTTGCGAGGTCCCAATATGAAATCTCGCAAGTCAGCACCTTCTTTGAGTAAAGTCAAGTGTTGCTTAATTTCCTGCAGTGTGGATTTCTGTAGCCATTCGAGGCATAGTTTCCCTACACTGTATGTTGTTAATATCCCTGGATGTTGTTTCTGGGAATATCTTGGGTCTGTGCTGGTCTGCTTGAACCCCTGTGTTTTGGTCAGGAATCTATCTTGACAGTTATTAGTGTCTGTGGGCCAGATCAACCATTTTTTCCAATCAGGATTTGTTCTGTTTTGGTGTAAAATATGGGATACGTCTATCTCCACATCTGTAGTGCTATTACTATCAGGTATGGGCTTTGGAATAGACGGTTTGTTTAAGTCTTTTATCTTGGCTAAGCCAAGACAGGTTGTTTGTTGAATGGTGTCATTCAGGAATATTATCTGTTCTGGGATCATGCAGGCTCTAAATAATGATTCTATACCTTGTACCTGCCAGTCATTTGTACCCCAGATGGTTTTTGTCTCACTGTTGTTTTTCCAAAATTCAAAACCAAATGTAGACATTTTTTCATAAACTTTTTCAGAATAAATCAATTTAGTATTTGTCAACATGTTTTTCATTCCTGTCTTATTTAACATTTTAAAATAAAACGTTTCTGGATCAGTTGTATTAAACCCTGAGAAGTATGGGAATTTCTCATAAAATGTTTTTGAACTGCCTTTGGGAGGTGTTGGACAATGTTTCCATTGATTATAAGTAAACACATTTCTAGGATTAGCAGATTTATGCAAATAGTGATGACCATAATGATTATAACAATACATTTCTTCATAATTCGATGAACCCTGCAAATAGTCATGTTCTGTGAATTTTGCTGACATTTCTAAATCTGACATCATATTATTAATTTTTTCAAAGTCCCAATCATCAGAGAAAGTACTTGGTGTCACAAAGTCACTTAAGGAAACCTTGAACTGATGTGGATATTTCACGAGTTCAACTGGGCCATAGATTTCGTAATCCGTTTTGTCCCATGCTACACCCCCAGGTATAGGATTGGCTGTGATGTTCACTGATGGCAGTTCTCTTTTTTCAATGTGAGACGATCTGTGAGGTTTTAGGGCCAAGTTGATGTTCTGGCTTGCTGTGTCCATTGTACTATATTTTCCATCAATGAATCTACCCAAACATAAAATCATGATGAGCCAAAGTAGAAGGAAAAGTACACCTAACACAATCCATAATTCAATCCATGGTGAAATCAGATATGTTTCTTTGAGTTGATGAAAGAATTCAGTCAATTTTTCTTTCAAAGTTTTTGTTGCTGGCGTTTCTTCATGTTCACTTGGATCATCCGAAAAGTCATCGAAATTGATGAAGTAGCCAGATGCAGTTCTGTCAATTGTTGGAATTGCTTCCGGATTGTTATTAATCTTTGATTCTGTATGTTCAGAGGCTACATCATTGTAGATTGGTGTTTCTTGACGAACTGTTGCAATTTGGGTTTCAAGAGGCACAAGTTCCATGGCTTTGTTGCATAGTCCTTTTTTATTCACTTTAGGTTTATCAAATGTGATTAGTCTCTCAGTTTGAACCTCTTGGATTGTAGCAAGGTTTGGTCTTCTGCTACTTCTTGGGAGTCCACTGGGCCTACTACTTATTATTGGCCACATGATTGTGGTTTTACCAGGTCGATTGATACAACTCTGTTCTCCTTTTTACCAGCAAGGGGCGGTAGTACTACTGATCTTGTTCCGCTGACAGCTAAGACAGGTACTGCTTTTCTGTAAGAAGGCCCAAATTCCTTCTTCACCGCGATCTTTTCTCTGACTAGATCCCCAATCTTTGGAATCCAGACAGGTCTTGCTGGGACAGGTGGTTTTTCTTCAGTGGCTGTTGGCTTTAGCTTTGTGTTACTTAGACTTCTTCTTGTTTCATTTAAGTCCTGTAAAACAGCCAAACGATCTTTGATATCAAAGGATTTTTCTTTCACCACTGAAGTCTGACAATCTAAATCCTGGATTATCATTCTAGTACCGAACAAACGTTTGTATGGAGTGATACCTCTTAGAGAATTTCTTGGCAGATTATTAAGACTACGTTGGACACTTGTCAGATGTTTGACCCACCCATCACCCGAACCTAATACCCTCGCCGTTATAGATTGCTTTATGTCCCGTTTTTTTCTCTCCACTACCTCATTTCCCGCAGGATGGAATGGACTAGAGTACCGCAATGCAATGCCCATGCTGCCCATGGCCTCCTTGTAAGCTCGAGAGCTAAATGCAGGACCCTGGTCAGAATGTAGCATGCCAATTGCGTCTGTGCCAATAAAGACTCGCAAATCTTTTATAACAGTTCTGGCGTCAGCCAAGCGCTGGGGCCACATCCAAATGAATCTTGTGCAGGAATCCACTGCGACCATGATATATTTATAGTTGCCATCCCTTTGTAAGGGACCACAGTGGTCCAGGTAAACACATGCTAATGGTTTATCTGAGATTAGAAGGGGCGTCTGTGCTGGTCGTTTCACTGTTGATACTTTCATTTTTTGGCATATTTCACATTCTAAAACATAGTTTCTAGTTTGTTTTCTCATGCGCGGCCACCAATATCTCTGTTTTAATAATGATACTGTGGCGGAAACACCAGCGTGTGCAGAAGCGATCCCTTCGTGTGGCGCTAAAATTAGTCCTAACCTGTGTTCCTTGTTTGGAATTACTCTATCCCCCACTCCAGGGATTTGAGCAAAAGGAACATTATTCGCATCAGTTTTGTATGAGTACTTTACTGGAAAGCCTTTCGGGAGTGTTTTACCACTATCTTTTACTGAAGCACTGACAGCTAGCATTATCTTGCTGTCTATTTTTGTTTTTGACCGGGTGACGGCAGCTACGGTAGCCGTTTGCACAGCTGCTTTCGCGGCCTCATCAGCCAATGAATTCCCTGCAACGTGAACGCCATCACGTTGATGTCTCAGTGTATGTATCACGTGAGTCTTTTGTAGTTCTTTCTATAAAAGAACTACTTGTTCCCAAAGCATTTTATACTTGATTGTGCCACCTTTTTCATCTTTGAAACCGTTTTGAACCCAGTTCTGCAAGTATTCGTTATAAGACTGGACGCAATAATATGAATCGCACACTATTAGTGTGGGGAATTCGCGATCGGTATTTTCAAGCGCCATCTTAAAAGCCTGTAGTTCAGCTCGCTGAGCTGTACAATCTCCTACAGATTGAGTTTTAGTGACCAGTGGTCTGAATTTTCCTTCGTGTCAACGACCTTTAACAATCGCGCACGCAGCACTGTATGCTTGTTTACCCCCAACTGCGGGTTGTGCGGAACCGTCTGTATATATTATACAGCCGTAATGTTCGAGAGGCAGGATTTCGGTCGGCAGAGGACATTCATATTCATATTGGAGAAATTCCAGTGTTTTTAAGTTAGGATCGAATTCGTATACTACGTCTGATGTAGAAAGAGAATTAACCCATTGTATCAATCACGGATGTAAAGCTTTAGCATTCGGAATGCTTGCTCTTGTTACTGCTTCTAGGGCAGGTATCGGTGTAACGATTATTATACGTTTACCTTGTGCGAGGGCTCTTTCTTTTGCTACAGCAGTTTGAACCGCAGTCAGAATTTTTTCAGTAGAACTGAATTTCATTTCAGCTTGTGTATACAAGTGTGATTTATAAGCTATTGGTACCGTTTCTCCCTCATTAGAGGTCAGGTATGTGAATCCGCGGATTACAAGGTTGCGTTCATTTGCGCGTGTTTGCAGTTTTGTTTTAATTAACATGTCTGTTTGTAATGTTCGTAAACTTTCTGTGTGTTTCTGAGTCCAATTAATTGGTTTGAAATCAGGTTTTATTAATTCATAGAGAGGTTTAACCCTCTATGCATAATTTAGAATGTATGTTCTTCCAAAATTCAGGAAACCTAAAATTGATTGTAAGTTTTTCAGCGTTTTTGGAGCTTGGAGTACTGCACATTTCTCTAAGAAATTGTCTGCTAGGCTTTTGCCTTCACTTGATAATTCATATCCTAAAAACAGGACAGTTAGATGGGCAATTCGTGACTTTTTAAAGTTGAATTTATACCCTTCAGATGCGAACCCAAGTATGATGGTGTTGTTGTGAAGTCTTGAGAGACACTACTGACGTTTCCTCTTGAGCTGCAAACTCCCAACTCCCTCAAGGATCAATCAACTCAATCAGGAAGTTAACACTGACTGAGTAAACTTCTCCCTCAGGGAAAGGGGAAGTGGACAGAGAAGACTCACAACAGATAAGAAAAACAAGAGCTTCCGTTGTGGTCTCTCTTGACTGTGTTCCGGGTCTAGGATCCTTCTTCTGATGAGATCTCAGAACTGAATCCTTTGCAACTCTGCAGTGTAATATTAACAAACCTTTAACTCTTCTGCCTGACTGAATCACCAGAAAACCTTAACATTCACAACTACTGACCGTTTTGGTTGTAGCCCCTTGCTCACACTTAGTTGAAGCTGATTACGCTCTGACTCAGGCTCAAGACTTGCTGATTCAACTTTCATCAGAATATGGAGAATCTGTATTAGGACGACAATAAGTAAAAGAACAACATCCTACATTCTACACAACTGAGAATATGAGTTTCACCAGTTTCCAAACAGGAATTGATCTATTCTGAAACAGTTCTTAATGTCCGTCCTGAGGAATATCCTCCTAAAGGACTTTTGCCTTAGCCAAGTCTTGTTTATTGATGTGACCTTTTAACTATAGACTAAAGATCTCAAAAGTCACTAAGCCCTTGTTGCGCTTATCCAACTGTCCAAGCGCTGCCTTAAAGTCTCGCTTCTATTAGTTTAAACTCTTGTCTAAGCCAATGCTTGTTTTACTTGGCACGGATTGCTTCACTACTTTAACACAGAAATCAACTTGCTTGTCACTGGGTTCACAGGCTCACAGGTGACTGAACACGGAGTAGCGCGGTGCTCATCAGTTTCTGCGCTAGGGAAATAAATTAGAAGATCTTACTGTCTCTTCGGCGGGGAAGGAATGCGGTGACTCACGATACACAGCCGTCCTCTGACGCAGCAAGCATTCGTCAGAGCCCTCGGCTGACGGGAGACGGAAGGAAGCGGGACACGCGATCTCACCGGAGATCACGAAAACAATTGAATCTTCAGCTAGCAGGGGAAAGGACTTCAGCATTTAAGGGGGTAACATGCTCTCAGAAGGGCCCAAACTAGGAAGACAGGAATTAATCAGGCCAACGACGACGCCGTCTCGGAAACAGTTGCGCTTCTCAAGACAGCAACGAGAGACGAAGCGTCAGCCGTTGGCAGGGAAACCCTTTTTAAAGCCTCTGCCACGAGCCTTCAACGCGAGCTCGTTTCAAGACGTCACTTAACATCAGAGCCCACACGCGCCTCTCTCAATTGAGCGCACAATCTAGGCAGTTACAGAAAACACCAAAAATAAACAAGCATTGTCAAATGCAAGGTTAAAAATGTACTTAACTTACAAGAACCTAATTAAAGATTTACACAACGCTTTTCAAGATTCAATTTTAGATTCATATTTCTTAACCCTTAAAGGACTCCTTAGGAATTCACAAAACATTTACAGTATTTACAGAGTTACCTCAGAAATCAAGTGAGACGACCGGTAATACCCCCAACAGTTCCTCCCCCCAAAGGTCGTCTCACAGGTCGAGGTTTTTCAGGATGTAAGGCATGAAAAGATCTAACAAGCCTGGGAGCATGAATATTCCTTTCAGGCTCCCAAGATCTCTCAGAAGGATCATAGCCCTTCCAGTCAACCAAATAGAACAAGGCACCCCGCACCCTTTTTGAATCAAGGATAGATTTGACTTCATATTCAACATGATCACCAATAATCACAGGTGGAGGTGGATTATCCAATCGAGTACCAGGCTCAAAAGGTTTCAAAAGTGATACATGAAATACAGGGTGGATAGCATATTCAGCAGGTAAAATCAATTTCACAGACACAGGATTCAGAATTTTCTTAATCTGAAAAGGTCCAATAAATCTAGGTTTCAATTTCCTAGGACCCTCTAACTGAATGTTTCTAGTAGATAACCAAACAAACTGACCTTCCCGATACTCAGGAGAAGGTCTACGATGAGAATCAGCTGTTCTCTTCATAGTCAACTTACTTTTCAACCAAAGCTTCCTAGCTTTCTCCTGAATACCCATCAAAAAGGTCAATCTGTCTGTAACTGCTGGCATGGACTGCTGCTCCTCAGGTAAAAGAATGGGAAGAGACCTAGGATGTAACCCCATTAGAAAATAAAAAGGAGAACAACCCAAGGCCGAATGAGTGGTGTTATTATAAGAAAACTCCGCCCAAGGTAAAACCTCATCCCAAGGACCAGAGGAAGTAGATAACAAACATCTTAGTTCCTGTTCTAAATGTTGATTAACTTTTTCCGTTTGACCATCAGTCTGGGGATGAAAAGAAGAGGACAATGCTAGCTCAATTCCTAACTGTTTACTAAGTTGTGACCAAAACTTAGATACAAATTGAGGACCCCTATCTGTAATAATCTTTGAAGGAAGACCATGAAGTCTAACAATATTAGATAAAAACACCGTACTGAATTCAACTGCAGTTGGAATCTTGGGCAAAGGAATAAAATGTCCCATTTTAGATAACAAATCCACCACTACAAGAACTGCTGTGAAACCATTAGATTTTGGAAGATCCGTAATAAAATCTAAACTAATTGTATGCCACGGTTGAGGAGGTATAGTCATAGGACGTAATAACCCCATAGGAGCTGCATGTAAGGCTTTTTGTCGTGAACAAACTGGACAAGTTTTAACAAAATTCCGAATTACAGGGATCATCTTTTCCCACCAAAAATGACGTTGGCATAAATCCAAGGTTTTATTAATACCAGGATGTGCAGCCATTGCCAAGTCATGATTCCAATGCATCACCTGATCCTGCAAAACTTTAGTGGGAACAAACAACTTATTAAGATGATAAAAAAGACCCTCACTGATAGAATTTCCTTTCTTAGAAAGCCATTCTTCAGAATTAAAAGATTTCAACTCCTCCTTAATGGAATTTAAAAAATTTTCAGAATGAATTTCAGCACATATTTTTTCCACGGGCAGAATACTAGGCGGTTCTTTAATTGGACTAGATTCTTTTTCACAAACCAATCGTGAAAGTGTATCGGATAACAACTGCTTATTACCAGGCCGATACATAATCAAAAAATCGAATTCACTAAAAAATTGCAACCACCTCATCTGCCTAGGAGTAAAAGCCTTAACAGTAGAATAAAATTGTACATTTTTATGGTCAGAATATACAGTAATAGTGTGTTTAGCCCCCAAAAGATGATGTCTCCATTCCTGAAACACATCTTTAATTGCTAATAGCTCTCGTTCAGCAATAGTATAGTTCTGCTCAGCCAATAATAACTTCCTAGAAAAAAAAGCAATGGGATGTAAATGACCAGAATTTGAATCCTTTTGAAGCAACACACCACCAATAGCCGTCTGCGAAGCGTCTGCTTCCACAAAAAATGGCCTATCCGGATCAGGATGAACTAATATTGGAGCGGAAGTAAAAGCCTTTTTTAATAAAGAAAAAGCTTGATCAGCCTCCTCAGTCCAAGAGAAACCTTTCCCTTTTTTCAACAATTGAGTAATGGGGGTAACAATTTCAGAAAATTTTGAAATGAAACGCCTATAAAAATTGGCAAATCCAAGTACTCTTTGTGTGTCTTTAATAGAAGCAGGAGTTGGCCAAGTTAAGATTGCCTCAACTTTCTTAGGATCCATATAAATCCCCTCAGGTGATAAGCAATAACCAAGAAACTCCACTTCTGAGGCACTAAAGACGCACTTTTCCAACTTAGCAAAAAGTGAGTGATCACTCAATCTCTGCAAAACAGACTGAACATGTTGAACATGCTCTTCCACATTCTTAGAATAGATTAAAATATCATCAATATAAACTATGCAACAAACATCTAACAGATCATGTAAGACTTCATTAATGAAATACTGAAAAGCTGCAGGAGCATTACAAAGACCAAAAGGCATAACAGTATATTCAAAGAGCCCAAATTTCGTACGAAAAGCGGTTTTCCATTCATCTCCTTCCTTAACTCTAATCAAATGATATGCCCCCCTTAGATCCAGTTTGGTATAAATACTGGAACCCTTAATTTGATTAAGAAGCACAGGTATCAGAGGCAGAGGGTATCTATTTTTTATTGTTGCCTTGTTTACCGCTCTATAATCAATACAGGCCCTCAAATCACCAGTTTTTTTGGCAACAAAGAAAAGAGGAGACGAGACTGGCGAGGTGGAGTGACGGATAAAACCTAATTCTAAAAGTTCATCCAGATATTTTCTCAAGTACTCATTTTCCGGCTCGGTTAAGGCATAAATCCTACTGCAAGGTAGAATAGCACCAGGTACTAAATCTATCCTGCAATCATAAATCCTGTGCGGTGGTAATTTAGTTGCTTCAACAGGATCAAAGACCTTAGAAAAACTTTTATACTCATTCGGGAGTCTATTGACCTCAGGATTCATGGCAGCACAAAAAAGGGGCATTACTGGATCCCTGGTCTCCTGATAACAATGCAATTTACAAAAAGATGACTCTAGAGTTACAGTTCTTTTAACCCAATCTATTTTTGGATTGTGTGTTTCTAACCAGGGAATACCTAAAATTACACCAAAGGACGGAGCATCGATAAGATCAAAAACCACCCTTTCGGTATGTCCATTGTCTGCCACTAAGGTTAATGGTTCTGTATTGTGTTGAATCATACCCGAAGATAGAACAGAACCGTCCACAGCTCTTACAGACTCTGGTTCCTTCTTAGTGATAAATTTTAAATTTAATTTATGTGCAAATTCAATGTCGAAAAAATTCCCAGTGGCACCAGAATCTAAAAGAACCGGAATACTATGTCTCTGAAGAGAGGTTAGAATAAAGACCATTCGAATAATAAAATGCTTAGGAATGAGAGTGGTTACATTAGAGACAAATTGAGAGATCTTAGAAGAACATTTTCTCGAGGAAACGATCTCAACTTTCCTCGAGAAACCTAGTTTTCCGACAGATCTGATGAAGGAGTTTCAATTACCAAGACCCTTTTCTTTGTAGGTTTAACAGAACAATCTTTAGCAAAGTGTCCAGGCTTGCCACAATATAAACATAAATTCCCTTTGCGTCTACGCTCCTTCTCCTCCGGAGTTAAAGGCCCCTTAAACCCTCCCGACTGAATGGATTCAACCATTGAATTTTTAACATCAGGCTCCTTTTTCTCAACCCTTAAATGTGAACTTCTAAAATCACTCCTAGATTTCTCATTTCGACGTTCACCCAACCTATGTTCAAGTTTAACCACCAAATCCTGAAATCCCTTAAAATCCTCAGGCAGATTAACAATATGTGCCAGAGAATCTTTCAAGTCATCTTTAAGCCCTCTATAAAACAAAGAAATTCTTTTCTCTTCAGGCCAATGTGTCTCCGTCAGAAGTCTATTAAAAGTGGTTATGTAGGAAATTAGATCCTTAGATCCCTGACGAAGATTCAATAATTCATTATCTGAAGCCTGAACCAAGGTATGCTTTGCAAATAAATTTGACATAGCTGATTTAAAATTTTGCAGATTATGAAGTAAAGGATCATTACTATCAACCAAAGGCATTGCCCAATTTGCTGCAACCCCTCCAAGGTAAGAAATAATAAAGGCTATCTTATTCGTATCTGAAGAAAAAATTTGAGGCTTACACATAAAATGCAACTGACATTGACTAAGAAAAGTGGCAAATCTCCCACAATCTCCGGTGAATCTTTCAGGATTAGCCAAGGGAACAGGAGCTGGAGTAACTACCGTGACTTGGACTGGTTGAGTCCCGGATTGTTCTCCTGAAGAATGGGACATATGTACATCAGAACCAAATCTAGTTGGCGTTAAGACTGGTTTTCTTTCCTCAGAAGGATCCCTCCACATAGAAAAATTTGCTCTAGTTTCATCTAATTCTTGGCGAAGCGATAAATTCTCCAAACGGAGATTTTCCATTTCAGCATTCAATTTCTGAACCAATTGTGTCAACTGAGAAGTATCCATGAGGGTGAGTTTACGAGCTCAAGTGGAAACGATTTTTTAGAGGCATCGTCTACTGTTGTGAAGTCTTGAGAGACACTACTGACGTTTCCTCTTGAGCTGCAAACTCCCAACTCCCTCAAGGATCAATCAACTCAATCAGGAAGTTAACACTGACTGAGTAAACTTCTCCCTCAGGGAAAGGGGAAGTGGACAGAGAAGACTCACAACAGATAAGAAAAACAAGAGCTTCCGTTGTGGTCTCTCTTGACTGTGTTCCGGGTCTAGGATCCTTCTTCTGATGAGATCTCAGAACTGAATCCTTTGCAACTCTGCAGTGTAATATTAACAAACCTTTAACTCTTCTGCCTGACTGAATCACCAGAAAACCTTAACATTCACAACTACTGACCGTTTTGGTTGTAGCCCCTTGCTCACACTTAGTTGAAGCTGATTACGCTCTGACTCAGGCTCAAGACTTGCTGATTCAACTTTCATCAGAATATGGAGAATCTGTATTAGGACGACAATAAGTAAAAGAACAACATCCTACATTCTACACAACTGAGAATATGAGTTTCACCAGTTTCCAAACAGGAATTGATCTATTCTGAAACAGTTCTTAATGTCCGTCCTGAGGAATATCCTCCTAAAGGACTTTTGCCTTAGCCAAGTCTTGTTTATTGATGTGACCTTTTAACTATAGACTAAAGATCTCAAAAGTCACTAAGCCCTTGTTGCGCTTATCCAACTGTCCAAGCGCTGCCTTAAAGTCTCGCTTCTATTAGTTTAAACTCTTGTCTAAGCCAATGCTTGTTTTACTTGGCACGGATTGCTTCACTACTTTAACACAGAAATCAACTTGCTTGTCACTGGGTTCACAGGCTCACAGGTGACTGAACACGGAGTAGCGCGGTGCTCATCAGTTTCTGCGCTAGGGAAATAAATTAGAAGATCTTACTGTCTCTTCGGCGGGGAAGGAATGCGGTGACTCACGATACACAGCCGTCCTCTGACGCAGCAAGCATTCGTCAGAGCCCTCGGCTGACGGGAGACGGAAGGAAGCGGGACACGCGATCTCACCGGAGATCACGAAAACAATTGAATCTTCAGCTAGCAGGGGAAAGGACTTCAGCATTTAAGGGGGTAACATGCTCTCAGAAGGGCCCAAACTAGGAAGACAGGAATTAATCAGGCCAACGACGACGCCGTCTCGGAAACAGTTGCGCTTCTCAAGACAGCAACGAGAGACGAAGCGTCAGCCGTTGGCAGGGAAACCCTTTTTAAAGCCTCTGCCACGAGCCTTCAACGCGAGCTCGTTTCAAGACGTCACTTAACATCAGAGCCCACACGCGCCTCTCTCAATTGAGCGCACAATCTAGGCAGTTACAGAAAACACCAAAAATAAACAAGCATTGTCAAATGCAAGGTTAAAAATGTACTTAACTTACAAGAACCTAATTAAAGATTTACACAACGCTTTTCAAGATTCAATTTTAGATTCATATTTCTTAACCCTTAAAGGACTCCTTAGGAATTCACAAAACATTTACAGTATTTACAGAGTTACCTCAGAAATCAAGTGAGACGACCGGTAATACCCCCAACAGTTGTTCACTCTTTTCAAGTGTGTCTCCAGGTCGTCGTCTGTAAGATAGATGTCATGGACATAGGATAATGACTCATCATCATACATTTGTAGTAACTCTGTTACCCTGGCTGAGAATAATCCTGGGCTATTCTTGAATCCCTGTGGGAGACGGCAAAACTGTTTCTGCGCCCCCATTGTTAAGAAAGCGGTCAAATACCTGCTTTCAGGTGCAATGTTTTGACAAAAGAAGCCATTTGAGATATCTAATGTCGTTTTATATTTTTTGCGCTCAATGTTATTCATTAGTGCTGCACTGTGTGAGTTTAGGTGTCTGTAGTCCAAAACTAGACGATATGAATCATCTGGCTTGGAGACAGGAAACAAAGGATTGTTCATTTGTGAGGTGCATGTTTCAATCACCCCCTGATATTCAAGTTGATCTAAGATCTCCCTGACTTGTTTCTTAGCTTCTTGCTTAACAGGATACTGCCTCTGTGCAGTAGGTTGATTTTTTAACTGAATTTTATGGTGAGGAGAATCCTCATCCCATCCTACATGATTTTTATATAATGCAGGGGCTTGGGCAACTGCCCTTTTTCTTGCAAATCTGTATTTTTTATGAATTGGAATTTGATTTGAGAAGGCAGGCATAATCATTTCATCGCCATGTGGGCACTCCCTGACAAGCTCTGGTGGCCAGTCTTTTTCTGCTAGAAGGATATCATAGCCTTTCGAAAGGTTATCCCAAAAGAGACCCTTTATTTTCCTAGTTTTGTCCCCCTCTATACGTAATGTTATTTCATATAATTTATGGGGTATGCTAACTCTGGTGTCTGCAGTTTCCACTTGAATGTATTCATTCGGGTCCACTGTCTCCAGAAGATTCATCAGGATCTTGCGAGCTATGGTCACTTATGCTGCGCTGTATAGCATTGTCTGGGCCCACTCCCTGTTTTTCAGTTGTGTCCTCAAAATCCTCGGCATGTTTTATTTTAATACTAGCTAACTTCTTTTTTGGAAATTGTAATTTTTTACTTTGATGAGCAGGTTCCTTGTCTTTGGACTTGACGTGCTCTTCCTTGTGTTCTGACCATCCTCTTCTTTCCGATTTCTGTGAGGAAGTCTGAAAAGATCGAGAGGGACGTGGATCATTATTTTGATATCTGTCAGGTTTTCTCGATTTATCACTATCTCTAAGGTTGTATCTTTTTTCAGAGTGCTCCCTGTGGGGAGACTTGCCTCCTCGTTCTGGAGATCTATCTCTCCATTGAGGAGACCTTCCTCTGGACTGAAACAGTTTTTCTCTGGGAGTGGTTTGTTTATTACCTTCCCACTTCTTTTTTGAAGTATTGAGATTATTTTTAATAAAGGTTTTTTCAGGATTTTCAATTAGTTGTGGTTTTAGTGGTTTCCCACCCAAACTATCTCTACCTAATTCTTCATAGGATTTTTCTATGATTCTGGCAAGTTCAAAAGGTTGTTCTGCTATATCTGTTTCTTTCAATTTTTGGCGGATCGCCACAGATGCTGCTTCTCTTTTTATGTTGGCTAGTAACATAGCCGAGACTTGCTTAAAGTCTTTCAGTAATTTCATACCTAGAGTTAAAGCAGGTTCTGGACCGTATTCATTTTGAATCTGTCTGGTATAACCGCCATAGACGGAACACCATGTGTTTTTGTGTATATCGAAGCAAAGACTGTGCCCCAAGTGTCACAGTCCTCCACATGTGGTGCGATCCCCATTGGAAGACAGATAGTCAGAATTCTGTGTTTGTCATGAGGTATAGTATCAGGAAATACTGCCTCTATTTGAGTTATTTTTTGAGCTAACCAGAATGGAATTTGTTCCCGTTTTGCAGGTATTTTGCCAATGGCTGATTGTATATTCCGTGGTGTGATTTTATTTGTGTTCCCCTGTTGAGGGGTTGGTTGTGGAATTCTTATTTCTGGTTGGACTGTTGAAGTCCGCATGACATATTGGACCAATTGTCTATGTATTTTAATGAGTTGATTTAGCTGAGCGAAAAGTTCTCGGTCTGACATTTTTTCAATGTCGGGATGTGGTGTATAGCTAGCTAGAACCGGCCATGTGGCTCCTGGTCTACCTAGTGGACCGAGCCTGGTAATGTGATTTTGATGTTTTAGGGCGCCATTAAACCAGAGCAGGTGCTCTTGGTATGTTAGTGGAATTTCAACGTCCTCGAAAGGAGCGTATTCCTCTGGAGATTCCTCTATTTTGTAATAGTGGAAATCTTGTGTCACAGCGTGTGCTTGTGCTGCTGGAAAATGTATCCATGAAAAGAATACCTCTGTCTGCCGATATTCATGGGCCTCTACCACAAATATGACTGTACCACCTCTTGGTGATAGTCCATTTTCTATAAGTGTAGAGTTATAGTTCTTCTTACGTTTACCGGAATGATTATAACATTTGGGTCTTCATTTTGGAGACTTGTGTCATCCGCTAAAAGTTGAGCTGCTATTCTAGCTTTCTCCCTTTCATCTGCACTTTCCACCATTTTTCTGACAGAAAGTTTTGTTTGCAGTGCAAGTTTCAAGGAAACAAAGATTAGGTGCACAATATTTTGGAACACTGTATCCTTCAACGTTGACTAAACAAAAAACTAATACATAGGATTCTCATCCTACTAAGTTCTGGCGGATATTAACCTTTCACCCACTCCAGACGTCTATTGGAGTATTTACGGGAGACAGGGGTCTGTGTGAAAAGCACGACTCTAGTATCTTGCGTTAGATTATCGCCTTACCAAACGTTGGGCGCCATGTAGTGTAGTTCCTATATTCCCAATAGGCTCTGCGCATTGGAATAACATAAACGATAGTTTAGACGTAGGATTGAGGTCGGCTAGGTCTCTATTGAATATATTAGACTTAATTATGAATGCCAGCTAGCTCAGAGGTCACTAGAGACTTTCTCGAGTAAACAGGAAGGAGTTAACTTTCCTGAATAGACAAGAAGGGATTAGCTTCTGACAACCGCATTAACATGACAACTTTGCTCCCTCCAGAATAAGGAGTATATCTCCAGAGTCGTGTGAAAACAATAGACAGCTATTTCACTCAGTCAACCGTGCATGCTGAGTTTCACCAGAGTGCAGAGAAATAGAGAGACGGGCGTTTTCAATAAAAGTTGTTATTTATTGAGCAGTCCTCTTTCTCGTGCAAGAGAAGTGAATTGCCACAATTGCAATACTTGTTATAAAGTAAAGTGCGTTCAGTAAAAGGAGTATTATGAAATAATACTGTAAAAGCATTTATATGGTTTCTGAGCCATATGATAACTAAAACGGATAAAATATATACATACATAAAATCATTGACTAAACGTACTCAGCTGGTGCTTCTAAGATACGCCTACCCCGGTGTACCTAACCTAAGCCTAGTACGTGGGAAGGAGTAAGTGAGCTGCAGTTTAAGTTAAGTTAGTTTTTGCCAAGAATCTGAATCAAGAATTCTCTTAAGGATTTAATCAGCTCCGTACCTTGGTTATAGAATGAAGGAGGTCATGTATCTCTTTCTCAGGACTCGATTTCCCATAAACCCGCAAGGGTGACTGGAAACACTGGGGCTGGATTTCTCGGCAGGAGAAAAGACAGCGTCTCTCTCAGTGCGTCAAATGGGAGGGTCGGCTTCTTTTGGCTCTCGCATCAGCTGCGCTTCGTGCAGGTAGATAGCCGCTCTGCTCCAAACCACCGTGTGTTTGCATAAGGCAACATTGGTATATTTATACCTGGAAGGTGTCGAGTTTGACGTAAGGTTGGACATAAGACGTCACTAAGAACTTACAGTTCTTTCTGGACTCCAGGAGTTCTTTTTCAAATCAAAACAAAAGCAGGGGGATTTCACGGGCTGCTTTGAGGCTTGGTTTGTTTAAAGAACGTGTTGTGCTTTCTAGGAGTCTATGGGAGTAGCCGTGCCGTATTTGGACTGCATTGGCTATGACTAAATATGGGTATGATTCCTATGCCTTTATAAGGATATTATTTGTTATAACCACATAAGGGCATGAATCGGGAATATTTAATTAGGGTCCTAGATACGTTTACAACAGAATTGCCCAACCTCGAGATAGCAATTGCTTTGGGTAACTATATGAAATCCATTAGAAGCTTGCCCAGGGAGGCTTAGTTAGCTTCTTTAAGGGTTTTATAATCTGTTTTGATCCCTAGGTCATGTTTTATGGATGTTATACTTATGTATTTTATGATTTGATTTCACTTTTAGAGAATGTATTAAGTTAGATATACATTTTATAAGAAATTGTGTATCAATTTCCTTGGTGAGCCGAGAATGAATAATCTGTGCTGTTTTAATAATTGTAATGGGCTTTGCTATTGTTTAAAGACCATGGTCTTAATAAACTTTGTTATTGATGATAATAATAATATAGTGCTTCACTTACCCTCCTAACCGTTCCAGAGAAACAAGTGAGTTGGCAGCTCAGAACACAACACTCTCGACCCTCTCAGAAATAGTGGTAACAGGACTCACTCTTTCGCTCTCTCATTCGTACTCATCCAAAATAATATAAACAAGACATACAAAGGAAGTTCAGAATATTTATTCAAACTATTGTGTCCTAAAATGCAGTATTCATGCCACAATTAGAAAACAAATGCATTCTATAAATACTGTTAGCATGGTCAGTAAACCATTTATCATAAAAAGCCCTGTCATATTATAAGACAGAGTATCCTAACCCCTTTCCCCTTCTACTGAAGCTAAATGATTATATCTAAAAGATCTCTGGCATTAGTGGTGGATCCCGTACCTTAGCATGCACTTCTCATCTGACATAGCAATCTCGTCTCACCACCCTCGCTCAGTGTTCGTTTTTTCAAGCCCTTGTGCTCAGTTATATGACAAAACGTGTGTTTTGTCTAGGTGCTAGTGTCTAACCAGAGGGGATATCAAGGGGCATTGTTGTTTGACCTTATATAGCATGTTCAAACTAAATCCCAGTAAAAGAACAGAACGCAAAAACATATGCAGGTTCCATGAGAAAATACAATGTGGCACAAAGCAAATGTGTCTACGTAGAGACGTGTGCAAACGGAAATGCGGCCTACAACGTGCACACTTAGGCTAGCATAAGGAAAACCACAACGGGTAATGAGGTAAACACATGAAAAAGTCAATGGAAGGGAACCAATATTTGGGGTACGATGCTGCCACTAGATGCCACTGAAGTCAATAGAAGTGAACTACTGATGTGAAAGATTGATATGTCGACTGGAAAGGGTGAATCATTACTGGGGGATGATGTACATGTATGTGTTTGGAGGTTTATGCCACTGAAGTCAATGGAAATGAACCCTTGTTGGGAGGGTTCTGCTGATGCTTGATCCTAAGTCACTGGAAGAGTACCATTTGTTGATACAGCTTTTTGGGACAGAAATACTACTTAATTCAATGGCGCTGAACTGCTGTTGAAAAAGCAGTGGATATGTTTGATCATATTGCAGTCCTGGCTGTGAACCATTGCTGCGAAAACTATGAAGTCCCGCAGGAAGGTAATGCTATTGAAATTGTAAAAGCTATGCTTCTGTGTGTCTGTTCGGCTTAAGCCATGAATTAGGTCGCAAATTCAAAATCCTGCCATTTGGATGAGTGTAAGCATTCTTAAACCTTGCGGCCTATGGTAATATAGCAGTGCTGATTCTAGGCGTGAGTAATCTGGTGTGAGCTGATCAATGTTCCCTATAGCCTTGGCGTAACAATCACTATATTACAAGACTGGACTTTGTCTAATTTACTTCAAAAGTGCGTAATTTGAATTTTACTAACCAAATTTACTTTCACAGCCCTCGACCTCACAACTTCAATCGACATGTGACTTTTGATGCAATTTCACACCTCAAAGTTATATAAACCTGATAATTCTCTTTTCCTATGGCACCTGGAAGCAGTGGCTGATCATTCCTGCTTAGATCTTCTATATGTAACTTTCCTCTTTTATAGCCTAGTTCAGTTTCCCAGCATATTATTGCAAGTTGTGATGCATGCTGTTGGCACACTGCCAAGCCTGTCTGAGTGAAGCAGGGGGTTTCATTTTAATATAGTTTTCACTCTTCTATTGACAGGGCTTAGCTGCTGTTATACCAGGCCAGCCTACTTACATTGTGCTATCATGTGTGACACTATATCGGCTCTCTCCACAGGGTCACCCGATAAAAAGCCAATATCACACAATTGAAGACATGGTGAGTTGGAAGCCCCTACACAGAGTGGCTCCAGCTCATCTGTGGAGGTTCTGCACAGCTGATGCCCATCACAGGTTTTGCAACCTCCCCAAAACATCAGCGAAAGTATCAGAAGCTTTTTTATGTGTGTTTTGGGGAGGGTTGAAGTGGGTCTCTGGCAAAGTCTGGCACAAAGCTGTGTCTTCAAGTCTCCTCCCCTTTAGAAACCACTCCATAGCTGTTCAGAAATTAAGGGCCTCAAGCCCCTGTACCTCTCCATGGCAATCACCTTCAATTCCCCTCCTCCTCTTCCTGCCATACCGTGAGATTTGTTAACAGTTGTCTGTTTTTGCTCACCAGAACAGTATCATCTTAAAGGCTTGGAACATTGGCTGCTCTCCCTTGTGAAAACAGTTTGAAGAACTGGTTAAGCACAGTCTCTGCTAAGTTCAATTGAATGGCCTCATGTCTGAGACTGGCTGCCATCTATTTTTGACAAATCCTCTTTGGTGTTTTACTCTCAGAGTGTGTGGTGACCTAACCTAGTTTAAGGAATGCTGTCCTATTATTGAATGCCTTGTCCACAATCTTGACCTTGGCCCCTGCAAAAAATATCTATTAGAACCACAGTGTTCTCCCGCTCATCCCCAAAGGGACGGTGTTAGAAAGGCAAAATTCTCCCACGAAGCAGTCAGGCAGTCATACGTTTTCAAGGATTTATTAGCAAAAGCACACAACCCCTAACTGCTCTCTCAATGTTGACGTGAACTCCTGGCCACCAATATACTTATTTGACAGATTTTTTGACTTCGCGAATCCAAGATACCCCTCCTGCTACAAAGATATACATTTTTAGTTTCTCGGGTGGAATTACCCTGTCGCCTCTCATACATTTTAAAACCCTGTATCAGCGCACTCCCTTGTTGTTTAATACTAGGTTCCTTTCTTTACTCTTATATCAGTGTGTTTTTTGGGTGTCACACTTTGAACTTGGGTACGAATGTTGAGTAGTTAATGATCCTGTAGCCTGGCTGCATTCCCCACTTGCAACACTGTTGTAGTCTCTTTTCTTGCTTTCTCCTTTTCTCTTACGTATTTGCGATTAATACCACAAAGTTCATTTGTATGTAATCACTCAAATCGCTTCACTTTTGTTTTATTTCCTTAATTGTTATTTTTCCAATGATTTAATAAACATGCAGTAATTCCATCCTAAATGTGCTCTGTGCACATTCCCCAATGCATTTCGGACTTTTACATGGTCATTTAAAGGGACGTTCTGAAATAACTTGGCTTTGGTCCAGCCACTCTTTGGTAGAGCAGGTCAGTCTTTCTTTGGTTTTCTCTCCAGTGTAGATGTGTACTGAAATCTGGGTGCCGAGGTGCCAGTTTTATGCCCAGAACTTGCCCTCTGAGAATGCGGTGGCTACTAGCCAATGGGCTACCAGGCACCCTCATAAATGATGACAACTTACTGTCAAGTGTGGCATCTAACTGTTCCAGATTGCAATATTCTGCCCACTCCCAAGATGGCAGAACTTCTCTCTCGGTGTGAGGAGCTCGGTAGCACACCATAGAGGTGTGGCTACCGAGGCGCTAAAAGTCCATGGAAGAACTGGTTTGGCAGCTGTTCCCCCCTTTTTGTCCCCGGTGCCAACCTGTCTACCGGAACAACAGAGCAGCCCTGATCAAGTGTTCCCTTTAAAGGCTGCTTTCCATTTTAAGCTCTTCTTTTGTGGTCTTCCTGCTAGAAGAGATAATGCTTCTCTCAAAAACAGACCCTTGGTGTTCCTTCCTGAGAGCCGTTCACACCTTCCCCGAGGAGGGCACAAGGCTGTCTCATGGCCAGCAACCAAAAATGGTCACTGGAAAACTTGGACAACAAAGTGGCAACTTCACAAGGTTGATATGAAAAAACTATGAAATCATGCACTCAAATTAAGGAGATTCAACAAATGTAAATCAATAATAACACTTTATTTGCGTGCATGCCCCGTGACAGAGTCTGCCCGTCTCTGCTATTATAGTCTGAAGAAACCACGTAGCCATAGCTGCCTGGACACAGGGCGCTCCAACATTAGGTCTTGTAGGCCAAAGTTTACTTCAATTATGAATTTTGAACAAAATATTACCAAATTAATGATCCTAAAACTTATCTTGCACGTGTTTTTGTAGAAAACAACCACAATTTATGTAACATGCAATACGTTGAATTCTAATGACAAATGTGCTTTTGTTGTCTTATCCCAACTTAGTCCCAAAGCATTTCGGCTGTCTTGCACCCTTCTTCAGTATGTTATACTCTGGTTTAGACATAAGACTATTTCTATTCTCAATTCATTGTTCATAAATAAATGCATTACACAAAGATGCATCTTTACATTATAACTGAAATTAGTTGAACGTAAGAACCAACATCAACACTTTCATCAAGGGATGTGTTTGTTAAAATAAATACTAAAACACTGAAAAAAGGGTGGGGAAATAAAGTTTCTTACCTCCTCGTAAACTTTTAATGTTTGCCACGTTTCTGTTCTGGTAAAGCAACTTTAACGGGACCTGTTGATATGGTGGTGTCTTGTCTACTTGTGCACTGAATCCAAATATTAATGATCACTGAGTGATAACCCAAAATATATTTTGCTATAGTGAGAATTAATGTGAGAATTAATGGATGAAAACCTTACCACACATTTGTCCACTATTTCCCACTCTTAAAACATTGGCGTCCTGTGGCTTCCAAAGTACTGCTTCCTGAACATGCGTATTATACATCTTGAGAACATGGGAAGTGACGTAAAAGTGAATTGAAAAGTTCCTAACGATGTTGTTCTCCCAATATTAGTATTGTGAATTGGCGAAACCAAAACATATTAAACGTTGTGAAGAAAGAAGAATCCTTTTCATATACCAATGTTGTTTCTTTTACAAACAGACCATGTATTTCTGTTCAGGTCACTTCTAGAAATATACTGGATAAATGAAAAGTAACCCAAAGATGCTTTATACTAATGCTATGCATATTTATAAAGATCATTGCATTATGCAACATCAAAGAAAAAGACGAAACAAAGGCAAAAAAAAAACATCTGAGCAAGAAACGAAAACCGAAATTATGAACACATGTGAAATGTGAATGGTAAATCTTCTGTCATCATTAATTCTTTCGAAATACAGTGAAAACATATGAAACATGGCAGTGTCAATAGAGATACAAAGCAATGCGTTGTCATACGCCTCGCAATTGACAAGTAAAGAATTTAAGATTTTGAAATATATCAATGAATTTTAGTCTACTAAGCACTGTCCACAAAATAAAATAAATTTCCTGAGTATTGATGGAGCAGGGGAGAGACAAAAATGTGTGTGTACCCCTTGTAAAGTCATTCTCTCATAACTGTAATAATACAAATTTTGTGAAGCATGGAGGCTATCAACCAAGTGCACATAGAATCAACACAACACGTGGGAAAACTAATTGCTGTTTTTGCTAAAAATTAATTTGCTCATAAAACAAGGGGTCATACTAATATAGAGCTGTGGTATTGTAGATATAATTGAATAAACGTGTGTATTTGTGCTTATGTTAGAAGTTTTTGTAGCAAAAAGAATGCAGATGGTAAGTAAATGACGCATGTTTGTGTGCTTTTTTTTAACTAGGTAACTACTAACAGGGAAAATTTAGAATGGTGGGAGGTAAACAGAAGGGCTAAAATTCTATATCTAACTTCTGTTGTGTTTGTTTTCATATTAGTTCTCATTGAGGCCTGCGCGGCCTAGTCTGAAAATGTCTGTTTAAACGAAACAATGAAAGTTGACTCCGAAAAGATGCCCCCCACGCATGCGCCGGAGTAGATGAGAGATGAGTGAACAGCCTACGCTTGGAGCGAAAGATGTCAAGGCCAGCTTAGCCTATGAACGGGAGATGTGCCAAAGGATGCCTGTATTTAAAAGCCTGGAAAAGGAAGAAGTTGAACTTTCTATTGTATAAAAGATACAAAACTGAACGACAAGTACAAATGTGAACATTAAGTCATGAGAAAGCCTTGGAAATGACAGGGCAAATTTGTGAACTGGTTTGAACAAAGAGGCCATGAGGTGATCATTACCACCCCTCCATTGGACCAATGAGAAATGAGGGAGGACCCTAAAAGTTTCAATTTTGGGTTAGATAGTTAGTGAAAAGGGTATAAAAGAGCTTGCGCAAATGAGGGAAATGTTGGTTCCGTGGATTTTATTTTGCACCACGACATGCTGTCGGTTTGAACAATTTTATGGTGTAAAGGACTTTGAAATATTTTTGGACTTTAAATTTTGATGAGGCAAAGTGATTGATAGTGGAGATCTATGTCGGGAGGGAGACATTGAGGAGGTTAGACAGTCAGCTTGGGAACCTGTTCTATGCAGTTCTGTTATCTTCCTATGGCATATTGGTAATATGCTTTCTAATTTTTCATTTCTTGAATATAATTAATAAATGCTTAAATTGTGCTTGTCTAAAGAAAATGCTATTTTCCTTTCCTAATGAATTTAGATAAATTTACTGTAAAATATAAACTCGAGTCTGTTTTTTACTTATAGTAAAAGTCATGAAAAATTAAATATTAAAAGTTATGGGAATATATTGTGATTGAGCTGAACTTAATCACCATCAACTGACTTGTACTAGTTGGTTCATCGACCTAATAGTGGAGTATCTGGATGTGTTATTCTTCATGACTGTTGAATAATTTTGAAATGTATATATAATGTATTAAATATAGAATTTAGGTTAATGAGGTACCCCTGCTTATCCAGTAGCTTGCCTTCTTGTGTTATTGATTCAGGAGCAGTGATGCTGATGTGTGAATGTATGACTCGTGGTGTCATGGGTCCCACCGATGAGTAAAATAGTTGCTCCTGGGTTAATGAGATGAATTTTGAGGGTTGTTTGGGAGCCGCGCTGCATCAGATTTCTTGGTAGAGGTCTGGTTACTATAGGTCAGTTTGGAGATAATGATTATTGATGTTTTACGTTTAACAATATATGTTGAGTTTGTATTACGTTATATGTAGTCGGAATTTTGAAGCTTCTGGGAAGTAGGGAGTGGATATATGTAACAAGGTAGTTACATGGAATTGTGCGTTGTCTGGTTTCAAAGCTGATAACAAAGGAAGGTGTTATGTTAGGGAATTTTTGTGTGAATCGTGTTGAGTGAATCACATTAGGTATTCTTGTGAAACGCTGGCCTTAATTCTCAGGAGCCATAGTCTCTACATGTGTTTTATCCCCAGAGAAATGGGTTTGAAATGGGATAGAAGGATAAGGTAGAGGGAAGTGCTACTTTATCGGCGAAACGCAATTCTGTGGTAGGGTAGAGGTAAGCGCTACCTACTGGAAATACAGAAAACTTGTGTGTTTGGACAAACTATCTCATTGGTTTTAGTGAAATAGACAATGGAAATGTGTTTTGTGTCGTAACTAACTGATTTTAGTTGTATAAAATATATAAATAGTGTGCTGATAAATTTTGTAAAGGAGGGGTCTGCAGGAGCAGATCTGACATCAGGAAGAGGCGCGCTGGGATAGGTCCACGTGACTGTGACATATGCAATTCTGATTGGTGGGTTAGCAGGAACTGTACTGGAATAGGTCTGTGTGATTGTGACGTGTACTGTTCTGATTGGTGCGTTAGTGTGAGTCGTGCTGGGATAGGTCAGAATATCGGAGCCGACTGAAAAGGAGCGTACAATTGTTTTGAAAAGAAAAAACTGTGAAAAATGGATTATTATTATGAGCAAGACAGGGAGAAACCTTCACGGTTCAAGAAAATTAAGACTCTATTTAAGAAAGACAAGGAAATAGTTACCAGAGAGGGAAAAGTACTTCCTCCACCGAAAATGCCAGCATCATGCATGATGACAAAATATGGCTATAATACTTGTATATGGTTAGAAAATTGTGTGAAACTCCAGAGAGAAGTATAGATAGAATAGATTTGACTAAAACTTCGGTAGGACCAACAGCAGAAGAATTAAATGATTGGGTTAAAACCTTACAAAAGAAAGATTCGGAACCTAAATTTCTAGATGTGGTGAGATTAAAAATAGACTTGGAGGAACTGATTATTGGAACCATTGGAACTGAAAGACTAAAAACATATCAGGATGATGAACTGATGTTTATGTGAAAAAGTATAACTTGGAGAGCAAAGAATCTACATGATAAACTAGAAGAAACAGCAAACGAATTAGGGATGGAATTTGCTAAAATAAAGTTATTACAGAAAC
This sequence comes from Lissotriton helveticus, assembly GCF_964261635.1. Lineage (NCBI taxonomy): Eukaryota > Metazoa > Chordata > Amphibia > Caudata > Salamandridae > Lissotriton > Lissotriton helveticus. Next base: position 1,438,133,290 of record NC_136068.1, read on the forward strand.
CTTATAGAGTGGATTTCACGGAAAAGGATATAGATAATTTAAACACAGCAGGAAGATTGACCCAGGTAAAGGAATTAATTGTATTACTGAGAAAATGGGGAGATGTAGACTGATGGAGAAGTAGGTGGTTAAAGAAAAAGGAAGAGGCCAATGATAAAACATCCTTAGCTTTCCCTGTTAAAGAAAAGGAACCAGTAGCAACTGACTATCCCATGAGAGAAATAGCAGGAGGAGGTTACATACATGTACCATGGACTAGACAAGATATATCGTCATTTACAAATGATTTCCCAAGATTACGAGAAAAACCTGTAGAATGGTACAGTCAAGTAGATAGGTTTGTAAAGGTATTGTGGGGAGATTTAGATGGATTGTTTGATATAGTTGTGTCTGCAGATTTGTGGACAGAATGTAAAATTACAATTGATTGGCCAAAAGAAGAATATCCGAGAGATGCAAAAACAGGTGCTCTAGGTCCGGAGGTAATGAGGAAATGTGGTCAAGTCATAACATTTTTGAAGAAAAAAAATCCTCCCAAAGAAACAGATTGGGTAAAGATTGATAGAACTCTTCGAGAACCTAAAGAATCTGTGCATGCTTATTATGAAAGATTCCTTCTAGTTTTTAAACAATATAGTGGTTATGAAAATTTGAGTGAGAAGGATATGAGTCACTTTGTATATCAGTTTGTGTTTCGTTTGAGACCTGAAATAGGTGACATGATAAAACATCACATGATGTGTTGGCAATCCAGTTCAGTTGACGATGTATTGAGATATGCAAAGTATTGTAGTGATGATATTGAAGCTAGACAGCTAAAGCTTAAAGAAAAGGCCATGTGGGAACAAGTGAAAGTTGCAGAACAACAAGAAGCACCATTGATTGATCAAAATACTGAAGTGGGTCAAGTAAAAATGAACGGTAATGTGAATAAAGGAAAAGGACAAACGAATATCGATGAGGCTAAAAAGAAATGGCCATGTCATAATTGCTGCAAGATAAGGCATTGTAAGAAAGTGTACGTTACCCCCAAAGGGTAATCCTGAAAATAAATCATTGAATCCACAGGTGCCAAATGAGGTAAATCAACAATCACCGCCACAGCAACAGGTAGTTACCCAACAGAGTCAGGTGCCATTAGCACCTCTCCCACAGGGTGTTAATCTTCAGAAATACAGTGCAGAAACAGGATTCTACGGAGGAGAGAAGGTAAAAAGATTGTCGCGTCCAGCTGCTGTTCCGCAGTTTTGGTTGTGAACGGATGGAAATGAATCCGATGAGAGTTACTGATGGTGCATAGGAGAGGAAGTGGAGTGCGTGCTTGGCACAACTCTGGAGGTAGATCAGTCTGGTCCCATTGTGAATGGAAAAGTGAATGGTGTAAATATTGCTTTCCTAGTGGACACAGGTGCTACCCATTCTACAGTTAGTTCAGTAGAAATTCAAAACCTTCCTCTCTCAGGTGAACATATCCAAGTTGTAGGTGTGACGAACAGGCAGATTAAAACCCCTCTCACACAACCCGTGGAGGTGAAAATTGGTTCTTTTAAAGAAATGCATCGCTTTGTAGTATGTGACAGCAGTCCTGTAAACTTGCTTGGACGCAACATACTCTGTAAAATGAATTGTGCCATTTACTGTTCACCAGATGGTATTGCTTTTCAAACAGCAGATGATGATATTCTGTATAAAATGACAATGTCAAAAATACATCCAGAAAATAGTGAAATGTTCCCTGTTTTGACAAAGAGAAAATTCCAATTGAATTAAAAGAAACAGTTAAAGATGAGGTGTGGGATTTTACAGGAGAAGAGATAGGTCTAATGAAAGGAGTAAGTCCTGTAAAAATCACTGTAAAAGAAGGAGCAATTTATCCAAATACCGCACAATATAAATTAACGCCAGAAATAATTGAAGGAGTAACTCCAGTAATTAACAAAATGATTGAGCAAGCAATCCTAAAAGAAATAATAAGTAGTTCCTGTAATTCACCCATAATGGGACTGAAAAAGCCAAACAGAACTTTTAGGATAGTACAGGATTTGAGAAAGGTGAATAAAATTGTTGTCCCATGTTGTCCAATTGTACTAAATCCGGCTGTAATATTATACCAAATTCCACATGATGCCAAATGGTACACAGTCATTGATTTGTGTAATGCGTTATTTACAGTTCCATTGCACCCTGAAAGCCAGCCAATATTTGCCTTCAGACTTGGCGAGCATATTTTGGCATGGTGCCAAATTCCTCAAGGGTATACTGATAGGCCTTCCATTTTTAATCAGATACTGAAGAAATCATTGGAAAGTCTAAAAATGCCTGAAAAATCTCTTTTTGTTCAATATATTGATGACCTATTAGTGGCATCAAGGACCAAAGAAGCTTGCATTTCTGATACTATTGCACTGCTGAACCATTTAGCAGAAAAGGACATAAAGTGTCTCCATCAGAATTACAGTTTTGTCAACAAGAAGTGCAGTATCTAGGTCATAAGATTGGAAAAGGAGTGAGAAAAGTGAACTCGGAAAGAATCAAGAGTATAAGAGGAATGAGCCCCCCAAAGACACAGAAGCAAGTGAGAATGTTTCTGGGAATGGTTGGTTATTGCAGACAGTGGATAAGTGGATTTTCATTGATTGCAAAGCCTTTACAGCAATTAACTAAAGGAGATGTAAAAGATCCTATAGTGCTGAATGAAGAAGAGATGGAAGACATTGAGCAATTAAAAACTAGCTTGTGTGAAGCACCAGCATTAGGCATGCCTGATAATGAAAAATAATTTGAATTGTATTGCAGTGAAAGAGATGGGTGTGCATTTTCAGTTCTGATTCAAAGGCATGGAAGAATGAGAAGACCTATTGCATATTCTTTAGCTGTTTTGGATCCAGTAGCCAGAGCATTGCCTGGATGTTTAAAAGCAGTAGCTGCTACAAGTGTGAGTTTGGAACAGAGTGAAGGTATAGTGATGGGGTATCCAGTAAAGGTCTATGTGCCACATTCAGTTGAGATCCTCTTTGTTAAGGGACCTCATTTTGCTCATGCCAGCTGTGGTTAGTCTGTTGCACTTGGTTCCCAGTACAATTTATTTGTATTGCATATAAGAATTAATTGCCTGCTTGTTGTTATCAATGCTTGTTTATCAAAGTTGCAGGTAACAATGTTTGTTTGGCCGGTATACCAAGCGTGCTGATGCACGCGTACTTGTGCTAGGAGTTTCACGTGTTCCGCTTACACAGTTTGACTCGTGCGGAATATGCAAATTAGGAACCGGTGTTGCCTGCGCTATAAATAGAACCGCTTGACATTTTGCCGATGCTTCGCTTCTTTGCCATTACATAGCGAGCGCTTCGGACCCGATCCTGCAGCATTAAAGTAAGAACCCTCCTGTCACCTCCCTTCATGTGATCCCTCTCCTGAGCCCTTCTCACCTGTTCCGGTTCTTCAACCTTGTCCGGTCCGTCTTCGAGGCTTCATTCTGCTCTTCCCCGAAGCTTCCTCGGTCTGGGACTTCCTTGGTCGTCGCATCACTTCCTGGAGCCCTAGAGATAAGAAAAAACAAAGGAACAGTAAGATTTATTTTATTTGACATTCAGTGTGTTTTAAAAACCGCACGTACATCGTTGGAACTTACCAAGTAGGATCAAGCATTGGCAACAGAAGGATTTTTGGACATTTCTTGTTTAAATAAGCAGACTACTCGTGTTTAACAAATACTGGACATAAAACTTATTAGGGCAGCTGATGTTTGTTTAATCAACTGTCGCAAGTCAAATAAGCATTGGTCAATGCAAGTGATGAATAATTGTACAACAACTATAAAACAACGAGGTTAAGGTTGTTTAGTCAAAGTTAAAAGTTGTGAAGCATGTACAAGAATACTGTAGGCCATTTGCTGAGTTAGTAGTTGCCTTGCTGTGCTTTTCTTTGTTTTCTCTTGTAGAACTGAACCCTCTGAAGACCAGCTTCGAAGTCTATCACAGGTATCATTGTTATTTGTTTAGTTATTGGTTGCTAACTCAATAATCACACTAACCCTTAATGTGGAATAAAAGTGCACAATTTATAAATAACCTTTTATCTTAAGGAATTAAGCTCAAGTTGTCAAGAGCCATTCTTATGAGAGAGACTAAGAAGCTTTGAAGTGTGAACAAGAGTTTTTTAGATTACTGGTGCGTATTGTAATAACACTCTTAAATAGGTTTGTTTGGTACAAGTGAATATTCACAAAAGAACTTATGTAAGCCTTGTTGTGTGTCACGTATAGATTGAACTGGTAACCCGTGTAACCAAGACTCCGAACACTTCGACAGAGAAACAGAAAGCTGGTTTCCCAGTGATGAAGAACAGTTTTTGTTTGTCTTGTTTCTCACTCCACTTCCCCTTTCCCTTGAGTGCCAGTTATTCCATCAAGAGTTGATATCCTTGTTGGAGTGACTGTTTCTTGAGGGGGTTGGGATAAAGCGTCTTCCAGAAGGAAACACCGGAGCGTCTCGTTTGTGATTCTGCAACACTCTTCACTAGGACCAAGACGCAGTATATGACAAACAGTCGTTTGACCAGATATGAAAAAGTGATTCTGGGTGCAGACAACGTGACAGTTGCAAGATGTGTAAATGTGAACCCTTCTACTTTGCTGCCTGATACGTTAGATGTGGAAGTCAAAAATGACATTGATCATACATTTTTGGATGTGCTTGAGTATTGTACCAAACCAAGACCTGACATTAAGGATGAACCTTTGGAAGAACCAGACTATGTGTTGTTTGTGGATGGTTCATGCCTGAGAACAGATGAAGGTGTTTTGAGTGCTGCATATGCTGTACGCACAGTGGCAGATGTCATGGCAGCATCTTGTTTGAAAGGAATACGTTCCGCCTAAGTGGCTGAGCTGATTGCTTTGATTCGAGCATGCAAATTGGGAAAAGATGTCCGAATCACCGTAGTGACTGACAGTCAATATGGATTGGGAGTTGTCCATGATTATGGACAACTGTGGTTTCAAAGAGGCTATATGACTTCTGCGGGATCACCCATTAGAAATGGTGAGTTTGTGAGAACGTTGCTTGAGGCGATACAGCTGCCAAAGAGGATTGCGGTTGTGAAGTGTGCTGCTTACAAAAATGGAGATGACTACGTCACTGAAGGTAATAGGTTTGCAGATGCCATAGCCCAGTACTGTGCTAAGAACACATCATCTACAAATCGGGACAGAGAAAAAGAACATGTTTCAAGTCCTCTAATGCTTACTAACATAGTTGAGACCTGGCAATAAGTGAAACAATTACAAGAAGAGGCAGGTGATGAGGAAAACGATTTGTGGATAAAAGCAAGTTGTAGACAAAGAGAGGAAGATGACATTTGGGTATACAGAGATGAAAGATCAGTCATGCCTGATAGCATGATCTCTAATATGGCCCAAATGTACCATGGTCAGGCACACATTGGTAGGGATGCAATGATTAGACTTTTCAGACAGACTTGGTATAATCCCAAGTTTTGCATGATAGCAGAAAGCTTATGCCGAAGATGTTTAATATGTCAACAATTGAATCCAGGACAAAAAACTGTTGTAACCATAGGATGAGAGGGAGGTCCTTTTACCAGAATACAGCTAGATTTAATTGAGATGCCACCATGTAATCGTTTACGATACGTGCTTGTGATCATTTGCTTGTTTTCACGATGGGTGGAGGCATGCCCAACCAGAAGGAATGATGGAGTTACTGTAGCAAAGCTCTTTTTAAGAGAAATCATCCCCAGATATGGATTTCCAGTAACAATTGAAACACACAGAGGAAGTCACTTCCAAAATGAACTCATACAATTGATATGTGAAGCACTGGACATTCGTCAGAAATTGCATTGTGCTTACAGACCAGAGGCTTCTGGGGTAGTCGAACAAGTAAATGGAACAATCAAGATCAGGCTGGGAAAAATGTATTTGGCAACAGGATTCAAATGGCCAGATGCTTTTTCACTTGTTCTAATGACTTTAAGAAGCATACCAGACAGAAAAACAGGTTTGAGTCCTCATGAAATACTGATGGACGAGTAATGAGACAAGCATGTTATGTTATGTTATGTTAATTTTGTGCTTCTATAGCGCACGGCCACTCCACGGAGCATCCCGGCGCTTTAGCGAAGGTACCCACCAAAAAGGGAGCAACATAACAACTGAAGGGAAACATAAAAACAAGAGAACAACACCAGTTAAGGGAAGAGCCATGTTTTGAGGGCCTTTCGAAAGGAAAAAAGGCTGGAAGCCTGTCTTAAAGAAATCGGGAGGTCATTCCAGGCACGGGGAGCTAAATAGCGAAAGGACCGGCCTCCTGCTCTGGCGCGCTTGATAATGGGAACAGTCATTTTGGATAGGGAAGAAGATCTAAGGGACCTAGAGGGCTGGTACCAAGAAAGTCGTTTTGCAATATATTTAGGGCCTATGCCATGTAGGGCCTTAAAGGTCATGGTCAAGGTTTTGAAAAGGATCCTTTTGGCGATGGGTAGCCAATGTAAAGCATTTGTACCTGTTGACAAACTGCTAACTGCAAATGATGATATTTTGCTGGATTACTGCACGGTTTTTTCTGATGTGGTGACTTCTGTGTTTCACCAGGTTACTAAGGAAAAGCATCCAGCTCATGACCTGAGCCTTGGAGACTGGGTTAGAATAAAGGTGCACAGAAGGAGAACTGCCTATTTCCATGCTGGGAAAAACCATGCCAAGTGATCCTGGTCAGCACCACAGCAGTGAAGTGTGCAGGTGTGAAAAGGTGGGTTCATGCTAGCCACACCATCCGGGTACCAGAACCTGAAAATCAACATCGGGAAGAGGCAAATACAATTGACAATAAAGTAAAGAATTTAAGATTTGAAATATATCAATGAATTTTAGTCTACTAAGCACTGTCCACAAAATAAAATAAATGTCCTAAGTATTGATGGAGCAGGGGAGAGACAAAAATTTGTGTGGACCCCTTGTAAAGTCATTCTCTCATAACTGTAATAATACTAATTTTGTGAAGCATGAAGGCTAATCAACCAAGTGCACATAGAATCAACACAACACGTGGTAAAACTAATTGCTGTTTTTGCTAAAAAGTAATTTGCTAATAAAACAAGGAGGCTTACTAATATAGAGCTGTGATATTGTGGATATAATTTAATACATGCTTGTATTTGTGCTTATGTGAGTAGTTTTATGGCACAAAGAATGCAGATGGTAAGTAAATGATGCATGTTCGTGTGCTTTTTTTTGCTAGTTAACTACTAACAGGGAACATTTAGAATGGTGGGAGGTAAACAGAAGGGCTAAAATCCTATATCTAACTTCTGTTGTGTTTGTTTTCATATTCCCCTTGAGGCCTGCGCGGCCTAGTCTGAAAATGGCTGTTTAAACTAAACAATGAAAGTTGACTCCAAAAAGATGGCCCCCAGACATGCGCAGGAGTAGATGAGGGATGAGTGAACAGCCTATGCTCGGAGCGAGAGATGTCGAGTCCAGGTTGGCCTATGAACGGGAGATGTGCCAAAGGATGCCTGCATTTAAAAGCCTGGGAAAGGAAGAAGTTGAACTTTCTGTTGTATAAAAGATACAAGAACTGAACGACAAGTACGAATGTGAACATTAAGTTATGAGAAAGCCTTGGGAATGACAGGGCAAATTTGTGAACTGGTTTGGACAAGGAGGCCATGAGGTGATCATCACCACCCCTCTAATGGACCAATGAGAAATGAGTGAGAACCCTAAAATTTTCAATTTTGGGTTAGATAGTTAGTGAAAAGGGTATAAAAGAGCTTGCGCAAATGAGGGAAAGTGTTGGTTCCGTGGATTTTATTTCGCACCACGACATGCTGTCGGTTTGTACAATTTTATGGTGCAAAGGACTTTGAAATATTTTTGTACTTAGGAGACATCGAGGAGGTTAGAAAGACAGTCAGCTTGGGAACCTGTTCTATGCAGTTCTGTCATCTTCTTATGGCAGATTGGTAATATGCTTTCTAATTTTTCATTTCTTGAATATAATTAATAAATGCTTAAATTGTGCTTGTCTAAAGAAAATGCTATTTTCCTTTCCTAATGGATTTAGATTAATTTACTGTAAAATATAAACTTGAGTCTGTTTTTTATTTAGAATAAAAGTCATGACAAATTAAATATTAAAAGTTATGGGAATATATTGTGATTGAGCTGGACTTAATCGCCATCAACTGATATCTACTAGTTGGTTCATCGACCAAATAGCGGAGTATCTTTATGTGTTATTCTTCATGACTGTTGAATCATTTTGAAATTTATATATAATGTATTAAATATAGAATTTAGGTTAATGAGGTACCCCGCTTATCCAGAAGCTCGCCTTCTTTTGTCATTGATTCAGGAGCAGTGAATGCTTATGTGTGAATGTGTGACTCACTGTGTCATGGGCCCCACCGATGTGTAAAATAGTTGCTCCTGGGTTAATGAGATGAGTTTTGAGGGGTTTTTGGGAGCCGCGCTGCATCAATATAAATTCAGCAGAATATGCATCAATCTCCTTTTACTGTTGTTACCTAAAGGCGTCCAGCCAAAGTCATCGAGAAGACCGTCAACAAGCAGATGGCCGCCTTCCTCGAGACGAACGGATCCCTCGACCCCTCACAGTCCGGCTTCCGAGCCAACCACAGCACCGAGACCGCCCTCATCGCCGCCACCGATGACATCCGAGCCCTGATGGACAATGGAAAAACAGCGGCCCTCATCCTCCTAGACCTCTCCGCGGCATTCGACACTGTCTGCCACCGCACCCTAGTGCAGCGCCTCAGCGACGTCGGAATTCAGGAGAAGGCACTGGAATGGATCATCTCCTTCCTCGACGGAAGAACACAGAGAGTCCGCCTGCCACCGTACAAGTCAGAGGCCTCCGAAGTCATCTGCGGCGTCCCCCAAGGATCATCTCTGAGCCCCACCCTCTTCAACGTCTACATGAGCCCCCTCGCGGCCATCGTACGCAAACACAACCTCAGCATAATCTCCTACGCCGACGACACCCAGCTGATCCTCTCCCTGACCAACGACCCCGCCGCCGCCAGAGCCAACCTGCACGAAGGGATGAAAGAGGTAGCCGAGTGGATGACGACCAGCCGCCTGAAACTGAACTCAGACAAGACGGAGGTCCTCATCCTGGGCTCTTCACCCTCCGCCTGGGACGACTCCTGGTGGCCACCCGCCCTGGGCACCGCACCCAAACCGACAGACCACGCACGCAACCTGGGATTCATCCTGGACTCCTCCCTCTCCATGACCAGACAAGTCAACGCCGTCTCCTCGTCGTGCTTCAACATCCTGCGCATGCTACGAAAGATCTTCTGGTGGATCCCCACCGAGACCAGGAAGACCGTCACCCAGGCCCTCGTCACCAGCCGTCTGGACTACGGCAACGCCCTATACGCCGGTACCACCGCCAAGCTCCAGAAGAGACTCCAGCGGATCCAGAACGCCTCAGCCAGACTCATCCTCGACATCCCACGAACCAGCCACATCTCCGGACATCTGAGAGACCTTCACTGGCTCCCCGTCAACAAAAGAATCACCTTCCGCCTCCTCACCCACGCACACAAAGCTCTACACGATCAAGGCCCGAGCTACCTCAACAGCTGAGTCAACTTCTACGCTCCCAAACGCCACCTCCGATCAGCCAACCACGCCCTCGCCGCCGTCCCCCGCATCCGAAGAGCGACTACAGGAGGAAGGTCCTTCTCCTACCTGGCCGCCAAGACCTGGAACTCCCTCCCGACCGACCTGCGCCTGACCCAAGACCACCTCTCCTTCAGGAAGAAGCTGAAGACCTGGCTGTTCGAGCAGTAGCGGCACCCCCCCCCCCCCCAGCGCCTTGAGACCCTACGGGTATGTAGCGCGCTTTATAAGTGTCACTGATTGATTGATTGATTGTTGCCTAAACTCTCATTTCAAGTAATGATGATCCTATGTGAACATGATTAAGCATGTATATCATCCATGATACTCAGATTTACATATCAAACTGCATGCAGTACACCGTATCAAAGAAAAACCTATTGTGGACAGAACTGTTCATCTATGTCCATCAAAACATAAGAATTGTCCTATTTTTTATAGTGTTGTGTCCTCACCAAAGTTTGTCATGAAATAATTCTTTGGAATCTGGTTCTATCTATAACAACTCCCAACGTTTTAAAACCTGATGTTTGATTTCATGAGCTTTAGTGGAAAATTATTAAACAATACCACAGGTTTCTTTGAATTTTTGTTGCCTGTATGTAATAGTGTGTCTTGTGAGGCTTGTTGGATGGCTGTATTTAGTATGTTGTTTGGATAAGGCTGTTGCATGTATTTTGACAAGAACTCCGGATTGTGGTCTGGTAAGTCTGTTGATCAGATGTAATATGTTTGATGCACATAAACTGCAACACTGTCAAGTGCTTCTTCAGGGATGGTGGATGAAAACTATCATATCTGAGTTTGTTGTTTCTATCTGTTGGGTTTTGAAAGGCGCTAGTTGACATTCCTGTTGCTGTGAGTTTAATATGTACATCTAAAAAGTTAATAGTAGTTTGACTGATTTTATGTGCAAATTGTGTCAGAGGATTACAAGTGTTTAATGCATAAATGTTTTCTTCCAATGTATTTCTGCTGCCTTTCTAGATGAAGTATATATCATCAACAAAATAATGGTATAAAATTAGATAATCAGACCATGATGTTTTGTCAAAGATATGCTTTTTTCGAATGAAGCCATAAAGACATTAGCGTAAGCAGGTGCCCCAGCAAAACCCCCGCAAGTACCGGTTCACTGAAGAAAAAAATTATCTTGCCAAGTGAAATAGCTGTGAAACAAACAAAAGGGTAGCAACTGCAACAAAACGATTTTGTTAGCTTTGATCCCTTCATGCTGTGAGAGCATCCATTCTACAGCTTCCAATCCCTCTGAGTGTGGAATAGATGTGTAGAGAGACGCAACATCGATAGTACACAGTACGATTGTTGTGCTGTCAACATTTTTTTATTGAATCTAACTTCATTCAGAAATCTGTTGTGTCACAAATGTAAGTTCTCCAGGATTGCACCATATGTTGTAAAAAGTGTTCCAAGTATCTCACAATTGGTTCAAATAATGAGCCACATCCTGATACAATTGGTCTAAAAGGTGGATATGCTGAATGTTTATGAATGTTAGGCAACATGTATATCCAAGGTCTTTTGTGGTAGTTTGTCTTCAAGAATTTCATGGATCGTTCTAAAATCTAACCTTGGTCAAGGGCTGAATTCAAGATTATCAACAATGTTTCCATAAGTTTATCTGTAGGATCCTTTTCAAGCAGCAAGTAAGTCTCTTCATCCATTACATGTGTAGGGCCTTAATGTAGGAGTTCCCTGTGTCCAGGCAGCTACCTGGTTTCTTCAAACTTCGTAAGGTTGCCATCTACTTAAAAGTTACATTAAATTCGACTTGGACAAAAAGTTGGGTTCAATGTAACATTTATTTTGACAGCTTGAAGTAGTACCACCTTTAGTAGTCGATTAAGATGTTAGCACAGCTGAGTTGACATTGTCTAACCCAATGGGGCTAAAAGCCCATCTACAGCAAAAATTACAAATTGGTTTTATGCTGTTAGACATATAAAAACACATCCAACATTTGACTTATTTATATCTATATATATATCCATCAAAAGTTACCCAAAAACGGAAGAGCCTCGATCAGGTAGGTTTTGCTTGAATCTTTAATGGAGGTTGCAGTATGAATGTCCAAATCAAACACAAAGCAAAGTGAAAAATGTCCAATCATTCGTCGACGCGTTTCGTGCACCAGCACTTCTTCTGGGGCCAGGCTGGTCTGAGCATGCACCCACAGATTTTTAAAGCACCTGAATTAACATTTAATACCCGTCCAGATGGGCGTGGCCAATACCGCTGAGCCTCCTGGTATTAGTTGTGCTCCGATATTACTACAGTGAGTCTGTGGTGCATCTCAGGCAGTGTGTGTTGCAAATAAAACCCCAGTGGGTCGCTGTGCACGTTCCAGTCAATTCACCAACACCTTATTACCTCCATTAACAGCTCCTGTCCCTCAACATGGCTCTGCCACTGCCGTTCACCGAGGGTCTGCTCCGATGCAGCGGGCTCATTCCACGGCGTAGGCAGGCCGTACAAATCCATCAAAAGTTACCCAAAAACGGAAGAGCCTCGATATATTAAATGTTAATTCAGGTGCTTTAAAAATCTGTGGGTGCATGCTCAGACCAGCCTGGCCCAAGAAGAAGTGCTGGTGCACGAAACGCGTCGGTGAATGGCTGGACATTTTTCACTTTGCTTTGTGTTTGATTTGGACATTCATAATGCAACCTCCATTAAAAATTCAGGCGAAACCTACCTGATTGAGGCTCTTCATACCAATTGGGGAGAAAACAATTTTACCATGATTTAAGGAGTGAGCATACACATGTTTGCACTGGTAAAGGGCACAGAATCCTAAAAGCCAACACAAAGGGTGAAGGCAAAACGTTTGGCGATGACCCTGCAGAAAGGTCTAAGTCCAACAGTTAGCAACTGGTATTTTCAAACTTTATTGGTGATGGAATTGGATTTTTTAACCTTAATGTTAAATGTAACAGTTTTCAAATTAATTACATTTCATTTGTGACATGCATACATAATTGAAGACAGCACTTCTATAGTGATCAATCTGTGATGGGCACACATATTTACAAAAGAAATTATTGAAATGCATGTGTGATATTCACATATAATTGGGTATAACATTTTGAGAAGTTAACCTATGTGCACACATATTTGCTACAAGTTGATATGACTGTTAGACCTGGCATCCTTGGTGTTGTTTCCCCTGACTTTCTGCCTTCTGACCTCCTGTTTTTGCGGACCTAATGTTTGCTGGCCTTAGGACTATGAGCACCTTATATTTGCTAACCAGGGCTAAAGTGCATGTGCTGTTTACTTAAAACATGGCCACCTTAGTTTATCCACAATTGGCATATTTTATTTACGTATAAGTCTCTAGTAAAGTGCACTACATGTGCAGAGGGCCTTTAAATCAACTGCTAATAGTGGGTCTGCAGCACTGATTGTGCAACACACTGAAGTAGCCCTTTAAACATGACTCAGGCCTGCCACTGCAGAGACTGTGTGTGCAGTTTTAAACTGTAGCAAAATGTAGCACAAAGTTCCCCAGTAGGACTAGAAAAAAAGAGAGAGTGTGTGTGTATAGAGAAAGAAAAGAGGGAAAGAGGAAGAGGGAAAATGTCCTCTTGGGAACTAGAACCCTCACACACCAAGCAAGCTAGGTGTCATGCTTCATCATATGGGTCCTGCTCCTCGTCAGACTGGCGCTGCAATGTCTGACGGGCACCCGCGAAGGGGCTCTTTAGCGGAGATCTTTTGTTCCAGCCATATGGTGCATGCGTGTGAGAGGGCAGAAAAATTGTGTAGTCGTGATTAAGTGGTGGTGATTAAAAAAGGTAAGTTAGTCCACTAGGATTTTTATTAACGTGGCTGACTCCCTTGGTTAAAATAGTGGGAGGGGAGATAGACGCTACGAAGGTAGTTGGCGAAAATATCTGCAACCCTTTGTTTAGGTCGACATGTTTCTTGCTAATCTAGCAATTCCTCAGGACCTTGGTGTCTAGTACTACACAGTGAATAAAAACTTTTATACAACCTTTATTTTGTAGGTCTGTGATGGGCTGGCCAACTGTCATTTCGACCTAGCAAGTTAACTAACTTGCCAGGCCCAAACCTTCGTTATTATTACATATAGATCACCCCTAAGATGGGCCCTGGACAGCCCTTGGGCAGGGAGCAGGTGATTTAAAAAGTAGTGTGTGTACTTTTAGGTTTTACATGTCCTGGGAGTGAAATATTCTTAAATTTGTTTTTTACTACTGCAAGGCCTATCTCTACCATAGCATAACATTGGGATTGTCGTATTACATTTTATAAGTGTAATTTCCAGTTGGGAAAAGATGGAACCCCCAAATTTGGTGTCTCTGGAATCACAATTTAAAAATACAACTTATGGTCCGGTTGTTTTTTAAATTGCAATTCTGAAAATACCACTTTTAAAAAGTTGGGCATTTTCTTACTGTAACCATTTGGCGCTTTCTGCCTGTCTCTGGAATACTAGTCTGGGGTATAGTCAGCTGTCTTCCAGCATTCCCTCTAGACAGCCACACACTAAGAAAGGATAGGTGTGAGTGAGTGCCCATCTACATGCTGATGGGTCATCCTGAGCAGGTTGGGAGGGAAGAGCTGACACTTACACATAAAAGGGCTGTGTCCTTTCCCCACACAAATGGTTGCATACCCCCTGTAGTGATTCTGAAGCTGGGGCAGGAGGGCAGGCTCCTCTGACACCACCAAACAAGAACACTTCTGGAACTGAGGCCATACCAGCAGGAAGAAGGACTGCTTTGCTACCAGGTGGGACTTCCACTTTGCTGAACTGCTTTGCTGTGCTGGCCTGATGCATGCTGCTTCTTGTCTGAGAGTGAGAAGGACTGGACCTCTCTACATCCCAGAACTAAAGTATCTCTAAGGGCTTGTTGGCTTGCCTCCTGTTTTTGAAGTCTCAGGGATATCAGAGACTTCACCCTGCAACCAGCACCTGGACTATTTCTGCTGTAAGCCCTGCTATGCCAAGTGGTGCCAATCCACTCCTGGGCCCTTGGAAGCGAGTTTTTCAGCACGGCAACCCAGAAAATTCCTGCATCTACGGCATTGTGCTGATCAGAACCGGTGCATTTCCTTCAACATCGACGCATCGGTGATGCTGCACAAACCACAGACACCGCATTGCTGACTGTATGAAGCATCGTCCCCTGTTTCTGATGCATCTCTGAGCTTGCAAGGCCAATCCATCGTTTGTGCTGCTCGCATCACCTACAGCCCAACTGTTCAACAATGATGCATCACCCCGATGTTCATCGCATCTTCAACTTTTCACAGCTCGTAACTGGCGCATCCCCTACATCTTCAGGATCAACAGCAATGCATCGCCTGCTTTGCTCCGCGCATCCTCTTTGAAGTCGACGGATCCAAGGTACTGTTCAGAGGGCCATGGTTGGTCGCTGTAGCCGACCCATGCTCCATCGTGGTAGGCCTGAACATTTGGATTGGCACCATCCAAGCGCGATCAGATAGCAATGCCCCGGTTGGTTCTATTTGTTTCTAAGCAATACAAAACAGTTTATGTTTTAAAAATTCATAACTTGACTTCTGCTTTTTGGATTTTTGTTGTTTTGGTCTTGTGTGACACATAGAAATATTGGCTATTTTCTAAACAGGCGTGGAGTTCTCTTTGTGGTGTTTTCACTGTGTTACTGTGTGTTATGTACACAAATACTTTACACATTGTCACTTAGTTAACCCCTTAGCTGCGGTGTGTTTCCCCCCCGCTGTGCGGGGGGCAGGAGGGCCGCTGTGCTGGTGAGGAGCTCAGCTCGTCACTAGCTCACAAGGGGTTAAACCTGACTACTCTGTGCCAAGCTACCAGAGGGTGAGCACAGGTTAATTTAGAGTGTGTTACCGACGTAGCCTGATTAGGACTGTGGTTTCTACTTGGACAAGGTGAATACCTCTGCCAAACAGAAACCCAATTTCTAACAATGACGATGGTTTTTGCATCTTTGTAAAGCTTGTTTTTGGGGTTGTTTCCCTCCTCGTTAAAAAATAATATTTTTGATGATATATTCTCTTGAAATCCATTGAGAAGTATATTTTATTCCACGATACAGTTTGATCCTCTTACTAAATTTCTCCAGTGTAAAGGAGAACCTCCTGTTTCATGGAACAGGTTGAAGGAGGACTTTGTAACTTTAATAGGGCTATTGAAGCAGATACAATGACTGTGGAAAGAAGGAAAAATATATTCTTACATGCTTTGAGTTTAGAAGGACAAGTTCTTTATCACACATTGCCACGGGTGTTTCGTTTAGAGGGGCAAGGGGACATCAATGAGTTTGAAAAAGCTATGCTAAGGATGGGGCAAATGTTTATACCAAATGTCAGCTTTGCATTAGACAGATATATGTTTTATAGCAGGGCACAGCGTAAGGATGAATCTTTTGATGAATGTTTGACAGCACTGAGAGCATTATCAATGTCATGTAATTTTGGTGTCATGGAAGATGAGATGGTCAGAGACCAGATTCCAGTTAATGTGAAAAGTAAGAAAATTCAGGAGCGATTATGGGTTCTTGGAGATCCTGCGTTGCAGGATGCCATAGCGACTGTCAAGGCCATTGAAAAGTCTGAGAGGTAGATGTAGATTGTGAATGAAGAAAATAATGAGCTAAAGTGTGCAGAAGTATGTAATGTGAATGTGTCTCCTAACCATATGAGTATAGGAAAATAAGGGCTGATAAAGTTCTCCTAAAAACAAAGGATGATAACGTTCTCTTTTGTTAAGGGTGGAAGCATTAGTCATTTAGAGTTTTCAAAATGTTGTACTCCAAATGGAAAGAAGTGCAAACATTGAGGTAAACTGGGCCATTTATAAACTGTGTAGAGATAAGAAAAACTCTAAACTCAAAAAAAGGAGACTGGCTTGTGTGAGTATGAGGATTCAGAAGTGCCATGCAGTTCATGTGTGTGTGAATGTCGCCCTGAGGAAGTAAAGAGTGTAGTTCTGGTAATTAAAAGTTTTGAAGAGCACAAATGAGCGCAGGTAGGTGAACCGGGGGTCCACTCCTCACCCAAATGCCAAGTTTTGGTTTTAGCTAGAGCTTTGGATCTTTTGGCTGATTCAGTGTCTCCATGGACAATCATTACAATTTATTTGGAGAAACATTTGAAGACTTGATTGCAGAGCTTTAGCTAGAAGCCTCTTATATTTTGGCAGAAGCATTTGATGGTAGTACGATTGATGTGGTAGCTTTTGCCAGGGTGAATTTGAGGATTAATGAAAGAAGCACCAATTTGAGACTTCATGTGGACCTAAGAGCTCTGACTGCAAAGATTTAGCATTGATTGTCATCCCCTTTCAAGCATTAATGAGTTAATTTCTACCCTGGAGTGGGCCAAATGGTTCTCCGTGCTTAATATACGTTGTGCGTACCATCAAGTGTTACTGAAGCCTGATTCCAAACAACTCACAGCTTTCCTGACTCCATTTGATTTGTATCAATTTAGAAGGATGCCATTTTGTTTGGCTTCAGCTTCATGAACGTTTCAGAGTGCAATGTTTCACATCAGTAAAGACATAGAAATATATGCAAAATGCTTCCAAGATGACAGTTTGCTTTTCTCTAAATCAGAGGAAGGACACATGGATCACTTAAAGGAAGTAAACACTTAAACGAAGTAAACACTTAAAGGAAGTAAACACCTTTAGAAAAATGGTTAGATGCACAGGTGTTCTGAAACAAAGTGTAACGTTTGGCTCATACTTTGTTGGGAAATGGGGTGGTACCAAAGGCCTCACTTGTCAATGCAATTAAAAAAACTCCACCTCCTGACAATGATGAAAAACTCTTATCTTTTGTTGGCTTTTGCAACTATTACAGTTAATTTGTTAATACATTTGCTGAAAAAATGGAACCTATGAGAAAGTTATTGAGAAAAACTTTGAATTTTCTTGGACAGATGTACAACAAACACTTTTGAGCAAGTCAAGAAGAACATTATTGAAGCACCAAATCTCAAACCTTATTGTGTGGGCACGGAGTGTGTAATAACAGTTGATTCCAGTCTCTATGGTGTGGGAACTGTTCTTTCTCAGAGAGTAAGCATGGAATTTTGAATTTGCCTCCCGGACATTGAATGCCATGGAAAGGATGTATACAGTGATTGAGAGGAAGTTATAACCATGTGTATGGGCAGTGGACCATTTTCACAATTGTGTGTGGGTTAATCAAATCCTTTTGCGAACTGACCGCAAACCTCTGATTGGTATTCTATCGCCTGGTGGGGGTTGGATTGCCACTTCCCGAATTGCAAGGTTAACATCGAAATTACAAGAACACTGTATTCATGTGGAGTATGTGTCTGGAAGAATCAATATGATTTTGAATGTGAGCACTGTTTGCCTTTCAAGGTTACCATTAGAAGTGAAAGTTTACAATAAGTAAGTTAAGTATAAGATTAACAAGGAAGTAGTGGGTACATTATGAAAAGTCATTTCTTCGGTTGTGACTGCAGTTTCTGAAGAATGGAAATGTGCAGAAAATGATAATGTGTTGAGTGTCAGAGAGAAGGAATTGCTTGTGGAAGGCTGGCCAGAACTGAAGTGTTTTCCCCAGAAGCATTAAAATTTTGTAATGTGGCCAGTAAAGTGGAAGGTATGTTGTTGTTTAGGAGAGGTAAAGGCTTACTCCCGTTAGACATCCGCAAATAGTTCTTCGGGCTGCTCATGAAGGACATCCAGGGATGTCTTCCATGAAAAGGAGACTGAGGGAACACATCTGGTAGCCTGATATCGACAAAATGGCAGACAGGTGGGTGGGTGAATGCCAGGAGTGTGGTAATAGTGATGAAGATCTATACAGGTCCTCTGAATCCTGTTCCTTCGCCAGGACTGCCTTGGGAAAAGGCTGCTTTTGCAATTTCAGGTTAATTTAAAAATGTGTTGACTATTTCCCAGTACGCACTGGTTTTAGTGGATTATTCAAAACGATGGATTCAAAATTGAGTAAGCCGCAAAAGTGGGGGTGATTGACTTCTTTAAGGAGATTTTCAGTAGAAAAGGACATCTGATTTCCATGGTTACAGACGATGGTGTACATTTGAAGCTGATCGAAATGAGAGAGTACTTGATTCAGTGTGGTAGTAAACATATTACTAGAGAACTGTTTGACCCTAAGTGCATTGGTCAAGTAGAGAGATTCAATTGTGTTCTCAAAGGCTGCATAGTGTGGGTACGCACATTCGGACATGAATGGAAAGAGTATGCTTGTGATAAGCTATGGCTATATTGTATTACTCCACATACTCTTACTGAGGGTAGTCCAGTCCAATTACTAAGGGCTACAGATCCTGTCACCAAGTTGAACCCATGGGTATTGAAGAAGGAAATTGTCTCAGTAGGTATGATGGCATATGACCAACATGAAGTAGCTGAAAAAAATTGATTGCATTGAGGTCAGGTGGGTAATGTTCTTCTAGGGAGTGTGGTTCTAGATTGTCTTATGAATGTGTCAATTTCCAAGTAGATACTCATTTGTCATAAGTTGATACCATTGCTGCCAGAGTTAAACACAATGGCAGGGTAAAGACTTGTATGGTAAAACGTATCTAGTATTAGCTACATATGTTTATTCTGTTACCATCTGTACTTGATTTTCCTCTATGTGACTTTTCCTTGTTATCTTCTTGCCTTATATTGTATTTGTTAAACCAGTTAATTGAAACTTTGCTTCTGCTACTTTCTGTCTTTCCTCAGGAGATGTGTTATTGTCTATTTTCTGTTATGTTAAGCCAAGCGCTTGACTTGCCCATTGAATGTATTATGAAGGATTCTGCTGTTGACAGTTTATATGTAACTTATGTGGCCATTGTGCTAGAATAAAGAAAGATATACCTACATCCCTGCTCTGGATCATGTTTATAATAACCAGCCTCTGCAAACATCCCTGGTCTCTGCCAGACCTAACGCAGTCCTGTGCCCTGACACTGGTTAGCTTGCCTTTCTCCACTCTTTCTTTTAATTTAATTCATCCAGCCTCTCACACAACACTTATTTAAAAGCATGGCCTATTGATGTTGCCAATGCTTGCTCATATTTTGGCAAGACGTTTTATTTATTTATTTAATGCATTTTTATAAAGTGCGGAATTTATCCGAAGGTGTCAGAGCGCTGACAATAGAACCAGGTATGTTACATGAGAGAAATGTTACAAAATAGAACATTACAGAAATAGCAGGACACAATATCAAACACAGCACGCAAGAAGAGGTAGGGTAAAACATAGAAGGCAAGAACACAATATCAAACACAGCAAGCAAGGGTGAGGAATGTACAAGAAAATATTACAAATTTACAATGACTAACGAACTTCCTAGAGGGGTCTGAGAAGGAAGGTATTAATTCTGAAAGTGTCCTTGGAAGAGAATAGATTTGAGGTCAGCTTTGAAGATCCGGATAGAGGTGGTGGCACGGAGCAATGTAGGAAGCGAGTTCTAGATTCTCACCGCATTACCTGAGAACGATTGAGCCATCGATTTTTCCCTTTTGAAGCAGGGGGGCTCAAGAAGAAACTTTTCTGCGTTCCGAGAAGGTCTCAAGCCTCCAGACATTTTCAGTTTATTCGCCAGGTAACGAGGGGAGGAAGTGTGCAAGTGTTTGTGGGTGATGCAGGCTGTTTTGTAAATTGATCTTAGCTCGATTGGAAACCATCTAAGAGAAGACAGGATAGGAGTGATGTGGTCACTTTGTTTGGACCCTGAAATAAAGCGAGCTGCTGAATGGACGACGGATTTGAGGGGGGGAGAGGTGAGATTTGGGTAGGCCAGTCAGAAGAGAATTGCAATAATCCAGTCTAGAGAGAACTAACTTCTTGGGTTTCAACGCCACTCTGAGCTTCTGTATAACAGAATCATAGCCAGGTATTTGAATACGAGGCCAGAGCCTAGTGATCTCACTAACTCCACGGGTTGGCTAATATTATGCAACAGTTCGCTGAGTCGACTTGGTAGGGGTGAGACCCGTGCTGCTCTCTGTAAATGAAGCTAGGCCGTGCCTCTGCGAGCCCACGCTTCATATGAACGTAAACGGACGTGATGCAGTAATCACAAACAACCACAACGCAGCCTTCGTAGCTGCGCAGAATACAGTAACCGATTATTACCATCTTACTTCAGTCAATCACCTGATGAAAATACATTAAGCCTATGTAATATTACCTTGCTTTTCAGCTACTAATATATTTTCAGCATCTTGATTGGGCAATAGCAATGAGGCGGCACTAGCTGTAGTCCTGATTGCCGTAATTATGGGACAATACATGCCTTTTAAAGAAGCAAATAATGGAACGTCCAGGG
The DNA here is from genome assembly GCF_964261635.1 of Lissotriton helveticus. Taxonomy (NCBI): domain Eukaryota; kingdom Metazoa; phylum Chordata; class Amphibia; order Caudata; family Salamandridae; genus Lissotriton; species Lissotriton helveticus. Next base: position 1,438,154,297 of record NC_136068.1, read on the forward strand.
AAATTCTGTCCAGATGATTACCGAGACGAGGCCAGTGATGTCTGCCTCTGGAAGTGAAGTGTTAGTCCTGCTGTCTCATCCATTCTCTACCCAGTCTCCGCCTTGGACCTTTGGGAGGGGGGCGGACAGCCAACATCGAGACCCATTTTTTGTGTGTGAAAAGGGCCACTTTATTAAAAACAGGTGCATATCACAATGTCCAACCTAGGCCATTGCCTTACAAACTAAAACCTCACTATACATCAATAAAACTGCTCCTCCATTTTTCCCACCCCACCCCTTTGATCCCCAAATATAATCCACCACCCTGCCAATAACATAACATTACATAACATTCCATAAACATCCTATTCCACAGTATTGCAGCTCCAAACTCCTACCATCTAATAAAACCTACAGCGCTATCTGTCCTTCTACAACTGTAACTACCTAACCTCTATTGTAAACTTATCTCACCTCCCTAACCATTCCCTGGCCCGGCCCCCAAAACTCTAAACTTCTGCCAATCTGGCCAACTTTAGAACAACCCCGCCACCCAGGAAAAAGAGGTAGCATAGGCGTGAAGCCGCCTCCCCTTTTTCTGCCCCTCACCCTACTAAGAGTATTATTATTCTTAAAAAGTCTCCCGAGTCAACTGAATCTTCTCCTGTGCAAAACCCCCCAAAACTCTGCAATAACGTACCCTTTCAGTGTTATTCCTATTCCACCCATGTGAATCTACAACATGTCGTGGCACTTACTAGCCACCAACATACCATACAATGAACACATAGTTCCTTCCAACGCCTGTTCCCCCATCCTTTCCACAAAATCTTGAATAAAACTTTATTAAACTAAATTTGCTCCAAAAACGCAGGACCACTCCCTGACCTGGGCCCGCTTCACGAAAGAACGCCCCAATATCCATATGATCCCGGCCGTGGCGAGGGGGTCCATGCCAGAACCTGAAATAGAAAACTATTTGAGGAGACAAAACAAACATTACCGCGCTATAAACCTCCTGCAGAGCTGCTAGCATAACTCTTGTCACCATTTGACATCATCCTTGTTGCCCCAGCATGTTACCACCCTGGTTCCTCCCTATGGTCACCGAGAAGCCAAGGTCTCCGGCCTGTCAACACCCCCCAAACCGTCCGTCCTGCCTCTGCTACTGTACGACCATCAGCAGACAAGTCTCCCTCAGACTGACTGTCCATTCAGCCCCCCAAATTCCAGCCGTGCCAGGCCCATCGGTTGACGCTGTTAAAGGCCCTCCATACCCCTCATGAACTCTTTGAACTGTCCAGTGCTGCCTGGCCTTCTGTGGAGCTTGAGGTGCCATCATAGAGGAAGTCATCCAGGTACCAGTGACTTGTGTGCCCGGAAAATAAATACTAGAAGAATGATTTGAAAGAAATCGAGAGATGCGCCAGACATAAGCCGCCCATCGATAATGTTTTGCCCATGTACCATTCGCTACTGAAATGGATGCCCGGGAGGTTCCCATCCTCCGGGTGGGCTGAAAGCCTTCGGAAAGCTGACAGTATGTATTGTATTGCAATTGCATTTATATAGCGCTTACTACCCCTGATGAGGCATCAAATCGCTTTTTCGGTGAGTAGCACGCTACTCCGGGACCCATAGAGGATTAGTGTTGAATTAGTATAGTGAAACATGCAAGTACATTTTAAGTGGTGGATAGGTTAGTCAGTTATTTGGATTTGGAATGATATCAGAAGGATAGAGGAGGACAAAGGTTTGTATTTATATAGCGCTTGTTGACGCACACTATTCAGGAAGCCTACAAAGGATTAGTGGTGAATTAATATGGTGTAATATGAAGTAATTTCAGTGGTAGATATTAGTCAGTTACTTGAAGTGAGAAGGATAGCGGAGGGATAAAAGGGTAAGAAAGATTTGTATTCATATAGCACTTGTTACCCCGGATGGGTATTGAATCGCTTTTCTGGTGAGTAGCACGCCACCCCGGAACCCATAAAGGATTACTGTTGAAAATTAGTATAGTAAAAAAATATGAAGTAATTTGAGTAGTGGATATGTTATTCAGTTATTTGGGTAGTATATTAGTATAGTTTAATATGGAATTTGAGAAGTAAACATGTTAGTCTGTTAATTTTGATTGAAAAGCATAGTGGAGCAATAACAGAGTGAACATTTTTTATAAATTTTTAAATTTTTATTTTTGTATGTTTTTTTAGGTCTTAGCAATAGGAGGAGGCTTTTGGATGAGTAAAAATATGTTTTGGAGGGGAGGACTCAGAGGAAAGAGTTTAGAAAGGTTTGTTTTAGGGGATCTGTAAAATAAAAGAGGTGTCAGATGATACAAGGAGGGGTAGAGTAGGAGAGAGTCTAGAAAGGGTTATTTTGGCAATCATAGTAGTGGTATGGGGTTTGGGATACATGAGAGAGTGGATGTAGAGGATATATTGATAGATGTATAGGATGAGAGATAGGGTAGTTCATTGGAAGGAGTAGTAGAAGAAGTTTGAGATTAGTCAGAAGGTTGGGCTAGAAGATATATTGAGCGAAGTATAGGCTGAGAAATAGGGTTGTGCATTGGAAATGCGAAAATAGAAGAAAGTGAAAAATATGTAGATACATAATTACATTGAAAGTATATGTGTTGCAAGAGTTACAAAGTGTGGTGGTGTGCAGTGTGTATGTTGTGCGTTAGTGATATTATGGTAGAAGGGAGAGGATGGTGTTTGTTGGACAACTGATGGAAGGTCTGTTAGGTGTAATTACAGCAGGGATAGTGTGTCTGAATGGGATATAGTTATGTATGGTGTTGATTGGTGTTGTGTTAGTGATGAGTGTATTGGTTAGTGGTATAGGATAGAGTTGTGTACTGTTTGTAGGTGATGGTGGATATGTGTGGTAGTTGGGATAGTAGGGTGTGTAGATGTGGTTTGGTTGGGTTTGTATTGCAGGCTGGTACATTAATCTGTGCATAGTGTTTTGCGTGGTGTACATTTGGTGTGAGTGTGTTGCTCTGTTTGTGGATGTGGATGGTGTGGGCTGGGTTTTGCTAAATGAGAAAAAGTGCAGCATTTCTGGCCCTAGTCCCGACCAGTCTCGAACAAGATCAAACAGGCAACCGCCCTTGTCCTCTCTGCCCTTAACATGCTCAAACAGGCAACTGCCCTTGTCCTCTCTGCCCTTAGCCTCGACGCCCGGGCTGAGACGCCCAAAGCCTGGCCTTTTTTATAGCCCTAGTAATCAGGTGACCCCTTCAGCCAATGGGAACCCAAGCCCTAACACTATTCAATCACAACACTAGCCCTAAAATCTAGGAACCAATAGGAGACCAGGACCTTACAGCCAATCTTAGCCCTAGTCTAGGCACCCAATTAGTTAAAAAACCCTGATCTCTACGTCCAATAAAGGCCCGAGCCCTACCAGTAGTCCCAAAACAAGTCCATGCAACCAATGGCACAGGTAGCCCTAGTCCCTACTTCCAATAGAAAGCCTAACCCTACTCTAAGTCCCACACCTAGTCCAGCAACCAATCACACCAGAAGCCCTAATCGTTACTTCCAATTAAAGGTCTAATCCCACCCTACTCCCAACAACCAATAACATAGGAAGCCCTAGTCCCTACTTCCAATAGAAATCCTAACCCTAGCCCTAGTCCCACCCTTACAATGATTGAATCACAGACCCAGAAACCAATCAGAACCCTCAAATACCCAACCATTGAGGACATTAACCCTAATCCAATAGAAACACCAGATACAACCACCAATCAGTGTAGACATGTACCAACCACTAGCAGACCATATAAGGTCCCAGCTACCTCAGACAAGGTTTGCTGGCCAGGGGATTGGAAGCTGCTTCTCCTGTTCAGAATCTCCTAGGAGACAGACAGGCTCAATCGCATCCTCCCATGTCCAAAATGCACCCGTGGTCACTTACTAGTGACATGGCCATGACAATCAACTACTACGACGCCCGTGGTCACTCCCAGTGACTTGGCCACACCAACCAGCTAATTAGACACCATGATCACAGTGCCGTTGCTGAAATCGGTCACCTGGCAGAATGATCCGGAAGAAAAAATTCGAGGGATGCGCCAGACATAAGCCGCCCCTTGATAATGCTTTGCCCACATACGATTCACCTCCAAAATGGATGCCCAGGAGGTCCACATCCTCCGGGTGAGCTGGAAGCCTTCGGAAAGCTGACTGTATGTTGCATCCTATCTTGACCAAGTTGCGCCTGCGGCCACTTACCAGTGACATGGGCACGTCAACCAACTACTATGACGCCCATGGTCACTCCCAGTGACTTGGCCACGTCATGCAAGCCTTGTGCCCTTCTCTGACCTATTTATCATGCATCCCTCTGAGTATTCCCCAGATGTCCGAAACTGTCTGTTCGTCCCACTCCAGGGCCTCTCAGCCCCAAAGAAAACTGACTATAAATCTGTCTGAAGCGCCTACGCAGTCCTCTGGTATGTTCCAACCGTGTAAGATTGCCCGCAGAATTTTATCACCCTAATTAGCGTACGAGTCTTTGGGCCCCGTCCCTCTAGCCCCTGACAGTCTGCTGCTGCTGACCCCCGGCCTGAAAACCCCCTTGTTACCACTGCTGGCCCCCTGCCTGCGGTCCCGCCCCCTAAAGCAATTCACCAAGGCGTGGCTGCCTCCGCATTTCGAGCAGTCATGCCGGATCTTACAAAAATCTGTAGTGCACAATCCCTTATTGAACTCCCAACAGGCTCCCACTGAGCCTGTCTGCCCCCTGCCTATACTACCCGGCTCTCCCCAAGTGGGCTGCCCCTGAGAAGGCCAATAAATGAGCGGGAGCCCGCTGGCCGAGAATACAGTCTTCCCCGCCTGGGCCGACCCCATCCTGTGCCGCCAGAGGTCCGTATCCAACTCCCCCCATTTAGCTTCTGTATCCATTGCCATATGAGCTCTAAACTCCTTGTTGTACTGGGCCTAAGCGTAACCCTCCCCATGATCTGACCCTTCCTAATGACATCCATATACTTAAAGAGTGACACGCACCTCTCCGGGTATTTCTCGCAATATACGCTGGCATATATTAAAAACGCTGCCATCCAATTTTCTATCATGAGCGGCACCCTAGGATGCTTTGACAACTCATATTCTTCCTCCTTCGACCCCTCTTTAGCTCGAACCTTCCTGTGCAGCAGCTTGAGCATTTCCACATACTCTCCCTTCAATATCCGCTCTTTTGTTGCTAACATCAGGTGAGCGACCTACGGCTTTGTCACTCCCATATACGGTAGCTTCTTGATTTTTAACTCCTTGCTCTCCAACTTTACACCGGACTCTCCTGTCACTGCTGCCCCAGCGTCACTTGCTGTCTTTGATTTATATGCCAGAAACCGGTCCTCGGAAGCTTGTTTCCGGTCCAGGGAAGGCATGGCTTGGCAGTTCGGGCTGCACTGTTCCCATGAGGCACAGGGTCAGACTGATTTGCATATAGCCATGTCTAAACTGGGGTGGCAGAGTGGGCTAAAGAACGGTGATGGATCAAACTCAGATCTTTTGACTGGGTGTGAGTGTTTGATTGGTTCAGATGCTCCGTCCATCACCACCCCCTTTTGTACCGCTTTGGCTGCCATAAGTGTGGCAGGGTATGCTCAGACGTGAGTCCCTTGCTCACTTTGCCACTGGATTCAAGCAAGCCGGGCTGAAGATGGCTGTAATGCCAGAAACCGGTCCTTGGAAGCTTGTTTCCGGTCCAGGGAAGGCATGGCTTGGCAGTTCGGGCTGCACTGTTCCCATGAGGCACAGGGTCAGACTGATTTGCATATAGCCATGTCTGAACTGGGGTGGCAGAGTGGGCTAAAGAACGGAGACTGGGTGCGAGTGTTTGATTGGTTCAGATACTCCGTCCATCACCACCCCCTTTTGTACCGCTTTGGCCGCCATAAGTGTGGCAGGGTATGCTCAGACGTGAGTCCCTTGCTCACTTTGCCACTGGATTCAAGCAAGCCGGGCTAAAGACGGCTGTAATGCCAGAAACCGGTCCTCGGAAGCTTGTTTCCGGTCCAGGGAAGGCATGGCTTGGCAGTTCGGGCTGCACTGTTCCCATGAGGCACAGGGTCAAACTGATTTGCATATAGCCATGTCTGAACTGGGGTGGCAGAGTGGGCTAAAGAACGGTGATGGATCAAGCCCAGATCTTTTGACTGGGTGTGAGTGTTTGATTGGTTCAGATGCTCCGTCCATCACCACCCCCTTTTGTACCGCTTTGGCCGCCATAAGTGTGGCAGGGTATGCTCAGGCGTGAGTCCCTTGCTCACTTTGCCACTGGATTCAAGCAAGCCGGACTGAAGACGGCTGTAATACCAGAAACCGGTCCTCGGAAGCTTGTTTCCGGTCCAGGGAAGGCATGGCTTGGCAGTTCGGGCTGCACTGTTCCCATGAGGCACAGGGTCAAACTGATTTGCATATAGCCATGTCTGAACTGGGGTGGCAGAGTGGGCTAAAGAACGGTGATGGATCAAGCCCAGATCTTTTGACTGGGTGTGAGTGTTTGATTGGTTCAGATGCTCCGTCCATCACCACCCCCTTTTGTACCGCTTTGGCCGCCATAAGTGTGGCAGGGTATGCTCAGGCGTGAGTCCCTTGCTCACTTTGCCACTGGATTCAAGCAAGCCGGGCTGAAGACGGCTGTAATACCAGAAACCGGTCCTCGGAAGCTTGTTTCCAGTCCAGGGAAGGCATGGCTTGGCAGTTCGGGCTGCACTGTTCCCATGAGGCACAGGGTCAGACTGATTTGCATATAGCCATGTCTGAACTGGGGTGGCAGAGTGGGCTAAAGAAAAGTGATGGATCAAACCTGAATCTTTTGACTGGGTGTGAGTGTTTGATTGGTTCAGATGCTCCGTCCATCACCACCCCCTTTTGTACGTCTTTGATTTAGAGTCGTCCCCTACTCCTCCCGCTGTCTTGTCTGCGTTCTCTGTATTTACTCCCACATCCAAACCATATTTTCTCCTGCTTAACCTTCTCCCCCTCCCCCCTCCCGTCCCCACCGAAACCATCACCGGTATCACCCATCCTTCGTTCGTTTTACCTGGTTCTGAGGGTGCCCTTCTCGCTGTAGCCCGCCTCTCTGCTGGAGCCGTTGCTGCTGCAAATCCAGCTGTCTGACCCATAGGCCCCGCCTGGCGTTGTGACATCTGCAAGGTACTACCAACAACATTACTCGGCCCCCCCGCCCCGTCGTTGCTTTTCCTCAATTAACTCTCCTCAAGACTATCCCCATCATAGTCTAAATCCTCGGGCTCCAACTGCCCCCAACCCCCTACTACAGGGGGTGCTGACCGCCTTCTCCTCAAATCCCTGATAAAACCATCCTGCATGGTCCTGCGTCCTCAATGTTCCATGCCCCAATGAGGGCCATTGGGTGTTGGGGCCAGCAAGACCGTTCGGGGGCCTACTTATGCTGGCCGCGACGGACTCCCTTGCCAGTACCGGGTACGCTGCGTGAGGCTCCACCCTCCCTTCACCTTGGCGCCTATGAGCCACTCCCAGCTCTGCCAAGTCAGGCTCACACCGCTGTTCCACCGCCTGCAACAGAAAAGTCTGGTCTGGTGTGCTGGGCTTAAATTCCTGAGCTCTCCCCGCCCAACTCCTTGGCCTGCCTACCCCCATAGTACGAGCCGCCCAATGATGCCCCACTCTGCTGAGATCCATCGCCACCCCTCCAGACCCATCCCTGTCCTTGTCGTTACTCCTTTCCCACCTCCCCAGCTTTCCCCGCATGCCTGCCCCGATGCGCCTCGCCCCTGTCCCCACCATGCCCCCCTCCACACCCGATTCCTCACCTGCCCGATCCCTGCGCCTCGTCTCCAGACCCAGAGACCCCCGTGCGCCATGTTGGCATCAATCTGTTCCCGCCTAGACAAGCCCCGTACCTTTTCATGCCAAGAGGTAAATATATCCAGGCCCTCCCAATCACGACCCCCTTCCTCCGATCCCTGCTCCTCCGAGGCATCCTCCTCTTGCAGGACCCAGACGCCCTCCCCCATTGACCCCCCCACGGTACCCGCGAAATTCCCCATCCCTCCCTAGCCCGCCCCCCCTTCCTGCGCGTCCTGACGCCCCTCCTCTGGACCTTTCATGTTGCCCAGCTGGAAACCCCTCTCAACCCCTCCTGAAATCATCCCCAGAAGGCCCCCTTGCTCCCCACTACTCGGCAGGCTCTCAAGGAGAGGGTAAGCCCTGCCGGTGAGTCCCTGAGTCCTCCCCCCTCTGAACTCCCAACCTACCATGAGTCAATAGCCCCCTCCAGCTCCAGTGTATCTCTCTCCTGTGGGCCCGCTCTCCTAGTATAGGAGCGGCCCCATGCCTTTATCGGACCAGCCGGGGAGACACGTGACGCCTTCCGGCTGTGTACCCCTCCCGCAACACCTCCTGCCGCAGCCTCATCACTCATCAGAGGCTGCGGCTCTGAGCCAGCACCCCGGGCCGCCTGCACGCCACCCTTGCAGCCCGGGCCACTCACCTGCGCACGTTTTGCCCTGTTGGGGGGCGAGCAGGCCGCAACGGCGGCTGCTACACCCGTGGACGCGTGACTCACCGGGCGCGTGGCCCCTGCCGAGTCCGTCCTGAGGAAATCGAGCCGGTCGGCCTCCTTGAGCAACCAGACCGCCTCTAGCACTCTCCAGTCCTCTCCAGCCATATCGCTCGTCGCCCGCTAAACCCACACGAAAATGGCGCCAAATAGCAGAAACCCTATAAAATTCTAATTACAGCTACACTCCCAGCCTCCTGGTAACCAAACCTAAAATGGTGGCTGGGAGAGGGAGGACAAACTCCTTTTAGCCTTTGGGCTATAAAAATAATTTGGGCTACTTTTGGGCTATATCCCCAGAGCCCAAAATATTTAACAAAACATGGCCGCAGCCTGCCACCCATTCCCCTCCCAAACTGCCCGAGTGGCAGACCTCGCGGACTCGTCTTCCCCCCAAACCACCCTTTTCAGATAGAGAAGAGTAGATATGTCCCTTCAGGATCCGAGCCAGGTGCGTGATGTGAGGGATCGCAACAAACTATTCTCAGCAAAGGGGTGTAGCTTCCATTGGCGCAGCAGGTGCTGGGGCCAAACAAATCCTGATTGTTATTGTATTGAGTAATTTAAACAGCAGCGAAAAGACCTACACCCCTCTTGCACTTGGACCCATGACACACTGACTACACAACTGTTTCAACATGGGCCGATTCTGCATGTGTTTTGTGCTATCAACACGCAAACCACCCGGTGCCACCGTGCTTAATTCTTCTTACTTTATATGTGGATTGTAAGATCTGCTAATACAGGCACGGCTGTGTTTGCTGCTATTGTTCATTACGAAATAAGTTAAAATCTTTGGTGGAATAAGTCGAAGTTGCATTTCAGCAGGCTACAGCTACCAGGCGGCAACAGACCACCTATAACCAGTACGGAAATACTGGAACCCACAGGCTTTCAGTTATGCCACAAGAAACTACACATCGGAGGATGCTAATTGCTGCTGGCTAAAAACACCGGGGCCTTTGAAGGTCAAAGAGGGTTGGAAGGGGATCACAAAGCTGGGCCCAGCAGCTGAGATAGAGTGTTTCCACTAGTTGATAGCTGGAGTTTCACTGTGTCCGAAAGCAGGCCTGAAGTTGTGTGTTGGGCTTTAAAATCAAACTATTGTTGAGGTTTTTTTTTCATTTTATTATGATTATTGTTGTTGTTGTAAAAGCTTTATTTCGATACGTAAATATCTTAAAAGCAGTACATACAAAAATACATTCTCAAGGCTTATAGTAACATACAGTTGTGATTCCTAAAATAATCAAGTAAAATACAATAAATAGTTAAAAAGAGAATTAAATTGAAATAGAAAGCCTTTTAGCTCGAATCACCCAAGCCCATTTTAAAAACTTTGAAACACCACAAACAATGGAGGGGGATGTATCAGTCAATAAAATGCAGAGGGCCACCAGATGCTGTCGTGTACCTAAGAGCCTGCACAATGGTATTAGCCAGTGCCTCCTTGGAGCACGATAGTCCGGACATTCGAAGAACAAATGTGCCACCGTCTCCACCCGTGTCGAGCACATAGCACAGAAGGGTGAGGACTGGGAAGATGAAGATCTCCACCTGGACACCAAGTTGGCCAAAGGTTAGGTGCCCACTCTGAGTTTAAAATAGAGAGCCCTGTCCAGTGGGATGGAGATTAGATCCAGATAAGGCTCATAAGCAGCCACGTCTTTAATTCTCAGGAATGCTGCGGTCGAGTTGCAGTGACGAGGATTGCGAATGAGTTTGGAGGCAATCCAGTCCCAATGTAGCTTCTTCAGGGTGGCTTTCGGAGGGGCAGAACGAGTAACCCAGGAATCTTCCAGACCCAGCTCCACCAGTAGGCTCTTAACGTCCCTTAGCCATTTAATTCGATGCCATCCCTCCATTGCAATTACCTCAGACAGACCTGCTGCATAAGAGGCTAGCTCCGGGACCCTCCACAAGCGGGCCCACATAAGCAGAGGCCGTAATCGCGCCTGGTCCGCGATTGGTCTGCAGCCCAAGTCAAGAAGCACTGGGACTGTAGGAGTGCTCAATGGGAGAACCAAGAGTTCTTTCAGGAATTTACTTTCTGCCTTGGCTAATACCTCCAGGTTTGTGGAGCCCCACAACTCCGCCCCATACAGAGCGGCACCAACCCCTCTAGCTTTGTATATATCTATAGCAAGGGAGATACAATGTTTGGGGGATGAGCGATGTTCCCTGAGTAGGGCACCAGTCACCCTTTTGTGGTTGAGCAACATCTTTTGGATATCTGGGGTCCAGCTCATGGAATTACTGAGGCGAATCCCCAAATAGTCAAACTCACGGACCCTCTCCAGGGGAACGGTATTAAGAACCGGAGGGGGCCCTAGCTTTTTGGGAGGGTTCATAGTCAGGAATTTGGTCTTGTCTACATTAATTGTCAGGCCCCTAAGGGAACAGAACTCCTGGAAGCGGGTAAGGAGCTTTTGGAGACCATGAGGTGTCTTTGCAATGAGCAGGGTATCGTCAGCAAAGAGCAGGGTGGGGATCCGGGTGCCCGCCAGGGACGGAGCATCTGCTGGTTCCTTAAGCAGGTGCTCAACCACACCATTCACATACAATGAGAATAGTGTGGGAGCCAGCACACATCCCTGGCGGACACCCCTGCGCACTGGAATCCTGTTGGTTTTCTCCCCATTCTTGCCCCACCGCACCTGTGCATAGTTGTCTGAGTGAAGTTTAATCAGAAGCGACAGGATGTATGGGGGCAGCCCCAGCCCCTGCAAAACCCTCCATAGCTCTACCCTCGGTACTAGGTCAAAGACAGTCTTCAGGTCAATAAAGGCCAAATAAAGACTGCCCTTGCCCAGCACCACCACCTTCCAGTACAGGAGCATCAGCCTGAAGGCCTGTTCGATCGTCCCCGTACCTGAGCGGAATCCCGCCTGGAAGTCAGACAGTATTTTGTGCTCATCTGCCCATTGAAGGACCCTCCCCAAAATCACCTTCCCTGCCACCTTTTGGGAAGAGTCAATAAGGCTGATGGGCCTGTAGTTAGCGGGGTTGTCCCGACACCCCTTTTTGAATATCGGGACAACCTCCGCCCCCTTCCAGGAATCAGGTACTAGTGCGCCCTTCATGATTGCATTTAATAATGTAGCGACCAATTGTCCCCATTCCTTGGGATAGGCACGAAGTAAGTCGCCAGGTATCCCATCCGGCCCGCAGCTTTTAGTGGGACCAGAGACTTAATTACAGCCTCTACCTCCCTCTCAGTAAAGTCATCAATGCCACTAACCATTGTGTCATCCTCCAAGAAAAAGGACTCGCTAAGGTCCCCTTCAGGTTGAGAATACAGGGCCTCGAAGTGATTGTACCAGAGCTGGGCAGGGATGTTACATGTAACCAGCGAAACATCTGGCCTATTCCTATTTCTAATCATACTCCAGAAGCCCCTTGCATCCTTTTCCTTGCTTGCAGCCAAAAGATCTTCCCAAAACTTCTCCTCCCACTCCCTTTTCGCTGCCCTTATGGTGAGAGAATAGTCCTTCCTTGCTGTTCTAACTGCTAGTGGGGACTTAGATTTAACAGCCCCTATCAAGGCCTTTTTTAAGGTCCTGCATTTGGTCGTGTACCATCCCTGTCTTGTCCAGGATTTATTCCTATTAGACATACCCGAGGCACTGCTAGGCAAGACGAAGAGTTTGCTCAGTGCCCCAATTAGGCCACAAAAAACCTGCGTAGCCTCCTTAGGTGCACTAAGCAATGAACCCAAATTGCTCTGGGCTGCAGCCAGCAGGGCCCCTATGGCAGATAATTTCTCCCTGGACAGGGCGATCTTAGGCCATTTTAACCGCCTCCCACAGTTAGATACACTGATCGTCTGGGAGTTGGGTGCCAACAGTGATTGTTGAGACCCGACCTTACCCCTTAGCCACTCCGGAGACAAGACAAGAGAGAGAAGATTATGATCGCTTTCAATGCTCTGAATAATCTCCATGTCGCTCAGGGTGCTCCATAAACATACGTCGAGAAGAATATAATCTATACTCGATGTATGGTTGGGCCTATTGTATGTGTGTGCGCCCTTCAGATCAGATTTGGACCTCCCATTTACCGCCCTCAGATCGAATTCCAAATTGAGTGCGTTGATCAGCAACGCCACTTGCGTCCACTTTTTAATGGGGGGCAGAGCCAGGGCCGGAATCCCCTTTCTCGTGTCCTCCTCTTCTATGCCTAGCATGTCATCAAGGCCCAGGGGCTCGAACGTGCAATTTAGATCACCCGCCACCATGATGCACGAGTTCCTTGGCCGTTGCCTTAGGAGATCTTCCAGAAGTGCAATGGTGGGCGATTGTACTCCTCCCCTAGTACCTCTAGCATAGACATTAAAAATGTCTAAGAGCAGGAGATCCCGAGAATCCCTCAACGTAATGTTGAGGATATCAGGAGAATTTGTGGGGTGTTCCTCCACCCAAATAGACACTAAAACACACGGAAGGTACAGAAGGTCTCAGAAATACAGAGGGAGAGAAAAGAAAATAGCAAATCTCTCTATTGGGACCTAATAGTGTCCTCTTTACATGCCCAGAATACACAGTTAATCTGGAAACAACCAAGAAAACAAAAACAAGAGAAGATGCACAAGGAGAGGAAAAAGATACCCATCAGCCCACTCATAAGTGGAATCTCGTCATCTGGGTATATGTTGGTAAATGGAGTCCTCTAGGGTCTGCCTTGGAAACAATCCATATGACTGCCTAGTGATGGACCCAGAACATTTCACCAACAGATGACAGTATATGAGCGGGAGGGGTTGAGGTTGCAGTGCTCAAAGAAAAAGAAGAAGAAAAGGAAAATAATCCAAGTGATTCTAAAAATACCTACGATGATGTCATGAAATACTTTATTAGGGCTGACCATCAAAGTGGTATGGTTAAAAACAGTATGCTGATAGCATGTAAGGAATTGCTACCCACCAATGTTGTTATTCGGTCAACATGTTTCAGCCTCAAGGGCTTTCGTCAGGACCTATGGTGCTACTGCAACACTTACTTAAGTGATGTGAAAGTGGGATCTACATCTGCTTTCCAAACTGAAAAGAGTGTATCTTCTCCTGCATAGACACAATACAAAAGACAGAAACAGAGACATGGACAAATTATGTCAACAAAAAGAAGTGCACAGACTGCAAACTCTCGTTTCTATGGTCTTTATAATATGGCTATGAACACTTGAAAGACACTCACCCTTATTGTGGGGAGAGAAAACCTCACCTCACCTGGCCACTGCTCAGGAAGAAAGGGAGGCCACGCACTGGAAATAAACAGAACACTTAGAAAGTTATAACCAGTGGTAGTAGAAACGCAATCTACAGACAAGAAAAACTGGATTCAAAACACATAAATCAGAGACACACATGGTGACACAATGGCCAGACTGGTTTCCTCTTGCATCAGGAAAGTATACCACAAAGCCTCACTGACTGCACTGCTTGCACAAACCTGTAGACCTATAAAGTACAAAGGCCCAGGTAGCCAGCCGCAGTCACTGGGAATAGAGGCGCCTACTCCTGTGCTTTCCACCTAGTACTCAAAGACCAAAGACCAAAGCAATAATGCTATTGACTGTACCACCACCACTGACCTCTCCGTCGTTGCCTCGGAGTGAAAACTGAGCCGAGGGGGAGGCGACGACTGATGGTCACACGCGATGTTAAATACACTGCAGTGGACCTGAAAGGAAACTCCTTTGTTTCAAAATTTGATTGGCTCATGTGCAGGCCAATGGGAATCGGCTCACAGGCAGCCAACCGTGACCTACACTGATAAGCCTGCAGTGGACCTGAAAGGAAATTCCTTTGTTTCAAAATTTGATTGGCTCATGTGTAGGCCAATGGGAATCGGCTCACAGGCAGCCAACCGTGACCTACACTGATAAGCCTGCAGTGGACCTGAAAGGAAACTCCTTTGTTTCAAAATTTGATTGGCTCTTGTGTAGGCCAATGGGAATCGGCTCACAGGCAGCCAACCGTGACCTACACTGATAAGCCTGCAGTGGACCTGAAAGGAAACTCCTTTGTTTCAAAATTTGATTGGCTCATGTGTAGGCCAATGGGAATCGGCTCACAGGCAGCCAACCGTGACCTACACTGATAAGCCTGCAGTGGACCTGAAAGGAAACTCCTTTGTTTCAAAATTTGATTGGCTCATGTGTAGGCCAATGGGAATCGGCTCACAGGCAGCCAAACGTGACCTACACTGATAAGCCTGCAGTGGACCTGAAAGGAAACTCCTTTGTTTCAAAATTTGATTGGCTCATGTGTAGGCCAATGGGAATCGGCTCACAGGCAGCCAACCGTGACCAACACTGATAAGCCTCAGCCACATTAACAGGCCGACCGTGAGACATACCTCACGCGCATATGCACACCAGTCAAATCGTAAGGCAGTAAGATGGTGTGTTGTATTCTATCCAAAGAAGAGCCATAAGAAGAGCTAGGTGTGTTTATTTATTTATACTGCTAGAGGGCAATGTTTAGAGGTCGCGCGCTAATTTAGCCGTTTGCCAACTTCCAGTCGGATAGTACCGGGGGCTTAAACTGATATAGACACTGGCTACATATATTCAATATATATAGAACATGAGAAGGGGAACCCTACCCAGTGAGGGTGTTAGAGCTCAGTGGAGGTAACCCTTATGCCAAAGGCTGTTAGCACAAGGACTCTGTGTTCGGAAAAACAATCTGCGCAATCACAGCTGCATCCAAGGAATGTCATCATTCAATCCTTCTGTGTCACTATGAAGTTTGAAAACCCACTTCTGTTCTTTCCTCAATAGGAAAAGTGAAACATCCGTGACGTGACTAGGTATGTAAGGTTGTTCTAGAACCAACCATCTCAGTTCATCTGGACTATGTCTCTTGTCAAGGAAGTGAGTGGTGAGCCGTGTTGCCTGTTTTCTGCGTCTCATGGTGCTCATATGTTCCTGCACGCGCAATTTGATTTTTCTTGCGGTCATGCCGATATACCTTAGTCCACAGGGGCAGGTAATCTGGTATATCACTTTCTCACTGTTGCAATTAGTGTGGTGTTTCAATTGCCATGGTCGCGAGGTCCCAATGTCCACTTCAAGTGTTTTGCTGGTCAGTGGGCATACTGAGCAATTCCCGCAGGGATGATGTCCTCGTACCGGGGGCAGACCCCATAGAGTTTGCGGGGGTTCACATACTTCTTGCCGAGGTCGTGTATGCACAAGAGAGTCTCTCAAGTTGTTCCCTCTTTTAAAAGAAAAGAGTGGAAGGGGAATGGTCTCACCGGAGCTGTTCAGAATGCGCCACCTTTTCCTGATCATCTTTTGGATTTTAGAAGATGATGTGTTGTACGTTGTCACGCACACCAATCTGTCTAGTGGTGGTTTGACAACTGGAGGCTCAAGCAGCGCTTCGCGATGGTTATTCGCAGCGCGTTTCATTGAAGTCCGGACAAGGTTATTCGGATAGCGTCTCACTTTCAACTTCATGGAGAGATCTTTCGCTTTTCGGCGGAAGTCTGGAATGTTTGAACAATTCCTCCGGACCCTCAAGAACTGTCCAAAGGGGAGGTTCTCACGGAGGGACCGGGGGTGATGGCTATCGAATCTCAGCAGGGAGTTCCGAGCCATGGGTTTCCGATACAAGGAGCTCGCCAAATGGCCATCTTCTGGAAAGATGACAAGATCCAAGAAGGGGAGCTCTGTTCTACTATGCTCAAGGGTAAACCTCAAAAAAGCATTCTGACCATTCAGCCACTCTTGAAACAACAAGAGGGAAGGTACATCGCCACGCCAGACGACAAGAATGTCGTCGATGTACCGCTTCCACATCATCAATCGATGATGATGAGGGTTGTTGGTGCTCAACACGTGGTGGGTCTCAAACTGGTGGACATACAAATTAGCCAGGCTGGGGGCAAATTTGCTGCCCATTGATGTCCCCGAGGTTTGTAAATACAGGGAATCCTCAAAGGCAAAAAAGTTCTCGGTCATAGCAATCCAAGCTAATTCCATGACAAAGTGAGTGGGAGTTGTCAAGGTAGAAGGGAAAGCCTCTAAAAGTTCTTGTACAGTTTGTAGTGTATCCATTTGAGGAATACAAGTGTACAAAGATTCGACATCAAAACTAGCTAAAATGTCAGTATTAATGTCGAAGGTCACCTCAGGTAGAATGCGCAGGACATCTTTGGTGTCCTGAAGGTAGGTCGGCATTGTCTTAACAATGGGACTTAAAAAGATGTCAACAAAGGAGGACAGAGGTTCGAGCAAAGATCCAATGCCCGAAATGATCGGACGGCCCGGAGGGGGTCTCGCAGGCTTATGAATCTTTGGGAGGATGTAAAAGTAGGGAGTGATGGGACACTTGGTGACTAAAAAGATTGCCTCTTTCGGAGTAATCCAGCCTTCTGCGCTGGCTTCCTCTACCAGATGTTTGATCTCATTAGTTAGTCTTGGCGTGGGATTTTCAGCAAGGAGGGTGTAGGACTGTGCATTGCCTAGTTGTCTCAGGCATTCAGCTCGGTAGTCAGAAGTGTTGAGAATGACTATGGCACCCCCCTTGTCCGCTGGTTTAATCACTATCCCCGTGTCTTTCGAGAGAGTGTCCAGGGCTGATCTGTCTCTTTTTGATATATTCTGGTAGTTCCCCTCTTTGGAAAAGTCCATAGATTTGAGGTCTTGTAGTATTGCAGCCTCAAAAGTGCCAACTTTGGATGGTACTTGTTGCAACAGGGGCATGAAAGTGGATCTAACTTTAAGACCTGTGTTTGTATCTTCAGTCGGGGTATCTGTTTCTTTGTTTTTGAAGAAATAGTGCAGCCTGATGGTTCTGAAAAATCGTTCGATCTCCCCTCTTATCAAAAAGGGTTCCCCACTGTTGGTCGGGACAAACCCTAGGCCTCTGTTTAGAACATCCTGTTCAGTAGGAGTGATCACTCGACTGCTTAGGTTCACTACCAAGTCTTCATCCTCTTGTGACTCGCTCATTGCCCTTGTTTGTTGTGTGTTGTTGTCTTGTCCTGGTTGTCTGACCACTGAACTTGGTTTTGGCCTCTCCGCCTGCCTCTGTTCCAACCTCGGCCCTGTCCTAAAAAAGCCTGGTTTTCAAAATACTGAGGCTGCATCGGGTAATGAGACATTGGTGGGGGAAACTGGGGATAACCCCACGGGGCTGGTGGCCACCATGACCCCGTCTGGTACATGTTTCCACGATTATTGTATCGACGATTCGGTCGATTACCACGGCCTCTGCCTCTGGGTTGGCTATTGTCTCCACTCTCAGAGCCAGAAGACTCAGTCTCAGATGATGTGGCATATGAAGAGCCTGCAGTGTGTTTGGGTTTATTGGTATCAGTGGGAGTGTAATTATCACTGGTGTAGGGATACACCTTCTCATGTGAGAACTTAGCCAGGTCTTTCTTGAACTTTTCTATCTTGGCGAGAAAAATTGGATCTTTATACTCCTTGTTTGCTTTGTTGGAGTCTTCTAATTGTTTCTCAAATCTTTTGGTTGTTAGGGTGGTCTTAATTTGCCCTTCTAGAATTTGAATCTCGACCAAGATGGCATCTGCAATACGTTTGGCTGTAGTGATAATTAAAATCAGCCAGTCTCTTGTACAGCGCCAGGCTATTAAGGACCAGTCTTTGACAAAGACCTTGTCAGTGAGGAAGAGCCTAGGCGCGTTGGTAACTATGAGACCTGTGGGTGAACATTTGCCATGTAAATATTCTGCCATTATTTGACCGTGTATGATGGTACGTGAGTGACTTTTTTTCAGGTTTAATATCGTTTCCCAGTCTCCCACAATAGCTGGAGCTGGAGTGGGGATCTGGTCTAGCATACTAGGATTTTCAGATAAAATCGATGAAAGGAATTCATCGTCGAAACCAAGACCGCCAAAGTCCGCCATGGTGTCGTCAAATCAGAATGTGAAGAATCCAGGGGATGCACCAAATGGTCAGTGCCTTAATTCAAGATGAAGGACCCGCAGCCAAGGCTGCACAACAGAACAGAGAGATAAACGGTTAAGGGGGGGTCCGAGGGGAAAAAAATTATTATAGACCTACTGGTACCTAGTCCCCCAACTAGACACTAAAACACACGGAAGGTACAGAAGGTCTCAGAAATACAGAGGGAGAGAAAAGAAAATAGCAAATCTCTCTATTGGGACCTAATAGTGTCCTCTTTACATGCCCAGAATACACAGTTAATCTGGAAACAACCAAGAAAACAAAAACAAGAGAAGATGCACAAGGAGAGGAAAAAGATACCCATCAGCCCACTCATAAGTGGAATCTCGTCATCTGGGTATATGTTGGTAAATGGTGTCCTCTAGGGTCTGCCTTGGAAACAATCCATAGGACTGCCTAGTGATGGACCCAGAACATTTCACCAACAGATGACAGTATATGAGCGGGAGGGGTTGAGGTTGCAGTGCTCAAAGAAAAAGAAGAAGAAAAGGAAAATAATCCAAGTGATTCTAAAAATACCTACGATGATGTCATGAAATACTTTATTAGGGCTGACCATCAAAGTGGTATGGTTAAAAACAGTATGCTGATAGCATGTAAGGAATTGCTACCCACCAATGTTGTTATTCGGTCAACATGTTTCAGCCTCAAGGGCTTTCGTCAGGACCTATGGTGCTACTGCAACACTTACTTAAGTGATGTGAAAGTGGGATCTACATCTGCTTTCCAAACTGAAAAGAGTGTATCTTCTCCTGCATAGACACAATACAAAAGACAGAAACAGAGACATGGACAAATTATGTCAACAAAAAGAAGTGCACAGACTGCAAACTCTCGTTTCTATGGTCTTTATAATATGGCTATGAACACTTGAAAGACACTCACCCTTATTGTGGGGAGAGAAAACCTCACCTCACCTGGCCACTGCTCAGGAAGAAAGGGAGGCCACGCACTGGAAATAAACAGAACACTTAGAAAGTTATAACCAGTGGTAGTAGAAACACAATCTACAGACAAGAAAAACTGGATTCAAAACACATAAATCAGAGACACACATGGTGACACAATGGCCAGACTGGTTTCCTCTTGCATCAGGAAAGTATACCACAAAGCCTCACTGACTGCACTGCTTGCACAAACCTGTAGACCTATAAAGTACAAAGGCCCAGGTAGCCAGCCGCAGTCACTGGGAATAGAAAAATCCTAGTATGCTAGACCAGATCCCCACTCCAGCTCCAGCTATTGTGGGAGACTGGGAAACGATATTAAACCTGAAAAAAAGTCACTCACGTACCATCATACACGGTCAAATAATGGCAGAATATTTACATGGCAAATGTTCACCCACAGGTCTCATAGTTACCAACGCGCCTAGGCTCTTCCTCACTGACAAGGTCTTTGTCAAAGACTGGTCCTTAATAGCCTGGCGCTGTACAAGAGACTGGCTGATTTTAATTATCACTACAGCCAAACGTATTGCAGATGCCATCTTGGTCGAGATTCAAATTCTAGAAGGGCAAATTAAGACCACCCTAACAACCAAAAGATTTGAGAAACAATTAGAAGACTCCAACAAAGCAAACAAGGAGTATAAAGATCCAATTTTTCTCGCCAAGATAGAAAAGTTCAAGAAAGACCTGGCTAAGTTCTCACATGAGAAGGTGTATCCCTACACCAGTGATAATTACACTCCCACTGATACCAATAAACCCAAACACACTGCAGGCTCTTCATATGCCACATCATCTGAGACTGAGTCTTCTGGCTCTGAGAGTGGAGACAATAGCCAACCCAGAGGCAGAGGCCGTGGTAATCGACCGAATCGTCGATACAATAATCGTGGAAACATGTACCAGACGGGGTCATGGTGGCCACCAGCCCCGTGGGGTTATCCCCAGTTTCCCCCACCAATGTCTCATTACCCGATGCAGCCTCAGTATTTTGAAAACCAGGCTTTTTTAGGACAGGGCCGAGGTTGGAACAGAGGCAGGCGGAGAGGCCAAAACCAAGTTCAGTGGTCAGACAACCAGGACTCGACAACAACACACAACAAACAAGGGCAATGAGCGAGTCACAAGAGGATGAAGACTTGGTAGTGAACCTAAGCAGTCGAGTGATCACTCCTACTGAACAGGATGTTCTAAACAGAGGCCTAGGGTTTGTCCCGACCAACAGTGGGGAACCCTTTTTGATAAGAGGGGAGATCGAACGATTTTTCAGAACCATCAGGCTGCACTATTTCTTCAAAAACAAAGAAACAGATACCCCGACTGAAGATACAAACACAGGTCTTAAAGTTAGATCCACTTTCATGCCCCTGTTGCAACAAGTACCATCCAAAGTTGGCACTTTTGAGGCTGCAATACTACAAGACCTCAAATCTATGGACTTTTCCAAAGAGGGGAACTACCAGAATATATCAAAAAGAGACAGATCAGCCCTGGACACTCTCTCGAAAGACACGGGGATAGTGATTAAACCAGCGGACAAGGGGGGTGCCATAGTCATTCTCAACACTACTGACTACCGAGCTGAATGCCTGAGACAACTAGGCAATGCACAGTCCTACACCCTCCTTGCTGAAAATCCCACGCCAAGACTAACTAATGAGATCAAACATCTGGTAGAGGAAGCCAGCGCAGAAGGCTGGATTACTCCGAAAGAGGCAATCTTTTTAGTCACCAAGTGTCCCATCACTCCCTACTTTTACATCCTCCCAAAGATTCATAAGCCTGCGAGACCCCCTCCGGGCCGTCCGATCATTTCGGGCATTGGATCTTTGCTCGAACCTCTGTCCTCCTTTGTTGACATCTTTTTAAGTCCCATTGTTAAGACAATGCCGACCTACCTTCAGGACACCAAAGATGTCCTGCGCATTCTACCTGAGGTGACCTTCGACATTAATACTGACATTTTAGCTAGTTTTGATGTCGAATCTTTGTACACTTGTATTCCTCAAATGGATACACTACAAACTGTACAAGAACTTTTAGAGGCTTTCCCTTCTACCTTGACAACTCCCACTCACTTTGTCATGGAATTAGCTCGGATTGCTATGACCGAGAACTTTTTTGCCTTTGAGGATTCCCTGTATTTACAAACCTCGGGGACATCAATGGGCAGCAAATTTGCCCCCAGCCTGGCTAATTTGTATGTCCACCAGTTTGAGACCCACCACGTGTTGAGCACCAACAACCCTCATCATCATCAATTGATGATGTGGAAGCGGTACATCGACGACATTCTTGTCGTCTGGCGTGGCGATGTACCTTCCCTCTTGTTGTTTCAAGAGTGGCTGAATGGTCAGAATGCTTTTTTGAGGTTTACCCTTGAGCATAGTAGAACAGAGCTCCCCTTCTTGGATCTTGTCATCTTTCCAGAAGATGGCCATTTGGCGAGCTCCTTGTATCGGAAACCCATGGCTCGGAACTCCCTGCTGAGATTCGATAGCCATCACCCCCGGTCCCTCCGTGAGAACCTCCCCTTTGGACAGTTCTTGAGGGTCCGGAGGAATTGTTCAAACATTCCAGACTTCCGCCGAAAAGCGAAAGATCTCTCCATGAAGTTGAAAGTGAGACGCTATCCGAATAACCTTGTCCGGACTTCAATGAAACGCGCTGCGAATAACCATCGCGAAGCGCTGCTTGAGCCTCCAGTTGTCAAACCACCACTAGACAGATTGGTGTGCGTGACAACGTACAACACATCATCTTCTAAAATCCAAAAGATGATCAGGAAAAGGTGGCGCATTCTGAACAGCTCCGGTGAGACCATTCCCCTTCCACTCTTTTCTTTTAAAAGAGGGAACAACTTGAGAGACTCTCTTGTGCATACACGACCTCGGCAAGAAGTATGTGAACCCCCGCAAACTCTATGGGGTCTGCCCCCGGTACGAGGACATCATCCCTGCGGGAATTGCTCAGTATGCCCACTGACCAGCAAAACACTTGAAGTGGACATTGGGACCTCGCGACCATGGAAATTGAAACACCACACTAATTGCAACAGTGAGAAAGTGATATACCAGATTACCTGCCCCTGTGGACTAAGGTATATCGGCATGACCGCAAGAAAAATCAAATTGCGCGTGCAGGAACATATGAGCACCATGAGACGCAGAAAACAGGCAACACGGCTCACCACTCACTTCCTTGACAAGAGACATAGTCCAGATGAACTGAGATGGTTGGTTCTAGAACAACCTTACATACCTAGTCACGTCACGGATGTTTCACTTTTCCTATTGAGGAAAGAACAGAAGTGGGTTTTCAAACTTCATAGTGACACAGAAGGATTGAATGATGACATTCCTTGGATGCAGCTGTGATTGCGCAGATTGTTTTTCCGAACACAGAGTCCTTGTGCTAACAGCCTTTGGCATAAGGGTTACTCCACTGTGGAAGACGTGTGGCGCCGCGGCCAGGGCGACTGACGCTGGAATCTGGGGATCACGGTTCGATCCCCGGCTCCGGCGGCAGATTAGCCCAGCACCATGTGACTCTGGGCAATAGCTCGCTAAATCTTCCCGACGGCCCCCCAGCGCCTAGAGACCCTTACGGGTGATTGTGCGCTTTACAAATGTGGACTTTACTTTACTTTTACTTTACTCCACTGAGCTCTAACACCCTCGCTGGGTAGGGTTCCCCTTCTCATGTTCTATATATATTGAATATATGTAGCCAGTGTCTATATCAGTTTAAGCCCCCGGTACTATCCGACTGGAAGTTGGCAAACGGCTAAATTAGCGCGCGACCTCTAAACATTGCCCTCGAGCAGTATAAATAAATAAACACACCTAGCTCTTCTTATGGCTCTTCTTTGGATAGAATACAACACACCATCTTACTGCCTTACGATTTGACTGGTGTGCATATGCGCGTGAGGTATGTCTCACGGTCGGCCTGTTAATGTGGCTGAGGCTTATCAGTGTTGGTCACGGTTGGCTGCCTGTGAGCCGATTCCCATTGGCCTACACATGAGCCAATCAAATTTTGAAACAAAGGAGTTTCCTTTCAGGTCCACTGCAGGCTTATCAGTGTAGGTCACGTTTGGCTGCCTGTGAGCCGATTCCCATTGGCCTACACATGAGCCAATCAAATTTTGAAACAAAGGAGTTTCCTTTCAGGTCCACTGCAGGCTTATCAGTGTAGGTCACGGTTGGCTGCCTGTGAGCCGATTCCCATTGGCCTACACATGAGCCAATCAAATTTTGAAACAAAGGAGTTTCCTTTCAGGTCCACTGCAGGCTTATCAGTGTAGGTCACGGTTGGCTGCCTGTGAGCCGATTCCCATTGGCCTACACAAGAGCCAATCAAATTTTGAAACAAAGGAGTTTCCTTCCAGGTCCACTGCAGGCTTATCAGTGTAGGTCACGGTTGGCTGCCTGTGAGCCGATTCCCATTGGCCTACACATGAGCCAATCAAATTTTGAAACAAAGGAATTTCCTTTCAGGTCCACTGCAGGCTTATCAGTGTAGGTCACGGTTGGCTGCCTGTGAGCCGATTCCCATTGGCCTGCACATGAGCCAATCAAATTTTGAAACAAAGGAGTTTCCTTTCAGGTCCACTGCAGTGTATTTAACATCGCGTGTGACCATCAGTCGTCGCCTCCCCCTCGGCTCAGTTTTCACTCCGAGGCAACGACGGAGAGGTCAGTGGTGGTGGTACAGTCAATAGCATTATTGCTTTGGTCTTTGGTCTTTGAGTACTAGGTGGAAAGCACAGGAGTAGGCGCCTCTATTCCCAGTGACTGCGGCTGGCTACCTGGGCCTTTGTACTTTATAGGTCTACAGGTTTGTGCAAGCAGTGCAGTCAGTGAGGCTTTGTGGTATACTTTCCTGATGCAAGAGGAAACCAGTCTGGCCATTGTGTCACCATGTGTGTCTCTGATTTATGTGTTTTGAATCCAGTTTTTCTTGTCTGTAGATTGTGTTTCTACTACCACTGGTTATAACTTTCTAAGTGTTCTGTTTATTTCCAGTGCGTGGCCTCCCTTTCTTCCTGAGCAGTGGCCAGGTGAGGTGAGGTTTTCTCTCCCCACAATAAGGGTGAGTGTCTTTCAAGTGTTCATAGCCATATTATAAAGACCATAGAAACGAGAGTTTGCAGTCTGTGCACTTCTTTTTGTTGACATAATTTGTCCATGTCTCTGTTTCTGTCTTTTGTATTGTGTCTATGCAGGAGAAGATACACTCTTTTCAGTTTGGAAAGCAGATGTAGATCCCACTTTCACATCACTTAAGTAAGTGTTGCAGTAGCACCATAGGTCCTGACGAAAGCCCTTGAGGCTGAAACATGTTGACCGAATAACAACATTGGTGGGTAGCAATTCCTTACATGCTATCAGCATACTGTTTTTAACCATACCACTTTGATGGTCAGCCCTAATAAAGTATTTCATGACATCATCGTAGGTATTTTTAGAATCACTTGGATTATTTTCCTTTTCTTCTTCTTTTTCTTTGAGCACTGCAACCTCAACCCCTCCCGCTCATATACTGTCATCTGTTGGTGAAATGTTCTGGGTCCATCACTAGGCAGTCCTATGGATTGTTTCCAAGGCAGACCCTAGAGGACACCATTTACCAACATATACCCAGATGACGAGATTCCACTTATGAGGGGGCTGATGGGTATCTTTTTCCTCTCCTTGTGCATCTTCTCTTGTTTTTGTTTTCTTGGTTGTTTCCAGATTAACTGTGTATTCTGGGCATGTAAAGAGGACACTATTAGGTCCCAATAGAGAGATTTGCTATTTTCTTTTCTCTCCCTCTGTATTTCTGAGACCTTCTGTACCTTCCGTGTGTTTTAGTGTCTAGTTGGGGGACTAGGTACCAGTAGGTCTATAATAATTTTTTTCCCCTCGGACCCCCCCTTAACCGTTTATCTCTCTGTGTTCCTCCACCCTGCAATCCAGGGAGACAGCAACCCAAATGAGGAGGCCCCCCGAAGGGCGCCCCCTCCCTGCCAAGGACATAACAGCTGGAACAAAGTGGGACGAATAGCCCACCTTATGGTAGGGCTCCATAGCCCATGTCTCCTGGAATATGCAGATGGAATATCCCTCCACAAGGGCATTCCAGTCAGGCAACTCCAACTTCCTGTCGATTCCCGCAATGTTCCAGCTGAAAATCCTGAGAACTGGATCCGTCACAGCTGGAACACCGCCAGAGTCGAGGTCATTTCCCCCCACCAAAGGGTCCTGGATCGCAAGGCTGCTGGCCCCTCCTTGCCCTTCTGGAACCTGACTTCACTCTTGCATGGGAGTGGGGATTACAATGCTGGGGGAGGGTATGACAAGATCCGTAGACAGCCCACTCAGATCAGAGCCGCCAACAGATTTGCCAGCTCCGGGGGCCTCCCCAAAATTGATTTTGTTTCAATATCCTGGAGGTCTCCACCCAGGCGATGACCAGAATGCCTGAGGATAGAATAGCGGTTTAGCAGGGAAATCAAAACAGTGAGAGCTATTACTCCTTCCCGTGCCGAAATCTCGGCCAGTCGGGGTTGGGACTATTCTTGGTTAGAAAAACGTTAAGTCCACTATGCCGATTCCCTGCCCCCCAGGATTAGGTTTGTAGTCACAAATAGTTTGTGCTACTCTTCTATCCCTAAAATTGACCACCACACAGTCTCCTTCCGCTTGCTTGCGTCCGTAGCCCACCCAATCCACCCTTCTGGCTCCTATAATGTGGCCATCAAGACCCCTCGCAAGGGGTCTGTTGGACTTAAGCCAGTGCATTGTTTTGTTTAGTAAAGCTTGAGGGGATTCATTTTGACCAACCTTCAGTGTGGGTACATTTATAAGGACAGCAACATACGGGTGGCAGTCTGGGGGCAAGTTCACTGGAGGAGATTTGGGCGCAGTTTTGGAAGATACGACTTTATGGGCAACGTTTGATGGTTGTGTTTGCGGGTGTGTAAGAGCAGGGTTTAAAGACAAAGTTTCGGCTGGACAGGCCTGAGAAGTAGCTTTGCCTTTGCCCGTCCCCTTTGGGATTCCCTTTGTTTTAACTGGGCCACTCCCCCCTGGCAGCTCAGCCCGACCCGGCTTCGCACCCGGCGCTTTAGGGGGCTTAGGGATACGAGGAAGAGCTTGCGCTTTTCGACCAGCGCTCCCCGAGGGAGCCTCCAGCGGCACTACGGGTGCAATGTCAGTCGGCTGAGGGGTTGCCACAATAGCCACAGGTGATACATCAGGCAAAGCCTGCTGAGACACCATAGTTTTACTATTTGCAGAAGTCCCTCCCTGCCCCTCCTCCCTTAACTGAGAGTGGAGTTTGATGAGTGCTTTCAGCGAGAAGAAGCTATCCAGGGTTGATTGTTCAAACCTGTCTAGCCTATCTCCCAACCCTGCTACTCTATCGACAATCGGAGACAGCAGTGAATTCAGCAGCTCCTCGATTTGTACAATGGTAGCCGGGGCACAGAAAGTCAAAGGCTGGTGGGCAGAAAAGGGAGGTGCACTTACATTTTCTGAGGTGGGACCCGTCCCCTGAGAAAGAGAAGAGGAATTTGTTGAACATTTGGAACCTAAGCCCTTGGATCCCTGTTTCTGTGCTTTCTTAAACAGTTCCAGGGAACTTCCTTTGAACGGGCTAGCAATCCTTTTCCTTTTCCTTTTTGTGAATGCCGGGATCTTAGGGACCGACAGCGGTTTGCCCAGAGACTTAGAATTTTCCGCTGAAAGAGGGGTAGACACAGGGCCGGTTATAGTAGCAGGGGAAACAATAGGAGGGAGAGCCTCAATACCATCAACCTCATGAGGGGGAATAGATGATGCAGCCAGGCTCTCCAATCTGTCGATACTAGCCATCAATGAAGCAAGCCGCGTTTCTTCAGATATATGAGGAGAGGTTAAAGGGGGAGCAGAATTGCTTATGGGTGACTCTGCCAGAGCTATAGAGCCCAAGGATGATCTCTTAGATGGATGGAGCTCCTGCGAAAGTCGCCGCTCTGTCATAACTATCTCCTTCTCTATGACGGCTGCTACCCGTGTGATAAATTTATCCATGGTACCTATAACACCGCTTGGACACACTTCGCCCCCTCCCCTCAAGCTCTTCCCTGAGCGGGTGGGCATTAGCTCGAGCTATAAAGGAAGAGCAGGTACTCTCACTAATGTTAGTAGGTCCACCAACGCTGTAGTGTGTTACCGATGTCAGAGGGGTGGCCCAGCCCAGCCTCAGACAGCCCCTGACTGCCACAGACTGCCCGCCCTTTGCCCGGGCTTCGCTCGGCGTTCCGCTGAGCGCCGTTCGTGGTTGTAAGTAGGAAGTGGCGTGGGCGGGGGCGTGGTTTCGAGAAGGCGCGGCCAAGATCTCCAAAGCAGTGCAGGGACTCCTGGTCTATCGAGTCCCTGCCTCTCGCCGCCCTACTCGAAGTAACCGAGTGTTCCTCTGCTCCTCCCTGGTCCTGTGCAGCAACAACACCAAGCCCCTCACTTCAACCCGCGAAGCGGCACCGGATTATTTTTATTATTGAAACATAATGGTGATACAGGGGATGGCAACTGATAAGAGATGAAACTATACAGGTTTCTAGGGGACTTGGGGGCATATTAGAAATGGCCATATCACCGCTTTAGCGGCACTTTTTGCCGCTAAAGCAGCAATATTTTTATCGCCCTATCAGCAACCTGTCACTAGCAGCACAGCTCTCAGGTGATAGCGACTAGTTTGGGGCCCGCTTTGCATGTCAGCGATTTTTATCGCTAATGACATGCAAAGTGGGCGTACCCAAACTGTTAGTGATTGAAAGCAGTTGCTAACACAGCTATTGCCTATTAGCAAGGCAGACAAAGCGATAAAAAAATCACGTTAAGCGCGATTATCGCTATAATCTAATGCCTGCTAAAAACATGACTTACCTGTTTATCCAATGGGAGGTAGATTGTCAGGTTAAGTCCCCATTGGCGTTAATGCGTGAATATCACTGGATTTCCAGCGATAATCACGCATTTCGCGGCTATCGCTGGATATTTTAGCACAATGTAGAAAAGCGTTGCTAATAGCATGTTTTCTCTGCTAACAGATCCAGCGAAAGGCAGCGATAAAAAAAAATGTGCTAAGCGTATTTTGCGATAAATATCGCTATTCCTTGCTAATATGCCTCTTGGTTATTTCTTTACTTCAAAAGGCCTGAAATCTTCCCGCGGGGCCACGAGTTCTCTTCAGTGATATAAATCTGGGGTTGATGGGCTGTTACCTGGAGGTCCCCGTGTATAGACCCCTAATCAGCCTGCTATAGCGCGTGCAGGTCTTGGGGACCCGTTTGTAATGTCCTCCGGGACACATTCTAGTGTTCGGCAGGAAGCTGTAACCCCAGCCACTTCCTTGAGGGCTGGACACACTGCACCCCCACACCCATCCATCACGGGTGAATAAAAGGGCCCGGGTGCACGTCCTTGTGGCCAGTTACAACACTACCTCGCCTGGTGTCTGTGTCTACCAATTACATAATGCGGGCCAGAGGCTCAACACCACATTGGTGACGAGGTGGGTTTGACCATGTGTGCCTGCAGCTCGGCACTGCGTCGTCCCTCATAAGGAGGAAGTATGCCTGAAGCTGCGACATCCTTCACCGTGCTGCCCATCGGTTCCGCCAGAAACAAGAGGGAAAAGCACTCCCCATGTGGCACCAACTATAGCGCAGAAACGATCCACTCTGGTGAGAGCGAGAGCCCCCTTGATGCCAGCAATGCACCCGCTGCCGCGCGGACTGTGAGTGCTGCAATCAAGAGGTCCTGTGACACTTGCCGTGGGGCAACAGGGAGAGCCGTCCTGCCACGTCTGAACAAGTGTCACGATGTCAATGGCCACATACTATACCCACTAACCTCTGAGAGATGATAGCAGGAACGATGGATAGAAGTAATCTCCCTTTCTTCTCCAGGACGCACAACACATAGGGCGAAGTATACACCGCTATGCGTCTATGCCCCCTAGGGAAAAGGGAAGTGGATAAAATAATAAACTATGCCAAAAGACTTCTCCTGTTGCTGGGTTCTGTTTGTCAGCAAGGTGGGCCATTCACAGAATCAGAGGAGGCGTCTAACCCAGGGGTTACTGCAGGTAAGGAAGGACAAGAAGCCTTTGATTAGGACACCATAAGCAAACTCTTGGAAGCAAAAACAAACAACCCTTTAGCGTATACTAACATGTCAGGCAGTTTCAGAAATATATGAAAAGGTTTTCTGTTTGTAAACACTTCTGAAGAGAGGGAACCTTGTTCTAGATTTCCCACAATCCATTCAGGAAAAATGCCAGATCTGTCCAGTGCAACGCACTTGTAATCAAGCAAAATCAGCAAGGCAACATGAGGAAGCAAAATCAGCAAGGCAAAACGTAAGAAGCAAAATCAGCAAGGCAACATAAGGAAGCAAAATCAGCAAGGCAAAACGTAATAAGCAAAATCAGCAAGGCAAAACGTAAGAAGCATGAAACACATAGACTTATGTGTTTGAGCAGGCAAGGCTTATGGAGAACACTTGTTGTGTGCACCGGTATAGTAATTCTCACAAAGTATCCGGTTTTTAAGTACAGAGTGGTAAAAGGCTAAATTAAAGCCCCTCAGAGAGACTAGCGTGACAGAGAATGGAAAACGCGCTCCTGCGCTGTTCTCAATGTCACCGTGTCTCGAGGCACACCCGCCTTACAGTATTGCGGGGAAACAATGCAGAGGAAGCCAAAGGGAGGTATACTATCCTCCAGAGGCGGCTTCTCAAACACCGCTATGAAAGTCAGTGCAAGGGCGGAGTAATCCGACAGCGCATCCGCGCTGTACTCCGTCCCCCACTGAAATACCTGTAAGGTATGGCGGGGACTCTCGATGGCTTCTGCTGCGGGGCAACTCCAGGAAACATGGATTGACAAGCCCCGTTTCACGGCCCCGGAAAGGCTTTGTATGCCGCGGAACTACTGGCAGTTTCCCTAAAGCCTCTGGGAAGCGTCGTCCGTGGACACCTGGCGCCCTCCGGTGGATGCTTGTGGTAACGGCCCCTCCTGCCTGTTCGAGAAAGCCTCGTCAGCGCTACAACAAGGCGCTGTTCACCCAAGTGGCATTCGCGCCTTACTGACTCTCACCGGACCAGCCCGAGGCATCAGCTGAACTAGCAAAGCGTCAAAGCCAGCACAATGCCCGAGGCGTCTTAGCACTGCCGACCCACATTGCCTGCAAGCCCCACGGTCAGTGCCACGACAGAGAGCATACCAGCTCTGAACGTCCCACGCGCATCCCAGGTGACACACACACAGACCCCTACCCTCCCACATGTGAGGTTCGCGGCGAGGCCCACCCGGCAGCTGCAAGACCCAGTGGAATTTCCCCACTGCTTATCACTGGACAAGCACCCAGTCTACTTTTGGGGAATATGGGGCCCGCCACAGACCACTGACACAGAAATAGTGTGAAAAAGGCCGCTTTATTGAAACAGGTGCACATCACAATTAAAAGGCCCTTGGCCTAAATGCCTTACAAAACTACAACCTCACTATAGAAGCTGTTACCTAGATTACGCTACCCCCACCCCTAATGTTCCCCGACACAACATTTAAAACCTGCAATACAGTACAACCTACTGTGACCTTTTAGCTTTTGACCTTTGAAGTTTGACCTTTGAACTTTACCCTTTTACCCTTTGTGTGACCTTTTAACCTTTGCCTTTGACCTTTGAACTTTACCCTTTTACCTTTGCCCTTTCAACCTTAACCTTTACGACTATTAACCTGTCACTAACCTAACTTCCTAAAGCACCCTAAAGATCCTACCTCATGAACCTGTCTACCCGTTCCCTTTCAGCCCGGATTTCCTCTGTCAATAACTAATAAACTTGGCTAAAACAAGCCAACTTGACTGACAACAGCCCATGCACCTGCTTCAAGCGACAACCCTAACACCAACGCATATAACCCTTGCACACCTGTTCCAAAGCAAAGCCAACCATAAAAACCAGATTGATAGACAGGAAATTAATTGCCCGCAGAAGGAGCAAACAAAAAAGGGGGCGGGATGGTGGGGAAAACATTTCTCACAGGCTATGACCAGCCACCGGGAATACTTTTAAATGGTGGCTGGAAACACAAAATGGAGACCTAAATATCCCCTGGGCTATAAAATAGCCCACAAAGCCCAACAAGCCCAAAGGGGGCGGAGCAGAGGACCGTGCCGCTCCCATTCCCCAAACATCCCGGGGGCAGACCTCCCTAGGTTTGGCTTCCCCCCAAGACCCCCTTGGGGAATATGGGGCCTGGAACACACCACTGACACAGAAATAGTGTGAAAAAGGCCGCTTTATTGAAACAGGTGCACATCACAATTAAAAGGCCCTTGGCCTAAATTCCTTACAAAATTACAACCTCACTATACAAGCTGTTACCTATATTACGGTACCCCCACCCCTAATGTTCCCCGACACAACATTTAAAACCTGCAATACAGTACCATCTACTGTGACCTTTTAGCTTTTGACCTTTGAACTTTGACCTTTGAACTTTACCCTTTTACCCTTGGTATGACCTTTTAACCTTTGCCTTTGACCTTTGAACTTTACCCTTTTACCTTTGTCCTTTCAACCTTAACCTTTACGACTATTAACCTGTCACTAACCTAACTTCCGAAAGCACCTTAAAGATCCTACCTCATGAACCGGTCTACCCTTTCCCTTTCAACCTGGATTTCCTCTGTCAATAATGAATAAACTTGGCTAAAACATGCCAACTTGACTGACAACCGCCACCTAGAAAAAGGGGGGGGTGAACTACCCTTAAACCTGCACCTGACACCACCCGATCCATGAGAAAAAGGAAACCACGAAAAAAGACCCTAAAATCACCTACGAGTCATAGATAATGCCCGCCGCGTGGGTTTCAAGAAAATTAATCCGGGCACCAAAGACCCCTTCCATGACTTCCTATTGCCTCCAAATAAAAAATCCTCATACACTGCCCTGCATGGACAGCACTCAACCCACCTAGCTGTCGCTCGACCATTGGCGTAATTCACCTGTACGGAAATTCCTAACCCCTACACCCCACCCCAACAGCCTATCTTTTAGAGGGTAGCAGCTACCCCTATGCCCCCACCTCCTTTACGATCCCATGTGCAAACAATATGAAGCGGGGCCCAGGAAACTCCGAGCCTGCTTCTCTTTCTTGCTGATCTTCCCATGTAAAACAAAGACTCCTCCCGTATCGAAACGACACCCCGGAGTCTCCAACTGTAACCGAACCTGAAGAACAACCATAATATTTCAGAAAACGAAAAATCTGAAAAACAACTACCCCCCAACCATAACACATTGCTAACAGCAGTACATGCCCTTCACCCCAAAACCCCAGGTCCTACATGCCCGAACCCAATGGCCAGATTCCCAAGACCTTGTGTGACTGCAGATGCACAGCAAGACGGAACAATGGACTAATTTGCCCCTTGGCCCCCAGTGTGACCTAACAAGCCCCAGCCCGGTGCCACTAAACTCACAATGAAGACTACACGTTCCGGAGCAAACATAACAATTAAATACCTACGCCCTGCACCCTGCCAAGTCCTCTCCGATTTATGGTAGGCGTGTAAAAATCCGAATGTATGCTGTTCCCAGGAGGCTACCCCTAAGCTTAATAGTTTAACCCTACCACTACCTAACCAAGGGTAAACCCCCCAAAACCACCCCGATGAGCGGGAAAAAAACACAACTAAAGGGTTCTCCAGGAGTTCTGTGGAGAAGTGTGGCTCAATGGTTAGAGCGGCAGACCCTGATGCAGAGGTCTAGCCCGGGACCAGGGTTCAATTCCCCGCCTCGGCGGGTCTTGGGCTCAAAATTCCACGGACCTGATAATTCTCGCCTCGGTGCCTGTTCCAATCATGGAGTCCCACTCTGCAACGCTGGGCAATAGCTTGCTTAATCTCCACAACGGCCCCCACAACGCTAAGGATGCCTGGCCTCCACCTTGGGGGTGCCCAGGAGTGGACACCTCACAGGGAAAGCCAGGATGGGTTCCACAGCGGTATTCGTACAAGCGCCTTGAGACCCTTGCGGGTGAGTAGTGCGCTATACAAGTATCAATTTACAATTTACAGAGACACACCTGAGGAACTTAAGGAATAACCTACCGCACCTACTCCACAGTTTCCGGAGAGAAACATTGGGGGGTCCCACCCAAAAACCTAAAAACCCTGACCAAAACTACCCTGCACTGCGGACCACTTGGCTGTCCCACTCACAACCACTATCCCAGTTCAAACGGATGCCAAAGAAACTGTACCGATCACAAACCTCACTCTGGATTTTTTGACTCTCTTGCTCCCTGCAAAGCAGGGCAGCCCATCAAGGATTGTAACCGTGAACCGCAAACGGACT
Organism: Lissotriton helveticus; assembly: GCF_964261635.1. Lineage (NCBI taxonomy): Eukaryota > Metazoa > Chordata > Amphibia > Caudata > Salamandridae > Lissotriton > Lissotriton helveticus. The sequence goes on from NC_136068.1 coordinate 1,438,188,156, forward strand.
CACCCACTGTGCTCCGGAGAAAGCATAAGCAATGTCCGAGCCCCTCCCTGTCGCCTGACACGCTAACAACATGCCTTGAAGTTCCGATCTGCGCATACTAACCCAGAAACAAGTCAGCGCCGTACCTGTCTGCCCTGTTTGTCACTGGCCCCAAAGCCAGGCCCAAGCTGCCCCCAAAACACTGACCCGCGCCTACTGACAGCCGATGGAAAAAATAGCTTGGTAAATCTGTCCCCTCTAATTACCCCCCTTTGCCACAGTATCAAATACAATGCCCCTGAGTGGCAGCCAGTAATAAGTCCAGCTGCTTTCCTTGTTGCCAACGTGCTCAGCACATGCCCCTTAGCTCCCAACACTGCCCCGCCTTCTCCGCAGTCCGTGGACCAGGCATATCCTCCCCTACCTGACCACAGGACCTCCCTGATCACTGCCTCAATATCACACCCCAGGAATGACTGTGCCGGGCTGATCCGGTTGACTATCACGCTGTCACCTATGCCTCCCATAACTGTGAAGCCTCCCCTGGCACCCCATAACAGGCTTGTCAGCTTTAATCGCCATCAAGCAGCCATGGCTCCATGGCCACAGTATCATTGTTGATGCTCCTCCATGCCAGTCCTGTTCTGGGTCACTTGATTTATATGTTGCCCAGGGAACCCCCAAAATATCAACACAAACTCTTCCAACATGTGCTACTGACGTAGTGGCCACCCGTCTGCTGTGTTGCCAATGGTACCCCAGAAGTGCACTCTGAGCTCCTCAAGCCTGCCCAACAACCTCTGGCAGCCCTTGGAACCAGTGCTAAATCCGTTCTGGTCCATGTATCCTCAACGTTGTATATGGTACCGCAAAGGTCAACTCTGCGCTCCTCGAGCGTATGCTAGTGCCATACTGGGCGACTTGTCGAACTAACTGCCTTTGCTCTATCACAATTAGTAACCAGGCCACCCTGGCCTCAGGCTCCATCTCACCGGCCTGTATTTGACAGCCCCTAACCTGGGTCCAGCTGTATTTGACTGCCCCCAAACTGGGTCCAGCTGTATTTGACAGCCCCCAACCTGGGTCCAGCTGTATTTGACAGCCCCCAACCTGGGTCCAGCTGTAATGTGACAACCCCCAAACTGGGTTCAGCTGTATTTGACAGCCCCCAACCTGGGTCCAGCTGTATTTGACAGCCCCCAACCTGGGTCCAGCTGTATTTGACAGCCCCCAACCTGGGTCCAGCTGTATTTGACAGCCCCCAACCTGGGTCCAGCTGTCTGCTCTCTTGCCCCAAATCACCAAATCGCCTATGATCCCCCATCGTGTTTTGCTGTATCATAACCAGACCTCCGAGGCCACAGGATAGATCTCAATGTCCTCATATGTCAGTTCTAAATCGTGTCCAGCTATCTGCTCTTGCGCTCCCATGTACCCAACACCCACCTGATCCCAATCTTGGTGGCTGTATCACTATGTAAACAAACCTCGCTGGGCACTGAATCCATCGTAATGGCTCTGATGTCAAAAGTTACCCCTAAGACCCACCTGAACGCCCCAAGATATCCAGGCTTCCAGCAAAGACTTGCCACCCCACAATGATCACTTTTACCCAGTGGCATGTGACCTCAAAATGCCCTGTCGTCCATGACATTCCAGTCGGAAAAATGTAGCCGCACCAGGCCCCCTTCCTCCAGTGCACCTTCCAAGCGAGCCACCCCATGCTTAATAATCTTGGATGAAAAACCACTATTAACCCTTACATTCTGGAGAATCCCCTAAGCGTGAGCCGTTTCCCTTGGCCATTAATGTAATTTTGTGGTACTATACCTCCACAATCCAAAGTATTAAAAGATCCAAATTACTAGGTGTATTAGAAGCAGTTCCCATACGCCTGCCTGTGTTGATATGTCCCTGCCGGCGTCTGCCATAACATTGGTAATAGAAAGTGTACCTCCGGGGCCTTTAGACCCACCTAACTACCTACAACATACCTGGTGCCCTTCCGGTATGAAAGCTCCTGCCCGCACCACCAGTATCAGCTTTTCTCTTTAATTGCCAGCTTACACCGTCTAACCACAGCCATGGGCCCTTCCCGTAGTGTAAACTAATGCTCCCCAGCGCAGCACTTGACTTCCCTCGTACCTTAACACCACCTTGAACTCTCATGCCAGAGCTCATTCCTCAATTACACCCAAAGTATGTTGCTGCCCTTTTACCTGGTGCCAGAACCGGCGTCCATGCTGGAGCCCGCCCATTGTCCCCTTTTGTTCACCTTCTGTCGGGCTCCCCACGGCTCTTCTGCTGCAACTGACCTCTCTGTCCGCTTGCCCGATTAAAGATCCTGGAAAATGTCATGAACAAATGGTGAGATCCCCCCCCGTGCCTCCAAATTATCGTCTAATAACTACTCCCTCATTGACCAGATATTCCATGTGTCCGCCCTCATACGAGGCAGCATTTCCCGCATACTCTCCTGCTCAACTGCATCCTCATCATACTCTGACAGCATCGACAGGAACCGGAATCTTATCTTTTGAACCTGTGACCCAAAACAGCACACCACTTACCATTTGAGCCATAGCTCCCTCCAAAACCGCTCCACCTTTATCAATATACCCTTGCGCCCACATTGAAAACCGTACTGTAACCTTCCAGCCAAACTATATCCTAAAAGTGCGTTTTTTTGTCCGTTTCTGCCAGGGGGAGTACTGTCCCCCTTGGCCCGGTGCACCGCTGAAACCGTACGTGGCCTATGTGAGGCAGTACCATACCCTTAAAGCTGCTTTCTGAGTCGCTTGTCGCCAGGGGGAGTACAATCCCCCTTTGCCTGGTGCATTGCCGAAGCCGCAGAGGGCCTACGTGGGGCAGTGATCTTGCGGTCCAGGTGCACCGCCGAAGCCGTACAGAGCATGCGTGGGGCAGTGATCTTGTGTTCCAGGTGCACCGGCGAAGCCGTACGGGGCCAACGTTGGGCAGTGATCTTGTGGTCCATCACCCTCCATTCGATTTCCGCCAGGGGGCGTACTGTCCCCCTTGACCTGGTGCACCGCCGAAGCCGTACAGGGCCTACGTGTGGCAGTGATCTTGTGGCCCGCCGATGCTCCAGCCTGGCCGCACTGGGCTCACACTTCTCTTCACCACGGGGTAATGGAGCCGTACAGTGCTCTCCGGTGTCGGGAAAGCTGAAAAAGTGATCCCGCCGCAAATATATGGTCCGGTGTGCTGGTCCCTGCCTGTATCCTAATCTGCCATCCGAAAGTACCCGGGGCCTGCACCCAGCTGACTAACTTTACAGAAATGGGAGCGGCAAAGCTGCTCCACTGACATGCCGACCCATCATTGTGGCCGCACTCTGCCAGCCAAGAAGTAAAAGAAAATAGGGTGGTCAGAGAAACCTTCAGCCCCCCCAACCGAAAAGCCCCGCCTCCGCTTGCTGTAGCTCGCTAAGGTTTAATCGCAAAAAGAAGGGGGAGGAATCAAGTGTTAAACGACCATTGGGCTCTAAGGGGTCCAGCCCCCCCTCCATCGCGTGTGTCATCCCAGGCCGAGGAGCCGCCCGGGACCATGCACAGCTGCCCCCAAATACCGCCCTGGTCCTAAGGAGACCATACTTGTAATGGGATGTATGACATTACAACGCATGCTTTTACCATGCATGCTGTTACAACGCAGTTTTTACAACGCATGCTGTTACAACGCATAGCGCTTTGGGGTGCTGGATAGTGAATAGTTTAATTTACTATTCCAACTCCAGTCCCCGTGGATAGTAGGGAAGGTGTTGGATAGTAAATTAAAACTATTCCCTATCCTAGAGCGCCCCCCAGTGCAATGAGTTGTAATGGTTTTCGTTGTAAAACCTGCGTTGTAAAAGCACTGCGTTGTAACAGTTTCGTTGTAAAGGATGTTTCCCCTTGTAATGAAAGTAAAAATCCAAACTTGTAGAAAGTACTTAGAATTTTTAATTCAAATTTGAATGAATGTATTCCATATTAACTTCATATGTAAGGCTTGTAAATATTGTCATCAAGCGTTAAAGAAGCTCCAAAAAAAGCTCCGATGCATTTCGGACAGATGTCCTTTTTCAAGGAGCTCTGTGAATAAAGGATATACAAAAACCATAATAAATGTTGTATCAAATAACCATGATAAAACATAGAAGATAAACTGCACTTAAACATAAGTGTAAATAATGTGAAAACAACCACATGCGCCCATGGTAGAGATAGGTGTATAGCGAGGTTGAAAAAAGAAAGTCCCCGAGTGAATTCAGACACGGAGTAGTGAAAACCTAAACGGTCGGTAACAAGCGGGTGATAACGTGTTTAAGGTGCAGTTAATAACGGCGGAGCCGTGTGCCTGTGGGATAACATGCTTAACAGCAGGAAAACGGGTGCTTTACGCGGTGTGCGAGTGGGTTTAATAAACATCAAAAAGCGGCTCGCAGGAGCATGCACAGTTGAAGCATGAAGATTGATAAGTGCATGAAAGCATGAAAAGCGTGAATGAGCAGGGAAAAGTGCCCAAAGCTAACTTACTTCAGAAACATGAAATGGAGCGTAGGCTGCTCCTGTTCAAACGGCTGTTTGTGAGGAAGTGAGCGCGAGGTTTAGACGAGTGGATATGGGGATAGTAAACACAGAAAAGGGGTATAATGAACAGGGTGCAAACCGTGAGCCATCTTGGAGTGGTGTATGGGTGAGGGAAAAAAGTGAAATAAGGATCATGCAGTTTATGCAAGCATGCAACAAATGCAGGGTAAAGTGCATCGAAAAATGCCCGGGTGGGCATTTAAAGGTAACAACTTAGTTCAGTACGGTCATTCAGACCAAACGGTTTCTGGGATTGCAATCTGTACATCCATGATGTTTCGCGCTGTAGAAGCGTTTTGTTGTTGTCTCTCCCTTCTGTCTTCTGTACAATTTCCAACACTAGGAATTTGAGTTGTGCCACGCTGTGGTTGGCTTCGTTGAAATGGATAGCGATGTTGGATTTAGTGTTCTTTGTTCGGATATTAGACTTATGTTCATTTAGTCTGATTTTTATTTTACGGCTGGTTTTGCCCACGTAGGTTTTGCCGCAAGGGCATTTTAGCAGGTAGATCAGATTGGCTGAGTCACAAGTCGCATCAACATTAAGTCTAATCTTGAAACCTCTCATAGGGTGATTGAGAAAATTACCTTTGATCACATTATTGCAGTTACTGCAATGGTGGCATGGACGTGTACCAGTATGTTGGCTTGCGGTAGGTTCATTCTCGCTTTTAGAAAGCAGTTCCTTCAGGTTCATTGATCTAGTGTAGGCAAAGATCGGGGGATCTTTGAATAATACTCCAAAATCAGGTTCCGACGACAAAATCCGCCAGTGTTTCAAAATGATCCTCTTGTATTCATTGCTGGAGGTAGAATACCTCGAGACTAGTACCATTCTTTCACTTTGGGTTTTCGGTTTGCTTTGTAATGCTTCCTTGCGAGTGATGATCGTGGTACGGTCAATCGCTTCCTTCAAAATAGTTTCTGGATAATCTCTCTCTCGAAATCTTGATGCCATTGATATGATCTGGTTGGTTCTAGTGTCAGGATCTGACACGATTCTGGTAATCCTCAACATCTGACTGTAGGGGAGATGCCTTTTAAGAGAGTTCTGGTGAAAACTGCTAAAGAGCAGGGAGTTGTTGCGATCGGTGCTCTTACGAAAAAGATCTGTCTGTATGCCTTGAGGGGTGATTTTGATCAATACATCCAGGAATGCGATTTCGTTGTGGTTTAAATTCCAGGTGAAGTCAATCCGGTCATCTTTGGAGTTGAGATCAGTCAGGGCTGATTCCAAGCTCACCTCAGTATCTTTCCAAATGAAAAGTAGGTCGTCTATGTAACGAGCGTAAAATTTCAAGTTGTCCGTCCATGTGTTGTTCTGGTAAATGTGGCTGTGCTCGAAATTCCCCATGTATAGGTTAGCATAGGTCGGCGCTGCGCAGTTGCCCATGGCCATCCCGGACCGTTGAAGGTACCATTTTTCCTCAAATTTGAAATAACTATGATATAGCGTATATATCATTAATTCCAGAATAAAAGGTTTCAAAGTGTCATCGATATTGGATTGGAGTAAAGCTTGCTCTACAGCATCGATCCCACCGTCATGGGGGATTGAGGTGTATAAACTCCTTACATCCGCTGTGCACAAGATGAGTTTTTCATGTTCAAGAAAGTCAATGCTAGATAGTTTATTCAATAGTTCCGTAGTGTCCTTAATGTAGCTGGGTAGGTTCGAAACCATAGGTTGGAGGTAGCGGTCGATGAATTTGCCAGTAGGTTCATGTATGGAACCTCTGGTAGAAACAGTTGGACGGAACGGAGGATCCGTGAGGTTTTTATGGATTTTAGGTAGCATGGTAATTGAAGGACTTCGAGGGTGTTCTGTGGTAAGATATTTTCGTGTCCTTTCATCAATTATTCCATCAGTGGTGGCTTTTTCAATGATCAGGAGGAGCTCACTTTTGAACTCGCTGGTAGGATTTCCTTCAAGGACTAGATATGTATCAGGGTCCAAAACATGCTCCCTGGTGCGTAGGTTGTATAGTTCAGTGTTCAGGATGACAAGGGCGCCTCCCTTGTCAGCTTTTAGACATTTAATGGCTGGGTTCCTGGCAATTTTTCTTAAGGTATCCTTGTCTTTGTTCGTGATGTTCTTCTGAGTTTTCTTTCGAAAGTTCAGTTTAGAAATGTCCTGTTTAACCAAGGTTTCGAATGTGTCAATGCTCTTGTGGCTGATAGGTGGTATGAACGTGCTTGAAGGACGTAGCCCCTTAAGTTGATCAAGTTTAGGAACAGTGGCTGGTTCTACGATGTTCTCAAAAAAATGTCTCAGTCTCAACTTTCTAGTGAGTTTAAATGTGCTAACATCCAATTCCAACAAGTTGGTGTTGTTGGTGGGTACAAATGATAATCCTTTTTGTAAGATACTTATTTCGTGGTTCGTTAGGCGTACATCAGAAATGTTAATGACTAACGATTTCTCCTGGTTTTCTTGGTGTCCTTCTGTGGTTGTTGGGTGCCTGAGCTGTTTTTTGCCTGCCCTTTTGCCCCGTCTGGGTCTGCGATTTTGTCTGGGCCTGCCTCTAAAAAAGGCTCCGTGGTGGTTAAGTCAACTCGACTAGTTGTGGGAGTGCCTTTAGACGGTGGTGCTGAAAGTGGTGTTTCGGTAGAGGTTCTCCTCGGTGGGTGTCTAGTGCTATCGCCCTCGGAGGACGAAGTGTCAGTATTCGGGTTATAAGGTTTGTTTCTGCGACGCTGGGCGTAAATGTCCGCCCATGTATACACTTCTCCCAGTTTATAGTCCAGGGTGTCCCGGCGAAATTTACGTAATTTGCGTTCATTGATTTCTCTCGTATGTTTCTCTAGTTGAACTTGAATATCTGCAAGTGTTGCACTAAGTTCCTCCGGTGTAACTAGATCCTCAAGTTCCTTTTCAATGGTGGTAATCTCATGCGAAAGCTCAGTTAGGATCCCTGACAGTTCCTCCACTATCAAAAGGATGAGGTCCAGACTGCACTTATTGAGGATGGCATTCCATCGTTCAATAAATGTTTTCGAATTTTTACAGAGTGACGGTTTTAGAGCAATCCGTAGGCCACGGGGAATGCGGAGTACCTTGTGATATTTTATTAGGGTGTTGGCGTGTAGTTTCTGGTTGACTCGACGTCTTGATAAATAAAGGAGTTGTTTGATGCACTGTTCCTTTGTTTTGTTGGATGCGGTTTGGGTGAGATCTTCATTTATAAGCGCGTACATCCTTTCTGTTGCATCAGTGTCGAAAGCTAAGGTTTCAGCTCGAGCTTCAGTGGATTTTGAAATTTCTTCATACTGCATGTTGATGGGGTACGTGCTGCCTGCTCAGAGAACAGTACATAGAAATGAATAAAGGTGATATGAGCGTGGCGCACAGTAATAGGTTGAAAAATCGAGGTTTTAAAAGGTGAAGTGGAAGTTAATCAGTTTAAGGTGCACCTTACAGGTGACGCAACTGTTCGGATGCGTCCAATGGGATTATGGGGTTGCGTGCGCTACTGGGGTGTAAGCGCATCCCTATGGCGGGCACTCTTGTGTGGACCCAACACGGAGGTTCCAAAGAAAGTAAAAATCCAAACTTGTAGAAAGTACTTAGAATTTTTAATTCAAATTTGAATGAATGTATTCCATATTAACTTCATATGTAAGGCTTGTAAATATTGTCATCAAGCGTTAAAGAAGCTCCAAAAAAAGCTCCGATGCATTTCGGACAGATGTCCTTTTTCAAGGAGCTCTGTGAATAAAGGATATACAAAAACCATAATAAATGTTGTATCAAATAACCATGATAAAACATAGAAGATAAACTGCACTTAAACATAAGTGTAAATAATGTGAAAACAACCACATGCGCCCATGGTAGAGATAGGTGTATAGCGAGGTTGAAAAAAGAAAGTCCCAGAGTGAATTCAGACACGGAGTAGTGAAAACCTAAACGGTCGGTAACAAGCGGGTGATAACGTGTTTAAGGTGCAGTTAATAACGGCGGAGCCGTGTGCCTGTGGGATAACATGCTTAACAGCAGGAAAACGGGTGCTTTACGCGGTGTGCGAGTGGGTTTAATAAACATCAAAAAGCGGCTCGCAGGAGCATGCACAGTTGAAGCATGAAGATTGATAAGTGCATGAAAGCATGAAAAGCGTGAATGAGCAGGGAAAAGTGCCCAAAGCTAACTTACTTCAGAAACATGAAATGGAGCGTAGGCTGCTCCTGTTCAAACGGCTGTTTGTGAGGAAGTGAGCGCGAGGTTTAGAAGAGTGGATATGGGGATAGTAAACACAGAAAAGGGGTATAATGAACAGGGTGCAAACCGTGAGCCATCTTGGAGTGGTGTATGGGTGAGGGAAAAAAGTGAAATAAGGATCATGCAGTTTATGCAAGCATGCAACAAATGCAGGGTAAAGTGCATCGAAAAATGCCCGGGTGGGCATTTAAAGGTAACAACTTAGTTCAGTACGGTCATTCAGACCAAACGGTTTCTGGGACTAAATCTAAATCCAACATCGCTATCCATTTCAACGAAGCCAACCACAGCGTGGCACAACTCAAATTCCTAGTGTTGGAAATTGTACAGAAGACAGAAGGGAGAGACAACAACAAAACGCTTCTACAGCGCGAAACATCATGGATGTACAGATTGCAATCCCAGAAACCGTTTGGTCTGAATGACCGTACTGAACTAAGTTGTTACCTTTAAATGCCCACCCGGGCATTTTTCGATGCACTTTACCCTGCATTTGTTGCATGCTTGCATAAACTGCATGATCCTTATTTCACTTTTTTCCCTCACCCATACACCACTCCAAGATGGCTCACGGTTTGCACCCTGTTCATTATACCCCTTTTCTGTGTTTACTATCCCCATATCCACTCGTCTAAACCTCGCGCTCACTTCCTCACAAACAGCCGTTTGAACAGGAGCAGCCTACGCTCCATTTCATGTTTCTGAAGTAAGTTAGCTTTGGGCACTTTTCCCTGCTCATTCACGCTTTTCATGCTTTCATGCACTTATCAATCTTCATGCTTCAACTGTGCATGCTCCTGCGAGCCGCTTTTTGATGTTTATTAAACCCACTCGCACACCGCGTAAAGCACCCGTTTTCCTGCTGTTAAGCATGTTATCCCACAGGCACACGGCTCCGCCGTTATTAACTGCACCTTAAACACGTTATCACCCGCTTGTTACCGACCGTTTAGGTTTTCACTACTCCGTGTCTGAATTCACTCGGGGACTTTCTTTTTTCAACCTCGCTATACACCTATCTCTACCATGGGCGCATGTGGTTGTTTTCACATTATTTACACTTATGTTTAAGTGCAGTTCATCTTCTATGTTTTATCATGGTTATTTGATACAACATTTATTATGGTTTTTGTATATACTTTATTCACAGAGCTCCTTGAAAAAGGACATCTGTCCGAAATGCATCGGAGCTTTTTTTGGAGCTTCTTTAACGCTTGATGACAATATTTACAAGCCTTACATATGAAGTTAATATGGAATACATTCATTCAAATTTGAATTAAAAATTCTAAGTACTTTCTACAAGTTTGGATTTTTACTTTCTTTGGAACCTCCGTGTTGGGTCCACACAAGAGTGCCCGCCACAGGGATGCGCTTACACCCCAGTAGCGCACGCAACCCCATAATCCCATTGGACGCATCCGAACAGTTGCGTCACCTGTAAGGTGCACCTTAAACTGATTAACTTCCACTTCACCTTTTAAAACCTCGATTTTTCAACCTATTACTGTGCGCCACGCTCATATCACCTTTATTCATTTCTATGTACTGTTCTCTGAGCAGGCAGCACGTACCCCATCAACATGCAGTATGAAGAAATTTCAAAATCCACTGAAGCTCGAGCTGAAACCTTAGCTTTCGACACTGATGCAACAGAAAGGATATACGCGCTTATAAATGAAGATCTCACCCAAACCGCATCCAACAAAACAAAGGAACAGTGCATCAAACAACTCCTTTATTTATCAAGACGTCGAGTCAACCAGAAACTACACGCCAACACCCTAATAAAATATCACAAGGTACTCCGCATTCCCCGTGGCCTACGGATTGCTCTAAAACCGTCACTCTGTAAAAATTCGAAAACATTTATTGAACGATGGAATGCCATCCTCAATAAGTGCAGTCTGGACCTCATCCTTTTGATAGTGGAGGAACTGTCAGGGATCCTAACTGAGCTTTCGCATGAGATTACCACCATTGAAAAGGAACTTGAGGATCTAGTTACACCGGAGGAACTTAGTGCAACACTTGCAGATATTCAAGTTCAACTAGAGAAACATACGAGAGAAATCAATGAACGCAAATTACGTAAATTTCGCCGGGACACCCTGGACTATAAACTGGGAGAAGTGTATACATGGGCGGACATTTACGCCCAGCGTCGCAGAAACAAACCTTATAACCCGAATACTGACACTTCGTCCTCCGAGGGCGATAGCACTAGACACCCACCGAGGAGAACCTCTACCGAAAAAAACCACTTTCAGCACCACCGTCTAAAGGCACTCCCACAACTAGTCGAGTTGACTTAACCACCACGGAGCCTTTTTTAGAGGCAGGCCCAGACAAAATCGCAGACCCAGACGGGGCAAAAGGGCAGGCAAAAAACAGCTCAGGCACCCAACAACCACAGAAGGACACCAAGAAAACCAGGAGAAATCGTTAGTCATTAACATTTCTGATGTACGCCTAACGAACCACGAAATAAGTATCTTACAAAAAGGATTATCATTTGTACCCACCAACAACACCAACTTGTTGGAATTGGATGTTAGCACATTTAAACTCACTAGAAAGTTGAGACTGAGACATTTTTTTGAGAACATCGTAGAACCAGCCACTGTTCCTAAACTTGATCAACTTAAGGGGCTACGTCCTTCAAGCACGTTCATACCACCTATCAGCCACAAGAGCATTGACACATTCGAAACCTTGGTTAAACAGGACATTTCTAAACTGAACTTTCGAAAGAAAACTCAGAAGAACATCACGAACAAAGACAAGGATACCTTAAGAAAAATTGCCAGGAACCCAGCCATTAAATGTCTAAAAGCTGACAAGGGAGGCGCCCTTGTCATCCTGAACACTGAACTATACAACCTACGCACCAGGGAGCATGTTTTGGACCCTGATACATATCTAGTCCTTGAAGGAAATCCTACCAGCGAGTTCAAAAGTGAGCTCCTCCTGATCATTGAAAAAGCCACCACTGATGGAATAATTGATGAAAGGACACGAAAATATCTTACCACAGAACACCCTCGAAGTCCTTCAATTACCATGCTACCTAAAATCCATAAAAACCTCACGGATCCTCCGTTCCGTCCAATTGTTTCTACCAGAGGTTCCATACATGAACCTACTGGCAAATTCATCGACCGCTACCTCCAACCTATGGTTTCGAACCTACCCAGCTACATTAAGGACACTACGGAACTATTGAATAAACTATCTAGCATTGACTTTCTTGAACATGAAAAACTCATCTTGTGCACAGCGGATGTAAGGAGTTTATACACCTCAATCCCCCATGACGGTGGGATCGATGCTGTAGAGCAAGCTTTACTCCAATCCAATATCGATGACACTTTGAAACCTTTTATTCTGGAATTAATGATATATACGCTATATCATAGTTATTTCAAATTTGAGGAAAAATGGTACCTTCAACGGTCCGGGATGGCCATGGGCAACTGCGCAGCACCGACCTATGCTAACCTATACATGGGGAATTTCGAGCACAGCCACATTTACCAGAACAACACATGGACGGACAACTTGAAATTTTACGCTCGTTACATAGACGACCTACTTTTCATTTGGAAAGATACTGAGGAGAGCTTGGAATCAGCCCTGACTGATCTCAACTCCAAAGATGACCGGATTGACTTCACCTGGAATTTAAACCACAACGAAATCGCATTCCTGGATGTATTGATCAAAATCACCCCTCAAGGCATACAGACAGATCTTTTTCGTAAGAGCACCGATCGCAACAACTCCCTGCTCTTTAGCAGTTTTCACCAGAACTCTCTTAAAAGGCATCTCCCCTACAGTCAGATGTTGAGGATTACCAGAATCGTGTCAGATCCTGACACTAGAACCAACCAGATCATATCAATGGCATCAAGATTTCGAGAGAGAGATTATCCAGAAACTATTTTGAAGGAAGCGATTGACCGTACCACGATCATCACTCGCAAGGAAGCATTACAAAGCAAACCGAAAACCCAAAGTGAAAGAATGGTACTAGTCTCGAGGTATTCTACCTCCAGCAATGAATACAAGAGGATCATTTTGAAACACTGGCGGATTTTGTCGTCGGAACCTGATTTTGGAGTATTATTCAAAGATCCCCCGATCTTTGCCTACACTAGATCAATGAACCTGAAAGAACTGCTTTCTAAAAGCGAGAATGAACCTACCGCAAGCCAACATACTGGTACACGTCCATGCCACCATTGCAGTAACTGCAATAATGTGATCAAAGGTAATTTTCTCAATCACCCTATGAGAGGTTTCAAGATTAGACTTAATGTTGATGCGACTTGTGACTCAGCCAATCTGATCTACCTGCTAAAATGCCCTTGCGGCAAAACCTACGTGGGCAAAACCAGCCGTAAAATAAAAATCAGACTAAATGAACATAAGTCTAATATCCGAACAAAGAACACTAAATCCAACATCGCTATCCATTTCAACGAAGCCAACCACAGCGTGGCACAACTCAAATTCCTAGTGTTGGAAATTGTACAGAAGACAGAAGGGAGAGACAACAACAAAACGCTTCTACAGCGCGAAACATCATGGATGTACAGATTGCAATCCCAGAAACCGTTTGGTCTGAATGACCGTACTGAACTAAGTTGTTACCTTTAAATGCCCACCCGGGCATTTTTCGATGCACTTTACCCTGCATTTGTTGCATGCTTGCATAAACTGCATGATCCTTATTTCACTTTTTTCCCTCACCCATACACCACTCCAAGATGGCTCACGGTTTGCACCCTGTTCATTATACCCCTTTTCTGTGTTTACTATCCCCATATCCACTCGTCTAAACCTCGCGCTCACTTCCTCACAAACAGCCGTTTGAACAGGAGCAGCCTACGCTCCATTTCATGTTTCTGAAGTAAGTTAGCTTTGGGCACTTTTCCCTGCTCATTCACGCTTTTCATGCTTTCATGCACTTATCAATCTTCATGCTTCAACTGTGCATGCTCCTGCGAGCCGCTTTTTGATGTTTATTAAACCCACTCGCACACCGCGTAAAGCACCCGTTTTCCTGCTGTTAAGCATGTTATCCCACAGGCACACGGCTCCGCCGTTATTAACTGCACCTTAAACACGTTATCACCCGCTTGTTACCGACCGTTTAGGTTTTCACTACTCCGTGTCTGAATTCACTCGGGGACTTTCTTTTTTCAACCTCGCTATACACCTATCTCTACCATGGGCGCATGTGGTTGTTTTCACATTATTTACACTTATGTTTAAGTGCAGTTTATCTTCTATGTTTTATCATGGTTATTTGATACAACATTTATTATGGTTTTTGTATATCCTTTATTCACAGAGCTCCTTGAAAAAGGACATCTGTCCGAAATGCATCGGAGCTTTTTTTGGAGCTTCTTTAACGCTTGATGACAATATTTACAAGCCTTACATATGAAGTTAATATGGAATACATTCATTCAAATTTGAATTAAAAATTCTAAGTACTTTCTACAAGTTTGGATTTTTACTTTCTTTGGAACCTCCGTGTTGGGTCCACACAAGAGTGCCCGCCGCAGGGATGCGCTTACACCCCAGTAGCGCACGCAACCCCATAATCCCATTGGACGCATCCGAACAGTTGCGTCACCTGTAAGGTGCACCTTAAACTGATTAACTTCCACTTCACCTTTTAAAACCTCGATTTTTCAACCTATTACTGTGCGCCACGCTCATATCACCTTTATCCCCTTGTAATGAGGCATTGGTGCTTTTCAGCCCCTCTAAACAACCCCTGACTAAAAATTCTGAAGAATGATGGCAGAATAAACCCCCCTCCACCCCAAAAAAAGTTTGGCAGCCCTCGAACAAAGTTTTTGCTCGAGATGTGCCTCTCAAGAACCAAACTCAGGCTGCACCCTTTCTACCCCGAACGGAAAATCATCTCTCCATCCCCCATACCCAGAGACCAAAACACAGCCATATTCTCCTAAGGAGGGGCCTGCACCAACATACCCCCATCAGGTTCGCCCTCCAGAGACGGGAGCCACCTGAGTCTCACCTGCAGTCACGTACTGACGAGTTTACCCGCAAGCCGTCACAGCACCTAAGTTTGCCTTCATATGGAGTTCTCCAGCGTCACAGGCAAGCTGCCACAGCGAGGAGCCTCTCTTCCCTGTGGAGTTCCCCGTCTTCACTGACACCTGGCAAATGTCATGCTGCTCTAAGGGATCCTAAATCTAGCAGCCAAGCACGGCCAACGAGAGGGAGCCGGTATATGAAAGGGGGAGTAAAAGGGAAAGGACCTTCACTTATTAAATTAGAAAATGAAAAAAATTCTCACAGGCTATGACCAGCCACCCGGAATACTTTAAAATGGTGGCTGCAAACACAAAATGGAGACCTAAATATCCCTTGGGCTATAAAATAGCCCAAAAAGCCCAACAAGCCCAAAGGGGGCAGAGCAGAGGACCGTGCCGCTCCCATTCCCCAAACATCCCGGGGGGCAGACCTCCCTACGCTCAGCATAGGATTGGTAACACGGGCAGTCGGGCATTGACCGATGGGCCGGTGCCTAACAGTTACCTGTGGGCCGTTTTTTTTGTTGTTAGTTCTATCAACCGGCCCACAGAGCCTTGTTGTTTCTTCCCCACCCGGCCACCTTAATGTTGTGGAGCCAGCATCATGGATAGGCAGGCTCAGAGGAGGTAGCTTGCAGCAACGTCGCTCTGTCAGTACTCTGGCCGCTGCAGAATTGGCCCCCGTGAGCCCAGGGCAGACACTCCGAAGCAGTGTCTCACTTACCCGCTGTGCAACTGAGGTGCCTGTTGGGAGCAGGTTAAGCGCCCGTTGGGCCATTATCACCTCCGCTCTCCTGGAGCAACAACAGATCTGTGCTTTACTTCACCCCTCCCCTGCCCTGCGCAGGGCCATCGCCCTGAGGCTATACTTGGCTGTGGAGTAAGTGAAGGGGGTCCCACTGGGGCCTGATGGCACAATGAGACTAGCCAAATGCTGGTTTATAAATGGGTGAAATTCGGGAATGTGGGCCACTTTTTTAAGGAGTGCCCGGGCCGAATTGTGATCCCAATCCGACCCTGCCTACGCTCGGCTGCCCCCCAAGACCCTCTTCACAAAGTCACCGCCGTACTACAGGCGAACCTGCGACACCACTGTGACAGGGAAAATATAACCCAGTGCGGCAGCCGGAAGTAGAAGGTTGTCGCCTACCTCTGCAGCCCACGCCTGTTGCGAGCCAGCATGATAACCGGTCGACAGAGAGGGAACCCAGCTGCCTGCTGAGACTCAACCCACTGGGAAGACAACCGAAGCTCAGTTCATGACATGGCCGCCTCTAGGGTGAGTGCCAAACCTGCAGCCTGCATGCACACTGACCAGCAGCACTGGAAAACGTGAGTGGTGTTTTGTAGTCCCGATCTGCCCAAGGAGCCAAGTACATGCCTGCATGAGAGCATCCCGCAGGTGAAGGAATTTCGCCGCGGCTGCCTGTGGCTAGAGTAATGGCTCCGGATACCGTGACCAGAAACGTCGGAGGTGCCACCTAGCTGTGGCCCAGTGTACTGCACCCGGCGAGCAACAGACGCTAATGTAAAGACCCTAACAGGGCCCGCAGAGTTGTGGAGGCACAATCTAGCGAGTCTACAGCAGTGGGTGGACAGAAGAAAAGACACAGTAAGGGCCGCCTTACCGCACCGGCGCAGTGAGTCCCTGCACACGCATCCTCAGCTCCAGCACCTTCTTGCACCGGGCCTGCCTGAGCTTCAGGAGCATGAGCGGAGTCACCGCAGCGCTGCCTAGAAGCTGCGTAAGGGCTCCTCCCCAAAGCTGCACTAGTACCAGCATTCTCTCATGAGGCAAGACGGCCATCTGGAACTGGAACTATACAAGTACAGAGTGCAGCCAGCTCTTCCTCAGCCCAAACGAAACTACACAGCATTTCCCAGCTCCCATACTGTGGCGAAAGACAGTCACTCATGGCAAGTGGGAGTCAGCCAGAAACGCGAGCACCTGCATGACATGGCATGACAAGGAGTACAGGTAGGAGTGCATCACCTGCTCTACATCACTGAACTCTGCAAGTGTTAAAACCGAGCACTGCTTGCCACCTCTGCGAAGCACAGCAACAAGCGAGACCGGCCACGTAAGGTCTGAAGCCAATGCGATACTGCCCATTCGTTACGGTTGGAAAAAGGGGGACATGCATATGGAAAACCCAGTGAACGAAGAAGCAACGCCAATACTGACAGCGACACTGCCCATCCGCTTAAGGATGTCAGCCACATGAGCCCCATGGCTACCATGAGCACGAAGGACACACTGCTAACCCCACAGGGAGCGTGCATGAAGCCTAAACCTGCGCCGCAAGTAAACCCCAACTAGAACAGTGTCCCGAAGGCCCAAAGTAGGACAGCCTGAGCACGCAGTGCCCAGGAAGAGGAAAGGGAGCGTGCCGACAGAGGAAAGTACCCAACCACACCTAAACTAACAGATGAGAATAGGGACATCTACAGCTCTGCACCGCCCTCGCTCAAGGAGAACTGAGGCTGCAAAGCACAGCCAGCACAAGAACTGATTGCACGCCTATGCCCTGCAAGAGACAAGCACATGAGAGGTCTACAGTGTCTGTCCCTATGCAACAAAGCCCAGTAAGATGGCGAGCCCCAGAAGGTGCCACATGACGCGCACTGACTTCCCACTGCGACTGACATCAGCAGGCGAGAGTGGCAGACCAGTGACGAGTGTGGCTGCACTGCACCCCACAGACCAGCAGTACTAGAGCACAGCATAGCATCCTTCTAACCAGCAGGTAACAGCAGTCAACAGATCCCAGAGTGCGCACCGCCACGACCAGGAGGACTGCCTGCTCACGCCCAGTTGCTGAGACGGACTGCACTATGCACAGCAAGACATATCATCAGAGAAGAATGCTCACAAAGTGACCATCTGCACCCTACAAGTGAGAGCAGCAAGGACACCTTCGAAGACAGCAACGTCTCAAAGGAGCTGCCCCCAGCAATAGCGCAAGAAAGACTGGTGCAGAGCACGCACCACACAGAGCTACTCAACACCACCGCCAGTGAAGAGGTCGCATCACCCGCTCCCTCCTACTGGTGAACAGTCACAACCGCCAACCACACCACAGGCACACCAATTACCAGAAGAGAGCACCCAGGAAGAGGACAAAGCGCACTTAGTCAGAGACACGCAGAAAGCCGCACCAGCAAATCTGACTGCACGGGCAGGCGCCCAGGAGATAGAGACATCTCAACAATGAAGCACAGCTGAACGCCGCACAGAGAATGACCACGTCTCTGCTACACCAGCGAAGACCCGTGGTGGGCCGAAGACAACACAGAGGTGTCCTCCCTCGCACTGCCTCCAGATGGAGTTGACAGGGACCCACACCAGGCAAGAGAGGAGTCTCACACTCCACGTGGCAGGCCGCCACAGCAACATGCGTTCCAACAACCAGCGACACAAGACCAGGAGTCACATCGCTTAGCAAGCAAGGAGCGCGCTGGAGCGAAAGCAGAAGCCGGCACCATGACAGCGCCACTTCTAGGCCCAAGCACGACACCCTCGAAGAAAGAAGAAAGTGACAGGCCGGTCACCCCGAAAGTCGGAGGAACACAGGTGGGCTGAATAGACCAACAAAGGGAGAAGACCGAGGACTCACAGCAAGCCAAGATCACACCCTGACACACCAGACAGCCACCAAGGCGGACCGACGTCTCAGGGTACAGCCTCACGGATGAACCGAACATAAGCTGCAGCAAGCACAAACCACGTCTCATCCCAACGCTTCCCCAGGCGACCGTCCATCCCCAAGCGTCGGCAGTCTAAGTCAATCGGCATCCCTGCTCCTGTCCGCAGATGAAGATCAACACTGAGTGCCCGCCCTCACACCGCCTCAAGATAGAGTCGGCAGTGGCCCCAAAACAGGCAAGAGAGGATCCGTACACTCTACGTGTCAAGCCGCCACCGAATATCAACCACAACAAAGCGGAGACACCTGGCCGCTAAGTCCCTCCTGACATCCAAACTCTCCCAGCAAGTCACCACCACCTGTCATTCCGACTCACCACATGGCTGACAACCGCCATCACGCCAGCCATCAGCGCATGCGTTAAACACCACTCCCGAGTACCGATGGACGGCAGTCCGACACCGTTGCCACACCAGCCGACTAAAAGAAATCAGAAGCCACCTGTGAACCTGGCCTACACTGGAACCGTGGTAGCGAGTGCACATCTTGGCCAAAGCTCATCCACCCGTGAGGGTTGTGCATGTGACTAATTAACTGCTCCTCGGCGGTCCTGCGGCTGCCCCCAGATGGCACACAAGCGGCCCCTAGCGCAGCCCTCCTACAGTCCCGCAGCAACCCCGACGAAGGGCCTCCCCAGGGGGGCGAGCGAGAAGAGACATTGTCCCACCAACAGGTTACCGGTCACAGCCAAGCAGTTCAACAGGGACAGTCGGTCCAGTAACACCTCTGTGAATTCTCACTGTGGACTCCATTTATGCTCACGACGCAACCCACTGTTAGAACTTACAACAGACCATCACCAATGTCAGCAAGGTGAGAGCCATGCAAGACCGTTTGACATGTCATCATCAGTGAACTGACGGTATGCAGCGGACGTCTCCAAGTCAGCGGTCGTGTCCTGAACCCCTCAGGTTAAATTACGGGTGCCCGCCGAGAGGGTCCTGCTGCAAGCAAAGTCACCAGCTCCTCTCTGACGTCGTCCTGCCACCTGACTCAGAAGACTGAGGGACCCTGTGGTATTCATATAACTGTTTGCTTTATCCCCACAGGTTGGACTAACGTTTTGTTAGTTCTTCAATAAAGTTGGGGAGGAATGTAATGTCCTGCGGGACACATTCTAGTGTTCCGCAGGAAGCTGTAACCCCAGCCACTCCCTTGAGGGCTGGACACACTGCAACACCACACGCATCAATCACGGGTGTCAGGAGTGACATGGCCCTGCGAATAAAAGGGCCCGGGTGCACGTGCTCGTGGCCAGTTACAACACTACCTCACCTGGTGTCTAAGTCTACCAATTACATAATGCGGGCCAGAGGCCCAACACCACACCGTTGTTCCTTTATTAATATTATGCTTGTCTCCTACCACTGCCTGCACCTCTTTGTTCCTCACTTGTACAGATTTTAAGTTTTCTTGGCCATGTCTTCGCCTAAAAACATTTCTTTACTGGGAGGGGATATTTAGTATAAACAGTAAACATCATAATAACCCTTTTGCGTTGACAGTTGACTAAGTGTTATCAAGACCACATCGTGCCAGTCTATGTGTTTTCTTTTTAAATGGTTATCTTATAGTATTCTAGAATTCTGTTACTTGCAGTTTCTCTTTTTCTTTCCATTGTTATGCATTGGCCTATAAAAAGCGTATTTAAAAAAAAGAAATCTTAATAAAGGTGCTCTTTATCATACACAGCCAGTTGTCCACCTTAAAAACTTACCTGTGCCTTATCTTGCACCTCACTGGGACACCGTCCTCCACGGCCTCTGCATTTAGTTTTTGGATTAATAGGGTGCATAGCACTAAATAAAAAGTTCTCTCCACAGCAGGATGCTATATTTGTTCTCTGTTTTATTTTAATATATCTTCCACGAGGGCTTACATTTTCCTTTCCTGTCCTTCCTGACGCCAGTTCTGCAGCACAAGTGGTCATGGATCTGCATGAGTGCCATGCACAGGGCACATAAGTGCTTTACAAATGATACAATGTCACTGTTGCTTTTGTGTGAGTGAGCGGCTGGAGGCACTGCTGAACACCTAAGGCATTCCTAAAGACATTATTGCAGACTCAGTGCACCGTGGAATGCGGCGGCTGTCAGGTGAGACGAAGTGCGCAAGGGATGATTTTGCTGGTCAAGTTGGGTGACCAGTGCTCAACTACAGCTTTTTTTTGGAGCGCTTTGGTGTTTAGAATTTGAGTATTGGGAAAGAAGATTTGTGCTGGGTGCAGCACTCTGCTGTTCTAAGAAAAAATCTGCCATTATAAAACGTTGTAGTCTTTATCTTTTAAAAAGGTTTTGTTCCCCAAAAGTAAAATAAATGATCCCAAAAACCCTTCCCTCTGCAAATCCTATAAAATTATTGTATGACAATGACTTCAGAGGCAAGTGCATGAGTAAAACGCAGTAGGATTGAGGACTATGTGTTGAAAGTCATTGGAAAGGTAGCGGTTGGACATACATCAGTCCTCCTCACAGGAAAAGTCCACTGCACCAACAGCACATTCTGGGAGTGGGAGATGGCAGTGATTGACCTCGCCAACCGTCTTACAATCTTATCCAGAGAACTAATGCTAACCACATGGCCCTTCATCATCCCACAAAAAAAGCTGATACCATGAAGTCCATCTACTCAGGGACCCCACCTGCCCCCTGGCCCCACCATGTTTAGTCTAGAGAATTGCAACCCATCAGCACCATTCTCTCATCGATTCTGAATGCCTCCACTTCCTCCGTAACATTCCCAGATGCTTGAAAACATACAACCGTCCTCCCATTGCTGAAAAACCTTCTACAGATCCTTTAATGCTGGTCAACTACAGACTGATCTCCCAGCCACTACTCCCAGCCAAGGTTTTAGAGAAAATCAACAGACGCCAAACCGAATACCGCAATAACAACCAACTACGCAACACCACTCAGTTTGCTTTCAGATCCAAACAGTACAGAAACTGCCCTCATCGCCGCCATGGATGACATCCACATGACTCAGGACAATAGAGATATATATTTTTTTGTAATCTAGGCAACATCTATAATTAAATGTTCTGCCAGCACAGACATTTTATGCAGAGGCAAACTGGGACCGTCTGCTGAGTCACTCTTCAAGCAGAGACACAGGACTGGCTCTGCATCAGCCCAACGAAAAGTCTCAAAAGTAATGACAGGTTTCGCCCTGCTTCTCTTCCTGCCTGTTTAGTACCATGTGATCTTGGGCAAACCACTTCACTTCACTGCCCTTCCATTTCCTTGGCTGAGCTTTCTTTCACCCTTCGGCTTTGTTATTGCATCTGCCAGTGCCTTTTCGTCACACACATAGTTATAAAGCAGATTTATTGCAATTTCTGTGGTTTGGTTGTTCACTGAAGTGGCTTAACTCTTGGTGAGAAATGCTTTAGTTTTTTGAGGAGTAAATAGCTAGTGGGAACATTGTGATGGTGGATTAGGACAGTGGAAGAAGAGGTGTGGCGCCGCGGCCAGGGCGACTGACTCCGGAATCTGGGGATCACGGTTACCGGCGGCAGGTCAGCCCAGCACCATGTGACTCTGGGCAATAGCTTGCTTAATCTTCCTGACGGCCCCCAGCGCCTAGAGACCCTTACGGGTGAGTGTGCGCTTTACAAATGTGGATTTACTTACTTTACTTTACAATCGAAGGCATTTTTGTGGAAAGTACCCAGGATATGAAGCCAATACTTTATTAATAGATAAGAAGGAAACAGTATGAGAATATTGCTGAACTTTCAATGTTTGAATAGTTGAGTAGCGAATTGTCACTTCAGGTATTACATAAGCCCCCATCATATGGCTATAAATCTGTTTAGAGTTTGGTTTTGTACAGTTAGTTTGATATTACATTATTGCATGGTGTCCACCCTGGCTGCACAAAGCAGCATGGCACTTTCTATGACAGACGTTTTCCTGATACAAGTCATTCAGTGGTTGAGACTGCTCTATGTTCATACTGGGTGCGTACAAAGGCAAAGAGGAGATATGTTTTCTTTTACTACAAGATTAACAACAATATACATAGGGTACAGGTCAATGCATCCAAGCTATATGGCAGATAATATGATTAACTTTCAGATTACTCATTAAATCTATACTTTTAAATTACAGATCATGTACTTTGTTTTCGAGATGTTAATCTCCAACCCCCTTTTCTCGCAGAAACTGGCAAAACTATCTAGGGCACGCTGTATTCCCATCGGGGATTCGGACAAAAGGAGGGTGTCATTGGCAAACATAAGTGCCACTACCTGCTCACCACGTATCTTGGGTGCATCAATATCTTTGACCCCTTTGAGATGGGCAATTAGGGCATTAACAAAGAGACAGAAAAGGGTGGGCGCCAGAACGCATCCCTGTCTCACTCCTCTATTGACCACAAACCTAGGGGTCAAGGCACCCCTTTTACCACTTCTGACCTGGGCAAAGTTGTTAGAATGGATTCTCCTAAGAGTATTAAGAAGATAAGTTGGAATCCCCATATCCGCCAAAACTTCCCACAAAATGTCCCGGGGTACCAGATAGAATGCCATCTTAAGGTCAACGAAAATTAAGTAGAGGCTCCCACCCTCTACTTTAACCGTTTTCCAATATAAGAGTTGCAATCTTAAAAGTTGGGGAGCCCTGAAGTATGGCATTAAACAACAGACAGAAGTACGCGGTCCAAATCTCAGGTTGGTCCCTATAAAAGTCCCTGGGGATTTTGTCAATACCAGGGGCTTTTCCTGTCGGGAGTCTCCTCATCGCACAGACCACCTCCAACAGTGTGATTATTATGTCTACAGCTGGTTTAAAAGTAGTCAATGTGGGAGCGTCTTCCGGGCTGTATTGAGAATCATTGTGGATATTCTGGGGGGATACCAGGCTCACAGAACAGCCTGTTTTCATTGAATACAGCGCCCCGAAGTGCTCCATCCATCTCTCTGGTGCAATACTCGGGTCATCTGCTACATATCTGTAACTGCTGCCAGTTCTCACAATTGCCCAAAGCTCCCGCATATTCCTATTACCCAGGGCACTTTTTATACTGTCCCATCTATTGTTTTTTCCATTGCTGCTTGGCCTCTGCAATAGCCTGCTTGTATTCCTGTCTCCTCAGTTTTACTAGGCTCCTGGCTGGGGCTTTAATTGACTCAATTAAAAGTGACTTTGCCATTTTACAGTTATCATCAAACCATGACTGAGTCTTCTGGTTTGGCCTATGTCTAGTCACTACTGGATTAAGTAAATCAGCCAATGCTGCCACCAACCTCAGATGTAGTTAAGCAATTTTTTTTCTACCTCTTCTTGTCCGAGCTCGATGCAACCACTAATCTCCATAACATTTTTATAGACAACTGGATACAAGGCATTCATTTTATCTATAGATTGTTTAACCGCAGGCCATTTAAGCCTTCTTCTATTGTTGGAAAGATTCAGTTCACTATTCTGGCTTGGTTTACTCCCGTCGGAAATGCCAGTGTTAGGTAGTCTCAGATTTAGAACCAAAGCGTTATGGTCACTATCATGTCGGGATAAAATCTCAAAATCAGTGACCATAGACCATGACCGTGTCTCGACCAGGATATAATCTATCCGAGATGTTTGGCCAATGCGGTTAAACGAGGCCTTTCCTTCACGATCGGAATGGGTATCATAGAATGGGCCATGGTTATTGAGTTCAATTGGAGAGCCAGTGGTGAGCAAGCCTTAATTGGAGTAATTTGGAGCTCGGGTATAGACCATTGCTCATCTTCTTCCATAGTAATAGAGTTTCCAATTGCAAGTAGGGGCTCATACTGACAATTAAAATCACTAGCAATGATCAGTAGGCTATTACCAGAAACAGTAGGGATAAAAGTGTCAAGCAGGGCCAATGTCATAGATTCTTTCCCAATGCTGAGAGGACGAGAATAGACATTGATAAGAGTCTCCCTGAGATTAGATGGGAACTTAAGTGTGACACATTGAAGATCTATTGTTGGAGTGGCTAATTGTGTCACTGTGCAGCCCAAATGTGATGCTATCAATATGGATAACCCCCCATAAGGTCTTCCCCTTTCCCCCATTGATGCCAGATGGTTAAATGAAGCAAAGCCCAATTTTACTGTCTCATCCCTTGCCCACGTCTCCTGAAGTAAACATATATCATATTGATCTATAAAAGATCCCCAATCGGGGCAAGCAGTTTTGTTGGTTAGGCCTACCACATTCCAGGACAGAATTTTTATTTTATTCTCCTGCCCATACCCTCCTCAGTATGTACTTTAGCCTGTCTATGGACCTGGGTTAGACCAGACAAAGGTTCAGACGCCCACATTCCAGATTTACAACTATTAAAAACTTCCGGGCCTCTCAGTCACTCTACATCTTCCAGAGGTGCGAACTGATTTGACACCGGGATATTAAATGTGGACGGAACGTTTGGGGGAGTCATGTAAGAGTCCCAACGCCAGCTGCCACAGTCCCGGGGGAAATAAACTTCACCAGCGTTTCGGGAAGAGGGGTAACAGGAGTCCAAAGGGAGTGCTCTAATGGCGGTTTGTTGGCCCAAAAAGTGGGAGGGATGGGTTATCAGTTTACAGACGGCTTCGGGGGACTTAAAATTAATAATCACACAGTCCCCTGGGATTGGTTTTTTTGGGGGACCCATCCAAGCCACCCTACGCACCATCAAGATCTCACCAGCCCTATTATAGGGAATTGTTTATATGTAGCCAACCAGAACAGTATCTTATTTCTGAGATCTAGTTGAGACTCATTTTGGCCATATTTAAGTTCGGGAATTCCAGCCAAGATAAGTGCATATGGTGCTGCCACTGGAGGTAGATTGATAGTTAGAAGGAACAGTTTTTGTGTTACCCTTTTTTTTTGGTTATTATTTTTATTTGAGAAAGATGGTACATATAAGGACAAATTTCATAAATTATTACATACATGATAAGAACATTGATATACATTTGATATATTTACATGCATTTCTAAAAGAAGTTTATTAGCGGGAGCAAGGAGAATAAATATATATATAGGAATAGAAAACAGTTTCAATTAATTAAAGGCGAGCATCTTTTAACCATTTCTATCTATTCTCCAATTAGTTACAGGAGCCCACAGGCGTATACACTTCTTACGCTCCCTCTTGCCTTTATATTCATAGAGGCAAGATTCTATGTTATGAATTCCTAAAAATCTTGAAAGCCACATCTGAAAGGATGGAGGGTTCGTATCTTTCCACGCCACAGAAATTAGAATTCTAAGTACAGCAACAGATAAAAACATTAGATCTCTTTCAGCGTCCCCCAGACCCAACTTGGAATCTATACCAAGTAAAATTAAGGTAGGGGATAGGTCGATGGACTGACCTAGCAGCCCCTCCATAAATTTCGTTATCTCTTTTTTAACACTATCTAACTGTTTGCAGGAAGAAAACATATATATAATGTCAGCCTGACTTTCATTACATCTAGGACAATTATCATTTTCGCTTATACCCCAGGCAAATATCTCCGCAGGTGTATGATACAGATTAAAAATAGTCTTGTAGTGTTGTGCGCGAAGATTTGATGCCCGGAATATTTTTTTATTCAATAAGAGAGCAAGATCCAAATCGACATCAAAATCTCCCAGTTTTGTCGCCCAATTGGCCTCAACCTTCTCAATGTCATCCGGGTTTGATCCAATAAACAATTGTATAAAATCTTAATCTTCCTACAACCTCTATTTAATAGCTCAATCATTGGGAAATCTGCTGTACATGGAATCCGAGGCCTGGCTGCCTTAATTGCCCTGGTAACTTGACCATATACCAGCCATTGACTATCTGGAATACCAAATCTTTCCTGCAAAATTTCAAACCCCAGGATTTCACTTCCTTCCATCACATCTCCCAGGGATCTAAGCCCCAACCTTTTCCACATCAGCAAATTACTATCATTTTTTAGTTGGGGGAAAAAGAGACGAGTTGTACAGTTGCAAATAAGAATTAACTTTCGGGATATTGAAGATTTTCATAATTGCTTTCCAAGCCTGCCATGCTCCGAGCAGTGTCTTCAATCCTGTTTTTTTATAAAAGCTTCGTTCCAATTCACACTGAAATAAGTTTATAGCCTTTTCACCCAATAACATCCTATATATCTGGGGAGGACAATGTTGATCTACAGACCCAAATGCTATATCAGATAAAGATGTAGATTGAAATAAAATAGTCATTTGGGTTAACAGGCAGGACCAGTGATATAACTTTAAATTCGGTAATCCCATCCCGCCCCTTTCTCTAGGTAGCGCCATTAAGTTTGTGGATCGCCTTACCCTTCCATATTGCCATACAAATCTGATAAACATAGATTCGAGTTGTTTCATGATCCTGTCCTCTATTAGTAAAGGGATGGCACGGAATAAATAAAGAACTCTGGGGAACATGGACATTTTGACTGCATTCACCCTTCCTATTAATGAGAGGTGTATCACACCTATTCTTTTTAATTCTGCCTCAATATTCTTAATGAGCGGCAGATAGTTCTCGCTTACAATTTTCTCCACATTGGCATTTATTTTCACCCCTAGGTAGAGAGCAGAGTCGACGAATCTATAATCAGTTTTGGCGATATTTTTGGAGCAAATGACCTGCGTTTTCGTTTCATTTAAAAGATAGCCTGACTCTTCCCCAAACAGTTTAGCCATCTGAATCAGGACAGGAAGAGTTTGTTGTGGGTTATTTGTTAACACTGCAAGGTCGTCAGCATAGGCCAATATTTTACTTGAATAACTGTTGCATATCACTGGAGCTATCTCTGGGCAGTCAAGGATACCCTGAATGAGGGGATCAATATACAACGCAAATAGAATAGGGGAGCAGGGACATCCTTGCCGAGTTCCTCTTTTTATATGTATAACCCCAGATTTTTCGCCCATTGCTGTCACCTTAGCTGTCGGTTCTACATACATGGCTTTAAGGGCACCTATAATATTGGGACCAAATCCCCTCGCTTCTAAGATGGCCCAGAGAAAGCTTCAGTCCACGCGATCAAAAGCCTTCTCTGCGTCGAGCAGGATCATGGCGATATCCCCCCCACGGCAGCCTGGGCGTCAAATAAAGATATTGCTCTACAAGTATGATCAGTTGTACCCCGACCTGGGACAAACCCATGCTGCCATGGGGATACGAGACCGCCAATGATCCTGCCCAACCTCTTTGCCAAAATTTTTGAGTACAACTTGGTATCGGAATTTATTAATGAAATGGGTCGGTAGGATCCCGCCTTCTCCGCTGATTTCCCCTTTTTATGGAAAATTGCTATATTTGTCTCTTTCCAAGAGGCGGGTGTTAATCCTGTACACATAACCCCATTAAACAAATCTACCAGAAGCGGAGTGATTTCGGTTTCTATTATTTTGTATACTTCTAAAGGAATCCCATCGGGACCTGAAGCTTTACCAGAGGCTAATTCCCGTAATGCCAATATTACTTCGAATAATGTAATTTCCTCATCCAATTTTTTTTTGACTGCCTCCTCTAGATAGGGGCCCCGATCTCGTATTCCTTCCCATGGTTTTTTAGTAGGTTCTTCCTGCTCATATAGCTGCTGATAAAATTTCTCAAATACTCTCAGAATGTCCTTGCTTTCTGTATACCTGATCTCGTCCTCTTCTATACATAAAATAGTATTTCTTGCTTTTTCCTGCCTTAACCTGAGGGCAAGTGCTCTCCCTGCCTGCTCACCAGTCTCATATCTTTTAACCCTATTTGACTGATATTCTCCTGTGGCTTTTATAGTTACCTCTTTCTGGAGTGCAGCTTTGATTGTCAGTAAGGCTTCCTGACTTACAGTGGTATTGACCCCTTTGACTATATCCTTCGTATGTTGCTCTTCTACTTTTACTAACTCTTTCATTAAACCCTCGATCTTATTTCTATCTTCCTTTCTTAATCTTGCAGAGCAGCTAATAGTTTCACCCCTCAATGCCGCCTTAAAGGTTTCCCAAACCGTGTTTCTAGACGCGCTATACCTATTTGCTGCGAAGAATTGTGGGACCCATTTTTTCAAATGATCTATAAATCTATTATCACTAAGGAGCTTTTTCTTGAAAGACCAAGAGTTACTTTTTCTTTCCCTCTGACCTATATTATATGATAGAATTAGTGGGTTATGGTCAGAGACCACTTTAGGAAGTTTGAGTATGTCAACTTTAGGTAACTCAGAAGATGAGATCAGGAAATAGTCTAACTTCGTGTATTTTTTAGCAGGATTAGAAAAGTATGTAAATCCAAAGGGTTTTTAGCCCCCCATACGTCATGCATTCCATGAGAGCCTAGAAGTGATCGGATGGATTGATAGACCTTAGGTTTGCGACCTACATATAATTCAGATCCGACCCAATCAGCCGAAATATTAAAGTCCCCCGCTATTATAAACGGTGTAGCCCATCCCACAAGTTCAGTTTCTAAAAAATCAAATATTTTGGGTTCATCCTGATTGGAGCCATACGTCACACATAGCGTGAAATCAAGGTCTAATTCAGCAATTACCCATCTCCCATTACTATCCGCCTTCACTTTCCTTGCTTTGCCTAGGGAACCTCGAATCAGTATAGCTACACCCCGGATTGTAGACGTCTGTGTAGAAGAAGCTACTAGTTTAAAACCACCCAGGGAAAGTTGGTTGCGTTTTGACCATGGGAGATGGGTTTCTTGTATACAAATAATATCTATTCTTTCGTGCCTTACTAAGAATGCCAATCTCTGCCTCTTCCTCCAATCATTCAGACCTCCCGCATTAATAGTGCATATTCTAATGCTTGCCATTTAATTGTTTATGTCTCTCATCACTTAAATCCTTAATCATGTTGTTGTCCTCATCAGATCTTTGTCCAAAATTGTACCACTTTCCTTTTTTCTCCTTTTTCCACCCATTCACCACCCAAACCCAACCCACCTCCCTCCCTCCTCCCCTTCCTCCTAGACCCCTGCCCCACCCACCCTCCCAACCCCCCCTACTCTCCCCTTTTCGTGAGGCACACAGAACTGGTCTGTGTTGGTGATGGAATACAGTGATCCCAGTGAGGACGCTAACATCAATTACAACTAACTACAAAATTTGTGGAGCCCAAAACAATTCTACTTAATATAAAGAAAAAGAGATAACCAAAATATCAGCGTTTCACAACGCTACGCTGCTACCGCTTATATCAGCTCGTTCCTACATTAAATATCAAAAACATTGACAGTAATAATCATAGGGAGTCCAGATATTCTTTAACTTTTATCTCTGATGAGAAAAATAAAGTCTTGCCCTTATTTACTATCTTCAACTGCGCAGGATTTAACAGAAAGGCCTGCAAATTCTTTTCCTGGCAGGGCTTAATCATCCCTCTCAGCCGCCATCGCCTCTCCACAGTAGTGTGGCAGAAGTCAGGCCTGACAAAAAAGGATATTCCTTCGGCATTTCTTTTTGTATTTGGTCTTGCGAGGTCTGATATAGCTTGCCGTAGGACAAAGTTCCCAATGTACATCAATACCGCTCTTGGATAGGCTCCCTCCTTCGTGTTCTTTTTAATGTTAAAAGGTACACGATGGACTCTTTGAACTTCTGTAGACCAGTTCCATCCATTTAGTTCGGGAAAAGCCTGGGCGAATAACTTAATTATGTAAGCCTTAATGTCGGACCCCTCAATTCCCTCCGGAATTCCAAGTACGCGCAGGTTATTTCTGCGTAGTCTATTTTCCATTTCTTCTAATTTCCAATGGATGTCAGTCATCTGTGCATCATATGACCCAACTTTAGAGACCGCAGCTGCCACCTCTGTCTCAGTAGACACAATCCTATCTTCTAAATTTGCCACTCTGTCACCCGTAGTAGCGCAAACTTTGAATAGTTTTCTGACTACCCCATGCATTTTTTTATGGTGGTATGAGCTTTCTGATTCTCCCTGCGGGTTTCCTTCCTGTGAGCAATAATCTCTTGATGTATTCTCTCTAGGAGTGTCATTTGTGCTGATTCCAGGGCAAAGCCATCTTGCAATGAACTATCCAGAGGCTGATCCCCGCTTGACTCATGTTTGTTATTGGTACATAAAAAATTTTGGGCTGTTGCCGGTTGCTCCAGTTCAGGATCACTTTCCGAGTCTATATAGGAGGAGCCACCATCTTCATCCTCAGACCATTCTTGGCCGTCAGACGCGGAATAGAAAGCCTCACTTGGGGCGCTTTCCTTCGCAACCCCATTTTGTTCTCCACCTGGTAGAGTGTCTGTATCACATTCTGTACCATTATCACCATTTGTCTGATTTGCTATGACGTGAAGCTTCAGGTTTTTTTTCCACTGATTCGGATGGAATTAAACTTTTAATCTTAGTTTGGAGTGGTTCATTAACAACTTGCTGTGCCTCTTTTGATTTTACACCCTCCTGGTCTGACACATTAAAGTTTATATTCTCACCCATTTTTAGCAGCTCTCCCTCTTTTGCTATAGTCGCAAATTCTGGGGGGTCTTTAGTGGGATTAGTAGCTTCACTGGATACAGAACATTCCTGGGTACAGATTATTACACCCTCGCTGACATTTTTATTTTCGAAAGGTTTTACATTATCCACCACTCCTTTCTCCTTACCGGCTTTTGCAAAAAGTTCGGCAATAGAAGTTGTTACTTGCCGTGTTCGTACCCCTGCCGGCTGCTGCTGCTGTAGTTGTTTCTTCTTGCTTCGTTCATCCGCAGGGGGTGTATGAATTTCCCCAGGTTCGGCACATTCCTCTCCCCCCGCCGTTTTCTCCTTGTCCTTCTCCTTCTGCTTTCTCCTGGCGCCGAGGGATTTATCCACACGATTTAATTTAGGGGCCATAACGCTATGCTGGAAGCGTTTCTTCAATAGTATTCGCGAGGTATCGTCCCTCCTCGCCTGCCTCCAGTTGCCACCGCTACTCTCGACGTCCACAACGTCTCTCTGCTGAGAGCGCACCCGGCACTTCCCCTTCTCCTTACTCCGCCTCCCGGCGGCAGCCAGCCATTTGCAGCCCGGGAATGCAGCGGAGAAAACGTCTATCAGATCCCGCAGGTCCTGCAAGATCTCTTTCGCGGACCCACGGCAAGCACTACAAGTAAGTACCGGCTGCATTAACCCAGGTCTTGCTCTAGGAAAGCACTTCAGCTATCGATCGGTCACACAGCTCCCGCTAAGCTATCATCATCAGCAACACCGTGAGCGGCGAGTCTCTCATTTCTCAATTCCTTCCTCAGCCAGATAACAAGCGGCTGCTAGCGCATTAGTTTCCTCGACATTAGTGCTCCGTTTTAGAAATGCGTCCTCACTGCAGCACTGCTTCAGCCACTAGTGAGCGACCGCCATCTTGCCTCTCTGTCCTACTTTTTGTGTTTCCCTATGTGGGAGGGTCCCCCCTCTATTTCCCTCCGTAGATGTGTTACCCATTTCCACATTACAAGTTGGCTTTGCCCCTATACACGGATTTTGTTTTTTGACCTCCCTCCCTGTTTTGAAATGGGTCTCTATCGGGGCATGCTCAGCCAGTTGAGGAATAGACTTATCTACTGTTTCAGTAGTAGAGGCTGCCTTTTCAGAATTTGCCGAAGCGGGGCCAAAATAATTTCTGGATAGGATTGAATTTGTTGGGTCTCAGAAGGATTCTGGTGGATCTCAGCCCTTATTTGATGTCTAGATAGTGAGTTGGTATTAACGCTCTGTTGCCTGGTGGCCTGGATTTTACCCACACTAGCTACTAGGTTTTGAATATGATCATAAAGTGGGGCAATCTCTTCCTTCACAATATTTCTACATTGGGTGAGTAGATCTGATAGTAATGTTTGGGCCCAAGGTGGATATGGGTGAGATACCAAAGACACATGGTTATTGCCTAAACAATTCTCTAGTCTGAGACCATTTAAAGTACCTATTGCATTGCCATCCCCTGCCTTTTTCCCCTTAGACCCTCTAATTTTGCCCTTCTTCCTCTTCCTGTCTCCCTTGGATGTTTTGACAGTACCCTCTCTAGCAAGTTCTGCTTTAGATGAGAGTGTTGACACAGAGTCTTACAAAGGGGGGCATTCAAGTACAGATGATTCAGAGAGGTTTACAGCATTAGATGGAGTCAATGCTACCAGGGGGGAAAAGTCAGGGGTAATAGATACATGTCTTTCCGTAAGTTCAATTTCTGTGGTTACTACCCCAATCGCCTTTTGTAATATTAAGTCAATTGCTGTAGGCAGGGTAACTGTGGAAGTTTCTGGGTTAGTACGAGGCCCTTTAACAATACATGCACGCTTTCTTTGAGTAGGAACAGGAGCATTAGTTGTAGGCATCGTAAGAAAGTTACCTTACTCCCAAGAAAAGAAGCCAAGAGGGGTGGCCCAGCCCAGCCACCTCCGGTCAGTGATGGGCAAGGACGGGCCCGACGCTCGCGTCCCGCACTGCGAGAGGCACGAGGGTGATTTAAGTGCCTTTGGGCGCTTAGAGATGACGCAGGACGTATGTGCCAGTTGGGGGTGCCGGGAGCTGTAGTCCCCAGAGCCCGGCGAGAGCCCCCAGAGCAGCCGCCACCCGCGTCAACAGCACAGGACCAAAAATCCACCTCAGCAGGCAGTCTGTAGGTAAATCCGCTCCACGGTTCCACAAACAGCAAAGATTGGGCAGCAGTAATTATGCAGGAGTCCCGCGCTGCGGGAGGCGGGAGGGTTATTTAAGCGCCTCCGGGCGCTTAGAGATGACGCAGGACGTGTGCGCCAGTCGGGGGTGCCGGGAGCTGTAGTCCCCAGAGCCCGGCGAGAGCCCCCAGAGCAGCCGGCACCCGCGTTAACAGCACAGGACCAAAAATCAACCTCAGCAGTCAGTCCGTAGGTAAGTCCGCTCCCCGGTTCCACAAACAGCAAAGATTGGGCGGCAGTAATTATGCAGGAGTCCCATGCTGCCCGAGGCGCGAGGGCGATTTAAGCGCCTCCGGGCGCTTAGAGATGACACAGGACGTATGCGTCAGTCGGGGGTGCCGGGAGCTGTAGTCCCCAGAGCCCGGCGAGAGCCCCCAGAGCAGCCGCCACCCGCGTCAACAGCACAGGACCAAAAATCCACATCAGCAAGTAGTCCGTAGGTAAGTCCGCTCCCCGGTTCCACAAACAGCAAAGATTGGGTGGCAGTAATTATGCAGGAGTCCCGCGCTGCAGGAGGCGCAAGGGTGATTTAAGCGCCTTCGGGCACTTAGAGATGACGCAGGACGTATGCGCCAGTCGGGGGTGCCGAGAGCTGTAGTCCCCAGAGCCCGGCGAGAGCCCCCAGAGCAGCCACCACCCGCGTCAACAGCACAGGACCAAAAATCCACCTCAGCAGGCAGTCCGTAGGTAAGTCCGCTCCCCGGTTCCACAAACAGCAAAGATTGGGTGGCAGTAATTATGCAGGAGTCCCCTATCTTTATGTGAAGGAACAAAGACGCCAGCCATGTCTGTTCTCTGATCTCCGGGCTTTGCACTGCCCCTTCCCGAGCAGTCATTTGCTAATGAGTTTTTTTACGCCTTGCAGCCTGTGTCTCAATTAACATCTCCCTAGTAACATTATTTTACACTTTCACAGTAGTGAAATGACTATCCTTGAGACTTATGACAACATCATTTTTCCAAGCGATTTGATGCTCTCGTGGCGTATAAACACAAACCGCAGTCATGCAACACCCACAATAGCAAATGAAGCATTAGCACTGGTAAACAACACACATTTGCTATTTCAGTACTGCTCTCCTGTATTTGATGGGTGAATTCATTTTCAAGGGCCTGAAAACAATATATGTCCTATATGTATTAGCTACAAGGGGCCTTAGTCTGTAGAAATGCTACAAGTGTTAAATGATTACTCCTCAGAGATTACCACTAAACATGGTGGTAATTTTGGAGTCATTGGTATTTCTTACAACCGCTAGTATACTATTACTATTAGTGGTAGAAATAACACAGCGAAAATTCAAATGGTCTGCAGTAAAAGAAGTATACATATATTTTTTTTACCTTTGTCGTAACTTTCTACCGCAGCAGAAAATGCCACAGGCTAACATTAAATAGTAGCAATTAAAAAGGCAGTCACAGGAATTGTGGCAATATTTGTCATCACTAAAGTGTGTTGTTTCCATACCTCGACCACTCTTCAGGTATAGGCGTCGCGTTACGGTTTTACCCAGTTTAAGATTTGCTCAGAGCTGAACTTATTATCGATTCTTCATACTGCCGTTTTAGACCGCTTTATTTTAATGCTATCCTCAGACTGACAGTAATGCATTTACTGCTGGTTTTAATCCAGCGGAGTGTTTTTTTTTCTCTTGGCAACAAGGTAAATTCACTTATGAGATGGGTGGTATTTTAAAACAAGCAGTATTTTGCATTTTCCACCAGTGTCTAAATAATGCTTCCTGTTGAGCGCCTAAAACACCTACTATGTAAATGACTATAATTACTGGCAATGCAGAGGACGTAAAGTGCAGAGTATTAATACATCTCACGCTGCTTGAATGTATCACTATGGAGCATGTACCACACATATTACTAAGTAAGCCTTGCTTCTATCACTGGGCATAGTGCAGGTAAAAAAATAGAATAGTTATGTAAATCTACTGAAGTTTTTATCTGCCTGGAGATCGCAACTTTCATCCTTCCAAATAAAAAAAACTGAGTACCATTAAATCAGGTAATAGTAACACCTGTTTCAAGGCTTAGCAAAGACAAAAGTACACTCAACAAATTATTATTATTCAAGTGCTACCAAGTATCCAGAGGAGAACATGACAGGCATACGTAGGCACAGCCTGTCCTAATAGGCAGCAGTCAGCCCAAGCAGCAACAAAGCCAGTGGGTTTCAATTTTGTATAGTACACCGAGAGAGAGAGAGACCAATAACAAGAAGGGTCAAATGCACCAATGTAAACAAAGCAGGACAAATACAGGCTTTTATACTCACACAAAAGCACCTAAGCATACAGACAACATGCACAAGCACTCAGATGTATGTTAATCGTGCACAAAAATAGAGTCCAACAAAAATATCCTAGATAGCATATTGACTACCACAGTAATGTGAATAGAAATGTTTATAATCTAACTATGGATTCAAAATTCTTAACGCTACATCTAATGGCCACTGTAAGTCAAGCTCTTTCTTTGTGTATTTGTTCCACAGTGAACCGCACATTATGGGAGAAATACCATATTTACTATACATCTCCCTGTAAGGGGTCCCTTCTGGAGGGGTCGGCTGACCTTATTCAAAACTAATCTTGGTACCACAAGAGTAGCAACACCACTTTCGGAGTGTTCTGCGAACAGGCACGTTTTACAAATGTGTGTAAAATATTACTACTCCAAACAAATTTTCCAAAAGGAGAAAAATCTCCTCATTACCCGCCTTCAATTTTTGCAAAAAGTGAATAACAAATCCAAACCAAAAGACCTAGGCCAAACAAATCAAGAGGGTCGCTCCAGCTACCTTACCAAACAGAAGTCTCCAACTCCCACCTGCCGATCTCTGGTCGACCTAATGGTCACCGCAAAATTGCACCAAAGAAAACCCCAGTCGAGACCGGCCACCACCTGGAGGGTCAAATCAGGAAAACCGTAAAAATCACGTCGGCCTGAAAAGACAAAAGTCTCCTCGTGCAGTGCGCTTCCTCAGCAATATTTAGATTAGAGCAGAGTCCCTCTGCAGCCTTTGGAATCTATTCACCAGGGTTGTCTGTGATGCAGCCAAACCATATATCTTATAATCAAAGAGAGGGAGGAGGAAATTGTGATCCTTCAATTTCCTAATATCGATACAAATAATCAAATGGGGAAGGATCACTTGTCCTGCATGAACCAGGGTATGCAGGAAGCGGAATAACTGTCTCCAATAAAAAACCCTCATGCACGTGTTGGGAAGTGTGGTTAGCGGTATATCTTGGTTCTCCGCTCTTCATACTCGTGTGTGCATAATCATAGGGTTAGTTTGTTAGTATGCAGCCTCCACCAGGAGGATCTTACCCGTGGTTGATAGCAGTAGTGACCCAGTGATGTGGACAGTGTTCAATATAAAATATACCTGGATAGGCAGAAAGAGAATTTTATTGAATCTGGGTTCAGGTAACTCCCAAAAGGGGAATGCTCTATATAGTGCGTACTATTGAAAAAATTAGGTTTTTCAGGACGTACCAGCATTAAAGTATCAATAAAAAATGGCCGACATGTTTCAGCCCCATACGCCGGGATTCGGACTTGGGGGCTTTCTTCAGGACCAATAGTGGTAAGTGAAAGTGATAATACTTGACTAAATTTAGCAAGCAAGTGTGTAGAAACAAGGAAAATTGAACCTGTTTTCAGCTTCGAGGTAACAATGTACCTGAAGTGTAATAATGTTACACCTCCTTCGGGTGATACGAGGGCTTCGAGGGGGCTGGCGCTCCGCTCCTCGCGCCTCGCGTTACGCTGTGGCTGCCTCTCGTAACCCAGAAGTAGTTCCAGGTTACGAGAGGCAGCCACAGCCACATCACTGGGTCACTACTGCTATCAACCAAGGGTAAGATCCTCCTGGTGGAGGCTGCATACTAACAAACTAACCCTATGATTATGCACACACGTGTATGAAGAGCGGAGAACCAAGATATACCGCTAACCACACTTCCCAACACGTGCATGAGGGTTTTTTATTGGAGACAGTTATTCCGCTTCCTGCATACCCTGGTTCATGCAGGACAAGTGATCCTTCCCCATTTGATTATTTGTGCCAAACCATATATACCTAAGTGGATTATAGCCTTGCAGTAAATGCTAACTTTAAAACGGCTACTTAGAAACATGTCATGTTTGGTGTCAAACACCTTGGAATCATACCTCCACACCAGTAACTGGTGTGGGTGGTATGATTCCTCCCTTGTAGAACCACTACCATGGGGCACCGGTCTACCCAGTACCAGCTTTCTCGACCTGGGCAGCACAAAATGGATGCTGCCAGCCACAGACATAAGTCTGCCTTCCTGCTGCTAAGCTGCGCTCGAGCAGGGTAAGGTTGGACAATAGGTTTCCTGTCACAGGGAGCTGTGACCAGCTCCCAGACAGGCTTGAGTGTATTGGAGCTGAATGGGTGAACTCTGAGAGTGCCTGAAGGTCTGCATTGGGAGCACATTTGGTGTCCCTGTGCATAGGCTAGTTCAAACCGGTTGCAGGCGCCATTTGGTCCTGCTCTGGTGCAAAACTGGACAATGGACATGGGTGTAACCACCCCTCTGTCCTGACCCTCCCATAGGTGGGTCCCCAGAGTTTGTCCAACCCCTTCCTTGAGTATAAAGTAGGAACCCTGACTACAGGACTTTAGATTTTACCTGGTCTAAACTCTGCAAGCAGAAACCAAGTACTTCGACGATCTACACTATGCTAGATGACTGAAAAATCTCCCTTGGAGTAAAGGAGTTACTCCCCTGCAAGGCAGGCACCTTTAACGCATCTGACCGGTTTGCATCTCCTGAGTTCCTGAGGACTCCGAAGATTTCTGCAACACAGGAGGTGGGTTCCCGAGCATCCCTGAGGTCGATCTGCCCTCTCAGTAATTCTGAGACCAGCATCCCTCATGGAGATGTGCAACCCGAACCCCTATGCACCATGTACTTTTGCAGCAGCATGTGCTTTTTGGCGATCCCCGAGGCTGTGCTTTGGGCTACATGTAGTCCTGACCCCATGCAGCTCAAGGTCCCTTTGCGATCCCTGGTCCGTTGGCCTGTGGATCCCTGTGAAGGTAAATTTGATCTCTTTTGGGCTTCCCTGGTTGCTCCAGAAGTGCCCTGAAACCCCATAACTTGGAGAGTCTCCGGGACCTTGCTGGTCCTCAACGTGACTGGTTTCCTCTGCCCACATCGGTTGCATTTGCCAAGGCTTGTTGATGTTCAATCCGGACACTGACCCATCAGCACTCAACATCCTTCATGGGACAGGTCACCTACGGAGTTTGGTCATGGTCGTTGTCTCCTGGTCCCCGTGACTGCAGAGTCAAGCATCCTGTCATCTCACCTGAAGCACCTGACATCGGTGGACATTCGTCTACCGATCCCTGGTCACCCTGAAGTGACCCAGACTCTGTCCCCTCTGCTTTCAGGTTCTCTTCACATAGGATCCAGGCTTGGATTCCACTGGACACTTTTCATCTTCCCGGCAGCAGCACTTCTTTGAGTCACACCATTTAAAACGACAAAAGTTTCCGACACCACTTTACCCCTATGCACCCGGCTCCCCTGGTATAGGTAAACGGGTACTTCTGTACTCACAAGGGTGCTGGCCTTAGAACCTTCTATGTTCCAAAGGGTTTGCTTGAAGTCCTCTCCGAAGTGTCCTTAAACTGTAATTTTCAAACCTCTACTTTCCCATAGAGTTGTACGGAACGCGCATCTGTGTTCACACACTGCACCCGTCCTCCGTGGGCTCCCTGTGTCACTCCTTTGGGTGGTAACTTGGGGTCCCAGTGATTCTATGTGCTCAAGGCACTGTGTCTAGTCAAGTCAGTATTGTTATACCACTTTCTTAGTATATGGTTCGGTCTCCCCCTGAAGCCCGCTGTGTATTGTCCTATTTACTGTCATTCGATTGATTAAGTATTGTGTGCCTCATGCTCTAATCTCGTACAGAGGTTAGTAGAGAGTGTTTAGTAATAAATACATATATTTTATATATCTCTTGTGTTCTTCTCCTTTCATTTGGTTATTCAGGAGGTTCTAATCTGGTAAAATAAGCGGCTTTACATTCCTTCGAGACTTAGCCTGAAGGCTGCTCTCCACAGCAAACACTAGGGCAGCTTTCTTTAAAGGTTGTCTTTGACCTAATCATCAATAAGGGTCGTTTGGACTGGTGCAAGGTGCCCACTTTAATTAGTGGACAGCATATACAAGGCAAACTTCTCCCAATGTCCTTATGAAAAAAGACCACTATGCATACACTGCATCTCAGACTGTGTCAACAATGAGGTGCAATCCTGTTTTGATTGTTTTGATATGTCAGGGGTGATTCCTTTTTGTTGCCACCACTCCATCCACATTTTAAAATGTTTTTGGGGACACTTTCTTGGTTTGAAAATATGTATCACAAGGGTCATAAATAGTTGAGCCCCTTCTTCCAAGCTTTTGGGGAACGGGGTTCTACTCTACACCAGTTCTTAGCGACATCTCTTTTGGATGACAATAAAACGATCCCGAGAAGCAACATTTTGAATCTATTTGTGTCTATGTATGTGGCTATCTGTTATAGAGCTAGTTTTGGATCTATCAATTCCATCACCATACCTCGCTGGGTGTGCTACGAACTCCTTCCCATAATAATTATATTTTACAATATTCCCAGACCATATGTCTAAAATCCCCAATTTAATTCAAGCATCTTAGTCATTCTGGGGATCCGATCAGTCATTGCACTACAGCTTTCATAAGGCGATGTATGTAAAATTTAGATCATAAAGTTGGATCATGTAGAATTGGACCGCAGTTCTGAATTTGTGTAAGGCCATTCTAGCTTCCTGCCACTGATCTTCTATTATTTCTCCTACGTCATCCTCCAAAGCCTGTCAGAGCTTTTATCTCTACTATAGCTACCTTATCTTGGGAACTATCCATGTGGCCTTCACAAGCTTCATGATGTTTATCCTATA
This sequence comes from Lissotriton helveticus, assembly GCF_964261635.1. Taxonomy (NCBI): domain Eukaryota; kingdom Metazoa; phylum Chordata; class Amphibia; order Caudata; family Salamandridae; genus Lissotriton; species Lissotriton helveticus. Next base: position 1,438,228,347 of record NC_136068.1, read on the forward strand.
CACCCTTGCAAAATGCAAATGGGCAGAGTGCAAATGTATGTGTTGGGAATTAGTTGTTCACATTAGCACTTGAGGCCCCAAAAGGCTTATCACTTTATAGAACAAAACAATATTATCTTTTATATTTAAATGTAGGGTTCGGCCTGCAGGTTAAGAATGGTCAACACATCACCAAGAGACATCTGGTTTTATACAACAGGAGTAACAGACGTGGCTCGTAAATGAGCATTCAGAGTTGGTGTAAAGATGAAGTTTAATTGAAGGTTGTGCGCATAGTGGGGCAATCTTTGGCAAAGCCAGTGTGCCTGGTTTTGATGTGTAAACGTATACAAACTGCAGGTGTGCATGCCTGTGTTTTTCAGCTCTGCCTAGGCTTATCTTTCAGTGTATATGAAATGCTGGAGCAGGAAAAATATCAGTCTTGATGAAAACAATATAAAAAGCCTTCTACAGTGCCCATACACAACAGAAAGGAATGCTCCTTCTACAGGATGCATGTATGAAACAGAGATGTAATGTGTGATGTTTCCGTGTACCTTTGAAATGTAAACTAGTCCCTCATGCAATATAATGAGGGGGCGGGTCGGGATCCTCCCGGGGTACTCAGCCTGTAGGTATGCTGAGCTTCCCGCGAATAGGCACCAACTACATGGGGCCGGTGTGGAAGAGTGTAGCAGGAGACTATTAAGACACTGGGGCAACTGGGCCAGTAAGTATTGCTAGTGCCCGAGCTAAAGGTGCAGGGCCGGTGTATAGAGAAGAATGTACGCCAGTGCTAGACCTGTCAAAGGGGCATAAAGGTATAGGTCAGTCAGTAATTTGCCTTCTTTTTCGTAGTAGACACAAAACTGTTAACGCGGGATTACTGGTTACTAGTTACCTTACCAGATCCCAAACCAAGTCGACTGGATCGTTGGTACCTGTCATTGAGTAAAAGGCAATCTAACAATAGGTCAATCAATTAAGAACTTACACCACTCTAAATGACCACTGACCAGGATTAAGTTTTGAAGATTTTATATAAAACCAAAGATAACTGAAGATACAAACTTCTTAAGATGAGATTCAAAAGATAAACTGGTATCACTATGAACATAAATTCTTTGAATAGTCTGAGTCTACAAAACAGAATAATAAGTACAAGTTCAAATATCATCAGTGTAACCAAAATGGATACAAGTTGCAACTTAAGAGTCATTACAGAAAAGAAAATTCAGGTTAGTCTGTCCCTACACTAGACTAAGTGACATCCCTACTTAACAAGATCTTTACCCCAAAAAGGTGTCAGCCGTGGTGACTTCCTAAGAAGATCACGCACTTCTCTTTGTTCCTTCTCTGATAATGGGTCTCTCCTGATCAGCCTATCTGCCTACCCATCCGCTTCCTTAGGCTCCCAAAATCATCTGCTCTGCTCTCCTTCCGGGTCGCTTTCCCTAATACCAAATCACATTTCCGATAGGAACGCCCCTTGGGACGCCCCTCACGTGGTACATCTTTGCGCGGTAAACTCCATGATGGTACTCTTCAAGACCCTCGTTAAAGTTGACCTTGGTTCCCAGACTTCTTCTCCAGTGCGCCGATACCCCCTGAAATTCCTGAAGACTCCTACAGGCCTGCGCCAAGCGCCACTGAACAAAGCTCCATTCATTTCAACTGATTAGGACCCCTCGCACCTGCATACAGGCCATCCTACAGTGGGCCTCAAATTCCAGGCTCCCCCATATCTATAGGTCATAAAGCATATGGAAAGCACAGTACTTGGCACCTCTCGACTTCTCCTCTAACGAGCACATTTCAGTTCAAAGGAACATCCCTATCAGTTCGAGCCTACTTGATTTACATGAAGCGAGTCCCTGCACTCTGAAAACATTAAACTTGATTTAAACAGTATTCTTAACTAACATACGTTTCTTAAAGCACACATCTATAAAGCATATATTTCAAACTAAATTCGATAATACATTTTGGAAGAACCATGTTAACCCCACCTCACATTATTTTAGCAGCACGTTTAGATTTTCTGTGAATTGCCATGAGGCCTACACAATATAACTGGTTTTGTAAAGTTCCACTTAACTCTTACATGATTCCTTTAACATGAGAACGTGAGGTTTTCATATTCATTCCAACATTTCTACATTAGTCTCACACTGTTATGATTATTGTTACCCTACTTGAACACTCTATACGTTTCACTACTAAATATAAGACACTCTGGTGCAAGGTATATGTTAACTAACTACGTGCTTGTAAATATGATGCATTTATACATTTTTTCTCAGACTAGTGCTCTCTCAGTCCCCCCTTTGATGACCTTCAGGGGTCATCACCATCAAAACATCATCACAAAAATGTAGGATTCTTCAAAGTGAGGTCGTGGCAGTACCACTTCTTTTCATCGTCTCCAATGCCTTCAGACTCTTATATTGTGTATCTTGCATCGCTGTCAACCTTTTCTCCTGTTCTCTCATAGATCTCTGCAATCTGTTTGCTCTATACCACTGATACAAACGCACCAATCCCCACAAAGTGATTACACAAATCACAATTATGATGATGGGTTTCAATATGTACCAAACTATACCCTTTCCTAGGTTGGCAAACCAACCTCCAACTTTACCCATTCCATGACCTACTTTTTCCCACACATTTATCTTTGTCAGATCCTCAATTTCGTGGTGTATGGCAGTGATGTTTCGTATGTACTTCTCTAGAGGTTTTGAATTGTCTGGAATGTAAGTGCAACATTCCTGGACCTTCAAAGCCTTACAGACTCCGCCCTCTTTGGCTAACAGAACATCTAAAGCAAGTCGGTTCTGAAGAACCATTGCCCTTATCGATTGCATCTCTCCCTCTACCAGCATTAACGATCTAGCAGTACTGGCAGATAACCTATCTACGACTGTAGCCAATCTCCTAATTTTGATGTCATTCAGTATCACTCCTAGGATAGGAAATGCAGCACCGAATACATCCCCAATTACTTCTGCTGCGCCTAGCCCTCTTTTCCCTCTAGTTGGTATTCCTTTCTTTGTCGTTTCTAAATTCTCGACATGATATATTTTAGGGAAGACAATTGCCAGATAGCATGATCCGTACCAATTATCTGGTAGCTTCACATAGGCATTTCTTCCACATACAAAATATACATTTGGAATTGCTTGCATCTCTTTCAGGAAATCTTTGGAGTAGTACTCCAATTGAAAAGCATGTTCACAACTGACTTGACCTACATACAGATTCTCATAATAGGAGTAACTCCTGTGAATGCACAGTTTCCCCCATTTCTCCTTGTCTAAAGCAATTGGGCCAAAGCTACCCTTTCTTTGATGTATCCTTTCCTCCTTGGTCCAATCTGTTTCCCATTGTCCTGAGGCCTTTAGAATCTTCTGCCTCCTGTATCTAGTATCTACCTGCCCTATAAACTTTTTCTCGATTTCTGACACTTGACAAGTCAGATTATTTCTTCGGGCATGTGAAGTATCTAACGTTTTCCATGGAATGAACCATTTGTGTAATCTGTCTTCGCTCTTGTAAGAGTCCCACTTATTCAGATGCTTGTAATTTGGGACCTCTGGTAATGTCGAATCGAAGTTCGAGAAATAATACTCGAACCCCTCTCGTCCATAGAATATGCTCAACAATAAACTACATGTAATTCCATATGTCAATGGAAGATGATGGTATCTGATACCCTCCTCTACCGAAGCTGGTAATTGCATACAAACGTAGCAATTCTTCGCCTCCATGACATCAATGTATTCGTAAAGCAATTTGGCATAAGCATTTGACCTGAAGTTTCCCTGCGACTCGTCAGTGTGTAATCTTTTTATTTCCGCTTCTAACAACGCTTTGTCTTTATCATTGATGTTTCCCCTACTATTTACAGTGATTGTCCTCTGTGTTGACACTCCCTTGATTTCCTTAACTGCAGTTGCATCTCTCTCGTGTCCCACTATATATGAAACAGTAACCACTAAAACTATAAGTGAAATCACCACCCCTAAAAGTGTGCCAACTATACATTTCGCCCTGCGGTTCGGGTTGCCAGCCTCCATGATCTCAAACAGTGTAGTTATGGATGTTCTTCCAGCATCAACTTCTTCTTCTCTCCGAACAAAGACTTGCTTTCAAACAATGTCTCTCTTTTGAACACTTAGAAGCTGACAATTTGCTCCGCAAAACAGTTTAAAGTCCTGTAGGAAATAGACAACCCTATCCCTTCTCCATCCTCTAAAAGGGAGACCCTATCCTTTTCTTCTTCCACTCGGCGCTAGGTTATCTTGCAGCAATATTTTTCAAAGTCCTTTTCAAAAAGTCTTTTATCAAGCAGAATCTATGTATGTTGCAAGGAGTGACACTACGTCTTCATAAATGTCCATTCGAAGAAACATTCCCTCAAGTATTGGGCATTCCTTGCAGCAACATGGGAATTCAACTGTCTCTAGGATTATTCTCCTTATTTCACTCTGGACCAGGGGACGAACAAAATGAAGAGTTAATGTCTTTTCAATCTCCACTCCTGGTACTATCAGTTCTACATCCACAGTTACAAAGGGGTCCGTTCTGACCAGGATCACCTTCTTCACTTTCCCAGTTCTGCGCCCCTTTGAAGACATTTACAACAAGGTATTAATCCAAGACAATGAGTGTTCCAAGAACTTCCACTACTCGCTCAAGCATTTCCAGTCGAAGAAGAGTTCCCTCCAACACTGGATATCGTGAACAGCAAACCGGAAAATCAACTGTCTCTAAAATCAATTTTCTTATTCCGCTCAGGAGAGGAGGATAGACGATGTTGAGTGTCAGCAACCTTTCGGTCTCCGCTCCTGGCAGCAGGAATCTTATTTGCACTGTGATGATCGGATCAGTTCTGATCAGGCTCACTTCCCTGATCCTCCCGGTTCGGTGTCCCACAGACATCTGCAACGAGGTAGGTCCAATCGGGAGTAGAGTACCTTCTGCTAGGCACTCGCACCCTCCTTGATCTTCTAAGACCCTCCTCGGCTTGATCCTGGGTATCTTCTTCTGGATCCGAGTCTTCGGATATAGGAGCAATCGTTTCTTCCTGAGCCGACCTTAAACTTAGCCTCCTTCTTCTTTCCGGCCAAGTGGCAGCTCCAAGCCTTGTTCTCCTATTTCTCGTCCTCACACTCGGTTCTTGGTCGCTCTGGTACTGATCTGTGTCTGAGTCGTATTCACTGCAGCTCTCTCCTTCAGTTGCGTCTTCAGTCTCACTGCCGTCCTGTCTTCTCTCCTCTTCTGGATCCGATGCGTTCCCAACTTCTTCCGACACCCCCTCAGCTGATCCAATCCCCTCCTGTGACTCTTCTTCCGCGACTGAACTTTCGTCTGGGATAGGAGCTGTTTCTTCTAGAGGTGCTGGAACTCTTCGAGTATGGGATGCATGGATCCAATTTGGCAGCCCTCCGCACTTCACCGCGGTGTTCGTGATCAGGATTACCTGAAAGGGCCCACGCCAGCGTACATCTAGGCAGTTCTTCCGGACGTGCTTCTTGACCAACACCCAATCTCCTGGGTTCAGGTCATGACACAGATTCCTTGATGCTGGAACTTCAGCCGCCTGCACCTGAAGGGACACAGAATGGATGGCGTCAGACAGTCCCTTACAATAATCCAAGATCAGATCATCTGTAATATTCTATAGGGCAGCAGTTGGAACTGTGGGAAGTCTCATGGCCCTCCCCATCAGAATCTCGTGTGGAGAGAGACCTGTCCTCCTGTCAGGTGTGCTGCGCATGCTCATGAGCACTAAAGGAAGAGCATCTGGCCAACTCAAAGATGTGGATGCCACTACTTTAGCCAATCTATTCTTCAGAGTGCCGTTCACTTGTTCCACAATTCCTGAGGCTTCTGGTCGATAACTACAATGCAGTTTTTGATCGATCTTTAATGTGGAGCACAACATCTTCACTAGAGAGGCAGGCACCCCGAAGCGCGGTATCAGCTCCCTGAGCAACAATTTAGCTACTGTGAGTGTATCGCACCTACGTGTAGGGTACGCTTCAACCCATCTGGAAAATATACATACAACCACCAGCACATACCTAAGGCGGTTGACTCTTGGCATTTCAATAAAGTCTAATTGCATTCTATTGAAAGGCCCCCCTGACCTCCCAATGTGACTCAGTGTGACTGGTGTCCTTTTGCCTATGTTCAATTGTTGGCAGGTAACACATCGCTTGCATACTGATTCTGCTGCTATTCTAAATTTTGGGCAATACCAAGTCTGCCTAAACACTCTCATCATAGCATCTCTTCCTAGGTGTACTGGACCATGTATTGCCTCGCCATGGGATTCGCTAGTTCCTCAGGTAACACAGCCCTCCCATCTGCTGAAATCCAAAAATCCATTTCACTTCGCACACAACCTGCTATTTCCCATGCCTTTTTCTCTGCTTCAGGTGCGTTCTCCTGCATCACTCTTAAATCCTCCCAAGTGTCTACAGTCTCTAACATCATGCTTAATTCTGTCTTTTCTTCAGCACCATCTATTTCCACTTTTGAAAAAGAATAATCTTGTTCCGCACAATAGCGTGCGACCTCATCAGCGTACCTGTTGCCTTGTGATACAAAATCTGTATTCTTAGTATGAGCTACACACTTCACAATTGCTATGGCAACTGGACCTTGTAGTGCTTCTAACAACAATCGCACAAATTCTCCATTTCGAATGGGCGAACCAGAGGAGATCATGTAACCTCTCTGAGACCACAACTGCCCGAAATCGTGAACCACACCGAAACCATATTGGCTGTCAGTGTATATGGTGACTCTCTTTCCGTTTCCTGCTATGCAGGCACGGGTTAGGGCAATGATTTCTGCTACCTGTGCGGAATGTACTCCTTCCAGGCAAGCGGCTTCCACAACTCCAGTAATGGTACAAACAGCATAAGCTGCTCTCAACCGACCAGTATCGTCTCTTAAACATGAGCCATCGACAAAGTAAATCTCATCAGGGTCAGACAATGGCTCATCCACAATATCTGGTCTGGGTTTCGTGCATAGTTCAGTCACATCAAGGCAATCGTGGTCTTCACATCCTTCGCCTTCTATTACAGTAGGTAATGGCATCAAAGTAGCAGGATTCAAGACAGAGCATCTCCTGAGGGTCACGTTCTCCGCGGCAAGAATAACTTGCTCGTAGCGCGTGAGCCTGCTATTAGTCAGATGCTGCGTCTTCGTCCTGGTCATTAACAATTCTACAGAATGCGGTACATACACCACTAACGAATGTCCCATCACAATACTCTCGCTCCTTTCAATGCTGACACCCGTTGCAGCAACGGATTTGAGACATCCGGGCAACGCTGCGGCTACCGGATCTAATGTAGCCGAAAAGTATGCAACTGGTCTACGGGCATTTCCGTGGGTCTGTGCCAAGACTGACAAAGCACATCCCTCCCTCTCACAGCAATAGAGTGAAAATGATTTCTCGTAGTCTGGCATCCCCAGAGCCGGAGCACGACACAAGTCGTCTCTCAGCTGCAAGAACGCCACTAGGCATTCGTCATCCCATGGTACCGGATCACTCACCTCCTTGTGCGTCAGTTTCTGTAAGGGTTTTGCTTTCAGTGAAAAGTTAACTATCCACTGTCGACAATAACCAACCATTCCTAGAAACATCCGAACTTCTCTCTGTGTCGTAGGCGCATTCATCTTCATTATTGCCTCAATCCTCTCTGGGGACACCTTGCGTTTTCCCTTTTCTAACCGGTGTCCCAAATACTGTACTTCTGTCAGACAGTACTGTAACTTGCTCGGAGATACCTTATGTCCATTTTCAGCTAAATGGTTCAATAAGGCAATGGAATCTACTTTACAAGCTTCCTCAGTCTCTGACGCAACAAGTAGGTCATCTATGTACTGGACCAGAACCGAATTCTGCGGCAGTACTGGATTTTCGAGATTCTTCTTCAACAACTGGTTGAAGATAGATGGGCTGTCTGTTAATCCTTGTGGGATTCGACACCATGTTAAAACGCGATCTTCCATTTTAAAAGCGAAAAGATACCTGCTCTCTTCATCCAATGGGATTGAAAAGAAAGCCTGGCAAAGATCTATCACTGTGAACCATTCTGCTTGACATGGTATTTGAAACAGTATCACTGATGGATTCGGTACCACGGGACAACATGAAACTACTATATTGTTAATTTTTCGTAAATCCTGAACTATCCTGAACTTCCCGCTAGGTTTCTGCAAACCCATAATCGGGGAGTTACAGGGACTACCCACGATTTCTTTCAGTATTCCCTGTTGAATCATTGACTCGATCACAGGTTTTATTCCTGCAATCGTTTCCTGGGACAATTTGTATTGAGGCGTTCTTGGAAACTCGGCATTTGGTTTTACCATTATTTTTACTGGTTCTACCCCTTTAATCAATCCTATTTCTTCTCCTGTGAAATCCCATACCTCTGACGCTACTGTATCTCGTAAGTCTTGGGGAAGATCTTCTACTGTCAGAGTAGGATATAGTTCTACACAGGATTTTGAATTGGCTACCTTGAAAGTAGCATCATCGTCTGTAGTCTGTACCTCCACTCCTTGCGGGGTGCAGTATATTGTGCAGTTCAATTTGCACAGCAAATCCCTTCCTAACAGACATACAGGACTCGAATCACAAACCACAAACTGATGTTCGTTCATATGGTTTCCTATCTTCACAGACACTGGTTCTGTCAATGGACTAGTCAGCCTTTTGTTTGTGACTCCTACCACCTGAATTGTTTCCCCTGACATCGGCAAGTCTGGAACCACCGCTGACCTCAGAGTTGATCGAGTAGCTCCAGTATCCACTAAGAACGTTGTAGGACACCCTGCCACTTCTGCCTCCACAAACGGCCCTCTCTGATCCACCTCTAGGACTGCCCCAAGGGTACAGTCCTCTTCTCCACTCACACGTTGTCCTGTCAATGGATCAATATAATAACACTTTTCTTCCTCGATAAAGAGAGGCATTTGTTTAAAGACCTTTCCCCCTGTCGCTATTTTCGGTGGCTGTGGGAACTGGGCCCGTGGAGCCGAAGTCCCCCCTTTGGCCACCTTGCTTCCTGGAACTGTCACCTTTGGAGCTGGAACTTCTTGAACCTGCTCTTCTACTTCTAGCTCTCCATTTTCAGGGTTAAAGGGACACTCGCGTCGCCAATGTCCCACCTGGTGACACTGGTGGCACTTTGTCGTTTTCTTTAAAGTGGCAAAATCTATTCTAGGTCTCTGACTTTCTTCACTATCCTTGTTCTGACCATTCGACTTCCGTCCCATTGTCCCCGTACCCTGTTTCTGCTGTCCGCCCTTCCCGGCTGACTGCATTTGCACCACCATCAATTTCTCCTTTAGATTCTTGGCTTTAGAATCTATTTCGTCACTACAGTATCTCGCATATCGCAGGATCTCATCTAGTGGTTTGTTTTGCCAACATATTAAATGTTGCTGAATCATCAAACAAATATCAGGTCTCAACCCCAAAACAAACTTTGACACAAACTGCCCTATATCTTTGGGATCCATTACATCGAGTCCACTGTATTGCTTGAATGTTTTCAACAACCTCTCATAAAACTCATGAACGGTCTCCTTTGGTTCTTGTCTCGTTCGGTCTATTTTTACCCAATCTATGTCCTGTGGTGGTACCTTATCTTTCAGCCAAGCTATTACCCTTTCATACCTTTGCATGACAATCTCGGACGGTCCATTAGTCCGAGCATCCCTCACTGGTTCAGTATTCGGCCATTCAACACTAGTCTTGCATGATGTCCATAAATCAGATGGAACCACGATGTCAAACAACGTGTTCAAATCAATCCACAATACCTTCGAGATCTTTACAAACCTTTCTACCTGCTTATACCACTCTACTGGATTGTCCCTTAACTTCGGAAATGAGTTGGTAAACGCAGCTAAGTCTCCTCTACTCCAGGGCACATGTACATAATTTCCGTTTGATATTTCTCGCAAAGGGAATGCCTCCATCTGCATTACCCTTCCCTCTGGGGTCATCACACTTGTACTCCGCCTAACAGTGCCCTTCTTCGACCACCTCTCTTCCCATTTGTCCAGTTCTCTCCACACCCTTATTCCTGATACCAATTCTCTTATGTGTGTTTTTAATCCGGTAGTTCTCTTCTCATCTAGGTCTTGGTCCGAGTACTGCAATCTGTGGTTACTCTGCAATGCCCTTGTCCTAGATAAATCTACGGCGTACCTGTCTGCCAAATTGGTCAGTTTCTCATGAAACGCTCTAGCTTTCCTAGTAATATCCTTTGCCATGAACAACAGCTCATCCTGTTCATACAATTCTATCCTTTCTAAAGGCAATGTACCATCAATTATCTCATCGACATCTGATTTTAAACTGGTGACATCAAGTCTCTTTGCCTTAATTGCAGCTTTCAACACACTAGATTGAGGTACTCCATCCACATCTCTCCCATCCCAGCTCCGAGTTCTGCGTTTAGGCTCCGGTGAGTTCTGCGGAGTCTTCCCATGCTCCCACCTCTCTAGATCCCAGGCTTTTCCATCCTCTCGGGGTGGGTGGTGAAATACTCCATTGCTTCTCATATTCCCACCTTCCCCGTTCTGCCTGTTTTCTCTGGATGTATAGTAAGGCATTCCATTGCTCCCCCTTTCCTCACTATTTCCCTGTGATTCCTGATTACTCGAGGCATGGCGGGACCTATCACTGTTCTCCTTTCTCCAATGTTGGACGTCTTCTCCGAGTGCATGATGAAGGCACCTAAACCTATTCTGAAAAGCATGTACCATTTGGTCTCCACCTTTCTCCCAGAGACGGGACATCTCCTCACACTCTACACTCCTACTATTTTGCTCCTGCTGTTCCCTCTCATCCATAGGACGTGTAACTCCTCTATTCTCCTGACTTTGACCTTCCCGCCCCTGACTGCTTTCGCTGGCCCCACAATGAGATACAGTCCCGTTACCTCGGTTTTCCCACTCGGGTTCTGTTCTTGACCTATTACTCGGAGTTGCCGTGGACCCCTCCCATTCTCTCAAATCTGTTCTTAATTCTGTATAAGATTTCGGCCGCGGTCCCCTCAGGTCCATCGGTCCTCTCTGACCTCCTTGTCCTGTGTTGGGACCTACAGTTGTATCTAATGGGGTGTTCCACGTTACCGATCCTGGCAATTGCTTCCATGCATTTGTCACGTTATTCCTCCTTTCCATCTCTATCCTTTCTCTATCCAATTGCCTCTGTTCTTCCTCTCTATCTCTCTCAGGGTTATAGATTGATACTATAGGTCCTATGGTAACAGGCAATTGAAGAGCGTCTGGCAATCCAAAAGACTCAACCCTTTCGGTGGCTGGCGTTTTCTGCACCACAAACCTTCCCACTACACTCTGTACTGTACTGGGTTGAGGTGTCTCCCCACCTTTGATAGGTGGCCATTCCGATATAGGGAGTGGTGTATACCCCTCTATGGCATTCCCATCTTCCCTTGCGAGCCCTCTATCTCCAATTTCCTCAACTCTCGGAGGTGGTCTGTCCATCAATAATCTATTTATCACATTGTCCTCCGACTCGCTCTCCTCATCCTCTTCCATGAGGTTCCTCCCACCTACCACCTCCCTCATTGGATACAACTTCTCTACCTCAATAGCCTGTACCCTCCATCTCTTTGCCTCCTCGTCCCATTTGGAATCTCGCACTGCTCTTACCGATCGCGTCAATCTTTGTTGACGCCTGTCCAAATTTCTATTGTGTGCCGCCCTAATCCATGCATTAAGGGCCTCAAACTGTGTTGGTCTAGGCGAGGGTTTCAATGAGGACATGGTTGCTTTTAGCCGATGTAACACCTCTAGCTTAAACGTTCCGTACTTTGGGAACTGCATTTCCTCATTTCCTTCCGTAAGCTTATTCCAAGCCCCAATCCATAATATTGTATGCAGCCCCACATTCGCTGCCCTATAATGAGCTGGTGTACCCTCCGGCGGTGCCTCTTCCCCGTAATAATGTTCGCTTCTTTTTCTTTTAAAAATCCCTTTCAAACACTTAAAGCACTTCATGATTTCTCTTTTCTCCGCGTTTGTTTACTTCCTAATGACAATCTACCAATCACCGCTCTGTTCCCGCTAACTGGCCTATCCGAGCGCGACTTTTCACTGACGTCGCACCAGCCGCCCAATCGCGTCGCGGCTCTTGCCTCGCCACCCTATCTCAGCGCGGCTCTTTCTGACATCACTCGTCCCCCTTTGCAGCAGTTCCCCTCCTTTCTCAGCTCGTCTCCTCGGTCATGCATGCGTCCCATTCATACTCTGAAAAATGATTACTTCCGTCCAAGCGATCACCTTTCTTGACTGTACGCCCACAGTCTTTTCTGTAGTTGTCACCTTAACTTGACCAAATGTCTTTCCGTTTACGTCCAGACAATCGCCTTCTCTGATAGGTTGCTTACACACAGTAACTTTCGACCAGCGTCCGTTACTCATACGCTCACTCTTACACTCCCCCTATCTCGGTCCCACGGCGGTCAATGGTACCTCGTGACCTCCGTACTATGGTCAACAACTACTCTGGATGTTCGATACACCCAAAACCACTTAAGCTCTGGCCTGAACTTAAGATTTGCCAGTTCACCCGTTTACCAGGTAACCGGTTCACCAGGTTGCGCGCGCTCACAACCTTCTCTCATTCACACTACAGGCATTCAACTCCGCAAGACATTACAATACAAATACAACACAAAACACCGCAATCTGTTCACGCATGACCCTTGTTATACTCACTCTCCTCCGATACTGCTGCTTTTCTCGCACCGTCTGCACCTTCGGCGCACGATTCTTCCGCTGTTCGTCTCTCGATGTCTAGGGGCCTTGGGGTAAACTAACCTCTCTAGATTACCTTCCTCAAGAAGATAACCATCCTACTCTGCTACCAACTGTTAACGCGGGATTACTGGTTACTAGTTACCTTACCAGATCCCAAACCAAGTCGACTGGATCGTTGGTACCTGTCATTGAGTAAAAGGCAATCTAACAATAGGTCAATCAATTAAGAACTTACACCACTCTAAATGACCACTGACCAGGATTAAGTTTTGAAGATTTAATATAAAACCAAAGATAACTGAAGATACAAACTTCTTAAGATGAGATTCAAAAGATAAACTGGTATCACTATGAACATAAATTCTTTGAATAGTCTGAGTCTACAAAACAGAATAATAAGTACAAGTTCAAATATCATCAGTGTAACCAAAATGGATACAAGTTGCAACTTAAGAGTCATTACAGAAAAGAAAATTCAGGTTAGTCTGTCCCTACACTAGACTAAGTGACATCCCTACTTAACAAGATCTTTACCCCAAAAAGGTGTCAGCCGTGGTGACTTCCTAAGAAGATCACGCACTTCTCTTTGTTCCTTCTCTGATAATGGGTCTCTCCTGATCAGCCTATCTGCCTACCCATCCGCTTCCTTAGGCTCCCAAAATCATCTGCTCTGCTCTCCTCCCGGGTCGCTTTCCCTAATACCAAATCACATTTCCGATAGGAACGCCCCTTGGGACGCCCCTCACGTGGTACATCTTTGCGCGGTAAACTCCATGATGGTACTCTTCAAGACCCTCGTTAAAGTTGACCTTGGTTCCCAGACTTCTTCTCCAGTGCGCCGATACCCCCTGAAATTCCTGAAGACTCCTACAGGCCTGCGCCAAGCGCCACTGAACAAAGCTCCATTCATTTCAACTGATTAGGACCCCTCGCACCTGCATACAGGCCTCAAATTCCAGGCTCCCCCATATCTATAGGTCATAAAGCATATGGAAAGCACAGTACTTGGCACCTCTCGACTTCTCCTCTAACGAGCACATTTCAGTTCAAAGCAACATCCCTATCAGTTCGAGCCTACTTGATTTACATGAAGCGAGTCCCTGCACTCTGAAAACATTAAACTTGATTTAAACAGTATTCTTAACTAACATACGTTTCTTAAAGCACACATCTATAAAGCATATATTTCAAACTAAATTCGATAATACATTTTGGAAGAACCATGTTAACCCCACCTCACATTATTTTAGCAGCACGTTTAGATTTTCTGTGAATTGCCATGAGGCCTACACAATATAACTGGTTTTGTAAAGTTCCACTTAACTCTTACATGATTCCTTTAACATGAGAACGTGAGGTTTTCATATTCATTCCAACATTTCTACATTAGTCTCACACTGTTATGATTATTGTTACCCTACTTGAACACTCTATACGTTTCACTACTAAATATAAGACACTCTGGTGCAAGGTATATGTTAACTAACTACGTGCTTGTAAATATGATGCACTTATACATTTTTTCTCAGACTAGTGCTCTCTCAAAATGTTCGGACTATACCAGTTGCTATGTTCATGTACTTACCGGTCTTCAAGGAGGCCCGTACTACTCATTGTACAGTCTGCGCTCCATGCGACTGAGTAGACTTGAACGGCTGATGTTAGTCTTATACTCGTTGTTTGTCTGTGTGCCTCATTAAGTGTGCTCTCCTCATGCTGCACACGCTGTATCGGTAGGACAGGCTTCAGAGAGAAGATTGCATTGGTGTGCCGCGGAGTGCGTGACGATATGCCTTTGTGGTGCGGTTGTTTTTAGCGCCATTTCACACAATGTGAGCGGGGGAAGCCCGGTTCAGAGGTGCATTATCACACAATCTCAGGGGGGGCCCCACGGGAGGCACAACGCTTAAATTGTTGTCTGTCACCAAGCACAGTCAGGCGGGCTGCACCCAATAAAGTGACGTCATCTGTCATCAAACTGGGCTGGCAATAGGCTTATTTGAGCTGAACTTCCTTTCATGTCCAGTTTACAGTGCATGGTCAACCCGCCACGTGAATGAACAAAAACACGCGGGGAAGCGTGCGCGCGGCAGCTAAGAAAGCACGAGCGATTGCAATTGTTTTAAACCTTGTTTCATGAGCCATAATGAAAGATGCTCGGCATTTGAAAGGGCTCGTTACATAAATTGTTTCTATGCTGGTAAAATGCTCTGTTATTTACACATAACAATTAAGTCAAACATGTAATAGCCTATCTATTTCTGTCATCTTGGTCAAGATTTGATATTGAAGGTGCACACGTTTTAGATACAATAAAACGTCGGCAGCAGAAACTCGCTTTGGCAAAGGTTTCCCAATTACCCAAAGTACTGACATGATCATTACGGGGACCAGGGGGAAACATCCATTTGGTCTTCTTGGCAATTAAGCAGCTGGGAAATGTTATCCTAACTCCTTTACCATTGTAACCATAAAATTAACTACTGAAAGGTCGTCTTTTCTGGCAGTCTATTTACACGAAGCAATTTTCCGCAGTTAAGTTAAATAAAAGAAATGAACTTTCTACTATCCAAGAAAAATGTCGCCTGCCCGTAAGGTCTTGGTGGCTGTGTAATATACATAATATAATTTCTTTGCACTAACCTTTTGTAATTGCTTACCAAGGCCGTGTTAGGCTACTATTTTAAAACTTTACAGGTCATTTGTATAATTTCAGTGGTGTGGGTTAAGTGCAGAAAACCCATTTAGGTCTCTCCACGTGAAACAGCACAGTAGGTTACACATTCATTGGACTTTTCTTGAGGTGAACATAAAAATGGTCGACGTAAACATGTATTGGAAATGGTAGTCGTACATAAATTCTTGTTTCTTTGTATTTATGGTTCCTGGCTATTTTAACGGAGAGCAGAACTACTCAAAGGAACTGCAGCACACTTTAAAGAGTGTTTTTTTATAGTAATGCAGAATGCTAGGCCACAGAGGCAGATAATTCACTGTGAGATAGCAAAGGTAGTTTAATAATAAGTTAATTAGTGAGCCTTTTTTGCTGTGTATGGAGTTTCCACATTATGGCCCATTTAAACGTGTAATGTGAGCTTAAGTGCAACATTTCGTTTATAAGAAATATTACAATTCTAGAAAACTAATTTGAAAGCATGACATTAAGAATAACAAATTGAAAGGATGGTGCGTTATTGTTGGTGCTTTTGTGGTGATGCTAGTTAGCATTGTTAAGTAGGTTGTATTCGCGAAACTGATGTCATAGCCTGAGATTAGGCAGAGCATTATGTAGAATCATGCAGTGAAAACTTATGCATGCAGAAGGATGCGTAACAGGTCGGTGGGCGTAGGAGACTCGAACTCTGTCAGGAAATATTTTGCAAAAAAATAACTTTGGAGGTTACATAGTCACAATTACTATAGGTGGCATTACAGCCAGACCTGCAGAGTTAGCATATGGGAGTACAGGGGTTGAGTCTCAGATCTGGATCCGAGCAACATATATGAGGCTTAGTGTACATATCGTATGTGTGCAGTCATAAGGCCTAGCCTCCTCATTGGTGGGTGAATGAATGCATCTTATTTGGTGTAATTAAGGCAGCACTTCACCGAACATTAATGGCGTGTTATTCTCTTCCCTCATATGATCGTGGGAGGCACACCACGCACGCATGGCGGCAACATGCTCTCAAGATGGCACCTAGCGGGAACTTCAGGATGGCCGAGATATTGGTACCAGCAGACATGGGAAGGATTCCGTCTCCCGTGGGGTATCTGGTTCGTATGGTATAGGAAATTAAAAAAATAAATAAATAAAACAGGGCTAGTTATAGCCTGGCCTGGGCTGAGCAATGCTGTACCTCTCCGTGCACACTAATGAGGTGGAAACACAAAAGGCGTTCTTTCTATTACATCGAAGTTCCGGTCCCCATGGGCAAAAACAGGACTGGGGTGGTTGGTCTGCCACTTTAAGTAACACCATCAGACAATGCTGGGGAGGTAGATCCAGCGGAGTCTTGCTTACAGGTGTATTATGGCTTGCAGGGCTGAGTGCCCCGGCGGTAATAAGATCAGCCGCTGGTCACTGACGTTTTTAGTTATTCGGTCCTAATGCTGCTGCCAGTGGCAATGGTGGCTAAATTGCTACAGGATAAGTAGGTCTCGCCAGTGTCATATGGGTCAGTTCGGTATCAGCCTACATACCAATGCTTACATCTAACAACATGGCTGGGGTGATGGCAAAGGAGGTTAAGTAATTCCCGGCTTTAGTAGGTCGTTTCTCATTGGGTTCCCATAGTCCTACTACTGAGTCTAAATAGCCAGCGCAAGATCCTTTTAAAGGCGATTTGTGCAAGAGGACCGCCTTCCACCCAAAGTTGGGATAATCAGTCCGTGACAATGAGGAGCAGAATATATTCCTTTCCTCAAGGGTGGTTAGTACAACTTTCAGTGCCACCTTACTATGGACAGTACATGTACACAACCACAATAGAGGGACCAATTACTGGGGACATGAGAAACAGCTGGTATTATATTGTTTGGCTGCACTAGTGACTACTATTTTGTCCCTGGGCATCCGTAAGTGCCTCAGCCTGTCCATGCGACGCAGCGCGTCTAGAAGACCACCTCCATCCTCTTAAGTGCCTACGTAATCACAACAGCCAAAATCGCGCTGCCTCTCTGCATTGTATGCACCAACCATGCCTCCTTTGTGTTCTGCATTAACGCTCCCCACCACGAAGGGAACGCTCTCCTGCCTCCCGGAGCCCTCCCCCTGCTGTGCCGCCACATGTGTAATGATCTTCTCGCCTCCCGTGGCCCTCATCAACACTTCCCCCAGTGGTCCTCCTCTCCCCTCACTCATGACTGCCGGTGCCCTCCATGAAAGCAACGCGCCCCTTATCACAATGCCTTTTAACATTGCTCTGCTAAAGCCATTTAAACTCCTAGCAAACTGCTCGCACTCTTGCCCTCCCCGCAACGCTACGCGCCCTCTCACCTTGCGAATTGCCAGCACTGCCGGGCCTATCCAACTGTTGCTCCGGCTGAGCCTTTCGGTAACCCCCAGAGGCGAGAGACAAAGAGGGCTACTCCCTCGAGAGCCGCACTTTTAACACTTTTGGGGGAGGGATCGCAGACGCCCTCCCTGGCGTCTCACGTTACTTGCGACCCTCCCCATGACGAGACCTGGGGAAATAAAACCTCTGCTCCAGGCCCGGAATTCCCACTAAAGGCCCCCCTCCCCTAGGCGCGGGGGGTGCTTCTCAAACAGCGTGGGGATATGGAGCTGGATAGAAAAGAAAGCTGGAATGTAGCAACACCCTGGGTGCAATGAAGAAATATGCTTAAGAAATGGTTACAATGATTTCTCTAAATGTGTTTTATTTTATTCAGTATGACCAACGCTTATAAAAATGCACTGCAGTAATGTATTGATTTCTAAATATCAGTTTATGAATTTCCCCACAGTCTAGCCCAAAAATTAGCTTAAAATATTTCCTTTTAGGAATAAGTGAGCAACAGAAGACACCGTGGCAAAGTCCGCGGTTAGGTTGGGGATACACATAATGCTAATTCGGAGAGTTGTTTATAACTTGTGTGATTGAGGTACAGTCCGAAAAGGAGAATGAGCTGGTAAGAGGGCGGGGAAGATAAAGAAGAGCACAAGTTAAAATGTCCATTGTATGAGTCTTCCTAAAAGCAAAGCTGCCAATTACTAATGTGAACGTGTCCTTTTTAGGCATGGGTTATATTTCGGGATGTCGCTGTCTGTTTCTCAGAAGAGGAATGGGAACTTCTACACGAATGGCAGAAGGAACTGTACAAGAACCTGATGAAGGAAATTCACCAAGCCTTGATTTCTATGGGTAATTATTTGAGTTTGGTTTCTTACAGGAGGGTCAGCGTCGATCAGGCTAGACAGCTCCGTGGCACTAATGTGTTGATGCAGAACATTTGAATATTGCTCAGAGCATATTTAAAAGCTGTATCCAGTGCAACCCTGTAGGAAGGTAGGATCCTTCTAGCATGGGTCCCCCCACTTTTTGCCTGGTGTCAGTATGTTTTTGACTTAGTCTGCTGAGATCCTGCTAATCAGGACCCAGCAAACATGCTCCATCCCCTAAATTGGTTCTGGTAAGTACTTTGGTACCTCCACTGTTGGCTACTGGTGTACCTCTATTAGGGCCAGATGCATCAAAGGGCTTTGCCCATTCTGTGTCTGTGGGAAAATGTGTTCATGCATATGGCCCTTAGAACCCTAGTATATGGTAGTAAGGTACCCAAGGAATAGGTATGCCAGGGGTCTCCCATGGACTGCAGCATGTATTGTACCACCCATGGGAGTCTACTTAATTTGTGACTACAGGTCTGCCATTGCAGCCCGTGTGATTACCTTATATCTGAGGTCACTGCACTTAAAACCTATAAGTCACCCCTATGGCATGCTCTTCAGTCCTCAGGGCAGGGTGCAGGGTTACAAGTGTGAGGGTGCCCCTGCTTGAGTAGGACACCCCTACAAACCCCGAAAATGATTCTCCAGGATTTGTATGTGCAGTCAGCAATTTTAAGACATATGGTGGACATCAGTCATTACGAGGTGTCTAACTATTTAATGGATGTACCTAACCCGGTCATGTTTCGTATCAAACATGTTGGAATCATACCCCAACACCGATTCCAGTGGTGAAAGTATGATCCCATGTAACTGGGGCCTCCCGGTAACAACCTTTCAGGGTCTGCAAGCAAGCTAGTGCTGCTCCCAACTACAGACACGATTCTGCCCTCCTACTGCTGAGCTATGCTCAAGCAGGGAAGGTAGGACAATAGGTTTTCTGCTGCAGGGAGGTGTGACCACCTCCTAGACAGGACTTAGTGTATTTGGCTGGGGGCGCTTGCCAGCGCCACCTGACTGCTTTGAAGGCCACAGATGGTGCCCTACTTGCAGACTCCAGTTTGAGCCAGTTCAGGGACCCATTGGTTCCCGCGCTGGTGCGAAACTGGACAAAGGACAAGGGAGTATCCTCCCCTCTGTCAAGCCCCCCCCTTCCTCTGGGAGGGACCCCCAGGTCATTCCAACCCTCTCCCTAGGGTACTTAACGGCTTCCCTGTGGGTGAGTCCTTAGATTCGTCATGGAACAAGACTCACCTCTGAAACTACTACACTCCTCAATCATCTGGACACTTGGACTTCGACTGGAACCAAGACTGCATCAAGGAAGAATCCTGCTGCTTCTGGTCTCACTGTTCTTCAAGTCTCCTGCATCGTTGGTGTCTGTGCTTCATCCAGGATCTCCAAAAGACCTATGGGTATCAAGGACACCTGAAGAAATCTCCCTTGGAGAGAAGGAGTCCCTCCCCAGCATCTGCAGGCACTGCAATGAGACTGACCGGTCTGCTGCTCCTGACGTCCCACAGACATCCACAGGTTCAGCAACACAGGTGGTGGACCTGTGGCTCCCTAGAGGCCTGACCTGTTTTACCTGCAATTTGGAGGGCAGTATCCCTCGTGGGGGGTTCTGAGAACAACCCCTGTGCACCGTGTTGACTTGCAGTTGCCAAGTCTTGTTGGCTCTGCACTCCAGAGATTTTCAGGCTGCAAGATGCTCCACCCGCCATTCCCTATCTTCCTAAAGAATAGAGTCCTACCTGCATCTCCTGCATCGTGGCCTCCAACTTTACTAAGCTGCTTGAGGTCCTCTGGAGACACCTGTGCTTCTGGCCTGTGGGTCCTGTTGAGTGTCTCCTCCTGCTTCAGTCGGCTCCCCTGCCTGCTCGGGGCCTGCTCTGAGTGTCCTGGCTTTGGTAAGTCCCTTGGACCTTGCTCGTCCCAATGTTTGGCTTGTTGGTACTCCCGCCAGACACCAACCACCTAGACACCGACATCCAACGTGGGACAGCTCGAGCAAGGCTGCTGGTCTTGCTCAGCATCGCCTGGTCCTCCCTGCTGCAGCAACAAGTTCACTATCATCTCTGCTGAACCTCTCGACATCGGTGGGCATTGTGCTTCAATGCCTCCTGGTCACCTCCAAATGGCATAGACTCTGTCCCCCCTGCTTGCAGGTTCTTCACTTTAAGAATCCACACTTGGATTCCACCAGACTCCTTCACAGTCTTCTCCAGAGGCATCTTCTTCGAAGTCTCCCATTGTCGTCTACAGAAGGTTCCAACGTCACTTCACCCCTCTACAACCAGCTTTTCTGGTGCAGGTAGCCTAGTTCCTGGGGCATCCAGGGGTGGGCTGGCTCTTCAACCTTTTGTTTCCCAAAGGGTTTTTTTTCGGGGTCCTCCGGGAACTCCAACCGCAACTTCTCCATTGACTTCCATTGGGCATGCGGCTGTGTTTCCACTCTGCACACAGCCTCCGTGGGGTTCCTGAGTACTTACCTTGGGTGGTTCCTCATGTGCCAAGCTTCTCTGAGTCTTCAGGTCCAAGTCCCGTTCTACTTTGCAGTTCGCATTCCACTTTCTTATTATATGGTTTGGTTTCCCCCTGGAGACCAGTGTATATTTGTGCTACTTACCTGATTATTTGTATGTATTGTATTGATATTTCCGGGTAGGAGATATGCCAATGTGTTAGCGATTGTTTTGTGTAATAAATAGACAAATTGTTATATACACACTAAGTGGTTCTTTTTCATTTAACTTGCACTAATCATTAAAATTGATGAAACAAGCTGCTTTACACTCCATAAAGATAAGCCTTAAGGCTGTTCTCCAGAGCTACCACTGTGAGAGATTTCTATAATTATCAAAGACCACTAAAATCACCATAAGACTTTTCTGAATTAGATCAAGGTGCAGCACTTAAATAAGTGTGAAACATATACTAAGCCAGCTTCCTACAAACCCTAAAGACACATTAATGTTATCAACCACACACAGGCTCAAACTTGAGAATTGTAATTACAAATTCAATACAAGTGTCCCAAATACTTCACACTCCTGGTACCTAACTTAAGCATAAAGCAACCATCTAAAATTTAAAAAGGAGCGACCAGCCTTTAGCTGAATACAAATTTATTGCCTGAGCCACGGTAACTGTATCACCTGAAACCATGCTATATGATCATGAAAATAAATTAGGCTTCTATGCTGATGACACACATATTTTTCATTTGTCTTTGGTGTAGGGCGTGGGGTGTCCATTGTGCCCATTGGCTGCAGGACTTTAGTAGCCTAAAAGCTCCGGAACATCTTCCAATTAAATGGAGGTGCAAATGAGGTTTTAGTGAGAGGTTCTAATATGTGCTTTAGAAAAATGCAAAGAGCCTTAGCCCCCACTACTTTTGACTCAGCATTCTGATTAAACCTAAAGTGTAAACTCTATTTACCCTTGTTGCTGGTGCTGAAAATGCATTGATTCCAAGCTCCGAGCTGTTACGAAGTCAATCAATCAATCAGGGTTTGTAAAGCGTACTACTCACCGTGAGGGTCTCAAGGTGCTGGGGGTGGGGGTGGGTGTGAGCAGCTCCGTTTGGGTCATATGAACAGCCAGGTCTTGAGGTCCTTCCTGAATTGGTGCAGTGTAGGGCTTCGACGGAGTTGAAGGGGGAGTTCGTTCCGGGTCTTAGCCGCGAGGTAGGAGAAGGATCTTCCACCTGGTCTGGTCCTGTAAAAACATGGGATGGTGGCTAGGGTGAGGTCGGCTGAGTGGAGGTTTCTCTTGAGGGCGTGGAAGGAGATTCAGTCGTTGAGGTATTGGGGTCCAGTGTTGAGGAGGGCTTTGTAGGCATGTGTGAGCAGCTTGAGCGTTATTCTTCGTTCAATGGGGAGCCAGTGGAGGTCACGGAGGTGTTGGGTGATGTGGTTGTGCTGTGGGAAATCGAGGACAAGTCTGGCTGTGGCTTTCTGGACGGTCTGGAGTTTGCAGAAGTGTTTTTTGTTAATTCTGGCGTAGAGGGCGTTGCCGTAGTCCAATCTGCTGGTGATGGGTGCGTGAGTGGCGGTTTTCCTGGAGTCGCAATCCACTTGAACATTTTGCCAAGTATGCTGAGGGTGTTGAAGCATGCGGAGGATACGAAGTTGATCTGGCGACTCATGGTGCGGGATGAAACGAGCATGATGCCGAGGTTGCGTGCATGGTCCATTGGGGTGGGTGGGTTTTTGAGGGCGGGGAGTCACCAGGTGTCATCCCATGTAGAGGGGGTGGAGCCAAGGATGAGGACTTCTGTTTTCTCAGAGTTGAGCTTCAGGAAGCTGTTCTCATCCAGGTTGTGACGTTTTTTTTCCCTTCTTGGAAGCTGGATGTCATCCTACAGTTAACTTAAAAACCTAAAGAAGAAAAACCACATTTGATTTGTAGTTGTTACACTGAACTACTGATTAGGTTTTTTAAATGTCCTGGTCGCAGGTTTATATATTGAACACACAGGCTATAGAAAGTTTGTGTTGTGTTTTAAATTAACACACACAAGTAGTAATTAGAAACAGAGCCCCCACAACGCTAAGGATGCCTGGCTTCCACCTTGGGGGTGCCCAGGAGTGGACACCTCACAGGGAAAGCCAGGATGGGTTGCACAACGGTATTCGTACAAGCGCCTTGAGACCCTTGCGGGTGAGTAGTGCGCTATACAAGTATCAATTTACAGTTTATACTTGATGACCTCCAGCCAACAGCTTCAGCTACTTCTCCATCCCAAGCATTGTCTAGCAATCAATCCGTGATCTCAGTCATACCAGATTTAAGACAAAAGACTCAGTGGACAGCCCTCATTCATCTTCCCTCCATTGTACATGTTAGGACACATTTGTAATAATGAGTCAATTCTCATCCCCAACATTGCTAGCATTGGAAGACCTGGAAAATGTACTATTAACTCAAACGGATACCATGTTGAGAGTAACTATACACTTATTCACTGAAAAAAACATAGTTTTCAGGGACGTTATAGTTAGTTGGACATTTCAGTCGTACAAAACCAGAAAAATTCGGCCATTATAGTTAGAAGAGCTAACTATAACTCGCACCCCCGCAATGCACTGCTGATGACGTCACATATTACATCATTCATGACATGTTCAGTGACATCACTGAAGACACATGAGATAAAAGGGGGATCCCAAAACGTGTTTTCCCCATGTTAATTTCCATAGGGCAGTTGGACTCACTTTTAGCCCGAACGGCTGAATGGATTTCCACCAAAGTTGGCAAAATTGTAGGGACTGGTCGCCCGATGTGCCTTTGCTATGTCTCAAGATATGTGCTCCAGTGGATTTTGAGTAATTTAGGTTAAAAAATATATATATATCTATAAGCGCGCCCCGGTACGCGCACCGGGGCGCGCACCAGCGCGCTACGCGAGTTCGCGAGCGGAAAGCTGATTGGCTCTCGGGTGTCTGTCAACATTCCAAACAGTCCGGAGCGGTCGCCATCTTGTGTCTCGGTAGGATCGAGACACAAGAGGTGGCAAAAACAAAGGGGGAAATTACCAAAAGGGGGCAGGGTAGACCCCCCTGACCCCCTAGGTTTGATGTGGGGGCCATAAAAGAGCTCCGCGGGGCAAAACAAAATAAATTTGATTTTCGCGGGGAGAGCGCCCGGTACGCGCACCGGGGAGCGTACCGGGGAGCGTACCATGAGGAAAACCCAGTGAAACAGTAAAATAATAATTTAAAGTGCTTAGAGGTAGGGTAGCTCTGAATAGAGTTGTTGTGTTGTGTGGGTGATTTAAGTACCAACATGTAGGTACCAATGCAGAGTCTTAAATTCAATGTACACCGTCTCCTCTGTAGATAATTTGCATGTTGTTACAAAAGTTATTGTGGTATATGGAATCTATACCATAGTCTGTCAGGAAAGCAGAAACAACATGGAGATAGGAGATGAAAAAGAGATGTCAAATACACATTGGCGATAATATAGTGGGAGAAAGGAAGTTACTATGAGCAAAAATACTATGTAACACAAAAAAGTTGCACAGTATACTATAAGTCTCACTTTATATTATAATCATTTTGGTACTATTTCATGAATTATATATAAAAATGAATAATGTCTCGAACAATTTTTAATTATTAAATATAAATTTATTGTTGTGAATTTTCCAAATTTAATAAAACTTCCAACATTAGATCATCTGGAATGTCCTCATAATTTTGATTCCATGATTCTATGCTTTCTACACAGTCTATTAATTCCTGGTCCAGAGACTGATCCATAAATTCCAAGTCAACAATATCTTCTTCAGGATTGTTCTCAACCACAATTTCAAAAGAAATATTAATTGTGTCTTCTTTTCCTTCCATTTTCTTGCTGTAAATTGCATAAAAAATAACTATATCAGTAGAGTTAGGGCACTGTTGGGTTTAAGTTCAGACAGGTACTTCTGAGTTTTTAACAGTGAAGTTATCTTTGGGCAGTGTATGGTATCAGGCAGGAAGTAGAAATATAAAAAAGTGCATGTGATGAAGCCTAAGTAAATTCATAATTATACCAGAGAAGCCTAACTCAATCCATAACTATAACAGAGAAGCCTATCTCAATCTATAACTATAACAGAGGGACAGTAAATAACTATCAGAAAAAGTTTTTCCAAATTAACTTAAAGTGCACAATATAGTTCCCCTTACAAATTAACAACTTACCTTACAGAAATCTGTTGAAGTTTTATGAGAATATCCTTTATAAATGTACCTCAGGTAGTTCTAGTCAAAATGGCCGTGTTTCCCTCTCATTTTTCATATATATTCATGTACATAACCAATCAAATGTCAGCACATAAAAGTAGAAAATGAAAGTAACATTTTAATTGGTTGTAAATTCTAACACTTTATATGTGTTTTTGTCATGAAATTTACCTCAGGATATTTAGACAGGGCTACAGTCCAAATGGCTCAATGGAATTCCACCAAATTTGGGAAAATGGTAGGGACTGGTATGTAGTAGGGCCTATTCTATATTTGGTGAAAGTCTCTCCAGTGGTTTTTATGTGAATTAACTTTCAAAATATTTGGGGAGCGCTTACCGGTGCGCGCCCCGGTACGCGTACCGGCAGCGCTACGGGAGTCCTCCATCTTGTGTTTCGGTAGATTTGAGACACAAGATGGAGGACAAACAGCGTTGGGAATGGGTAAAAGGGGGCACGGTAGACACCCCCTAGGTTTTTTGAGGGGGGCTTAAATTTTCGCGGGTGGAGCGCCCGGTACGCGCACCGGGAAGCATACCGGGGAGCGTACTTTGGTGAAAAACAGTGAAAAAAGTTAGAGTAAAATAATCATTTTGAGTGATCAGAGGTAGGGTAGCCCTGAAAAGAGCTTTTGGGTTCTGTGGCTGATTTAGGTACCTACAAGTAGGTTCCAATGCACAGTCTTAAATTCAGGAGGAATATTCTATTCCCCTCATCTGAGAAGTACCATCTCCTCTGTAGATATCTTGCATGTTGTAACGCAAGTTATTGTTGTATATTGAACCTATTCCATAGCCTCTTATGTAAGCAGAAACAGATTTATTCACATGTTTCTGTGCTTTCTCAAATTGTGGACAAAATTGGTTGGACCACTTCCATTTCTGTTTTTGGCATATATTGGAATATACCAAGGCAGTTTGTGGAAAAAGTGTCATTAATTGCCCAAAGGTGTCCTTTAAAAGCATTTCCAGACCTACCCCAGTCAAAGTGCCTAGGTCATTTCCACCACGGGAGCGCCCCAAAGCAAAAAAAAAAAAAAACCATGAACAATATACATAAAGAAAATAGTATTACATAAATATACAATATAGGATTCATTATAAAAAATATTATATTTCATAGCTATAGAATTTTGCTATTAAAAAACCTTTGAAATTCACTGAAAAAACCATAGGTTTCACACCAGTTACTGTTAGGAATTAGCATTTAAAAAACCTATTAAATTCACTGAAAAAACCATAGGTTTGACACCAGTTATAGTTAGCTGGAAATTTTACTCGAATGAAACCATTGAAATTCCCACGTTATAGTTACTTGGACTCACTATAACTTGCGCGTGCAATGCACTGCTGATGACGTCAAATATTACATCACTCATGACATGGTCAGTGACATCACTCATGACATCACTGATGACACCATCCTTGTGACAGAGTGACAGACCTCCTTTCACTGTAAAGTAACCCTTGAAACACATATTCAAAAATAGAAACTAAAATTTTCAAAAAAATGGAGATACCCATACCAGTTACAACAACCAATTCAATAATTCCACCATCTATATACACATCCACTCATTCACCAACAGTTCTATATAGTCACTCATACATATACTCACTCATCATATGTAGTGATACACCTATACATCCTGTTACACACCGACAGTCATCCAAAAGTTACTCACACACATACTCACACATGCAAATAAACTTTTGAACATCCATTTATTTGCAAATACAGCTATACACACACTACCGCCTTACTTCTAAGGAAACTTACACATACTTACTCTCTTAAACAATCACTTATAGAAACACATACTTATTTAAACAGGAACTCTTACAATCTCTTACTCTCACATATACTCACTTATATACATCAATATTCACATATACTACATTAAAACATATGTCGTTACTGATAAAGACACTAGTGAGACAATTATTCACTCACTAACACACACATATACACAGTGCTAAGTAATACCCCCACCAAACCATACAGACACTCATACTGATACTAAAAAAAACATCTAATAACCCATATACATACACATGTAGCTACTCACCAACCCATGCAGCCACTTATACACAAAGTGAAACACTAATACATATATTTAAATATTTAAACATTACTCACTAATATATGTATTCACTAAGATACACTTAATAAGCCAGTTAACCAATCAATTTTTTATAAAAAAAACATCCATTTAGACACTTATTTAAACATTTATTCTTCCATCAACTTTTACATATACATATATAAAACATATTTATTTTTCAGAAAGACACACATTCACTGGATGGTGTCATCAGTGATGTCATGAGTGATGTCACTGACCATGTCATGAGTGATGTAATATGTGACGTCATCAGCAGTGCATTGCACGCGCAAGTTATAGTGAGTCCAACTAACTATAACGTGGGAATTTCAATGGTTTTATGCGAGTAAAATTTCCAGCTAACTATAACTGGTGTCAAACCTATGTTTTTTTCAGTGAATTTAATAGGTTTTTTAAATGCTAATTCCTAACTATAACTGGTGTGAAACCTATGGTTTTTTCAGTGAATTTCAAAGGTTTTTTAATAGCAAAATTCTATAGCTATGAAATATAATATTTTTTATAATGAATCCTATATTGTATATTTATGTAATACTGTTTTCTTTATGTATATTGTTCATGTTTATTTATTTTTTTTGCTTTGGGGCGCTCCCGTGGTGGAAATGACTTAGGAACTTTGACTGGGGTAGGTCTGAAAATGCTTTTAAAGGACACCTTTGGGCAATTGATGACACTTTTTCCACAAACTGCCTTGGTATATTCCAATATATGCCAAAAACAGAAATGGAAGTGGTCCAACCAATTTTGTCCACAATTTGAGAAAGCACGGAAACATGTGAATAAATCTGTTTCTGCTTACATGAGAGACTATGGAATGGGTTCAATATACAACAATAACTTGCGTTACAACATGCAAGATATTCACAGAGGAGTAGGTGTGCACTTCTCAGATGAGGGGAATAGAATATTCCTCCTGAATTTAAGACTGTGCATTGGAACCTACTTGTAGGTACCTAAATCAGCCACAGAACCCAAAAGCTCTTTTCAGGGCTACCCTACCTCTGATCACTCAAAATGATTACTTTACTCTAACTTTTTTCACTGTTTTTCACCAAAGTACGCTCCCCGGTATGCTTCCCGGTGCGCGTACCGGGCGCTCCCCCCGCGAAAATTAAAAAAAAAAAAAATGGTGGGGCCTATATGGGCCTCCTAAGCCCCCCTCAAAAAACCTAGGGGGTCAGGGGGTTTCTACCGTGCCCCCTTTTACCCATTCCCAAAGTTGTTTGTCCTCCATCTTGTGTCTCAAATCTACCGAAACACAAGATGGAGGACTCCCGTAGCGCTGCCGGTACGCGTACCGGGGCGCGCACCGATAAGCGCTCCCCCAAAATTTTGAAAGTTAATTCACATAAAAACCACTGGAGAGACTTTCACCAAATATAGAATAGGCCCTACTACATACCAGTCCCTACCATTTTCCCAAATTTGGTGGAATTCCATTGAGCCATTTGGGCTGTAGCCCTGTCTAAATATCCTGAGGTAAATTTCATGACAAAAACACATATAAAGTGTTAGAATTTACAACCAATTAAAATGTTACTTTCATTTTCTACTTTTATGTGCTGACATTTGATTGATTATGTACATGAATATATATGAAAAATGAGAGGGAAACACGGCCATTTTGACTAGAACTACCTGAGGTACATTTATAAAGAATATTCTCATAAAACTTCAACAGCTTTCTGTAAGGTAAGTTGTTAATTTGTAAGGGGAACTATGTTGTGCACTTTAAGTTAATTTGGAAAAACGTTTTCTGATAGTTATTTACTGTCCCTCTGTTATAGTTATAGATTGAGATAGGCTTCTCTGTTATAGTTATGGATTGAGTTAGGCTTCTCTGGTATAATTATGAATTTACTTAGGCTTCATCACATGCACTTTTTTATATTTCTACTTCCTGCCTGATACCATACACTGCCCAAAGATAACTTCACTGTTAAAAACTCAGAAGTACCTGTCTGAACTTAAACCCAACAGTGCCCTAACTCTATGATATAGTTATTTTTTATGCAATTTACAGCAAGAAAATGGAAGGAAAAGAAGACACAATTAATATTTCTTTTGAAATTGTGATTGAGAACCATCCTGAAGAAGATATTGTTGACTTGGAATTTATGGATCAGTCTCTGGACCAGGAATTAATAGACTGTGTAGAAAGCATAGAATCATGGAATAAAAATTATGAGGACATTCCAGATGATCTAATGTTGGATGTTTTATTACATTTTGGAAAATTCACAACAATAAATTTATATTTAATAATTAAAAATTGTTCGAGACATTATTCATTTTTATATATAATTCATGAAATAGTACCAAAATGATTATAATATAAAGTGAGACTTATAGTATACTGTGCAACGTTTTTGTGTTACATAGTAATTTTGCTCATAGTTACTTCCTTTCTCCCACTATATTATCGCCAATGTGTATTTGACATCTCTTTTTCATCTCCTGCCTCCATGTTGTTTCTGCTATCCTGACAGACTATGGTATAGATTCCATATACCACAATAACTTCTGTAACAACATGCAAATTATCTACAGAGGAGACGGTGTACATTGAATTTAAGACTCTGCATTGGTACCTACATGTTGGTACTTAAATCACCCACACAATAAACAACTCTATTCAGAGCTACCCTACCTCTAAGCACTTTAAATTATATTTTACTGTTTCACTGGGTTTTCCTCATGGTACGCTCCCCGGTACGCTCCCCGGTGCGCGTACCGGGCGCTACCCCCGCGAAAATCGATTTTTTTTTTTTGCCCCGCGCAGCCCTTTTATGGCCCCCACATCAAACCTAGGGGGTCAGGGGGGGTCTACCCTGCCCCCTTTTGGTCATTTCCCCCTTTGTTTTTGCCACCTCTTGTGTCTCGATCCTACTGAGACACAAGATGGCAACCGCTCCGGACTGTTTGGAATGTTGACAGACACTCGAGAGCCAATCAGCTTTCCGATCGCGAACTCGCGTAGCGCGCTGGTGCGCGCCCCGGTGCGCGTACCGGGGCGTGCTGATAGATATATATATTTTTTTGAACCTAAATTACTCAAAATCCACTGGAGCACATATCTTGAGACATAGCAAAGGCACATCGGGTTACCAGTCCCTACAATTTTGCCAAGTTTGGTGGAAATCCATTCAGCTTTTCGGGCTAAAAGTGAGTCCAACCGCCCTATGGAAATTAACATGGGGAAAACACGTTTTGGGACCCCCCTTTTATCTCAGCCCCCGGTTGACAAATCCCCCCAAACTTTCAGGAAAGGAGCAGAGTGGAGCGGGCCATCTTCTTTGAGAAATTCGCGAAGATTCGTCCACCGGTGCCAAAGTTATTCCCAATAGAATGTTGCGGATTTCCTATGGAAAACAATCCTAACTATAACTACCTACTGGCGACCGCCAGTAGGTAATATATATATATATATATATATATATATATATATATATATATATATATATATATATATATATATATATATATATATATATATTTGGGACAAACAAAAAACAAAAATTAAAAAACAAAATTACAACAAAAACGCTGGCCGTCGCGTCACCTCACAGTGAGGCGTTCCCGCCCCTCGACAGCCTAGCCCTCCCTAACTCCCGCCCCTAAAGCCCTCCCAACCAATCGCGCTCCGATGGATTGTTCCATCGCGTGGATATTCCCAGGGGGACACCGGCTCGCGCCAGGTTCCCCCTGGGTCCCATCGCGCAATAGCAACAATCTACACCTTGTTATCCTTAGCAGAAAAGGTCACTTTATTAGGACAGGCAAAAACTGAATATTCCTTCTTAATGCAACATTTGTGTCACAAGAGAGAAATAAAACATTATCAAAAATTCCAAACGTTTTCCCCCATAAAAATATAATCAAAAACATTCCCAACAATACTTATCAAAAAAACACCCAAATACTGTACAAACCCAACATTTCCATTTTTCTTCCTCTTTGTCTTTTCCTTACCCATCTTTCCGCCTCCCCTCCCCCCACCCTAAAGGGAAAGGATAAGCCCGCTCTAGACCATCCAGACCCCCAAAAAGCGCCACCCAGGAAAACCAAAGAGTTTTCCTGGCCCCACCCTTCTTGCTCAGAACAATGTTATTTGTTATTGCTATCACACCACAGATTTTCACCCCCAAAACCCGCCAGCAGATCCCTCAATTCCATCCGATAGTATGCCTGCCCTATCTGAGACAGGTACACACCATCCTCCCTAAAAAGATGTTGTTCAATACCTGTGATGTGTTCATGCGCCAATACTTTGATACCCAAAGGAGGACAAACAATGTTCATGGCATGGTTAAGTTTCCTCCGAGCTTTCTCCAAAGCAACATGACTGCGGCCCCCCTCCAATGATGACGATAAATAAATTCAGTCCAAACCAACGATGTACTCGACCAATTGTCCTTTATGTGGAGAAGTGTGGCTCAGGGGTTAGAGGCAGCAGAACCGGAAGCTGAGATCGGTCCTGGACCAGGGTTCAATTCCCCGCCTCGGCGGGGTCTTGGGCTAAATATTCCACGGACTCGATCATTCTCGCCCCGGTGCCCCCTCGACTCACGGGTTCACACTCTGCAACTCTGGGCAATAGCTTGCTTAATCTCCACAACGGCCCCTCGCGGCGGGATGCCTGACTTTCACCTTGTGGATACCCTGCTATCTCACAGGGGAATACCAGGAAGGGTTCCCTAAGCAAGCGCCGGGAAACCCACTGCGGGTAGCTGTGCGCTATATAAGCTCAACTACATTTACATTTACATGACCGCCAAATCCAATTTAATTAGTTTCAACAGCGTTAAACCGGATAAACTTACCAGGTCATTTTCTCCTAAATGGATGATCAATAAATCAGGAAAACCCCTCTCCCGTGACAATTTAGACAGCAAAGAAAACAGATCCCCCCCATTTCATCCCAGCCAAACCCTTCCAAAAAACTTCATGATCCTTGCTGTGGAGGCCAAGAGCCCGTCCGCAAATCTGCCGTTCTGCAAATGAAGCTGCCCATTTTACAAAAGAGTGTCCTATAATCCAAGTCTGCATTTTCCTTGGAAGAGAGTCTTTTCGACCTAAGGCAGGAAAGAACAAAATTAGACAGGTAGATGTACCAATACCACATACAAATAATTTCCTGACATAACGAGAACAGCAGTCTGATTTCCATCTACCAATTCGTTTGATATCCTCCCAACCCAAACCCAATTGAGACGCTTCAGTGGCAGCCCCGATTCTAAAAGAATGTGTACCAAATGATAAGGGGTTTTGTCCCACCCGTATCAAAGTTTTCCTTAATACTGCTAGGAGATGATCACATGTAATTCTGTGTCCGTTACAATGACAAAATATCACCCCTTGTTGGAAATCATTAGACTTCAGGAATGACTCCCATTCTCCCAAAGGACAGCAACCCTTCACACCACTTCCCTTCAAGTGAATCCATGTACCCTTGCCCAATTGATCAGTTTTTGATTTGTTCAGCAAAATCCGCAAAGACCCCTGATGAAAGTGAATATCGCTAGTCTGTATTCCCAATTGTCCTCGCAAGCCCAGCAATTTGGACACTCTAAACGCCCCGAAAACAACCAAATCATACAGAGTCTAAAACGTGTAACGTCCCACCCAGTATAACAACAATTTGGCAATTGTAACAATAATTGCTGCAAAAGTGTAAAAGTTATGGGCTCACGTAAAGACAAGGAATGAACCCTCTCTCTACTAAAACCTTTTAACATACGCCGTAACAAAACGCTCCCCCCTAATTCCAGCCCCCACAATAATTGTCCATAGAATGAAATACCCGAAAGTTTACCAGCAATGGTCGTATGAGATAAACCCTTATCCATCAAGGATAAGACAAAATGTAACATGAAACCTTTGTCACCAACCAATACACCTGAAACATTCTGAGACTTAGCATAACATAAAAACTAAGACCAAGCCTGGCGATAACTGCGTCTGGTGGAAGGAGCAATGGATTGTTCAACCAGCTCGATGACCCTCAATCCCCCAGTGCCCAGATGCAGCTGTCCGCCCCTGGTACCAAAGTGCGGAATTTCTGCCAATTAAAGCAAGATAAGGAGTCTGTGATTGCATTATTAACACCTGGAATGTGTCTTGCTCTAAAAACAATATTGAGGCGGAGACTCTAACATAAAATATCTCAAAAGCTTCAGTACACGTAAATCCTTAGCCCTTTGTCTATTGACAAGATACACCACCGACATATTGTCAATATGAAATAGCACACATCTGTCTCTGAACTCGTCACCCCAGATCAACAAGGCAACAATGAGGGAAAAAACTCTAGAAAGTCAATACTACGTCCCTGATGCAGCCAGTGCTCAGGCCAACTCTCTGCACACCAACAACCTTCCCAAAAGAGACCAAAGCCATGAGCCCCAGACGCATCTGAGAATATTTATATCTGCCAGATTGTATCATCTTCAATAAAAAAAATGGAAACACCATTGAATTCGTCCAGGAACTTAAGCCAAATCAGCAGGTCATCTTTGATGGCTTTAGTCAGTCTAATTTTGTGGTGGGGAAGATAAGCTCCCGACATGGCCATACCCAGTCTCCTGCAAAATGTCCTGCCAGCCCTGACCACCCTACAGGCGAAGTTGAAGTACCCCAGCAAACATTGTACCTGTCTCAGTTAAATTTTCTTCCTGTCTATCACTTCCAACAAAAAAGACCTGACTTCATACGCCTTAGCTGCTGGTAAACGAGCCATCATGTCGTCAGTATCAATCTCAATCCCCAAAAAGGTAAGTTTGGTAGAGGGGCTTTCTGTCTTCTCAGGAGCTAATGGAACACCAAAATCTGACGCCATAACCTGAAAAGTTTGTAAAACTCTGCTACATTGATCCTGCTCTGCCCTTCCAATGAACATAAAATCGTCCAAATAGTGACAAACAGAAGCGTGACCACTTTTTTGCACCACACACCAATGTAAGAAAGTTCTAAATGTTTCAAACAAAGCACAGGATACGGAACATCCCATAGGCAGTACACGATCCACATAGAATGCACCATTAAAGAACATGCCTAACAGCTCAAAATCTGATGGGTGAATAGGCAGCAAACAAAAAGCAAACTGTACATCACATTTCGCAAGCTCCGCACCCGTTCCAGCCAATCGCACCAAACGTAAAGCATCACCCACAGAAGTATAGGACACATTAGAGGCAATAGGGGAGATGAAATCATTAACTGATTGACCCTCAGGCCACGACAAGTGATGAATTAACCGAAATTTGCCGACCACCTTTTTAGGAACAACACCCAAAGGGGAGACAATCAGATTTGGTAGAGGAAGCTGATGAAAGGGTCCCACTATTATACCGGCTTGCAATTCCTTATCCAGTTTTTGTTGGACAATATGGGGTAGTTCCTTGGCAGATTTTATATTATCAGCCCATCGATGGCAACGTGGCCCCTGATAACCTATTTTAAAACCAACAGAAAAACCCCAAAATAATTTGGAAGCCGCATCTGCATCAGTATAAAGCTCCAGCCAAGCCAACATGGACTGCAAATTAACTGGAGTAGGGGCCTTTTGGAATAACTGGGGGAAAGGACCCTCTGCCTCTCTAACCCCTCCCTGGATCCCCGACAGTATGATTTGAGAGACATTGAGTAAGGGCATGTCTCCCCCCACATTGCGAGCACTCGTGTTTAAATCGACAAAATTGCCTGGTGCAGATACCTCGGTTGAAATTCCAACAGGCGCCTGCTGCCGGCAATTGTCCCCTCCCCAAGACACCCACCTCCCTTTGGGCGGGACGCTGCAGAAAGGGCCGATAAATTATGGGTAACCCACTAGCCGTATGAGTCGTTGCCTGAGTCTGGGTAGATGACATCCATTGTAACCAATAAAAAATTTCCAGCTAACTATAACTGGTGTCAAACCTATGGTTTTTTCAGTGAATTTAATAGGTTTTTTAAATGCTAATTCCTAACTATAACTGGTGTGAAACCTATGGTTTTTCCAGTGAAAATATCTATATATATAAATTTATATATATATAGATATATTCACTGAAAAAACCATAGGTTTGACACCAGGTATTGTTAGCTGGAAATTTTACTCGCATAAAACCATTGAAATTCCCACATTATAGTTAGTTGGACTCACTATAACTTGCGCGTGCAATGCACTGCTGATGACGTCACATATTACATCACTCAAGACATGGTCAGTGACATCCCTCATGACATCACTGATGACACCATCCAGTGAATGTGTGTCTTTCTGAAAAATAAATATGTTTTATATATGTATATGTAAAAGTTGATGGAAGAATAAATGTTTAAATAAGTGTCTAAATGGATGTTTTTTCTATACAAAATTGATTGGTTAACTGGCTTATTAAGTGTATCTTAGTGAATACATATATTAGTGAGTAATGTTTAAATATTTAAATATATGTATTAGTGTTTCACTTTGTGTATAAGTGGCTGCATGGGTTGGTGAGTAACTACATGTGTATGTATATGGGTTATTTGATGTTTTTTTTAGTATCAGTATGAGTGTCTGTATTGTTTGGTGGGGGTATTACTTAGCACATAGATGCATGAATGACTGACTCTCTGTTTGTATGTGTTTTGAAGACAGCATATGTGCAGGACTGTATAGGTGGATGAGTGTGTATATGTGTCTGTTAGTGAGTGAAGGACTGTCTCACTAGTGTCTTTATCAGTAACTACATATGTTTTAATGTAGTATATGTGAATATTGATGTATATAAGTGAGTATATGTGAAAGTAAGAGATTGTAAAAGTTCCTGTTTAAATAAGTATGTGTTTCTATAAGTGATTGTTTAAGAGAGTAAGTATGTGTAAGTTTCCTTAGAAGTAAGGTGGTAGTGTGTGTATAGCTGTATCTGCAAATAAATGGATGTTCAATAGTTTATTTGCATGTGTGAGTATGTGTGTGAGTAACTTTTGGATGACTGTCGGTGTGTAACAGTATGTATAGGTGTATCACTACATATGATGAGTGAGTATATGTATGAGTGACTATATAGAACTGTTGGTGAATGAGTGGATGTGTATATAGATGGGGGAATTATTGAATTGGTTGTTGTAACTGGTATGGGTATCTCCATTTTTTTGAAAATTTTAGTTTCTATTTTTGAATATGTGTTTCAAGGGTTACTTTACAGTGAAAGGAGGTCTGTCACTCTGTCACAAGGATTGTGTCATCAGTGATGTCATGAGTGATGTCACTGACCATGTCATGAGTGATGTAATATGTGACGTCATCAGCAGTGCATTGCACGTGCAAGTTATAGTGAGTCCAACTAACTATAACGTGGGAATTTCAATGGTTTTATGCGAGTAAAATTTCCAGCTAACTATAACTGGTGTCAAACCTATGGTTTTTCAGTGAATTTAATAGGTTTTTTAAATGCTAATTCCTAACTATAACTGGTGTGAAACCTACGGTTTTTTCAGTGAATTTCAAAGGTTTTTTAATAGCAAAATTCTATAGCTATGAAATATAATATTTTTTATAATGAATCCTATATTGTATATTTATGTAATACTATTTTCTTTATGTATATTGTTCATGTTTTTTTTTTTTTTTGCTTTGGGGCGCTCCCGTGGTGGAAATGACCTAGGCACTTTGACTGGGGTAGGTCTGGAAATGCTTTTAAAGGACACCTTTGGGCAATTGATGACACTTTTTCCACAAACTGCCTTGGTATATTCCAATATATGCCAAAAACAGAAATGGAAGTGGTCCAACCAATTTTGTCCACAATTTGAGAAAGCACGGAAACATGTGAATAAATCTGTTTCTGCTTTCATGAGAGACTATGGAATAGGTTCAATATACAACAATAACTTGCGTTACAACATGCAAGATATCTACAGAGGAGATGGTACTTCTCAGATGAGGGGAATAGAATATTCCTCCTGAATTTAAGACTGTGCATTGGAACCTACTTGTAGGTACCTAAATCAGCCACAGACCCCAAAAGCTCTTTTCAGGGCTACCCTACCTCTGATCACTCAAAATGATTACTTTACTCTAACTTTTTTCACTGTTTTTCACCAAAGTACGCTCCCCGGTATGCTTCCCGGTGCGCGTACCGGGCGCTCCCCCCGCGAAAACTTAAGCCCCCCTCAAAAAACCTAGGGGTCAGGGGGTGTCTACCGTGCCCCCTTTTACCCATTCCCAACGTTGTTTGTCCTCCATCTTGTGTCTCAAATCTACCGAAACACAAGATGGAGGACTCCCGTACCGCTGCCGGTACGCATACCGGGGCGCGCACCGGTAAGCGCTCCCCAAAAATTTTGAAAGGTAATTCACATAAAAACCACTGGAGAGACTTTCACCAAATATAGAATAAGCCCTACTACATACCAGTCCCTACCATTTTCCCAAATTTGGTGGAATTCCATTGAGCCATTTGGGCTGTAGCCCTGTCTAAATATCCTGAGGTAAATTTCATGACAAAAACACATATAAAGTGTTAGAATTTACAACCAATTAAAATGTTACTTTCATTTTCTACTTTTATGTGCTGACATTTGATTGGTTATGTACATGAATAGAGGGAAACACGGCCATTTTGACTAGAACTACCTGAGGTACATTCATAAAGGATATTCTCATAAAACTTCAACAGCTTTCTGTAAGGTAAGTTGTTAATTTGTAAGGGGAACTATGTTGTGCACTTTAAGTTAATTTGGAAAAACGTTTTCTGATAGTTATTTACTGTCCCTCTGTTATACTTATAGATTGAGATAGGCTTCTCTGTTATAGTTATGGATTGAGTTAGGCTTCTCTGGTATAATTATGAATTTACTTAGGCTTCATCACATGCACTTTTTTATATTTCTACTTCCTGCCTGATACCATACACTGCCCAAAGATAATTTCACTGTTAAAAACTCAGAAGTACCTGTCTGAACTTAAACCCAACAGTGCCCTAACTCTACTGATATAGTTATTTTTTATGCAATTTACATCAAGAAAATGGAAGGAAAAGAAGACACAATTAATATTTCTTTTGAAATTGTGGTTGAGAACAATCCTGAAGAAGATATTGTTGACTTGGAATTTATGGATCAGTCTCTGGACCAGGAATTAATAGACTGTGTAGAAAGCATAGAATCATGGAATCAAAATTATGAGGACATTCCAGATGATCTAATGTTGGATGTTTTATTAAATTTTGAAAATTCACAACAATAAATTTATATTTAATAATTAAAAATTGTTCGAGACATTATTCATTTTTATATATAATTCATGAAATAGTACCAAAATGATTATAATATAAAGTGAGACTTATAGTATACTGTGCAACGTTTTTGTGTTACATAGTAATTTTGCTCATAGTTACTTCCTTTCTCCCACTATATTATCGCCAATGTGTATTTGACATCTCTTTTTCATCTCCTGCCTCCATGTTGTTTCTGCTTTCCTGACAGACTATGGTATAGATTCCATATACCACAATAACTTCTGTAACAACATGCAAATTATCTACAGAGGAGACGGTGTACATTGAATTTAAGACTCTGCATTGGTACCTATATGTTGGTACTTAAATCACCCACACAACACAACAACTCTATTCAGAGATACCCTACCTCTAAGCACTTTAAATTATTATTTTACTGTTTCACTGGGTTTTCCTCATGGTACGCTCCCCGGTACGCTCCCCGGTGCGCGTACCGGGCGCTACCCCCGTGAAAATCGTTTTTTTTTTTTGCCCCACGGAGCCCTTTTATGGCCCCCACATCAAACCTAGGGGGTCAAGGGGGGTCTACCCTGCCCCCTTTTGGTCATTTCCCCCTTTGTTTTTGCCACCTCTTGTGTCTCGATCCTACTGAGACACAAGATGGCAACCGCTCCGGACTGTTTGGAATGTTGACAGACACTCGAGAGCCAATCAGCTTTCCGCTCGCGAACTCGCGTAGCGCGCTGGTGCGCGCCCCGGTGCGCGTACCGGGGCACGCTGATAGATATATATATTTTTTTGAACCTAAATTACTCAAAATCCACTGGAGCACATATCTTGAGACATAGCAAAGGCACATCGGGCTACCAGTCCCTACAATTTTGCCAAGTTTGGTGGAAATCCATTCAGCTTTTCGGGCTAAAAGTGAGTCCAACCGCCCTATGGAAATTAACATGGGGAAGACACGTTTTGGGACCCCCTTTTTATCTCAGCCCCCGCTTGACAAATCCCCCCCAAACTTTCAGGAAAGGAGCAGAGAGGAGCGGGCCATCTTCTTTGAGAAATTCGTGAAGATTCGTCCACCGGCGCCAAAGTTATTCCCAATAGAATGTTGCGGATTTCCTATGGAAAACAATCCTAACTATAACTACCTACTGGCGACCGCCAGTAGGTAATATATATATATATATATATATATATATATAGTCCCAAAACAAAGTTCAGTAAACACGCTCTCAGTGAAGAAAAGGGAGAGTACCAATGCGAGTAAAGTGCGGTTTAATCACAACGCGTTTCGCCAAACAAATGGCTTGATCACGTGATTGAGTGCTTGTTGTACAAAGGTTAAGTAACCTCAACAGAGTGTAAACATAAACATAGGACTGCGGTAGGAGGGCAGACATTACTGAAAGGTCAGGCATAATCAGGCAAACAGCGCGCGGTAAAAGAATAACATAAAATGCATAAGTAATGAACATAATTCATGATATCCCCGCTGAAACTGTTGTAAAAAATGAATAAATGAAGAGATAACTGCTCTCAAACATCAGCCTGCTATGAACAGCATATTATCGCATAAATGCACACTCAAAGCATGTAATAAATAATATTACAAGAATGGCAATAGCGTGTCAATGCATGTACTGAAATGAATGATGATTCACATAATAATGTCAAGATGATAATGGCCTCTCAGTGCATGCATGGCCTGAAAAAGATCCAAATGATTGCGAGGCAAGCCTGTGTCCAACCTGGTAAGATTAGACACAAGACAGTACAAATTAGACACGGAAACATGCTTGCCCCCTTGGACATAGGTATGTCCTGAATCGTGGCGCAGTGCCAGGCAGCTGGGTTCAGAAATTGTCATAAACAAAGTGTCTGTACATACAGGGCAAGTGCCCAAGTCCTGAAATGATGCCCTTACTGTACGAAGTCAATCAGGTGCCCTCACGTGCCGCTCTCACGTCAAACAAGCAAACCAGTGCCCCCGTGTGCAGGAAACAGGAGAAGGGGAGAAGTCCCGTGATCGTGAAATATAAGTGAAAAAGGGGCCCCTTCTCGTTGGTTTCTGTAAATAAAACAAACAAAAATGCAAAATGTAAGTATAATCAATACAACTAGCCATGCTGAAAGCATGAATAACATTAAAAATCAGTTATGGAGGAACTGATTATTCAGAGAGAGGATCCTAAAAGGAGGAAAATGGTTAAAAATATATATATATATACAGTTCTCACAGCATGTCATGTACAGAAAAAGACACCAGGGCCCTGGTGTCAAACGGGGTGGGTGGTAAGCACTAGATTAGTGCTTGAGATGTACTGATAGATCCTCATTCTCATTCAAACCCCCCGGGGTTTTAGTTTGGAAATCAATGATGAGTTTGGACTCCCTTTGACGCAATTTCAGGACTCTATTTCCCCCCCTGGGATTCTTGGTGACTTGTTCCAGGATGATGTACCTTAAGTCCCTCACATTCGAGAAATGGGATTCTCTAAAATGTCGGGCCACCGGATATTTGGGATCAAAATTAGTAACGGCTCTAGTATGTTCTAGTATTCTCTTTTTAGCCATGCAAGTAGTGCTCCCGATGTACCATTTGTTACAGGTGCAGATGATTGCATAGATAACAAATGTGGAGCTGCAAGTCAAAAAAGGTTTGATACTCTTCTTGACGCCATTGTGATTGACTTCCTTACAAGACTTACTGTTTGCACACGCCTTGCAGTGTTCACAAGGGTAAAAACCGTCGATGCCCTCTATGTTGGTAGAGGGGTGCACCGTGATGTCACTGTGGACAAGCATGTCCCGTATATTCTTACCACGTCTGTACGTGATACTAGGTCTGGTAGCCAGATCTGCTCCTAGAACGTTGTCACTTTTGAGAATGTTCCAATTGCTAGTAACAATTCTCTTGATGGCTTCGGCATCTGAGCTGTATGTTAAAATGAGTCTAGTGGTTTGTCCCTTCTGGATATCATCATCTGGTTTGTCACTGATGGTTTCGGTTCTATCTATGGCATTCACCCTCATTCTGGCTTTTTTCAGAACCCAATCAGGGTAACCCCTTTCTCTGAATCTTGTCATCATGACCTTGCTTTCTTCCTCAAAACTTTGACTGGTATTACAGTTGCGTTTAGCCCTCAGTAGTTCCCCAAACGGAATGCTCCACTTGAGATTTTCCGGATGACTACTGAGGGCATGCAGCATACTGTTCCCTGCCGTATTCTTGCGGAAAAGTGAAGTAAGAACCTGGTTGTTTTTTACTTCCACTCTTACGTCAAGATACTCTATGGAAGTCTTGCTTTTGTTACCACTCAAGACGATGTTTCTGTCATTGTTGTTGAGTTTGTCAACAAAAGCATCAGCCTCATCCATAGTGCCACTCCACACAATGAAGAGATCGTCAATGTATCTCAACCATACCTTAACCTTGGCAAAATCTGTCTGGAAATTGTTGTCATTGCATATGTCTGATTCCCATTTGCCCAGAAAAAGATTCGCAAAACTGGGTGAAAAGCATGAACCCATGGCTGACCCGCTTACCTGTCTGTATAATTCACCGTTAAACATAAAGATGTTGTATTCCAAACAATATTTGATCATTTCAAGAATCATACCAGTATGGTCTCTGTATCTAATGGGCCTGTTCTGGAGAAATTCTTCGCATGCCTCTAGTCCTTGTTTATGGTCTATTATGGTGTACAGACTCTGTACATCCAACGTGATCAGAATGGAGTCTGTATCCCATGTTAGACCTTCGATTTTCTTAAGAAAATCCTTCGTGTCTTTAACATAACTGGATAAGTTGGTCACAGATTCTCTCAAGAAATGGTCTATGTACTTGGATACCATCTCTGAAACACTGCCCCTGGAAGACACAATGGGTCTCCCTGGTGGATTGTTTTTGTTCTTGTGAACTTTGGGCAGTAGATACAGCACGGGAAGTATAGGAAAATCACATTTAAGATATTTAAACTCGTCCCATGATAAAATACCTCTATCCTTCCAGTCTAACAGAAAATCATGTAAAATGGTGATACTTTCATGGTAAACTGCCGTATCAATTGTCTCATAAAAACGGCTGTCAGCCAGCTGTCTGTTGGCCTCATTAATGTACATTTCTCTGTCGGGCCCTGGTGTCTTTTTCTGTACATGACATGCTGTGAGAACTGTATATATATATATATTTTTAACCATTTTCCTCCTTTTAGGATCCTCTCTCTGAATAATCAGTTCCTCCATAACTGATTTTTAATGTTATTCATGCTTTCAGCATGGCTAGTTGTATTGATTATACTTACATTTTGCATTTTTGTTTGTTTTATTTACAGAAACCAACGAGAAGGGGCCCCTTTTTCACTTATATTTCACGATCACGGGACTTCTCCCCTTCTCCTGTTTCCTGCACACGGGGGCACTGGTTTGCTTGTTTGACGTGAGAGCGGCACGTGAGGGCACCTGATTGACTTCGTACAGTAAGGGCATCATTTCAGGACTTGGGCACTTGCCCTGTATGTACAGACACTTTGTTTATGACAATTTCTGAACCCAGCTGCCTGGCACTGCGCCACGATTCAGGACATACCTATGTCCAAGGGGGCAAGCATGTTTCCGTGTCTAATTTGTACTGTCTTGTGTCTAATCTTACCAGGTTGGACACAGGCTTGCCTCGCAATCATTTGGATCTTTTTCAGGCCATGCATGCACTGAGAGGCCATTATCATCTTGACATTATTATGTGAATCATCATTCATTTCAGTACATGCATTGACACGCTATTGCCATTCTTGTAATATTATTTATTACATGCTTTGAGTGTGCATTTATGCGATAATATGCTGTTCATAGCAGGCTGATGTTTGAGAGCAGTTATCTCTTCATTTATTCATTTTTTACAACAGTTTCAGCGGGGATATCATGAATTATGTTCATTACTTATGCATTTTATGTTATTCTTTTACCGCGCGCTGTTTGCCTGATTATGCCTGACCTTTCAGTAATGTCTGCCCTCCTACCGCAGTCCTATGTTTATGTTTACACTCTGTTGAGGTTACTTAACCTTTGTACAACAAGCACTCAATCACGTGATCAAGCCATTTGTTTGGCGAAACGCGTTGTGATTAAACCGCACTTTACTCGCATTGGTACTCTCCCTTTTCTTCACTGAGAGCGTGTTTACTGAACTTTGTTTTGGGACTACAGTGAACTTTGCCGGTTTTCTCCGCCGGCGCACACGCCACCTTCCATGGGTCGGAGAGATCCAGAAGGAGTGGTTTACCGTGGATATATATATATATATATATATAT
The DNA here is from genome assembly GCF_964261635.1 of Lissotriton helveticus. Taxonomy (NCBI): domain Eukaryota; kingdom Metazoa; phylum Chordata; class Amphibia; order Caudata; family Salamandridae; genus Lissotriton; species Lissotriton helveticus. The sequence goes on from NC_136068.1 coordinate 1,438,272,431, forward strand.
ATATATATATATATATATATATATATATTTTGGGACAAACAAAAAACAAAAATTAAAAAACAAAATTACAACAAAAACGCTGGCCGCCGCGTCACCTCACAGTGAGGCGTTCCCGCCCCTCGACAGCCTAGCCCTCCCTAACTCCCGCCCCTAAAGCCCTCCCAACCAATCGCACTCCGATGGATTGTTCCATCGCGCGGATATTCCCAGGGGGACACCGGCTCGCGCCAGGTTCCCCCTGGGTCCCATCGCGCAATAGCAACAATCTACACCTTGTTATCCTTAGCAGAAAAGGTCACTTTATTAGGACAGGCAAAAACTGAATATTCCTTCTTAATGCAACATTTGTGTCACAAGAGAGAAATAAAACATTATCAAAAATTCCAAACGTTTTCCCCCATAAAAATATAATCAAAAACATTCCCAACAATACTTATCAAAAAAACACCCAAATACTGTACAAACCCAACATTTCCATTTTTCTTCCTCTTTGTCTTTTCCTTACCCATCTTTCCGCCTACCCTCCCCCCACCCTAAAGGGAAAAGATAAGCCCGCTCTAGACCATCCAGACCCCCAAAAAGCGCCACCCTGGAAAACCAAAGAGTTTTCCTGGCCCCACCCTTCTTGCTCAGAACAATGTTATTTGTTATTGCTATCACACCACAGATTTTCACCCCCAAAACCCGCCAGCAGATCCCTCAATTCCATCAGATAGTATGCCTGCCCTATCTGAGACAGGTACACACCATCCTCCCTAAAAAGATGTTGTTCAATACCTGTGATGTGTTCATGCGCCAATACTTTGATACCCAAAGGAGGACAAACAATGTTCATGGCATGGTTAAGTTTCCTCCGAGCTTTCTCCAAAGCAACATGACTGCGGGCCCCCCTCCAATGATGACGATAAATAAATTCAGTCCAAACCAACAATGTACTCGACCAATTGTCCTTTATGACCGCCAAATCCAATTTAATTAGTTTCAACAGCGTTAAACCGGATAAACTTACCAGGTCATTTTCTCCTAAATGGATGATCAATAAATCAGGAAAACCCCTCTCCTGTGACAATTTAGACAGCAAAGGAAACAGATCCCCCCCATTTCATCCCAGCCAAACCCTTCCAAAAAACTTCATGATCCTTGCTGTGGAGGCCCAGAGCCCGTCCGCAAATCTGCCGTTCTGCAAATGAAGCTGCCCATTTTACAAAAGAGTGTCCTATAATCCAAGTCTGCATTTTCCTTGGAAGAGAGTCTTCTCGACCTAAGGCAGGAAAGAACAAAATTAGACAGGTAGATGTACCAATACCACATACAAATAATTTCCTGACATAACGAGAACAGCAGTCTGATTTCCATCTACCAATTCGTTTGATATCCTCCCAACCCAAACCCAATTGAGACGCTTTAGTGGCAGCCCCGATTCTAAAAGAATGTGTACCAAATGATAAGGGGTTTTGTCCCACTCGTATCAAAGTTTTCCCTAATACTGCTAGGAGATGATCACAGGTAATTCTGTCTCCGTTACAATGACAAAATATCACCCCTTGTTGGAAATCAGTAGACTTCAGGAATGACTCCCATTCTCCCAAAGGACAGCAACCCTTCACACCACTTCCCTTCAAGTGAATCCATGTACCCTTGCCCAATTGATCAGTTTTTGATTTGTTCAGCAAAAACTGCAAAGACCCCTGATGAAAGTGAATATCGCTAGTCTGTATTCCCAATTGTCCTCGCAAGCCCAGCAATTTGGACACTCTAAACGCCCCGAAAACAACCAAATCATACAGAGTCTAAAACGTGTAACGTCCCACCCAGTATAACAACAATTTGGCAATTGTAACAATAATTGCTGCAAAAGTGTAAAAGTTATGGGCTCACGTAAAGACAAGGAATGAACCCTCTCTCTACTAAAACCTTTTAACATACGCCGTAACAAAACGCTCCCCCCTAATTCCAGCCCCCACAATAATTGTCCATAGAATGAAATACCCGAAAGTTTACCAGCAATGGTCGTATGAGATAAACCCTTATCCATCAAGGATAAGACAAAATGTAACATGAAACCTTTGTCACCAACCAATACACCTGAAACATTCTGAGACTTAGCATAACATAAAAACTAAGACCAAGCCTGGCGATAACTGCGTCTGGTGGAAGGAGCAATGGATTGTTCAACCAGCTCAATGATCCTCAATCCCCCAGTGCTCCGATGCAGCTGTCCGCCCCTGGTACCAAAGTGCGGAATTTCTGCCAATTAAAGCAAGATAAGGAGTCTGTGATTGCATTATTAACACCTGGAATGTGTCTTGCTCTAAAAACAATATTGAGGCGGAGACTCTGTAACATAAAATATCTCAAAAGCTTCAGTACACGTAAATCCTTAGCCCTTTGTCTATTGACAAGATACACCACCGACATATTGTCAATATGAAATAGCACACATCTGTCTCTGAACTCGTCACCCCAGATCAACAAGGCAACAATGAGGGGAAGAAACTCTAGAAAGGCAATACTACGTCCCTGATGCAGCCAGTGCTCAGGCCAACTCTCTGCACACCAACAACCTTCCCAAAAGAGACCAAAGCCATGAGCCCCAGACGCATCTGAGAATATTTGTATCTGCCAGATTGTATCATCTTAAATAAAAAAAATGGAAACACCATTGAATTCGTCCAGGAACTTAAGCCAAATCAGCAGGTCATCTTTGATGGCTTTAGTCAGTCTAATTTTGTGGTGGGGAAGATAAGCTCCCGACATGGCCATACCCAGTCTCCTGCAAAATGTCCTGCCAGCCCTGACCACCCTACAGGCGAAGTTGAAGTACCCCAGCAAACATTGTACCTGTCTCAGTTAAATTTTCTTCCTGTCTATCACTTCCAACAAAAAGGACCTGACTTCATCCGCCTTAGCTGCTGGTAAACGAGCCATCATGTCGTCAGTATCAATCTCAATCCCCAAAAAGGTAAGTTTGGTAGAGGGGCCTTCTGTCTTCTCAGGAGCACAGGAACACCAAAATCTGACGCCATAACCTGAAAAATTAGTAAAACTCTTCTACATTGATCCTGCTCTGCCCTTCCAATGAACATAAAATCGTCCAAATAGTGACAAACAGAAGCGTGACCACATTTCGCACCACACACCAATGTAAGAAAGTGCTAAATGTTTCAAACAAAGCACAGGATACGGAACATCCCATAGGCAGTACACGATCCACATAGAATGCACCATTAAAGAACATGCCTAACAGCTCAAAATCTGATGGGTGAATAGGCAGCAAACAAAAAGCGGACTGTACATCACATTTCGCAAGCTCCGCACCCGTTCCAGCCAATCACACCAAACGTAAAGCATCACCCACAGAAGTATAGGACACATTAGAGGCAATAGGGGAGATGAAATCATTAACTGATTGACCCTCAGGCCACGACAAGTGATGAATCAACCGAAATTCGCCGACCACCTTTTTAGGAACAACACCCAAAGGGGAGACAATCAGATTTGGTAGAGGAAGCTGATGAAAGGGGCCCACTATTATACCGGCTTGCAATTCCTCATCCAGTTTTTGTTGGACAATATGGGGTAGTTCCTTGGCAGATTTTAAATTATCAGCCCATCGATGGCAACGTGGCCCCTGATAACCTATTTTAAAACCAACAGAAAAACCCCAAAATAATTTGGAAGCCGCATCTGCATCAGTATAAAGCTCCAGCCAAGCCAACATGGACTGCAAATTAACTGGAGTAGGGGCCTTTTGGAATAACTGGGGGAAAGGACCCTCTGCCTCTCTAACCCCTCCCTGGATCCCCGACAGTATGATTTGAGAGACTTTGAGTAAGGGCATGTCTCCCCCCACAATGCGAGCACTCGTGTTTAAATCGACAAAAATGCCTGGTGCAGATACCTTGGTTGAAATTCCAACAGGCGCCTGCTGCCGGCAATTGTACCCTCCCAAGACACCCGCCTTCCTTTGGGCGGGACGCTGCAGAAAGGGCCGATAAATTATGGGTAACCCACTAGCCGTATGCGTCGTTGCCTGAGTCTGGGTAGATGACATCCATTGTAACCATAGTTCTTGATCCACCTCCCCCCAAGGTTTGTCAGGAAAAATGCTGAGTCTAGCCCTGAATTCCTCGTCATAATTTAACAATACGAACCCACCAACCTGCAACTGAGCTCTACGAATAGTATCCATGTATTTAAACAGGGCCACCGCCCTGTCCTGATGCATCTCGCAATATACACTGGTGTAGATTAAAAAAGCTGCGGTCCAATTTTCAATATTTTTGGGCACCCTGGGATGCCTAGATAGTTCCCATTCTTCTTCCTTGGATCCTTCTCTGGCCTGAATGTCTCTATGCAATAATTTAAAGACATCATCAAAGTTATGTTGCCAAATATTTTGCTTAGTTTTCACAGAAAGATGCATACCCAGGGACATAGCTAAACCCATATAAGGAAGTTTTGTCCGACAATTCATTTGACTTGAAGCCTGTCCTTCACCAGAAACATTCCTTACCGATATTTGTTTGTCACTGTCCAAAATATTGTCAGACGCTACAATATTATGTGGAAAAGGTGTCAATTCCACCGCAGACCCTGCTCCCACCTGAACTCCACCCTCCGAATGTTGATATACCATCCCCACATCAACCTCCCCAGAGACAATATTGCATTTGCCCGTCAGAGGTTGTGACCAAGCAGCCCACCAATGAGGTTTACCTGACGTCAACTGGGCAGCTCTCTTCTGGAATTCCTGAGGATCATCGCGACCACGATGTCTACCATGCCGCCCTTGACCTGATGAAGAGTCCGCTCTTGATCTCTGTAACAGACTAGCAGAAGTGATTGCACCACGACCCCTTCCTTTAAACCCTTGTTTTGAACCCAAAAGAGATGCGTTGTTACCTACATCATCAATTAAATTTGTACCATACCAACTTCCTTCCACATCTGGATCACAATGATCCATAGATAAATCCAAAAAATCAGTACTGCTACTAAGCATTTCACCATCCCCAACCCCACCATTGTAATCTGTCCAACAGGTCACAGGTCTTCGTGTAGAGAGCCCGGCCGAAGAAACAAAATTTGCAATTGATCCGCCCTGTACCCCATTGAACTTATTTGAAGCCGCAACCTGCTTTGAAGACGCCAATCTGGAAACGCCAGGCGCCGTGGGAACTACCGAATGGGGTGTAAACTTCTTACCGCTCCTGCCAGAAGCCGTTGAAAACTTACCAGAAACAGATGCCGAAATGGCGCCTCCAGCCTCCGACAATGATGAGGCAGAATGTGCAACCCAAATCCATTGACCACTCTGCGGTCCAAAAGAAGAATCAAAGTCAACCTGAAGATGAGAGGGAGGTGGGCGAGATGCTGGAAAAATGGAAACCATGTCTGAAATGTTGCTCACATCCGATTGTTCTTGAAATTGCTTTATTAAGGGCAATTCCTGCACCCCTTGAAACATGAGCACGTCCCCTCCCTCTTCAAAAGTATCACCCAAGGCTATGGCTTCTGTTGAGAGCATCCTAGAATGGCCTGACATAGATTTTGACCTGGGCGGGCCCCTAGGCCTAGGGGTTAAAACCTCCTCACCTGACATGACACCACCTGAAAAATCCCCAACCTGTAAAGTACCAGCTGCCTGTTGAAAAAGCGACACATTTGACAAGTCATCAAAAATCTGCTCTTCAGCTTCACTGTCAGACGAATAGTCCACCAACAAATTAGGGCGCCCAATATTCTTGGCTGGTTGTATTTTCAAACTAGACTCTTGTAAAGCACCCTGCAAACATTTTGGTTGCTGCATAAAAACACCTTCTGCGCCAAAAAATTGTAACTCTCCACAATTGCTGCCCCTTTCCTCACCAATAAATCTTGAGAGGGGGGCAGGAGCACTCTTAGCGTCAAGAAAAATCCTCTTGCAGCTCCTTTTTCTAGCCCTCCCCAAACGATTGACCAGATAATGCCCCCACCCGCCTCCCTGACGTAGCAGGGAAAGATGTAGAACGCTGTGCACTCACATGTCCACGAGCGCACCGTCCCACAGAGCGCCCTCCATGCATTACCGAAGAAAAAGATCCAGCGTGAGGCAGCTGTGCGCGGCTCTTCGGGGGGAGACAGGCTGCCACAGCCTCACTCACCCCCTGCGCCGCCGAACGACGTGGACGCTTCGCGCCGACCTGCACGACCACCGCTGCACTGGGGAGTAGGAGGTCACCTCTCCCAGCTTCAATAAGGACGCGGACGGCGTCCTTGACGATGTTTGCCCCCGCCATGGCCCAAAACAGGAACGCCTCAGGTGGGAGGAGGAGCGACGCCACAACAAAAACGCTGGCCGCCGCGTCACCTCACAGTGAGGCGTTCCCGCCCCTCGACAGCCTAGCCCTCCCTAACTCCCGCCCCTAAAGCCCTCCCAACCAATCGCGCTTCGATGGATTGTTCCATCGTGCGAATATTCCCAGGGGGACACCGGCTCGCGCCAGGTTCCCCCTGTGTCCCATTCCAATTCTGGCCACAGCTCAGAGCTGTTAGGTCAACTATTAGTTAAAACAGGTCTTCTAACAATCAGATATACCCAAAGTCTTAAATTTGGATAAACGACGGAAATAGAGTATGCCTTAAGAGGAATACAACCCCTCTTTTTGAGGCTGACTGAGATACAAAGAGATTCCCACCTTTTATTAAAAAGGGCAAAGGTTTTGCAGAAAATAGAAAGGCGAATGAGAGCAGGATGAAAGGAGAGGCGCACAGAGGTGCCTAGAGGCCAGCTATCAGTTGTTCTGACGCTACTTCCACCTGGCCTGTTTGCTAACAAGGCTGCAATTCGTTTGGGAAGCCAGAGAAAGAAAAAAGGTGGCGTTGGGTGGCAAACTGTACAGTGCTTTCAGCAGGTGCTGTTTTGTTCCATATGGGAGATCAGCGCACCAGTAAAAATACGTGGTTTTGGACATTTGCAGATAGGAAAGAGGGCGCCAGACCATGACCCATGTCTCACTGGGAATAAACGCAACCCTTGGGAATGTGTTAATGCCAGCCTCTTGCTTCACTGGACGAGACTGGATGGGGGCAGTAAAACAGTGAGGTGAGCCAGTCTGTTCCTCTCCAAAAGAGTTGGGGCATCCCTGTCGTTGCTTTTATTTTTTTTAAAGCGGAAGCAAAGTCTTTCATTTACTGCACACTTTCTCAAACATATTGGGGGAAACATACATTCCAAAGGCAGCTTTGTTGGAGAAGGCTTTAATTTGCATGTGCGTCGGGTGCTAGCGCAACAACCAGAAGCATTAGGGGTCCTTATGAGAAAAATATGTTAATGCCTGAAATAAACTAGGTGCTGCTGCCTCGGAGCGTAGATTCTGGCTTAGCTCCCTCCCCCCCAGACCCAGCGGATTTTTCCTGGAAGCCCTTGCGGACTCCCCGCCGGGTCGCCGGGTACTGGTTTTGTAATAAAATGACATAATAAACAAATCAAAACTCATGGCTCATGCAAAAGACTCGAACGCCATTGGCGCCGTTATAAAAATCCTTCAGATAAAGAAAAATTCAAGGAGACTCTAATTCACTACCACCGCAATCTAAAAAATGCGAGGAAGACCCATATCGCAGCCTCGCTCGAACAAGCTGGTAGCTCTCAGAAATGCCTCTGTCAGATTCTAAAAACCTTCACCAAACCTTTGGCGTGCGACACGGCATCAGTACCATCCCAAACGCTGTGCGATAACATTGCTAGTCATTTCACTCAGAAAATAGACATGAGTTATAACAAAATCACTTCTACTATTAATCCTCACCCTAAACTATGAATTGAACCCTTGCACATCCCACCAGTAACCAGTTCATTCGGAAATTTTCCACTACTCACAATAGAAGATACAGAAGCTCTCTTAAAAGGCGCAAAATCAGGCTCCCCATTGGATCTGATACCCACTTAACTAACTGCCACCTTGGCCAAACAGCTCACAGATCCCATTTGTAATATTCTTAATAGCTCCCTGAAGGAAGGAGCCCTCCCTCCTGATTGGAAAGCTGCACAGATACTTCCGATTAAAAAGAATCTCAAAATCTCACCGGAAGACCTAACAAACTATTGACCCATCGCGCTCCTTTCCCTCCACACCAAAATCCTAGAAAAACACATCAATATACACCTTTCCAACTTCATTGAATCCACTAACAGCCTAGATTCCTCATGATATGGATTTTGCCCCAGATATAGTACTGAATCAACCCTAGTGGCAGTAACGGACAACATCAGGGTGCTGTTGGATAAGGGTCAGGCGTTGCTTCTGGCGCTGCTTGACCTTTCCACAGCATTCAACACCATATCCCACCAAATTTTACTCAGAAGACTGGGTGACATAGGCATCACAGGAAAAGCTCTGAAATGGTTAACTAACTTTCTATCCGACAGAACACAGACCGTTAACCTAGGCCCTTACCACTCCAAGACCACCAAGGTTACCAAGGGAGTACCACAGGGCTCATGTTTGAGCCCTACCTTGTTCAAAGTTTACGTTGCTCCCCTGGCGAAACTGTTGATAAAACAGGGCTTCATCCCTATTTAATACGCAGATGACACCCAGTTACTCCTTTCACTTGACAAATCCAACCCTAATATCCAAGCCACCTTTTGCGAAGGAATTAAATCTACAGCAGAATAGATGAAAATGAATTTTCTCCAACTGAACGCTGCCAATTCCGAGATAATGCTATTTGGTGATGCCATTGTGATATGGACGCCTAATTGGTTGCCAGAGGAACTAGGTCCCACCCCATGCCCTAAACTAGTGGTGAAAAACCTTGGAGTCCGACTGGACCAAAAACTCACCCTGGGAGACTATGTCACTTCTACTATCGGAGCCTGCTTCCATAACCTTAGCATGCTCAGAAGAGTCTTCCCTTTCCTACCACTGTCTTCGAGGAAAACCTTGATTTAGGCATTGATTTTAAGCCGATTAGACTACTGTAATGCACTGTTGATCTTAGCCAATGAAAAGAACATAAATAGATTACAGGTTGTCCAAAACACAGCGGCTCTTCTGGTGACCAATGCCCCCTCAAGAACAGCCTCTCTCCCTTTGCTGCAGAAACTACATTGGCTACCCATACAGAGAAGGATTCATTTTAAAATATGCTGTATGGTTTATAAAGCCGCATACAGATTAGGCCCTAGTTATCTCAATGACAAATTTGTTAGCTATGTGCCTTGCAGACCCCTCCGTTCAGGAGACAAAGCCCTGATTTCAGTCCCACGCTTTAGAAAGTCTCGACAAGGTGGTAAGGCCTTTTACCATCTTGCCCCATGTATATGGAACGAGCTCCCTATTTGCCTGCGACAATTTCAAGACTTCTTGGCCTTTAGGAAACTGTTGAAAACATCGCTCTTCTAAATAGGTCTCCTCAGTTCGCTTAAGTGGCCCCAGCGATGAGATACCCTTATGGGTGATTCGTGCGCTCTATAAGTGAAATAAAAATTTAAAAAATAAATAAATTACATGCGGCTAACTTTTCCAAAGGAGCCATTGAAACCTTTACCCTTACCATTGCATTTACATCTTAGCCTATAGTGGATTATTCAAGTGCACATACACTGGCAACCATCAGACATACAGTTATAAAATAACACATATGTAGAAAATTTAGCTTACAAACCAATATACGGCCTCACTCAACAGGGCCTTACAAGAATCATCACAGTTAAAAAACCCAGGGTTTGTCTGAGTGGGATGCCAACGTCAAAACCCTTGTCTACTATGGCAATCTGTGTGATTACACATAACAAAATACCTATTGGTAGGCTTTAATAAAGAGTAGAATCCATCAACACTTAAATGCCTATTGACTTTAGCATATGCCTTTTAGAAGAAATATGCAAAAAGAACAGGTGATGGGCGGAATGCTGCACAAAGCAAACAATCAACCCCAGTCAACAGATCTGGGTTTAATCCATCATTTTCTGCCCACCACGCCACCCCAGTTTGGACCCAGCAATATGCAAATTAGTCAAGGCCAGGCTCCTCATGGGAACAGTCCAGCCCGAACTGCCAAGCCAGGTCCTCCCTGGACCAGAAACAAGAATACTGGGACCGGTTTCGGGGCATCACCCCTCATCAGTCAGACAAGCTTGAATCCAGTGGTGCGGTGAGCACTGGACCCTCATCTTGGCATTCCCTTCCCACTTAGGGGGACAAATGCAAAAAGAACAGATGAAGGACGGAATGCTGAACAATACATACATCCACCCCCAGTCAAAAGATCTGGGTTTAATCCATCGTTGTTTTGCCCACTACCCCAATTTAGACCCAGCCAAATGCAAATCAGTCTTGATCCTGCTCCTCATGGGAGCAGTCCAGCTTGAACTGACAAGCCAGATCCTCCCTGGACCAGAAACAAGTATCCTGGGACTGGTTTTGAGGCATCACCCCTCATCAGCTAGGCTAGCTTGATCCAGTGGTGCAGTGAGCACGTGGACCATGTCTGGGCATATCCTTCCCACAAAGAGCAACAAATGCAAAAACAACAGATGATGGAATTATGTGTGTAATGTTGACATTTAAGAAAGTTAAAGAAACACAACTGTATGATTACATTGTATATATACATTTGGAGGAAACTGCCTTTAAAAATGGACACTTGCACAAAATAGTATATTAATCAGAAAATAATTACCATACAGGCATGCTTAACCCCTTCGCTGCGGGGTGTTTTCCCCCCCTATGCGGTGGGGGGGGGGGAGGGGCTGTGTGCAGCGCCCCCATGCTGGTGACGAGCTGAGTTTGTCATGAGGCAAAGCTGAGCTGCCCTCATGACGAGCTGAGCTCGTCACGGCCGCACCCGTTTTTAGAACGTTCAGCAAAGCGGGGAAATTAGCCCCGCGTGCGAACGTTCCAACGGCCGTGACGAGCTCAGCTCGTCATGAGTGGAGCTCAGCTGTACTCCATGACGAGCTGAGCTCGTCAACAGCATGGATGAGGTTAAATACATTTTGAAAATTGTCAAATTAAATACATATGCATTACACATCATTGGGATAAGTGCAATGTAAAATCATGTAGAAATTGCACTAGGTGTAACTTTTACCTAATTAATTACCTTTCAAATCAATGCCAGTCCCTGTCGTGTAGTTTCCACTAATCAGTAGGAACTGCGTGCTTCTAAACAACTTAAACTTTGAGATGGTGCCAGACTGCTTCCGTGCACCCCTGCAGGATATGTTGCCCCATAGACCAGCTAGCTCACAGTGCCAACATTAGCCCCCCTAAACCTAGAGTGAGCGAACAGTTCTAGCAACCACCGAACATAACAACCCTCTTCCCTCAGGAGCTGGGGAACCAGGTATTGTCTCGGCAACAACGCACAACATCCTGTGATTCGGGGCATGTATTCTCCCGATGCCTAACAAAAATGAATGTGTCCATCTGTAACAAACTGGTGCTCATGTAAAGCACTCAGATACCTTCAGGTCAAGTTTGTGCTACATAAAACTCTAAAACAAACTGTGCTGACAGATCTAGAACCTTTTACTCATACACTCATGCTCTCTTTATAGAAAGAATACACAGAGGGACGTTTTCAATGTTTATTGAACCAATGTGATTCTTATAAAGAATATATGTGTTGCAATGATCAATAGAGAGAAGCAGATGAAAGTTATGAGAAGTATCAAGACAGTGAATAAAGCAGAAAGTTCCACCATTTTGCTTAAACAACGTATATTTGCAAGCATTTGAAATTATATGACAATCTGGCGTACTCCTACTATGCGGACCCTAACCTACGTACCTAGGGTGAATGTGTATTTTGTGCCAAGAATCCCCTTACTGCATGATCCAACCCCATTACCTGGTGGATAAGAATGTAGGACCCCCATCTTGGTCACAAGTCTTTTTACCCAACACGTGTTTCGTCACTATGGGGAGTACCCCACGACTTCCTCAGGGCTGTGTGGCCAATTAATACAAGTTCCTAGTCTTGGTTGTACTTCCATCTTGGATGAAATCAACAATAAAATGTCAAAAAGTGTCTCCACTGTCTATTTCTATTAATTCCTTATTTTTAGTATTTCGAGATCTGTGATCTTTCGAATTAAATACGCAGGTATCTCCCATATCTGGCAAAGTCCACTCTACACAGGACAGTGTGTCCCTCCAATTCACATGAGCAAGTATGTCCCATTTTTCGGCGTTCTTGTAACAGAGTTTTGTGTTTTAAAAAGAGAAAAAAACTTATTTTGATAAGAAAAATGTCACATGTATAGACTTTTTTTTTGGGTCGGTTCTTATTAAGACACCTTTTAAACTAAGAATTGAGGATTTCAAGTTTACTAAGCCTGTGGAAATTCTTAGGGTGAGGAAAGGATCTGTTATGTTGCATCAAAAGGGTTGGTGGAATAAGAATAGTCTTGTTCCCATTTCTGAAAAACATGTTGAAATATATTAATGTACCAGAATTTTTGGATATGATGTTGAGGGTGGTGTTTTGTTTATGCTTATGGTACTACATTATACTCGGATGTGACTGATGGTGCAATTTCTGCTCATAATGTCCACGAGTGCTCTTTACCTACTGATTTGTTTTGCTTGGCCACACAAAGGCAGAACAATGATAATGGACAATCTTCTGGATCCTAATATTCCTCCAGGTGAAGGGATGATCAGCACATAGTGAACAATAAGTAATCTAGCACCCAGTGTTACCCCTGGGTTCAATGATACAGTTGCTCAGGACACATGTATGCCATGAAATCAAAATACCTGTCCAGTTAATGAACTATGCTTTATCAATGGATTTATTTATTGTTTATTTTGTTCTTCATTTTTCTTTTCAGTTGGGTGAGATGAAATGTAGTGTTTTAGGAACAATAAATACATTGTATGTTGTTTCTCTTTAAATGTTCCTCGGCTATTGTTCGATGGCATTTAGAATATTTAAGATTCGCAAGCTCTGCTGGGCAGGGCACAAGTCAGGGGTACACGCAGGTACACGACATCCACCCACTATTTTCACATGGTGGACACTGTCCACCCCTTCAAGAAGTTGGCCCCGCTGAAATATGCTGCACTTGTCCTTGTGTCATTTTCCGACACCGGGACACGTTCAACAGCGTCTGCACGTTGTCTGTTTTCGTTTCCAGCAGAAACGTGCAGGTGGTGAGGAGGTCTTTCATATTTCAGACTCCAGCCAGGCCCATAAGCCAGGCTGACTTTAAGGGGCCATCAGACCTCCTTTTGTTTCACTATCCTAACTCAGAGATATCTGAGCCTCACACTTAGATGCAAGGGGTGGGAAACAAAGGCACACAGATTGTTGTTATCACCTCACAAATTCTTATGGGAGGCATGCTTTTTACGTTGTTCTGTCCCTGATATGCATGGACTGCAAGAATATTAGATCTGTTGGTCTGTTCCAGTATTTAAACAAATAACAATTTTCCACTATTTCTTACATTTTCTTTTATAGTGCTACTCATCCCAATGCTGGATGTCAGCGCGCTATGCATCACACCTAAACATTATATATTTACAATAAATCATTTAAATGTGTTAATTAATGTTAAAAATGTGTTACAAACGACAGTGAGGGTTACAAGGTGAAGGAGTCACATGTCCTTTCTCGCTCACTGTGCTACATTAGAAGGTTTACAATTTGTGAACTGCAAGTAAGAAAAGGATTTTGACGTTAAAAGCAGTAACTCACCTAGCTACATAAAATAAAAAACTGTCATCTGCATGCTAGCTCATGTGCTTTGCAGGAGACGCATTAACCCTCTACGCTACTTTGTCAAAACTTGACTAGAGAAAATACAGGTCTCTCCAGCAAATGCATTACCCTCCAAAGTTAATCTCACCATTATTATTCTTCCCTGGGATTTACTGGGCACACAAAGATCTCTGCAGCACGTGCCTTAACCCATAAAATAGTTTAAAATGCAGACTTTGCGACCAATTAAGCAGATTAGATGTACTGCAACCTGTCTCCTTGTTTTCAACTTCTTTTTGGCAGACTTAAAAAAAAAATAAGGGCCTCATTTACAAGAGGCCTGTGCCGCCGGAGTGTCACTTTTTTTGATGCACAGGTGGAGCAGGCCTCTCAATCCTATCTATGAGGTGATGCAAACCCACCCTGTGTGGCTTTGCTTGGCTCCATAGATGTGGAGTAAGACAAAGCAGTGCAAGTCGCTGTGTTGCCTAACACTACGTTAAAGAGGCATTCCATGGGAGTTGCGGTGGGTTTTCCCATCAACACCCATGTCAAATTTCCAAATTTACAAGGATCTGTAAACATGGGAATGCGTAGAAACTATGCACCTCCCTAGGGGAGGCGTAATGAGGAGAAATAACTTTATTTCTCCTCATTTTTCCTCTTTCTATGTGTACTACATTTTGCAGTGCACATTGAAAGAGGATAAAGCCTCCATTGATTGTTTTTGTGCAGGAAGCTGTCCCTCCCTGCACAAACACAATCCTGCCAACAATGCAGACACCCATGCACCTTGGTGCAAGGGAGCCTGCTTTGGTGCTAGGCACCAATTTGCGCGTCGGCACACGCAGAAAGGACAGTAATGTGCTGTATTTCATTAACTCGGCACATTCCTGCACTTTCTTTTTGAAGCAGGGAAGCGCTGCAAGAACCCTTGTGTCGCTGCCCTGTGCCAAAAGGTTGTAAATGTACAAATTGAGGCCACATTTTGCATCAAGGTTGCGTCACATTTTTGGCACAACCCAGATGCAAAATCTCATTTGTTAAATCGCATAATGCGCTCAAATGTATTCGTTATAGACATGCGAAACATGTGAAGTGTTAAGATTGGATCTAACTTTCTGTGCGGTCATGGTTGAGAGGTCACTTCCTATGATGTTATGATGTCACGCAGTATGATGTTACTTGCATACTGCCTAACTTGGTTAGTCCCCCCACATCTTTTTTAGGTCGAGCCTAGAGGTAGCGTGCATGCGCTGCTCTGCGAAGCATTTAGTAATTCCTCTGTGGCATGAAACACACCTACAGCTTTTTAATAATTGGTTGCTTGGCATGTCTTTATAAAGTCCATTGTGGTGGTTGGTGCACAGGGTACATTTGTCCAGCCTTGTGGGCCTTTTGTCCCAGCCATGACGATTGCCCCTTCTACATGGATCCAATCAGTTTGGGTCACGTAATTGCTTTCACTGTACTACTTTTTCTTTATTTTTGGTGTTTCGTGCAGGCTAACACAGCCTCACACATACGCAATACTTCATCTTTAACAAAGTGTGGCGTATGCGTGAGGCTGTCTCAGCCACATACAGCGGCTGTGCTACAGTAAAACATAAAAATAATTAACATGAAACACGCCAGCCGTCCGTGAAGCGGGAGCAGTGCAACAAAAGAAAGTTTGTTTACATAGTCTATAGGTTGAAAAATGCAGCTTCACGGACGGCTGGTGCTCTTCATGTAAAAAAATATATATGTTTTAGTTACGCACAGTGGATGTATGAGGCATACAACACACTTAATCTTTAACCGCATGCGTGCGGCGGCTTTTCTCACGCTGTGCGACTTTTTTTAAAAAGCCGCGTTACATGACGAGCTCAGCTCGTCATGAGCATGGAAGGGGTTAATAAAGCTGGGCGGAGTTCCGCTATGCGCAGCTCTGCGAAGTGCAACAAAACTTCGCGAGCAGCGGAGTTTCTTTAGATACATGCAGTTAGCAGTGATTTTCAGTGCCAGGTGCTTGTCTGCACTGTGCAATCATCGCGAACGGCATCATGCACAGAGCAAGCAGGCGCAGCGCTGCTTCCTTTCTGCCGCTCGAGTAGATTTTTACTCTAGCAGCAGCTTTCACAACACGAGTGGGCAGATTTTCAACGCTAGCGGTCGCAAGCATACGCGATCACTTGCAATGAGACATCTGACCGCCTGCGTTGAGAAATCTCGCAGGGGTCTGATTTTCCACACTTGGGCTTGCCAACTTGATGTTGACGATCGCGAACAGGGAAAAATGTTGCCGGGAGTTGGATTTTCCTCGCTCGCCAACTTGACGTTAATAAACGCGAGCAGGGAAAAAACTTGTTTTTCTGAACTCTGCGAGCTGAGTTCACCTCTCAGTAAAGGGGTCCCCGTAAGAGAGGAAGGTGTATTGTGGACAACATACACTGAACAACTTTCAATATAACTCAAACACAAATTCAAAAACTGATTTACAATTGGTAATTTGATTTATTTCCAATATTCTGTGATTGCCGATTGGCAACAGTTGAATCACACCGATTCATAAATAGTAGAGCCCCAAGGGGGAGAAAGGGAGGGAGGTAGTGCTCAGGGGAGTGTTAGAGTAGGAAGGAATGACACAGTATCAAAAGAAGGGGGTAATACCAAATTCAAACATACATCATATACAATTATAAAACACGAGCCATCATACAGGCAAAATTCGGAAGAAGTACATGAGAGAAAATTCAACGGTCACAGCTAATTATTAATTCAATCGTGGGTGTGCCGGATTTTCAAACACTGGAAAACAAGTCGACGTTTCGACCCCTAATAGTAGGCCAATTAAAGTCCTTTCACGGGGTCTTCATCAGGACGTCACACAGGGAAAGGGAAGAATGGGGCAATTCTGTATGAGAAAATGTAAGGGAAAATTATACTTTAGTGTATATCAAACTAATGACAAGAGAAAACCAAATTATTTCTCAAAGAGTAATTTCTCAAATTGCATTTACCATGGGGTACGGCCCAGCCGGGCTCTGTACATGGAAAGACACGCCACGCTAGCTGTCGTGGTCAAATCTGATAAAGGTGGAAACCTCAAACAAAGAGGAGAAGGAATAATCAAAAAGGATCCTTAACGGGTCAAAGGGTTATGACTTCACTAACATACTACACTAGTAGAAGCTATGAGATGTCCCGAATTACCAAATTACTGTCATGAATACCACTGGAGACATGAAACAGATTATGTGAATTTATAAAATGTAACTTTAGGTCGGTTGTACTCCAAACAACAGGGGTCCAAGGCGTTTCAACAATAATAAAGCAGACACAGATTCTGATTAAGGGAAAATCCTCCTACGTTAAACAGAGTAGAGATAGATTGTTTGCCAACCGCTATTTTCAATACCATCCAACTCATGAATAAACATGGCGGTGATTAAGCAACGAAATCGGATTATCTTAAAAAGTACCTTCAAGTCAATAGTGCTTGGAACGGCAGGGGTCCGTAGGTTGTAACAATACAGCCGATACAAAAAACTGGTTATGAAATTAGCCTCCTGTGGTAGACAGAATGGAGGGAGATTGTTTACCAAACAATGCGAGGCAAAACAGGTCTCCAAATGGGTTTTTTTTATCAGATGTGTGCTACAAATTACTTACATCAATTGTAGCAAAAACGCGGTCTACTTCAGGCGTTTAGGAAGCCTTAATGGCACAAGTCCGCCGGATGAAAAGTTCGTCATCCGACTCGAGGCGGGAAAATATTTGGAATGCCTTTCCGACTGTTGGTTCTTACACTAGAAGGAAGGAGGGACAGAATAAATTGTTTGGCCGAGGTGTGGACTCCTAAAATTGTACCGCAACTGGGATTACTCACAGAAAAAGGCACGGGGGCAGCCAGCGTCTGCACACATCCTTACACGAACTCCGCTGTGTCAACAACGCGGAGTTAGGGGGCGGGGCCAGCTAATGTGCAAGAGTAATAAAGACAGAAGAGTGACTTACACTTCGATGCCATATTATGCACCCGCACTTAACATAAATAGTAGTATACAATTGTGGGTTCCAGCTGGAAGGTGCTGTGAGGGAAACTATTTCCAAAGAATTAAATACAGTAAACCAGATAGGCATTGGTGCAGCTCTCACACAGGAGGTTGTAACCAAGCCCCAGGCATTACAATTTGTTCGTCAAAGACGGCATCAGTGAGATCAATGTGAATTATCCATTATTCCTATGGATTGATTAAGTACACAAAAATGCAATTAGTCATTGGACACTTTTACATCTTGGACCAAAAGTGAAACAGTTAACATTAACTTGAATAATTAATCATTCTTGTGGATAGCTGAAAAAAGAAGAATACATTGCGATAAATCGTCAAATCAGTACCAGACAACACGTGCACTTCTCCAACATGAGAGTGTAACGAGTATTTTAGAACAGTTGTTACACAGTAAATATTAGCCCAATGTTGCCAATTGGGCAAGGCTGCTGTCCTGCTCATTTAATCCATTCTTAATGGAGTCCAGAAGGGACATCCATTTGGACTCACGTGTGTTCAAAATTAGGGGGAGATTCCCACCCCGTCTGCCCAGGGTTACCTTTTCAATGACAAGCCAGCGTAGGTCTGTAACAGTATGGCCTGCTTGCAGCCAGTGGTCTACCAAAGGGGCCCCTGTCACTTTACATCTGAGCCTACTCGAGTGGGACGAAATCCTGGATTTTATTTTCTGTTGGGTTTGTCCCACGTATACCTGACTACATGGGCACCGAATGATATAGATGACCCCAGTAGAATTACAATTTGTGTAGTGTCTTAAGTTGTAGGTTCTGCCACTGTGGGCAAAAGTTTTTGTCTGAATCGTTGTGTCGCAGGCCGTGCAAGCCCCACACCGGTAGTGGCCAATCACTGGGGGCAGGTTCCAGAGGGATGTAAGAGTTGGTTGACTTTCTGACTCTAAGTAGGAATGGACCACCATGTCCCTTATGTTTTTAGCTCTCTTAAAGGAGTGCAGGGGCAGGTCAGTTTGTTTAATGACGTCTGCGACCAAAGGCCAGTTGTGATTGATGATTTTCTTTATATCATTGCTACGTGTCGAAAAGGTTGTGACACAAACTATGCGGTTTTCGGTGGTCCTAGATGAATTCTCCGGATTGAGTAGGGTCTCACGTGGATTATACCACGCCCGTTTTCTTGCTCTTTTCACCATTCTCGATGGATATCCTCGTACGATCAGGCGTTCAGTCAAAACCTCAGACTCCTTCAGATAGTTAGATCTTGTGGAACAGTTCCTCCTGAGCCGGAGGAATTGTCCGACTGGTAGGTTGTCCTTGAGGCCCCTCGGTGATGGCTCTGATATTGTAATAGGGAATTGCGTTCTGTGGGTTTTCTGAACAGCGTTGTTTGTAAGTGGTCTGCTTCCACATAGATAGAGATGTCCAAGAAAGGTATACTTTCATTACTGGATTCCAGGGTGAATTGTATATGTGGATTGCGGGAATTAAGCCATTCATGAAAGACTTTGAGCTGCTCATGATTTCCTTCCCAGATGCACAGGATGTCATCGATATATCTGACCCACACGGTCAGATTGGTGTTGAAGGGGTTAGTCTCTGTGAAGATGTACTGATGTTCAAAATGGTCCATGTATATTATTGCCAAGTTTGGAGCAAATGTGGCCCCCATCGCTACTCCCTTAGTCTGCAAGAAGAATTCTTCCTGAAAGATGAAATAATTATGCATCATAGCAATCTGCAGTAGCTCAATTATAAAATCGGTGGGGACTTGGACTGGCGCTGTTCTGTTTTCAAGGGCTTCTCTCATTACTTTCAAAGCATCTAGTTGGGGGATGCTTGTATAAAGCGATACTATATCGCAGGTGACTAATAGTGAATGTTCTGAATTAAACGGTCTCTCATCCATCATATTAATAACCTGAGTTGTATCTCGTAAATAAGCCCTGGTGTTAAGGGCAATGGGTTTAAGGAAAAAATCCACATATTGGCACAAAGGCTCAAGCAGCGAACCGCAACCAGATACGATCGGGCGACCAGGCGGGGTGTTGACGTTTTTGTGTACCTTAGGTAGCGTATAAATAGTCGCTAGTCTTGGAAATTTCTGGTTGAGAAACTCAAATTCCTGTTTGCTCAGGAAACCTGCATCAAGGCCTTTTTGAGTAATGTTCAGAATAGTACTGGCCAATTCTCGTGAAGGGTCGCTGGGTAAAAGGCGGTAGCTAATCCCATCCGACAGTTGTCTGTACACTTCTGCCTTATAATCCTTGAGGTCCTGCACCACAATAGCACCGCCTTTGTCCGCAGGCTTAATGACTATTTCTTTGTTGTTGCATAGATCTGTCAAGGCCTTTTTCTCCATCTTACTCAAATTGAGTCTGGTGTATTTTGGTCGTTGTAGTGATTGTTCTACTGAGGAGGTTACAACTTCCTCAAAAGCAAGAAACCTGCTATTCATAGCATAGGTCGGTGGAAAAAAGGTGGAAGGGACTCTGAGGCCTGTGGCCGAGCTCTGTTGTCTGGATATTTGGTTACGAAAATAATATCGCAAACGTATCTTCCTGAAGAAACTATATAGTTCTGTTTTTATCAGGAATTTATTTACCGGAGCAGTCAGGACATAGGAAAGGCCTCGGCTCAAGACCTTGGTCCCTGAGAAAATTGTTGCCACTACCATATAGTTCTGGAAGTGACGGGGAGGCAGGACCCAGTACTCCGTACATCTATCCACCTTTCCCCCCGCAAGACTTGGTCTACCAACAGTACCCTCCACAATTCCCACCTCATTTTTTAGATCAAGGCCGGGGCTCATGGTGCCCTCCACGGGGACGTGGCAACAATTTTCCCAGGGGCCAGTCAAGAGGACAGCAACAGAACCAGTCAGGATGGGACGGGGGCCGAGGCAAACAGCAGAAACGGGTGACTTTCCGCCCGGAAGTGCACGGAGAGATATCGACCCGGCGGAACACTTACAGATGGTAGATGAACTCACCACACCAAGCAGCGATAATGTATTGAAGTCTACTCCTGTGATCAACATCTCCAAGTACACGCTGCATAATGATGAGCTCAAGGTCTTGAGCCGAGGCCTTTCCTATGTCCCGACTGCTCCGGTAAATAAATTCCTGATAAAAACAGAACTATATAGTTTCTTCAGGAAGATACGTTTGCGATATTATTTTCGTAACCAAATATCCAGACAACAGAGCTCGGCCACAGGCCTCAGAGTCCCTTCCACCTTTTTTCCACCGACCTATGCTATGAATAGCAGGATTCTTGCTTTCGAGGAAGTTGTAACCTCCTCAGTAGAACAATCACTACAACGACCAAAATACACCAGACTCAATTTGAGTAAGATGGAGAAAAAGGCCTTGACAGATCTATGCAACAACAAAGAAATAGTCATTAAGCCTGCGGACAAAGGCGGTGCTATTGTGGTGCAGGACCTCAAGGATTATAAGGCAGAAGTGTACAGACAACTGTCGGATGGGATTAGCTACCGCCTTTTACCCAGCGACCCTTCACGAGAATTGGCCAGTACTATTCTGAACATTACTCAAAAAGGCCTTGATGCAGGTTTCCTGAGCAAACAGGAATTTGAGTTTCTCAACCAGAAATTTCCAAGACTAGCGACTATTTATACGCTACCTAAGGTACACAAAAACGTCAACACCCCGCCTGGTCGCCCGATCGTATCTGGTTGCGGTTCGCTGCTTGAGCCTTTGTGCCAATATGTGGATTTTTTCCTTAAACCCATTGCCCTTAACACCAGGGCTTATTTACGAGATACAACTCAGGTTATTAATATGATGGATGAGAGACCGTTTAATTCAGAACATTCACTATTAGTCACCTGCGATATAGTATCGCTTTATACAAGCATCCCCCAACTAGATGCTTTGAAAGTAATGAGAGAAGCCCTTGAAAACAGAACAGCGCCAGTCCAAGTCCCCACCGATTTTATAATTGAGCTACTGCAGATTGCTATGATGCATAATTATTTCATCTTTCAGGAAGAATTCTTCTTGCAGACTAAGGGAGTAGCGATGGGGGCCACATTTGCTCCAAACTTGGCAATAATATACATGGACCATTTTGAACATCAGTACATCTTCACAGAGACTAACCCCTTCAACACCAATCTGACCGTGTGGGTCAGATATATCGATGACATCCTGTGCATCTGGGAAGGAAATCATGAGCAGCTCAAAGTCTTTCATGAATGGCTTAATTCCCGCAATCCACATATACAATTCACCCTGGAATCCAGTAATGAAAGTATACCTTTCTTGGACATCTCTATCTATGTGGAAGCAGACCACTTACAAACAACGCTGTTCAGAAAACCCACAGAACGCAATTCCCTATTACAATATCAGAGCCATCACCCGAGGGGCCTCAAGGACAACCTACCAGTCGGACAATTCCTCCGGCTCAGGAGGAACTGTTCCACAAGATCTAACTATCTGAAGGAGTCTGAGGTTTTGACTGAACGCCTGATCGTACGAGGATATCCATCGAGAATGGTGAAAAGAGCAAGAAAACGGGCGTGGTATAATCCACGTGAGACCCTACTCAATCCGGAGAATTCATCTAGGACCACCGAAAACCACATAGTTTGTGTCACAACCTTTTCGACACGTAGCAATGATATAAAGAAAATCATCAATCACAACTGGCCTTTGGTCGCAGACGTCATTAAACAAACTGACCTGCCCCTGCACTCCTTTAAGAAAGCTAAAAACATAAGGGACATGGTCGTCCATTCCTACTTAGAGTCAGAAAGTCAACCAACTCTTACATCCCTCTGGAACCTGCCCCCAGTGATTGGCCACTACCGGTGTGGGGCTTGCACGGCCTGCGACACAACGATTCAGACAAAAACTTTTGCCCACAGTGGCAGAACCTACAACTTAAGACACTACACAAATTATAATTCTACTGGGGTCATCTATATCATTCGGTGCCCATGTAGTCAGGTATACGTGGGACAAACCCAACAGAAAATAAAATCCAGGATTTCGTCCCACTCGAGTAGGCTCAGATGTAAAGTGACAGGGGCCCCTTTGGTAGACCACTGGCTGCAAGCAGGCCATACTGTTACAGACCTACGCTGGCTTGTCATTGAAAAGGTAACCCTGGGCAGACGGGGTGGGAATCTCCCCCTAATTTTGAACACACGTGAGTCCAAATGGATGTCCCTTCTGGACTCCATTAAGAATGGATTAAATGAGCAGGACAGCAGCCTTGCCCAATTGGCAACATTGGGCTAATATTTACTGTGTAACAACTGTTCTAAAATACTCGTTACACTCTCATGTTGGAGAAGTGCACGTGTTGTCTGGTACTGATTTGACGATTTATCGCAATGTATTCTTCTTTTTTCAGCTATCCACAAGAATGATTAATTATTCAAGTTAATGTTAACTGTTTCACTTTTGGTCCAAGATGTAAAAGTCTCCAATGACTAATTGCATTTTTGTGTTCTTAATCAATCCATAGGAATAATCGATAATTCACATTGATCTCACTGATGCCGTCTTTGACGAACAAATTGTAATGCCTGGGGCTTGGTTACAACCTCCTGTGTGAGAGCTGCACCAATGCCTATCTGGTTTACTGTATTTAATTCTTTGGAAATAGTTTCCCTCACAGCACCTTCCAGCTGGAACCCACAATTGTATACTACTATTTATGTTAAGTGCGGGTGCATAATATGGCATCGAAGTGTAAGTCACTCTTCTGTCTTTATTACTCTTGCACATTAGCTGGCCCCGCCCCCTAACTCCGCGTTGTTGACACAGCGGAGTTCGTGTAAGGATGTGTGCAGACGCTGGCTGCCCCCGTGCCTTTTTCTGTGAGTAATCCCAGTTGCGGTACAATTTTAGGAGTCCACACCTCGGCCAAACAATTTATTCTGTCCCTCCTTCCTTCTAGTGTAAGAACAAACAGTCGGAAAGGCATTCCAAATATTTTCCCGCCTCGAGTCGGATGACAAACTTTTCATCCGGCGGACTTGTGCCATTAAGGCTTCCTAAACGCCTGAAGTAGACCGCGTTTTTGCTACAATTGATGTAAGTAATTTGTAGCACACATCTGATAAAAAAAAACCATTTGGAGACCTGTTTTGCCTCGCATTGTTTGGTAAACAATCTCCCTCCATTCTGTCTACCACAGGAGGCTAATTTCATAACCAGTTTTTTGTATCGGCTGTATTGTTACAACCTACGGACCCCTGCCGTTCCAAGCACTATTGACTTGAAGGTACTTTTTAAGATAATCCGATTTCGTTGCTTAATCACCGCCATGTTTATTCATGAGTTGGATGGTATTGAAAATAGCGGTTGGCAAACAATCTATCTCTACTCTGTTTAACGTAGGAGGATTTTCCCTTAATCAGAATCTGTGTCTGCTTTATTATTGTTGAAACGCCTTGGACCCCTGTTGTTTGGAGTACAACCGACCTAGAGGTACATTTTATAAACTTATATAATCTGTTTCATGTTTTTAGTGGTATTCCTCTGACGTTCCAAGCACTATTGACTTTAACATAATCTGATGTCGTTGCTTAATCACCGCCATGATTACTCATGAGTTGGGATGGTATTGATAATAGCGTTTGGCAAACAATCTATCTCTACTCTGTTTTCCCTTAATCAGAATCTGTGTCTGCTTTATTATTTTTGAAACGCCTTGGACCCTTGTTGTTCTGAGTACAACCGACCTAAAGTTACATTTTATAAATTCACTTAATCTGTTTCATGTCTCCAGTGGTATTCATGACAGTAATTTGGTAATTCGGGACATCTCATAGCTTCTACTAGTGTAGTATGTTAGTGAAGTCATAACCCTTTGACCCGTTAAGGATCCTTTTTGATTATTCCTTCTCCTCTTTGTTTGAGGTTTCCACCTTTATCAGATTTGACCACGACAGCTAGCGTGGCGTGTCTTTCCATGTACAGAGCCCGGCTGGGCCGTACCCCATGGTAAATGC
This sequence comes from Lissotriton helveticus, assembly GCF_964261635.1. NCBI lineage: Eukaryota > Metazoa > Chordata > Amphibia > Caudata > Salamandridae > Lissotriton > Lissotriton helveticus. The sequence continues at coordinate 1,438,297,135 of NC_136068.1, forward strand.
AATTTGAGAAATTACTCTTTGAGAAATAATTTGGTTTTCTCTTGTCATTAGTTTGATATACACTAAAGTATAATTTTCCCTTACATTTTCTCATACAGAATTGCCCCATTCTTCCCTTTCCCTGTGTGACGTCCTGATGAAGACCCCGTGAAAGGACTTTAATTGGCCTACTATTAGGGGTCGAAACGTCGACTTGTTTTCCAGTGTTTGAAAATCCGGCACACCCACGATTGAATTAATAATTAGCTGTGACCGTTGAATTTTCTCTCATGTACTTCTTCCGAATTTTGCCTGTATGATGGCTCGTGTTTTATAATTGTATATGATGTATGTTTGAATTTGGTATTACCCCCTTCTTTTGATACTGTGTCATTCCTTCCTACTCTAACACTCCCCTGAGCACTACCTCCCTCCCTTTCTCCCCCTTGGGGCTCTACTATTTATGAATCGGTGTGATTCAACTGTTGCCAATCGGCAATCACAGAATATTGGAAATAAATCAAATTACCAATTGTAAATCAGTTTTTGAATTTGTGTTTGAGTTATATTGAAAGTTGTTCAGTGTATGTTGTCCACAATACACCTTCCTCTCTTACGGGGACCCCTTTACTAATGTATCACTTAGCACCCAGGTCCCTGTGACTATATGGGTTTAACCCCCTTTGTGTAACGAGTTCACCTCTCAGACTTAATCTTTAACAGCTTGTTTAACAAGGGTGTGGCGTAGCAAGGGGGAGGGCGGTCTGCCCCTGGCAGCACGAGTTTTGGGGGCGGCAGCCAGAAACCCCCCAAGCCCACCTCATAACTGCGGACCCACTCTTACCTGGGATCGACACCCCCCTCTTAGATTCGCCGGGTTTGCACATAAAATTAACTGCAACAGTTTTGGCTGGGTCTTTCTACAGGTGTTGTTATCTGCGAGCGGTATCTGAATGCAAAAGATCACATTACTTCTTCACACATGAGCAAGCATCATGGGCTGCACGCTTAACCTAACCCAGGATCTGTGCCCCCATGCACTGTTCTCAGCAGCGTGGCGAGTCTCAGTAGCTGAAGTATAAATTGTTACAAGGTTATCAACATGCGGTGTTGATGACAATAATTTTAGTTGTCAGTCCGAGAACTGTTCGTTTTGTTTCATATTTTTTTCTTGACATAGCCTTTTCCTTATTAGGAACCATACACTTTTTGGAGAAACACAATTGTAACAGCACAACTTAAATATTTCAGGGCTCCATCACACAGGAGAATCTTTCAGTTTTATGACAGACAGGCACTGACAAAGCCAGTGGGACTGGCTTTAATGTGTTAATACCAGTAAACACAGACATTCTCTAATGTTGTATACAATCGTTGCATGCGGAAATGCTCTTTATCACATTAAAGCCTTCCCTATTGGCTTTGGCTATGCCGGGGTCAAATGGAGAAAGGAAGGAATGCTTCCTGTATAAAATGTGTATAGGAGAATTCAATGTGACAGCGTGATGATGGAAAATAGTCCCTCACATAGTCCAGCGGAAGCTCTTGCTGGAAAGAGGAATGATAGCCCAAACAGAGTGAGGTGAAAGTTTACACTCTTTTGAATGGAGTCAAAGACGTCTCTATGTATATTTTAAGAACTGGTAAATATATGTCCTACAGACAGCTGCGGTGTCTCGCCAGACATTAAAAGGACTCTGCATGGAGGTGCTGCACTAACCATGCCCCATAAGAGGTGCTCTTGTGCCAAGCTTCCGTAGTGCCATGTAATAGTAAACTGCCCTGGTGAGCATAATTAACAAGCTTAGGAGGACACAGAACTTTAATAATTTTACTGTCAGGCAGGGGCGTTACACAGGCCCCCGGATCCCCCGCAGTCCGGGGGGGTGGGGGGCACGAGCTGCAGGAGGCCCCCTTAGCACTGTACTCACGCTGGAGGTACACAGAGGGGGGCCCTCTGTGTACCTTGCAGGGGGGCCCCTTCAACTTTCATTACGCCACTGCTGTCAGGACATTTTCATATATTCCTGGTTAGCTTTCCACATACTTCATGAGCAATCATGGATCTCATCTGACAGTAGGCGGCTTTCAACATGTCTGGCAGAGTTAATATTAGTCTGCATGCAAGAAGCCCCCACTGTTGACATGTTGCATCAATAATTTGAGACAATGCATGATAGTTTAACAAGTGTCAGGATGGGCATCCGCGGGGGGGGGGGCGCTTGCCCCCCACTGGATCGACCTTCCTTGCCCCCCCCTGCGGACGCCCATGAAAACCGTGACTTCAAGACGGGGTTCTCACTCTCTTTCCTCTCCTTTCTTTTATTTGCTTCCCTGTTATAGTGATCCAAAAAAGAAAGACGCTTTTGCTGGAAATGTCGTATTTTTCTGACATTTTAATTCCAAAGTGCAGCATTGGGAATAAAAGGCTAAAAATATGAAAAATAGATAAATAACTGAATAAAGTAAGACCGAGTGGTAGCAAACTGGACAAACTGATTTTATTCACACTGAAACACATTAGCGCAACTTTTACAGAGTTTGCCAGTGAAGCGCTATTTTTGTTTTCTTGTCTTTGTTTTCACTGGACTTGGAACTAGTGCACCAATCCTGGAGGTACTGCAATGTGTGGATTGGAAAAAAAATGTGTGCTGCGGCTCTGCGTCCAGGGATGTGGTCTTTTTCCCATACTGCTCACGTTTTGTAAGGATATAAGCAATGGCCATCGAAATGGGTCCATTCAGGGCCTTGTAGTCGTGTCCTTAACTTTTCAGGCAAAAGCCCTCACTGATTTCTGAATAGTGAGTGTAAGAGCATTAAGGTAACCATGTTGTTCCGGCTTACATTTCCCATGGTTTGCTAAATTTTGCATTCCTTACAAGTGTTTGCTTTTTCTAGGATGTTGTTACTTTTTTTTTGGTAGGCTGCATATTGCTCTTGTCTAGTGCGTAATTTAAATTGAGCCACATCCAGGTGTTTATAGCGGGCAACAATTGGGTTGTAGTTGAAAACAGTGGGAGTTTTTATCAGTGGAGCAGTACGGTGCTCAGTGGGGGAGAGGATGTGGCACTATGGTCAGAGCTGCTGAATTTGGAACTAGGAACCAGGTTCAGCCTTAATAACCAGACCACCAGACCACTCTCCTGCAAGAGCACAAACACATGCTAGACCTTAGAAGGCTTCGCAACACCTTGGAAGTCCTGGTGTCTTCGGACCCTAGCATGACAAGTGTAGGTTAACCTTCAAGGCTTGTCCACCACTATCCATACTGAAGTTCACCTCCAGTCTTGCGGGCAGGCCTATGAAGCAGCACACCCTAGAACAACAGTCACTGAGGTCACAGGACCCTTGGGAAGGGCCAGCTCTAGGGCGGTGCAACCAGTGTGACTGCACCGGGTGCTGACCGTAGGTGAATGTATCATGTTTGCAAGTATATTATGGTTTTAAAAACGCTTGCTGCCTCCTTCCTGGCCTCCAGCAATTTTTGGCAACAATAAAAATGTCATGATGACTCTGGTGATTAATGTTCTTCCTAGAGAGAGATCAGAATTTTGTCTAGTGGAATTTTCGACTCATGGAACGGTAGCTCAGGGGGATAATGTACCGGCTGCAAAGAGCATGCGCCATACAGATCGCAAAGTGCACATAATGTAAATAGGTCAGTGGGCTACTGCTTTTGTCAGAAATATCCTTTTGTTACTTGCAGTTTATAAGATAAAATCCTAACTTAGAACAGTGAGCAATTAACTGTCATCTAAGAGCTGCATACAAACTGCAAGGTATAAAATAGAGCGTTATATCCCCCCCCCCCCCAGTCTTTGATTATCCTAATGTCTCAAAAAGTGTTAGTTTGGACAGAAATCAATTCTGATTATTAAGGAGAACCCTCAACCATGGTATTATGTTTTAAATTCCGGGTATTGTGTTTCTCCAGACCAATCACTATAAAACTATAAGGGCTACTAGTATGGTTGTCATGTGACTCCTACACCTTGTAGTCCTTAGTCTTATGTAACATTTTCTATACAGTGATTTACACACATATTGATTGTCTCTGTGTAATGTGTGTGATGTAAAGTGCTCTGACACCCTACAATGGTATGAGTGGCTCTGTAAATCAAATTAAATGCATCTGAGAGAGAGTGGTTATGGAGACTTGGGGGGCACAGTTAAAGGGTGGTAGTGAGGGAATCCATGGCAGAGGTGGTCATTGGGGGGCACTAACAAACATTAATGCATAGGACACCACCAGTCCTATGGCTGGCCCTGCCCTTGAGGCCAGACTGCCTCACCCATAGGTACCTCCATTGGCCTTGTTTCAGCAGCAGTAGCTGCAGCTCACCAGGGATTGGCAATGCAGGATTTGCACGCACACCATACTAAGCGCAGCAGTGAGAAAGGTGACCAGTCAACCTTTACAAAAGGCCATCCACTCCACAGCAACACAAGTCACATTTTATATTAACTTTTGATATGTTTGAGGTACAAACAATTTATTAGTTTAAATGGTCAGATCATGCAGCAGATCTTGCATTATGAGGCAAATATGGCAGAGCCATAATTTTAGAGAAAACATTTGCAAACTAGGATATTTTGCCATTCATGTTTGAACTGCTGTTGTGGAAAAAGGGAGAAGTGCTGATGACAGAAACTCCATGGCTCGGAGACAAATGGCTTGTGTGTCCACATTTTATCGTATTTGGTACATTCTGTGATTAGAAGCATATCCCACTTTGTGAATATATTTTAATGTCAATAGCTCATTATAACCTTAAATAATAATGTGTAGCCATTGGTTGATTAAACTGGGCAGTGAAATGCCAAACAAATACTAAAAATGTGGGATGTCTGCGCATTCTAGCCACACCTCTGGCTTCACCCACAGACCCAATCCTTGGGTTATTCCCGCCCTCTGATTCTCCGCCCTCTGTTCCCCTACTTTTTCCCCCCACTTCGACCACTGTGTAAGACTCAGCATCCCTGGACCTGTGATGTGGCGCAGCTGCGGGCGCCGCAAGTGCCACACATTTACGGTGCCGGGCTTCCGCATAAGGGAGCTGGCCATTATTGTATCCCTAAGCGTGCGCACGTTGTCAGTTTGACATTGACTACACGTAGAGGGACTCTAAGTTTCTATTAAAAAATATAGCTAACATTTGGACCTATACATTTTATTTTGTATACATTAACTGAATGTGTGTAAAATGTAGCAATGCCCGGGGAATTCTAGTAAAGGGAGCACCCACTGGCAAATCACTAGCGTGTGTGATTGCTGCATTATTTATTACTAACTTTGACGTTGTGCTTTAACTTTGGATAAAAGTTATCATGAATTCTAGCACCAAGAAGCCAATATTGGTAAATATGTGTGCTACAAATAATCCCTAACATACACTGTGCATACAGTATATTTAATCTGGTGCTTTAATCATAGGCTGTATTAAAGTATTCTGATAAAAATCGAATCGTGCTGAAGACAGCCTTGATTGGTGTTGGATCGAGGACCCAGAAGTCTGCACACTTAGCAGACAGAGATAAAGCACTTTGTCAGAAATGTTTGCGTTTTCCCTACAGGTGGTGTCTATTGGCCTGTGGCAGGGTCATTCACATGTCCTGGATTCCTGGCATTTAATTGAGTCTTTCCTAGTTCTGCGCCCCAGTGTTTCTTGTGCCCTGCCTGACACACCGGAGGATGTTGATGACGTTAACATTTTGCCCCCCTGGAAAAATGTCTGCGGACGCCGATCCTTAATGATTGATCATTCACCCGCCCATACTTATCCTTTCTCAATGTCAAGGCTTGTAACGTATCATTGTGGCAACTTCTCTCTCTCAGCTCTCCTCCTTCCATCGCTCCCTCTTTCTATTAGTTCCCACCTTAGCGGTCAGCCAACCAGTGTCATCCATGCCTTGTTGAGTACTTTGTCATTTTTTCATTTGTGTAACAGTACTTATTCACTAGACTTAAATTATCAATGGTTATGTGTTTACATGCTGTTATTGTGCTAACCACTTTTTGTGTGTTGAAACCCTAACAAAAATGTGTGAAAAAAAAAAAAAAAAGCTGCAGGACATGGGCAAATGCAGACAAAAATAGATGCAGAGAAATTCCGCACGTAGCACATCCTTCATGTTGAAGGCCGTGCTTTTCTTTGTGCATAAAGATTTGTTATCTTGTTGAGTTTGTGATAGATCACACAAAGTGAAATTCGCAACAAATATAATGTCCTCGTAGAGCATCTCACACAAGCCCCTGCATGGTTTCCAATTGTAGTGTGGAGGATTTCTACATGAATGTGTCGTTTCTCCTAGTGGTAGAAATATTTTGAGTAATTTGGGGGGTGAGTCTTATATGGGCTGTCACAGTGTATCAGCCCTTACTTCTGACTCGAGGCCTTATTCAGGACCGTAGGGGGATCCGTATATTGACAGAATAACAAAAGTCTTTCTTTTCTAATCACCAGGGCTTATACTCAAAGAATGCATTAACTCGAGGAGAGTAGTGGGACATATGCATCACAATCAGTTTAAAAGCCCTCGTCGGATTGTTTAAAGAGATTTGTCTACAAGTGGATTTAGCTGTTTAAATACTCTTTGTCACACTGAAATCGGGTGCGAAGGTTTTGCGTTTACATCAGACTGTTTTATCCTGCCTGATTTTTATAATTCTTTGTTTAGGTCTGAAATTATAAGATAAATCGACCATCTTTATCTCACTGTGTGTTCCCAACAACTCCCAGCCCTATGTGATCCATAGACTGCACTGTAACCCCCCCCCTCACACTTTATTCCAATTCCTGTATGTTTCTTCAATTTAGCGTCCTCTACGAGGGGAGCATTTTTTTTATACTGGTTTCGTGTTTGCAGTATTCCAATATGAATCTCTTGACTAGGTGTCCTTATGTTAAAACTGATGGTGTGGAAATGCTATGTTTCAATGCATCACTGACAGAATATCGGAAACAGAAATATCATGTCAAAAATATCGAGGCCCAAAATATCGAGAGGGTAAGTTCAAATAGGTAAGTATAGATTTACTATTCTTAACTCCACAACTACATACTTTGAAGATATACATATCGTCAAGGTGCATATATGTGGAGTAATATATAGTACAACTTTGCTTACTATAGAAACTTACCTTCACAATATTTGTGTCCTCGATATTCTTGACACGATATTTTGGTCCACAATATTTCGGTTTTCAATATTCCGTCTAAATACCTATTCCCATTATTACATACTTTAGTGTATGTGACAAATGATCATTCTACAACATTTTCACACCTGGGATAGCCTGAGACTGGCATGAGACCCAAGTCAAATATCTGTGGCACTTACAAAACTCCATAATATTTAAATACATAAATATGGTGTGTTACAGGTTGCATCCTGTGACCAGGGTTGATCTCAAATTCTTGCCTCTCATCATAAATTCCAATCACTGTAGACTAGACCTATTGATGATCAATAATGCATTCATAGGGCTGGGCCCGCAGCCAAAAGCAGAGGGATGCCAAATGAAAAATATGGTAAATAGTAGAGACATCTGATATTAATGAAAGATTTTGGGATAATGGTATGATATTTTGACATTCCCTCGTGAAATTCCTTT